>NC_084940.1:21633707-22849020 GCF_958298935.1 Phragmites australis | reverse complement strand
CGCGGACATGAACCCTTTGGCATCTTTAAGGCATTGCCTACGTGCCAGAGCGGTATGACCCCACTGACATCTTAAAGACATAGCCTCTGAGCCGGCGTGGACATGAACCCTCCGGCATCTTTGAGGTATTTCCTACATGCCGGAGCGGTATGACCCCACCGACATCTTGAAGGCACAGCCTTCATGCCGGTGTGGACATGAACCCTTCGGCATCTTAAAGGCATTGCCTACGTGCCGGAGCGGTATGGCCCCACCGACATCTTAAAGGCATAGCCTCTGTACCGGTATGGACATGAACCCTCTGACATCTTTAAGGTATTGCCTATGTGCCAGAGTGGTATGGCCCCATAGGCATCTTGAAGGCATAGCCTCCATGTCGGCGTGGACATGAACCCTCTGGCATATTTAAGGCATTTCCTACATGCCGGAGCGGTGTGGCCCCACCGGCATTTTGAGGGCATAGCCTCCGTGCTGGTGTGGACATGAACCGTTAGACATCTTTAAGGTATTGCCTACGTGCCGGAGCGGTATGGCCCCACTGGCATCTAGAAGGCATAGCCTCTGTGCTGGTGTGGACATGAACCCTCTGGCATCTTTAAGGCATTGCCTACGTGCCGGAGCGGTATGGCCCCACTGGCATGTTGAAGGCATAGCCTCCGTGCCGGTGTGGACATGAACCTTTTGGCATCTTTAAGGCATTACCTACGTGCCAGAGCGGTATGGCTCCACCGGCATCTTGAAGGCATAGCCTCTGTGTCGGCACGGACATGAACCCTCCAGCATCGTAAAGGCATTGCCTATGTGCCGGAGCGGTATGGCCCCACTGGCATCTTGAAGGCATAGCCTCCGTGCCAACGTGGATATGAACCCTCTAGCATCTTTAAGGTATTGCCTACATGCCAGAGCGGTATGGCCCCACAGGCATCTTGAAGGCATAGCCTCTGTACCGGTGAGGACATGGACCCTCCCGCATATTTAAAGCCAAGCCTACGTGCCGGAGAGGTGTGAACCCTCCCCTTGTGGTAGAGGAATGGACCCTCCAGCTACATGCTAGAGAGGTATGGCTCCCCCCGGCATCTTGAAGGCACAGCCTTCACACCGGAGAGGTTGCATTGAACCGCTAGCCAATGAAGAGTTTAGCTTTGCTCACACCCAACGCAACTAAGCACCCCTAAAAAATTGCACCCTCTGGCCGCTAGCAGCAACAGAATGCAAGGGGGGCAGGATAGGGGAGACAAAAGAAGCGTTGATGTGACTAAAATTGTAAGGCAAAAGGTAAAATCAGCACAGTACAATTTTATTCATACATATTCATACATCATACATACATACATATACATATACATATACACATACACATACATTCATACATGCATACATACATACTTACATGTACACACATACATACATACCTGCGTACATGCACATACACTCACATGTGGTATAACTGCCCTAGGAGCTTCTCTGCATTGGCTAAAGCCATGACAATAGTGCCAATAGAACGCACCCTCCGCTTGCTTGCGGTCAAAAAGCGCGAGGGAAGCCAGGAAGTCAAGGAGCCAAAAGGCTTGATCGATCCTGCACAGGTTGCAGAGTTTCACTAGCTCCAAAAGGCTTCATCTATCCTACATAGGTTGCAGAGTTTCACTAGCTCTAAAAGGCTTGATTGATCTTGCACAGGTTGTAGAGTTTCACTAGCTCCAAAAGGCTTGATTAATCCTGCACAAGTTGTAGAATTTTTCTAACTCTGTGAAAACACATTATTGTCAAAGAATTGCAGGACAAGTGCGAGTCTAACTCTGTGAAAACACATTATTGTCAAAGAATTGCAGGACAAGTGCGAGAGTTGAGATCGAACCCGTCTCCGGCTACCACCGCTAGGGGCTTTGGATGTCCTAGCCTCCGATGAGCCCACTACGCTCACCACTAAGGGGGTGGCGGACTGCCTCGCTCAGCCTTTTGTTGCTGATTATTTTTCGCCATGGGTTCTTTGAAATATGATATTCCGCTACTAGATCGTGATACAAGGTTTTCTCTATGGCAAGTAAAGATGCGGGCTATCCTTGCGCATACTGATTTGGATGATGCGCTTGATAATTTTGGGAATAAAGATCAAAAGCCTTGGTCCGATGAAGAAAAGAGAAAGGATCGTAAGGCTTTGTCACAAATTCATCTTCATTTGTCAAACAATATTTTGCAGGAGGTTTTGCAGGAGAAAACCGCTACTGCTTTATGGCTAAAGCTGGAATTGATGTGCATGTCCAAGGATCTAACCAGTAAAATGCATCTGAAGATGAAGTTGTTCACGCACAAATTACAGGAGGGTGGTTCTGTGTTGAATCATCTTTCAGTCTTCAAGGAGATCGTTGTTGACCTACAGTCTATGAAGGTAAAATATGATGATGAGGATTTGAGTCTTATTCTTTTGTGCTCATTACCCAATTCTTTTGCAAACTTCAGAGATACCATATTATGCAGTCATGATACACTAACCTTGAAAGAAGTTTATGAGGCCTTTCATGCCAAGGAAAAGATGAAACAGATGGTGTCTATTGATGGCTCTACTTCCAATAGAGAAGGTTTGGTTGTGCGTGGCAGGACAAAGGAAAAGAATTCGCATAATAGCCAAAGAGATAAAAGTTCAAACGGTTACAGGAGTTGTTCAAAATCCAGAGGCAAAGAAAATTCTGCAGGTATTGCAAGAAAAATAATCATGACAGATCTGAATGTTACAAGGTGAAGAATAAAGAAAAGAGGAAAGATAAATCTATTGAAGAAGGTAAAGCATCCATTGCTGCTTCTGATAATAGTTCTGATGGAGAGACTCTCGTTGCTTTTGCTGGATGTGCTAGTAGTGGTGATGAATGGATTATTGACTCTGCTACGTCTTTTCATATATTCATACATAGAGATTGGTTCATGTCACGTCCCAAATTCTTAATCACGCAATTAAACATAATCATGCTTTTAAGCATTATGTTTAAATTTGCGTAATTATAATTAGGATTACTAATGCAATTCGTTTGAGATCATTTGGATGAGAGAAAGAAATTCGGGAGAGAAAATAATTGAATTAGCAGTTAAAACAGACTTTTTCTCTAACACGTGGGCCCCACCGGAGTGGGCCAACCACCCCACTCTCTCTCCCTCTAGTGTGGCAGCTCACTCTCTCTCCTCCTCACTCTCCCTCACGTTCCCCACCCGTGCTCCCCTTCCCTCTCACTCTCCCTCTCACTCCCTCTCTCTTTTCTTCCAAAATCCGAGCTCAAGAGAGGGATTTGAGGTGAGTATGTGGTATCATTGCGATCACAAGCTCATAAGCTATCCATTCCCCCAATTTATTTTCATTTTCCCGGTGGATTTGAGCCGGATTTGGTGTCTTTTGGTGTTAGGGTTGAAATGTGAAGAACACCGGATTTCTTCGTATCCCGAGCTTTTCCCTCCGTTTTCTCCTTCAATCGACGGTCCACAACCTTGGTGAAAGACTTTGGGTGAGTCCCCTAAACTCCCATGGCAAGAATCCACCTTTTGGATGGTTGGATTTTGAATTTTGAGCTACGAGTTTGAAGTTCATGAGTTCTTGATGAATTAGAAGCAATAGCCGAGTTTTTGTAGATTTCGGCATGTGCATGTTATCCTATGCGATAGAGGAAGTCAATGTGATGCTCTAGGTCCAAGTCCCCACTCCAAATGTCACCGGAATCGTCGTTGGTGAGCTCCCAAAGTGCCTCCGGCGACTCTCAGCAGTCTGACCGCCACCCCCAGGCCGGTCAGACCGCAAAGGGCCAAAACTCTCTGTACAGGGGTAGTCTGACCGCACTTCTGGCGGTCTAACCATGAGTCTTGGCGGTTTGACCGCCAGTATGCCTCGGTCTGACCACTGTTTACCCAGACAGCACATTTACTGCTTGCTGAAACTTGTAAAATTCATAATAAATTCTCTGTAGCTCCAAAAATTATGAAACAAATTTTGTTGGTTTCATAATAACCTACTCTACCTATTAAAAATATCTCCAGCCATGAAATAATGAATTAAATTTCTGAGATTAATTAATTACGTTAAAGCTTCATTAATTCACCGTTAATTCATCATAAGTCCAAAATTGATGAATCCAATTTTTCTAGTTTCCTTATGACTTGTTCTATTTAGGAAAAATGATTTCATCTATTATATGCATATTGTGTCATATATTTGCACTTCATTTATACTCATTGCATTGCACGCGTTATGTTTCATAGAGCACGCCGATCCGTCGATCCCGGAGACCGAGGTCAATCCCAACGCGCTGCACCTTTGTGAACCAGTGCATCAAGGCAAGCATCTATCATATTGCACAGTGTTAACTTGAAAGTCTAAAGTGTTATCTATGCTTATGTATGTATGCATGTGTTAGGTACCTTTGGGTAGAACCTATGCCGTTGCATTCTTCTACCTTGGTCATGAGTTCATGTATGTTCCTTGAAGCCTAGAGATGATGTCGATGTCTAAAGGTCTTCGCTATGCTTAGCAATGCTTAGGTATTTCGGTAGAAGTTGAACGACGGTGTTCTCCGTTGTTCACGAGGATAGGATCTACTACTGTTTACAATTACATGTTGATGGTGATGGTATGGTTGGTGAGTGGTGAGTATGAGACGAGGTGTGAGCGGTGCTAGGAGGGTGTTTAGCCTGCCCGGATGTGGAGTTCCCCTGGGTAGGACGATAGAGGAAAACCGGGCACCGTAGACCGTTTGCACCGGTTAAGCACCGATCGTCAGTGTAGTCGGCTTTAGCACTTACCTTACTCACCACACGCTGATATAATGGTAGGCAAGCCGAATACCTTCGCAGCTGTGGCTTTGTGGGCGTGAACAACGACGGTGTGAGCGGGCGGGCTTATAAGCGGTACTAGTTTGCTTAGGGAGTAGTTCTAGTACCGCCGCGCCGAGCGTTGCATGCCCCACACGGTTGGGCTGGTTGGGAAAGGTTGTCACGAGTACCCCCTTGTGTGCACTTTGGCCGGTGGCACAAGCCAAATGGTCCTCGTGTCATGTGGGTCCAGGAGTATCCCCCTGCAGGGTGTAAAAATAGTTCGAACTGCCGCGCTCTCGGTTATGAGCATGTCTATCGCTTATCTGCATTGGTCGTAGAGTTCTCGTTGTGGTTTGTAGATGATGGCATGAGGTTGATGGGTGGGCATGTGATTTTGGTCTGGGTATGGTGGTTGGTGGTTCGAGTTGGCACTTGTTCACATTGATATACTTTTTGTTACTTTTACATATGCTCAATTGTTGGTTATGGCAGGGTAGTTTCATATATGTTGCTTACCACTTAATTAACTTAATCATGTTAATTCTTGCTACCAGCTTAATGCATGATCCTTGGAGTCGGGAATATATATACCCATACTGTGTAAGACTTGCGAGTACCTTCGTACTCAGGGTGCTGCCCTTAAGTTGTTGCAGGTTCACAGGTTGGCGAGGAAGAGGCGCTGTTTGGCTACTTTGTGCCTGCCGATCAGGGTGGCGGGCAGGAGTAACACATTCTACTCCGAACTCGGTGCTCTTGGTATGGAGCCTAAGGGCATGTGGCTCCATATCCTTTTGTTGTATAGTTTATTTTCTTCCGCTGCGTAGATCTTTTGTTGGTTAGGAGTTGAGGGGTTTTGTCTCCTCCTAGCTCGCTTTTGTTGTAAACTGTTGAAATCAGTTGCATACTTAATACTTGTAATATAAATGTTTATTACTCGCTCTTTATTAAGCTATGTTGTGATGTACATGTTGGAAGGCATGTGTTCCGATCCTTGGGCACAAAACACGTGCTGGGACTGCCGGAGCGGTATTTTGATTAATCGTCGAGGTTGTGATTATATTAATGATCCGCCTGATGATTAGTTCGAATACTGTTTGGACGGGTCCTCACAGTTCACCACTTATAGTTCTGTTCAAGATGCTAGTTCTGTTAGGATGGGTGATGACAACCCACGTCCAATTGTTAGAATTGGATCAATTATAATAAAGATGCATGATGGCATTATTAGAACTTTGACATATGTGAGGCACATTCCAGGTATGAAAAGGAACTTTATTTCTTTGAGTAGTCTTGATAATAAAGGGTATGATTGGACAGGTGGAGATGGTGTTTTGAAGGTGAAAAAAGGTTCTCTTATTGTAATGAAAGGTGATTTGAAATATGCCAATTTATATCATTTTCAAGGCCCTACAATCACAGGTGATGCTGCTGTAAGTTCACATTCATTATCAGATTCTGATGCTACTAATCTTTGGCATATGCGTCTTAGGCATATGAGTAAAACTTGGTTTGGCAGAATTGAGCAAGAGAGGTCTTCTTGATGGACATAGCATCGGCAAGCTAAAATTTTGTGAGCATTGTATTTTTGGCAAGCATAAGAGGGTGAAATTCAACACTTCGGTTCATACAACAGAATGTATTCTTAATTATATGCATTCTAATTTATGGGGACCATCTCGTAGGTCTTCACTAGGTGATTCTCGTTATATGTTAACTATTATTGATGATTACTTGAGAAGAGTTTAAAGAGTGGAAGGTTATGGTTGAAAGGCAAACGAAAAAAAAGGTAAAGAAGCTTCGCACTAATAATGTGATGGAATTATGTTCTGATGAATTTGATTCATATTGTAAGTCTGAAGGCATTATGAGACACTACATTGTTCCTGGTACTCCACAACAAAACGGTGTAGCTGAACGTATGAACAAAACTATCATCTCGAGGGCTCGTTGCATGTTGTCTAATGCAGGTATGCGTAGACGTTTTTGGGCTGAAGCTGCTTCCACTGCTTGCTATCTTATTAATCGATCACCTAACATTGCCATTGATAAGAAAACTCCAATTGAGGTATGGTCTGGTTCTCCAGCTGATTCAGAATTGAGAGTTTTTGGTTGTCTTGCTTATGCTCATGTTGATAATGGTAAATTGGAGCCTAGAGCTCTTAAGTGCATCTTTCTTAGTTATAAATCTGGTGTTAAAGGTTATAAATTGTGGAATTCTGTAACACAAAAGGTAGTGATTAGCAGGAATGTTGTCTTTAATGAATCTGCTATGTTACCAAATGCTCCTGTTCAGAGTCAGCAGAGTTCTAGCATGCAGGTGGAGCATTTTATTAATGCAGAAAGTATACCAGATACCATTGTCCAAGATACACCTATTGCTGAAAATTTATTTATTGATCATGATTCATCTAGTGTTCCACATTCTTCATCCGTTGTGCAGCCTACACAATATTCTATTGCAGTTGATAGGCCTAGAAGACAAATTAATCTGCCCAAGAGGTTAATTGAGGAGTGTAATATTACTGCTTATGCTCTGAGTTGTGCAGAAGAAGTTGAAGATAATGCAGAACCTTCTAATTACAATGAGGCTATTACTTGAGTTGTGCAGAAGAAGTTGAAGATAATGCAGAACCTTCTAATTACAATGAGGCTATTACTTCTGCTGATTGCAATAATTGGATGACTGCAATGCAATATGAGATGGAGTCACTTGAAAAGAATGGTACTTGGAATTTAGTCAAATTGGCAAAAGAGAAGAAGCCTGTTCGTTGCAAGTGGATTTTCAAAAGAAAGGAGAGTATTTCTCCTAATGAAGTAGAAAGGTATAAGGCAAGGTTGGTTGCAAAAGACTATAGCCAGATTTCAAGTATTGATTATAATGATGTCTTCTCCCTTGTTATGAAGCATAGTTCTATTGGCACTTTACTTAGTATTGTTGCTATGCATGATTGTGAACTTGAGCAATTAGATGTTAAAACTTTATTTTTACATGGGGAGTTAGATGAAGACATTTATATGGATCAACCTGAAGGTTTTATTATTCCTGGAAAAGAAGACTTTATCTATAAATTAAAGAAATCTCTTTATGGTTTGAAGCAGTCTCCTAGACAGTGGTACAAGAGGTTTGACTTTTTTATGCTCTCTAATGGTTTTAAGCGTTCTAATTATGATAGCTGTGTCTATTTGAAGACTGTTAATGGTCCACATATTTATTTGCTTCTCTATGTCGATGATATGTTGATTGCTGCAAAGGATAAATCATAAATAGCCAAATTGAAATCACAGTTGAGTAATGAATTTGAGATGAAGGATTTAGGTGCAGCAAAGAAAATTCTTGGCATGAAGATCATTAGAGACAGGAAAGCTGACAAGTTATATCTTAGTCAGCAAAATTATATTGAGAAGGTCATTCATCGTTTCAATATGTATGATGCAAAACCAGTGAGTACTCCATTAGCTGCTCATTTCAAATTATCTTCAGCTCTATGTCCTGAGTTAGAGTACGATATTGAGTACATGTCTAGAGTTTCATATTCTAGTGCAGTTGGTTTACTTATGTATGCCATGGTCTGCTTTGATCCTGATTTATCTCATGCACTAAGTGTTGTTAGTAGATTCATGTCTAATACTGGCAAAGAGCATTGGAAAACTGTTCAGTGGATTTTCAGATATCTGCGTTGTACTTCTAATGCTTGTTTGCAGTTTAGAAAATCTGGAGATGGACTTGTTGGTTATATTGACTCAGATTATGCTGGTGATTTGGGTAAGAGGAGATTTCTCACAGGTTATGTTTTCACTGTTGGTGGTTGTGCTATTAGTTAGAAAGCATGTTTGCAGGCTACTGTTGCTTTATCAACTACTGAAGCTGAATATATGGCTATTTCTGAAGCATGCAAAGAAGTTGTTTGGCTGAGAGATTTGTACACTGAGCTTTGTTGAGATAATTCTTGTATTAATATATTCTGTGATAGTCAGAGTGCTATTTGTCTTACAAAGAATCATATGTCATGAAAGAACAAAGCACATTGATGTGAGGTATCATTATATTCAAGATGTTATTGCTTAAGGTGATATTAAAATATGCTAGATAAACACTCATAATAATCCTGCTGATATGATGACAAAGCCAGTTCTTGCTACTAAATTTGAGCTATGCTCAAGTTTAGTTGGTGTTACAGTTCGAGTCCTAGAGACTTTTAGCGTAGGTGATATTTGTTACTGAAGGGAGTTTATTGATGATTCTTCATTTGCTATAAGATAGAATTCGTCTCAAGGTGGAGTTTGTTGAATTGTGATCCGAATTCTTGTTGGGCCATACAAGGGACGTCTTCGGCCCATATTCCGGAACAATCTGTATTAGACTAGTCACTATTTTTCACCCCTATAAATATATCTTGTAAGCTGCTAGAGGAGAGAGAGACACTTATTGTAATCCTCTGCATTGTACACATCCCTGATACAGTGAAGATCGTCGATTGGCGTCCGTGGTTTTTCCCGCAAGAGTTTTTCGTGTAAAAATCGTGTCTCGTGTTCGATCCTGTCATACTTTATTCCTAACATTCACATCATCTCCGCTGGGGTCCTATCTGCGTCTGCCATGTTCCTTTTCAGCTGAAGTGGGTGGCGATGTGCCACTACCCCAACATATATAGTTCGAGTTTTAGGGATGGGGTGTTTGGTCGATCGAAGGATTTCTCTAGTAATATTTATGATTCAGTTCAAGTTTGTACTAAATCGATAGAACTGAATCCAAATCCCTACCCAAACAGTCCTGAATCAATGCTAAGAAAGTTAAAACATCGATGTCAAAAGCTTTGATGGTACTCCCATGGTGGTCAAGTTTTTTTTTTCTAACGGTGCCAACAAATTAGAATGAAATAATTAAGCAGACAGTAATCCGTGTAGTTATGTATCCATTGCTTTCATTTCGATCGATTCCCAATCAGTAGCATCTACAGTACTGACTGATTGATGATGCATGCACTACAATGACTAACTAACAAGATGTGGCAAATCAGGACAACTAAGCAAGCTAGGTCGTCTCATGTGTCGATTCAAACAGGTTGCATGTACCATATATATGTGCAACCATATATAGGTGTCTCCAACATCTGCAATATAATTCACAGGGGATCGATGATCATCGCTTGTGCATTACGTGCATGTCGGTGATAAGCATTCATCAACAAACTAGCAATTGACAGGTCTAAGAAAACGATTAGAGAACTAACAGCAATTGTATCCTATCAGAGAAACAGCTAAGCTGGGCCAACTTTGTTAATGCTAGTATCAGAGATAAGCATGCATGCTTGACACCATCATCGACGGGACTAGAGTCGCTTTTGCTGGCTTAATTTGTTCTTGCGTTGTTGATACAAGTTAATCTTATGGCTAGACCATCGATCGGCGCTGGGTTGTGAGTACTTGTGATTGAATCATGGGTACACATTCGATGATCTAAAAGTTGCTAGATAGAACGGTCCCCACAGGAACCCTTGGAATATGAACATTCCGCATGTCAGCATGTGTCCTGTCGTTTGATTAGAAACTAAGTAATAGTTGATTCCAAGAAACCGTTTTGCTTTCATTTCTATCTTTCAGACCGATGATATATATACATTATAAAAAACTATTTTTCGAGACACTTAGATTAACTTTTTACACACGGTTTATTTGAAAAACCGCCTGAACAATTGACGAGGGCCTCCTGCGGTTACGGATCACCTGTAGAAATATATTTTCACAGCCGGTTCCTTATGTGAACTACTTGTGATAATAGATTATTATCACAGACGGTTCATATAAGGAACTGTCTGTAAAAATAGTTATTTTCATAGGCGGTTCCTTATGTGAACCACCTCTGAAAATGACCATCTATTAAAAAATTTATAACTTTTGTATATAAAGTCGGATGAGAAAAACATCTATATGGAAATTGTAGCTCTCGATGAGATCTACAATTTTGTAGTTGATTTTTTTTATTTGAAGTCATTTAGATATCAAATAATCGTTTGAAGTTTCAAACGATTATTTGGGCACATAAATGACTTCAAATGAAAAACTTTTCAACTACAAAGTTGTAGATCTCGTCGAGGGCTATAATTTTTATATAAACTTTATCCTTATCCGATTTTGTATGAAAAAATTATGAATTTTTGAAGATAAGTTATCATCTATTTTCACAATCAGTTTCTTATGTGAACCGCCAGCAGAAATGACCACATTATCGCATGCGGTCTGTTTAAGGAACCACCTGTGAAAATAGGTGACGGTTTATCATCAAAAATTCATAACTTTTTTATACAAAGTTGGATGAGGATAAAGTTTATATGAAAATTGTAGCCCTTGACGAGATCTACAACTTTGTAGTTGAAAAGTTTTTCATTTGAAGTCATTTATATGCCCAAATAATCATTTAAAGTTTCAGATTGCAGATATCAAAAGAATTACATATGCTCATATGTTCAGTAGTCGTTCTCTGGTGTGATGGTGGGGAGGCTTCGCGTGACCCGACAGGTTTCGAGTTCGAGTGCCAAAAACCACGTAGCGCGCGTATTTCATGCGAAAAAATGTGTGACTTGTGACTTCGCTACTGCGTGGGGTTCCTGATCGGTCAATTTTTTTTTTTGCTTTTTTTTGGTTTAAAAAATATTAATTGAGGGACCGATTATCGCAGTCGGTCCGCTTAAGGAACCGCCTGTGAAAATAGATTTTCACAGACGGTCACTTTGCGCCTGTAGAAACCATTCATTTCTACAGGTCTTCGATCGCAGACGGGTGCACTAAATGCCTGTAAAAACGAGTTACCACTCGCCTCTAGAAATAATTTTTGTAGTAGTGATATTTGCACGGAATGACCGCCGATCTGTCAATTGTTTCTTACATGAGGTCTATGGATGTTAGATCGAAATGAGTAAATGAGATAAATATTTGTAGTTATTTACGAGGTTTGTTAATTTGGTTGATATCGCAACATGATATATTCCCGAGATTTTACGTTATCTTAGTACCAGGAGACTGATCATTAAGTTCATGCATTGAGTGCATGATCGGCGTATATAAGCACGAACTAACTAGCAATAGACATGTTTAAGAAAACGATTAACGACCAAACAGCCTTCATTGGTGCAAAATATTAGAAGCCTTGGTTAGCCAGGATTTATATATATTGTTGTAGATACAAGTCCAAGCAAGTGGTGACCTGTTGTAGTGTAATACCCGAAAATGGGAAATTCAACGGTTAACCGTGGGACCCGTGAAGAGTACAAATTTGACGTTTTGAACTGATGCTCGGATGGGCGATCAGAGACCATGGATACGTAGATCTCGTCAAGATGTTTTCGTTTTGCTATCTAACGTCCTGTTTGGACGTTCGATGAAGCCGTAGCAAGCCTAATAAATTTAGACCGTTGGATGAGAAAATAAAAAAGGATAAGGCTGGGTGGGATCCCTCACCACCCCGATCCCCACCCAGAACCACCCAATGGCTCGCCTGCCCCACCGACTGCTGCCCATCGCCGGTCGCAACCTGTCACCGACCCCGCCGGCCACCGTCCATTGTCGGCTGCCGCCTCCCGTCGCGCCCATTTGCTGCTGCCCTAGCCACCTACCGCGCCACCCGGACCAAACCTGGTGTCAACCTAGCTCCCCGCTAGCCGCCTCCCTGCCACCGGTCGTTGACCTACCATCGGTTGTAGCTGTCCGCCACCGCCGTCCTACCACCCGCCATCGCCTCTCACCACCCTGGCCACTGCGCCGTGCCTAGACATCGCCGTTGCGCCATGCCGTGCCATCGACAGTTCGCTGTGCACCACTGGCCTGCTACGGCCACTGGGGGCGAGGCAGGGGTGCAGGAAGGGGGAGCAGAGAGGAAGGGCTGGCCTGCCATGGAAGAAAACGGAAGAAAAGAAAGAAAGAAAGAAAAGAAGGAAAGAAAGAAGAAAGAAGGAAGGAAAGAGAGAAGAAGAATGAAGAGTGAGAAGAAGAAAGAAGAAAGGAGAAGCAGGGAGAAGAAGGGGAGTTTCCATGAATTCATCGGTTTTCGCCGTTGATTTGAGACCTCGTTGCAAAGGTGATCTCTTCGTAGTCCTTAGATGCTTGTAGATATTAGTGATAAATCATTTTCGTCGTCGAATCAGTGTTTCGATGGTCCGTTTAGTGTGCGGTGGGTTAATTTGAAATTGAGGTTTAATCGGTGTCGAATGCGACATAAGCTAAAAAAGAAAGTTGTAGATGTATTCGCTATCTTTCCGGTGGTGCTAGTCTTGTTCGTTTTGAAGGAGTGGTTTAGGAGTAATTGATAAAACGATAATGTCATCCGTTGAAAGTTAGTTCGCATGATGTTTTGTTCTTCGGTCTCCGACCTCATCAGAGGAAGTTCTCGCTTGACATCTTGCAAGCACAGCGATAGATGTCTCGCCATCATTTTTATATCGCCTTTTATGTGGGGTTTTTGGGCATAGGAGCGTGTCTCCTTTTGATTTTGTTGTTGCGGTATTTTTGTGCTAATTTATACACTTGTTCAGGTGGTGTCGCTTCAAGATGCAGCTAGTTCTCATCCTCGTCGTCGGTAAATGCAAGATTTTAATTTGTTATTTGGTTATCTCCATCTTTTTAATTGCCACACTTACTAATAACTTATTAAATTAAATGTTAACATGTGACTTACTTTCTGCCTTCTAAAGAATCGATGTTTTATCTGGATTATGAGGTAAACAAAGTGACATATATCTTCTATCTTGCAGCTGTTTATGTTCATCGAAAGTGAAGCATGACGTATATACCTTTGTTAAATTCATATCTTTGGATTATGCATGATGAATTAATATTTATTTTATGATGTTTACTTGAATTTCTTGAAGTAAGAAGTGTAGTAAACGAGATTTGTCAATTTGCAGTTGTTCATTCATTATAGTATGCAATTCTTGAAGTTTTACACATATATTAGAAGTTATGTTGTTGGTTATGTATGAAGCATGTCGTACATATGCATCTCATACATTGAAAGTCATGTCGCCATCTTCTGCCCGCGACCGTACCGGTACAGCGTCGTACGTTACTCGTGGAGGGGTATGACGCACACCCTTACATTGCATGTGGAGGTGTAAGGGTGCGGAAGAGTATGTCATAGGCATACATATGTATTCGTATGTAAGTCTTTATTTTAATTGCTTTGAAGTTTACTTATATTGCAAAGAAATCGTTAATACCATATTGGATTGAGTTGATATGGTGAATCATAGGTAGCGGATGGAGGTATGTGGTTGTTGTTGCTTTGTCATGCTTAATTATGTTTTTCAGTTATTGTCTACCTGTTCAGCTTATTATCTTTGTTAAACATGATGTTTAATCAACTACAGCTAAATAGCATGTTAAAGTAATTCACTTGCTGAGATTTTTGAATCTCACCCTTGCTATCTTTCCACGTACACCGTGAGGTGATGATGAGCATGCGGGATGGGTAGCAGCACGACGTATGCACAAACACCTCCATTTGATGTTTAGTTTGGTTGTGATGCCAGTTGGCGACTCTTAGTTGTTTCATTATTTGCCAGTTATGTCGTGATGTGAAAGTTCATTCGAGGAATGTTCTTCGTTTGTTAGGATGTTGGATTATGTTAGTGTGTTGATATCCATATATAGTTGCATGTGTTTGTTTGCTTCTGTTATACCCGTTTTTGGAGGAGGCGCTGCTAAATTTTTTATTGTTGGGTGGACACGTAGGTAGTTTTGAGTGGTATTCTAGGCTTGTGGTGGTCCTGGAGGTGTTATAGTTGGTATCAGAGCCTAGGCTTTAGATCCTAAGTAATTAAAGGTTAAATTTGACACACAGACACATGTAGGATGGGTATGTGATGTATTTCATTGCATACGACTTGTTTATCTCTTCTCATCTTTGTTTATTTCTTTAAATAATTGTTAAAGTTACTTAATTGTTTCTTTATGTGTATACCTTAGTGTTTGATCGTTTGTAAGTAGTTAAGGTGTTGTAGTTGTTTCTGTTGGAGTAGTGAGGATGTCCAATAGGTTGAAGTTGTTGTCGTGGCCTGTAGGACCTGAAAAGCTTCTGAAGACCAGTAGCATGTTTGTTGTTTGACATTGCAGATGGGTTGAATAGAGGGCCCCCATGATGCCTTTTCTACAATGCCAGGTGAGGTTGACCGAGTCTTAGGTTTGCAATTGAATGATCCACATACAGAGCGAATATTTTGGGTATGGGACAAATTGACCCCCATATCGTGTACCCTAATTGTTCGTTTTTGGGGTGTCGGAGAAGTTGATCGATGTGTGCCTTATCCTACAAGTTAGAGTGATGACCTTTTTAGACAAAACCTCAGAATGGTGTAGGGTTGTTTCTCTGTGGAGTCAAGCCAGTCTTTTGCCGACCGTGGTGACGCGATGCGGGCTGGACCCGAGTGGGGTTCCTAAAGGTTATGTAAGTCATTTTGCCGAGGGTTGTAATATAGTCTTTGGCGTTGCTGAGACCAAGTGTTTAAGCCTGAGGGTTTGTACTTTCTTGTTTTTCTTTTGGTTCGAAGTGTTCCTTTGTAGTTGGAATGGTAATGCAATTTCTTGTGTGGTTGCTTTGTGTAGTCGTAGAAGGTTATGTTGCAGTTTGAATGGTTCTCCAGATGGCTTGAGTGGAGTGGTTTTCTTGCTTTGGGAGTAGGAATCTACCATTTGGATTAGTGGTTCTACTCCTATTATGTTATGTTATTTATATAGGAAGTGCTGAAAGCTGGTGCCCGCAAGGCCAAGACAGAGTTGTTGGTCGGTTCATTAAGTTTTTTCCTCATGTTCGCCTAGCGAACCCCGTTATGTTCGACGTGGAGATTTTTTTGTTTGGAAGGAGGAAGCAAAGTTTAAACTTGGCTGATAGGCACGTTGGTGTTGTTTAGGGTTTATTGTTAAGGTAGTGTTCTATAGCTTCTTGATGGGTTGCTAAGTCAACTCATCGTTGTTGAGAGCTGGTGTATTATCCCAATGAATTTTGCTCATTGGGTGGATCCTGAAGTTTGGGTTGCCCGAACCTTTCCTAGCCAAGTAGCCGGATGGATCGCTAGAGTTTGCTGTGGCTTTCCCTTGAGTGATTCTTCGTGTGTGGTCTGAGCTAAGGTTTTCTTCCTTTTGACTCTTGTGGAGTGAGTGGAGCTGAGGAAGTAATTGGCTAATTCCTGACTTGAGTTTTTTTCAGTAGTGGATCAAATTTTCGTTGGTTTGCTCTAGCTTTTTTCTCTAAGATGGAGTTTTGACAAAAAGATGTCTGGGTAGGTTGTGTGCTAGAAGTTTGTACCTATTGGGAATAAGTACCTGCTATGACGTAAAGCGATTCCTTTGGTGCTTGGTTGCTATGGCGTAAATGCGTGTTCCAAGGATGGTTTACAGTTGGGTTTATCCAAACCCTGATATGAAGGAAGAGTGCTGAAAAGGTGGAGTTCACCCTGGAGTTTGCGTGGTGAGTTCAGAGTTATGTTCAGAAGCTAGTGAGTGCTCCCCCTTTTAAGGGAGTGTTGTGGAAGAGGATGACCTTGTTGAGGTGGGCCTCTATAGATTGGTGTTGTCTAGAAGGGCGTATGCTCTCTAGGGACCCGAAGAGGAGTGTGGTATGCCAGTGCTCAGACTGGTGACTATGAGCTAAGGTTGCACAGCGTGTTTCCTAAATTGTCTTTGTAAAGCAACTATTCTTGGGTTGGAATGATATATTTGATGTTGTAGAAGGCATGTCTTCGTCCCTCTGCACGAGTTTTCCACAATGGTTGTCTTGTCCATTGGATTAACCGATGTCTCTTCCACTTTTGCGGAGGTTCTGTTGTAGATGCGGTGTTAGTTTGAAGAAGTCGTGGTGTGGTTGTAGATAGTATGGCAGGACTGATAGTGTGAGCAAGATGAGAAGTTTTCTAGCATACCATTCTGGCATGCTTCTGGATGTGGCGACCAGCGTAGTCTAGTAATTGGTCTGGCTCTCTATAGATGGAGGCTTTTTGGTGTTTCGGTTGGAGTGTGCAAGTCTAAGCGTGTGCCTTGAAGGATGAGTCACTGGGTGTTCAGAACTTTTGTTTTGGGTAAGTGGTTGAAATCCCCTGGTTGATCCTTCTAATCTCGGTGATGCATCGATGTAAGAGTGACCAGCTAAAGTTTTATGCCTTATGGTTGTTATTGTCCTTGAGCAGATACCCTACTCAGGTGTTGGTGTTAGCGGTATTTGTGGAAGTGGTGCAGTGTCCATGTTCCCTTAAGCCCTAAACCATAAAGGTTTTAAGTTTATCCTCCCTCTGAAGGAGTGTAATTGAGGTAAAGAAAGTCATTTATTCTTATAGGGGTTTGATCTGAGTTTGTGGTGTTAGACGAGCTATGTTTTGTGGTGCAATTGCATCCATTGAAGAGGAGGTTCCTAGTTAGCTAATGCCTTGGTTTCGGAGCTTGTCAAAGAGTGTCTCCTAACTTGCTGGTATAATATCAGTGAAGATGATGTGGGTTTTTGGATTTGTTTCCTCTTTTAAGAGTGTGAAACGTGATGGCATGATCATCTTCTCCAAGAGGTCAGAAGGCAGGTTTTGGAAGGCATCTCTTTGGAGCTTAGTCCTGATAGTTGTAAGCTACGTGTTTTAAAAGGAGTCTTGGTGTCATAGTAGATCGATGTGAAGAACGATATACTGTTGCAGGATCGCAGTAAGATAAAGAGAAGATGGGAGGTTGTCCCTTTCTTATTGTCCCTTTCTTTATGACAATTTGCGATTTTTGTAAGCAGCTTTAGGCTGAGCTTAAACGGTCTACAAGTCTGTTGCTGCCGTTGGAGGTTTCAGAGTGGAGTTAAAAGCTTTTTAGTATGAGTCAACATGGTTGTCTTGTCTCTCTTGCCTCGAGGGGAAGATGTCTTTTGAATTGTGGTAGATGGGTTTGCTGAGTCCATGCTTTCTTTCCGTTGAAGACGATTAGTTCGACGTATGTTGTGGTTTACTTGATGTCAGGGAAGTGGTGAGTTTGTATGGTGCACCGAAGTCAATTCTTTCGGTCGGAACTTCAAGTGTGTCCAGTTTTAGTGGAGTTAGCTTAATGTCTTGGGCACGAACTCTCTCATAGCACAGTTTTCCATTCTCAGACAGATGATCAGTCAGCGGATGATTCAGACCTTAAAGACATGTTATGTGATTGTAGTCCATCTTGAAAGTGCAGTTAAGAGGACCATCTAGCTTTGACCGAGTTTTCTTCTCAAGCGAGTATCAAGATGACTCCTTGGAGGCTTTGTATGGTCGGAAGTGTGTTTCTCTTTGGTTGGATAATGTGGATGAAATGCTTTGCTTGGCTCGGACTTTGTTCAGTAGACTACAAAGAAGGTATAGGAGAATCTGTTGGTTGCTCAGAGCCGACAGAAGAGCTATGCGGATGTTAGACGTTGTGATCTCGAGTTTGCTATTGGGGATCACGTGCATCTCAGTGTGTCACCGACCAAGGGTGTTGTTCATTTTGGTACCACCGGTAAGTTCAGCCCTCAGTGCATTGGCATTTTCTTGTTATGGCCTGTGTTGGAATTTTGGCTTATCGTCTGGAGTTGTCGGATTCAATAAGAGGGGTGCACAATGTTTTTCATGTCTATGATAAGGAAGTATCCCCGTGACCCTAAGCATAAGATCGATCTGGAGTCCATCACAGTGGAGCAGGTTTTGACCGTGGAGTGTCGTTCGGTCTGTATCTTGGACTCATACGAGTGAGTCATGCGGCGGAGGATTATCAAGTATGTGAAGGTCCTTTGGTCAAATCAGTCAGAGCGTGAGGCAACCTGGGAACTTGAGGATCAAGTGCGAAAGAAGAACCCCTGGCTCTTAGAAGCTGGTAAGCGTTAATTGTGGTTTATCATCATTTTTTTGCTATGTCATCCTTGCCTTCCGTAAGTTTGGAGCGGGTAGATTTGGGGACGAATCCTTTTAGGGAGGGGAGAATGTAATACCCAAAAATGCAAAATTCAATAGTTAACCGTGGGACCTGCAAGGAGTACAAAATTTGACCTTTTGAATTGATGCTCGGATGGACAATCGAAGACCGCAGATGCGTAGATCTCATTGAGACTTTTCCTTTTGCTATCTAACATTTTGTTTGGACGTTCGGTGAAACTGTAGCAAGCCCAATAAATTTAGACCATTGGATGAGAAAAATAAAATAAAGAAAGGGATAAGGACGGGTGGAATCTGTCACCACCCCGATCCCCACCTAGAGCACCCGACGGCTTGTCTGCCCGCACCAAACCCTAGGCGTCGCCACCACCTCCGCCGCTGGTCGCTGCCCATCACCACTCCCCGACCACCGCCTATCACCGGTCACCACCTCCCGTTGCGCCCATCTGCTGCTGCCCCATCCTTCTGCCGCGTCACCCTGACCGAGCCAGGCGTCGGCCCAGCTCCCCATGGGCTGCCGCCCCTACTGCCAGTCGTCGTCTTGCCCTCAACTGTCATTGGCTATTGCCGCCGCCGCCCTGCCACCCACTGTCGCTTCTCGCCACCCTCGTCGTTGCGCGCACCTGGCCACACCGCATCTGGCTGCTGCCACACGCCGTCAGTCAGCGCTATGCACTGCTTGCCAACTATGGCCAATGAGGGGCAAGGCAGGGCCGCAAGAAGAGGGGAGTAGAGAGGAAGGGCCGACTGGCCAGAGAAGAAAAAGGAAGAAAAGAAAGAAAGAAAGAATAAAGAAAGAAGGAAAGAGAGAAGAAGAAGAAGAAGAAAGAGAAGAAGAAGAAGGGGTGTTTCCACGAGTTTGCCGTTGATTCAAGACCTCATTACAAAGGTGATATTTTCGTAGTCCTTAGATGCTTGTAGATATTTGTGATCAATCATTTTCATCGTCGAATCAATGTTTCGATGGTCCGTTTAGTGTGCAGTGGGTTAATTTGAAATTGAGGTTTAATCGGTGTTGAATGCGACATAAACTAAAAATGAAAGTTGTAGATATAGTCGCTATCTTTCTGATGGTGCTAGTCTTGTTCGTTTTGGAGGAGTGGTTTAGGAGTAATTGATAAAACGATGATATCATCCGTTGAAAGTTAGTTCGCGTGGTATTTTATGAAGTAAGCGATGATGTTCTTGAAGTAAGAAGTGAACTAAGCGAGATTTGTCGTTTTTCAGTTGTTCATTCATTATAGTATGCAATTCTTGAAGTTTTACGCATATATTGGAAGTTATGTTGTTGGTTATGCATAAAATATGTTGTACATATGCATCTCATGTATTGGAAGTCATGTTGCCATCTTCTGGCCATGACTGTACCGGTACAACATCGTACATTACCATGGAGGGGTACGACGCACACCCTTATGTTGCCCGTGGAGGGGTAATGGTGCGGAAGAGTATAACATATGCACACATATGCATTCACATGGAAGTCTTCATTTAATAACTTCGATGTTGTACGTATATTGCAAAGAAATCGTTAGTACCATATTGGATTGAGTTGATATGGTGAATCATAAGTAGCGATGGAGGTATGTGGTTGTTGTTGCTTTATCAAGTTTAATTATGTTATTCAGTTATTATCAATCTATTAGCTTATTATCTTTATTAAAGATGATGTTTAATCAACTATAGCTAAATAGCATATTAAACCAATTCACTTGCTGAGATTTTTGAATCTCACCCTTACTATTTTTCCAGGTACACTGTGAGGTGATAGTGAGTATGCGGGATGGGTAACAGCACGACGTATGCAGAAACACCTCCACTTGATGTTTAGTTTGGTTGTGATGCCAATTGGTGACCCTTAGTTGTTTCGTTGTTTACCGGTTTTGTCGTGATATGAAAGTTCATTCGAGGAATCTTCCTCTTTTGCTAGGATGTTGGATTATGTTAGTGTGTTGATATTCATATATAATTGCCTGTGTTTGTTTGCTTCCGTTATACCTATTTTTAGGGGAGGTGCTGCTGAAATTTTTATTGTTCGGTGGATCCGTAGGTAGTTTTGAGTGGCTTTCTGGGCTTATGGTGGTCCCCGGGATGTTACATGTAGATACAAGTTAAAACGAGTAATTGGGGACATGTATCCAGATGAGAAACTAAGATGGTGAACATTTATTCTTACACGAGGCCTCTTGTATCTAAACAAGTTAGTGAAAAAAATGTTTGTTTGCTAGATGCGCCACTATTGATAAAATACGTACAGCGCTTTGTTTGGTTTTTCCGAGAGCACGCAACGCTCTGTTTTGTTTGATGTCCATGGATTAAGATGAAGTTTGCCTTGTAAAGATTTGGCCACATTAGAGAGATTCGGCCAGATGCTAATTTTTGGCTAACGCAACCATTCTCCACCTAGTCATTTTAGAGGTGACCCTGGACCAAAGGAACAATACATGTTTGGTTGGTTTGATTTATGTAGTCATTTCAAAGAATTCAACTGAACCGGTAAGTTGGGCCCAGGTCAAATCCCTAATATAAATTCAACAGTGAAAAATCCACACAATGACCCACCCAAACTGCTTGGCAGCGTCTGTCACTTACTGGCTGACGATGACGTTTAAGGTGCTCTGCCACTTTCTCATGCTTTGTTTGATTGGAAGCCACTTCTCCTTTCTAAATTTTTACTGAAAACCCTGGACATGCAGCAGCCCGTTCACAGAAAGTAAGAACATGAGCACAGTGAGCATGTTACGCGCTTATATATCGTGGAAATTAAACCAAATGAGGGCAAATTTGCGTTTAAAAAAAAGAAAGAAATGGCTTAGGGGAATTAAAATCAATCTATGGGTGTCAAATTAACGCATAGATCATTTTCGCCTTTCACCACCCTAAGCACATATCATATAAGACATTTTCGCCTTGTTCTCTACCTGATCTTTTTATTAGTATATATCTAACTCTGCATGCATGCAGTGCAGATTTGAAAATATGCTTCCAGAGCAACAAAACATGTCAGGGGGATCTTTAATTTGGTCAATCTTTAAGTGTACAGAAAGGCCGGGGACAGGTACGTTGGAATCAAAATGTGGGTAATCTGATTTTTTTCTTGTCTCGGACATGTGGGCGATTAGAAGACCATGCAAACCACGTCTTAATCTGCGCGACCTTAAAATTGTACCTACCACAGGCAATTAGGCGTATCAGTTAGGAGCATGCATTCTTCAGTTAAAACTTCCTCGTTGTGTGCTAGTAATACTACCTTTCAGCTACTGCCAATAGATGTAACTTTAAGCAGAGCTTCGCTTTTTTACATTATTAATCATCGTTACTGGTGGGACCATTAGTAAGTAATTTGTGAGGAGAAAGAGGCGGGCCTTCTCCGTCGGAGGCTCGGAGCTCTCCTCAGCTTTCCTCTCTCCTCTCCTCTCGTGCTCCTCCAGTCCTCCTTTTGCACACCAATGGCGGGGAAGTGAGCTGACAGAGGGGGGACTTGGGTCGGCCCCGTCGTGCCCAGCACAGGCCCAACCTTCACACAGGTCACCAAAGCCACAGTGAGGGCATGCGATTTGCAGCTCAACGCAACGCATCAAAAAAAAAACCCCACGCAGCGAGCTGGTGACAAAGGGCATGTGTACTAACCTAACTACTGATGTGATTGTGCTTATCACTAGCTTGCATAACATTTTATTCATGGCTTCTTAATCGTTTTTCCATCTCGTCAGGTCTTAGCCTGTTCTGTCTCAAGCTTTCCGATGTGTGAATGGCTAGATGAGCTAGGCAACAGCACAATGAATGAATAGATAAATGATAAGGTACAGAGGGAGGGAAGAGGAACATAAAAGGAGAAAACGCTAAAAGGGTCTGGTGTGCTCGTTTGAGCCGTGCCAGCACATGCACAGCCAGGTTAGGCTCAAAGTCTTTTAAGCCATGCTGTATTTTGGACCGTGTCAGAACGTTGTGCCATGAACCACCTGGAAATAGCCCGGCCCCAAGTCTTAGTTCTAGAGCTGGTTGTGAAATTCCCATGTCCCAAACGATCTCTAACGTCCTAATACAGATATCCCAAGATGATTTCTTAATATATGTCATAAAACAGTGAGGTTTTGGACTGACATGACTGTAGAAACACAACTTTGATCACAAATTTCGGCGTAACATTGTGAAAGCAAATTTTGTAAACTAATCTAAAACATCTTTACGTGCCCGATTAATGTAAAAAGATATTTTAACAGAGATGTCGATAACCAAAGTTTGACATTCCTTATCACACGAGTATCCATAAACACCGGTCTTGTATCGAACTTACATGCGAGTGATTGTTCGACAAAAAAATGAACGTACGACTGAGCATTTCTCTGACCATCCATTATTAACCTCGAAGATGCGTTACATCTACATGTGGACAAATGTGCATGTGGAGACAGGACATATACACGGAGATACAGCGTGCATGGAGGCGGTCGGTGAGTTCACCCATGCTGCCATTGATGCCATTGATATCGCTAAGGAAGCCACGCCGCGGTCGAGGTGGGTGGAGGGCGTCGGTCGGGTGGGTGGAGGAGGCGGTGAGGGCAGCGGTAGTCGACGCTAGAGGGGGAGGGGATGATGGCCGATGTTAGAAGGGGAGCGGGGGCGGGGATGAAGTAGGTGGAGCATGTTATTGGTCTGGAGGAGAAATGAGATGTCACGTAAGCACTAAAGCTTGTAACTAGCTCTAACTGTTGGAGCTAAGCTGCCCTAAGGCAGGCGAATAGAACTCAGAGGAATCATATCATAGAGAGCCGGCCGCGTGCAAAGCAAAGAAGATAGCTCGGACAGGATGCTTCCATCCATTCTTTCCTTGGCCACAATCACATGCCTAAAAGCCAATCTGCTGTCTTGGCCTAGATTCCTACTAGCACTAGACCACCAGATATGCATGTGCTGCCTATCGACTCTTCCGTTGTCTTCTCGTCTGTAAATATATGTGATCATCGTATCTACATGCATGTGAC
Organism: Phragmites australis; assembly: GCF_958298935.1. NCBI lineage: Eukaryota > Viridiplantae > Streptophyta > Magnoliopsida > Poales > Poaceae > Phragmites > Phragmites australis. Next base: position 22,825,355 of record NC_084940.1, on the reverse strand, counting down.
ATTGACACCAACCGGTGAGTGAGGTTGATGATTGTGCTGACGCGACAAGAGGTCCCAGTACAAACCTGGCGAATAGGTTCCGGTCAGGAGCGTCTAGGTAGAAATACGAGACCATTCTTTTTTCTCTAACATATGGCCCTCGGAATGAACCACTTTCATAAGGAATCTTATAAAATTCCTGCAAAAATTTTAACAAGTCAACATTAATAATTATTTTGACAAATATAATAACTTTTGGGTTTCAGGGCAAGCTTTTTGTTGCCCCCTGTGCTTCAAAGGTCTAGGACTAGCTCATGACCTAGTCCTAAATAGGACCGTGAAAAAAGCCCGAGCCCGACCATTGACTATTGTGAGCGTCTAGGAAAAAATATGAGACTGCCTCGAAACCCGAAACCCGGTGGGTAATTACTCCATTAGGGGCATGGTATGGACCACTTTTCATACCCGCAGGTCTACTAATGGGGAAAATCGTCAATCATCGGGTGGAGCGGGTACGGGTCCGTTCTCCTACTACCCGTACCCGTACCCGTTCTCCTCCTACCCGTACTCATGTACCTAATCGGGCTAGTTGGGCCTAGGTGGGCTTCCGCCGCCCCTCCCAGTGGCTTCCACTGCCGTTGCCTTCTCCTCCGTCACCCCTCCCTACCGTCACCGCCGCCTCACCCTCTGTCGCCCCTCCCGATCGTTGAGGGTGAGTTTCCGTGTGTGGGTAACCCGTTGGGTACCCGTTACCCGCACGGGTACGGGTACGGGTAAATATCGTACCCGTGTGCGGGTATGGGTATTGTAGCGGGCATAATTTTTTCACACGGGTACGGGTATGGGGTGGTACAACCCGACCGGTCTAGACCCATTGCCATCCCTAAGTTGTAGCCTGAAATAACCGAGGCCTAGCTCCAGTCTGGTTAGAGGATTGCCAGTTAAACGTAGGGCCGGTCCTTGTCAACTGATTTTGTCCCAAAATGGATGAGTTTTTCGTTGGCCTGGCCATGCCCGATCCATGCTCAGGTTAAGTCATAACATGCCTTCACTTTGAGGTAAGGCATTAAATCAACTTACAAATCTCTTCAAAATTTTGTGTCGATATATATATATATATATATATATATATATATATATATATATATATATATATATATATATATATATATATATATCTCGATGTACTTATAATCATGAATATTTCGCCCCGAAATTTCAAAATAAATGCCTCATGCTATGAGGAACCAACAATAAAGTAATGAGTCGATTTGTAGCTTTTGTTTTTCTTCCTATATCTTTTCTTTTTAGTTATTATCCAAGTCACACTTCTCTTTTAACATTATTAGCATCAATGTAGTTTTGTTTCTTTTTCTGGGAACAGACACAGTGTTTGGCTTTAGAGGCTATCTCTTCAAATTATTTGGAAAACATTTATTTATTAAATGTCTCAATTAAAGGATCAAGTTTCAGGTGCACAAACCTATAATTAAATAGGAAATATCAGATGAACAAGTCTATATAGTGAACATACACACAAAGTCAATCTCATCAATCTGTTAATTAGCTCCAATCTGAATGGCCTAAGTCAGATGTAGGAGTTAGTTCCACCATCCCAATTATGCACTTTCTCATTTCACCAAGGTACGTTGCTCTTAAGACATCCCAAGAGGGATGGGGACCACTCACCTAGGCACCCCATATTGGATCCGACCGACGAGATATAATATGTACAAGTATTCACTAATATAGCATACCCAAGTGATGTTTCCCACTACCTCATAAACGCTTATTAGTGACGGGTGATAACCCTCATTACTGACGGATGCCACACCCGTCACTCTGAACGTGTCACTATTGTGGACTTACAATGACGGGTCTAGACCCATCACTGATGACACACATCAGTGACGGGTCTGGACTCGACCCGTCACTAATGACTATACATCAATGACAAATCTAGATCCGACCCATCACTGATATGTGTCATCTGTGACGGGTCGGGTTTAGACCCGTCATTGATGCATGTTTAAAAAACAAAAAAAAAGGAAAACTAGTTGGATCAGAATCTGAGATGGAACACACCAAATTATTGCAAATAGAAGATGAGATTTGGTCAATATCCCCCCAAAAAGACGGAACACACCAAAATGCATGCCAAAATTAATTAAGCACACACATTTCATAAAAGTTGGAAGACCATAGAAAGCTTTCATGATCACTGACTTGCAGACTCGCTAAATCTATGCATGATCATTCAGAAGGCATGATCTGGAAGCAACAAAAACAGCATGCTGAAGAGAATTGCTGAGATTGTAAGCCAGATAGTAGCCCAGACTATGTAAACAATTTTCAACAGGAATAAAAGATAGAAATTAAGCAAAAATTATCACCAATGCCAGGCCATAGATAGCCAAAGCAGTGACAATAAGATGCTGATACAATAGTTCACAATGCTCTCATCCAAAAACAACAATTACCTGGCTAACAATATCCATATGCAATAAAGCGTACTATTAACTTTAGTAATTATAGCTAAATATCCTAGTAGGACCAACAAAAGCTTCATAAAATGGATGCCAACAGCCTAGAACATCGCCTTCGCAACAGAAGTACAGAACGCTAACCAGTTCTAGAGAAATTAACCTAGAACTTCGCCTTTGCAACAGAAGCACTCTAGAAGAACTTGAGGAAGGTAGTCTCACTTCGCTCCATTCTGAATTCATGGAAAGTCATCGCCTTGGATGCTTTCAATGGGATCAGCCTCCTGCTAGAACTTGAGGTTGAGCTTGTTAGTGACTTCGTCGCTTTTCAGACTTCAATTTGCACAAATCAGTGATCATGAAGTAGCACTAGCAGTACGGACATATCATGCTAGTGTGTGATGATGCAAATTAGTCAATACCACAATATGCAATATGGACATATCATGCTAGTGTGTGATGATGCAAAATAGTCAATACCACAATATGTAGCGTCTCAACATTGGGAAAGCATCCGAGGAAGGTGAGCAACATTTTGGCATCATTCCAGACTCCAAAATGCACAATTAATCCCAAGATCTTGACTCATGGGGCCATAGTGCTTGGATTCGCCTTTATCCCGGCCTGGAATGCATACAATGCATATGCAACAGAGGAAAGATCACAACTTGGCATCTACATATTGTCGCATAAAACGAATATAATGATCTGACAAGCGGGAATTGATACATTGATGACATGTGGATCTCCAGCATGTGAATTCTGGGCTTCAAGTAAGTAAGCGCAGCCTCGAGTCATTGCCAATCTTGACCTTGATGTAAGAGCCATCAAGTGTCATGGATCCAAAAATGAAGAGCCGCTCGAGGCTTGTGTTGTCCACCACGGCGATCCTCTTGACAACGGACATGCAAATCTGCACGCAGCGGAGGTGCATCCCCGTCTTCCTACTTCCAAGTATGCCTAGGGTCTCCAGGACGGGGCTCCTGGCGAGGAGGAAGTCCATGTCGCGGCTCTCCATGTCCATGGAGCAGAGGACCATATCGCAGAGGTGCGGAAACACTGGGCCATTGCCGCACAAATCGGTGCCTTCAAGCCATTGCCGCCTCCACGAGGTCGATGAGGACACCGCCATTGCAAATCCCAGTGTTGGTGAGGTCGACAAGCGCCCTCCCATGCCATCACCGTTGTGACCCTCGAGCCCTAGAGCGATGGGGGAGACGTCTGTGCTGCTCAACACTTGGGCCTGTGTCGGCATGCTTCGTCACACTGATTGGCATGCTTGCACTGCCGCCATCACCTCCAACTAGCAGATTTGCCAGTGTAAAAGAGCTCAACGATGGGGATCTTCGCCATGGACCCGCCCCTCTCCGCATCTCTCTCTGCCTCAGCAAGGCTCACCAAAAAGGGAAGAAGTGTTGGGAGAGAGGAGAGAGAGGGATAGGGAAATGAGGAGATAAGCCTAGGTGGGAGTGGGAGAGAGATAAGGCCAGGGGTGGACCGCAAGGAGCCATGTGAGACTTTGTTTTTCTACAACTAGTTCGGTTCGGTCATTAGTGACAGGTGATTTCCTCACCCGTCACTAGTGAAAGGATCAAAAGGCCCAAGAGGGGGTTAATTGGGCTCTAATTAAAAATACTTCTACCGAAAACTAAAACAAGTAGCAATCTTATTCTAGATGAAATATAATGCAACTACGCGAACAAGCTAGAGCAAGACAACAAAACAAACAAGCAAAGACTCTAAGTAAAATGTGGAATTAAAGCTTACAAAAATGTAAATCCTCAAAATAAATGAGGGAAAGGACACCGATTTTTTCCTAAGGTATCGAAGAGTTGGCACTCTCCCTAGTCCTCGTTGGAGTATCCAACGAGGATATTGCTCCTCCTTGAGTCACCAAGACTCAAGTGCTCCCTCATGATTGTCACTTCTCCATCTCCAGATTGCACTACCGGGGCTCCCACAAAAACTCCAAGAGCTCACCTAGACAACTCCAATCACCTAAGACCGACTAGATGTTGCCAACCATCAAGAGTAATAAGCCAATAGTTTCACTTGATCGAGATCAAGCTTAAACTACAGCTAGATGTACACTTACTATTCTTAAGTGGTAAGTGTTTATATGATTAATGACAACTATTTCATTGTGATTAATAAGTTTGTTTTGAAGATTATTAAAAATATTAGTTCACAATGATGATTGAGTTTTCTTAGTCCCTAAAATTGATTATATAGACGATCAAAGGTTATGAACATCAAGATTAAGGATCTTCTAGTTCTAAGTGTCACAAGGAGATGAATGACACTTAGAGTAGTATATGTCTCTTTTCTTAGTCTTGACCGTACTATAAAGTGGGGCTAAGAGTAGTAGTTTGATCTAGTTGAGTCTAAACATAGTTGGATACACATTTGTAAACTTTTAGCACTATGATGAGGATATGACTTATTTGGATATGAGCAACACTATTAATAATCCTCAAATCCTACAAGGGTCAATTACAAGAGCACGTGCACGACAATTAAACCACCAGGTGAACTCGTTCTACGTTGTTCATCTTTTATTGGATGGATTACTACTAAATTTTTGTGATGTTTTAATGCTTAGAAATATAGGAGAAGCATCACAAGCTCACATAGATGTAATCACTCGAAGTCTAAGTCTACTCGGAGTCAAAGTGGAGTCCTAATAGAACTCCAAATTCTGCTTTGAGTCTCAGGACATCATGTCAGTAAAATAGGCATAACTCTCCCATACGAAGTCCAATTGAGACTATCTTGGACATTCTGGAAAGCTTATGACGAGCTCTTTCCAATGGATCTGAGCTCAACCAAATATTCCTTATAGTTTAGTCAGAATTGTAGAAATAAGATGTTATGTTATCATTTTGGGTCATGTCATGTCTTGTAATCGTGTCGAGGTCGGAGTCCAAGTTGTGTATGTCATGGCGGCACAACCCTAGTTCAACCTCCCCATGTCTCCCCTATATATACATAGTAGCCGTCATAGTTTATGCTCGGTTTTTGCTTAGATTATTCCGTTTTAGACAGTTTCACTGTTTATCGGTTTATAGAACCCCAAACTCGAGTACTTCATTGGTAATCAGCAATATTCAGATTGCATCTACCTATTCTTGCTTGTGTTCTCGATTCACTTGCAGGAAAAGCTTTCTTGGCGAGGTTAACCGCGTCTTGACATGGTTGATAACTACGAAGTAGTGGTGTAGTGGTTGCGAATGTTTCCAATTTGTTTTGGTCAGAACCTTTGGATTATTAACGTTGAAGCTTTACCAAATTGACTTATCGTATTGCCTTTTGGAAGATCGAGCACCCTGTTCCCCCATCATACTAGGTAGCTTAGAGAATCCCATGATTGAGATGTCAAGAAGTTGGAACTCAAGATCATTTAAGTTGAACAAGTTTAGAGAAAATTACACTCACCGGATTATCCAATGCTCAGATTGTTGTACATACCAGACTGTTCTTGGCTCAGGAGAAGCTTTTAGAAACAACACACCGGATGGTCCGGTGTTAGCGTGGTATAAACACTGGAGTGTTTTTCAGGAGAAGTGTAGTTTTTAGAAAAAAGAGGATGAACTCACTAGATTGTCCGGTGATCACTGAGATAATCTCACCGTAGTGTTTTCCAGAGTTTTGTCTATTGGCTCAGTGTAAAGTGTACACCAGATAGTCCGGTGTGTGGATGGAAGACTTCACCGGAGTATTTCAGTAGTAACGGCTAGTGATAGCTGGCAGTGGCTAACCGTTGGAAAAAGGTACACATCGGATGAATCGGTGTGTGTGAGAATGTGTACACCGGATCATCCGGTGTTCACAGGAAATATAGGTGGTCGGGCAACAGCTAGATTTGGACCTCTAACCTACAAATAGCCTCTCATTTCGTCTCACTTAATGATCTTGCGACTCAGAAGAGTCTATACATTGTGTGTGTTATGAAGAAGCAAGAGAGTGCATTAAAGTGATTTGTAAAGTTCTTAGTTAAAGAGTAAGGACATTATTAGTGTATATAGAGTAGCAAGTGTGCATGTAGCTATAGTTTAGGCTTGATATTGTCAAGTGAAGCTATTAACTTGTTACTATTGGTGGTTGGCAACACCTAGCCGGTCTTAGTGATTGGAGGTGGCTTAGTGAGCTTTTGAAAATCTTGTGGGAGTCTTAAGAGAAACTTTGTGCTTGGTTTGATATCCATCAATCCGGAGATAGAGAAGTGACAATCATGAGAGATCACTTGTGTTTTGGTGGCTAAGGTGTGGATGCTTCAACGAGGATTAGCGGAGAGTTCCATCTTCTTGATACCTCACAAAAAAAATTAATGTCTTTTTGTCCATTTCTTTACTTTCTCGTATTTACTTTGAGTATTTACATTCTTACAAGTCTTCATTCTGTAATTTACTATGTGTTCTAGCTTGCTTGTTTACTTGTATTCCTCTAGTTTGTTCGTATAGCTACATTATCTTTCATCTAGAGTAAAATTACTACTTATAGTAGAGTTCAATAGCAGTTTTTTTAAATTAGAGCTCAATTCTCTCTCTGGAGCCATTCGATGCTTTCAGTTGAGAGTGTAAACTAAGCAGGATCCGACCTTTATATTCATGTTTCCTTTTCTAACTGCTGCGGCACAGGACTATTGTTGCGTGAAATGAAATGAAATCGATCTTGTCATGATTTGTGCCTTGCTGCTAACAACAGTCAAAGAAGAGACGAATACTGATCACGCCTTGTTGTACGTGCATTACAAGCGACAATTATTTCACTTGACCGGATATTATATATACGCAGCTAATCGCATGAATGCCACGTTCGTTTGAACACAATCCTACGATCCGGTGAGAAGTCAAATCTTGTGCTCCTTGCGTGCATGTTTATACTAGGTGACACTACACCATGACCTAAAATATAGAACAATGCATCTGCCATAAATAACAGCTATGGATAGCAATGCATCTGCCGGCGATACGATCTGGATTACAATCCAGTTGTAAGCAAGCACGTACAGGCTGAGGAGCTTCAGTCAGTATGCCACACGTACACCTCTAACCATCGCACGCACGCGAAGCTTCGTATGTGAGACCATATTACAGGAGCGGCAAGACAGGAATAAATGAAAAGAAAAACATTGGCCTCTAAGCTCCCTGACATGCTCGAGAATTTCTGAGATTTCAGACCGTTGCAGCAGCGAATTACCCCAAAGATCAGCCAAAAAAAAAAAAATCATTTCCCGCTTATATTAGGCGCTCACCTGTCCGCGCCAACAATTTCGGCTGCCCAATTGGTAGTCCAGGTTCCAGTAGATACCTTGACCTCTAAGATCGATTTGAGGGCAGATTTTTTTTACCCCTAATACAATTACATCGCCGGCAAATAACATGTCCAGGACAATAATGCTTGTTGCCGGCAGATATCGTGGACCATAATCTAGGTGATATTAAGGGCATATAATTTGTCTCTCCTAATCTTTTTGCCCGACAGTTCATTACCCTTAATACTAGGTCATTGTGTATTGTGGGTGACAAAAAATATTTTTGCTGCGCGAAACAAAAGTAAACTTGCGTACGTCAGATTGGTGAGTTGGTGGGCACGCATAGGCAAGTGTACTTGCTGCAAAAAGTATAGTATATGGGCCATAGATTCATGACGATGTTTGATTGCTGCCTAAGAGTTTTTTTTTATATTTTCTAATATAAATAATTAAATAAATAGATATTGAATAATTTTTTTAAAAAAATAGACGTCCATCATCTTATCATGGAGCAGTTAGACGTTTACCGTCAGGACGAGACGCTCTCACTTATATGTGAATGATCCTTATCGTTCTTTGCTTGTGTCTCTTTTAGGGCGGTAAGCCATGTATGAACAGTAATCGACAGGAGTACTGTTTATATCTCCGATTCCCATCTCACCTTATCTATTTAAATAGTGATTTTCTGTTGCTTAAAAATTTATATAACTTTTTGTACGTGTTTCATAATTCATATGCAAACTATTTTAATTGAATTCACCAAAAACGCTTGTGTAGAATTTAGATTGAAATTCTCCAAAAATGTTAGTTTTATAACTTCTAACAATTGTTAGGACCTCAAATAAATTTCTAAAATTCTTAAAAAATTCACTAATATTTTTCTTATGTGATGGAATAATTTCTAAAATTATTTTTCTTGATTTTTGGAATTTTTTTAGACCCTAACAATTGTTAGAAGTTATAAAAGTAGTATTTTTTTTTGAGAATTTTAGTTTAAATTTTACATAGTATTTTTGTGTGAATTCAAGTAAAATAGGTTGCATATGGATTATGAAATACGTAAAAAATTATATAATTTTTAAAATAATAGAAGGCTACTGTTTTAAATAGAGAAGATGAGAGAGAATTAGAGAAATGAACATTTATATAGGGTTTACCGGCCTTTGAAGAGACTCTTCATACAGGACTTACCACCTTTTAAAAAGGCGGTAAAGGTCTAACTGTCCTCTGAAGAGACTCTTCATACGGGACTTACCGCCTTCTTAAGAGGTGGTAAGGGCCTAACCGCTCAATCAGAGAGGCGGTAAGAGCCATTCATGCACGGGTGGGGAGCTTATCGCTCTCTCAGAAGACAGTAAAGACAGTAAAGATCTAACAGTCCTATGAGAAGATGGTAGACGTCTATTTTTATAAATATTTTTATCATACGTCTACTTATTTAATTATTTATGCTAGAAAATATAAAAATAAAAAAACTCGCTCCCTAACCGTAGCGAAGGAAATGATCTCCAAAGGCCCGCAAAGTTTGGCAGAAAAAATATTAATATGAGACAGGTAATTAGGGTTAAGAAATTGTGGCAAGCCAAGATTGTGCCAGGGAATCCAATGCCTGCCGACAAAAAGGGGCACGACCAAGGTTAGACATGGCAACCTTAGATATGGAACGGCAACCTGATCTGAAGCGATAACTCGTGTGCCCAAAACAGAACATTACTCTAGTGTACGTAGTACGTACAGTAGTGTAGGTACGGTGCCGTGTGTTGAACATTAGCTCCTTCCGGCAAGAACAAATGAGACGAAATCTTAACTCGGCCGCTACTAACTCAGACCGTACGTACTTGTAGAAGTTTGCAACGCTGATCTCGTACTTAATAGCCAAACAAAACTTTGATTTGTCCAACGAGTACATACTGCACATGTATTTATGTATGGCTAATGGTCATTGTTTTGGATCACACTAATACATTTTAGGTGGGGTTATTTAATTTATGGATGTTCCGGAATTTCGTACGATGATCCTTCTACATGTAAAAAGAGGCAATTACTGTATCGAAGTAAAAAAATATAACATGCATGAGTCGTGCCATCCCAGTGCATGCTAATTCTCCATTGATCCCCTAAAACCAGCTTATAATGAAGTTTCCATCATCCATGAATCATTCAGTCTACTAGAAGAAAAACTAAAGACGTGTGCGATAAAGCAGACAACAGGGATCATATACTACTACAGAATATTATATATGTAGCGTCTTATCAGTGTCGGTTTAATAGTAATTGACACTAAAGACGTATCAGTGTCGGTTCTTAAACTCCCACGCGCGAACAACGACAGAGGAGAAAAAATCGACACTGATAGTGATGGTATCAGTGTCGGTTCTAGACACGAACCGGCACTGATACATCAGTGCTGGTTTTAACAACGAACCGGCACTGATACTAGTCATGAACCGTCAATGATGATTGCTACTGTCACAATTCATCTTAAAAAATTCATAACTATTTCACACGAAGTTGGATGAGGAAAAAGTTTATATGAAAATTATAGCTCTCGATTAGATTTACAACTTTGTAGTTGAAACTTTTTAATTTGAGGTCATTTAAATGCCCAAATAATTATAATAAAGTTGCAGCAGTGGTCCATGATAGCTCATATTAAAAAATTCATAATTTTTTTACACGAAGTCGGATGGGGAAAAATTTTATATGAAAATTGTAGCTCTCGACGAGATCTACAACTTTGTAGTTGATCACTTTTTTATTTGAAGATATATAACTACACAAATAAATCAATAAAGACTGTCGAAAGAACTACGCACAGGGTCACAAACTAAAGTGCTGGATCTAGTGTAAAACTAGTAGGAATCATTGAAAAAACGTCTCCACGTTAGCTTCGAAAGTAGACGTTGAACGTCGAAATCGGACTCCGTATGCAAAAGTTATAGTTGTTTTATTGAACAATGTACGAATTGGACACAAACATAAAATACGGAGTCAAATGGAGACAAACTTTATATGAATATTATAGAACTTGACGAGATGTATAACTTTGTAGTTGACAACTTTTTCATTTGAGGTCATTTAAATATTCAAATAGCCATTTAAACGTTCGGTCAAAAAATGTTAAAAAGATTTATTGTGCTACTATACGCATGAACGGACGATAGCTGAGATGGTGAGAGGGGTCACGAGTAACATCAGTGTTATGCAGTAATTCGATTTTCCTTTAGAAAAATAATTCATGGTAATATATTATTTCGAAAAATAGGTTTTATGTTTAGAAAAAAATCCAAAAAATATAAAATAATTTAGATAAATGTTTTAATATGTTTTAGCTCTTTTTTTATTTCGGTAAATATTATTTAATGTTTTTCTAGTGTAACAAATATTCTAAAAATATTAGAATAAATGTTTTATCAAAGAAAATATATTTAAACTTTATCATAATTAATCTATATTTTCTAAAACTAATTTTCAAATTAAAATATTTATTCTAACATTTTTAGAGTAATTTTACACTAGAAAAACTTTAAATATTATTTAAAAAAACAGAGCTAAAAACATGTTAAAGTATTTATCTAAATCATTATATATATTTTTGGATTTTTCTAAGCTTAAAACCTAATTTTCAGAATAATCTTTTTTTATGAATTATTTTTTTAAAGAAAAATTGAATTACTGCGTAACGCTGATGTCAGCACGCTGACTAGACACGTTGATTAGGACTGCTACGTGACGAAATCACCACCATATTATCAAAACCACAAGAAAAACCACTTCGGAGGGTAAAATAGACAGAATTGATAGCTCGGGGGAGTAAAATAGACGGTGTAAAAATTCAGGATTATCTGGACAAACGTGATAGTTCGAGGAAGTAAAATGAACTTATTCCTGTATACTTTATGCATTCCTATATACTTTATGCATGGTTTACAATACAAAATGCAGAAAGAGGTCAACACAGAATTGATTCTGGAAAGTTCATCACTCGATCAGATATTGGGATCTGTATTCAAAAGAAGCGAAAAGGCGATAAAATTAAAAGACTGTCTTGATCATGGATCGGTTGCTTTCCGCAAAGGCGAGGATCAGCCTTCTTCAAGCTTTCTGGCCACACCGTGCTCACAAGTCTGCCAACCAACTCGGCTAGCATCCGTTGATCCCTGCTCTCGTTTCCATCACCGACTGTGTCTACCAAACGTGCACAGTAGTAAGCACTCACATCTTTAAAAATATATATAGAGAGACCATAAATCAGTTGGTTAAGGTTTTTTTTTACATGCACAGACGGGTTCTTGCATTTTTCAGAATTAAATCCCGAAAGGAATAGTATATACACACATAGGTGCGTTCAGTGGTCAAAACATGTGTCTATGCTACCCTCTCCCTCCCTCCCCTCACACGAGTTGGTTCCTGTCACTGCTACAAAAACTATTTCCAAATGCAGTTTATAACCAGTTTTCACAGGCGTTTAGCGCAACCGCCTGTGATCGAAGGCCTGTGAAAATAAATAATTTTCACATACACAAAATAGATCGCCTGATGGTTCCTTAGGTCAACTGTCTGCGAAAATAGATTTCCACAGGCGGTTGTCTTAAGTAACCGCCTGTGAAAAATCAATATATTTTCACAGGCGACGCACTTTAGCATCCGCCTATAGATAGATAGGTCTCCACAGGCGGGTGACATAAGGATCTGCTTGTGGTATGTATTTCATTTAAAATTAATAATGAGCATATATTTTATTCCCTCCAGATTTTAACATAATTTCAAGACAGTTTTTAACATCACAGATAATAACATTTGATAAACACATGTCCAATATTTAACACAAATATAATAATATTCATAAGCATAATATTTTTACATCACAAGTCAATTTACATCACAAGCCAAATATTCAACACAATATTCTTTCATCTCCCACTCACAAAGCCTCAGATGGCTAGCCAATTCACATCCGAGGTAAAAAAACCTCTCACTCTTGTGAATGACCTCGTGTATGATGAACCAACACATGTCACGTTGAACGTTTTGGATATCTTCGTCTTTGAGTGAGGTGTGGGTACATTCGATCATCCGTACCTGAAATAAAAACACAACTAAAAGAGTTAAAACACCACTGACATCCTCGGGGTTCGTTGTACCTCCTGTTTATCCTAAGAAACTGGTAAACATAATATCCAAAAAGAACAGTGTTGAAACTTTGCTTGTGGCACTTCAAATAAAAACACAACGTATTCGTTAGTTCAATAAGACTCTTTGTCATAAATAGCGAGATACAAGCATTAGAAGTGTCTTATTACTGGAATGTGTGTACGAACCGTCATCCCATCCGCCTTGTCCGTATCGTATATCCCACCTTTCGTTACGTATCACTTGTAGGCTCAATTCGAATATCGATAAGTAATTATCAATTCATAAATGATTTATAAGAATTTTCTGTATGTGAATTTTCCTTACCTCTGTATAACATCAATGAGATCTTGGTAAGATTTTTTGGAGATATCGGTTGAGTCAAGGACTACAAGTCTACTTGACTTGGGCATCATCATTATACAAATAAAGTGATCGCTACATGAATCTTTATGTTAGGTTCTTGATCAACCAATTAAATTGAATACTTATATTAGGTTCTGGACGTATCATACTTACTTAAAGTTGTAGGGAGCCATGATGTAGTTGTTGTCTTGCATTTCTAGCATAGCCCTACCTATGTAGGTTGACATGTCAAGCCTATGTGATTTGGTCATTTCTCTTATGACCCTTACTTTCTCCTTGTTACTCTTTCCCTTAATCTGGGGGTCATTTGTCCTCAACTTCACGACCAAGTTGGGCTGAGAAATTCGTTGCGAATTAATGAATCGAACCAGTACCTTCAACTTTTCCGCATCGTTAAATTGCATTCTACAGAACAAGTCACTAGTCATTAGCTTCTATAGCATATATTGGTAAATATACGAATATAGGGGTAGATTGTATGCACCTATAGGCACCACAGGCTTATGAGATTGATGTCTAGTTTGTCACGGCGGAACAAAGCGTGCATGTCCTTAAAATCCACTATGAGATAGGAATCTCCGCTTAGAAAGACGTTAGCAGAGACAAAAGCAATTATTATGGAGAACCCCGCATGACATACCCTTATGTACCATTCGTGGAATCTCCTCATCTCCCATGGACCTTCATGGAGTTGAAACAATAGCAGAAATAGCTTGCCATTCTCATATTTCTCAGGAACATCATATGTAGGCAAGAAATTCAACTGACGGGTACTTAATATTTTGCCGGTCTCTTTCGCGAGATCGCCCTTCATTGGAGATTCTAGAGCGAATGATGCCTTTGCTTTGGAGGACAGAAGCCACCTCTTCACCGGAGATGTTAGAGTCTTTTCATATGGGGTAACCATGATAGGGACTCTCTGATGCTCAGGTGAAGGTGCCAGAGGCACAGACGCTGGAGGCGGAGATGCCAGAATCAAAGACGCTGGAGGCGGAAGTGCCGGAGTCGCAGACGGTGAAGCACGATGCGAAGATACCTGAGGCAGAGATAATGGGCGTGGGGGCGAAGGTGCCTGAGGCGGAGATAATGGGCATGGGGGCGAAGGTGCCTGAGGTGGAGAGGCTTGGTCTGGGGCGGAGGTGCTTGAGGCGGAGAGGCTTGGCTCTGGGGCGGAGGTGCCTGAGGCAGAGATGCTGAGCGTAGGGGCGGCCGTGACGCTGGCGATTGTGACTTTTGACAGCTGAAGATGATATCCTGTCTGGGCCACAGAATGATTTTACCAATAGCCTCATCAAGAATCTCGATACCCTCACGTGTGCTGATGTCCAACTTGTACTTGTAATTGGCAGAACAGACAACAAGTTAATCAAAAGCAAAGAATGGGTCTGCACACTTTCGCAAAGTTGAGCTACTAAACATCATCAACAAGATAACAATCAATAAAAAAGAACTGCTTTGTGTATCAAAAACCATCATAAACTAAAAGAGAAAGAACATTTTATCTACATACTGAATATGATAACCTCTTGCCAAAAGTTATTCGGCAAAAGACTCAGATAAACAAATTGGCTCAGACTGTGATGTCTCACCACTTCACCACACTATAGAGCAAGCTAAAAACAGTGAAGACCGACACACAGACCTTTAAAACCAACAAAAATCATCTCTCACTCATGTTAACAATTGTTGCAAAGTGCCTCCAACATGCCTCAAGCAACAAATTTGTTGGCATTTCTAAGACAGCACAACTCACGAAATTATTCGATGAACCAGCACAACAATGGCAGAAGGCAAGCATCACATATCCACAAATGAAAAACTAGAAATGCCATGGACTCAAAACGATTCCCATGCTTCCTTTCCAAACAACTACAACCCAGCACCTGCAATATGTCACGTGAGAGTATATACTAGTTTCTAGTGATATGTGTAGCAACTAGAAAATTCAAAAAGTGTTAAAAGATTAAAGTGACATCGTTCATACAGCTTTCAGCTTTCAGTTTTTTGGAGCCATCCACTGTCACATCCGATTTTAACAGACAAAACCAAGTGCGGCTTATATGTGCCTAGGAAGTTTAACACACATAAGAACATCATAAGTGAAGTAACAAAAGCAATACTTTAACTTACAAACGTTCAACACTTACATAAAAGACTTCACATAAGCAACTCTATTTGCTAAACGACATCAAACTAAACAACGACACCGGGACAAAAGCATCGGCAACCAAGCATTCCACAGGCACCGACTGAGTAACACACTCTTAGAACACTAGGTTGTCGTTTTGAAAGTCCTCCACTGAGCAGCATATGTATTGTGGGAGATAGTAAGGGTGAGCACATGGAGTACTTAGCAAGTGTGGGAAAATAATGATATGTAGGCTTTCAACAATAACAGGCTAACACATGATATATTTGCGTAAATGTGAGTAAAGAAAAGATATTTGAACTCAAAAGCATTAAACAATTATTAAGTGAATGTAATCCATACAGTCCAACATCCAGCATACAAGGCTCCCCACCTTGCATACCATAACCATCTAGTAGAAAACCTATATGCCTATTTTAATCATGCATGCATACAAACAATTAATAACCTTAATTCAAATTTTAATTTGAATTTAGTCTAATTATTTGATCTATCAACTATTCTTGGAAAATTTTAGAAATTTGAGAAATCTGAAAATCATGGTGTGACACCCACTGAGCAATAATTTCACACAATACCCCGATACTTCAATGCACAAAATGGCTCTCGGCCAAGACAATGGCGATGGCAGCTGAATTCACAATGACCATGGCGGCACGATGGCCGGACATCGCACAGAGAAGAAGGACCATGGCTCGGTTGGAGCACCGGCTATGACGTCTCTGCCGGGTATATACAGAGAGAGAGAGAGAGAGAGAGAGAGAGAGAGAGAGAGAGAGAGAGAGAGAGAGGAGGAGGAGATGGCTACTGACCACGACGGTGAGGTGGACGGCACGCCTGTACGATGAGGTGGACAACGTGTCGGTGGTGAGTTGGATGCGAGGACCGAAGGAGGGAGACCAGACTAGGCGTGATAGGGACGGCGGAGCGGGCAGCTCCTCGTCCGACTCTGGGATGGCGTCGACGTCGGTCGGCGTCGGACTCCAGGATGGTGTCGTCGTCGGTGTCGGCGTCGGCAGTGGCGGACGGCAGCGGAACGGAGGCCAGAGGGAGAGGGCACGCCACTCGGAGGAGGACTACGGTTCAGCATTGGAAGGGGTGCGGCACACTCTGGGATGACATCAGTAGTGGCGGACGGCGGTAGAACAGTGGTCGGAGGGAGAGGGCTCGGTGGCAAAATAGAGGACGAAGGGGCGTGGCGGCGGAACGAGGCATCTTGACGTCGTCGCCACGTGGCGATGTGTTCATCAATGGGACTAGGGTTTTGGGGGCCTTGCGCTGCTATATATATATATAATGCATTTCCACAGGTGGTTGACTTAACAACCGCCTGTGGAGATACATTTTCACAGGAGGTTTCATAAGACAACCACCTGCAGAAATTATTTCTATAGGCGGTTGACTCAATGAACCGCCTATGAAAATCATTTTAAATATATATATTTTAAAAAATTTCCTAGGTAAAATTATTCTAGATGCATATATTTAATACATATCCTTAATACAACCCCGTATATTAATTAAAGCATTTTAGTACTCCATACATGTCCTCGGTATTAAGTTACATAACATGTATGTCACATTGGAAAAGAAATTGCATGACATGAAAATCACACTGAAAACTAAGTTACCTAACATGACACTATTTGCCTTGAACTATTTTTCCTACTCCATCAAGGCGCATGTAGGGCATCACAGATCTATCGAGGGTTGCTTCTACAAGTTTGATCTTTTCTGGATCTCTGAAAGGCGGCACGTCATCAAACTGATTGTATTCTTCTTCATCCTCCACATTCTCAACTCTGACATTTCTTTGTTTTCCGTCAACAGCTATGTGCTTCTTTTCATTCGCGGGGTCGTTTATATAGAAAATATGTGCGACATGATCAGCGAGTACCCACGGGTCATCTTTGTGGCCTACAATGCTGAGGTTGATAGTTGTGCACCCGTAGTTGTCCACCACCACACCATTTGGGTGTTTGACCTATTTTCATCGAAAGACAGGGATCTACAGATTCACTCATAGTCGAGTTCCCAGATTTCATCTATAAACCCATAGTAGGTGATCTTTTCCTCCCCTACTGTGTCATAGGCTTCTATCCGAACGCCGCTATTTTATACCATGCTTTTCTTGTCCTTTGCTTTGGTATAAAACATGTACCCATTAATGTCATACGCTTGCCATGATGTAACTAAACTTGATGGGCCACAAGCCAACATTTTCACTTTTTTTATCTACAGATTCACCATTTGGAAGGTTTTGGTTATTGAACCATGTGGTGAAGCTACGCTTGTGCTCTTTCAAAATCCAATCATGTGAGCGGCCTTGATTTTCTGTGTGAAACTCATTCAGGTGTTGCTTGACGTATGGTGCCACTATGTGGAATTGCTGTAAGATGGTGAAATGTGCTTCTTCCACTGCATTGTAATCATGATCGATGAATCTTTTCTTTCCTTTTGTCCCTCTCCCAGACAACCTCCCCTCATGTCGAGATACAGACACACCAATTGGTTTGGCATCTTTTATGTAATCGATGCAACACTCAACGACTTCCTCGGTACTATAGCCCTCGATCATGGAACCCTATGGGTGAGCACGATTCAGTACATAGCCCTTGAGAATGCCCATGTACGACTCAAATGCATACATCTGATGTAAGAATATAGGGCCCAGTGCAATTATCTCTTTCGTGATGTGAACCAAGAGGTGTACCATGACATCGAAAAGGATGGAGGGAAGTACATCTCAAGTTGGCAGAGTCTCTACCAAGTAACTATATAGAGCACCCAGTTTTTCAGCATCGATCACCTTCTGAGCAATTACGTTAAAGAAGTGACACAACCATGTGATGACCACCTTTATGTATCCTGGCTTGATACCCCTGATTGCAATAGGGAGCATTTGCGTTATCATCACATGACAATCATGAGACTTCATGCCGATTAGCTTCAAATATTTCATTGAGGCTAGTTTCTTGATGTTGGATGAGTAACCAATCGGGGCTCTCACCCCACGTAAGCACTTGCACAATGCCTTTTTCTCTTCAGGTGTCAGAGAGTAGCTAGCCAGGGGAAGATAATCTTTCCCATTTGGTCTATCTTCAGGGTGTAGCTCTGACCTGATTCCAAAATGCACCAAGTCCTTACGTGATTTGATTTCATCCTTTGCCTTGCCCGGTATATCCAATAAGAGGCCAAGGATGCTATCACACACATTCTTCTCAACATGCATGATATCGATGTTGTGGCAAACGTCCAAGTCCTTCCAGTAAGGACAATACTTAAAGAAAATTGGCATCTTCTTCCACAACATGCCGGTCGGCGTCTCACTTTTCTTCCTCTTTTTACCCTTTGGCGGCTTCCCAAAAACAACCTTGATGCTCCTGACCATTTCAAACACTAGTGACCCACTGTGAGGTTTTGGGCTAGTACCTTGTTCACTCGTGTTGTCAAAATGTTTCTTCATCTTGCGGTATCTGTGTGTTTTGAGTAAGTACCTTCGATGTCGCATGTGCACTACCTTTTGTGAGTACGGAAGGTACACAATGAGTTGCTCTACCGAACTGAGCTATAGCCGCTATTTCAACTCAAGCATACTACACATCCTTGCTTCCCTTTAACCTGTCCCAATAGGAAAAAATGGCAGGATAATCATTGATGGTAACGAACATCATGGCTTTCAGCGTGAAGTACTGTCATCGGAACTCATCCCACACCCAGACCCCATCGTTCCACAGTTTCGCCATATCTTTCATCAGTGGTTCTAGAAACATATCTATATCGTTTCTAGGTTGTTTTAGTCCTTGGATAAGAATGGCAGCATAAGGTACTTATGCTTCATGCATAGCCATGGAGAAAGGTTGTAGATAGCCAAGACCAGTGGCCAAGTGCTATGTGAGGTGCTCGTGTCACCAAAAGGATTATCGATACTCAACGCAAACCTTACATTCCTTGGTTCTTCAGCGAAATTTGGATACATGGCATTGAACTTTTTCTATTGGCTAGCATCAGCGGGGTCAAAGCTTAGTTCAATCCTTCTTGAGCTTATCAAAATACCAACTTACTAGTTTAGAGTTCCTAGGGTTCGAGTACAAACGCTACAAGCGAGAGATCACTGGTAGGTACCACATCACCATGGCAGGACTTTTTCTCTTCTTCTCCACGTCGAAAGAAGTGTCTTCTTCATCATGACCAGCATTACTCTACTTCTTCTTCACGTTGGCATAAACATCTTCATCCTCACAATTATCAATCCTCTTGTACCGACTCGCATTGCAAACTGGACATCTATCCATGGCTTCGTACTCTTTACGGTAAAGGATACAGTGGTTTGGACAGGTGTGTATTTTTTTACATCTAATGACAATGGGCAGATAAGCTTCTTCGCCTGATAAGTGGTGGTAAAACCTCCTAGAGGCTTAAAAAATAGAAAATTGAAGCAACATTTTTGAAATATAATGCTAGAATCATGTGAATCTACACAATGGAATCAACATTGCCACAAATTTTAGCTAATTTAAGGATCTAAATAGCTAGAACCATGAGCACTCTAGAACATATTCAAACCCTAAATAAGCCATAAATCTAAATCTATACTACAAAAAGATGCTACCTAAGGATGAGATACTCTTACCTTAGATGTCTCATCCAAGGAATTAAAAAACAAAACATTCCCCCTTTGTGGATACGAGGTTGTGACAGTGATGTCCTTGGCGAGGAAGTAGTGCCGAAGTTTGTGTGAGGCCATCAGCAGGGCATATGTATCTTTTAGAGCTCGGTGTAGCGCGTCTTGGCCCCGGCTAAGGCCTCCGAGACATAGTATACGACCTTTTGAGTAGAGTCGCTGCCACTCTTTTCCTCCCGTACCAGGGCGGCGCTGACGGCAGAGGTAGAGACAGACATTTATAGGAGCAGCCCTTCACCGGGGAGGGGCATTGTGAGTGTCTCAAGGCGGGAAAGGTGGGTCTTGAGGGCCTCTAATGCCTCCTGGCACTCCGGAGTCCAGCTGGACGGTTCGGAGACCCTCAGTGTTCTGAAGAAGGGGAGGCTATGCTCTGGGGATTTGGCAAGGAAGCGGGTGAGGGCTACGAGGTGGCCGGCCAAGCATTGTACTTCTTTTGGATTGGTGGGAGGTGATGTCTCTGTGATGGCCCGGATCTTGCCAGGGTTGGCCTCGATGCCTCTCCGGGAGACGAGATATCCCAACACTTTTCCTGCCTTGGCGCCGAAGACGCATTTCGAGTTGGCTTTTCACCATGATATCGTCTACGTAGGCTTCGACATTATGACCCAGTTGCTATTGTAGTATCTTGTGTATTAGACGAGAGAAGGTGGCCCCAGCATTTCGAAAGCCGAAAGGCATCCGGACATAGCAGTATACCCCGAAGGGGGTAATGAAGCTGGTCTTGCCCTCATCCTTTATCGCCATCCACACCTGGTGGTACCCGGAGTAGGCATCTAGGAAACTCAGCAGTTCGCAACCGACAGTGGAATCTACTAACTGGTCGATGCGGGGAAGGGGGTATGGATCCCGAGGGCACACCTTGTTTAGCGATATGAAATCGATACACATACGCCACTTCCTGTTGTGTTTCTTGACCAGGATGGTGTCAGAGAGTCAGTCAGAGTGGATTAACTCTCGGATAACGCCAGCCTTCAGGAGCTTTTGGACCTCCTCCTTTGCGGCCTCTACCCGCTCTAGGGAGAGTTTGCGAAGCCCCTGGCATAAGGGACGGGCCTTCGGGTCGACCTGGAGAGAGTGTTCGATAATGCAGCGGTCGACTCCCGGGAGATCCTGTGGTGACCATTGGAATGTGTCAAGGTTACCCTGTAGGACGGCCAGGAGCTGGGCTTCCATCTCGGGGGTGAGCTCTGCCCCTATTTGGAAGGCCCGGTCTGGTTGGTCTGGGTGTATGGGGACACGCTTTATGTCTCCTTCTGGTTGTGGCCTCGGAGGGCCTTGGTGCCCGGGATATGCTGATGGAGGGTCCTTGGAACCCTTCTGGGTTACTGCATGGATGTGGCGACCGGGGAGTGGAGCAGGGTGCCCGTACTCGATGCGCCTGGCCAAGTCTTGGTCGTCGTGGATACCTATCAGTCCCTGGGGTCCGGGCATTTTCAAGCAGAGGTAATTGTGATGGGGCACGGCTCCGAATTTGTTCAGGGTTCCTCATCCCAGGATGGCATTGTAGGCGTAGGGTACTTCCACAACGTTGAAGGTGTTTACTTCTGTCCGTGCTGCGGGGCCTTCACTAAAGATGATTGGGAGTTCTATCTAGCCTAGGGCGTCGAGGGGGGCCCCATTGAAGCCCTGGAGGTGTCTGTGGCCCGACGAGAGCTGGTTTCGCGGGATTCAGAGCTGGTCGAAGGCATGTATGAATAGGAGGTCTGTCGAGCTGCCTCCATCGATCAGTACTCTCCGGTCCTCGACTTCGGTGATGTTGGCCGAGATGACCAGGGTTTCAGAGTGGGGAAATTTCACCCCCTCGGAGTCGTCGATGGTGAATGTCACGGGGGCGTCGGTCCACTCGGGGGCCTGTCGATGGATGCTGGTTCCTCTGATGTGGTACACCCCGCATGCATAGTTTTGTCACTGCCGTTTCGAAGCGCCCTCTACCGGTTATAGCGAGGATGATCCGTTTGCCCTGTGCCCCCTTGTCGTTGTATCGCCTTGCGGATAACCGGGGAAGAGAAGGTAGGGCCAGCAGCGGAGGGTTCTGCAAGGCCAGATGATCAACCCGCCGGCTGGCTGGTAGCCTACGATCTTCAGACTGCTCCTGGGTTCCCCTTAAGTTGAGGCGAAGGCTGCCTGCCTACCAAGGTATTCTTCTCGAAGAGTAGTGAGGGTCCGGTAGTTGTTGGTGTTGTGTCCCCGTCCCACGCCATGTAGAGTGCACCAGGATTCCTCCCTGGAGTGCCGGTTTGGAGCGTGGCCTCGCTCCAGGAAGCTTCTGGGGCGTCCTCGGCCGTGCCCCCTCGAGGTGGTTTTGGTTTGGAGTCCCGCGGCTAGGGCAGATATTGTTGTTGTTTTAGCGTTGCCGCTGCCGGCCACTTTGGGGCCCGGAGGTATGAGCCTCCTCGAGGGCACATTTTGCTGGGGGAGAGGGGGCCTGTGACGGCCGTGTCTCCGATGGTGACTTCTTAGGGTCAACCCGGGAAGTCTCGGTAGCTCATGAGCGCCTATGGCGGAGTTTTTCCTCCTCTTCACGCGCATATTCCTCGAATTTACTCATGAGGACTTCCACCGTGTGTATGGGATGTCGGTTCAGCCAATCATACAAGGGGCCTTCGGCTAGGACTTGGGTCGCGGCATTGATGACCGAAGAGTCTGATATGCCGCTAATCTGAGCCTTGGTCTGGGAGAACCTTCGAAAGTAATCCCAGAGTGTTTCGTCCAGCTCCTATCTGATGGTTAACAGACTTTCGGAGGTTACTGGTTCAATGAAGGTGCCCTGGAAGTTGCTACGGAATAGGTCTCGGAGTTAGGGCTAGGCGTGAATAGCACAAGGGTCCAATGCCCAGAACCAACGTATGGCCACCCCTTCCAAGGCGAGAGGAAAGCATTTAGCCATGGTGGCCAGTCTACTCCCGTTAGCTTCTATGGCGAGGGCATAGGACCAGACGAACTCATCAGGGTCTGAATCGCCCTTGAACTTAGGTAGCTTTGGGGTCCGAAAGCCCTTCGAGAAGGGCGTCCTCTACAGGTGTAACACCTTAAATTTCAATTTTTGCAATAATTTAAAATTTTGCTAGAAATTAATTAGGTGGTTGAAATTTTGTTCAATAGGAAAATTAATTTCTAAATTTAATTTGGCCTAGGTTAAATGTTTGTTGTATTCATGCCGTTGTAGAGGCATTAAGATTTTATTGTGTGGAAAAAATTTGCTAAAATTCGCTCGTTTAAATCTCCCTGTTGAATTGTGTCAAAATTCAAATTGGAAAAGGTTTTGGAAATTAGAAAATTGCTTTTGGGCTGATTCTCCCTCCCTCGGCCCATCTCCCATCCCCTCTTCTCCTTCCCGCGCGGGCCTCATTTGTTCCGCACCGGCCCACAAGGCCAGCGGGCCCCCTTCCCGCCCCTTGCTGCTGCCAGGTGGGGCCCAGTTGAGCCGGCTCCCCCCTCGCCCGAGCCGCTCCCCTCCCCTCCTCTCTCTCTCCCTACGTGCAGACCCGGCTGAGCCGAGCCGCGCTGAGCGAGCCGCTTGCCTGCCGAGCCGGCTCCCCTTCCCCTACCTCCCGTCGGACCCCCCCCCGGAGCCCCCAAATCCCGCCGCCGTTTCCAATTTCCGCCTCCCCGCGCTTTGATTCAAGAATTAAAGCATGCCACCACGATCCCCTCCCTCCATTACCTCCTCCCCGACTGTTTCCCCCTTGAATCCCCTCTCTTTTGCATGGAAACCGAAGCTTTGATTGCATTTAGAGCCGCCGGCCAATCTTCTTGAATCCGGCCATCTCCCTCCCCCCCTCTCAGCTATTTAAGCCCTCCACCAACTCCCTTGCGCCGTTCCTTACCCAAATTACCTGTTTCCCCTCTATCTTGCGCTCGGATTTGCCCTGGCCGCCGCCTCCGCCAGTGCCGCCGGTAAGAAGCTCGGCCGCCGCTCTTTTTCTCCTTGGCCAAGCCTCAATTGATCTTGTTCATCGCTCAATTGGTGTTGCAGGGTCTCGGTCAACGTCCCCCGTCACTTTTTGGAGCTCTCCGCACCACCGGACGCCATCCCCGCTGAGCTCCAAGGCCGCCGCCCATTCCTCTTCGTTACCGGCCGTCTCCGAACCCCCTCCGCCGTCAGCGATCCCGCTGCGAGACTCCCTTTCTCCCCCTCTCTCTTTTGCGCCACTCGCCGTCAGAACTGAGGCTGGTAACGCGTTTTCGCGCTACTCAGGCGTGCCCCGCTGCCCCTTCTCTGTGTGCCACCGGCACCCCCCCCCCCAATTGAACTCCGGTCGTTGGAACCAAATCCGGCAGTCAAGATTAGATATCCCTTGGGTTTATGAAGCCGGTCCACCATGGACCCGTGCACCGGCCAAGTGGCCGTGGTCCGCAAGCCTCGTAGACTTATTCCATGGCTTTTTCAGTAGAAAATCAATTCAGTAAATCTTTATTGCGTCATAATTCAACTTTTCAATATAAAAACAATTCGGGTTTCTCTGGAAAATAATGTAAAATTTGCAGAAATAGCCCCTATAACTTCAAATGCTTATTACTTTTTGCTCGTAGCTCCGTTTTGGGCGATTTTTGCGTCCAAATGTTCGTAGCGACGTGTAGAATCTTTTAATAGGGGTTTTTTTGCTTAGATTCTGTACTGTATGGTGTACTGTTCTTAGAAGTTTGTTTTGTATATGCTTTTCTGGTTTGTCGATTAGGAGCTGAGCAGTTCGGTAACCTCCAAGACCAAGCTTTCAAGGACGTTGAGCAGCACCTTGTCGAAGGCAAGTGTCCTTGAGCATATTTATCCTATTTTAGGATTTGCAGGTGTAGTATTTATCCTTCAATATGCATGCTGTCAAATATGATGTCCCATGATTAGGGTTTACTAGTTTTGAATGAATTTTTCCTTGTCACCGTTGTTCATCATGTTATGAAAATGGGTAGTTTATGCTAGCGCAGTCTTGGTTGGGAAATCTTAATATTGACTAATGAACTATGAAAATGGGTAGTTTATGCTAGTGCAGTCTTGGTATAGGAATCCCCAACAGAATGGATGGTTTGAGGCGGAGCCTATGGCATGTTTGTGTTTGTATCTGTGTGGGGTCCTAAGGACCGGTTCTTGGACATGTAACCAAGTTATATCCGCACAACTACGAGGCCTATATGGGTACATTGTCCAACTAATTAGTCGCCTTCTAGCTTTGTGGGCACCATAGGTCGGTATAAGAGGCACAAGAGGGGGCTTCTGAAGCAATGTAATTGTCTGTTAGCGGTGAAACCTCAGTGGGTGCCTGCAGGTTAGAGGGAGCTTTGTAAAGGCCTTGTAGTGAGACCCTGACTCCACACCCTGGAAGTATGGAGCAACACGGGAATCACGACTCGTGGGGAAAGCAGTGCAAACTCTGCAGAGAATCAATCTGGTCGATCAGTCGTGCTCACGGATAAGAGCAAGCTTGGACTTCTTCAGGATTAGTTGGGGTAGCCAGGTAATGGAATTACCTGGTGAGTCTTGGTAGTCGGATGGAATCCGGTGTATCATATCCCTTTGGTTACAGTAGTGTCTTCACACTTAGTAAATAGGATGCCTGTTGTTAGAGTCATAGACAGGTCATAGTTGCTTAGTGCTGTTAGCCAGTGTCAAGCCTTTCCTTGACTTAAGCCGCATATCATATTTTTCCCTACACTTGCCGAGTACAATCTTTGTACTCACACTTGTTGTCCCCTACCCTGCATTCTACTGCATTCTACGACGACGACGACTTCGACCCGGAGCTGTTGTTCTAGGCTATGGTGCCCCCGGTCGACGCCTGTGGAACATGGAGCCGCTGGCGCTAAAGACCCCCCCCCCCCCGTCCCTTTTGTTCTCTGATGTGTTTTGTTTTAGACCCTTGGGTCCTTTTGTATTAAGCTATAGGCGATGTTGTAATAATGGCACAGTGATGATAACACTGATGATGTAAGCACATGTATGAAACTAGATCCTGGCATACATGTGTTGTGCCTAGTTTTGGCCGTTTAAAATTGGGTGTTACAGAAGTGGTATCATAGCCGTGTTGACCGTAGGACGCAGCCTAGATAGTATGGACACGCTAAGGACTTATGTTTGTACAAACTACTTTTGCAAAGTTGTTTTTCTTCCAGTTTTTCCTTTCTCAATCTACTGTTCTTTATAAAATGGTTACTGATTTCGATCTTTCTTCAAAATTTTAGATGGCCCGGATGAAGATCACCCCGCGCAAGCGCGTGCTTGTGCCAGACGTGGAAGTTCCTGCTGATGCAGTCTGGAGGCACCAACCCCCAGCTGAGTTCTACTCCAACGGACAACTGGATGGGTACTTCGCCCGCACTCTGTGGT
The DNA here is from genome assembly GCF_958298935.1 of Phragmites australis. Lineage (NCBI taxonomy): Eukaryota > Viridiplantae > Streptophyta > Magnoliopsida > Poales > Poaceae > Phragmites > Phragmites australis. The sequence goes on along the minus strand of NC_084940.1, from coordinate 22,798,988 downwards.
ACCTGCTGCAGGGTCTTGGTTACCATGACGCTCCACTCTTCAGAGGCATCAGGGTTCCGCTTGGAGGACGTGGTTACTCCTGGTCAGTGGAGGTGACCATATTCGAGAAGCCCTCCGACGACGGTCTTCGTCGAGTCCACACCGCCACCGCCCTCAGAGCTACGTTCAAGGCAGGGATCAAGGACGCCGCTCACCAGGCTCTGGCTGTTCTCTGCTGGGAGAACAGATAGGACCTCAGCCACACCCAGTTCGGGATGTTCCCGCAGCGCCCGTCAGGTAGCCTGGAGGTCACCTTCGCACCCGTGGGCAATGGAGCGGATCTTTGTCTGAGAGAGCAGGTCCGCCTCACCGCCGCCCTCTATGCCGAGCTGGACAGAGCACTCGACAAGTTGGAGGATCTTCACCAATGCCACACCGAGCACGAGCAGATGATTTACGAGCTGGAGATGATGCTGCAGGACCCTGACCAGCACCCCGACGAGGTTCCCCCGGCACCAGCACCCGCGCCTACATCGCCCCGCTCTCCGCTGCGTAAGAGGCTTCGTCAGGCAGATGTTGCAGGCCCTTCAGGCATAGCAGGCCAAGAGTAGAGTCGAGCTAGGAGGATGTCCCTAGTTGAATAAGTTATTTAGTCTCGTGTGTCCATGGTGTCTTGTGTCGTCTGTTCATGTGTGTGCTTGTGCTTGAGTCTGTAGTATAAACCTTGTTCTGAGTTGGATCTTTGATTGAGTGTTGGTGTGATGTAGGGGTTTCCCCTCTGCATTTTCATCAGTTAATAATATAATAGTTGGGAGTCTTTCTATTTGTTTCATTCTGTTCCCTTCTGCTTCCTTCAGTTCCTATCAGTTCTTTTCTATTCTTGTCTCGTTTTCCGCCTTTGCTTCTCTCTTATGTTCCCCGTACCTTGGGGACAACAGATGGTGAACACTAGACGTAACAACAACACCACCACCACCACCACCAACAACAACAACACCAACAACACCAACAACGCCAACGACAACATCAACGACAACGCTGCCAACAACAACAATCTTCCTCCTCCGTCACCCCTCATGGACGCCAACCAAGTCATGGCTCTTCTTTAAGGCTTGGTCCAAGCAATCAATCAGCAACCCCAAGCTCAGCAGGCACCGCTGCAGCAGCCACAGTCCCGGCTCTGGACTTTCTTGAGCACCCAGCCACCTACCTTCTCTCAGACAGTGGAGCCAATGGAGGCAGATGATTGGCTGAAAACAATCGACAGCAAGCTTCAGATAGCTCAGTGCAATGGACGGGAGAAAGTCCTCTTTGCATCCCACCAGCTGATTGGGCCAGCTCAGGAGTGGTGGACTGCTTACACCGCCGCTCATGAGGATCCCCAAGAGATCACCTGGACAGAGTTCCAGAACAGCTTTCACGCTCACCATGTCCTCACCGGAGAAATAAAGGTAAAGAGGAAGGAGTTCCTCAGTTTCAAGCAAGGTCCTATGTCTGTGAGGGAGTACCTCACGAAGTTTACTCAATTATCTTGCTATGCCCCCAACGACATCGACACGGATGAGAAGAAACATGATTGCTTTCTTGAGGGTCTTAACACTGGTCTGCAGTATGCCCTCTCAGCCAATGAGTACCCCAGTTTCTAGAAGCTAGTAGATAGGGCCTTCATCATGAAGAAGAAGCGCCAGAATATGGGTGAAGAGCGTAAGCGCCATCTGCAGGGTCAGTCTTCTGGTGGCAACACCTGCCCCCGCTTCAACGCCCTTGCCACTGGTCCGATGTTCCGCCATGGAGGGCAAAACCAGCAGCAACAGAATCAATCGCAGAGGCCGCAGCAGAAAATGCAGAATCAGGGTACAGGGTCGTTCAAGCCGCCAGTGCAGCCACAACAGCAGCAACAGTCTCATCCCAGCTTCCAGCAGCAGCAGCAGCGACCCAATAACAGTCAGCCACAGCCGCAGAACCGCAACGGCCAAGGGTCAAGCAACATTGGGCCGTGCTTCAGTTGTGTCAACTTCGGGCATCTAGCCAACAAGTGTCCCAAGAAGCAGCAAGGCCAAGCCCAGGGCAACAACCAGCAGTAGCAGCCTCGCTAGAACACAATGTATGGTCGTGTTGACCATGTTGCAGTGGAGGAAGCCCAGGAAGCTCCTGACGTGGTTCTGGGTATGTTTTCTGCCAACTCTCATCCTGCAACAGTATTATTTGATTCTGGTGCTACGCATTCATTCATATCATATCAGTTTGTGAATACATATAAGTTGCCAAGAGCTTTATTGAAAAATCGAGTGCTAGTAAATTCTCCTGGAGGAGAAATGGAATCAAGGCATGTATGCCCTAAAATAAGTATATGCATAAGGGGGGTAGACTTTCTGGCCAACCTCACCATTCTGAAATCCAAGGGTATTGATATCATTCTGGGGATGGATTGGCTAACCAAGTACAAAGGAGTCATTGGGTGTGCTATGAAGACGGTTCAGTTGACACATACAGACGGAACCAAGGTGGAGTTTCAGGACACGACAGAGTTAGCTATCAACGCCAATTTAAACAAAGTTAACGTAGTGGAAGATAGCAGGATGGTCAGTGAATTTCCTGACGTCTTCCCGGAGGATTTCCCAGGTATGCCACCTGATCAAGAAATTGATTTCGTCATTGAATTAGTACCTAGAACGACTCCTATATACAAGAGGCCATATAGAATGGATGCCAATCAATTGGCTGAGCTCAAGGAACAAATCCAAGAGCTACTAGACAAAGGGATTATCCACCCCAGTTCTTCACCCTGGGGAGCCCCAGTAATCTTCGTTCCGAAGAAAGATGGTACACAGAGGATGTGTATAGACTATCGAGCTCTGAATGAAGTAACAATCAAGAACAAGTACCCTTGCCCCGCATCAAAGATCTGTTTGATATGCTGATTGGCGCATGTGTGTTTTCCAAGATTGATCTTTGATCTGGATACCATTAGCTAAAAATTCATGCTTCGGATATCCCCAAGACAGCATTTGTTACTCAGTACGGTCTGTACGAGTACACAGTGATGTCTTTCGGGCTGACCAATGCCCCAGCATACTTCATGTATCTGATGAACAAAGTCTTCATGGAATATTTGGACAAGTTTGTTGTGGTGTTCATTGATGACATCCTGGTCTACTCCAAGAATGAAGAAGAGCACGAGGAACACCTAAGGATGGTTTTGCAGAAGCTCAGGGAAAACCAGCTGTACGCTAAACTGAGCAAATGTGAGTTCTGGTTAAAGGAGGTTCCTTTCCATGGTCACATCATATCAGCAGGAGGTTTGTCTGTAGATCCGTCCAAGGTAAGAGATGTTCTGAATTGGAAGCCACCGCAAAATGTATCCGAGATTCGCAGTTTTCTGGGTCTAGCAGGATACTATAGTCGTTTCATAGAAGGTTTCTCCAAGATAACGAAGCCAATGACAGAATTGCTAGAAAAAGGAGCAGAGTTCAAGTGGACAACAGGTCGAGAAGCTAGTTTCAATGAATTAAAGAAGAGGTTGACCTCAGCAGCAGTTTTGATCATGCCAGATACTTAGAAGCCATTTTTGGTGTATTGTGATGCATCCCTTCAAGGCTTGGGATGTGTGCTTATGCAAGAAGGTCATGTTGTTGCATATGCATCCCGGCAGTTAAGGAAACATGAAGAGAATTATCCAACACATGACTTGGAGCTAGCCGCAGTGGTTCACGCACTCAAGATCTGGAGGCATTATCTGATTGGTCAGAGATGTGAGATCTATTCTGATCATAAAAGCTTGAAGTATATTTTCACTCAACCGGATCTTAACCTCAGGCAGCGCAGATGGTTAGAGCTTATCAAGGACTATGATCTGGGAATCAACTATCACCCAGGAAAGGCAAATGTAGTAGCTGATGCCTTGAGTAGAAAGTCCCAAATTAATGCAATGACTCATCAAGAGTTGAGTCCTGAGCTATGCAAAGAGTTCGAGAGGTTAAATATGGGAATGGTGTATAACACCGAGATGGTTGCAATGGAAATAGACTCGACGCTTGAGCAAGAAATAAGAATGGGTCAACTTGAGGATGAAAAGATTTTGGAAATCAAGCAGCTCATTAAAGTTGGCAAGGCCCCAGATTTTTTTGTAGATGAGCAGGGCATAGTGTGGTATAAGCACATGATTTGTGTTCCGGACATAAAGTCTATTCGGGATACAATCTTAAATGAAGCCCATGATTCAGCATATTCCATTCACCCAGGGAGTACCAAGATGTACCAAGATCTTAAAGATCAGTATTGGTGGTATGGGATGAAACGCGCAGTGGCAGAATATGTGGCTTTGTGTGATATCTGTCAGCGAGTCAAAGCCGAGCATCAAAAACCAACAGGACTGCTACGGCCATTGAAAGTACCTGAATGGAAGTGGGAAGAAATCAGCATGGACTTCATAGTGGGTCTACCGCGAACGCAGTCAGGACATGATTCTATATGGGTCGTAGTTGACCAGTTGACTAAAGTAGCTCATTTCATTCCAGTAAAGGAATCCTATCGAGGTCCGAAGCTAGCTGAATTGTATATGTCCAGAATTGTGTGTCTGCATAGGGTACCCAAGATAATTGTATCCGATCGTGGCAGCCAGTTTACCTCACGGTTCTGTCAACAATTGCATGAATCTATGGATACAATATTGAATTTCAGCTCAGCATACCACCCGCAAATTGATGGATAGACAGAAAGAGTAAATCAAATTCTTGAAGATATGTTGAGAGCATGTGCATTGAAGAATGGTAATAGTTGGGACAATAATCTGCCGTATGCGAAATTCTCGTACAATAACAGTTACCAGGCTAGTCTCAAGATGTCTCCTTTTGAAGCTTTATATGGAAGGAAGTGTAGAACCCCGTTGTTCTGGAATCAGACCGGAGAAAGCCAAGTTTTTGGTCCATAAGTTCTGAGAGAAGCCGAAAGACAAGTGTAAGAGGTTCAGGATAATCTGAAAATAGCACAGTCAAGGCAAAAGAGTTATGCATATCATCGACGCCGGGAACTGACTTTTGAAGTAGGAGACTTCGTGTATCTCAAAGTATCACCGTTCAGAGGACTACGCAGATTCAAAGTCAAAGGCAAGCTTTCACCTCGGTTTATTAGTCCGTACAGGATTTTGGGAAAATGAGGAGAAGTAGCTTACCAACTTGAGTTACCACCTCAACTCTCCGGAGTACACGATGTGTTCCATGTATCACAGTTGAAGAAGTGTTTAAGAGTTCCCGAAGAATAGTTGCCAGTAGTAGAACTGGATGTGCGAGAAGATCTGTCATATTCAGAATATCCGGTCAAGATCCTTGAGACATCAGAAAGGGTTACCAGAAACAGGCGAGTCCGAATGTGCAGAGTGCAATGGAAGCATCACTCAGAAGAAGAAGCAACCTGGGAAAGAGAAGATGATCTGAAGACGAAGCCGCTGGCACTAAAGACCCCCCCCCCTTTTGTTCTCCGCTGTGTTTTCTTTTAGACCCTCGGGTCCTTTTGTATTAAGCTATAGGTGATGTTGTAATAATGGCACAGTGATGATAACACTGATGATGTAAGCACATGTATGAAACTAGATCCTGGCATACATGTGTTGTGCCCAATTTTGGACGTTTAAAACTGGGTGTTACAGAAGTGGTATCAGAGCCGTGTCGACCGTAGGACGTAGCCTAGATAGTATGGACACGCTAAGGACTTATGTTTGTACAAACTACTTTTGCAAAGTTGTTTTTCTTCCAGTTTTTCCTTTCTCAGTCTACTGTTCTTTATAAAATGGTTACTGATTTTGGTCTTTCTTCCAAATTTTAGATGGCCCGAATGAAGATCACCCCGCGCGAGCGTGTGCTTGTGGCAGACGTGGAAGTTCCTGCTGATGCAGTCTGGAGGCACCAACCCCCAGCTGAGTTCTACTCCGACGGACAGCTGGCTGGGTACTTCGCCTGCACTTTGTGGTACCTACTGCAGGGTCTTGGTTACCACAATGCTCCACTCTTCAGAGGTGTCAGGATTTCGCTTGGAGGACGTGGTTACTCCTGGTAAGTGGAGGTGACCATGTTCGAGAAACCCTCCGACGACGGTCTTCGTCGAGTTCGTCGAGTCCACACCGTCACCACCCTTTTGTATTAAGCTAAAGGCAATGTTGTAATAATGGCACAGTGATGATAACACTGATGATGTAAGCACATGTATGAAACTAGATCCTGGCATACATGTGTTGTGCCCGGTTTTGGCTGTTTAAAACTGGGTGTTACAACAGGTCGGCCTACAAGTGAGAGTCGTAGTCTTGCAGAGGTTCCTCATGACGTCGGCTTCAAGGCTCTGGAGGCTGAACGTGTGGGGCCCGGAGGTCGGAGGGTTCATCGGCCCGTAGAGCTCTGATTGAAATTGCGCCAGTCGTCACAGGGGCGGTGGCGGTCGTGCGGGTAGCATGCTACTCGACCTGCAGGGCCATTTGTAGTTCCTCCATATGGGTCAGGAGTGCCGCTAGGCATGATTGATGCTCGGAAGGAATGGTGTTTTCAACGGTGGCGTTGGCCGCTGTCCCTAGGGGTGCAGTGGGGACCCCGCCCTGCTGCTGCTATTGCTGCAGGGTCTCTGGGCTAGGGAGCCCTCGGTGCCGGTCGTAGCTGTGGTCATTGCTAGGTTGGTGGTGGTTGTAAGGCCCTCGGTCCCCCTGGTTGGGGGGTCTTCGTTGGCACGGCCTGCGCCTGGTCGCCTGGGTTATCGTACAAGTGTAACCGGGGGGCTCGGTTGCCATCACCCCAGCCTTGGTGGTCTTCTTCTTGGCTGGCATACTACCTCTCTTAGCACTTCTGTGTTCGAGATCCCACGGATGGCACGCTGTTTCTTCTAAGGAGTAGACTCAAGCTTGGAGATGAAGTTTGAGAGGATGGAACACCATGAATGTATTGATCGTATAGATATGGACTGGGCAAGGATGGAGTATCACAAGAAAACTTTGTGATTATGCTCCTCCATGCTGTCTTGAGCCTGTTTTCTTGCTCAGGGGCCATGACCCCTTATTTATAGGGTTGGGCGTAGCTTAGCGTGCAAGTTACCGCTATGTGCAAAATATCCAGGATAAGGCCGAGTTACATGGCCTTATTCTGAATAGCTACTTTTTACCCTACATAGGAGATAGATATCTACCATGGTAATTGTTGGGGTGCCTGTACCTAGAGGGATGAGCCGATCACCAATTGCGGCCTGGCTTTGTGATGTCATGGGTGTCAGGATAACCTCCATTGTCGGGGGTGTCAGGATGGCACCCACTAGCCTAGTTAATTAATGCCGGCCAGTTCCTTGCAAGCAAAGAATGACCGGCGTTCCTCTCCTGGCAGATCTTTCTTGGGGCCTGATGGCCTACCCCGTAGCATTCGGGAAGCCTGCCCGAGCCCCGGAGACAGGGGCTTCGCGGGGGGGGGGGGGGGGAGGCGTGGCTTCAGGAGATGGAGGCGAGGCTTCGGGAGGCATGGCTCTGGGAGGTCGTTACTTCGAAGCCTGGAAGTTAGAAAGTGGCCTTCGGGAGGCACGGACCCATGGGTCATGGGCCAGTGAAGCCATGGGACCGTCGGGGGTCCTTAACAATGACCCCTAGAAATACCCTCTTTTGACAAACGGAAATTAATGAATTTCACTAGAACCAGATCTTAAGAAAAATTGCCTATAAGATCGTCCTTGCCAACAAAGTAATTAAATACGTCAATAAAATTGCTAAGAAATCATTGTGAATTGCTTTTGTTGAATATGAAGTGAGAGAGTCAACCTCTTGTGAAATATGACACCCTTTGTTTGAATTCCTGTGTTTTTACCACACTCCATCCAAATAATCATTTTTGTAGTTTTCATATATTTTATGTTTCCTTTTCTCCCCTCCAATCCCCCATAAACTATCAAAGATATCCAGATCCGTATTTATAGCTAGTGCTGGTGAGTGTGATTTGAGAGGATCGTGAATCTATCTCTCCATCTCGCTACGCTTGCTCCTCGACATTCACCGACGAGCCAAGACGTCCGTCGGTGCAAGCATGGTTGTAGATGCAGAATCTCCATCGGCACCTCCGTCCATTGCTCACACCTCTCCTGTCTGCATTATCAACACAATCGACATACTCAGCGGCGACGGTGTTGGTTTCAGTCCAAGAGTTGGGTTTCTTTTGTGTACAATTTGATCTTGAGTTAATGTGATGTGTTAAGATATTTTTCTCAAATCTTTTCTAATGCAGAAAGATACATGTTGAATCATATATTGTGACAATTATTTCACCTTTGTTTGGCTCAAAATTGAGTGGATAGATCATTCAGTTCATGTTATCCCCATTTTTTATCTTCATGTTCTTTACTCAACCAGGCGTGAAGATAATAAATTATTTTTGTTAAACACAGAAGTCTTTTTTTACTCAACTAAAAAAAGATAATTATCAGAACTGGAAAACGATGAAATAGTTGTTAAGGAAAATAATCTAAGATGTAACTGAAAATAAAAAATTCAAATACCAACAAAGCAAGTGATTTCACGAGGTTAAAATAATAAAACAAGTGATTTGACACATCACATATATGACCAAAGCTATAAAATAATAAACGTCCCAAGGAAAGCATCACATATATGGTTACTTGATTATTTTACCTATTTTTCCTTTCCTTAATTACCCAAAGATTGTTTCCCTAATTATGTGATTAGTTCGTTATTTAGAGAGGATATCTCACAGGTTGTTATTACCTGGGAGATTGTTTCCCTGATTACATGATTAGTTTCCTTATTTAGAGAGGAAATCTTGCATGTTGCTATCCCTTTCCTTGATTACCTTAAGATTTTTTCTTGATAATGTCATTTATTTCCTGGTTTAGAGAGGAAATCTCGCATACTGCTATTCGTTTGTACTCCATATATGGAGTTGCTATCAAATAAATCAAAATATATTTCGGTTTTGGAATGGTTTTTTCTGATCATTGAATAGTGAATTTTCGGTCATACCAAGCCAATTTTCTTGTCATATAACATATATTTTCCGATTACGATAACATGTATTTTCCCAATCACGTAAACATATATCTTACGATCACTCTGACATAAGCTTTCCTGCTTTTTAACGTGTTTTTTCCTGTTGTAAAATACATGTTTTGTTGTTTTATAATGTGTAATTTCCTATTTTTTTTCTCACCCATGGCACTACTACACAAAACGTCATCACAGGCGGGTGGTAACACCTTTTCACAGGCGTTTAGCGCACCCGCCTGGGACCGAAGGCTGTGGAAATGAATGTCTATGGAAATCCATTTTCACAGGCGCAAAATAGACCGTCTATGGAAATCCATTTTCACAGGCGGTTGGCTTAAGGAACCGCTTGTGAAAATGGATTTCCACATGTGGCCCACTTTAGTTGCCGCCTATAGATATAAAGATTTCCACAGGCAGTTCCGTAAGAGAACCTCCTGTGGTATGCATTTTTTTAAAAAAATAATGAGCATATATTTTATTCCCTCCAGATTTCACACAGTTTCAATACAGATTTCAACATCACAGATTTCAACATCATCAAAGATTTCACAAAATTCAATATTTAACACAAGTACAATAATATTCACAACATCACAAGCCTATATTGCTAAGAGTCTTTCCTCTCCCACTCACAAAGCCTCGGATGGCTAGCTAATTTGCCTCCGTGATCAAAGAATCTGTCACTCTTGTGGATGACTTCGTGCATAATAACTCGGCACATGTCACGTTGGACATTTTGGATATCTTCGTTTGTGAGAGATTGGTTGGTACATTGGATCATCCGTGCCTGGAATGGAAACACAACTAAAAGAGTTAAAACACTACTGACAATGGAAACATAACCAAATAAGAATGTGCAGGCGCAATGATGACTTACATCCTCAGGGTTCGTTGTGTACCTCCCGTTTACCCTAAGGAATTGGCAAACATAGTAACCACAAAGAACGCTATTGAAACCTTGCTTGTGGCACTACAAATAGAAACGCAACGTATTCGTTAGTTTAATAAGACTCTTCGTCATAAATAGTGAGATACAAGAGCTTTCATATAAGTGAGGGTGTAAATTGAGTTTAGGTGACGTATCTTTCTCTCTGATGTTCTCTGTGGTATCAAAGGAATCCTCATAAAAGAAAATGGTTACTATCCATGGGTTTAGGTATAATGATTACTTTCTGCAGGTCTCAACAGTAGATACAACCTACGAAAATGAAAACTTTCCCAATTTAGCTATCATTCTACCAAAGAAACAGGTATTACCGGAAAGTGTGTACGGACCATCATCGCATCCGGCTTGTCTGTATCGTGTATCCCACCTTTCGTTACGTACCACTTGAAGGCCCTATTTGAATACCAATAAGTAATTATCAATTCATAAATGATTTATATGAATTTTATGTATGGAGATTTCCTTTACCTCTGTATAACGTCCATGAAATCTTGGTAGGATTTTTGTTGAAGATCGGCTGAGTCAAGGACCACAATTTTGCTCGACTTCGATATCAACATTATACAGATATAGTGGTTGCTGCATGAATACTTATGTTAGATTCTTGATCGATCAATTAAGTTGAATACTTATGTTAGGTTCATGATGTATCACACTTACTTAAAGTTGTAGGGAGCCAAGATGTAGTCCTTGTCCTGCATTTCTAGCATAGCTCTTCCTATATAGGTTGACATTTCAAGCCTGCGGGTTTTGGTCATTTCTCTTATGACCCTTTATTTCTCCTTGTTACTCTTCCCCTTAATCTTGGGGTCATCAGTCCTTAAGTTCACGACCATGTTAGGTTGGGAAATTCGTTGCGGATTAATGAATCCGACGGGTGCCTTAAACTTTTCCGTATCATTAAATTGCATCCTATAGAACAAGTCACTAGTCATTAGCTTGTATAGCATACATTGGTAGATATATGAACATAAGGGTAGATTGTAGGCACTTACAGGCACCACGCGCTTATGAGATTGACGTCGAGTTTGTCGCGGCGGAACAAAGCGTGCATGTCCTTAAAATCCACCATGAGATAGGAGTCTCCGCTTAGATAAATGTTAGCGGGAACAGAAGCAGTTATTATGGAGAACCCCACGTGACATGCCCTCATGTACCATTCGTGTAATTTTCTCATCTCCCATGGACCTTCTTCGAGTTGAAACGATGGCAGAAATGGCTTGCCATGCTCATATTTCTTGGGAACATCCAATGTAGGCAAGAAATCCATCTGAGAGGTACTTAATGTTTTGCCCATCTCTTTCGCGAGATCGCCCTTAGCTGATTCCTGAGCGGATGATGCCTTTCCTTTTGATGAGGTCAAAAGCCACCTCTTCACCGGATCAGGTAGAGTCTTTTCGTATGGGGTAACCATGACAGGGACTCTCCGATGCTCTGGTGAATGTGGCGGAGGCGCAGATGCTGAAGGCGGAGGTGCCAGAGTCGCAGACGATGAAGCATAATGTGAAGATGCTTGAGGCAGAGATATTGGGCGCGGGGGCGAAGGTGCCTGAGGCAGAGAGGGTTGGCCCCAGGGCGGAGGTGACTAAGGTGGAGAGGCTCGGCTCTAGGGCGGAGGTGCCTGAGGCAGTAATGCTGGGCACGGGGGCGGTTGTGACGCTGGCGATTGTGACTTCTGGCGGCTGAAGATGATATCCTGTCTGGGCCACAGAATGAAGTTGCCAACAGCCTCATCGAGAAGCTCGATACCCTCAGGTGTGCTGATGTCTAGCTTGTACTTCATGAAAAGTGGTTGTACCGAGCCCACTTGTACCCTGGTGTAACCAGCCGGAATGTCTTGATTGTGAAACATACGGCCTGGAATGCCCTGGCCCGTGGCAGCCTCGACAGTGAAGTCTCCCTTGCTGACTGGAACATATAGCATGCAGGGGGTAGCCTCTGTGATATCATCCACAGGATATCTCTGGTTATCGGCCTATGTGGACCCGACGCTGCTCCGAAAGCCTGGGCTAGTTGGTTGCTCTATCGGCATTAATGCAGCCCTTTCCTTCTCCCTTTTATTCCACATCTTCATGAATTGGACCTTGACCTATTCTTGTATCTGTTCCTCTAGGGTTCGTCGTGACCGAGCGTAGACCCAGTTCCTGCTTCGCTCGTCACAATTTTCCAAAGGGTTCGGTTTCCCAGCCCGGGCAGCCTCTTCTTCTTGCCTCCTCCACTAAGGAATTTTGGGGGCATACCCAGACGAGTCCAGGTGATGGTGGTGCTTGTTCTTCTTCGCAAGGTGCTTGAACGATTCACCCAGTTCGATGGCCTCAGGTGTGGTCTTCTGCTGAACAAACTCTGCCCATTGGTCTAGCGTAATCTTTCCGTATTTATTAAAGGGTACTAGGTTCTTCTTCACGAAGTCCTTATTCAGCTCACTCTTCCAGCCCCGGAAGCTCTTTCCCATAGTTTTCATTGAATTCTGTTTGGCAGCTTCCTCTGTTCCTGACGGGAATCGGATGGTTCTCTGCAATGTTGCCCATAGAAACTCCTTCGTCTCATCCGGTAGCAACCGCCAATCAGTTATAGTGATTGGGATGTACTCCTTGACAAGAAATCTGCAACTGTTGCGGAATTTGGCACAGGCCTTACGAGGTGCAATAGGCTCCCCTTCAACACTGACCTGTGTTATTGTATAAATGCCAGACGGAAACTTGTTTCTACTACGCTCGCCCCTTCTTCGTTTTAGTGTAGGCTCAGAGGGACCCGAAGTTTTGAGCACAGAGGTAGCGGTGGGTTGTGGCGCAAAATGTTGTGGCGCAGATGATCGACGCAAAGATCTTTGCACCCTCACCCTCTAGAGAAAAAAAAGGAGAGTTGACATGAACAGAAGATATTCCTCCATTTAAGAAGTATAAAATGCATTGACTTAACTAAATACCTCTTCGGCGGGATCGTAGTCGTTGTCACTTTCCGACGTCGGATCTCCCGATCACACAGAACATGGCTCGGGTTGTGATACGAGCCTGAGCTTTCGCTGTTGTTGGAGGAGGATGGCTGATGCGGACTTGGGCTCCTATTCGACCTCCTGCTTGCATCCGCTCCATCTTATGTCGGGGCATCCTCTATTGGGAGCGGCCTCTGTGCCGGGGCGCCCTCTATTGGGAGCGGCCTCTGTGCCGGGCGCCCTCTATTGGGAGCGGCCTCTGTGCCGGGACACCCTCTATTGGGAGCGGCCTCTTAGGCTCAATGGTACTTACTCGACAACTGGATTATTGTTACCTAGAAATATGCAATAATATTATTTTAGAGGAAAAAAAAGGAATCAATGTATGTGTTTTAAACTTTTCGTATAGGAAAGAAAAGGAATCAAGTGGCATTATTATTAAGTCATACTTAATTCAACTACCTATTTCGCTTTTCTTAGTCTACATTTTTTGAAGCAAATTGTTGATAAATTCTGATGACATTTTGACATTTCCATGTTGACATTTTTGAAGCAATAATTCAACGAAGAATGATTTAAGTTGCACAAACATGAAGTTTCCATCAAGCACGACAAACATGATATCCAAGCTTCTTCTTGCTCTTCTTATGTTATTGTGTGCTCACTATATATACAGTTCCATGATCAAATTTATACTTTTTGTCTTTGCTTCATAAGATATATATGCACACTTGAATATGAAGAACTAGTATTGACTTGAACATATTATTCAATCACTGTCTTGGTTCTTTTAATTACCATTAGACTTTTGGTGTGTTCATATATAGTGATTGTTTTGTGTTATCGCTTTATCGGTGTCAATTCAGTTTTGGTTATTATCTTGCATGTATCACATCTTCAAAGTAAACTGGAGATTGAAATAAATTGGTAAGTGTGCTTGCTAATATGATGCTAGCTGATTAGCCACGTAGTTTTATTATAAGAGTTCCCTATTCAGCTATTATTCTCAAGCCATATGATTGATGCAGCAAGTAGCTATACAGCCTAATGAACCCAACTGGAATTCTAAAAGTCCCAATCAAAAATGGTTTCATAAGTTTATCATTTGTGTGTGCATCTTGATTAGGTTAGCTATCTTGCTTGAGCTAATCAAGATCACAAGCAGACAGTAGTGAAGACAGAACCGACGAAGCGATCATATGTTGCTGTCCTACATACTTCCAATACGCATCATGTGGGACCATGCAGCTCACTCCAATATATTGTATGATATCAAGATTATAATTTCACATACAAACATGAGCGTTATTACTACAATGAGTTGTGCTTCTTCAAAAAGAAACACAAAGCTGCACTTCTTTTCTTTGCAACATTTTTTTTTGTAATAGAAACGAATTTGCTAGATAAAAAGAGAAAAGTCTACATTTTCATGAGAGCCATATATATGAGTGCCATAATAGAAACACAAATTTGTTGTTAGAGAAAAAGAGAAAAGTCTACATTTTCATGAGAGCCATATATACGAGAGCCATAATATCATCAACACAACTGAAATAGTTAGCTAATGATATTACCATACAACTCTACTTGAAATATAATCCAATGCATTGTTGCATATATAGAACAAACTAATCAACTATATAGTCCTATGTAATTTCATGGTTGGTTTTTTTAGCAAGCTAGCTAGCACCTATCTTTCTTAAGAAAGTGAACTGCGTAGATTATGTTTGATGCATGGATAGACTGCAGTATTAATACAATGCCTTACATGTTTGATCACATTGGTGTTTCCCTTTACAAAATCAAGATCACAAGCAGACAGTAGCTACAACCTATCTCACTTTCTATCCACGGAGTGAATGCGTCTGTGTACTATATGAACAACACAGAGGCTAATAGACGACACATATATGAATACATGCTTGCATCTGAGCCTCATCGACACTACTGCCATGGAATAACAACAGCACGATGGCCGGCATCACAACAGCACGATGGCTGGCATCACAAAGAGAGGAAGGGCATCACACGGCCGGCCGGAGCACCGGCTACAACGGCGCGGCCGGGAGGGGGATGGAGCGACTCACCACTTACGGCTTCGGTGGCGGTCGTCGTCGAGGGGGGGGGGGGATGCGGCCGGTGTCGGGAGGAGCGCGGCGAGGCGTCGCGGGTGGAACCACCTCGTCGGGGGGTGGCGGCGTCGTGGGGAGGCACCTCTTCATCGCTGATGAGGAGAGCGACGACGGGGGGACGGCGACGTCGGGGAGACGGCGAAGGCGGCCAGAGTCGGGGAGGAGCGCGACGAGGGAAGAGGGTAGCCTGACGGCGCGTGGCCAAACTTCGTCAAAGAGATAGGGTTTCAGGGGCCTCGACGGGTTATATATATAGAATTAATTTTCATAGGCAGTTGACGTAAGCAACCGTCTGTAAAAATGATTTTTTTTATTTTTTTGGGCAAAACAACAACTTGTTAATACATGCCCTAAAGCATATTATTTACTCCATACATGCCCTTGAAATAAATTAAAGCATAATCTTACATTTTGCATACAAAGTCCTTAACTGTGGATACATTTTGAGTAGAATAACGCAAAACATCAACTTGTTTGGTCAAAAGAGGCCCACAATGACATTTTTAGAAACAGTAAAATTTTCATAAGTTACATAACATCGCACTATTTGCCTTGAACTCTTTTCCCTACACCATCAAGGCGCATGTAGGGCATCACAGATCTATCTAGGGTTGCTTCTACAAGTTTGATCTTTTCTGGATCTCCGAAAGGCGGCACGTCATCGAACTGATTGTATTCTTCCTCATCCTCCACATTCTTGACTCCGACAATTCTTTGTTTTCCGGCAACAACTATGTGTTTCTTTTCATTCGCGGGGTCGATTATATAGAAAACCTGTGCGATGTGATCAGCGAGTACCCACGGGTCATCTTTGTGCCCTATAAGGCTGAGGTCGATAGTTGTGAACCCGTAGTTGTCCACCGCCACGCCATTTGGGTGTTTGACCTATTTGCACCGAAAGACGAGGATCTGCAGATTCACTCCATAGTCGAGTTCCCAGATTTCATCTATGAACCCATAGTAGGTGACCTTTTCCCCTGTTGTGTCATAGGCTTCTGTTTGAACGCCGCTGTTTTGGGTCATGCTCTTCTTGTCCTTTGCTTTGGTATAAAATGTGTACCCATTAATGTCATACGCTTGCCATGACGTAACTAAATTTGATAGGCCACAAGCCAACATTTTCAATTTTTTTTATCTACAGATTCACCATCCAGAAGGTTTTGGTTCTTGAACCATGTGGTGAAGTGACGCTTGTGCTCTTTCATGATCCAATCATACGAGCAGCCTTGATTTTTTGTGTGGAGCTCATCCAGGTGTTGCTCGACGTACGGCACCACTAACTGGAGCTGCTATAAAATGGTGAAATATGCTTCTTCCACTGCTTTGTAATCATGGTCGATGAATCTTTTCTTTCCTTTGGTCCCTCTCCCAAACAACCTCCCCTCATGTTGAGATACAGGTACACCAATTGGATTAGAATCTTTTATGTAATCGATGCAACACTCAACAACTTCCTCGGTACTGTAGCCCTCAATCATGGAACCCTCTGGGTTAGCACGATTTCGTACATAACCCTTGAGAATGCCCATGTACCGCTCAAACGAATATATCTGATGCAAGAATACAGGGCCGAGCGCAATTATCTCATTCACGATGTGAACCAAGAGGTGTACCATGATATTGAAAAAGGATGGAGGGAAGCACATCTCAAGTTGGCACAGAGTCTCTACCAAGTAATTATGTAGAGCATCCAGTTTATCAGCATCGATCACCTTCTGAGCAATTGCGTTGAAGAAGTGATACAACCGTGTGATGACCACCTTTATGTATCTTGGCTTCATACCCCTGATTGCAATAGGGAGCATCTGCATCATCATCACATGAAAATCGTGAGACATCATGCCGATTAGCTTGAAATCTTTCATCGAGACTAGGTTCTTAATGCTGGATGAGTAGCTAGTAGGGACTCTCACCCCACGTAAGCACTTACACAGTGCCTTTTTCTCCTCAGGTGTCAGAGAGTAGCTAGCAGTGGGAACATAATGTTTCCCATTTGGTCTGTCTTCAGGGTGTAGCTCTGGCCTAATTTGAAAATGCACCAAGTCCTTACGTGACTTGATTTCATCCTTTGTCTTGCCCGGTATGTCCAGTAAGAGGCCAAGGATGCTATCACACACATTCTTCTCAACTTGCATGACATCGATGCTGTGACAGACATCCAAGTCCTTCCAGTAGGGCAAATACTTAAAGAAAATCGGCATCTTCTTCCACAGCATGCTGGTCGATGTCTCACTTTTCTTCCTCTTTTTACCCTTCGACGGCTTCCCAAAAACAACCTTGATGCTACTGACCATTTGAAACACTAGTGTCCCACTGCGAGGTTTCGGGCCATTATCTTCCTCAACTGTGTTGTCAAAATGTTTCTTCATCTTGCGGTATCTGTGAGTTCTGAGTAAGAACCGTCGGTGTCGCGTGTACACTACCTTCTGTGAGGACGAAAGGTACACAGATGCGGTTTCATCCAAACACACTACACATCCTTGCTTCCCTTTTACCTGTTCCGATAGGGAAAAAAGGGCGGGATATTCATTGATGGTAACGAAAATCATGGCTTTCAGCGTGAAATACTGTCGTCGGAATTCATCCCACACCCGGACCCCCTTGTGCCATAGTTTCGCCATATCTTCCATTAATGGTTCCAGAAACACATCTATATCATTGCCAGGTTGCTTTGGTCCTTGGATAAGAATGGGAAGCATAAGGTACTTCTGCTTCATGAATAGCTATGGAGGAAGATTATAGATGGCCAGGACCACTGGCCAAGTGCTATGGGAGGTGCTCATGTCACTGAAAGGATTCATTCCGTCGGTACTCAACACGAACCTTACATTCCTTGGTTCTTCAGCGAACTCTAGATACATGGCATCGAACTTTCTCCATTGGCTAGCATCAACGGGGTGTCCAAGCTTAGTTCCATCCTTCTTGCGCTTATCGAAATGCCAACACATCAGTTCAGAGTCCCTAGGGTTTGAGTACAAATGCTACAAGCGGGGGATCACTGGTATGTACCACATTACCATCGCATGACTTTTTCTCTTCTTCTCCTCGTTGGAAGAAGTCTTCTTCGTCACGACCAGCATTACTCTTCTTCTTCTTCGCGTTGGCGGAAGCATTTTCGTCCTCACAATCATCACTCCTCTTGTACCGACTCGCATTGCACACTGGACATCTATCCAAGGCTTCGTACTCTTTATGGTAGATGATACAGTGGTTCAGACACGCGTGTATTTTTTGCACATCCAATGACAACGGGCAGATAAGCTTCTTTGCCTGATAAGTGGTGGTGGGCAAGGAGTTAGGCTTCGGAAGCATGTTTGCGAAGAGACTCAACAGATCCGAGAAAGTCTTCTCGGACCATCCGTTGCTGGCCTTCAACCTTAGAAGTTCAAGCACCGAATGCAACACCGTAAACTCCTTATCACAGCCCTTCGATTCCTCGTACAAAAATTCCTTCGATGCCTTCTGTAACGCCTCGAAATTATCTAAACCTCTCGTGTCCCTTAAAACATGCGGTTCTGCGTGGCGTAGCATTTCCTCCAGATCAAAATCAGTATCATCATCCATCATAATATCAGTGTCGCATTCGACTGCTCCCTGATCATCACCATCCACTTGATCAGTAGCGATGTCCTCGCTTGTACGTTGTTCTCCGTGATTGGACTAACTTTTGTAATCCTCAACAAAACCTCTCAAGATCAAGTGTGATTTTATTATGCTTGATTTGTCCCAAAATTTCTGGTTCTTGCAGTCAGAACATGGACAGTATATTTCCTTTGTCTTCTTAGTCAAAGCGTCATTCTCAGTGGCTTCAATAAAAGCAGAGAGTCCTTTGATGTATATTTCTCCATATCTTGGCGCATCTTACATCCATGCTCGGTCCATCTTTAACTTCAACCACAAAATTAGATACATCAATTAATTAATTTGAAAATCAAAATTAAAAAAAATAAAAATAGGAAAAAATAGGCTTGTTATGATTATAATATGTCTACGCAATTGAATCTACATTGGAGTAAATTTATGGCTCAAAATAATGTGAATTCATTGCTCTCTCTCCTTCTCCCTCTCCCTAGAGATCTAGATCTAGATATAGAGAAAAAATCCCCATTCATGATAAAACCTCCTAGATGCTAAAAAACATCAAATTCTAGCTACATTTTTTTATATAATGTTAGAACCATGTGAATCTATACAATTGAATCAATATTGGCAACAAATTTTAGCTAATTCGAGTATCTAAATGGCAAGAACCATAAGCATCTCCATATCACATTTAAACCCTAATTAAACCTTAAATCTAAATCTAAACATCAAAAAAATGGTAGCTAGGGATGAGATACCCTTACCTTAGATGGCTCCTCCAAGGAATTTTAAAAAAAAAACTTACCCCCTATTTTCCAAATCCACCGCCACCTAGAGCTCTACTGTTCGAACAGTAGAGCTCTCTATCTCAATGAGCTCCACGATGGGGACGACACTATTTATGGAGATATTTCCACTGGCGGTTCACATAAGAAACCGCCTCTGGAAATATCTCCATTTTTCCAGGCGGTTCATATAAGGAACCGTCTGTGAAAATAGAGCATTTTCACAGACGGTTCCTTATATGAACCGCCTGGAAAAATGGAGATATTTCCACAGACGGTTCACATAAGGAACCGCCTGTGAAAATTAGTTTTCACAGACGGTCCACAGCCGTACGGGGCCGCAACCACTTTCTCAGGCGGTTGGTCCTACGGACCGCCTGTAGAAATGAAACCTAGGTGTCTCAAAAAATATCTTTTGTAGTAGTGTGGGTTGGTTGGGTCGCTCCGGTGAGTTGAATTGGTCCGGACACTTGCACATGAAACATTATTTAAGACACAGGGCGTTAAATAGCGTGGCCCTCAAGCAGAGTTCCCTTCACCTAAAATTTTATGAGATTTCACTATAATAAATTCAATTCAAAGGAACAGGATAATTTTCTGCGTAACAACTTGGTTAAAAGATGAATTCAACGCAATTATAGTCTGAGGGCTGCAGTTTATAAGATAAACATGCAATCAATCTGCAAAAGTATCAAGTACAATAGTTGCATCCTCCCAATCATCCAGTTGTGCATCATTTATAATCACATCTATTTTCATACATCGTACATGAGAAATGGATTATTCAGGATCATGGAAGGTTGGAGGCGGCAGGTGGTTTGTGGCCGATGGGGCAGTTCTGCCTGCATTCTTCAGCTGTCGCGTAGCATGCATATATCAGCCATGTGTCAGGGCAGCAGTAGCACTTGTTGCTGCAGTCTCCAATCGATGCCCACTGACATGGCATAAAGTCCCCAATCCATAGTCCAACTATCAGTATCTATTGGAATCACTAACTGGCATTGATATAGTTTTTTTCCCAGTTTAAACTTTTTAGGGCCGAAAAAAGGAAAATATTCTTTTCACAACTAGAGGCATCTGACCAGTCACGCTGCTCTCTTGACCGCACAGGTCACATTATTTTTGCTCTCATGTGACAACCAGTACTCGAACTCACGACCTCACAGTAGACCCTCACGCGTGACTGCTTTAACCATCTCAGCTATCGTTCGTTCTCGATTATAATAGCAAAATCAATCCTTTTGACATCTTCTGACCGAATGTTTGAATAGCTATATAGACATCTAAATGACTAAAAAAATGATCAACTACAAAGTTGTAGATCTCGTCAAGAGCTGTAATTTTCATATAAAGTTTGTCTCCATCCGATTTCGTATGAAAACATTATGAATTTTTTAAGATGAGTTATCATCGAACATAGTTGAAACTTTGTTAAGATTATTTGGGCATTTAAATGACCTCAAATTAAAAAGTTATCAACTACAATGTTGTAGATCTCGTTGAGATCTACAATTTTAATATAAAGTTTTTCCCCATCCGATTTCGTGTGAAAGAGTTATGATTTTTTTAAGATAAACTGTGACAGTAGCAATCTTCAGTGTCGGTTCGTGGCTAGAACCGACACTGATACTAATTATCAGTGTCGGTTCGTGGCTAGAACAGGCACTGATGTATCAGTGTACATCAGTGCCGGTTCGTGGCTAGAATAAACACTGATACTGATTTATCAGTGCTGGTTCTTAGTGGCTTACTCATTGTTCGTGTGTGTAAGCTTAAGAACCGACACTAATACATCTTCAGTTTTGAATTCAGTACAACCGGTACTGATATACTGTTACTTTTGACTCATTATGTAGTAGTGATAGCTTAATAGATTCTCTACCTGAATTCACTTGCTAACAATAGTGTCTTGTACCCTGCGAGATTGGATAGTGTCTCTTGCTTCAGGGTTATGTTCTCTGATTTCTTCTCTCACTTCACTCATACGTGACGACAATATTTAAGTTGTCGAATATAAGGTTTTTGGATGAGGATGGACAAACAGGCTGCAGGACACTTGCTAAGTTGCAAGCATGACTGTGGAGCTTAGCAGTTTCTACATAGCTAGGATAAATATCTACTCACACCAGCGACTTCAGCATTGAACCATCGTACCGTCATTGAACCAGGTTAGTTTATGTTCTTCTATTTTGGCTACACCAGCTTTGATTTTGTGTAGCTTTTGTTTCCTTGAAGACTGCAATATATTTTAAATGCTCTCCTGTGCACCCAAAAATGATTGATCTGCCTTGCTTTCAGTTTTTCACTGCTTTTTCCCATTGAGTGATCATGATTGTTTTAGTAATTACTACTACAGAACACTACATATGTAACGCCCCATCAGTACCGGTTCAACAGTAATCGATACTAAAGACATATCAGTGCTAGTTATTAAACTCCCGTGAACGAATAATGACTGAGGAGCAAAGAACCAATGCTGATAGTGGTTGTATCAGTGCCAGTTTTAGACATGAACCGGCACTAATAATCAGTATCAGTACCGGTTTTAGCTACGAACTGGTACTGAAGATTGCTACTGTTACAGCTCATCTTAAAAAATCATAACTTTTTTACACGAAGTCGGATGGGAAAAAACTTTATATGAAAATTATAGCTCTCGATGAGATCAACAACGTTATAGTTAAAAACTTTTTAATTTGAGATCATTTAAATGCCCAAATAATTATAATAAAGTTGTAGCTGTGGTCGATGATAGCTCACATTAAAAAATTAATAACTTTTCACACGAAATCAGATGGAAAAAAACTTTATATGAGAATTGTAGAACTCAATGAGATGTATAACTTTTTAGTTGACAACCTTTTCATTTGAGGTCATTTAGATATCCAAATAACCATTCAAACGTTCGGTTAGAAGATGTCAGAAAGATTTATTGTCCTACTATACTCACGAATAGACGATAGCTGAGATGGTTATAGGGGTCACGCGCACGCACAGACTATGGGGTCTTGAGTTCGAGTCTTAGTTACCACATGAGAGTGAATATCGTGTGACTTGCGAATGTTGGGCGCGTTCGGGTGGGTACCCTCTGGTCGGGTGCCCCTGGTCGCGAAATATTTTTTGAAGCTTTTTTTGCTCAAAAAATGTTGTATCAAGACGTAGATTATCAGTGCCGGTTGGAACCAACAACCAGCACTGATAGTAATTTTCAGTACCGGTTCCATACTCGACACTGATAGTTTGTGACTATCAGCGTCGAGTAATCAATATCTGTTTAAGACCCGCCACTGATGACGATTTTGAACCAACACTGATGAGAATTTTTGCAGTAGTGAATGTGACTTGATGTTTTCATTATTTCAAATAATTTGTTTTAATAGCACTTTGCATTTATTCCAAATATTAGAAATTCCCCTAAGATCATAATTAAATGCCTCCTAGATGGAATGTGTTCTGTAGTTAGTTTGACTGAATTGCTTGACCGGGATTCCATAGCTTCACACTTGATGAGATTTTGCTTTAAGGGAGGAATAAAATTAAATGGAAGACTCTGTATTAGTAATAAGAGATGGAAGAAAGCAATACACCTCCGAAGCTGGAGTTCGCAACTTCAAAACTACAGGTTTTAGCCCTCTCGGTGGATGCTTTCTTAATGATAAAGCTTGATGGTAGTGATCGATTTGTTCTGATTATAATTTGTTTCCTTCAAATCTACTCCATTCCTACCTTACTGCTCACTGTGCTAGCTGAAGGCTGAAGGTTTTTTGAAATGTTTGTTGTTTTTTTTTTGGATATTTAAGCTCTTGACCCGAGCATGCTTTGCTGTTATTAGTTCTTGTAATATCTGCTTCATCTATTGTTTTAATTGCATGTAAAAAGTTGAATCTATTCCTTATAAAGCGTTAAAGTTGATCTACTCCCTTATCAAGTGTTAAAGTTTAGTACATTTTTTTACTTTGTTTGAAAATCAGCCAGATGTTCCATTGAAATCAAGAGGATCACTCTTTTCTTTAATGAAACTTGCACATACAAATGAACATTAACACCGGTTCCTCTTATCCGTTGCCTTGCTTGTCTATCAGGTAGTTGTAAAAAGTGGCGCAAGGCTTCAAGCACAATTCCTATACTTATGATAAACTGTGAGTTTCCTGAACCAATTTCCTTACAATTCTTTTATTGCTCATCTTTCAGGAAAATTCTTCCATGGTATGGGTGTGCTCCAAGTTTTGTATATTCTTCTATTATTTTTTGTGAGATTTGTACATCTTTGTGAAATGCTTGCAGATGGCATTTTCCCCTCCTCTTTCCTACTGTTTTTCTTGAGTAAAATGGGCAGCTCATGTTGTCTTTGTAATGGACCATCTCATGGGCCCCAAATGAATTTCCAGTGGCTTTATTCACTTTGACTTCCTGTCTCGTAATCTTGTAGTTTTACAAGGGTGCTTTTATTTCATGGTAGTCCTCTACGTTTACAGCCTGTTGGCATAGAAAGGTT
Source organism: Phragmites australis (assembly GCF_958298935.1). Taxonomy (NCBI): domain Eukaryota; kingdom Viridiplantae; phylum Streptophyta; class Magnoliopsida; order Poales; family Poaceae; genus Phragmites; species Phragmites australis. The sequence continues at coordinate 22,775,124 of NC_084940.1, read as the reverse complement.
GCTTCTCTATATTGCAACAAAATATCTCTGGATCGCTACATCAAACACCTCTAAACATTCTAACCTATGTCTAGTGGCTATCTTATCGGGTTTATAAAAAAAAAGACCAAAAAACATACCTTCTTCCTCCGACAGGGCTTCGCCTCTAATTTCCCCTGCCTCCCCTCCCCTCTCCTCCCTCTCTCTCGACTCGGCTTAGTGAAAATGAGGCACTGACATCGGCTGGGGTGGCACGGCCATATTATATACCCAAAAGGTCTCGCCCAAACAGAGGGCGACAACTTTTGGGTGGGCCCAACTGGGTGCGCTGTGAGAGAGATCTCACCTGTTCACCGAGCGAGACCTTGCTCTCGCTGGTCATTGGCATTATTCAATTCTGGCCAAAGGTTTCATGGGGCCCACAACGTGTCGCCTATTCATGGGGTGAGGCCTTGCTCTCGCCCGATGAACAGGCGACGGTAGCCTATTCTTGTTAAATTTTGAAACATGTATGTAATTTTATAAATATTATATATATAGCCATATGGCTCACCCAATGTGATATTATATATATATATACACACACACACACAACGAGTCTATTATGCACCTTGGCGCAATGTAGTTTATTGTTGTGCCACCTCTAATTACAACTTAAAAAACTGTCAGTTATGACTAAGAAAATAGTCAGGTACGACAACATAGATAGTTGAGTTATATCCGAGTTACGACCATATATATTTGTAGTAACTGATCTATCTTGTGAATCATAACTACACTTCTTTTAGAATCGTAACTAGGGGTGTGCGCAGAGGTGAATAAGTTACGATCACATGACAAAAAATACATAATTATGACTAGAGAAGGTATCCGAGTTACGACCATATATATTTGTAGTAACTGACATATCTTGTGGATCACAACTATATTGCTTTTGGGATCGTAACTAGGGGTGTGCGCAGAGGTGAATGTGAGGAACCATCCAAATAATATTCTAGTTAATCACCAAGTTGATCATTTACATAATCACGACTTCAACGATTAACCAGAATATTATCTTGATAGTCCCGGCACGTGTCTTTCTAACATAAGCAATCAAAACCAAGCTTAATGAAGAGCGAGTAATTTAAATTATATTACAAGATCTCAAGCATTAACAAATTTAACAATTTATAGCAAAAGAGATCTAGGATACAAAAACTGATCAACTCCTAGCCAAAAGAGAACTACACAGTGGAAACAAAAGCTATAGACCACAAAAGGTGGGTGAAGCCATATGCACTTAGGCTTCACCCCAAAAGCGCGACCACCGAGTAGTTGCCTACTCATGCCCGCCACCCTCGGTAGGTGCTGGGGGAAAAATAAACCAGCCTGAGGATAATGGTTGAAGATTACTATCCAAGTCCCCCGGAGCCATGATCTCCGGACACTCAGCTAAAGGCTCGACCTCCGAAGTCATCAGGTCCCTTCATAGTACCTCTTCGTACCTGAGAAGCCTTCCCTTGGCTTAACCGGCTCGGCTTCCCAAAGGCTCAGCCTCCCAGAAACCCGACCTCCCAAAGCCTCGGTCCCCCAAAACCTCAGCCTCCTGAAGCCCTGACCTTCCGAAGTCCTTCTTCCCGAAGCCTTCACCTCCCGGATCCATGCATCCTGAGGCCCCCCGCCTTGGGCTGCTCGGGCCGCCTTCCCGAAGGCTACATGGTGAGTCAGCAGGCCTTAGAAAAGATCTGCCAGAAGGGAGCACCAGTCGTTCTTTGCCTGCAAGGAAGTGACCAGCATTAAAAATCCTAGGATGATGGACGTCGCTCTGACACTCCGGCGTAATGGAGGCTATCCTAACACCCCTGAAAGTGTGGCGTCGGGCCTCAATTGGCGACCGGCTCGCCGCACTCCAGGGGGTAGACACCACGATAGTTACCACGGTGGATATTTATCTCCTCGATAGTGTAGAAAGTAGTTATCCGGGATAAAGTCTTGTAATTCGGTCAGATCCCAGATATTTGTACATTATGATAACTTGTACGCCAAGCTACGCACGACCCTATAAATAGGGGGCCATGCTCACCTAAGCAGGAGGGACGGGCAAGACAGCGAAAAAGACACATAGGTGAAAATACACCAAGTCACGCTATGATATTTGTGAGGAACCGTCCAAATAGTATTCTAATTAATCATCAGGAGGATCATTATTCATAATCACAACCTCGACGATTAACCAGAATAGCGTTCCGGTAGTCCCGGCACGTGTTTTGTGCCCAGGATCGGAACACATGCCTTCCAACTCAAATATCACAACACAGTTTAATAGAGAGCAAATAATTAAACTGGATTACCATTATTAAACATGCAACTGCTTCCACAATTTACAACAAAAGAGGAACAACAACAACTATGCAGCGGAAGAAAAACCTATACAACAAAAGAGTATGGAGCCGTATGCCCTTAGGCTCCATACCAAACGCGCCGGAGTTCGGAGTAGAAGGTGCTACTCCTGCCCGCCACCCTGATCGGCAGACACAAAGTAGCCGAACACCGCCTCTACCTCGCCAACCTGCGGACCTAAAAACAACTTAAGGGCAGCACCCCTTAGTACGAAGGTACTAGCAAGACTTACACAGTATGAGTATATATATTCTCGACTCCAAGGATCATGCATTTAAAGCTGTAGCAAGGATTAAGAGATGTTTAAGTTCATTAAGCGGTAAGCAACCTAGACTCTAGGTGTAAGCAACTGACTTAACCAACCACCGACTCAAACCCTGCCAACCAACTGATCAGAACAGATATAGGAACAACAAGTGTATAAAAGCAAACCATTCCCACCAAACCACCAACCACATACCCACCAAACCACCCCAATCCAACCATTCCACAACCCACATCGAAACTCTACGACCAAAACATGGTCGCTCGGTGGAGATAAGCGATAGCGATGCTCATGACCGAGAGCGCGGCAGTTCGAACTGATTATACACCCTGCAGGGGGATACTCCTGGACCCACACGACACAGGGACCATACGGCTTGTGCCACCCGCTAAGATGCGCACAAGGGGGTACCCGTGACAACCTTTCCCAACCAGGCCCAACCATGTGGATCAACCATAGCTCGGCGAGGCGGTATTAGAACTACTCCCCGAGCAAACTAATACCGCTAAAAGCCCGGACTCAAACCGGACTCACACCGTCTATGACGAGGCCCACATGACCACGTCTGCGAAGGTAATCAGCTCGCCTACCATTATATCAGCATGTGGTGAGTAAGGTATGTGCTAAAGCCGACTACACCGATGATCGGTGCTTAACCGGTGCAAGCGGTCTACGGTGTCCGGGTTCCCTCCCCGAACTGCCTGAGGACTCCTCGTGAGCAGATGACACCCCTAACACCGCCCACACCTCGTCTCAACTCACCACTCACCAAACCGACTCATCATCAACACAACCATAAGTGTGAACAAGTAATAAGTCCTAGGCTCGCGACAACGGTGGACGCCGTCGTCGATTTCTACCGGAAAGCCTAAGTACCACTAAGCATAGCGAACTAAAATTAGACCTCGATGACACCACTAGGCTCCTAGGAACAACACATGACATGTGACCGAAATGGGATAATGCATCGGCATAGGTTCTACCCAACTCAGTACCCGACACATGCAATGTATACATAAGCGTAGATAACATATTAAATTTTCAAGTAGACACGGTGCAATATGAACGATGCTTGCCTTGCTGCCCTGGATCAGAAAGGTGGGACGCCTCACGATCGCCCACGGCCTCCGGGATCGACGGATCGGCGTTCACTACAGAGAGCAACGCGTGCAATGTAATGAGCATGTATGAAATGCGACCATATAAGAAAAATATGCTCCACAATACATGACAATATTTTTCCCCAGATCACACTATGCAAAACAAGAGTTTTCCCAGTGATCTCATGAAGTTTGGAGTTCGTACGAATTAACTATGAATTTTACAAGCTACCAGCTTCCAGGAAGACCTGATAGTCGCCCTGCGACCACTGCTACAGTGCTCGGGGGTACTCGCTGAACAGTACCCGGGGAGTGCTCGGGGGGTGACCGGGTGAACAGTGCCCGGGGGTGCTCGGGTGAACAGTACCTCCCAGTGCTTGGATGGACGAGTAGTCCTTGAGCTGATGGTCACGTGAGTACCACATACGTACCTTGATCTTGCTCCCAGAGGTAGGGATCCAAAAGGGGAAAAAGGGAGCCTAAGAGAGAGAGTGAGAGACAGCCAACTCCAACTTGCTTCCTCAAAAAGCCTTATCTGGTGGAGTGGGTGAGTAGTACGTATGGGCAAGCTTCTTAGGGGGAGAGAGAGTGTTGTTGCCCACCTATAGAGAGATATTTTCCACCCAAGTGGGCCCTATTTACCTAGAGGAAAGTCCAGACTTGCTTCTAGCTCTTTTATTTCTCTTAGTTTTTCCTTCTCCCACCTCATTGATTCAAAGTGAGGTGCTCCAGTGACCCAAACTGGAACATGAAGCTGAAATTGCATGTTTTAGGATTAAAACACACAATTACGGATTTTAGGACGTGACAATATTCCTCCCAGAATCATCTATTTTTTCTACCATCAATACATTCATGGTGTTCCTTCCTCTTAAACTTCGTCTCCAAGCTTGAGTCTCCTCCTTAGAAGAAACTCTCGCTGTACTTGCTGGGGCAAGACAAACTCTTGCTCCAACAGCGCGCCATCCATGGGGACTCGAACACAGAAGTGATAAGAGAGGTAGGAATCCAGCAGGAAAACCACCAAAGGGCTAGCTAAAACCGCCATACCCACCATTGCAAGCATGCAACCATATGTATGGCTGTCTCAGCCATACGCACCGTATGCATGCTCCAGCCCCGCTACCGTGTGGGATGGCGTTCCTCCGACCTTAGCCAACTCAGAAACCTGGGTCGGTACAGGAACTCCAAACGGCACAGAGGCCTTCCAGCCTAGGAGTGCTCCCACCTGGGCTTGGTCGCCAAGCGAGCCAACATCTTCGGAAAGTTTGTCCACCTAGCGCCCTCCTTGGGCCCCTCAGGCAAAATAGGGTTCCAAGGAGATGAAGGTCTCCGGGGTGTGCGGACCCTGCCAGCGCCTCCAACACCGCCCTCGCAACACCAACCGTGTGCAGGGAACCCCAAGCCCACCTCGTCCGGGGAGGCATAGTTAGAACCACTTCGGCTCCAAAAGCCGATTCACCAGGCAGCCTCGATGGTCTCCCAAAGGGGAAGGAGACCCTGGGGAAACCACAGGCTCCTGGACACACCACCTTCGGCAGTGACCCCAACGACAACTCCAAGCTCTGGCACCCTCGGAGGCACACGGGTGCATCCTGCATGGACTAGGGCACAGCCACAACACCAACGACTGCCGCACCCTCATGACCTTCCGGGAGGAATACCTCGGAAGGCAAGCAGAATACCTGGCTGCAGAAGGAGTGGGTGAAGGATGACGGAGGGTTCGCAGGCCTGGGGCAAACTCCCGGGAAAATCCGTGGCCCCTCAACCCTGCACCGTCACTACCGACCCTACTACCAACGGTACCACATCCAATAATGAGAACTGAGTCGGGGACACGCCGTCGCCAGGCTCTGGATGGGGTACCTCCAAAGCCGGGCAGCGGCTAAGGGCCGAGGCGGTCGAGGATCGCCTCTCCCGACTAGCTTTCGACTATGCCTCCAACATGTCGTCGCCAGGCTCCGGGCGGATTACCTCCGAGGCTAGGCAACGGCTAAAGGCTGAGGGGGTCAAGCACCGCCTCTCTCAATCTAGCCACAGGCTTCGAGGCCTTATTCCTACAAAGGTACACCCACTGTTAACTACCAAGTAGTTTACCGAGTGATTCATCTTTCATACGGCAAGGTTAGAGTGTGCTGGAGGCCTCCAACCTTACTGCTAGAAGTCTTTTGCAATAGATAGCCACTAGGTAGAAGCAGTAGAACTTAAGTTACATTCTCATTTAGCATGAATAGTTATATAACCTAGCTATATTTTATGCTACAACTAGCTTCTTATTGCCAACAGTAGACTGCAAAACTTAGCTAGTATAACCATGCAAAATCCCTACACTCCCGCAGACGCATCGTGCCTAGGTTGCCTGGGGGGTGGGTCTGCCCAGGTTTCCTGGAACGCATTATGCGGCCTCAGAAGTGTAGTTGCCATGTATCAAGGGATTTCCTTGATAGACCGTGTTGCGGCATCACCCGTAGGACATCTTCAGGTGGCATGACAAGCCCACGTACCGCAGACGTAGCATGCCTAGGTCATCTGGAAGGCAAGGCTGCCTAGATTTCCTGGAAGGCATTGTGTAGTCTCAGTAGACAATGAGGCCTACACACCGCGGGCGCCGCTTATGCCTAGGTCACCTGCAAGGCAGATTATGCCCAGGGTGTCTTGGAAGGCATTTGCATAGCCTCGGGTATCGAAGCCACGCCCCAAGGGATGTACTCGGTGGCGGAGTTGCGGTGCTCCGAGGAATGCTGTCGCAAGGAATCCTCATTGCACGACATGCCTACACACCGCGGGCGTAGCATGCCTAGGTCACCTCGAAGGCAAGACTGCCTAGGTTTCTTGGAAGGTATTGTGTAGCCTCGATAGTGTGTAGATGCCGGTTATCAAGGGACTTCCATGGTAATGTAGTTGCGACGCCCCCGGGGGATTTCTCCGGAGGCGTGACAAGCCCACACACCAGTAAGCATTGCTTGCCTAAACCCAAGGTCACCTGAAAAGGTTTCCTGGAGGGTAGGCTTTGCCCTGGTAGGAAGTGGAGCCCACACACTATGGGCGTAGCATGCCTAGGTCACCTGGAAGGCAAGACTGTCTAGGTTTTCTGGAAGGTATTGTGTAGCCTCGATAGTGTGTGGACGCTGCATATCACGGGACTGCCCTAATGTGAGGATGTTGTGCTCTGAGGAATGCTATCGTAAGGAATCCTCTCTGCACAACATGCTTATATACCGCGGGTGCAGCATGCCTAGGTCACCACTAAGGCATCAAGCCTAGGTTTCTTGGAAGGTATTGCATAGCTTCAGTCGTATAAATGCCACGTGCCAGGGCACATCCTTGGTGGACAGTGTTGTGGTTCACCCCGCGGGGGTTTCCTTGGGAGCACGACAAGCCTACACACCGCGGGCATAGCATGCCTAGGTCATCTGGAAGGCAAGACTGCCTAGGTTTCCTGGAACGTATTGCGTAGCTCCGATAGTGTGTAGGGCCTTCGGCATTAATACATGCCAAGGAACCTTACAAAACCTCCAGCAAAAATGGAGAACTTTACAAAACCTCCGACAAAAATGGAGAACTTTACAAAACCTCCGACAAAAATGGAGAACTTTACAAAACCTCCGGCAAAAACGGAGAACTTTACAAAATCTCCAGCAAAAACGGAGAGTCATACAAAACCTCCGACAAAAATGGAGAGTCTTACAAAACCTCCGACAAAAACGGAGAGTCTTACAAAACCTCCAACAAAAATGGAGAGTCTTACAAAATCTCCGGCAAAAATGGAGAGTCTAACAAAACCTCCGGCAAAAACGGAGAGTCTTACAAAACCTCCGGTAAAAAGGGAGAGCCTTACAAAACCTCCGAGAAAAATGTATAGTCTTACAAAACCATCGGCAAAAACGGAGAACCTTACAAAACCTTCGACAAAAACAGAGAGCCTTACCAAACCTCCGCACAACGGAGAGCTTTACCAAACCTCTAGAAAAAATGGAGAGCTTTACCAAACCTCCGCACAACGGAGAGCTTTACCAACCCTCCAGCAAAAATGGAGAGCCTTAACAAACCTCCGCACAACAAAGAGTTTTACCAAACCACCTGTCGGTGTATCAGGAACCGGGGGTCCCCGAATCTCGAGGCCAGGCCAGCCACCCGCCACATGGCACCATCCCGCGAGGTCTCTCCTGTAGGATGGGAAAATGCCAAGTCCCGGGAGAAGGTGCTCGGGGCCACGGTCGGTGGCCCCCGAGTCCCCAAGTTCCCCGATGATCCACGGAGCCGAAGTACCGGGAAGAAAGTACTCGGGAAGGTGTACAGTCATCCCCGAGCACCCTAGTCCCCTGACGTTCAGAAGAGCTAAGTTCTGGGAGAGAGTGCTCGGGGCTGCACGCGGCGGCCCCCGAGCACTCGGTTCCCCGAGGGTCCGTGTAAGAGTGCTCGGGAGAGAGTGCTCAGGGCTGCACGTGGCAGCCCCCGAGCACTCGGTTCTCTAAAGGTCCGTGCAAGAGTGCTCGGGAGAGAGTGCTCGGGGATGTAAACAGTACCCCCGAGCACTCGGTACCCTGACGACCCAGGAAGGCCCCCGAGGGACCCACCGTCGAGGTGTCAACCGGTCAAAGGCCCGAGGCCGCATTTAATGAGCGTGCGTGGCCTGACATCTCCAACGGCTCCCACCGCGCTCAGCGTCAGTTCCTGCCATATTCTGGCAGAAAGGCGTGGGGTCATTAATTGCACAGGTCCCGTCCCGTGCCATCCGGCTCGTCTCGGGATAACGTCGTAAGGATCAAAGCGTTCCGTCTGCCGCGCTGCTGTGGCAGGGGAACAAGACAGGACGGGCACGATGGGTTGCTCTGTGGCTGCCCGGTGGGCCCTCTCTACGGTGCCCGTTGCCGGGGCATTTATGGTGACGGATGACCGGGCATGCGACGCATTTTCCACCCCCGGTCATTTCGCCCAGAAGAAATGATGACGCCCTTTCCATTCATGGCGTCTTGGAACTCATGCCCCCTCCTTTTCGATCGGGGCATGTCTCAGCCGGCAGGTACTTAAAGCCACCGGCAGCACAGAAGCAAGAGAGAGAGAGAAAATCCAATATCCAAGATCGACCCACCCGGAGGCTGGAGCTCAAAGATTGACCTATCGACGACAAGAAAAACAGAGACCGAGAGCTGATACGAAGAACACAGCACAAAAGAAACACTGTGAGGAAGGCTGAGCCCAGTTCCAACCGAAGAACAAGGAGCTCCAAGCTCTTAGATAGGCCATTATTCTTGTAACCAGCAACATCCTTGAGGGACTTCCTCAGGACAGTTATAGCATACATACAGCACTAGGGTATTACGCCCCCGTGCGGCCCGAACCTGTCTAAACTCCGATGCATTTACTCCTTTTGGCACCAGGTCAACACCCCCACCACCGGCCATTGCATTCATTCCCATTTATTTCTCCGATGAACTTATTCAGGATCATCCCCCTGGCCGAATCTCTAAAAAGGGGTCTCTCGGGATCCCTATGACAGGAGTTAATCCTCCCACAGCTGGCGCGCCAGGTAGGGGGGAAGCATCCCTGAATCTGTTTGTTTTGTTTTCTTCCGCAGAAAAAATGGCCGGTGGTCATCGTCTCCAGCGTTCTGGCTCCAGTTCCAACGAGGAAATGCAGCCCATCGCACAGGAGGCCCCAGTCGCTGCTGCATCCCAGCAGCAGCCGCGGTCTACATGCGCGGCATTACCCTCCCAAGGGGACCAGGGCGCATGGCCCAGCCAGGCCACCGCCGCTGCCGCCAGTGCACCATTCGACCCCCAGCTGGTGGTTGAGACTCCGGCCGCCAGGTCCGCATCCGGACAGCACCGGGTGCCTCTCCGGCGTAGGCTCGCTTTCGGCGAGGCCAGCCCCGGGAGCGCGCTGCTTGCGGCGCACGCTCTCCTCAGGCACCCGCTTGTCCAGGCGACGCCGGAAACCTCGGAGGGCCGCTGGATCCAAGATTTCGCTACCCTGGTCGGCGCTGCTCGCCGCCAGGTGCTGGCCGAGAGTTCTTGTGCCACCACCCCGTGTGGCGCCGCCAGAACCGGCCTATCGTGGGGTAATGTTCGCACAGGCCGGGGGGCCTCTAGGGGGAGCGCCGCCCCCCTGGCCGCGTCCGAAGCCCAGGACCTCCGCTTGCATCTCAACGAGCGGAGGGGCCACGAAGATGCGTGTGTCACTCTCGAGCGCCAGCGGGAGACCCAGCAGGAGGCCAAAGCTGAGGACCAGGCTTCCTCTTTGCCGGCCCATGAACGCCAGGATTCCCCGGCTCGCCGGCGTTCACCGCCAAGGAACACCACCCGCGCAATAGGGTACGGCACCGGCTGCAGCGTCTTCACTGCTGAGCTCCGCCAGGTCAAATGGCCCTCCAAGTTCCGCCCAGAGCTACCGGAGAAGTACGACGGGTCCATCGACCCCGTTGAGTTCCTCCAAATATACACTACGGCCGTCCAAGCGGCCGGGGGCAATGAGAAGGTGATGGCTAATTATTTCCATGTTGCCTTGAGGGGCTCTGCCCGTTTTTGGCTCATGAACTTACCCCCAGGATCTACTAGCTCCTGGGATGACCTCTGCCACCAGTTCGTGGCTAATTTTCAGGGTACGTTCACACGCCCCGGCTTGGAGTGTGACCTCCATGCCGTCAAGCAGCAGGAGGGGGAGACACTGCAGCGCTTTATTTAGCATTTCAGCCAGGTCCGCAACACTATCCCGCGGATAGCCCCCCACGCTGTTATCGTCGCCTTCCGGCAGGGCGTCCGCAACGAGCGGATGCTCGATAAGCTAGGTACGCACGAGATTGAGACCACCACGGAACTCTTCGCGCTGGCCGATAAGTGCGCCAAGGCGGCGGAGGCGTGAGCTTGGCACGCTCCGGGCCCCGAGCGCCCCACAGCCGATCAACCAAGTTCTTCCCGCTCCGACAGGCGGGAAAAGAAAAAGAGAAGGAAGCACGAGGCTGCTCCCGTCGAGCCGTCCCAGGGCCCCATCCCTAGGCCGGCCCAAGAGCCCGACCGCCGGCAGGAACGCCGGGCGGCCACCGACAGACGGCCTACGCCCGCGAGGGCCCCGGCTCGGGCCCCTCCTAGGGCCCCGGCTCCTCCAAGGGCTCCGGCTCCCGCGAGGGTTCCAGCCCCCACCCGGGCTCCCGCTCCAGCAAGGGCCCCCGCTCCTGCGGGGCCCGAGCCAGGTAAATGGTGTCCCATACACCAGACTAGATGGCATGACCTCACGGAGTGCCGTACGGTCAAGGGCCTCATCGAGCAGCGCCAAAGGGAGCGCGACGAGTCCCACGGGGGAGACGATGCTGAGGCTGCCACCGGCAACTCAGAGCTCGGTTTCCAGGAGCCCGAGCATACCGTCGCCTTCATCGACGGAGGCACCTACACTCCTTCCTCGCGGCGCGGCATCAAGACCATGCGGCGCGAGGTGTGCTCGGCAACCCCGAGCGAAGAAGCCGCAAGGCCCCTGAGATGGTCGGACGCTCCGATCACGTTCAGTATAGCCGATCACCCCGCCAGTACTGCAGGCGTGGGGCCACTACCCTTGGTTGTGTCTCCCACCATCTGCAATGTAAGGGTCGGCAGGGTGCTAATCGACGGGGGCGCAGGCCTCAACCTCCTCTCCAATGAGGCCTTCGAGAAGCTGCAGGTGCCCTCCAGGCGCCTAAAGCCGTTGCTCCCGTTATGCGGGGTGACACCCGGGCACTCCCTGCCCCTGACCTTCGAGAGTCGGGATAACTTCCGCACGGAGAACGTCCTCTTCGACATCGTGGAGCTCCCCCTCCCCTACAACGCCATCCTAGGGCGTCCGGCGCTTGCTAAGTTCATGATGGCTGCGCACTATGCGTATCTCACGGTCAAGATGCTGGGCCCAGCAGGCCCCATCTCTGTGACCGCCGACTCTGGTGGTGCCGTCTCCTGCGCCGAGTAGTCATATCTGGCCTTAGTCTTAGCTCAGGCCGAGGTCGAAGGCTACCCAGGGGGCCCGGGACCCTCTTCATCCAAACCCCGACTCGCTGCCGACGCCTCCGTTCCTACGAAGGAGGTCGTGGTGGGCGAAGATGCCTCCCAGGTCGTCCGAATTGGCAGTGACCTGGGCGGCAAATAGGAAAGCGCGCTCATCACCTTCCTCCGGGCTAACGCAGAAGTGTTTGCAAGGCAGCCGTCCGACATGCCCGGGATCCCTAGGGAGGTGATCGAGCACCACTTGGCTTTGCGTCCGGACGCACGCCCGGTGAAGCAGAAGGTCCGGCGGCAGGCGCCTAAGCACCAGGAATTCTTCCGGGAGTAGATCAGCAAGCTCCTTGACGCCGGATTCATCCGAGAAGTCCTCCACCCCAAGTGGCTGGCAAATTCAGTTATCATCCCGAAGGCCAACAGCAAGCTCCGCATGTGTGTGGACTACACCGACCTAAATAAGGCTTGCCCTAAATATCCTTTTCCCTTGCCCCGCATAGATTAAATTGTAGATGCAACCGCGGGATGTGATCTTTTGTGTTTTTTAGATACAAACTCTGGTTATCACCAGATTCGCATGGCCGTAGAGGATGAAGAGAAAACTTATTGCTATATGTCAATGCCTTTTCGTTTGCGCAATGCTGGGTCCTCTTTCCAGCGCGCCATCCGTATCACGCTTGATTCGCAGGTTGGCCGCAACGTCGAGGCCTACATCGACGATCTCGTGGTCAAGTCCCGAGACCGCGCCACCTTGCTCGAAGACCTTGCCGAGACTTTCAACAGTCTCCGCACCACCCGCCTCAAGCTCAACCCCGAGAAGTGTGTCTTCAGGGTGCCGGCGGGTAAGCTCCTCGGTTTCTTGGTCTCCAGCCGAGGAATCAAGGCCGATCCAGAGAAGATCCAGGCCATCGAGCAGATGTGACCCCCGGCTCGACTCAAGGAGGTTCAGCGTATCGCCGGCTGCATGGCGGCCCTCGGGCGCTTCATCTCCAAGCTCGGGGAGCGGGGGCTCCCCCTCTTCAAACTTCTGAAGAAGACCGGTCGCTTCGACTGGACGCCAGAGGCCGAGCAGGCCTTCCGTGATCTGAAGAAGTATCTCACCTCACCACCCATGCTGGTGGCCCCGTCCGAAGGCGAAACACTGCTACTCTACGTATCGGCGACCCCTCAAGTCGTAAGAATGGTGCTGGTGGTGGAACGCGACGAGTGCATGGGGTCAGGTGCTGGGTTCCAGCTCCCGGCCGCCCCCGAGCACTCCCCCGTCCTCGCGGCTCCCCCCGAGCAGGGGGTCGAGCCCGAGCACCCGGTCAGCCCCGACCACGTCGCCAAGCCTGGGGGCTGTAACAGCCCCTCGGGTGAGGCCGGGCTCTGGGCCCACCGGGTGTAGCGACCGGTGTACTTCATCAGTGAAGTCCTCCGGGAGGCCAAAACAAGGTACCCCAGGCTCAAAAGCTACTCTACGCCGTGCTCATCGCTTCTCGGAAGCTGCACCACTACTTCCAGGCGCACAAGGTCTCGGTGGTTACCACCTACCCACTGGGACCCATCCTCTGAAACCGAGAAGGCACTGGGCGTGTTGTCAAGTGGGCGGTGGAGCTGGCGGAGTTCGACCTGCACTTTGTCAGCCGTCAGGCGATCAAAAGCCAGGCGCTCTCTGACTTCATGGCAGAGTGGACGCCCGTCCCCGAGGCCGTCCCAGAAGAGATCTCTACATATCCTGGGCATGATGCGCCTGGGTACGGGGTCATGCATTTCGACGGTTCCCTCTCGCTGAAAGGTGCGGGGGCTGGAGTGGTTCTCACCTCCCCAACAGGTGAAGAACTCCGGTACATCGTGCAACTGCAGTTCCACACATCCAACAACATGGCGGAATATGAGGGTCTCATCGCTGGCCTCCGAGCCGCGGTGGGCCTCGGGATTCGTCGCCTCCTGGTCAAGGGATACTCCCAGCTGGTGGTCAACTAGGTATCCAAAGAGTACCAGTGCACGGATCCTCAAATGGCGGCGTACGTGGCGACAGTCAGGAAGCTGGAGAAGCGCTTCGACGGCCTAGAGCTACGGTACATCCCTCGCCGTGACAACGCTCTGGCCGACGACCTCTCTCGCCTGGCCTCCTCCCGTGCGCGCGTCTCTACCGGTGTCTTTGAAGAAAGACTCACACGGGCTTCCGTCTTGCCTGCCGAACAGGACGAAGGGGAAACCTCGAACTCAATTCAGGGGACCCCGGCGGTGCCCTTAGTGGGAAGCCCCGTCAGGGTGCCGCCGTCTGGCGAGTGCGCTGCGTTTGCTGATTGTTCTCAAGATGCCTCGTGGATGGATGACATCCGAGGGTACTTGAAGGAAATGTTCCTCCCTGGGGATGAGGCGTCTGCTGAAAGAGTTGCTCGGCAGTCCAAACACTATGCCATACTAGATGGGGATCTCTATCAGCGTAGCGCAGGAGGTATCCTCCTGAAATGCATCACCCAGGCAGAAGGCAGCGAGCTTCTCGCTGAGATCCATGAGGGAGAGTGCGGTGGCCATGCATCATTCTGCACGCTGGTCGGGAAGGCCTTCCGGTAAGGTTTCTACTGGCCTACAGCTCTCCAGGATGCTTCCGAGCTGGTTCGGCGCTGCAGGGTGTGCCAGTTCCATGCAAAGTAGATTCACCAGCCAGCTCAGGCTCTTCACACCATCCCCCTGTCATGGCCTTTCGCGGTCTGGGGGCTGGACATTCTAGGTCCATTCCCCCGAGCAATCGGGGGCTATGAGTACCTCTACGTCGCCATCGACAAGTTCACCAAGTGGCCGGAGGTGGTCCCAGTCATCAAGGTGACCAAGAACACGGCACTCCAGTTCATCCGCGGCATCACCAGTCACTTTGGTGTCCCGAACCGGATCATCACCGACAACGGCACTCAGTTCACAAGTGCCCTGTTCGGGGACTACTGCGAGGACCTCGGCATCAAGCTCTACTTCGCCTCCGTCGCTCATCCTTGGAGCAACGGGCAGATCGAGCGCGCCAACGTGGAGATACTAAAGGGGCTCAAAACCCGGACCTATGACGTGCTCGCAAAGCACGGGAAGGGGTAGGTCGACGAGCTGCCTGCGTACTCTGGGCCAACCGGACCATGCCAAGTTGCGCTACCAGGGAGACTCCTTTCTTCCTCGTCTACGGCGCTGAGGCGGTCCTCCCCTCTGAGCTCACTCTAGGCTCCCCTCGGCTGCATGCCTACTCTGAAGTCGACTATTTGGAAGAACGTCGGCGCCGTGCCACCATCCGGGCAGCCCGCTACCAGCAAAGCCTGCGACGCTATCACCAGGGCCACGTCCGGGCCTGGTCTCTCAAGTGGGGGATCTAGTTCTCCGACGCGTCCAATCACGCGAAGGAAGGAATAAGCTGTCCCCTATGTGGGAAGGACCCTTCACCGTGATCGGAGTCCCGTGAGAAGGCTCCTTCCGGTTGGCTGCAGAAGATGGGCAACAGCTCCCCAACCCATGGAACATCGAGCACCTGCACAAGTTCTACCCGTAGATGGCCATGCTCGCGGCTCAGGTCAACCAGGCCGGGGCTTCCCCTCCGCCCAAGGTGACTGGGGGCTACCACTAGCTGGGTAAGTCACCCAACCTTGTAAAAAGATTGTCAATTCAGTATGTATTTCAATGAGCAATCCTTATATCAAATGTCATTTCATTTTCTTTGGATTCCATATGTTTAATCTGTCTGGTGAGATGCTCGATTGTGCAAGAAAAGTTCGCTCTCTCTTTTTCCCCGCTGATACAAGAATCCCGATCGGTATGCGCACGGGCAGTTGCTGCTAGCTTACGTCCGACGTGGTAGTCTGTGGCGTTCGGTGTCGTGGCAGGCTCCCAGGCACTACCGAGTTCCTGGGGTTCTCGGGTAATCCTATCGCTCGAGTAGTCCGGAGCCTAGGCCCCAGGGGCGGGCTGTCGGTGCTCGGTCTGGTCTGTCATACCCGGGCGCCACCAAACCATAGGACCTCTGGGTTACGCCTCTGTCCGCTCTTGTCCGCTGGTCCGGGTATTCAAGAGGTCTCGGGTCGAAAACGAGAGCAGCCTATAACGAGTACCGCACTAACAGAGCGCACCAAGCAAAGAAATTCTCTATTTTCTCTTAAGTCGCAGATCGACAATCAAAGCAAAAGTAGTTCGCCCGTGAGGGCCTCAGTGCCTAGGTCGCTGCTCGGCCCCAAGGGTCCTCGGGTGGTCCTACCGCTCAAGCATGAGTGGTCGAGATCGCTCAACCTCGGGCACATCACGCGCCCCTTGATGCTCGGGCGCCCCGGCAGTGGGAACCAAGTCCCCGGGCACCCCGAGCTCAGAGTACATACCCTTAATGGATCAGTTAGCTAAAAGGCTGATAGCTGTCCGGTGAGTGGTTAAATTTAGACGAATTTGCATTTTAATAATATTTTGTCTGGTGAGTCCTTTCGCTCGAGCTGCTCGAGTAGTCCGGAGCCTAGGCCTCAGGGACGGGCTGTCGGTGCTCGGTCCGGTCCATCCTAAGCCCGGGCACCACCGAACTATGGGGACTCTTGGTCGCATTCCCGCCCGCACGTGTCTCCGGTCTGCTGACTGAGTGGTCGCAAGGCAGAAAAGTGTTCACCGGTCATGGCGTGCTCCGTGCTGGATCGACCTATCTCCCGAGCAAGGAAGTTCGTGCTTGTCTTTTGACTTAGCCATTGCGGACTCGCGAGGGCTCGGGGGCTGAACGTACCGAGAAGGATGATCGGGACAACTTCGTTCTCTGGGAAGGAAAGGTCGGAATCGGCCTGACTGAGAAACTCCTCGAGGCACCAAGAGAAAACATCAGAAACAACATCAAGCACTCAGGAGAATACCGGAGTTGCGAACCCAAAGAAAGGCTTCCATTACATTCACGAAAGAATGACAAGCGTTTCTGAGGGATCACTCCTATATTTACATCAAGTCAAAAA
The DNA here is from genome assembly GCF_958298935.1 of Phragmites australis. Taxonomy (NCBI): domain Eukaryota; kingdom Viridiplantae; phylum Streptophyta; class Magnoliopsida; order Poales; family Poaceae; genus Phragmites; species Phragmites australis. The sequence continues at coordinate 22,758,503 of NC_084940.1, read as the reverse complement.
GAAAAGAAGAGGAAAAAGCTACTACAAAAGGCTAGTCCGAATCGGAGTCGGAGTGTGAGGAACCGTCCAAATAGTATTCTAATTAATTATCAGGAAGATCATTATTCATAATCACAACCTCGACGACTAACCAGAATACGATTCCGGTAGTCCCGGCACGTGTTTTGTGCCCAGAATCAGAACACATGCCTTCCAACTCAAATATCACAACACAGTTTAATAGAGAGCAAATAATTAAACTGGATTACAATTATTAAACATGCAACTGCTTCCACAATTTACAACAAAAGAGGGACAACAACAACTATGCAGCGGAAGAAAAACCTATACAACCAAAAGAGTATGGAGCCGTATGCCCTTAGGCTCCATACCAAAAGCGCCGGAGTTCGGAGTAGAAGGTGCTACTCCTGCCCGCCACCCTGATCGGCAGGCACAAAGTAGCCGAACACCGCCTCTTCCTCGCCAACCTGAGAACCTGAAAACAACTTAAGGGCAGCACCCCTTAGTACAAAGGTACTAGCAAGTCTTACACAGTATGAGTATATATATTCTCGACTCCAAGGATCATGCATTTAAAGCTATAGCAAGGATTAAGACATGTTTAAGTTTATTAAGCGGTAAGCAACCTAGACTCTAGGTGTAAGCAATTGACCTAACCAACCACCCACTCAAACCATGCCAACCAACTGACCACAACAGATATGAAAACAACAAGCGTATAAAAGTAAACCATTACCACCAAACCACCGACCACATACCGACCAAACCACCCAAACCAACCAAGCCACAACCCACATTCAAACTCTACGACCAAAACATGGTCGCTCGGTGGAGATAAGCGATAGCAATGCTCATGACCGAGAGCGCGGCAGTTCGAACTGATTATACACCCTGCAGGGGGATACTCCTGGACCCACACGACACAGGGACCATACGGCTTGTGCCACCCGCTAAGATGCACACAAGGGGGTACCCGTGACAACCTTTCCCAACCAGGCCCAACCATGTGGATCAACCATAGCTCGGCACGGCGGTATTAGAACTACTCCCTGAGCAAAATAATACCGCTAAAAGCCCGGACTCAAACCGGACTCACACCGTCTATGACGAGGCCCACATGACCACGTTTGCAAAGGTAATCGGCTCGCCTACCATTATATCAGCATGTGGTGAGTAAGGTAAGTGCTAAAGCCGACTACACCGACGATCGGTGCTTAACCGGTGCAAGCGGTCTACGGTGTCTGGGTTTCCTCCCCGAACTGCCTTAGGACTCCTCGTGAGCAGATGACACCCCTAACACCGCCCACACCTCGTCTCAACTCACCACTCACCAAACCGACACATCATCAACATAACCACAAATGTGAACAGGTAATAAGTCCTAGGCTCGCGACAACGGTGGACGCCGTCATCGACTTCTACCGGAAAGCCTAAGTACCACTAAGCATAGCAAACTATAATTAGACCTCGACGACACCACTAGGCTCCAAGGAATAACACATGACACGTGACCGAAATGGGAGAATGCATCGGCATAGGTTCTACCCAACTCGGTACCCGACACATGCAATGTATACATAAGCGTAGATAACATATTAGATTTTGAATTGACACGGTGCAATATGATAGATGCTTGCCTTGCTGCCCTAGCTGCTGCTGCTCACAGCTACCCGAGTCACGATCACCACTGCGGGAACCTCCGGGGACAGCCTCGTTCGCCTCGTTCGCCGGGTCGAAGTTCCCTGAGAGAATAACGCGTGCAATGCAATAAATGTTATGCAAAGAATGACGTTTCATAGTCTGTGACAACAGTGTAAAGCGCCGTGGTACGAGTTTAACGCACTAACGATTTCCTAATTGAGATTAGGGTTAACCATTCAATTATCCTCGGATTAATTAAAGCATAACTAAGGCTTAAATCAATCTAGAATGCTAACTGCGCTAAAAATGAAGGTACATATTTTTATTAAACAGGGAATAAACCAACAAGATTTATAGAATTGATTTCATCAATTTTGGAGTCACCAATATTTAGTTATGAATTAATGAGTCTTTAAGCACATTACATTAACTAAAGAAATTCCAGAACATATTTCATGGTCACTAACAATTTTAACATGTAGAGCATGAGCATATAAAGTTAACAAAATTTGCTTTACAATTTTTGGAGCCATATTCCATTTCTTATGCATTTTACAAAGTTTCAGCCAATTTATTAGTTCAACAAATACCCAATTTCGCATTTTCCGATTTTTCCGAATACTTAAATATCCTAAACCTTTTTCCACTCGGGTTCGGCCAGCCGCTGTGACTGACAGTGGGGCCGGCGTATTTTGACCCGAGTCAAAATTGACTCGCGCCCGGGACACTGCGCAGCGCGGCCGGCCGGGGCTCGGGTCGTGCCCGCCGGCGGTGAGCGACGCAGACCAGGCGGCCGGGAGGGACAGCTGCGGCTCCAGCACGTGCGCGCGGATCCATTTGAGGCATACGCGGTCGCCGGCGATGGCCGGAGAATGGTCAACGGCGGCGGACAGCGGAACTTCACGGCGGCGGCACGGCTTTGACTCGCTGACGGCGAACGGCGGCGCAATAATCCGGACCGAGCACCCTACGCGTTCTACGCAAGCACGTGGACCTAACGGCACGCTTGCCGGTCGACGAGCTCGACGATGACACGGCTGGCGGCACGCGCAGGGAGGCGGCGGCGCGCGGCTGCACGGCGGAAGGCACGCCAGCGACGGGCCAAACGGAAACCAGCGCGCGCACAAGACTGAAAAGTGGAACTGAAAGCTCACCGAGTGCTTCAATGGGCCGAAGAAGCAGCAACGTGGTAGCTCGACGGTGAGGTGCGGAAGGAGGCCACCGGCGCCGAGGAAGACAGCAAGAGCTCGCCAAATCCGACCGAGAGGGGAGGGGATTCGCGCGGAAATTTGTTGGAGAGGCTTCGATGATCCTCCTTAGCGCTTCTCGTGGCTCGAGCTCGAGGGAGCTTGCCGTTGGCGCGTCGGATTTGGCCGGCGGCGCGGCGCAACGCTGCTCTGCTCTGTGATGTGCTGGGCGACAGGAAGAGCAAGGGAGGGAGAGAGAGATATAAAGCAGAGGGTGAAGGAGGGGGATAAGGCCTGGGGCTGATCTTTTGGCTGGCAACATGGAGATGGCCACCGAAGTCAAGGATGGCGGCGCCGCATTGCTCTGTGAGAGCAGGAGAAGGGGGAGCAGAGGCGGTGTCTGAACGAAAAGGATGACAGGTGGGGCCATGAACAGTGCTGGCAATGCAAAATATCCCCACCACGCTGCATCGCTCTGTGAGAGCGGGAGAAGGGGGAGCAGAGGCGGTGTCTGAACGAAAAGGATGACAGGTGGGGCCGTGAACAGTGCTGGCAATGCAAAATATCCCCACCACTTTAGCCATCCATTTGAATGCCTTCCCAAAGTCCAAAATTTGCAAAACAAATTTCTCTTGAAACTAAAACTCATAAGGAACCCATTTGAACTTGTCTAACTCAAAAAGCTTGCACCAATTTCAAATGAAAATTCTCCAAAGAGGCAAGCTTTTCTAACTTGTGTTGATTTTTATGCCTTTAAAACAATCCCCAAAATTTTTGGAAAATTCAATTATATTCTTCTCCTGGCATCTACTAATTTCTAAAATTATCACCAGCCCTAGGTTCCATAGAAGTTTTAGGAGATGCTTCACAACGCATCAGTTAAACCCAGTTCAACTAAATTCGGTTTAATCCATACTGCAAGTCTATATGGCTCAAAAAAAACAAATGATGCTCATTAGCACTTAATTACGTGTTTAGAAACTCTGGGCCTTGACAAACCTCCCCCCCTAAAAAGAATCTCGTCCCGAGATTCGGTACGAGCCGGAGAGGGGACAATGAGCACGTTGTGATGACTTAGCGGGTTCTGAGCCGACATCACGACGCAAGCGATGGAATCCCACGCTGATTTTTATTCAATCATAGAGATGAACACATACATGCGAGAGATTCCAAATACGCTATATTACATTGGTATTACAAAATTCTCAAAGAACTCAGGATACTCGGAACGAAGCTGATCTTCCCGCACCCAAGTCGCTTCGGACTCGGAGTGGTTACTCCACTGAATCTTCAAGAATTTGATTGAACTCCGCCGTGTCTTGCGCTCGGCTTCATCCAAGACTCGCATAGGCTTCTCACAATATGTCAAGTCCGGTTGCAATTCTTCGGACGCAACATCAACGACATAGGTCGGGACTCGGAGACACTTCTTGAGTTGTGAGACATGAAACACATTATGTACCGCGGAGAGGGACGACGGCAACTCCAATTGATATGCATCCTCTCCACGCCGAGCTAGAATCTGAAATGGCCCAACATACCGAGGTGCCAGTTTGCCTCAGACTTGGAATCGACGAACGCCTTTGAGAGGTGAGACCTTCAGGTACACATGATCCCCCACCTCAAATGTGAGCTCCTGGCGACATCGATCTGCATAGCTCTTCTGCCTAGACTAGGCCGTGAGAATACTCTTGCGGATATTCTGGACATGACCTTCTGCCTCCTTGACCAAATCCGGACCCAGAAAAGCCCGCTCACCGGATTCGGACCAATTCAGCGGCGTACGACACCTCCGACCATAAAGGGCCTCGAATGGCGCCATCTCAATACTAGCCTGGAAACTGTTGTTATACGAGAATTCCGCGAACGGCAGGCATATGTCCCACTTCTTCCCATAAGTGAGCACACAAGCACGGAGCATATCTTTGAGAACCTGATTTACCCTCTCCGTCTGACCATCTGTCTGTGGGTGATACGCCGTGCTGTGGAACAACTCGGTCTCCATAGCCTCCTGGAAATTTCTCCAGAAATGAGAAGTAAACTGTGTACCCCGATCAGAAATGATCTTCTTCGGCACCCCATGGAGGCAAACAATTCTAGTGAGGTACAATTCCACATACTGCTTAGCAGAATAAGTGGTCCTGACAGGTAGAAAGTGTGCGGACTTTGTCAACCGGTCCACGATGACCCAAATAGAGTCATACCCACTCGAAGTCTTCGGTAAGCCGGTAATGAAATCCATCCCAACTTCTTCCCACTTCCAAGATGGGATGGGCAAGGGCTGGAGTGTGCCGGCAGGCTTGACGTGTTCAGCCTTCACCCTTCGGCAGACGTCGCACTCAGACACATACCTAGCAATCTCCCGCTTCATGCGAGTCCACCAGAAACGGGGTTTCAAATCCTGATACATCTTCGTACTGCCTGGGTGAATGGACAGCAACGAATCGTGAGCCTCATCAAAGATCTTCTTCCTCAGCGCCTCGACCCTCGGAACCACTAGACGGTTCCCAAACCAGATAACGCCCTGATCATCCTCAGTAAAGCACAAGGCCTGCCCGATCTTCCTCTTCTCTCGAATTCGGGCCATACCCTTATCATCCCTTTGAGCAGCCTTAATTTCATCAATGAGCGTGGACTTAATTTTGAGATTTGCAATAAAACCGTCCGGCACCATATCAAGCCCAAGACGCCGGAAATCATCACACAACGTGGAATCCATCGGCGAGGCTACAAGACAATGACAATGAGCCTTTCGACTCAAGGCATCGGCGACCACATTCGCCTTGCCGGGATGGTAGTGAACCTCTAGCTCGTAGTCTTTGATCAACTCAAGCCATCTGCACTGCCTCATGTTCAAATCCGCCTGTGTGAAAATGTACTTCAGGCTCTTGTGGTCCGTGTAGATACGGCACAAGTTGCCCATCAAGTAGTGGCGCCACATCTTCAGAGCGTGCACGACAGCTGCAAGTTCAAGATCATGTGTCAGATAGTTCTCCTCGTGACGCTTCAACTGTCAGGATGCATATGCAACGACTCGGTGCTCCTGCATCAAAACATAACCGAGACCGATGCCGGACGTGTTGCAATACACATCAAACCCTCTGGTCACATCAGGCTGAGCCAGCACTGGAGCGGTCGTGAGCAGCTTCTTCAACGTCTGGAAAGCAGACTCACAAGCATCTGACCACTTAAACACGCTGCCTTGCTTTAACAACTCAGTCATCGGCTTCGCAACCTTGGAGAAGTTCTCAATGAATCGGCGGTAATAGCCCGCAAGTCCAAGAAAACTCCGGATCTCACTGACATTCTGGGGCTGAACCCAGTCGAGCACATCCTGCACCTTGCTCGGGTCAACTGCCACCCCGTTCTCTGATAGAACATGTCCTAGAAAGGCCACCTCCCTGAGCCAGAACTCACACTTGCTGAACTTGGCGTACAGCTGATGCTCTCGGAGTCTGCCCAGAACAACACGAAGATGCCCAATGTGTTCTTGCTCAGTCTTGGAGTATATCAGAATGTCGTCGATGAAAACAATGACAAACTTATCCAATTCCTCCATGAACACCGAGTTCATGAGGTACATAAAGAAAGCCGGCGCATTAGTCAAGCCAAACGACATAACGGTGAACTCATACAAGCCGTATCGAGTAGAGAACGCTGTCTTTGGAATATCCTCTGGCCGGACCTTGATCTGGTGATAGCCCAGCCTTAAGTCAATCTTTGAGAAGACTCGGGCTCCAGTCAACTGATCAAACAAGATGTCAATCCTAGGAAGCGGATACACATTCTTCACCGTGACTGCATTCAGCGGACGGTAATCAACACACATCCGGAGAGTGTCATCTTTCTTCTTCACAAATAGAGCCGAGCATCCCCAAGGTGAGGAACTCGGACGAATGAAACCCTTCGCTAGCAGCTCCTGAATCTGCTTCTTCAGCTCAACTAGCTCAACAGGTGACATCTTGTACATCTTCTTCGAAATCGGGGCCGCACCGGGCACGAGATCAATCGAGAACTCCACTGCCCTGCTAGGCGGCATTCCAGGCAACTCATCCGGAAAGACATACGGAAATTCCCACACCACAGGAATGGTCTCCATAATCCTGGCGGGGACAGCCTTTATGGCGAACAGGTAGGGTTTGACACCCTTTAGCTTCAACTTGACCCGAGTACCTGACATACCATTTAGGGTGACGGTCCGCCGAGCACAGTCCAACACAGCCTTATTCTTGGAGAGCCAATTCATTCCCAGAATAACATCAATTCCCTTCGAGTTCATCACTAACAGATTGACAAAGAAGGGCACTTCGTTGACAATTACCGCCGCTTTATTCACACACTGGTTGATTAGAACTTTGGCCCTCGGGGCGTCTATAAGATACGACGTGTGGGTAGCACTGACTCTCAACCCGCTCTTCCAAACATAATCCGAAGATATAAAGGAGTGAGAGGCTCCTGAATCAAACAAAACCACTGCAGAAAAGATGTCAGAGTTGAAACTCATATCCAACGTACCCATCAGGACGGTGTCACCCTCCTGAACCTCGTCGGTGGTAGTATGGCGAGCTCGACCACGCTTGGGAACGTGGGTCGCCTGTGAAGACTGCGGCGCTGACTGAGCCGGCGGTGGTCGCGGGGCACTCACCGCGGCTCCCGGCCTCGGATACGGGCACTCCCTCGAGAAATGGCCGACGCGGCCGCAGTTGAAGCACGGACCACCTGAGCCACCGGTCACGCTCACTTGGGAGCCAGCTGGTCGTGCAGCCTGCCCCTGTGGAGCAGAGAACGCAGGACGTGGTACAAACCACATCAGCCGCGGGTAACCAGCCGACGGTACCTGAGACTGTGGAGGCTGACTCTCAGTGCGGGAGCGCTGCGAGCTCCCGCCCACGGAAGACGAGGAACCCCTCTTCTGCCTCTTCTCCTCTTGGTGACTCTTATACTTGAGCTCCACCATGATCGACGTGCTCACCAACTCGTTGAAGTCGGTGAACTTATGCGCGGACAACCGGTCCTGCATCTTCGAGTTCAGGCCATTCACGAAGCGGCGCTGCTTGCGCGCATCCGTGCTGACCTCCTCAGTAGCGTATTGTGCAAGGTGGTTGAACACCTGCACGTACTCCATCACCGCCCGACCTCCTTGCTTGAGGTCCTCAAACTCCCGCCTCTTAGCCTCCATGAGGCCACTAGGTATGTGAAACGAGCGGAAGGCCTCACGGAACTCCGCCCATTACACGCGGTGATCGGCGGGGTGCATGGCCAGAAAGCCGGACCACCACGCACCCGCCGGGCCCTGAAGCTGATGGGCGGCGAAAAGCGCCTTCTCGTGATCTTCACAGCGAAGAAGGATGAGCTTCTGCTCGATCGTCCGGAGCCAGTGATCTGCATCCAGAGGATCCTCAGCTCGCGAGAAGACCGGCGGCTGGGTCCGCAAGAAGTCCGAGAAGTCATCTCGGTGCATGGCTCCACCTCCTCCATGAGGAGCCGCGTTGCGCACGAGAGCCTCCAGGAGCGCTTGGTTCGTCTGGAGGAGAGCGTGATTCGCTTGGCGGTTCTGCTCGATTTGCATGAGCACATCCGCCATAGTCGGCGGTGGAGGAGGGTTGTTCTGACCGGAACCCTCCGGAACTTCCCCACCACGCCGAGTGACAACCATTCTGAACTATAAAACAAAAGGGGAAACATCAAACTCCGACTTAGCACCATGCATTCACCGGATACATTGTTAGAATCCCTTAATACATGTATAAATATGAATGCATGCATGAATGCCATGAAATGATGCATGCTCGAACCTAACTACCGCTTCTTTCTCAACATAAGAACCGCACCTGCAAGCATCAGAATCACAGGCAGTTTATAACATCCAGCACGTACCCTTCGCGCTAGAAAGCGTAAGAGCGCGAACGGCCCTTGTACCACATGCCGTACAAGCGACAATCCATACGTCGACAACGACGTATTCACTTCCCGTAGACCCTACGGGACATCTCGTGTAAACGCCACACGAGTAGACGACCATGTCTCCCATCGCATGGTGGATGTTCATACGCTATTGCTAGCGTATTCACTTCCCGTACGGATCGCCGTACGGGACACGCCGGGCCCCTGCCTCGCATCCGGCTGAGCCCTCGGTGATTAACCGCCACCGAGCGTCGTACCTTACCTTCCGACGATGCAAAGCCGAAGATGCAATGCTCAACATGAATCAATGCAGGGTCGAAAGAGAAACAATGTGGTATAAGACATATAAACGCCACTCATAATACGCATTTTAACTTAGGGGCATAAACGATAGCAGTTTAATACATATTGAACATGAAGAGGCGTAAACATAAATTGTGGGTTGTTTAGGTGGAGTTGTCGACTTACTAAACAACGCACTAATTATGTTTAGGCTACTGAATTAAACCAGGCTCTGATACCAAGCTGTGAGGAACCGTCCAAATAGTATTCTAATTAATCATCAGCAGGATCATTATTCATAATCACAACCTCGACGACTAACCAGAATATCATTCCGGTAGTCCCGGCACATGTTTTGTGCCCAGAATCGGAACACATGCCTTCCAACTCAAATATCACAACACAGTTTAATAGAGAGCAAATAATTAAACTGGATTACAATTATTAAACATGCAACTGCTTCCACAATTTACAACAAAAGAGGGACAACAACAACTATGCAGCAGAAGAAAAACCTATACAACCAAAAGAGTATGGAGCCGTATGCCCTTAGGCTCCATACCAAAAGCGCCGGAGTTCGGAGTAGAAGGTGCTACTCCTGCCCGCCACCCTGATCGGCAGGCACAAAGTAGCCGAACACCGCCTCTTCCTCGCCAACCTGAGAACCTGAAAACAACTTAAGGGCAGCACCCCTTAGTACGAAGGTACTAGCAAGTCTTACACAGTATGAGTATATATATTCTCGACTCCAAGGATCATGCATTTAAAGCTGTAGCAAGGATTAAGACATGTTTAAGTTCATTAAGCGGTAAGCAACCTAGACTCTAGGTGTAAGCAACTGACTTAACCAACCACCGACTCAAACCCTGCCAACCAACTGATCAGAACAGATATATGAACAACAAGTGTATAAAAGCAAACCATTCCCACCAAACCACCAACCACATACCCACCAAACCACCCCAATCCAACCATTCCACAACCCACATCGAAACTCTACGACCAAAACATGGTCGCTCGGTGGAGATAAGCGATAGCGATGCTCATGACCGAGAGCGCGGCAGTTCGAACTGATTATACACCCTGCAGGGGGATACTCCTGGACCCACACGACACAGGGACCATACGGCTTGTGCCACCCGCTAAGATGCACACAAGGGGGTACCCGTGACAACCTTTCCCAACCAGGCCCAACCATGTGGATCAACCATAGCTCGGCACGGCGGTATTAGAACTACTCCCTGAGCAAACTAATACCGCTAAAAGCCCGGACTCAAACCGGACTCACACCGTCTATGACGAGGCCCACATGACCACATCTGCAAAGGTAATCGGCTCGCCTACCATTATATCAGCATGTGGTGAGTAAGGTAAGTGCTAAAGCCGACTACACCGACGATCGGTGCTTAACCGGTGCAAGCGGTCTACGGTGTCTGGGTTCCCTCCCCGAACTGCCTTAGGACTCCTCGTGAGCAGATGACACCCCTAACACCGCCCACACCTCGTCTCAACTCACCACTCACCAAACCGACACATCATCAACATAACCACAAATGTGAACAGGTAATAAGTCCTAGGCTCGCGACAACGGTGGACGCCGTCATCGACTTCTACCGGAAAGCCTAAGTACCACTAAGCATAGCGAACTATAATTAGACCTCGACGACACCACTAGGCTCCAAGGAATAACACATGACACGTGACCGAAATGGGAGAATGCATCGGCATAGGTTCTACCCAACTCGGTACCCGACACATGCAATGTATACATAAGCGTAGATAACATATTAGATTTTGAATTGACACGGTGCAATATGATAGATGCTTGCCTTGCTGCCCTAGCTGCTGCTGCTCACAGCTACCCGAGTCACGATCACCACTGCGGGAACCTCCGGGGACAGCCTCGTTCGCCTCGTTCGCCGGGTCGAAGTTCTCTGAGAGAATAACGCGTGCAATGCAATAAATATTATGCAAAGAATGACGTTTCATAGTCTGTGACAACAGTGTAAAGGGCCGTGGTACGAGTTCACGCACTAACGATTTCCTAATTGAGATTAGGGTTAACCATTCAATTATCCTCGGATTAATTAAAGCATAACTAAGGCTTAAATCAATCTAGAATGCTAACTGCGCTAAAAATGAAGGTACATATTTTTATTAAACAGGGAATAAACCAACAAGATTTATAGAATTGATTTCATCAATTTTGGAGTCACCAATATTTAGTTATGAATTAATGAGGCTTTAAGCACATTACATTAACTAAAGAAATTCCAGAACATATTTCATGGTCACTAACAATTTTAACATGTAGAGCATGAGCATATAAAGTTAACAAAATTTGCTTTACAATTTTTGGAGACATATTCCATTTCTTATGCATTTTACAAAGTTTCAGCCGATTTATTAGTTCAACAAATACCCAATTTCGCATTTTCCGATTTTTCCGAATACTTAAATATCCTAAACCTTTTTCCACTCGGGTTCGGCCAGCCGCTGTGACTGACAGTGGGGCCGGCGTATTTTGACCCGAGTCAAAATTGACTCGCGCCCGGGACACTGCGCAGCGCGGCCGGCCGGGGCTCGGGTCGTGCCCGCCGGCGGCGAGCGACGCAGACCAGGTGGCCGGGAGGGACAGCTGCGGCTGTAGCACGTGCGCGCGGATCCATTTGAGGCATACGCGGTCGCCGGCGATGGCCGGAGAATGGTCAGCGGCGGCGGACAGCGGAACTTCACGGCGGCGGCACGGCTTTGACTCGCTGACGGCGAACGGCGGCGTAATAATCCGGACCGAGCACCCTACGCGTTCTACGCAAGCATGTGGACCTAACGGCGCGCTTGCCGGCCGACGAGCTCGACGACGGCACGGCTGGCGGCACGCGCGAGGAGGCGGCGGCGCGCGGCTGCACGGCAGAAGGCGCGCCAGCGACGGGCCAAACGGAAACCAACGCGCGCACAAGACTCAAAATTGGAACTGAAAGCTCATCGAGCGCTTCAATGGGCCGAAGAAGCAGCAACGAGGTAGCTCGACGGTGAGGTGCGGAAGGAGGCCACCGGTGCCGAGGAAGACGGCATGAGCTCGCCAAATCCGACCGAGAGGGGAGGGGATTCACGCGGAAATTTGTTGGAGAGGCTTCGACGATCCTCCTTAGCGCTTCTCGTGGCTCGAGCTCGAGGGAGCTTGCCGTTGGCGCGTCGGATTTGGCCGGCGGCGTGGCGCAATGCTGCTCTGCTCTGTGATGTGCTGGGCGACAGGAAGAGCAAGGGAGGGAGAGAGAGATATAAAGCAGAGGGCGAAGGAGGGGGATAAGGCCTGGGGCTGATCTTTTGGCCGGCAACGTGGAGATGGCCACCGAAGTCAAGGATGGCGGCACCGCATTGCTCTGTGAGAGCGGGAGAAGGGGGAGCAGAGGCGGTGTCTGAACGAAAAGGATGACAGGTGGGGCCGTGAACAGTGCTGGCAATGCAAAATATCCCCACCACTTTAGCCATCCATTTGAATGCCTTCCCAAAGTCCAAAATTTGCAAAACAAATTTCTCTTGAAACTAAAACTCATAAGGAACCCATTTGAACTTGTCTAACTCAAAAAGCTTGCACCAATTTCAAATGAAAATTCTCCAAAGAGGCAAGCTTTTCTAAATTGTGTTGATTTTTATGCCTTTAAAACAATCCCCAAAAATTTGGGAAAATTCAATTATATTCTTCTCCTGGCATCTACTAATTTCTAAAATTATCACCAGCCCTAGGTTTCATAGAAGTTTTAGGAGATGCTTCACAACGCATCAGTTAAACCCAGTTCAACTAAATTCGGTTTAATCCACACTGCAAGTCTATATGGCTAAAAAAAAAAACAAATGATGCTCATTAGCACTTAATTACGTGTTTAGAAACTCTGGGCCGTGACACGGAGCCTTCGTGACCGCTCCTCGGGACTGGGGGCGGCGGCACCTCCCGCTTGAAGCCAGCCGCCACCGCGGCGGCGGTGCTCCGAACTGCCTCCCGGGCGGCCTCCTCCTCGGCTTCAACCACCCCTTCCTGAGCCGTCTCCAACGGGAAGTTTGGGACTCAGCTCCGGTACCAAGCCAGGACATGTTCGGCCACTGCTTGGGCCAAGCCATGCCACTCCCGGGCGGTGAGTTCCTGGATGGCCCAGGGCAGCGCCTCGAGGCGCTCGCAGACCTGCTGGAAGCCTAGGGCATACCGGCCAGGGCCTCCCACCTTCGTCTCCACGATAAGCTGCCCGAGTCCGGCCGCCACCACGGATCGCTGCATCCGCCGGATGATGTCATCCAGCATCAGCTGTAGGCTGGCCCGCGCGACCGAGGCGGCCTCGAGCTCCTCCTTCGCGATCCGCAACTGTTCCTCGAGCCCTTGGCCCCCGACCGCACCAGAAGAGCCGGCGCCGGGTGCATGGCTGGCGGATGCGGCCAGCTTCACCTGCCCCGCCAGCTCGGACGGGGCTTGCTCGCGGGCGGCTAGCTCCGCCTCGGACTTGGTGATCCGCTCCTCCCTAGCAGCAGCGGCCGCCACCGCCTCCGTAGCCTTCGACTCCCGGTGGGCCAGCAGTTCCTCCCAGGTGCCCAACTCCTCCGCCGTCATCTTGGCGTTGGTCTCCCGGATCGTGATGTCCTCCTCCTTGCGTTGGAGTTCCCCATCGACGTCCTGGAGTTCCACCGCAAAGTGCTGGAGCTCGGCGTGTGTCCGATCAACTTCGCTTTTCCGATGAGCTAGGTCGGCCTGGAGAGCCTCCGCTGCCATCTCGCGGTTCCCCACCGCCGCCTCCCGCTCCTGCGCCAGCCTCTCCCTGGCAAGGGCCTCGGTAGCCTGCTGCCGCGATGCCTCAGCCAGGCAGGCGGCGTCTTCCCGCTCTCACGCAACCTCTGCGTGGGTGTCCTCCAGAGTCTTCTGCTCCCGCACAACCTCTGCGCGGGTGTCCTCCAGAGTCTTCTGCTCCCGCGCAACCTTTGCATGGGTGTCCTCCAGAGTCCTCTGCTCCCGCATGGCCTCCGCGCGGGCCTCATCCAGGGCCTTCCGTCCTTCTTCGATGGCGCGCCGCTCGTCCTCATTGACGTGGCAGCCCCCGAGCACTCGGTTCCCTGAAGGTCCGTGCAAGAGGTCCCTGAAGATACATTTCATACGTCATTTTATGAGTGTTATACTAACATTTAATAAAAGTCCACACTGCGTGGCATGGGAAACATAGTGGAACCCTTGACTGTCCATTGCAGAGACCGCAATTCATTGCAACGGCTAAGGGCCGAGGAGGTCGCGGACCACCTCTCCTGCCTAGCCTTCAACTTCGCCTCCAACACGCTATCGCCAGGCTCCGGATGGAGCACCTTCGGAGCCGGGCAGCGGCTAAGGGCCGAGGGGGTCGGGGACCTCCTCTCCCGCCTAGCCTTTGGCTTCGGCTCTGATACACGGTCGCCAAGCTCCAAACAGAGTACCTCCGGAGCCGGGTAGCGGCTAAGGGCCAAGCGGGTCGCAGACCACCTCTCCCGCCTAGCCTTCGGCTTCACCTCCGACACGCCATCGCCAGGCTCCGGACGGAGCACCTCCGGAGCCGGGCAGCGGCTAAGGGCCGAGGGGTCGCAAACGTATTGTGGTTCACTATTGCGTCACCCCGTAGTTGCGATCCAAAAAATAGTATAGTTGCGACTAATAGGTCAGTTACTATAAACATATATGGTCGTAATTGGGTACCTGATCTAGTCGTAATTATGCACTTTTTTGTCATGTGATCGCAACTAGGTCACCTCTACGCACACTCCTAGTTACGATCCAAAAATCAGTATAATTTCTATCGTAACTGACTTTTTTTGTCATGTGACCATAACTCAACTATCTGTGCTGTCGTAACTGACTATTTTCTAAGTCGTAACTGTGATCGCAACTGGGTCACCTCTGCACACACCCTAGTTAGGATCCAAAAAGCGGTATAGTTACTATCGTAACTGACCTTTTTGTCATGTGATCGTAACTCAGCTATCTGTGTTGTCGTAACTAACTATTTCCTTAGTCGTAACTAGGGGTGGCGCAGCAGTAAACTACAATGCTTCTCGTAATTATATACTTTTTATCATGTGATCATAACTCAACTATATGTGCCATCGTAACTGATTAGTTTCTTAGTAGTAACTGGGGTGGTGCGAAGGTGGCTGCAGCAATTGAGGGTGGCGCAACATAATTCACTGTTGCGCCTAGACGCAGAATAAACTTGCCATATATATATATATATATATGTATATATATGTATATATATATACGTATATATATGTATATATATATACGTATATATATATATATGTATGTATATGTATGTATATATATGTATGTATATGTATGTATATATATGTATATATATATATAGGAATGCTATTCTATGCGTATGCAGCATGCGCACAGGCACAAAATAGCATTCAACCAAGGAACCAACAAGCTTCTCTGGCGCGCGGCAGCCCCACTAACCCAGCTCACTCCCATCCACCCACCCGCGAGCCCACTGGATGACCAGACACGCTCCCACCCCGTGAGCAGCGATTGCAACCAGTTGCAACTACCTACATAGACGAGTTACAACATGTAGCATAGAGTGATTGTAACTACATACATAAAGTGGTTGTAACTGCAACACTGCAATGTTCACCATGTTGTAACTCAGTTTTACATGTTGCATTTCGACAAGCAACACTGCAGTTCACTATGTTGTAACTGTAATGTTCTACATGTTGTAACTAGAGAGGCTACCATGTTGTAACTACACATACGTAACTTCTTTATGATCCTAAAACTTCATCAAAATATAGTCTTGATGGATCTCATTTTGTTAAGCACATTTTTTCTAACAATATGCTTCAAACGGATCGAAAATCGGATATGTGGTTCTAGAGATATTGCATTTTAACGAGTCGAATCAACAAAAGATTCTCTGCATACATGCATACAGTTAGTTGCAACTACAGACATAGAGTGTTTATCATGTTACAACTACAGTGTTCACCATGTTGTAACTAGATTGTCTATAATGTTGTAACTGTAGTGTTACAATATATTGATTTTATTTTTTTCATGTTGCAACTGTACTACTTGACCATGTAGTTTTGATATGCACATTTGTAACTGCAGTGTTAGACATATTGTAACTGCTCTTAGTTGCATGATGCAATTGATTTGATTTTATTTTTTTATGTTGCAACTGTACTGCTTAACCATATTGCAACTGTACTGTTAGACATGTTGTAATTGTAGTGTTCATCATATTGTAACTAGAGTGTCTACCTTGTTGTAACTAGTCGACATGCAACACTACAGTTCACCATGTTATAACCGCAATGTTCAATATGTTGTAACTAGATTGTCTACCATGTTGGTTATAATGGAAGTACTAAATTTCAATAGACCTCCATTGACAGCTTCCTTGAGTTATCCTATAAAGTTTGCTTAGAATCTGAATCTTCACGGAGTCTTCTTTCGTAATCAACTATCAAATACATCAACTCCGCATTCCTGAGTGAAATGGAATTAGCTTCTTCCTCTGTATTCACAGGAGTATGAAAAAAATCAGGATGAAGCATATTAAAGAAGAGTTATCATCACCTAAGAAACTAAGAACTAAGAATCAATTGTGTGAGGAATACAATTGGAAGAGATCAAGAGCAAACAAGATTACAACACACAAAAAGAACATGATGCTCAAGCTCTGCTGCAAGATAAAAAAAAAGAGTAAATACAACCTCAACTTAGTCAGCTCTTCATTGATGCTTCTGGCTCGCTCACAGACTTGCTCATAAGCTTTCTTCGAGACTTCCTACAAAGAGGAAATAGAAAACACAAGATGACATATATCAAAACCATAGTATCATATAACCTCTTTGGAAAGAATCATTCAGAAAACTACCTGTGATCCTTCAAATAGAACCATAAGGTCCATTCTGCCGCTATCTAGAGAATAAAAAGAATACCATGAGGTGTAGCTAACATCTGAGCTACCCGCCCGTTCTACATCTGAGCTGTTGTTGCTGGTGTATGAGCATTGCATAGTCCAGACAACATGACTATAGTTACCATCATGTTGCAATTATATTACTTGATCATGTAGTTTTGATATGCACGTTGTAATTGCAGTGTTAGACATGTTGTAACTGCTCTTAGTTGCATGATGTAATTTATTTAATTTTATTTTTTCATGTTGCAACTGTACTGCTTGACCATGTTACAACTATACTGTTAGACATGTGGTAATTGTAGTGTTCATCATATTGTAACTAGAGTGTCTACATTATTATAACTAGTCGACATGCAACACTACAGTCACCATGTTGTAACTACAATGTTCAGTATGTTGTAACTAGATTGTCTACCATGTTGTACATGTAGTGTTATAATATATTGATTTTATTTTTTCATGTTACAACTGTACGACCATGACCCATTAGAAAGTTTACTGGTTTAATATCTCTGTGTAAGTACCCTTTGGAATGCATAAACTCTATTATTGTAACCTGCCACAATTATTCACAAAAGAATTGCTCTAGTTAATAATTGGTGCTAGTCAACTCACACATGCAAAGAGACGAAAAACAAGAATTGTGTTGGGACACAGAGTCACAGAAAGATGCAAGTAAAAACTTGGAAGACTGCACTCTGTACCACATACATACAGCACTGAAGCATTTAGAAGGAACACAAACTATGTGATCTGTTGAACTAGTTAATACTATAAATAATCAAGAAAGAGACAAAAGCAAGGTCTGAAGGACTGTCGAGAAACAATACTTATAGCACAACATAATATTGTAACTGCAGTGTTAGACATATTGTAACTGCTCTTAGTTACATGATGCAATTGATTTGATTTGATTTAATTTTTTCATGTTTACAACTGTACTGCTTAACCATGTTGCAACTGTACTGCTTGACAATATTGCAACTGTACTGTTAGATATGTTGTAACTGTAGTGTTCAATATGTTGTAACTAAAGTATCTATCATGTTGTAACTAGTCGACACTTAACAATACAGTTCACTATGTTGTAACTGTAATGTTCTCTATATTGTAACTGGAGTGTCTACCATATTGTAACTATATTATGTAACTCTATTACGATCCTAAAATTTCAGCAAAATATAGTCTTCATGGATCTCATTTTGTTAAGCACATTTTTTCTAACAATATGTTTCAAACGGATCGTAAATTGGATATGTGGATCGAGAGATATTGGTTTTTAAAGATTTGAATCAACAAAAGTTTTACTGGTGACAGGTGACGTGGCACATGCTGGTTGGTTAGCTCATTTGTTTTGTACACGTTGGAGACCAGGAGGCGTGCGGATGGCTCGATCGGCTAGGCAGCACGCACATTGGAGATCATGGCGCGCGCATGGGTGGCTCGATCGGGGCGCGTGCGGCGCAGAGCGAGGCTATTTTCCGAACAGGGTGCTCAACATCTCCAATGTGATTTCTAGCATATAGCCAGAATACTCCATTCAATCCATAATATAAGTAATTTTAGTCATCCTCACTCTATACCAAATGTAAGTCATTCTATAATTTTGAAGTATTTTTCCATCTTTTTTTCTGTTTTTCCCTTACTTAATCGTACTGGTAATAAATAAGCTCTTTTACGACATCTTCATGTCCTATGGCTCACCCGTACTCTAATTAATCGCTAAATTACAAATGATTCACTAGATTTTATTTTTTTTTAGAACGGGAATAAATCCCTCTCCATTACTATGTAACGGAACCAACAATAGAGTATCTTACAGCCAGTCAGACAGATAAAATGAGCAAGCTAGAATGCTAACATTGACGATCAGTACGAACAAAGAAGTTATCAGATTTCACAAAGCACCACTGATAGGACTAAAGATATATCCAAAAGCAAAAGGGGTTACAGGCCAGTTGACCACAACAGACCCGCACACAGGAGAAAAACTTGCAAAAATCACTGGGCCTCCTCAGCATCATCTCCAGTAGCTGGTTCATCTTCATCAGACTGCTCTTCCGAGATGATCACTGGGCCTCCTCAGCATCATCTCCAGTAGTTGGTTCATCTTCATCAGACTGCTCTTCCGAGATGATCAATTGGTTGCTGGGAAGGGTTCTAGGTGCAGGAAGCTGATGCCCAGCAAGTGCATTCAAAACCGTAAGAAGTAACCCTTGAGCACCCTGCATAAGATCATCCTTGCCAAGCCCCTTCAGGAGATCTGCCCAGATGTTCAGAAAGGCACACACATGAAAAATAATTTCACTAGGGTCCTTTATCACACGTTTCTCAAAACAAGCATGATTTCTCGCTTTCCAGATGGCCCAGCAAACTGCGGCCAAGCCAACCACATGAAACTCTTTGTTCTGAGGTAAAAAAGTGTTAACCCAGTTATAGAACTGATTGACAGAGTTAGGGATGGAATCAGCTCCCAGAAACAGGGCAACAAAACCCCAGCAAGCCTTAGCTACTGGACATAAGAAGAACAAATGCACACAGGACTCCTGCTGGGTGCAAAAATAACAAGTTCCATCACCACACCAATTCCTACTTAACATGTTATCTTTAGTAAGGAGGGCATTCTGTTCTAACAGCCACATAAAAACTCTGATCTTCAGAGGAAGTTTAGCACCCCAAATATGTTTGAAAGATATATCAGGAGAACCTCTCACTAACCAATTATACATAGATTTAACCGAGAAATTGCCATTCTTCTCCAAAGCCCACAAAGTTTCATCATCATTGTCATTTAGAATAATTGGGATTAACAGACTTCGAATAAAACTCCACTGAGACTGAAGTTCAGTGGAAAGCCATCTCTTAAAAGTCAGAACCCAATTCTTGTGAAAAGCATTGTTAACAAAAATATAACAGTCGTCACAGATCTTATATAGAACAGGAAATAAATCACACAGAGGTTTTGGCATGATCCAAGCATCTTCCCAAAATCTTGTGTTTCTACCATTATTTACTTTAATCTTCCTCCCTTGAAGGTAAAACCTTCTGACCTTAAGAAGGTCATACCAGCATGGGGAGTCACCCTGCTTATGTTTAACCCCAGCGAAAATACAGGACTGAAGATACTTTTTTCTAATAATCTCCTGCCATAAGCCTTCTTTCTTCTCTACTTTCCACCACCATTTGCAAAGAAGGGCAATATTCATTATAGAATATTTTTAATACCCAAACCCCCTTTTTCTTAGGTTTACAAATGATATTCCATTTAACAAGGGAATATTTGTTTTTGGTTCCACCACCCTGCCAAAAGAACTTCCTTCTAGCTTTATCAATATTAGCTATAACAGTTTTAGGAAGTAAGTACATTGACATGTGGTAAGTAGGAACACTAGAAAGACTAGCATTTATCAAAGTGATCCTCCCACCAATGGATAACATTCCACCTTTCCAAGCATCAAGCTTTTTGAAAATTTTCTCCTCCACTCAGATCCAATCAGCTATGTGAAGTCTACTAGGACTTACAGGAACACCAAGATAACTAATTGGCAGATAACCAATCTGACAGTGGAACAAATCAGCATAGCAGTTCATGATATCAGAGCCCCCTCCAATGACCAACACTTCACTCTTCCAAAAGTTGATTTTCAAACCAGACATAAGTTCATAAAGGTATAACAAAAGTTTGAGATTATTGGCTTTAGCAACATCATGTTGCAAGCACAAAATGGTGTCATCAGCATATTGGAGCATAACAACCCCTCCATCAACCAAATGAGAGATGAGGCCCCCAACACTTCCAGCTTTCTGGGCAGCATAAATCATTTTGGCTAGACAATCAGCAACAAGATTAAAAAGGAAAGGGGACAAAGGATCATCTTGCCTGACTCCTTTGTAACTTCTAAAGCAAGGACCGATTTGGTTATTCAACTTTATGCTCAGAGTGCCATTGTGCACAACATTCCTGATCCAAGTTTGCCACTTGTGGCTAAAACCTCTAATATGCAAGCAATGGAATAAAAAGTCCCAGTTGACTTTATCATAAGCTTTTTCAAAATCCAGCTTAAGAAAAATCCTAATTTCATTCCTTCTCTTAGTTTCGTGCATGATCTCATGCAATGCTATAACTCCATCCATGATGTTTCTGTTTTTAATAAAGGCATTTTGACATTTACTTATGAGCTTATCCATAAAAGGTTCAATTCTTAAGGTCAGCACTTTGGTAATCAATTTGTAAGAACAATTTAACAAACAAATCGGCCTAAACTGATGAACTCTATCAGCACCAGGCACTTTAGGCAAAAGAGTGATGACTCCATAGTTAAGTCTACTTATGTCAAGATTACCGAGATAAAAATCCTTGAAAATATTCATCAAGTCCCCTTTAATCATATCCCAGCAGTTTTGAAAAAATTCAATAGGAAAGCCATCATGCCCTGCAGCTTTGTTTTCTTTCATGTGAAATAGAGCCTTTTTTATTTCATCTTCAGAAAAAGACGCATCAAGAAATCTATTATCTTCAACACTTAATTTCTCCTGTTCATTCCATAAAGCAGGGTCAATGGGACAAAAATTTCCAGCAGCAAGACCAAACAACTCTTTATAGTAACTGGTAACATGCTGCAACAATTCAATGTCACCATAAATTTTGGTATCATCATGCATCAAGTATAGTATATTGTTCTTTCTCACTCTACCAGAAGCAATGCTATGAAAGAATTTGGTATTATTATCCCCCTTTAAAAGCCAAGTAGCATGAGATCTCTTAAGCCAATAAAGCTCTCCATCCGTATATATCTTGTGGAGATCAGTGAGAATTTCAATTTTTCGCTTAGCAATGACCCCATTTAAACAGGACAATTCCTCCATTTTTTCAATATCCTCTAATTCACTTTTAAGAAGAGCCTTCCTTTTTCTTATTTGGCCTGCCAGATGGCCACCCCAACCCTTAAGGTGTGCTCTTAATTTTTTCAATTTGGAAATCCAAATATCAAGGCTATTACCATCAATCTTTTCACTCCAAATTTTGCCAACTTCCTTCTGAAAAGATTCAACCTCAAGCCAGCAAAGTTCAAACTTGAACTGTTTGCTTTTATTATTATTTGAAACAGGAGAAGACACCAAAAGAATATTATGATCAGACATATCTCTAGGGATTTTTTGAACAGACAGCAATGGATACAGTTGTTCCAAGTCA
This sequence comes from Phragmites australis, assembly GCF_958298935.1. Lineage (NCBI taxonomy): Eukaryota > Viridiplantae > Streptophyta > Magnoliopsida > Poales > Poaceae > Phragmites > Phragmites australis. Next base: position 22,736,349 of record NC_084940.1, on the reverse strand, counting down.
GTGTTAACCAGAACTCTATCAAGCTTCTCAGGAGTTGGAGTCTCTCTATTATTAGTCCATGTAAACATCCCTCCATGCATATGCAGCTCTTTGAGCTCACTCACAAGGATGATAGAGTTGAAAATATGAGATAAGGTAGAAAGAGTGTTAGGTTTATTTTTCTCAGATGAATATCTAATAATGTTAAAATCACCACCGATCATCATAGGAAGATCAGACTGGGTACAACATTGTGCAAGTTCAGATAGGAACTCATGCTTATGTTCATCTTGAGCAGCTCCATACACATTAACGAGCTTCCATTTACATTTGTTCTTCTTATCCCAAAGGACACAAAGTAGAAGAAACTGACCCTTTTGTACAGAAAGAATATTAAAACCGTCATTACGTAAACCTGATAACAATCCTCCAGATTTACCCTGGGAAGGAATCCATTCCCAAGAGTAATTAGAAACAAGATCAATTTTTCTAAGGGCAGCCGAAGAAATCTTAGTTTTCATAGTTTCTTGAAAACAAAGAAAGTCAGGATGCCTAGACACAATAAGATCTTTAATACAGGTACTCATGCCCTTTTTATTCAGGCCTCTACAATTCCAAAAATAACCTATCATTTATACTTTTTTGGTTTTTTGGAGACTTCTCTTACAGGCCTCTGTAAGGTTTTCTTACCGGGCACTGACCTCAGATACCCATGTGAACTAGAATCAGAAGTGATCTTTAAACTACCTTTCTTAGTTTTCTTCTTTGTGGAACTAACAAGAATGAAGTCATCAAAGTCAGAAGTAGGTTCCTCATTAATCCAGCCAATAAGTTTAGGAGATGTGTTATCATCGGCCACTATGTTTAGATCATTGTGGCATAAACTAGATTTATTTTTATCTGCTAAAGCACATCTAGTATCTTCTAGGTTCTTAATCAGATTAACTACTTCAAAATCATCCGAACTAAGCAAAACCCCCATATCAGAAGCCTTTTCAACAATATCAGCACAAGAAAGCATAGCAAAAGAGTTTTTATCATGAATAACATGAGAAGATTGTCGAGGGGTACCTTCAAGATTTCTCTTTTTGGCCCTCTTAGCAGCCAGATCTGCAATATTGTGGCCCGCCAAGTGAGCACAACGAGAGCTGGCTCTAGTTGGCATCACTGTACCCTTCTTTGGGACCACCAACTCGTGAGCCTTGAATTGATTTGTATCTCCCTTTAAGATCTCCTGAGTCTCATCTACCAGCACCTTAACAGCATCCTTCTGCAACGCATCCGTAGGCATTTCTTTGTCCTGCTGAGAGAGATTGCTACATAGAACAGGAGCAAGCAATTCAGGAACTTTAAACTGTGTTGTCTCCCCCCCCCCCCCTTTAGTCTCTTGGACCACATCAGTGATATCCACTGCATTCTGTAAAGTCTCTGGTAGAATCCCAGATTCATGGTTTAACTGTTTTGCCTTTGGTGAAGGATTTATATCAACATTAGCTAATGCTCCACATCTAACCAAACCAATGGGATGAGCACCTTGTATTTTAGGATCTCCTTCTAACTCTTCATCATCTTGCACCTCATCAGACAAAAGATCATCCTCCTCATCACTATCATCAAGATCATTCAAAGCATCTATTTTTTCAGTGTTCATAAGAACATTCTCTTTCTTCTCCCCGGCATTTTTCTTTAAAGGAGCTAAACCAGAGCCTCCACCAACACCAGATGATAAAAAATCAGTCCTCCCTTCAACAGTTTGAATCATTGCAACATGAGAATGTCCAGCACCCTGCATCTTTGGAGGGGCCGATTGAGATTGGTCATGCACCAACCTTAAAGAAGAGACACTCTTAATATATGGTTTATCACCACTGGTGATAATAGAGGTAGGGATAGCACCTTTTCCCATATCCGTCTTAGCCTTCTTAGGAGTCCTCTCACTAAGATTAGGCTCGACAATATGTTTTCCTTTGCCAAACTTAGCTAGAACAAGAACTGAATCAGGTTGTGGAGTTTCTTCCACTAGGATCTCTCTTTCAAACAAGAAATCATAGAAAAAATAGCCATCTGACATAGCCAAACAACCTTCAGCCTTTTCAGGTACATTTTTAACATCTCGGCATCCAATTTTCAGTCTAACAAATTCTTGTTTGTACATGCTACCTTTGTCAATTTCTAGAGTAATACCAACCAAAGAGCCCACATACGCCAGGACTGGTTCAGATCTGCATTCATGAGGGATCCTTCTAACCCGAAACCAAGCAACTTGCAAAACACCTTTAGCCCCCACAGCCGGATTCCAACTGGAGACAGTGATTTCAGCTTTAGCCCTTCTCATTCCCATAGAAGTGAAATGAGACCATTCCTCAATTTTTTTCGCATTAGGGAATCTCATACTATATTGTGTTTCTGACCATTTTTTAGCATGACATCTCCATGAGCTACCAAAAATATCTTGGAATTCTTGTTCAATTTGCAAAGTTGTAGCAGAACCCTTAACTACAGTTATCATGGCAAGGCTAGCACGTTCCTTGATAGCAAACGTGTTAGGAATATTCTCTATGAAAAAGAAGGCTTGCTCAGCACTTTGTGTACCGCACATTGGCGCAATGAATTCCCATGGTTGACGCTCAGGACAGAATCTAGATCCATGTCCTTCACGGCCACAGCGAACACATCTAATAGACATAGCACAATCTCTAGCAAGATGTTAAAAAGAACCACAGCTATAGCAGGCCCCAACATCCAAATTACCCCCCCCCCCCCCCCATTCACTTTTTCCTTGAGCAATGGTAGCTTTCTGAACAACCTGAGATGAACCAGGATCACTTACAGTGTTCAGGGGTGGGTGATGATCAGAAGTAGTAGAAATAGCTTGGTATCCTTCCCCATCATCGCGATTTTCTTGGAATCTTTCAGATCTCAGTTCTTGATGTTGATCAGCTCGGCCTCGAGTGATTTTACTAGCGGCAGCCGCCCAAGGATCAGAAGACTGGTGAGTGGGGATTGAAGAAGAATTAGGGTTCTGAGAGCCCTGGCTCGGATCTGAGTCGCGAGAGCTAGATCCCACAGGAAGCCACGCACGATCTCCCTCAGAGGTCCCAAAACCACCTCGAGCCGACGTCCGGCCATCTCCGTGACCAAATCTGCCGGATCCAAAGCCATCTCGCCGAGACCCCCAACCTTGCCTCCCAGCCATGACCACCGGAGCAACACGATTATAGTAGGGTGAGGGGGAAGCTACCACTTGGGAGAACGATCTCGTATCTCCAGTGATAGAACCGCGCCAAACCGAGGGATCGGGCGAAGACGAAGATGACCATAAATGGTGAAGCAGTCTACCTAGAGAAGGATGAAATGAAAGAGGCGCAACCGGAGAAGATCTAGAAGACTCCGATGTTGAAGGCGCAGGAATCTCCGCCGACATGGGAAAAGCCGGATTTGCCCCTTCAGAAACTCCAGGCCCCGCTCTCAGAAACCGATGGCGTTCCAATGGCGGCCCAACCCAATCCGTCGGCGCATGACCCAAACAACCGTGGAACATTCGCGAGTTTCTCCATGCCGCGGCCCAAGCACCAGAGGCACGAGACCGGAGCCTTGTGAACGGCACGAAGGTCCGGGCAGCCTGCGGAAGAGCAAAACGACGGGCCTCAATTTCCCTTTTCGAGGAAGCCGAAGGAAGCACGGTGGCCGGCGGCGAACACCCCGTCCATGAGAGAGGAACGAAACCGGCGCCCCTCATCTTTCTTCAAAATATTGCTGAACAACCGCCGTGCACCACACTTGTGTACTTATAAGCTAATATAGCTGACCACCTGCACCAAGCGGAGCTAAGAAGCAGGCAGGCTCCAACAGCGTTCTTGCCAAACTAGCAACGGCTCGTTCTCCTGATTCACTGGATAGCATGATTATTTCAAACACACTCCTTTTATTCTTATGCCCAAGTATAAAAGTCTTGTATTTCGGATCAAAGAGAGTAACTCAATATAGAGCGCTACAAAATCAGGACGAGAGAGATTGTGATATTCTGTAGTCATAAGAAATTATCCTGAACAAAAATGTTTCACGAGGCTACGATTATCATCACCCACTGTCTCAATTCTCAGCCCGGTTGCAGATCTGTATATTGGACCAAGAAAAAAGACCGGCCAGTACCGTGAAAACCTTTTCTTTTTCTGGTGCACGATGAAAATACTATTTAATAATGTGGATTGTTCGTCCCAACAGTCAGCCCACTTAATTACCTGCTCAAGAAATGGTCTAACACAAACTTGGACCTTCTAAATTGCGTCCTTTGACTGCACGTTTATCGTGAAAAGAAAGGAAAAAAAGGATGAAATTAATATTCTACTTGTGTCCTAGCTTGTATTAGTTTAAGAACAATGTGTTAGACACCACTCTTAAATAAATCGTGACAGTTCTAAGCTTATAGTTTGGTCGATGAATACTCGATTGAAAACATTCCTTCCTAGATTAACTGAGAATAGTCCCGGTGATTCCCCTTGGAACTATGGTCGATGGCCCTAAAAACTTATAAATATTTCTTTGCTAAAACATCCTCAAATAGAGATCATGCATGTTTTTAGATGACCAAAATTCTGGAATCATAACAAAAAATAAATTATTATTATATATTTAAAATGTTATAAGTATAATCAATGTATCAATAATTGATGCCGCTGTTTTAACTAGTTGGGGCACATCTAAGGCAGCATAGCTTTTCAAACTGGCTACAACCAAACACAATGAACCATGGTTGCTGTCAAAGTTTGTTGCACATTATTTGTCTCACCAATGCGCGACCCGGGCTTTTCAATGGACCACTATGTTGTACGCAAAGAAGGCCAATTCAGGTCCACATCGCTGTTATGTCTCGTTTGGGCATTATGTTTTTGTTGATCGATCCCTTTGAGCACTTCCCCCAAATTCACACATTTTCGATGGGCAGCACAGTTTACTTACTAATTAGTAAAAAAAATTAAGGGTCAATTTTACACATGGATTGGCATCTTTTAGTTGGCTGATATGCATGATCTCTAGATAATCGGACAACATGATCAGCAAGAGTACTGAAGCACCTGCAACCAGTATCTATGAGAGGAAAACTTGCAGCCTCCTCACTCCTGGCAAACAAGTTCATAAAGGCTGCCCTGTTAGACAATCCATCAGGTCAAGATCTGTTCTTGGAGGTAGAGAGGACGAGTGTCTCGGATCACATCCTCAACGGTTCAGATTAAAACTGCTTGGTTCGCAGCGTTGAGTAAAAATGCAAATTACAGTAAGGGTCGTAAAAGAAATGCAAATTGTACTGATTCTGACCTCCACAATTGAAAATTGGTCTCTAAATCCGTCTTTCGTGCTTGGTTTCTGAAAGAAGGGTAGCATAGCACTAATATTACAATTTTAATCTCAGCTCGAAAGAAGAAAAAAAGTTGACATTCCTTGCTGACCCATCCAAGCAACCGTTTTAATAAGCTAGCTAGAGTGGGGAACGGAAGGAAACAATCTTCTGTTGAGTGTTGATGCATGTGAGGGAGGGGTCATGGCATATTTAGTGGTCACGTGCATGCTGCTGGGCTGTGTCTGCGTTGTACTGTTCCTGTGCTTACTCGCTTTTCTTCACTTGACCAAGGGTGCTTCTCTCCTCTCCGTGCTGATGCACAAAGGAGCATTTGCCATCTCTCCAGGGAGGCGCCTCATGGTCATGCATGCTTTATACAAAGGAGCCACTGCGCTGCACTGCACTGGCCACAATTTGTCCGCTTTGCAACAGTTGCCAGCGGGTGCACAGGGTTGGTTTTTACCCTCCACATGCATCCATTCATTCTTTACTTGCTCCTCAGTTATGCCACCTTCCAAAGGGTGTGGAAATTTCCAGCATGATGTGCACTTTCTCTCTCTTTCTTTTATTTTTAATTATTTTAAACTCATATCACAAGGGAAGGTGAGTAAAAATTGTTCAAGATTAGGTACTAAAAGTTATGCCGGGTGTGGATTAGTTTTCTTTGTTGTTTAGAAAAAGGGATTTTTGGTGATCTTCAGCTGTCTGAAATTTAGCTGAGTCTCAATATCAGTTCTCCTCACCTTTGGATCGACATGGAGATTCGTGTCCTTCCCGTATCACTGCTGGGTTAGGGTTTGAGTTCGCCGGAGCGTTAACCTTGGAGGGAGTGGCCTTGGATGGCATAGGGTAACAACAAAGATGCTGGTGCCGCTTGCTGTGTGTAGGAGGCGGGTGGGTGGCAAGTGAATAGCGAGCAAGAGATGACTAGTTGGACAAGGAGGGCGATGGGTGGATCGGGTGGTGATGAGAGCCCCTAATAAGGGGGTCGATGGAGGTAAGTGAGTGGTGACAACAGTTGGATGCTGAGGAAACGACTGACGAAGCTACTCTATTTTTACCCTATAATGAAAATTAGATTTACAAACGATAAGGCTTGTACTAAGATTTTGTGCAACAGGTAATGGTTTGCTTAGTATATGTGGTGCTTGCTTCCTAGGAATTAAACTACCTTTTCAGTTAATTGCAATCATGCATGTCAAAGGATTTATTGAAGGATACTTAATGTATGGAGCCAATCAAGTAGGACCTTAATCTGTCTAAATGGTGCGGTTGGGTGTAACAGTGCTATCCTAAATGTACCAAGTTTGGTCAGGGGAACAAATTAAGCCTGACATGTAGTTAGACACTGGTTGATGAAAGGCCACCCATTTTAAGCTGACATTACTCTCGTCACTATTTACATTTTAAGAAGAATAGCGTACGTAGTTGATGCAAAACTTGGCACTCGAGCTAGGACACACACAAAGTGAAGTACCATTTTGACTTAAACACTCATTTATACCACCTTTAATTTCAAGGGTGTGGAATTTCCATGTGTGGCCGTATGTACATACACTTCCTTTCTCCCTTTTTAAGATTTTGCAAAATGCGAGTTGAAGGTGCAGGTCACGAGGAAGTTGTTCAAGATAAGTTATGACAACTTCTTTTTTTCTTAAAAAATTAAAAACCTTTATGAAGACTTATTAGTACAAGCAGTAACGAAGTATTGACTTTCGAGAATTCTTGGTTCCTAGGAAACTAGTTCCAGTTATGCTTTTAAAAGAAATTATTTGTGTGAATAATGCTAAGGAATTGAATAATTGTTTGTTTTGATCCAATTGATTAGGTACTTATTTTATTAAAAAGAAGGGTGCAGTTACTAAATATGTTGGCGCAACACTGCAACAATCACAAGATCAGTGCCGAAAATGTAGTAGTCGGAGTGAGACTTGGGTACCTCAGTGGAATATATAGTTTACATTTTTTTTTTAAAAAGAATAGCTGATACAAAACTTTGCACTCCATGGACACATACATGCACAGAGTGAAGTACCATTTTGACTTAACACTCATTTATACCACCTTTGAAAGGTGTGAAATTTCCAGCTGTGCCCAGCAAGAAATGTTGTATGTACATTTGCATTTTCTTTTATGAAACTCTTTGCCAAGTGAGTTGAAGGTGTGGATCACATAAACAAGGTGAGACAAAATTTTCAAGAATAGGTTATGACAAATTCTTTTATGAAGAGTTGGTACAGGAAGCAATGACGCGCGCGATTAGTGGACGTGCATGCTTGGTTCCTAGGGAAGAAACTAGTAGTTTCCATTCATGCTTTCAAAGAAATTCATTATGTAAATCATGTTAAACGAATTGAAAAACAGTTGACTGGGCACTTCCTTTCATTTTCTCAGAGAAAAAAGTGCAGTTGGCTAAATATTTTTGGCGCAGCAGCCAAATGGTCACGAGATCAAAGCCTAATACAGTATGTAGTTTGTCGGACTGGAACACACTGAAATATATATATATATATATATAAGCACTTACTTATTTAAACTTTGATGTGATGGGACTCTCATCACTATTTGTACTTTAAACCCGGAATCATGCAATCGAGGCAATATTACTTTGCATTGCACTCCGTGGACACAGTGAAGCAGTAACATTTATATCCAGCAAATTGTATCAAAGGTACAGCCAGGACTCTTCTTAGGGTACAAATGACAAAGTTCAAAATAGAGAGATCATGTAAAGACAAGGGATCCAATCCTCAATCAAGGTATCAAATAAAGAATTACTCAATGGAATTATTTTGTGTTTCTCTGACCCGTTTAGCAAAGTCATGCATTCCCCCCCCCCCCCCTCCAAAGATAAGCTCAATCAGTGCCAAGGTAATAAAAAAAAGCGAAGTATGTGATAAACCAAAAATAAAATGGGGCCTATATAAGTTGAAATGTACATTGATAACTATCTACATATATTTATTAATGTGGAAGTTTGATTTAATCATTTCCCTAGTTAACAGAGTAATTAAGCTGTGTTACCGTGCGTAAGTGTGTAACTACTAGGGAATCGCATTAAAAGTTAGATTAAGGTGTTGTATAAGGCTATAAGCTATGCAAAACTTGTGTTTTGGTTGGAATGAAGTTTTGATGTAGCTTTCACTAATCACTAGTTACTTAACTTGTAAGCGCGAGTAAATAGTACAGATGCAATTAGTTGTAGAACTGCTCCTTAGATAGATTATATTTCTGCATTAATTGTTTTGGCAAACAGGAACTGCTTTACTGTATGAGTTTGTTGGGCTTGTGAACAAACTTATAACTTTTTTCCTAACAGATCTAATCTCAATAATACATGCTTTGTTATTATAGTTTGCAGACTATGTACTGCTATTAGTTTCTAACTAGATTCTTCTAATTTGACAAACAATTTGATCTGTTTCTAGTGGATCAGGCTATATATGATGATCATCATTTATAAATGTGACAAATTTAGGATATCTTATCCTGCTATTAAACTTAGCTCCATGACAGAACTAGTCATTTTATAACTTGAAAGCAAAAGGAGAAAAATAATATTACATTTTTCTATTGTAGTACAAACATTGACAGGCATATACGTGACCTGTAACTGGAAACTGTCGAAGTAGCTGACGGTATTTTATTTTCTCCTTAAAATTATCATCAATAAAAGAAGTGGGTTCTTAGTGTAACATGTGAACTGTAAACTACGCACACTAGAGATGCCACTTTTGACTGATGAATTCACAAGCTATCATGCGGTCCTCTCCACCCACATACATTCCAAGTAATGTCCCTGGCTAGGTTCACTAAAAAACATATGAAAAAGAACAAAGCAACACACACATACATGAATTCACAAGCTAGCCCACACTGCTGTTGTATTCTGGTACAGCTAACTTTAGGCAGTTCGCAACCAAATCTCACCAGCAACTTTGCTCTTGGAATATATAGCTTTACTGCAAAGAAAAAAAGATAAGCAAACAGAATCAAAAGATAATAAAAATAAACAAATTGTTCTTGAAGCCACATAGGACTGGCTAACAACCAGCTACATCTCGACATGAAAGGCAGCATGCACGTTGTACAATCAATAATATGATAATGCGAGGTGTATGAGAGGGGGCATCACCTAAACTCCGCATCAAGTCGCTATTCGGAGAGGTGAAGAGTTGGCATCGGTCATGTAACTCTCTTCGGACCAAATGTGATCTGTTTAAACGCACCGTGACTACGCATCCCGCATATATTTTGTACTAATGGTAATCCACAACCGAATTGACGCCTCAGCTTCCGATTTAGGAGCCTTGTTTCAGCTGTCCCATGACTAGCCATGTTAATCCCAAATATAAGTCCATTCAGATTTGTCTTAAGTTAAATATTTTTAGATTTGATCATTCATAGCTAAAAAATCATATTGATTGACAAGTTAGTAGTTTTGTCATGAAAAATATTTTCATAATATATAACTCTTTCTATTTCAAATATCTATTTTTATATATATTATTTGTCATAGAGATAGTGTCAATATTGTAATGGACTTATATTTGGGAAGATCAGGGAGAGTACTTTATAATCTCCTGGGTCTGGTACATATATCTCCATCCTACGATACAACATTTTGTGTCGTCACAAAGCAGAGTTTTTCTGTGTTTTCTGTTTTGGTGACTGATAACATAGAGTGGAAGTGAAGCTAGGGAGATCATGTTAGGAGGGAGGAGATGGGGAAAATGTTTCTTAGCAATTGAAGGAAAATGTTGCATAAAACAAGATTCATGGATCTAAGTAACAGCTCGATTTAATGTCTCAACGGCCCCAACTTGTTGTGTACTCTAGGTTGTCAATGCGCTGTCAATATGATTTTGATACCTCGTTGGGCAACGCAACGGTTACCACACACTCTGTTGTTCAATCAGCTGAATAACGTTGCAGTATAGATCCATTTGTTTGGGATTATTCAGCTAAAACTTTGATGCATCGTAGCTTGTCTTGTCCAATTATTCTTTTCCCTAGTCACTAGTATATCTTATCCTTGTCCATTTCTCGGCAAGAGAACAGTTCCTGTGCCAGTCACCGAGTTAGACCAACCGGTGAAAGAAGATCCAACCAATATTAAAGTAAAATCGAAGGCAGAAATCACTGTAGGAAAACAAGACGAAGAAAGGACAGAGATAAGGGGAGCAGTAATGTTTATTTACACTTTTTTCCAGCGACGCTTCCTCACGACGCGGTCTTTATTAGAGACCTGGGGTTCGGAACGGAGGCTAGAACCCGTCGGTTCGACTCCATTCAGGAGCATTGCCACTGAACTCTATGCTCGTCCACCATTTACACAGATTTCAAAGTCTAAAATCTAAAAAGAAGACAATTATGTTGCCTCGTCTGCAACAAGTTTAAAAATAGGACTTTTATAGAGCAACTACTGATAGGAAACTGTGAAAAGTAAAACAACAGAAATTACGGATTGTAAACTACAGAAAGATAACTGACTGTAAAGGACAGAGAGAGAGAAGGGCGGTCAATTCCAACTGGCACTAGGGTGGGGTGCCTCACTAACAACCAAGAAGATGCCATGTCCTTGTTGCAGTGTACACGGGTAACAATCCAGGCTGCGAGCAGTAATACCAAAAAAAAGTAGCCGAAAAGATTAATTAAACAAGGAAAAAGGTGAAAAAAATAAAAGACTGGCACCCCACACGCACACACCTCCCACCTACACACTCATCTCCCTCCTTGTCCTCCTCCGTTTCCACCCACCACCAAACACCTCCCCAAGGATCCCCCTTCATCCTGTCCAAGAACACCAGGAAAAGCAGGCAGGGTAACCCAAGAAGATCCAAGGTTGGAATAGGAGCCTCGTTGGAGCAAGAGCAGCAGCATTTGCAGGCTTGATTGCAGTTGCAGTTGGATCAGCAACAAACGGTGGTAGTGGTGGAAGTGGTTGCAGAAGTGTGGGCGTGTGGCTCAAGTCTTTGTCTTCCTTGCTTCGCCACACCACCAACATCTCCACCTGAATCCATCTCCATCTCCATTTGCATCCACCCGAGCCTGCCCATCTCCAACCCCAACCTCCCCTGCACTACAACACAGCATCCACTGCTCTGCTCTGCTCTGCACTGCACGGCGAAAGAGAGAGGGGTTGCAGTGCAACCAAAGAAACCATGATGGTGTGGCAGGAGGAGGAGGAAGAGTGATCGATCGATCAGTAGTTGCGGTGGCTGCTGTTACTCGCCACTGACTATCCTCCTTTCCTTTCACCCCATCTTCTTCTTCATCTTTAATCCTTGCTTCACTCCTCCTCTTTCTCTCTCCTCCCGTGTCTTATTGCCCTCCCCTGTTCTTAGTGCTGCTTGCATTGAGGCAAGAAAGAAAGAGATAGAGAGTGCTTGCTACTAGTTATTGTTGTTGTATGGTCGGTGGCCAAGATGACAATGGAGCACGGCGAGGATTGCAGCGTCAAGGTGGCGGTCCACGCCCGGCCGCTCATCGGCGACGAGAAGCTGCAGGGGTGTAAGGACTGCGTCGCTGTCGTGCCCGGCAAGCCGCAGGTAAAGACCCACCCCCAATTCTGTGCTCTGGCCTCTGAGATGCCATTATTCTTTCCTTCATCGCACGGTTTCCTCCCTATTGGACTGTAAATTATTGTTTGTTTCATGGGGATTTCTTGGTGTGTGTGTGTATGTTTCCCTTTCACTTCTTGCCTTTCTTCCCTTTCTTTTTCTGGCGTGCATGACTCAATTCAGACTATGGATTGACTCAATTCTTTTTTTTTTCAAATGTCTGTATGGATTGAATCAATTCTGAAATACGAATGGTTTGATATTTTCTTGTTTTTACGTGCAATGTTCCGACACAGGTTGACACTGCCTGCGATTTTGAGGATTATATATCTATTTTTCCAAAAAAAAAACAAACATTTTGAGCCAGTGACTCTGTTTTTCCTCGCTGTGTTTAGTCAAGAACAACAGAGCAGAGAAGAGATTAACTGACTATCTCTCCTCCCCCGTTCTTGGGCATCAAGATCTTCCATTGTGTTCCACTTTACAGCCAAAAACTTATGAAAACCAGGAGAAATCTAGGTTGCTTACCCTGTTTTAGGTCCCTGCTTCCCTGGCTTTGATAGAGATGCCCTATTTCTTCTTTTTCTCCACCTTTCCTCTTTTTTTTTGCTCATTAAATTAGTGTAGGTAGTCCTGTTTCTCTCTCCCCAAGTAAAAATTTTGTCGGCAGGACCGTTTGTGGTGTGAAGTTGCGTCCAATCTTAGCTGATGTTCTTGCTTTTCTTTATCTGGGCAGGAATCCTGTCAGCGTCACGCAATTATCACCCCAGGATTTTTGGTCCTATTTCGTTGATCAAATCCTCCACTTTTCTCCACTCCTGTTTCCTTTTTCTTCTTTGAGCAAAATTTTATTTTATTTAACAAAAATGTTCAAGATTTATCAATCTAAACAAAGTTGAAGGATCAACCCTGAGATCCGGCTTAGGTGTTACAGTTGCTTTTGTTTTTTTTTTTTCCCCAGAGGCTCTCCATTTCCAGCTGCCAGCCAGTGTTGTTACCTTTCTTGGGTTTCACACCAATTTCTGTCTTTTGATCTTTGTGATCATTTTTGGCTGAAGCATTTTTTGGTGAAGATGAATGAAAAGTAACTTTCTTTGCTTGCCTCTCATACCAATGATGATGATGAAATGCACATGTTTTTTCCCCTTCTTCCAATTGGATTTCTGTCTATAGTGGATCATGATGATTAGACATTAGATTTGGGCACTTAGTAGCTCCTGTGTGTGTTGGCATTGTGCAGGTCCAGATCGGCAGCCACTCCTTCACGTTCGACCATGTCTACGGCAGCACCGGCACGCCGTCGACGGCGATGTTCGACGAGTGCGTGGCGCCACTGGTGGAGGGCCTCTTCCAGGGCTACAACGCCACGGTGCTCGCATACGGCCAGGTATCCATCAATCATTTTGCTCCCATGTGCCATTGAGCTTGGGAGGACCACCACGTTGAGGGAGGTTAGATGGATGGCAAAAGCCAGCAGCACAGCATGTGGTGAACAGCAATTCTTTGCTTTTTTCCAGCTGTTTGAGCCATGATGATGGGGTGCTCCCAGAACCCCCAAATGCCGATCATGTCGGGCATTGTGTCCAAATCGTTAAGATCCTGATAATTACAGGGGTTTTGAGTTTCTTGTGCACTTGCTCTCAACACAGAGGACGAAATGCTGATTTTTTTTTCTTTTTTTTTTTACAGACTGGGTCCGGGAAAACGTACACCATGGGAACAGCATGCAAGGAGGGATCGCATATCGGGATCATCCCGCGAGCCATGGCTGCGTTGTTCGACAAGATTGAGAGCCTGAAAAGCCAAGTGGAGTTCCAGTTACGCGTCTCGTTCATTGAGGTACAAGAATTATTCCAATTAATTCAATGAAAAACGGCAATCATTTTCTGTCGTGTCTTATGAAACTTTGTTACCCGTTTGTCTGTTTTCGACAGATTTTGAAAGAAGAGGTGAGGGATTTGCTTGATCCTGCCGCCACTATGGGCAAAGTTGAGAATGCAAAAATGTCTGTGCCAGGGAAACCCCCTGTGCAGATCCGAGAGGCGTCAAATGGGGTCATAACGCTAGCTGGATCGACCGAAGTGCATGTCACTACTCAGAAGGAAATGACTGCATGCCTTGAGCAAGGTTCCCTAAGTCGCGCAACCGGAAGTACCAACATGAACAACCAGTCAAGGTTAGCAATTCTTTAGCGTTTTTAGAAGGAAGAAGATTAACCTCTCATGATCCATGACAATACTGTAGAGGAGAAAGTATAAATTCTCCTTCTATGTTTGCCTCTATGTTCCTTCGTTAAATTCTCGCTTTTAAAATATTTATTCTGCTCGAGCACTTTAGAGCACATTCAATCTGAATAGTGTACTTTTTCCCCCACGAACCTTATACTTTGGTTTCGGCATGTAATAGTCGTTCCCATGCCATCTTCACAATCACATTGGAGCAGATGCGCAAAACAGATCCCATCATTACCTCAGATGGAATGCCCATCGAAGAGATGAATGAAGACTATCTCTGTGCCAAACTGCATTTAGTAGATCTTGCTGGATCAGAACGGGCTAAGAGAACTGGTTCAGATGGCCTTCGGTTCAAGGAAGGTATGCTTGTTTCTTGTTTATATAAACCCTGATTCTACAATTATTTTAGTTCCAAACTAAAGGAAATTACTGCCTCGTGTCGTTAGGTGTTCACATCAACAGAGGACTTCTTGCTCTTGGCAACGTCATAAGTGCTCTTGGAGATGAGAAAAAGAGGAAAGAAGGAGCTCATGTCCCTTATCGGGATAGCAAACTCACCCGTCTTCTGCAGGTATAATTCTTCTCGCCAATGCTCAAATGTTACTGATTTCACAATAGTGTTCAGAAAATAGCCACGCCAACCCATCTTTCAGCAGTTCGTATTTTCTCATCTAAAAAAATCAGTAAAAATACCATTAACTTCTCCTGTATCATTTACTTTGTCTATCACAGGACTCCCTAGGTGGAAATAGCAAGACTGTAATGATAGGTAATTCATCTTGTTAGAGATTGTTCAATTTTCCTATCATAATACTTAGAATATATTTGTGAATGCTGATTTTTAGTGATGTTGCAAATTAACACTCCTAGAATTGGCGATTTATTTAAATGTCATTTTGAGGCAATAAACTATTTATTCTTAACTGAAAAAGGACTTAAAAATGCCTTGCTTGAGCTTACATTGACATGACTTGTGTCCATCTTTTTCTCCTGCAGCCTGCATAAGTCCAGCAGATATTAACGCTGAAGAAACATTAAACACTTTGAAATATGCTAACCGGGCACGTAATATCCAGAATAAACCAATTGTGAGTTCGTTACTTCTTGTATCCTCAGAAATATATCTATGTTTTCTTTTCTAAGTTGATTTCCTTATCCAGGGTGTTAATTTTATTTTATTCGATATCTGATGTGCTGTTTACTCCAATTTTTCAGGTCAACAGAAACCCTATTGCTGATGAGATGAAAAGGATGCGCCAGCAGATTGAATACTTGCAAGCAGAACTTGTTTCAGCTCGTGGAGGGGTCGGATCAGACGATGTTCAGGTAAATGTGCTCGACAAACTTAGACTGTAGAATGCATTCACTCACACTAAGAATTAGAATAACAAGACCTCAATTTTCAGGGTCTCAGAGAAAGGATCTCATGGCTTGAACAAACAAACGAAGACCTTTGCAGGAAACTATATGATATTCGCAACCATTCTCAAACTGATCTATGTGAACCTGAAATGCAAGTATGTCACTGAGTCCTTGTTCACGCTTTTGGACATTTAACATTTAAGGACAAGAACACGACTTGCATTTCTTGGTCTTTCATGATAATTTTTTTCACACATAAAAAAGAGAAATAACACAACACGGTGCCTACTTGACATTTGTTTTTTTTTCTCTACAGAACTGCTCTCAATTCTCAAAGTGCTAGAGCTAGACCATTTATATTACTAATTATGCTCCCTGTTTCAGAAAACTTTAAATGGCTTTACCAAAAGTGAAGGGCTCAAAAGAAGCTTGCAAAGTACAGATCCATTTGATGTCCCTATGACTGACTCCGTACAAGGTAATCTCTTAGCACCTCTATAATTTCATCTTAGTATTCAGATGCTTTGCTTTCATTTCAGCATGACTCTAAACATCACTAAGGACACCTCATTTACATGTTTCTTCATGGAGTTATATTTGATTTCTTTAATATCCTATTGATGTTCCCTGCCTCCTGCAGACAACCCTAAAGATATTGAAGATGAGGTAGCTAAAGAATGGGAACACACAATGCTACAGGATAGCATGGGCAAAGAGTTGAATGAATTGAACAGAAAACTAGAGCAAAAGGAGGTATGGAACATCTAACAATAAGAATTATGTTTATGATCACCATGTGTTGACCTTGTAAGTGATGAAATACGAAAGCTAATGTCCATTCTTTGGTGCTAGATTTATTCACTTCTGCATGGCACATGTACAGTCAATGAAATTATGTTAAAAGGTCTTTGGGCTTCTTATTGCTACATATTTTTAGCATTGTTTCTGACAGACCTATGTTCACCTCCACATCTTGCACCATAGTGTATAATGATCTTAGTATATGATACTTGTTGGGTTCCTGTGATCCTGTCTGACCAGTAAAGCAAAACTTTGTAGACGTAAAACAGGAAGTGAATTTTCAGAAGTAAATAAAATAAAAAGAATTACACGAATGTATTCACCTAAAATGTTATGTTAATATATTTACCAATAAAACGACTCTCATACATACAAGATAATTTTAGAGTTCTTCTTTAAATTTTCTTAAAGCTTACTTTGAACTGAAGTGCATCGTCAAATAAGTTGCGAGGGTCATTAATTGTACCATTTTTATTCTAGTAACTTGAAAGTGCAAACTCTTTGTTGTGCTTTCCGAGAAACTCACAAAAAATTTATCAAACACTCTGCAGTCTGAGATGAAAATGTATGGATGTGATACAGTTGCACTTAAGCAACACTTTGGAAAGAAACTTATGGAGCTTGAGGAAGAGAAAAAAGCTGTACAGGTCTGTCAAATTATTCTATCGTACCATATGATATCATCAGGGAGTTTCATGTTTCTAGCCCTTGCACACGGATACTTGATCTTACAAGAAATTCTGAACAATTTCAGCAAGAGAGGGACAGATTGTTGGCTGAAGTTGAAAGCCTAAGTGCTGATGGCCAGACGCACAAACTGCGAGATGTTCAACTGCAGAAACTAAAATCCCTTGAAGCACAGGTGAATAGCACTTCAGAATGCATTTAAATAAGTTTTACCTTGTTTGAAACTTGTTACTCAAAAAATGCTGGCTTGCAGATTCTAGATCTTAAGAAAAAGCAGGAGAACCAAGTTCAGATTCTGAAGGAAAAGCAAAAGAGTGATGAAGCTGCTAAGAAACTGCAAGAAGAAATTCAATTTATAAAGGCACAAAAGGTTCACTTTCCTTTCTCATCTCGTCTATAATTTTGATGCATTACTTGTTTCAACATTTGTAAGTGACGATAATAATATTTCATTTGCATTAATCCAATTGTTTATGTTGTCAGGTTCAACTACAGCACAAAATCAAACAGGAAGCAGAACTGTTCCGGCAATGGAAAGCTACCCGTGAAAAGGAACTTCTTCAGGTATGAATAATCATTTGTAGTTAGTGAAATTAAATGCTAAATTATTTTTCAAAAATGTATAACAATCAACACAAGCATCAGGTAAAACTGATTTGACCATATCTACTTGGAGATCACCCACTCTTTGATCTCCAGTACTTATATAATGCTTTTGTTGTACTAATTTTTTTTAAAGATCAAGTTTCTTCAGAGATCTGAAGATCATTTTAAGAAGCATGATCCTCACATTTTGTTTTATAAATACAGTTGCGCAAGGAGGGGCGGAGAAATGAGTATGAACGCCACAAGCTTCAAGCGCTTAATCAGAGGCAGAAATTGGTCAGTTTGTCTTTTAAAGTTGAATTGCGAGAAAAGAAATGCTGTTCTGTCAAATTTTGTAAAAAAAGCAAATGAATGGAAAAAAAAAAACTATTGAGCCTTTACTTTCTAGAGCACTTGTCTCGTTTGGCATAGATGCTTTCTAAATCCTTTCTTCCATATTTCAAAATTTTCGTATTTTTGTTCTAACTGCTGGTGTCTGCACTTTTTTTTTCATAGGTTTTGCAAAGGAAGACTGAAGAAGCTGCCATGGCTACGAAAAGGCTGAAAGAGATACTAGAAGCTAGGAAATCTTCTTCCCGTGACAATTCAGGTATCTTTCTCTGGATCATGACATTATGTATTTGCGTATAATGAAATACTTTCAATCTAAAAGTTCATTTGTTCTCCTTTCCTCCAAACATAGCTGGCACAAATGGTACCTCTCCAGGCTCTCACGTAAGATCTATCTGTACCTAATCAAAATTTCTTAAGTTTATTTACAACATATCCCTTAAAGCATTCTTGATATAACACAGATGAGTGAGAAATTGCTGCAAAAATGGTTGGATCAAGAACTTGAAGTTATGGTGCATGTGCATGAAGTCCGCAACGAATATGAAAAACAAAGTCAACTGTATGTACTCTACTTTTATTGTCTTTTAGGGATTTATAACTTTTTAATGCATTTTTCATACAAAGTAATAAAATTTTGGTCATTCAAGGCGTGCTGCGCTTGGTGAGGAGCTTGCCATTTTGAAACAAGAAGACATAATGGCGGGTGCGACTAGTCCTCAAAGAGGAAAGAATGGAAATTCTAGGTAATTGTTATCTTCTTTTCTATTTCATAAATGAGGTATCCCTTGCTTGTAATTAATTCACATAAGAAAAGCACTACACATTTACACTTATCAAGATGTCCAATCCAGTCCTCAAAATGTGATTTCATAGTATTTACTCTGCATATTGTATCTGAAGTTACAATTAGGACATATAAATACTAATGCATGTTTGTCTGCAATTTTCTTTCTCAGGACAAATACCTTGTCACCAAATGCAAGACAAGCTAGGATAGCATCACTTGAGAGCATGGTGACAATCTCTTCAAATACTCTTGTTGCGATGGCTTCTCAACTCTCAGAAGCTGAAGAAAGAGAGCGTGCCTTCTCTGGGCGTAGTCGTTGGAATCAACTGCGGTCAATGGGGGAGGCAAAGAGCTTACTGCAGTACATATTTAATGTTGCTGCTGATGCAAGGTAATCTTTTTGTTCTTTTGGATTCTTCGTTTAAAATTATGACATGATCTATCCTTCTGGAAGTTCTCAATCAGTAAAGCTAGGAAAAAGGAAATAGATCAAAATTGAGTACCTGATGTTTTTCTAAGAATCTGATACCACTTTTAAAATAGAAATGACGACCTGCTCTCTTGTTTTTTTTCTTTGTCATCTATTATAGCAACATCTCTCCTGCCTGGACTTTTGCCTACCTAGTAAAACTAGACCTTAGAAATGCTACTTTATTTTTTCATTAAAAGTGTTATAAATATTTATGTTAAGAATATAGTCTTTATCCATTGTGTATAGGCTAAATCATTATGTATAAGTTAGATTGCTAAAGTTTTTATCTTATACTTCTATATATTACTTTCAAGAAGCTGTTATTTTTAATACGATAACACAGCTAGATTTTTCTAAACACGCAGCAACACATCCCATTTGGCCCACCCATCCTTCCCGATCAACTCGTCGGTTTTTCTCTGGCCGGCTCCCTCTCTCTCTCCCTCCCACGCGCTCGGCCGAATCCCTCCGTTGCGTCAACATCCTGCCCGGCCGGCTCCTCCTTCAACTCCCGCTCTCGGCTCCCATGCCGGCACTTCGTCTGCCGCCTCGGCTCTCTTTAAGTTCGTCTATCCGTGCGAGTCCACATGTTCCTTGGTCAATTAGTTGATTTCTTTCAAGTCATTATTGATGCAACTTAGCCATTTAGATCTTTTTTTAGCTTTAGTGACAACTTTGTTTGTTATCTTACTACTCGCCATCGTGGTCTAGGGCATTCTTGTGTCGTCTTGATCCTTCTATAGCTTTAGCGACAACTTAGTTTGTTGTTTAGCTACTCGTCATCGCTTTGTTGCAATTCTCGATCAAGGACATTCATTTGTTGTCATCGTCACGACTACTCATGTGCTTCATATAGCACTTCTTCAGCCTGATTCAACGGGATTAAAGGCTCCACTCTACAGCTTTGAAAAGATAGTTTTTTGATGTATTAGTCTAAGTTTATTACTTAGTGTCATCTTTTTCAAATGCAACGTTATTGCATACATTTTGCATTTGAGGGGGGTGTTAGGAGCATAGAGTTCTTATTTATTACGTATATATTAGGTTACTAGAGTCCTTGTTCTGGACTCCTCATGTACTCTATATATTACCCTCAGGGGCTACTACTAAATATAAGTTGCTATTTCTAACAGTTTCAACAAAAGAGATGCTTGCAGATTTCGTTTTGGTGAAACTTTGTTAATATTTGAAAATAACCACATTGCCTCAATCTTTTTACCTGAACGAGTGATTCTTGCAAATCCAAGTCCTGTTCATATGTTTTGTATTGAAACAATGAGTGATAATTCTCTAAACTATTGAATCAGATGCCAAGTAAGGGAGAAGGACGTGGAGATCAAGGAAATGAAGGAACAAATGACAGAGCTTGTGGGCATTCTCCGTTACAGTGAAACACACAGAAGAGAAATTGAGAAGCAGCTCAAGCAAAGAGAGCAAACAGCTGCAATGGCCACTACACCTCCGGTGCGATTTCTCTCAGCACAAAAAACGTACATGAAAGAAACTCTAGTTAGCATTGGGATGACAATTCGATGATTTCAACCAATGTCAATGTGCAATCAATATGTACGTTTTTTGTGTGTGTGTGTGGTGGGGGGGGGGGGGGCATTGCCACTCTGCCATACAATAGATGGACAAACTGACATAACTTTAAACAGTGACTCACTTTAATCCTGTTAATATGATATAAAACTAACACTGAACATGTGATATCTAAAGTTACTAAGAAAACTCCACTACTTACAGAGAAGTGGAAATGGCTCGGCGAAGCACTCTGCTGATGATCCCAACACACCACTGTCCCCTGTTGCCGTTCCTGCACAGAAGCAACTGAAGTACTCTGCTGGAATTGTAAATAGTCCCAGCAAAGGGATTTCTGCATTCAACAAAGAGCAACTTAAGGTTCTATATTAATGTGTGATCTCCTTTTCTCCTTGATCATCATCCTGGTCTCACACTCTCTAATATTGTCATTGACAACATTCACTGCAGATGGTTCCTATAGCACAGTTGTCTGTGGGGAAGAAAGTTTCGATAGCAGGGCAATCAGGAAAGCTCTGGAGATGGAAAAGGAGCCATCACCAGTGGCTACTGCAGTTCAAGTGGAAATGGCAGAAGCCCTGGAAATTGTCTGAGATGATCCGGCACAGCGATGAAACACTCTCAAGGGCTAGGCCCAGACCTCAGCTTCTTCCTCATAAACCTCATAGAGTGATGTGAAACAGACTTTTTCTTATTGTCTCAGCATGAACTGACACTGTTTGGAAACCTACACAGCTAACTACCTGCACAAGGTAACAATGCAGCTAAGAGTTCATGAGATCTCCTTCGTGCTTGTTTTTACTTGGCCACGGGATCGACAAGTATATGTTGATAGGTTGACTCTTGTCTTTGGATGTAAATTTCTTGTGGTATAAAGTGTTGTTGAAGTAGGAAAAAAATAGTGAGTGGGTGGGTGGGTGAACGAGCGAGCGAGCATTCTTTCATGCAAATACTGAGGACAATGCTTAATGTTTCAGCCTTCACTGACGGTGAGATGTCATTAGTTGGTGTTCTTCTACATAAAGATATCTGTCAGCGGAAGGCGCCTTGTAAAGTCTTTCTGGTGCTGTCGTGCTATAGATTTGTATGAAGGATGACCGTAAGTTTAATGCTTTTTGTGCTTGAGTGGTGTTTTTTTCCTCTTCTTATGTTTGTTGGTACTAAAGATGAGAATTAATGACATTGGCTTGGTTTGTTAGGAGTATTTTGATGTAATACTGCAGCTTGTTCCCCTATATCAGTCCACCCCTTCTATTGTGTAGTACTGATTGTTGACCAAGTGTGAAAACTGGAGCATCTTCCATGAGCAACGTGTTTCTGAAATATCAGCAAGCAGAGCAGCAGTTCTGTTTCTGGCAACATATATATTTCAGCATGTTCATGACTCATCCAACAGGGCAAATAATTGTTTTCAAGCCACATGTGCCGAAGTGCATCAAGATCCTGGAAGAATCTTTCATCATTTACTTTGCAGACGCCTTTCATGTTTTTTCTACTGTTCAACAAGCAATATTCATGACTCATCCAGCAGTGCGGATATTTGTTTGCATGTCATATGTGCAGAAATGCGTCAAATCTTAAAAGAACCTTTCATTTTGATGTGTTTTTCACCGTTCAACAAGCAATGTTTGCCCTGTCGCGCTTGTTCTTAACTGTTGGGATCAGTGGAGAAATCCCGGATTCATAGTGCTTTAAGACATACTTGGACTCAATAGGGTAGCATTTCAAAGGCTCTCAAAAGTTTACGTCGGCACACTCATTATGAAAATGTTGAAAACCAAATATGATAGGAGTAGCGATGTGAGAGAACATGTCATGATGATGAATAACATGGCCACTAAATTTAAGAGTATGGAGATGGATATATTTGAGGGCTTTCTGGTCCACTTCATTATGACTTCGCTTCCTTCCGGGTTTGGACTTTTTAAGATTAACTATAATACTCAGAAAGAGAAGTGGACTAGGAGCGAACTTACTGTCATGTGTGTCTTAGAGGAGGAAATGCTGAAGGCCAGAAAGAAGGATTATGCACACCTTGTAGACACCAACAAAAGGAAGTTTGAAGGGGATTGTAATTCCTAATAAGAAGCTACATTTCACTTCTAAATGAGAATCAAGCAAGTCAGGGCCTAAGGAGCCCAAACTACCTATTGTACTTGCTGAACCTAATATGATCATATGCTGCTTCTATGAAAAATGGGCATGTTCAGAAGGACTATGCACGCTTTAAGGATAATGATATGTTTTCCTTTGTTGATGAAACCCTTTTGGCTATTCATTACAGGGATTTCTTTAAGTGGGGAGGCTAAGAAAGGGGGAGCGAAATCTTACAATGGCTAATGGGAAGGAGGCTGAAGCTGAAGCAATAGAATATCTTCTATTAATGTTGCATAACAGCTTTACCCTTTATTTGAATAATGTACTCTATGTTCCCATCTTAAGTAGGAATCTCATTTCTATTTCTATTTTGGACGATTATGATTTTGAATGTATTTTTGGGAACAAAATATGTCTAACAAAACTTGGAAATAATAATAATAATATTATTAGTTATGGTTTTCACCAAGACAAGCTCCATAGACTTGAGATAATTCATTCCCTTGAATCCCTGAATGTGTGCAACAAAGTTAATGAATATAATGAGACCTTATCAGAATTGTGGCATTGTCTCTTAGGCCATATTTCGAAGGGGAAAACGGAACATCTCATTAAAGAAGAGATACTTCATCACCTTCTGAAAGTACTTGATGTCGACTAGAGGGAGGGTGAATAGTCGTTTCTGAAAATTAAAACTATGCAGCAGATCAGACAGTGTCTGGAGACTCCAGCTCAAACTAGATACTCCGGGTTCTAGAGTATCCAAGTTCACCCGGATTATCCTGACTATATAGGAATTCAAAATCAAAGTAAATTTAAGTAAGTCTAATATAGTCTACGAGTTACCACCGTCTCTATAAGATGTATATGCTCCTTTCAACAATAACCTGCACTCAAATACTCGCAAGCAACAATATTGAGGCAAATCCCAAAATAACAATTTGAACGAGTAAAGTGCAAGAAAGTAAATGGAGACAAGATTTGTTTCCGAAGTTCGGCCACCTCACAAGAAGTGCCTACGTCTCCGTTGAGGAGCTCACAAAGAGTCGGGTATTTTTCAACCCTATCCTCACCCAAGCGACCACAAAGATCGAGCTAGGGTTCTTACTCAATTCACGGGTAATACAAACTTCCCGTGGCACTCCACAAAGATTGGGTGCTCTACGGGTGACCTCTTGCTGTCTAGAAGCATGAAGCTTCAAGAGTAAAGAACGCAAATCGCAGCTTGGCAAGAACTCAAAATGCTCAAAGGTTTGCTTGTTGCTCTCTTGCTCTAAATCTCACTCCCCAAACCCTAATTCTCAAATATTGCAAAGATCAAGCACTAGAGAGGTTTGGGAGGGCTATTGAATGCTTTTGAGAGAGTTAGTTCACAGGTAGCTCAGTAGCATTGAATGGAGGGGGTGAAGAGGTATTTATACCATTCCCCCCAAAACTAGCCATTATTGTGCTTTTCAGATAGACTCGGAGTATCCGGGTTCACCCGGATACTCCGGGTAGCACAGAAACACACGCGCCTAACCTGTTAGAACTAGCCGTTATACTGACTTGGAGTATCCGGGTTCACCCGGAGACTCTGGATAACACTTGAGAAAAACGGCCAAGATATTAGTTCAGAGGATGCCCAGAAGGTCCGGAAGCATCAGGACCCGGAGACTCCGGACAAACTCAGAGACTCCAGCTTTAGCACCCACTATTGGGGATCATCTCCCGCCCCCCCTAACTCGAAGGGAACCGCGAAGTCTACTGGAGATGCTACGTGATAGCTATCGTACTGTTGCAGGAGTTCGTCCGTCAGCCACGGAGATCAGGGAGTGAAGTTGGTCGAAGGGTGCGGGCGTCCCCGCACCCACAGGTCCCTGAGCTGGCGAAGGCGGAGGCTAATCGACTTCGACTGTAGAGCGAAGCCTCGTTCGCATCCTGCATCTTTTGGAACGAGCGAAGGTACGACCTGATCTTCGCCGGGGGGCGAAGGCTACCCGGCATGCGGCCGGGCGAAGAAGGCTTCGACACCCTTCGAATGGATGGCCAGCTCAACAGTGGGCCCGACTACGGTTATCCTGGGTACTGTTGTAATTATGGGATCATGCTCATTTGCACCATATTGCCCCTGGATATTCCGGGAATGTAGCAGGTTAGGGGGTAAGATATGTAAACGGGACCCGTGATCGCTGGGTACAGGCTATAAATAGAGCCACAGTGTAACCGTAAGGGGTAATTGAAAACTGTTCCACTTCCAGTACGTGTCACTCTAAGGGACCTTCGATACCTCCACTTCCGAAGGCCCGCCTTGTCTGGGACTTCGATCCCAACAGTTGGTGCCATCCACGGGATCGAACCCACGAAGGCATGCCACCCAAGAAGAAAGCGAAGCCACCCGGAGCAGCGGAGGCGTTACTGGAACCCCCAGTCGCGGTCGGACCTTCGGCCGACAGAACCACTTCGGCCGTACCGAGATCAAGTAATGCTTTAGCCGGGGGGGGCTTCGGCTGGACGAGAGTGGCATTGCGAAGTTGATACAGGGCGACAACAACCTCCCGATGGCTGACATGACGACGCACTTCGGGTGGACACGGAGCAAATGCCGATCATGGAACCAATGGATAGCACTCGCTTTGATCTTCCAGAAAAAGAAGGTGAAAGGGGGCGGAACGAAGAATGGGAGGAACTCGGCGACTTCACGGAGTTTGAACATGAGGAAGAAACAAACGAAGAAAGAAATGCAAGGCTAGAAGTCGAGGAGTTGGAAAGGCAGCTAGCGCACAAGAAGCGCATGTCGGATGGCCTAGCAGCGAGCTGGAAAGCCGCAGAGTATCGCAGGTGGGCAGACGAAGCAAGAAAAACATTGGAAAAGATCCAAGAGGAAATCGATATACTCCACCAAGCGGAGGGCATGTCTCGCCGGCCGACGCCACCAGGAGATTTGATACGAGCTTCACAAGAAGTTCGGCGAAGACCTTCCATGGGAGATCCGGAGTCACCCCTAGCAATGGACCTGCAAAATCAGCCATGGCCGCTAGGATTCAAGATGCCCAGAGTGGTTATGTTTGATGGAGAATTAGATCCAAGAGAATTTGTCATGAGTTTCGAGGCAGCTATAGAGTCAGCCGGGGGAGACGGTATAACCTTGGCGAAGGCCTTTGTATTGGTGATAAAGGGAATAGCAAAGTCATGGTACTCCGCCCTACCCCCGGGATCCATATATTCATGGGAACAGCTACGCACTACACTGTACAACAACTTCCAGGGGAACCGGGCAGACAACATCATCGCAACTGACCTCTTCGCGGTGAAGCAGCAACCAACAGAAACTTTACAGAGCTATATGCGCCGATTCGTACACATACGTTGTCAGGCGAAGGGGTTGAGCGAAGATACGATCATTGATGCCACAATACAGGGCATCAGAGGGGTGCTATTGGCAGGAAAGCTCAGCAGAAAAAGACCTGCAAGCGTCCAGGAGCTGCTCAACAAGATGGAAGAATACGCAAGGTCTGAGCTCGATCATCTCCGAAGGAAAAATGAATTAACGGCCTCCAAAGTAAAACATGCACCACCTAAAGAGGCGGGTGGTGGCAATCATAGAGACAGACTTCACCGTCCAAGAAAACCCAAAGGCTCTGATTATCCAAGCCAAGAAGAAGTCAATCAGATCAACCCCAGCCCGCCCGAAGCTGTCCAAGGATCGTGCGAAGCCAACAATTTGTCCAATAGAGGAGGTTGAGCGGGCAGGGGAAGAGGCCGCGGAGGTAGAGGAGGACGAGCTCCGCACGACCCGGCAACCTTCTACTGCGAGCTGCATGGCGAAGGAGCCGGCCACCAGACTAAACATTCCCACAGGTCGTGGCTATGAAAGAAAGATTAGCGAAGCAGTCGGCCGATAACGGAAGGACAATTCACCGTGCAACAAGCTTCGCAAGAAGCGAAGGGTGGCAAAACCACAGTCAGAATGTGGTGTTTCCGAACCAATGGCAGCAAATTCCAGCACCACAGTATGCACCCGCACCTTCAGCTCAATTTGATCCAACTAGGCAAATGAACATTCGGGGCGACCTACCCCCGCCACAGCCAAGATCCACAATCGAGGCACCACCAGAAAGTAGCAAATCAGTCAACACTATAAACCATGGGTACAATGTGGTGCTGGCCATTTCAGGGGGGTCCAGCCAGCAAACGGAATCCAAGAGACAACGAAAAGAATACGTGCGAAGGGTCAACCACGTCGGAGTGGGACCAACGTACATCAATTCAAGATGGTCCAGCATTCCCATTACATTCTCGCAAGAAGATATGAGGGTATTAGATTATCCGCACACAGATGCCTTCGTCATTACCGCGAACATCTCAGGAAATGAAGTACATAGGATATTGATCGATGGAGGAAGCTCCGCAGACATTATCTTCGCTGACACCTTTGACAAAATGGGGCTGCGAAGAAGTGACTTAAAGCAAGCTGGATCGCCGTTACTAGGCTTCAGTGGAAACACAATCAACGCTCTGGGAAAAATAACAATCCCAGTGTTGTTTGGCGAGTAGATGAATTTCCACACAGAAGAAATTACCTTCGATGTGGTGGACATTAGCTACCCGTACAATGCGATATTTGGGAGGGGATTTCTCAATACATTTGGAGCAATACCACACCACGCATATTTGTGCATGAAGATGCCTGGCCCGGAAGGAGTCATAAAGGTGTTGGGAGATCAGCGAGTGGCTAGGCGAATCGAAGTGGGAATAGCTCCAGGAAGAAGAAATGTCCACAACATCGCATACCCTTCGACGGGTCGCGAAGCAGGCCACAACCAGCCAAATATAGGGAAATGTGCGAAGGCTGCACCAGAAGGAGCTACCAGAATAGTACAACTAAATCATGAAAAAGAAGATAAAAATGTCACAATAGGAGCAGAGGCTCCGGCAGAGGATCAGCAACAACTTGTAATGTTCCTTCGCGACAACGACGACGTCTTCGCGTGGTCCCCCAGAGACCTGCAAGGAGTAAGTCGGAAAATCATTCAGCACAAGCTAAATGTGGACCCCAAAGCGAAGCCAAGGAAGCAGAAGCTTAGAAAAGCTTCGGGTGAAAGAGAAGAAGCAGTGAAGGCTGAACTAGAAAAACTGCTTGATGCCGGAGCCATACGCGAAGTAATGCACTCAGAGTGGCTGGCCAACCCTGTGTTAGTAAGAAAAAGCAATGGAAAGTGGAGAATGTGCATTGACTTCACAGACTTATATAAAGCTTGCCCCAAGGATGACTTTCCACTGCCTAGAATTGACCAGCTAGTAGACTCTGCGGCCGGCTGCGAGATGCTAAGCTTCCTAGATGCTTATGTAGGGTACCATCAGATATGGATGGCGAAGGAAGACGAAGACAAAACGAGTTTCAGAACCTCCTTTGGAACATACTGCTTCATAAGGATGCCTTTCGGACTCCGAAACGCTGGAGCAACCTTCACGAGGTTGGTGCAGGCTGTATTAAAGCCGCAGCTGGGACAAAATGTATTGGCCTATGTTGATGACATAGTAGTCAAAAGTACCAGGCGGAGCCAACACATCGAAGACCTCCGGGAAACCTTCGATAATCTACGAAGAGCGGGTTTAAAATTAAACCCCAAAAAATGCGTCTTTGGAGTGCAATCCGGAAGACTCCTAGGGTTTCTGGTGTCGAAAAGAGGCATCGAAGTGGATCCTCAGAAGATACAAGCAATTTTAGATATGAAACCGCCATAGAATAGAAAGAAAGCACAACGCTTGGCAGGAAGGCTAGCAGCATTGAACAGGTTCATTGCAAAGTCTACCGAGCGAAGTCTACCATTCTTCAAGGTGTTAAAAAGTTCTGACCCTTTCAAATGGGGTGCGGAGCAGCAGGTAGCCTTCGATGAGTTAAAAATCTACTTGACGAAGCTTACAGCACTGACCAGCCCAGATCCAGGCACAGATTTGCTGTTATACATAGCGGCATCCCCCTCGGTAGTCAGCGCTGTACTTGTACAGGAAAAACCCGAAGACAATAGGCTGCGCCAAGCACCTGTGTATTATGTATCCGAAGCACTAGCAGGCCCAAAAAAGTCATACACAGAGTTGGAAAAAGTAGCGTATGCACTAGTAATGGCATCCGGCAAGCTCCGCCACTATTTCACTTCTCACAAGATTACAGTACCAACTTCCTTACCCCTTCGCGACATGTTCGAAAACAAAGAAGCCATCGGAAGAATAGTGAAGTGGGCAACGGAGATCGCTCCATTCGTGATCGTTTTTGTGGCACGAACATCATTAAAATCGCAGGCGCTGGCAGACTTCGTGGCAGAATGGACACCTTTAACCGAAGCCTCGGATGACAAACCACCAGAACCTGTCTGGACCGCGTATTGCGACGGAGCTTGGGGAGCTACAGGAGCAGGAGTTTCGGCAGTAATATTTTCACCTTCGGGGACGAAGCTACGATACGCCGCCAGGTTAGAGTTCCGATCCACAAACAATACGGTGGAATACGAAGTTGTACTCCTGGTACTTCGCAAGGCGAAGGCTTTAGGAACCCGGAGAATACTTGTCAAAATAGACTCGAAGGTCGTAGCAAGTCAAATTGAAAAAACATTCCAAGCAAAGGAACCAGAGCTGATCAAGTACAGAGCAACAGTGCGAAGAATGGAAAAATACTTCATCGGATTCATAGTCAAAAGTGTATCAAGAAATGATAACAACGAAGCAGATGAGCTAGCGAAAGCGGCTTCGCAGAACCTGCCTATGCCTCCAGACGTTTTCTATCAGAAGCTAACTGAACCGGCCCTCGAGGACAATTTCAACCAAACGCGCCTGGTTGCGACAATCAAAAGCGAAGACTGGCGTTTTCCAATAATGGCATATCTGCGGGGTCAGAGAGATATTGAAGATCAGGTCGAAGAAAAGTGCATGGCTCGGAGGGCCAGAAATTATAAAGTCATATATGACAATTTGTACAAAGTAGGAGTCTGCGCACCATTCTTGCGATGCATATCTCAGAAAGAAGGCCAACAACTGTTAAGCGAAATTCACAGCGGGTTGTGCGGTTCTCATATCGGAACAAGGGCTTTGGTCAGAAAAGCATACAAGTAGGGCTTCTATTGGCCAACGGCTGTAAATGATGCGGACCAACTGGTTCGAAGTTACCAACAGTGCCAATTCTGGGCGAAGGGATCAAACAGACCAACGACAAAGACACAACTCATTCCACCGATCTGGCCATTACGGCGATGGGGAATTGACATTGTTGGGCAGCTGCTGCTAGCCCCAGGGAATTTGCGGTATGCGGTGGTGGCAGTAGAGTACTTTTCAAAATGGGTAGAATCAATGCCACTTGTGAGCATAACGTCAAGAAACATATAGAAATTCCTATGGCAGAATATTGTGTGCCGCTTCGGGGTTCCAAGCGAAGTAACCGTGGACAATGGCACTCAGTTCGATAGCGCGGGTTTTAGAGATTTCTGTAATGGTCTGGGCATAAAAGTAATTTTTGCATCAGTATACCACCCACAATCTAATGGCGCAGTTGAGAGAGCAAATGGCATCATCTTCGCTGGGGTCGCGAAGCGTCTTCACAGATTTCCAAAAGGAAGGTGGGTTGAAGAACTGCCCAAGGTACTATGGTCATTAAGAACAACGGTTGCAAGACCAACGAGATACACGCCATTTCGCTTCCTCTTCGGTGAAGAGGCCATGACTCCAGAGGAATGCAAAACAAAATCATTCAGGGTCGGGAATGAACCAGACCAATGCGAAGAACTATCAGCGAAAGATTTCCTTGAAGAAGTAAGATTGCAAGCCGCAAAAAATTTGGCCAGTTATCAAAAAGAGACAAGAAAATGGAGAGATAGGAATGTATCCGAAAAGACCTTCACCCCGGAGACTTGGTGCTGCGAAGGTTTGGTACAATAGCATCGGTTGGAAAACTTCAGAGTAAATGGGATGGCCCTTTCATAGTTAAAAGATCTCTGAGACCTGGCTCATATCATTTAGCTAATATGGAAGGTGAGGAGCTTCCGCACACCTGGAACACAGACAATCTTCGCAAGTTCTACGCCTGAAGGTCGGCAACCAAAGTCCGAGACTCCAATGTAATTTTTAATTTCGTAGTATTCCTTGTAATCACATTGTAAGGGTATTGCACTCTTTTCCTCACAGGGGTACCCCTTCACCAGGGGGTGAGGTTTTTAACGAGGCAGAAACCCATGTAAACAATGATAGTACCACCCCCAAAAAAATGTTGCTTGTCTCGAGTACTAGTAGTTTATCGTTGAAATGCGCCAGCCTAAAGGTAGATTGGCGCACCAATCGACGACTAGAACGCGGTGCGAAGTGTAAGCAAACAAACGTACACTTGCGACCTTCGCGGGATTACAAAAACCGCTAGGGGGCTAAGGGTGCCTGCCCTCACACCGAAGGAAAAAACATACCTTCCGGAGAAAAAACAAAGTGTTGCTGAACCAGCAAAACAGCAGCGCACTTCGCCAGAAGTCGGGGGCTAAGAGTGCATGCCCCCGCACTGAAGGAAAAAACAAACCTTCGGGAGAAAAAAAAGAAGTGTCGCTGAACCAGCAAAATGGCAGCGCACTTCGCTAGAAGTCGGGGGCTAAGAGTGCCTGCCCCCGCACCGAAGGAAAAAAATACCTTCGGGAGAAAAAAAAAAGAAGTGTTGCTGTACCAGCAAAACGGTAGCGCACTTCGCCAGAAGTCGGGGGCTAAGAGTGCCTGCCCCCGCACCGAAAGAAAAACATACATTCGGGAGAAAAAAATGAAGTGTCGCTGAACCAGCAAAATGGCAGCGCACTTCGCCAGAAGTCGGGGGCTAAGAGTGCCTACCCCCGCACCGAAGGAAAAAACAAACCTTCGGGAGAAAAAATGAAGTGTCGCGGAACCAGCAAAATGACAGCGCACTTTGCCAGAAGTCGGGGGCTAAGAGTGCCTACCCCCGCACCGAAGGAAAAAACAAACCTTCGGGAGAAAAAATGAATCCTCGCTGGACCAACGAAACGGCAGCCCACTTCATCAAAAAGACGGGGGCTAATAGTGACCACCTCCGCACCGAAGAAAAAAAACATACCTTCGATGGCGAAAACGAGGTATCGCCTGACCAAAGAAACAGCAGTGAATTTCGCAAATAACTCGGGTGCAAATATCAACCGCCCCCGAGATGAAGTAAAATCAAGCCTTCGAAGCTAAAAATCGGGAGCCAAGAGTGCTTGACCCCCCTCCCCAGGCCGAAGTTACCTGCGACTAAAAATGGGGGGGGGGGGGGTGGGGACGGCGTTTTAAAAAATAAAATAAAATAAAAATAGTAGCCCCATGCAATCGCAGGAAACTACGGCGAAATTCGGGGGGACGGCTTCGCTAAGTACGTATGACCCGAAGACCCAACTAAAGAGATTCAGAATGCCTCGAATTGCAGAAAACGCTTCGGGCGCCATGCCACTAAAAGTATAACAAAAGAACAAATCAAAATACAAAACTGATATTCCGCATCATAATCAACATTTGGATCGACAAAATCCTTATACAAACGACTGAAAGAAAATTGAAAAGAAATGCCTTCGCTGGCATGAAAATGCGACGTTGGGGCCAGATGGGCCCCAACTTGAGTACAATATGACAGCGACATAGGGATATCGTCATCGCTACCACTGCGCCTCACTACCTGCGAAGAGGGACCACGGCGATAGCAAATTTGCGGTCGGTGCAAAACTAGCTCTTCGTCCTGAGGTTCAATCTTCGGCTCAAGGAGCACCGATGTGCCTTCAACGTCTCCCTTCACTGCACGATGCAGATTCCGTTCAGTTCATCGACTAGCTAGCGTCGAAGGACTAACGAATTTCCAAAACGCTTTTGTCCTAGCGTTCATATCATCATATGACCTACACTTCGCATGCCAATACCGCTCGAGCTCGATATCACGCAGAAGTCACCGTAAAGTTGCGCGGCAGGAAG
This sequence comes from Phragmites australis, assembly GCF_958298935.1. Lineage (NCBI taxonomy): Eukaryota > Viridiplantae > Streptophyta > Magnoliopsida > Poales > Poaceae > Phragmites > Phragmites australis. Next base: position 22,703,594 of record NC_084940.1, on the reverse strand, counting down.
GAGGCTACCACTGGTCTCGTTGATCCAAGTAATAAGTCCACCCAGCCCCACAAGTTCGATTGATGGGGGAGTCGCCGAGGCACCAATACCTTCGAAGGTATGACTGATTGCTTCACACGCGGCGATCGCTTTCGGCTCAAGCTCCCCAATGACACTAAGAGCATCTTTGTTATAAGCCTTCGCTTCACTTAATTGAGACTTCAGCCGCTCCGCTTTCTCCTTCTCCGACGCGCAAAGTGCTTGCAATTTGCACACTTGCACCTCGGAGGACTGTAGGTTTTGGCGAAGACAGCTTACTTCGCTGTCCGCAATCCCCTTCTCCGAGCGAAGGGTGCTAACCTCCCTTTCAAGCTGCTCCAGTCGTAATTCGGCATCCTTCGCTCGCCGTGACATCTCGTGTTTCTGGCCCTCAGCTTTTTCCGCCCATTTTTGCAACAAGTCAATCTGGGCCTGAGCGCTTCGGGCCCGGGCTTTGGATTTTTCAGCCTGCTTGCGTTGAGCTCGTGAGAGGAGCAAAACCTGCAGTGTCGAATACAAGTCAGCAAAATACCAGGTTTTTTAATGTAAGAAAATAAATGATATACCTTCGCTATAGCCACATCAGATGCATCGATCAGCTCGCTTGTCGACTTCTAGGCAAGCGGAATCTCGAGTTCAGGAAGGACGAAGGTACCAAACATCTTCTTCGCATCACTGACCTCCCCGATACTCGGCTCAAAAGCGGCGGGCCGCAACGCTCAGGCGCAATGGCATCCGCATCGAGCAGCCCGCCGAGACCCATCAAACCCTTCCCTCCACGGTGGGAAGTACTCGGCGTTGACTCTTCGGTCTCGGAAGATGAGCTCGAAGGTGATGAGGGCGATGAGTACGCCGCCACTTCCACATCGTCGGCACCTTTGGCCTCGGGCTCCTCCGGAATGGCAGGCTCGGTTATTGCGCCTGCCTCTATCAATTCCTCGTCATCATTCAGAATTAATGTTGGGAGATCAACGTGCGAGCAAAACAATGATTTCGACGCCTAGACCTCCTACGCGCCTTCAGAACTCTCCCGACGGGCCATGTCGCGCGAAGCACCAGAGCCCTCCAGAGACGTTTCTGTGTGAAAAACCTCAGGCGTAGCTTCGCGCTGTCTTTTCCGGAGGGCAATAGCTTTCTTGGTGCGGCCCACCTTCGGTGACCGCTGGGTGTGCTTCCTCTTCGTCGAAGGGCCAGCAACGGCCTCTTTGCCCACTTCCCCTGCTAGGGAGCCCCCCGCGCTACTTTGCAGCATGGCGGCAATCTTCGGTCGTTCAGCATATGACAGACCTCAATACTCAAAGATTATGTTCAGTCTTCGGGTAAGTCCCTGGTCGCCACAGAGTTGTGCTTCGCCAGGTGTAATCTTGCCGACTAACATTATAGCCTTCGCCTCCACCTCGGCGACTGACAAATCTGGAAAAAATCATAACCGTTAGGCAAGGAAATTTAAATTATGTAAAAATGCGCGGACAAGAGGTCACCTGTGAAGCCGTCCAAAGTAGGATGGGGCTGGCAAAGCCCCTCGGGCCCCTTGTCCCCAAATTCTGGAATAACCCAGCCATTGCTAAGGGGCTAGACTCCGGCAGCCAAGAACTCCTCCACCAAGTCACGGGTAGAAAGATGCTTCGCGCACCAAGCGAAGGCTTCAAGGGTAGTTTGCTGCGATGATTTCAACCTCACATCTGGCGCACGGTTTCCCTTCACTTCTTTGCATCTAGATACAAGGTATTCTTCGGCCTCCACCTTGTGGTAGAACCACCACTGAGTCCAATCACTAGGCCACTTATTCTTGTACACCACCGCGGGCGTAGACAAGCCAGCGTGATAGGCGAAGTTCAGACACCCATAGTGGGCCTCGCTCTGCACTCCGTGGGTGAAGACCGGCTTAGGTTGGTGGTGCAGTCGGTGCGCGGCGGTGAAGGCCCTAGCGGACACCTTAACCCCCTCCGAGCGAGCGGCCCAGGCGAAGAGACTCATTCTAACTATGGCGTTAGGGATCAATTGATGCAAATAGACCTCGAAGAGTTTTGATACTTTGATCACCATCTCGTCACAAGGAAACCGAAGGCCAGCCCAAAAATAGTGCACAAACACAATAGCCTCATCATCGGCGGGCTCTGGTATCTCTTGTTTGCCGGGAAGTCGGACCTTCGAAACATCGCTAATCAAACCTTCTCTGACAAGGCCAGCCAGAACTTCGCCGTCCACTTTGGACTGGCCAATCCTGTAGGTCTTCGGTCGGGAGGATCTATGCTTTGGAGCCATCTAGTCCAAGAAATTCCTTCAACAGCACGATGACGACCGGGGGCTTCGTCTAAGGCGTCCGAAAAACTGTAACTGACTTCGTGCGAGAGCAACAGCTTTTAGCAAGGGCACGATGAAAATTTTTTGACAGCAGCCCGGTATTTATAGGGCAAGACAGCGGCGGTTACAATTTCCCTCATCGAAAATTGTACCGGCACCGAAAACCATGCTCGGGCATCCACTGTGAACATTAAATGCAGGCAGTTATAAAGATCGTTGCGTCGCCGCTAAGGAGCAGTAAGAAAAAAAAACAACATACAACATCTAAAAATTAACAGCGTGCATTCAATCCAGCAAACTTCGAGAAGCCAAAGGGGGATGGCATTAAGATATCTCGAAGGCTACAAGCTCGGCCTATCAAAGATAAACCTTGCCAGTAGGGGGCTACTGTTGGGGATCATCTCCCGCCACCCCCTAACTCGAGATGCTATGTGATAGCTATCGTACTGTTGCAGGAGTTCATCCGTCAGCCGCGGAGATCAGGGAGCGAAGTTGGTCGAAGGGTGCGGGAGTCCCCGCACCCTTAGGTCCCCAAGCCGGCGAAGGTGGAGGCTAATCGACTTCGACTGTCGAGCGAAGCCTCGTTCGCATCCTGCATCTTTTGGAACGAGCGAAGGCACAACCTGATCTTCGCCGGGGGCGAAGGTTGCCTGGCATGTGGCCGGACAAAGAAGGCTTCGACACCCTTCGAATGGATGGCCAGCTCAACAGTGGGTCCGACTACGGTTGTCCTGGGTACTATTGTAATTATGGGATCATGCTCATTTGTACCATATTGCCCCCGGATATTACGGGAATGTAGAAGGTTAGGGGGTAAGATATGTAAACGGGACCCGTGATTGCCAAGTACGGGCTATAAATAGAGCCACAGTGTAACCGTAAGGGGTAATTGAAAAATGTTCCACTTCCAGTACGTGTCACTCTAAGGGATCTTCGATACCTCCACTTCTGAAGGCCTGCCTTGTCTGGGACTTCGATCCCAACACCCACGACAGATAGAGACTCTTTCTTAGAGTCTCACTCAAAGACTCCGGGACATTGGAGTATCCAGGCTAACCCGGAGACTCCAAGCTCAGGCTTTGAAGCGAGACAGAGACTCTCTCTTGGAGTCTCACTCGGAGACTCCGGAGCAATTACACACTCCGGAGTATCCAGGCTAACCCGGAGACTCCGGGCTCAGACTTAAAGCTAGACAGAGACCTTCTCTTAGAGTCTCACTTGGAGACTCCGGAACACTTAACAGAATCAGGAGTTTCCGGACTAACCCAGAGACTCCGGGCTCAAACAACTCTGCCCTTTTTCCCGGTGTCCGTGAGTGATTGTGTCTCTCAAAATTAGGTTTTAACAAGATACTTTGAGCACTGAGACACTAGCAAGACTACCAAAATACATCCCTCTTTATAGTATGATATTCCTAAACTCAAATTCAAAAGTAAAATAAATTGAACCCTATGAGTTTCTTCATGCCGCTTCTCTTTTCTTTTTGAGGGACGTCGACTTCTTTTAACCTTTTCAGTGGGACTAAAAACCTGTTCATAAACTCAATAAACTCATTAGTCCCTTAATCATTTGTAATCAATTAGCCAAAACCCACAAAGGGCCTAGATGCACTTTCAATCTCCCCCTTTTTGGTGATTGATGACAACCCGATTACAGTTTACAAAGGATAATAGAATTTATGGATTTTGAATTTTAAGGTATACGGTGAGCTCCCCCTAAATGTGTGCATTGACTTGAAATATGAATTTGAGATCAAATGCACATATTTAAAGAAATTTTGCGAGAGCTCCCCCTATATCTTAGAATTCGTGGGGTGCAAAAGTGAGTGAACATGTATATCTGTGATGCATATGACAAGATATACCACAAAACCTAAGAAAGAGAGAAACAAACATTACATCAAGCAACTTATGGTATCACACTAACACAAATATAGTCTTACGAATTTAAAAAGGTTCAACTACAAGCACACCACACATAGTTCAACACAACTATTACAAATGTCTCAAATATCCAACGGAAACGATGAAGAGTTTAATAATGAAGCAAGACAGGACACAAGGATTTCTCTCCCCCTTTGGCATCAAGCACCAAAAAGAAAGAGAAGAAAAAGAAAGATCTAGCTGCTATCCTCTTCAAAGTTGTCGTCTCCATCATCATCGGATCCGTCTCCATCACCATTGTTGTCCGAATAGCTCACTTCGGCTTCTTCCATCTCCTCTTCATCGTTGGTCTCCTCATCATTTTGGGCATGAGAAGGACCCTCAGCAACTGTCTGGGCTTCATCATACCAAGCCCATGGATTCTCGAATTCTGGCTCACTAGCTTCTTCTTCGGTTATAATTGGAGAGCAAGGTGGCTGAATTCCCAGATGAGTATGAATCTGCTTTTGCCTTGCCTCTATCTTCCTCATCCTTACTTTGGTCTCTCGGATTTGAGTAGCATTGTGAGTGCAAACTCGGAAGATGGCCTTGAGTGCACTCTTTATAAATGATTAAGAGCCACGAGAGGATGGTACACGCTTGAGAGCCATTCTTTGTGCACTTGGAGCTGCAGGTGGAGGAGAATGAGGAGGAGATGACCTAGTGCTCACAATCCTCATCCGATATGGTTCATGCTTAACTTCCTTGAAGAAATTTTTCTTGTTGACCCTTTCTATCATATACATGATGTAAGGAGCATAGGCACAACTTTTGTTGGGAGTGTATGAGGTAGTGTGAATTTCCTCCCAAACAAAATCAATTACACTGAAAGTTTCGCCCACATTTGACATCTGAGCTAGCGAGTTTCTTGATATATCTTGAACATTTGTAGCATCACCACCCTTGGGATTCAATGTGAGGCGAAATAAATTGTTTAAGTACTTGTAATAGGGCTTCATCCCTGTTGTCGTGCCATGAATCACCCTTTCATGATCCAAATACTTGAAGTCCATATCATCTAGAGACAGTTGATTCTCATTATGGATCTTTGTGTTATGCAAATCACGAACATCGAATCCAAAAATGTGAGCAAAGGTTTGATAAGATATTTTGTACTTCTCTCCTTCTATCATCCAAAACATGGATTGGTTTTCCTCGTGATCGTAGGACAGAGTCGCATAAAATTGTGGAATGACTTCCACACTCCAGTCCAAGCTCATGAAATTCTTGATCTTCTTTTCTTCACAAGCTACAATGATTGCCTTGAAAGTTGGGTCATTTTTTTCTCCATGTAATCCCAATCTATCCATTGCATTGGTGTGACAGGATTCTTCTTTTTGAGAATCATGCTTTCATAGAAATCAGCGTGAAACTCATTCCAAAAACGTGGATCTACCACGCTCTTCTCATACTCATATGGATCATCATTTCTGTCCTTTTGCACTTAGCAGCCTTCTTCATATAGTCAACCATTTTTCTTGGCATTTGATTTACCGAGTGAATTATGTAAGGTCTGTGCAGCTTCAGAGGATCTAACACAATATTCTCTTCTTCAATTTCTTCTTGTCTGTGGACACTAGAACCGGCATCCATGGCTTTCCCTTTGCCTCTTCCTACTGTCACAGGGGTTGTTCCCCTTCCTCTGAAAGTACTTGGTGTACCCCTTGCCCTCATAGCTTGCAGTTTAGTCAACCCATGAGGCACATTTTCAGATTGTGCCTGCTCCTCGATCCAAATGACGCTTGACTCAAAATGCGGAGGAGGAACATCACTTTTCCCTTGAGTTTGTGGGTCACTCTTGTGCTTCTTTCTCCTCTCATAGCTATGTCCCTTGTTCCGATCCATCTCAAAGGTCCTGAGGTATACATGAAAGAAATATAAGAGAAAGGACAAGGATCGCTAGAGAAAGAATTTAGAACTGAATGTAGACTGTCAAGTCTAACAGACCCAGAGTATCCAGGCCAACCCGGATACTCCGGGTAGCCCGACCCCGGGGCAAAGGTTTAGGGTTTGAACGATTCTTCCTCCACATTGCAAAACCCTTTCTAGGAAATGATTCTAGGGAGAAGAAGGAACATCTTCACCAAAGGGATTTGATTCTAGATCAAACTATTGAGAGATCAGGTGAGAGGTACCTTTTAGGGCTAAAAGAGCACGGAAGATCGATCCGGAGGGAGGGTCGGAGATCCCGACCTAGAGATGATGAAGATTCCAAGAAGTTCTCCAAAATTCCTTGGACAAGGCTTGAGATCGCCGGAGCTCTCCTCTCACGGTGAAGGGAAGGAAGAAGGAGTTGAATAGATGGAAGAGAGAAGAAAAACTGTTCGGGTCTCTGTATAAACTGGGTAACTCGGAGACTCCGGCCTAACTCAGAGACTCCAGGTGGAGTCTTGAGTCCAAACAGAGAGCCTTTCTCGGAGGGTGACCGGGACCCTCCAAGTTGAGTGACAGAATCCGAATACTCTGAGTGGACCCGGAGACTCCGGGTTCTATCAACTCTATAGAACCAAAAACTCGCAGAACAGTATCAGTTCCCAGATACTCCGGCCTAGCCCAGACATTCCGGGTTCTAGAGAATTTGCAGATTGGATTAAGAGCTGAGATTCAACGATGGATGGATTGTTGGACAAATGAGAAAAATATTTACCACTTGTGATCAGCCAACAAGCAACATTGCATAACTATGATCACAAGTAACAAAACATGATCCAAAGATCAAAGAATCAAATTTTTCAAAAATAGCATACAAGAGTTTTCGCAAACCTATATCTACAAAAACTATAAATCTACAATAATCAATTGTATGCAATATATCAAGCCACGTTGCAAGAATCTAGGATATTAAGCTCACATCTCAACTCGCAAAACCTTTGCTCATCTAATGGTTTGTGAGGATATCGGCTAGTTGTTTCTCGGTTCTCACATGGCGAATATCGATATCCCCTTTGGTTGAGTGGTCTCTCAAGAAGTGGTGACGAATGTCTATGTGTTTGGTTCTTGAGTGTTGTACGGGGTTGTTGGCTATTTTGGCGGCACTCTCATTATCACACGAAAGTGGGACTTTGGTCATATTGTAGTCGTAATCTCTCAATGTTTGCCTCATCCAAAGTAGTTGAGCACAACAAGCGCCCGCAGCAACATACTCGGCTTCGACGGTGGATAGGGCTACGGAATTTTGTTTCTTTGATGACCAAGACACCAAGGACCTACCCAAGAATTGGCAAGCCCCGGATGTACTCTTCCTATCCACTTTACAACCGGCATAATCGGAGTCAAAATAGCCGATAAGTTCAAAAGATGAACCTTTAGGGTACCATAAGCCAAGGTATGGAGTATGAACTAAATATCTAAGAATTCTCTTAACGGCCATTAAATGACACTCTTTTGGAGCGGCTTGAAATCTTGCACACATGCACACACTAAGCATTATTTTGGGCCTAGATGCACAAAGGTAGAGTAAAGAGCTAATCATGGAACGATATACCTTTTGATCCACGACCTTGCCTTCTTCATTTAGGTCAAGATGCCCATTTGATTGCATTGGGGTTTTGATGGGCTTGGCATTCTCCATGTCAAACTTCTTAAGCATGTCCTTGATATACTTGGTTTGACAAATAAAAGTTCCTTCCTTGAGTTGTTTGATTTGAAATCCTAGGAAGAACTTTAGTTCACTCATCATTGACATCTTGAACCTCTTGGTCATAATCCTACTAAACTCTTCACAAAACATTTTGTTAGTAGAACCAAATATAATGTCATCGACATATATTTGGCAAACAAATAAATCATTATTGACATTTTTTTGAAAAGGGTAGAATCAGCTTTGCCTATTTCAAAGCCTTTCTTGATAAGAAAATCCCTAAGGCATTCATACCATGCTCTAGGTGCTTGCTTAAGCCCATAGAGCGCCTTATGGAGTTTATATAGGTGATGAGGACACTTGGGATCTTCAAATCCGGGAGGTTGCTCCATATACACCAATTCGAAGATTGGTCCATTTAAGAAAGTACTCTTCATATCCATTTGATATACGAATTGACCCAAGCCTAGCTACGGGAGCATAAGTCTCACCAAAAGCCTTGAGCAACCAACCTTGCCTTGTTTCTAGTTACGATCCTATTCTCATCTTGTTTGTTGCGGAAGACCCATTTGGTGCCAATTACATTTTGGTTTGATCTTTCCACCAATGTCCAAACTTCATTCCTCTTGAAATTATTCAATTCTTCTTGCAAGGTCATCACCCAATCTAGATCTCCAAGTGCGTCTTCCACCTTCAATGGTTCCAAAGAGGAAACAAAAGAGTAACATTCACAAAAAATTGCAATTCTAGAACGAGTGGTACCCCCTTTTGTATATCACCAAGTATGTTATCCACCGGGTGATCTCTTTGGATACTTTGATGAACTCTTGGGTGTAGCACTTGAGATTGGGGTTGAATGTCTTCTCCTTCATCATCAAGAAATTGGTTGAAATCATCATGAGCTTGATCTTGACCTTGTTCTTGATTTTGATCTTGCATTTGAGTTGATGTCGATGGCTCTACTTGAATTGATGAAGACGGTTGACTTGGATCATTATTGGCCATATGTTGCTCTTGGGACTCTTGAGGCTTGATTTCTCCAATTGCCATCTTCTTAGTTGCTTCGCTTGGAATTTCTTCATCACCTAAAATATTAGGATCAACTTGCTCCACTTGGGAGCCGTTAGATTCATCAAATGTCACGTCACGTGCAATTTCAACACAACTAGAGGTTTTGTTGAAAACACGATAGTCGTAGGCATTTGATCCATAACCAAGCATAAAACTTTCATCTACTTTAGGAGCAAATTTACAACTTTTTGCTTTCTTATTAAGAATGAAACATTTGCTACCAAAAACTCTAAAGTAAGATACGTTTGGCTTGTTACCAATTAGAAGTTTGTAGGCGGTCTTCTTCAAGATCTTGTGGAGATATAATCGGTTGATTGCATGGCAAGCAGTGTTGACGGCCTCCACCCAAAATTGATCCGATATCTTGTATTCATCAAGCATGGTTCTTACCGACTCTATGAGAGTCTTATTCTTCTTCTCGACAACCCCATTTTGTTGAGGGGAGTAGGGTGCCGAGAACTCATGATTGATTCCTTCTTCATCAAGAAATTCTTCAACTTGAGTGTTCTTGAATTCGCTACCATTGTCACTTCTCACCCTCTTGATCTTCACATCGAATTCATTTCGAGCTCTCCTCATAGATTTCTTGAATATGGCTTGTGTTTCACTTTTGTCATGCAAAAAGAATACCCAAGTGAAACGAGAATAATCATCAACAATAACTAAGCCATATTTGTTACGCTAATGCTTATGTAGGCGATTGGTCCAAATAGATCCATGTGAAGAAGTTCCAATGGCCTTGTTGTCATCATCACATTTTTGGCGGGGTGAGGAGCTCCAATTTACTTTCCCGCTTGACAAGCACTGCAAATCCTATCTTTCTCAAAAGAAACATTTGTTAGTCCTAGGATGTGCTCCCCCTTTAGGAGTTTAGACAAATTCCTCATGCAACATGGGCTAGTCGGCGATGCCATAGCCAACCATGCTAGACTTAGCAATCAAGCAAGTTTTAGGCCTCACTTCATCCGTTGAAAAATCAACAAGATAAAGTTTACCCTTCAACCTACCCGTGAAAGCTATTGAAGCGTCCTCCCTTCTAGAGACGGTCACACCCTCATTACTGAAAAGACAATTGTAACCAATCTCACACAATTGTGACACAGATAACAAATTGTAACTAAGAGATTTAACTAACAAAACATTAGAGATAGAATGATCATTGGAGATAGCAATTTTACCTAGACCTATTACCTCTCCTTTTCCGTCATCACCAAAAATAATATTTTCATGTGGTCATCCATCTTCTTCAAACGATGAGAACGTACTCTTCTCTCCGATCATATGATTTGTACATCCACTATCGATCACCCAACTCAATCCACCGGAGGAGTACGCCTACAAAACAAGTTTAAGCCTTTGTTTTAGGTACCTAAATTTGTTTGGGTCCTTTCATGTTAGTCACAAGAATTTTTGGTACCCACACACTCTTTTTCACAAATCTATCCTTTGTGCGGGCACCAACATATAGAGCAACCACTTTATCACGGTGGTTCTCTTGAGCATATAAGAAGCATAGAAAGTGAATTGAGGCGTATGAGTCTTTTGTTGCTTCACTTGAGAGGTGTGATTGACTTGCTTGCCTCCCTTGATGAATTTGAGGCACTCCTTACCATTGATCATAACACACTCATTTGTGTTGCTTGTATATGTGTCAAATCCGAGGCCTCTCTTTTGCTTGTTGTCTTTGGCCTCAATGGTCTTGTATAGTGCATCCTTCGATTTATAAGTTTTAATGCGCCCATACTTGACCAAAGCATTTAGCCTCTCATTTTCTTTTTGTAATGCTTGCAATGATTCAATGTTAGTAGAACAAGTATTTACATCAATGTTATAGCAATGAGAACAACCATTGCTTGTGGAAACACTAGAGAGCAAAGTTGCATCATTAGAGTGGGATGAGCTATTCTTGAGGATATTAATTTGTACTTCAAGAGTTCTATGACTTTCATCTAAACTTGACAATTTCTCTTGAAGCATAGAATTATTATTCTCAAGACTAGCAATTGAGCTATTGGCCAAATTTAGATCTTTGGTCAATTTCTCAACCTTCTCCTTCTCTTTAGCAAGGAGTTCCTCGAGTTCAAGGTTTCTCTCCTTTTCAAGGATGAGCAAGTCTTCTTGCTTCTCGAGGATCTCCTCTTGACCCTCTATTGCTTCCATAAGTTCTTTTAATTTAGACATGGCATTTTTGCTAAGACATTTAAATATGTTTCCATTACAACTATCACTATCACTAACTAGAAGCTTGAGATGTGATTTTACCTTCCGCCCTTTTGCCATGAGGCATGTGGGGGTGTCGTTGTCGCTCATGTTGCCAAAGAGTGATTTTGTTGGTGTAGGGGCGCGAATGGTGGTGGTGGCGACTCCTTCATCATCGGAGTCGGAGTCAAAGTTTGAATCCCGCTCCTCTCCAATATGAGCGTGACCCGAATACTTCTTCTTGTATGTCTTGTTCTTGTCTTTCTTGAATGGCTTGCTCTTCTTTTCATCTTTGTCTTTGCCCTTCTTTTTGTTAGGACAATAGGCTATGAAATGGCCAACTTCGCCACACTCATAGCACACCCTCTTGGAAGTTCTTCTTTTGGGCATGTCTTTTCTGTACTTGCTATAGCCTCCTTTCCTCATGAATTTCCTCACAAAGAAGGCTATCTCTTCATCATCAGAGCTTTCATCTTCGCTTGAACTAGATTCTTAAATTTGTTTGCTCTTGCTTGCCTTGAAAGCTACTTCTTTATTCTTGGAGGTGGAGCTTTGCTTGGCTAAGTTCTTCACTTCATTTGCTTCCTCCTCCATGATCTCATGAGCAAGTATTCTCCCAAGAACATCACTTGGGGTAAGCCTTTTGTAATCTCTTCTTTCCCGGATGAGAGTGACCAAAGTTGGGTTTCTTGGTGCGAAGGCTCTAAGCAACCTCCTCACCACCTTGTTATCATCAAGTTCCTCACTTCCAAGCCCTCTAATCTTATTGACCAACACCATTATCCGGTCATACATGGCTTGGGGAGTATCATCATCCTCCATCATGAATATTCCCAATTTGCCTTCAAGAAATTCTATCTTAGATTCCCTCACACTAGTTGTACCTTCATGGGAGACTTGAAGTGTATCACAAATTGCTTTGGCCTCCTCAAGCTCATCCACCTTGTTGAACTCTTCGGGGCTTAAGGCACTAAGTAGAACACTTGTTGCTTGAGCATTTCTATAGATGGCTTGCTCTTGTTCGGGTGTAAGCTCAATGTCTTCTGCCGGAAAATCAAGACCTACACACACAATTTTCCAAATGCTCGGATGGAGCGATATTAAATGCATCTTCATCTTGTGCCTCCAAGCGGCGTAATGAGTAGCATCAAAATATGGTGCACGCCCCGAAGGCACGGAGATGAAGTTGTTAGACGGAGAATTTAATTTGATATAATCAAAATTAATTTCAACTCCCTTTCTATCTTTGGAGCCATCGGCTGTTGAAGCATCTCCCGCATCCATTTGCCTTCTCAAACCACCACCCGAAGTTTCATCTTCAGAACTTCTCAGGCCTTTCTCTCCGGATGCTGACATCTTTAATTCTTCCAAGTGGTTAAGCCTTGTAAGAGGTTAGGCTCTGAAACCAATTGAAAGTACTTGAGGTCGACTAGAGGGGGGGGGGGGGTGAAAAGTCATTTCTAAAAATTAAAACTCTGCAGCGGATCAGACATTGTCCAGAGACTCTGGCTCAATCTGAATACTCCGGGTTCTGAAGTATTCGAGTTCACCCAGATTATTCGGACTATACAGGAACTCAAAATCAAAGTAAATTTAAGTAAGTCTAATATAGTCTATGAGTTACCACAGTCTCTATAAGATGTTTATGCTCCTTTCAACAATAACCTACACTCAAATACTCGCAAGCAACAATATTGAGGCAAATCCCAAAATAACAATTTGAACGAGTAAAGTGCAAGAAAGTAAATGGAGATAAGATTTGTTCCTGAAGTTCAGCCACCTCACAAGAAGTGCCTACGTCTCCGTTGAGGAGCTCACAAAGAGCTGGGTCTTTTTCAACCCTATCCTCACCCTAGCGACTACAAAGATCGAGCTAGGGTTCTTACTCAATTCACGGGTAATACAAACTTCCCGTGGCACTCCACAAAGATTGGGTGCTCTACGGGTGACCTCTTGCCGTCTAGAAGCACGAAGCTTCAAGAGTAAAGAATGCAAATTGCAGCTTGGCAAGAACTCAAAATGCTCAAAAGTTTGCTGGTTGCTCTCTTGCTCTAAATCTCACTCCCCAAACCCTAACTCTCAAATATTGCAAAGATCAAGCACTAGAGGGGTTTGGGAGGGCTATTGAATGCTTTTGAGAGAGTTAGTTCAAAGGTAGCTCAGCAACATTGAATGGAGGGGGTGAAGAGGTATTTATACCCTTCCCCCAAAAACTAGCCGTTAGTGTGCTTTTCAGACAGACTTGGAAAATCCAGGTTTACCCAGAGACTCCGAGTAGCACAGCAACACACGCACCTAACCTGTCAGAACCAGGCGTTACACTGACTCGGAGTATCCGTGTTCAGGCGGAGACTCCAGGTAACACTTGAGGAAAACGGCCAAGACACTAGTTCGGAGGATGCCCGGAAGGTCCGGAAGCATCAAGACCCAGAGAGTCCGAACCAACTCGGAGACTCTGGCTTTAGCACCCTCGACAGATAGAGACTCTTTCTCGGAGTCTCACTCGGAGACTAGTGATACTCCGGGAGACTAACAGCATGTGGAATATCCGGGCTAACTCGGAGACTCCGGACTCACGCTTTGAAGCGAGACAGAGACTCTCTCTCGGAGTCTCACTCGGAGACTCCAGAGCACTTACACAGTCAAGAGTATCCGGGCTAACCCGGAGACTCTGGGCTCAGACTTAAAGCCAGACAAAGACCTTCTCTTGGAATCTCACTCGGAGACTCTGGAACACTTAACAGAATCCGGAGTTTCTGAACTAACCCGGAGACTCCGGGCTCAGACAACTCTGCCCTTTTTCCCTGTGTCCATGAGTGATTGTGTCTCTCAAAATTTAGTTTTAACAAGATACTTTGAACACTGAGACACTAGCAATACTACCAAAATACATCCCTCTTTATAGTACGACATTCCTAAACTCAAATTCAAAAGTAAAATAAATTGAACCCTATGAGTTTCTTCATGCCGCTTCTCTTTTCTTTTTGAGGGATGTTGACTTCTTTTAACCTTTTCAATGGGACTAAAAACCTGTTCATAAACTCGATAAAACCCACAAAGGGCCTAGATGCACTTTCACCTTCACTTCTCCAACTCAGGTCCCTGCATCGAAGAAATTAAAAAGGAGTCACCAGTAGCACAAGATTATTAGAATTGATCTACACTAGCATATGTAGACTTTTTTCTATCCTGAGTGTGGATGGATATGACTCATTCATAATGTTTACTGTTACGGATACATCTTTCCTATCTATGATTGTTTTGAATCACTTTCTAAGTTTAAGATATTTAAGGCTGAAGTAGAGAACCAGTATAATTTAGAAATTAATGTAGTAAGATCAGACCAAGAAGGAGAGTATTATGGCAGGCATGCTCCCTATAGGAAGATCCCTGGTCCTTTTGCATTGTACCTTCAGGAAAATAGTATAGTTGCATGTTACACAATACCTAACGAACCTCAACAAAATGGAGTGGCCAAAAGGAGGAAACGTACGGAGCATGATTAACAACTCTAATTTGCTAGATAATTTATGGATGGAAGCATTAAAGATTGCTAACAAACCAATGTTTAAGGCACCTTATGAATTATGGACTAGAAGGAAATCGAGCTTAAGAAACTTATGTATGCAAGGTTGTCTAGATAAAACCAAAGTTCTTGATCCACGCATTGGAAAATTGGACTATCAGAGTATTGAGTAAGGGGGTGTCTAGGCTAACAGGTCCCACGAGGGATATGGCGACCGGCGGGGGATATTTCCTGAACCCTAGCCCATCGCGCGACCATGTCAAGGCTTGCTCGACCAGCGCGAGGCTTGCGTGACCAGCCTCCTTGCGATATATTGGGCTAGTCGCGGAACATCCATACCTAACCTGTCTAATCACATTTATTGATTTCTATTCAAGTGCTTTCCTTCCTGAGGCACCTCCTTAAGGGAACAAAGTCGCGACCGACGCATATGGGCAATGCCCCATCTCTTAGCATTAAATGCTATGGAGTGGGGTTTTACGAACCAACTTGGCGCTGGATGACAGATGGGACAGGGTCTGCACAATAACCAGGCAAGTGGATGAGTTTGTAGGTGGGTTGTAGTTAGGCCATTATTGTGATTTTGGTGATTAATGACAACATAGTCATTGGGACTAAAATGTTTGTTAAGAATATATGTTAATACGTCTCATGGATGCAATACATCAAGAAGCCACCGCAACCGGGACAAAGTTTGATTGAATTGGAGAAGTCCTAGGAGAATTGATCTCATTGGATGGTCCGGTGTTCATGGGTTAAAGTCACCGGAGTATATTGTCTAGAGGCAAAGTGAAGGCTGATGATTTCACCGGATGGCCCGGTGCTCTGTGTGTTGAACTCACCGGAGTATTTCTTAAAGGGAGAGAAGCTGAGGACCTAACCGGAGTATTTCCTGTAGAGAAGAATATAAATAAAGAAGACTGAAGATCAACCCACCGGATGGTCTGATGCCTGGTTTTTGCACACTGGAGTATAGCACCGGAGCATTTCTTGCAAAGAGGATTGCAAGTGTTGAAGAATAAAGAACAACCCACTGGAAGGTGCGGTTCTCTAAAGATTAATGCACCGGAGCATTTTACACAGAGAGGCTACAAAGACTTGGATGACTCAAGATAACTCACCGGAAGGTCCGATGATGAATTTGAAGGCACATTGGAGTGTCCGATATTCACAAAGGTATTGAGTGGAGTTCTAACAACTAGTTTCTGAGGTTGTACTCACCGAATGATCCCGTGTTAGTACTACTGTTCTCACCAGATCATCTGGTGTTAACAAATTTTCTGAGTCATTGGAAAAATGGCTAGTTGGTGAGTTTGAGGCTATAAATATTCCTCCACTTAGTCATTTGAAGGTGTAGTATGCTGCTGGAGTCCGGGAAATATCATAGACACTTGAGAAGACATCCAAGCCACCAAAATATTTAAAGTGATCATCCAAAGTGATTAAGCATAAGATTAGAGAGTGATTAGTGCTTATAGGCCTAGAGAGAGTTGTAGCTAGGTGCTGCAACTTTGAGAGGGGATCAAGGAGTGATCCTAACTTGTACCAAGAGGTACGTTGGTGCCTTAGAGTCTTGGTGGCTTGTTGGCATCTTAGGACTTGGTGACTCAAGCTTGGAGGGAATTGGCATGGAGCAGCGGCAAGACGACACGTGTACAGGGACGCAGAAACACTTACCTTGGTGGCTCAAGCTTCGAAGTGATCACAGCAGCAAGTGGCTAGAAGAGAGGCTAGTGGTGAGACCATGCCTTAGTGGCTCATCATGCTTGAGACCTTGTCTTGGTGACTTGGTAGCTCAAGAGCTATGACCGAAAGAGACTTGGCGACCGGGAGTATATCCTTGGTGGAGCTCCAATGTGGACTAAGGGTGGCATTCATGCCATCTATACCACGGGATAAAAATCCCTTGTGCCAAGTTTATCTCTCTACCTTATTTATGTTTTCACATTTATATACTTGCAATATACCTTGCTAGAGTAGGTTACAATCCTCTTGAGCAGTAGAGTAGACACACTAGATAAACCTAGAGCACTTTTAGATAGAAAATGAGATAGATTTATCTTATAAAATTTTGGACCCAATTTTGTTTAGGTTTCTAAGTGTCCTAATTTACCCCCTCCCCTCTCTTAGGATGTCACCGTTCCTCACACGGGCTCATGGAAGGCTGGGATCAGAATGGCTTGGCAGATAAGCTTTTGGCTTACGATGAGAGGACATGTAGGGTTACCAAGGTAAAGTAAAAGTGGAGGCGTACAAGAGGATGGGAAGGACCCCACAGTACCACCAGCATAAGGTGCAGCGCGCATGCTCCACGTGGTGATGGCCTGAGAAAAGAATATCTAGCTAGGTATGGGTCTACTGAAAAGGGCCCACTTGTAAGTTCTCATTCTCTTATATATAACGGAGGAACAGGTCTAGATTTAGAGAAGGAACTCATGTGTAACCAGTTCAAAAAATTTCATAACAAGATACACATGATGTAGGGCTATTATTCTTCGAGAGGCCTGAACCTGCATAACCCCTGGGGTTCTTGACTTCATCACATCGTAAGCATCGTTCACGCACCCATCGATCGGTACACCCTAGAATCATTGTCAGGGATTAACCCATGACAGTTGGCACGCTAGGTAGGGGGTGTGTTTCCACTTTTTGATAAGAGTTGAAGATTAGATTAGGCTACACATGGCCAGATCCACAGCAACCGCTGAGTCCCATTCCGAGGACCTCGGTCACCGTGAGGTATTCATCATGGGATAGACCCAGATGAGCCCGGTGTGCTCTAGGTATGGGACACCAAATCGGAGTCTGAAGGCTTCGAGGCTCAACAGGAAGTTTGCATGAGAGTTCATGCAACGGGGAGCAGCAGAGGCTCCTGTGTTCCAGGTGTCGGCGATGATTCCCAGGCCACATGCCTAGAGGGGAACCAGATCGACACTAGGCAATATCCCTAAATAGATAAGAGGAGACCCTGAAACTAATTGGGTGTGTGGCCTTTTAGGCAGGGTCATCTCAAGGACAGGAAAAAGGTTCTTTTGCTCTTCAAGTTTCTAATAAAAAGAATGACCACTTCACGGATACCAAGAACAAGGTAGCATTTCAGGATCTAAACAGGTGACCCTTTTCTCCTCCTGTATTGTCCAACCCTCGACCAGACGAGGAGTCATTGCCCTATTATGTAGATACCCCCACAGATCGCGAGAGCAATACTGGTCATCGTGCGGTGAGGGTTTCTGTGACCAGAGACGAACAAGCGTAGGACCACACATGTCAATAGGTCGTTCACGTTGAATGTACTAGGGGCTAGAGTGATCTCAACCCCACAAGCTAGCGACACCTTCATGTACACATTTTAATTAAATTTTCAGGCCACCAAACAATGTTGTGGAGTATCAGGGTCTCTTATCTGGAATACGAGCAGCATTCGCATGAGGGGTAAAACGCCCACTAGCGATGAGGGACTCACTACTGGTCATAAACTGAGTGAGAAGAGTTAACTGTGCTCGGACCAGACGATGATGACATACCTCTCCGAAGTGAGAAAGCTAGAGCGATGCTTCATCAATTTTGAAGTCAAGCACGTCCCTCACAAGGACAACTTCCAAGCCGATGAGCTATCCCGTTTAGCCTCTTCTTAAGCACCTGTCCCAATTAGAGTCTTTGAAAAAAGATTCACACGACCACCCACAATGGTCTCAGGCCAACATGGGATGCTCCGCTTAGAGACATAGTACTAGAGGTAACACCTTTGGAGGCAATGCCTCATTCGATGTTGTCGACCTTGGATGGCCATCATATGGTCACCATGATCGATTCAGGTACGGCCTGGATGGATCAGATCTTAGACTACCTTCAGAATCAAGTAGCCCATGATGATGATGTATTAGCAAAAAGAGTCACATGGCAGGACCACAAATACTCCTAGGTAGAGAGATGCCTCTATCGCCAAAGGAGCAACGGCTTTTTACTGAAATACATCTCAGGAAGGGGGAGCACAGTGTTCCCCAACATACTTTGAGGCATATGTGGTAGCCACTCTTCATACCTCACTCTGGTTAGGAAAGCATTCCGGTAAGGATTCTACTGGCCCACAACCCTCCAGGATTCTTACGAGCTGGTGAAACAGTGTCGATCATATCAGAACCATGGCAGAAATACCAAACTATTGGCCCAAGCATAGAAAACCATAGCACTCTCTTGTTCTTTCACTATCTAGGGGCTTGTTATCGTGGGACCGTTCTCTAAAAGCCCCAGGCAGCTTTGAATTCCTATCCGTGGCTGTCGGCAAATCACTAAGTGGATCGAGGCCAAGCCTGTCAGGAAATTTTGCCGCCACAACACCGATTAAGTTCACACGAGTGGTGGCAGTGCGATTTGGCCATCCAAACTGCATAATTATGAACAAACAAGACTCAATTCTAAAGTCATAGAACGCATGATGGTCACCTCGAATGACCAACTCCTCGCGCAACAACCAAGAACGACGGCAAGAGGACCATACAAACTCGAGTGAAGATTCCCTCAAACGTGCTCAAAATTCAGGCAACCTGATACCAATAGGGCCTTAGGCACTACCGTGACCACAGGGCGCAAGAGCGGACACTTGTCGTAGACGACCTCGACCTCCAACGAGTGCAGGAATAGGGCAAGTCATAACAAACTCTTCCCCATGGGGGAGGGGTCCTATAAATTGGTGTGCATTTCTTGACCTGACACAGTCGACTTAGCCATAGAGGCTGGCCACACATTACAGAAACTCGTGGAACATGAGTTCTGTAAGGTTGCTCAAAGACGAGCCTATTTTTCTATTTTGCAGGATCTTCCGGACGAGCGTGGAATATGGCTTGTAAGTTTTTTCAAATTCAAAATGTAGACTCTATTTTGCAGGATAACACAGGTATGAACGGTCTCACTAAATTGTAAGTTTTTCTGATTTGTAGGCTTGACCACCTGGTCGGCAGTTTTCCAACTGACCAGACGGTCAGGGGCTAGAGCTCAACCCAATCGATCATATCGGTTGAGTGGGAGTCAAAGTTGGTGTTCGCGTAGTGTCGAAGGTATGGGGGTCCGAGGGATGATGACCACGAGGCCACAAGTCCTAGATCAGGTCGAGCACTGGTCGCCCCCGAAGAGCTTGTTGTGCTAAGGGCCATCCTAAGCACCAGGAACCTTGTTAGTGAGTGTCGGTGTAAGGAATAGTGGGGTCCCCTCGTGGGCGGCCCCACGCCGGTAAGATATCAGCAGGTACCGTATGCCACGTTTTGTCCGGAACCGTGGTCCTCCCACACGACCAGTCAGCAACCCCGTGAGTAGCCAGCGACCATGCAACCAGGCTCTCAAGCCGAGCTCTGCGGCCAGTCTCCAGTCGCAAGAGCAAACCCCGCGACCAGTCTCCTCTCGTCATGGGGCAGGTATGTGTCTAAGCAATCTAATCACAATAAATGCTTTTTCACTTGAGTAGTTCCCTTTCCCAGGTCCCCTTTCCGGTCGTGACCCGTCCAGGTCCCCTTTCCAATCGTGACCCATCCCGTAGCATTAAACACTATGGGATGGCCTGATAGGCATGGGGAGTTCTTCTGCAAGTGCGCAGGCGGCACGTAGGGATGGGATAGGACAGTACGGGCAAAAGGGATGACACAGTGTGAGGAACCGTCCAAATAGTATTCTAATTAATCATCAAGAGGATCATTATTCATAATCACAACCTCGACGATTAACCAGAATACCATTCCGGTAGTCCCGGCACGTGTTTTGTGCCCAGGATCGGAACACATGCCTTCCAACTCAAATATCACAACACAGTTTAAAAGAGAGCAAGTAATTAAGCTGTATTACAATACTTAAACATGCAACTGCTTCCACAATTTACAACGAAAGAGGAGCAATAACAACTACGCAGCGGAAGATAAACCTATACAACAAAAGAGTATGGAGCCGTATGCCCTTAGGCTCCATACCAAAAGCGCCGGAGTTCGGAGTAGAAGGTGCTACTCCTGCCCGCCACCCTGATCGGCAGGCACAAAGTAGCCGAACACTGCCTCTTCCTCGCCAACCTGTGAACCTGAAACTTAAGGGTAGTACCCTTAGTACGAAGGTACTAGCAAGTCTTACACAGTATGAGTATATATATTCTCGACTCCAAGGATCATGCATTTAAAGCTGTAGCAAGGATTAAGACATGTTTAAGTTCATTAAGCGGTAAGCAACCTAGACTCTATATGTAAGCAAACGACTTAACCAACCACCAACTCAAACCCTGCCAACCAACTGATCAGAACAGATATATAAACAACAAGTGTATAAGAGTAAACCATTACCCCAAACCACCGACCACATACCGACCAAACCAACCATGCCACAACCCACATCGAAACTCTATGACCAAAACATGGTCGCTCGGTGGAGATAAGCGATAGCAATGCTCATGACCGAGAGCGCGGCAGTTCGAACTGATTATACACCCTGCAGGGGGATACTCCTGGACCCACACGACACCGGGACCATACGGCTTATGCCACCCGCTAAGATGCACACAAGGGGGTACCCGTGACAACCTTTCCCAACCAGGCCAAACCATGTGGATCAACCATAGCTCGGCACGGTGGTATTAGAACTACTCCACGAGCAAACCAATACCGCTAAAAGCCCGGACTCAAACCGGACTCACACCGTCTATGACAAGGCCCAAATGACCACGTCTGCGAAGGTAACCAGCTCGCCTACCATTATATCAGCATGTGGTGAGTAAGGTAAGTGCTAAAGCCGACTACACCAACGGTCGGTGCTTAACTGGTGCAAGCGGTCTATGGTGTCCGGGTTCCCTCCCCGGACTGCCTGAGGACTCCTCGTGAGCAGATGACACCCCTAACACTGCCCACACCTCGTCTCAACTCACCACTCACCAAACCGACTCATCATCAACACAACCACAAGTGTGAACAAGTAATAAGCCCTAGGCTCGCGACAACGGTGGACGCCGTCATCGACTTCTATCGGAAAGCCTAAGTACCACTAAGCATAGCGAACTAAAATTAGACCGCGACGACACCACTAGGCTCCAAGGAATAACACATGACACGTGACCGAAATGGGAGAATGCATCGGCATAGGTTCTACCCAACTAGGTACCCGACACATGCAATATATACATAAGCGTAGATAACATATTAGATTTTGATTTGACACAGTGCAATATGATAGATGCTTGCCTTGCTACCCTGACTGCTGCCCGACACTACCCGAGTCACGATCACCACTGCGGGAACCTCCGGGGACAGCCTCGTTCGCCTCGTTCGCCGGGTCGAAGTTCCCTAAAAGAATAACGCGTGCAATGTAACGAATATGAATGTTATGAAATGAAGGATGCTCCATAGAATGCGATAACAGTGCAAATCATCAGGGCATGAGTTCTAAAGCATCGAAGATTTTTCTTAAATGGGATTACTGTTAAACGTTTGAACACTTCTAGGATTAATTAAGCTTAACCCTATATAGAATTTTAACAACATCTAACATGTGGGTGATTATTTTTTCTGAACAGGGGGTATTAAAACAAGAATAACAAAATTGGATTCATCAATTTTGGAAATACCAAACTTTAACTATGAATTATCAAAGCCTAGACATATTTCATTAATTCAATAATTCACAGAACACATTTCATGGCCACTGGTATTTTTAATGGATAGATCATGTCATAATAAAGCCAACAAAATTGGTTTCATGAATTTTGGAGCTCTACATAATTTCCTATGTATTTTTCAAGATTTCAGCCGATTTATCAACTCAACAGATATTCATTTCTCAATTTCTGATTTCCTCTAATATTAAAATGGGCCCACGCCTTTTTCTACCGGCACCGATCTAGCCCAAGCCACCGACCGTGGGCCTAGCTCCCTTGACCGAAGTCAAAACCAGCCCCGGCCGCTGCGCGCGCGCAACAGGCGGATGGCCGGCGGCCCTTGTGGTGGCTGCCAGCGGCGAGCGGCAGCCTGAATGGCTCGGCCGAGGGTGGAAACAGTACTAGCGCGAGCACACGGTTACGGTGGGGGCACACATCGACGCCGGCGATGGCCGGAACACGGCGAGCAGCGGCGAGGGGCAAAAATAGCACGGCGGCGGCACGGTTGGCGTCGCCGGCGGCGAAACCGTGGTGCAATAGACCCGGACGAGGGCGGCTATAGCTTCTACAAGGGCGCGTGGACCAAATGGCGTGGCCAAACGCCGAGGAGCTCGACGGTGGTAGCCAGTCGTCGCGGACGCACGCGCCGGCGACGGGACAAAACGGCGCGCGCATAAGGTGTACAGGAGCATGGGGAAACTCACCGAGCAGCGGGTTGGGCCGGAGAAGCGAGGACGCGGTGGGTCGATGGAAGACGGCGGAGCTCGGTTGCCGCCGTTGGGGAAGAAAGCGCAGACGGCTCCAATCCGTGCGAAAAACTGCCGGGGAAGGAGGGGAAACGGCGGAGGAGCTTGGGGCACTCCTCCCTGCGGCTCCACTGGGCTCGGGCTCGACGGAAACCGTCGGCGGTGTGGTGATTCTTGCCGGTGGCTGGTGCTGTGCAGCTTGCTCTGCTCGTGTGCCTCCCGCGTGAGAGAGCGAGCAGAGGGAGAGAAAGGGAGAGAGACAGGCGAGAGGGCAGGGGGGGAAAGGATAAGGCGCCTGGGCTGAGATCTTTTGGCCGGCAATTGCGGCTTGGCCACCGACGTCAAGAATAGCTGCTGCCACTTGCTTGCTGAGAGAGCGGGAGAAGGGGGAGCAGAGCTGTGTGTGCGCGAAGGGGATGACGGTTGGGGCCGTGAACAGTGCCAGCAGTGCAATATCCCACTCCTCTGATCTTAAGCCAAAAGGAAGCCTTCCCATTGCCCAAAATTGGTAAAACAAATTTTGTTGGAAACTAAAATTCATAAGGAACCCATTTGAACTTGTTTGACCCAGAATGCTTGAGCCAATTTTGAATAAAAATTGTTCAAATATGCTATCTTTTCTAACTTGTGATAATTTTTATGCCTTCTAAATATTTCCCAAATTTTTGGGAAAATTCATTTATATTCTCCTCCTGGCATCTACTAATTTCTAAAATTGTCACCAGCCCTATGTTCCATAGAAGTTTTGGGAGATGCTTTACAACGCATCAGTTAAACCTGGTTTAACCAAATTCGGTTTAATCCACATTGCAAGTCTATACTGCTCAAAACAAAAACAAATTATGCTAATGATGCTCATTAGTACTTAATTACATGTTTAGAAACTCTGGGCCGTGACACACAGACGGTAGAGCGATGGGACATGCTCTATGGCGCCGTAGAGCAAATGGGATACGTCTGCTCTTAGTAATGATGGGCCTATGTAGAAAGCTCTAGTTAGGCCCGAGTCTATGTCTTGACTCACGTGTAAGTCCTCTCTTCCTCTGATATATAAAGGAAGGAGTACCAAGCTCTCAAAGGGGGATGAGAGAAAAGAGAGGCCTAGAGGCGAAAGAGGCCGAAAAGAAGGCTTGGCAAGAACATCATCTGTAACTGGCTTAGGCCACAAGAAAAAGAATACACAGGATGTTGGGCTATTACCCTAAGGGGTACCTAAACCTAGATAAACCCCGGTGTTCTTGATTTGCACATACACAACCAAATTCAGCAGACGCATTCTGAACAAAGATCACACACCCACTGTCCATCATAACCCGGAATCACTGTCAGGGATTACCCTCGACATTTGGCGCGCCAGGTAGGGGGGGTGCATTTTTTAGTTCGGGATTCAAGTTGTTGTAAGGTGTTCTTCATTGGGTACGACCCAGACGGAGCCAATATGTTCCAAACTCAGGACATTGGATTAGGATCCGAAGGCTCGGGGAGGCAGCTGAGGCATCCATGCTTCTGGTGCCAATGAGAGCTCACATACCTTAAGCTCTGGGGGAATGGGTTTCTTCAATGGCAGCCCCATCCGGAGGATCACTCACCACGCAAGGACTGCCACCCCAGCCCTGTGACGTGAACCGAAACCATCGGCTAGGTATGTAGAATGCCACTCACCGCTCTCCTTGGTCAGCAGCTCGAGTTCCTTTCGCACCGGATAGAAATCTTCCTGGCAACGATGAAGGCAGTCGTAGAACTCCTCCCTCTGTTGGGCGCTTTCCCTGGTCGCCTGTTCCAGATCCCTCTTCGCCCCGAGCAACTCCTCCCGGCAGGCTTGTCAAAAAATAGAGTGTAAGCCACACCTGTGTCAGCCGGTCGAACCCTACTGGTGTAACCTAGGACCATCACACGGTGCGAGTGGTCGGTGCAACGCACCTTGAAGTTCGCTCGAAGTACTCGCCCGCTCGGCCATAGACTCCCGCACACGTCTGGCCACCACCTCCAAGGATTATCGGTCGGAAGGGTGGTCGACGGATATGGTCGGGGATTCAATGAGGGCTGGGGGGCCAATCAGCATGGGCAACAGGTTGGTTTGGGTGGAATGTTCGGAGACTCCGGGAACTCTACGACCACAACAACACAATCTTGTCAAGAAACAAAGGCATGGGGGCTCCATTCAAAAAATGTTACATAACAAAGGTTACAATTGAGTTTTTTACTCCTCGGTGGCCTCCACCTGGAAGATGGATGTCACATAGTCCACTGGCCTCTAGCACTCCTGCTGAAGTCTCTCCTCAGCTTCTGCTCTGGCAACCGCGGCCCCTTCCCAGAACAAGTCCAGGTTGAAGTTAGGGTCACGACTGTGGTAGCATCGGAAGATATACTCCACGATTGCCCTCACCTCCTGCGAAACATCCTCCACCCCCCTCAACACCAGGGTGGCAGGGAGCTCAGAGAAGTGCTCCGCAAGGACCCGGAGGGCGTAGGCCCAGGCTTGGGCAGTGCGGCCATCCTTTGGCTCGATCACCCCCAGCCCGAGGCAACCCAGCGGATCTGCCAGTGCTCCGAAGGCTTCCCAGAGGATGTTGAGGGTAGTGCGCTCTTCCTCCTTGAGCTGGGAGTGCTCGGTAACCACCACAGCTTTCTCTTGGGAGAGCTCGCCGTACCTCCTCTACATCTCGGTCAGCTGCTTCTCTAGCTCGGCATATCTGCTAGTCGCCATCTCCTTCTCTTTGACCAGCTTGTGGACAGCCCACGAGAGCAAGTCAGGAGTTGAAACAGACTCCTCGACCGAGCCTGTGGGGCCTGGAGCCACAGTCGACACACTGAGGGGCAAAGACAACGCTGGCAGGGGTGTCGAGGCATTAGGCCGGGGCACCGTCAAGGGGGTGGTCATGGTGGTCGCCAAGGGCCTACGATAAACCAGTAAAGTTACGGAATCAAGAAGAAAAGAGCAGTTTGAAGTATTTATAACTGCCCAGAAAAGCTTAACTCTACGACGGAGGACGGAGCACCAGCTTGGCCCTCACAAACTCGCCAGATCGGCCGGTCGGAGAGGACAACCCCTTGAGTGGGCCGCCGGTGCTCAGGGTCTTGCAGGGATGTTTCAACGCCCTCGCATCCCGCGATCCTTTTGCCGCCCTCTTCCCATGCCATACAAACGCTAGGTCCCCAGCAGCAAGGTTAGACCGTGCTTGGCCAGGATGGATCTGGTCGCGAGGCGTCGGGTCGGTCCCGGTCTGGCCGCGGGGTACCGGGTCAGTCCCGGTTGGGCCACAGGACGTCGGGTTAGTCCTAGACCAGTTGCGGGGCATCTAGTCGGCCTCTTGCTGACCAGCATCACTCATGGGGCCACCACCCTCGACTACCACCGGACCCTGCGGAGGTTGGTCGCCCCCCGGCCTAGTTGGGTGTGAAGTGCAACCAGGACAAGGGACGTCCGGGGTGAGGGAAAATGCTTCCCGATCGATCTCCCAAAGGGCCTTATAGACCCCGTCAATTATTGGCCTCAAGGCATCAACCTCGGGAAGAAGCTGAAGATAGCATGAAAAATAAAAACTCTAGCCAAGAAAAAAAAACTTGGAAGAGGGAATTCGGGTAAAATATCAAACATACCAGGCTAACCCGCACCCTATCCACCGGAGGGAGATCACATAGAGGGATGCACGGAGGGCCTCCTTTTCTAGTGGCTGCCGCCATCAGTGATCTGGCCCGTAGATCGATGACCTCATCGGAAAGATCTGAAAACAATAATGGTAAAACACCACTCAATCAAGCCTCCCGAGGCAAGGAGACAGTTGTAACATTACCTGCAGAGTTCTCCCGGGTATCATCGTCGCTCCCAGTATATAGGTAGGCCGAGTGCGCCCTTCTCCATAAGGGGAAGAGCCGACGCTTGATGAAGTCACGCATGACATTCGACCCCGACAGACCGGCTCTTGCTAGCCCTTTGACCAGGTCGGCGTGGGATAGTAGCTCGGCGATTGTCGGTGAATCAGGAACCGGGGGTCCCCGAATCCCGAGACCAGGCCAGCAATCCACCACATGGTGCCATCCCGCGGAGTCTCCTCCGCAAGGTAAAAAGATTAAGTCCCGGGAGAGGGCGCTCGGGGCCACAGTCGGTGGTCCCCGAGTACCCCAATTCCGCGATGATCCACGAAGTCTAAGTGCCGGGAAGAAAGTGCTCGGGAAGGTGTACGGTGACCCCCGAGCACCCGAGTCCCCCGACGACCAGGAAGGCAAAAGTATAGGGAGAAGTGTGCCCGGGGCCGCAAGCGGTGGCCCCCTGGGCACCCAAGTATCCTGAGGACTCACTGAAGGAAGTTTCGGGAGAGAGTGCTCGGGGCTGCGTGCAGCAGCCCCCGAGCACTCGGTCCCCCGAGGATCCGTACAAGCGTGCCCGGGAGAGAGTGTCCGGGGAGGTGAACAGTACCCCCGAGCACTCGGTTCCCCGAGGACAAGAAAGGGCATTCTCGGGAGAGAGTGCTCGAGGAGGTGAACAGTGACCCCCGAGCACTCGGTTCCCCGACGACCCAGAGAGCCCCCTAACAGTGACCCCCGAGGGACCCACTAATGAGGTGTCAGCCAGTCAAAGGCCCAAGGCCGCATTTGAAGAGCGTGTGTGGCCTGTCACCTCCAACTGCTCCCGCCACGCTCGGTGTCAGTTCCTGCCACAATCTGGCAGAAGGGCGTGGGGTCATTGAATGCACGGGTCCCATCCCGTGCCATCCGGCCCGTCTCGGGATAACGTCGTAAGGGCTGAGGCGTTCCGTCTGCCGCGCTGCTGTGGCAGGGGAACAAGACAGGCGAGCACGCCGGGCCGCTCTGCGGCTTCCCGGTGGGCCCTCTCCACGGCGCCCGTTGCTAGTGCATTTATGGTGACGGACGACCGGGCGTGGGACGCATTTTCCACCCCCGGTCACTTCGCCCAGAGGTAATGATGACGCCCTTTCCATTTATGGTGTCTCGGAACTCGTGCCCCCCTCCCGTTCGGGGCACGCTACTGCCGGCGGGTATTTAAAGCCGTCGGCAGCACGGACAAAAGGGAGGGTGTTGAAGTTTAAAGAGAAAAAAAACAATTGCTCACAAGCAGAGAAGAGAAGATCAAGAGCACCCAAAGCCGCAGCTACACACAGACCGAAGAACAAGGAGCCCCAGGCTCCAAGATAGAAAACTATTTTTGTAACTAGCAACATCCTTGAGGGACTTCCTCAAGGCATTTATAGTATCCATACAGGAGTAGGGTATTACACCTCTGTGCGGCCCGAACCAATCTAAACAATGGCACATTTACTCCGTTCCGCATTAGATCATTCCACCCCACCGGCCATCACGTTCATACCCATTTATTTCTCCGACGAACATATTCAGGATCATCCCCCTGGCGGAATCTCTAAAAAGGGGTCCCTCAGGATCCCTGCGACAGGAGTTAATCCTCCGATAGCGATCGGCGTGGGAGAGCTCGCCCAACTCTCTGCAAGTCGTGCCGTCGCTTCGGGCACAAGAAGGTTGTCGAGGGATTCGTTGGTCATGAGGTAGAACCACTCCTCCCCCTAGCGCAACCACGATGATTTGAGATTCATCTCCAAGTAGGAGATGGCGACTCCATCTCAGAGATGGAAACCATAGCTCCTTGTGACCGGTCATGGCTGCAGCTGGGCCACATAGAAAAATCTGAAGAGATCGAGACATGGCTCAACCCCTATGAAGTTCTCGCACATGTGAGCGAAGATGCTCAGCATGATGATGGAGTTGGGGTTTAGATGAAGATGGCAGATGTCAAAGAAGGAGATGACGGTGAAGAAGAACTCGGAGAAAGAACGGACGAGACCGGCCAAGAAAAATGAAGCAAAGATTATGATCTCCCCCTTGCGGGGAGCAGGAACATCTCCCCCAAGGCGGTACTCGGAGGACAAATGGCGCGGAACCAAATGATTCTCGTACATCTGCTTCAGCTTCACACTGGTGCACTTGGACTTGGAGAAGTCGGCCTCCTTTCCAGTGCACGGTGCCATGAGGATGCAGTGGTGGTTGTTTGAAAGGCTCTAGTAGGAGTGGAGGCGAGGGTCTCTAGCGCAAGAGCTCGGGTGGCGGAGAGATTTCTGGGGCTTTTCGTCCTCCCATTTATAGAATTGGCTTGGTTCTACCGCCCTGACTCATGAGGATCCATCTGGGGAACCAAAATTCCCTCAAAATCCAGCGCCCATTAAGGTTTCTCTCTCCCACTATCCTTTTTCTATGGACAGTTAACCTCCCCTCAGGATGCGGTTTTCTGGGGTGACCACGAAAATGGACCGTATCGCTGATCACCCCCCGAGTGAACTCATGTTCACCTATGGCCCAAGTGGTTCGACTAAGTCCAGCCATGGTCATTTGACAGGCTGTTCCGTCCACCGCATCCGCGAAGGAGCTTGGGGGCTACTATCGGTGTAAAGAATAGTGGGGTCCCCTCGCAGGCGGACCCACACTGGTAAGATATTAGCAGGTACCGCATGCCATGTTTTTTCAGGAACCGTGGTCCTCCCGCACAACCAGTCGGCAACCCTGCGACCAGCCAGTGACCACACAACCAGGCTCTTCGACCGAGCTCCGCAACCATTCCCCAATCGCAGGAGCAAACCCCGCGACCAGTCTCCTCTGGTCGTGGGGTAGGTATGTGTCTAAGCAATCTAATCACAATAAATGCTTTTTCACTTGAGTAGTTCCCTTCCCCAGGTCCCCTTTCCAGTCATCCACAGCGTGATTGGCGTAGAGCGGCCGTGACCCGTCCCGTAGCATTAAACACTACAGGACAGCTTGATAGGCATGGCAGGAGTTCTTTTGCAGGTGCGCAAGTGGCGCATGGGGACGGGACAAGACAGTTCGGGTGACCAGGATGACGCAGGTGGTGGAGTGATGGGACATGCTCTGTGGTGCCGTAGAGCAAATAGGATACGTCCTCTTTTAGTAATGATGGGCCTACGTAGAAAGCTCTAGCTAGGCCTGGGTCTATGTCTTGACACATGTGTAAGTCCTCTCTCCCTTTGATATATATAAAGGGAGGAGTACCAAGCTCTCAAGGGGGGGATGAGAGAAAAGAGAGGCCTAAAGGAAAAAGAAGCCGAGAAGAAGGCTTGGCAAGAACATCATTTGTAATCGGCTTAGACCACAAGAAAAAGAATACATAGGATGTAGGACTATTACCCTGAGGGGGGCCTAAACCTGGATAAACCCCGGTATTCTTGAGTTGCACATACACAACTAGATTTAGAAGACACATTTCGAACAAAGATCATGCACCCACTGTCAAACATACCCAGGGATTACCCTCGACAGTGAGCACCCCGAACCTACTCGCCACTTGAACATAGGAGAAATTTACATGAAGGCTGGTCCTTTCATTACAAAGCGACCACCCGTATAGCTCCCGGGGGTTGTTTCTGAACAGTCTATTTAGTACACATGGGACCCAAAAACATAGGGCGGTGGTTCAAACCGAACAAACAAAAGAAGGGAGTGGATTGCAGGAAGATACGAATCGGCGAGGTCATGGATCTCCTCTATGGTCTTCATGGATCTGCCAAAACCCTCAGAGACTGTCGGGATAAGGTTAATATCCAGAAAGTGCCTGTGGACACTTGGCCAATGGCATCCTGACCGCTCCGAGTCTGGTCGGGGCGCACCTAGTCAAAGTGTGCCTCGTCGGAGCGAGTCTTGTTGGGGCGATTCTTATCAGGGCGTACCTGGTCGGAAGGAGTCTGGTTGGGGTGGTTCTGTCAGGGCATGCCTAGTCAGATGAGTCTGGTCGGGATGATGCTAGCTGGCCCGGGGCTGACCGACAAAGCTCGCGGTCGCTACCCTGGTCTGTACAGTCTGGTCACGTCCATGGCCAACTGGGCTAACATTGCGAACAAAGTGGTGGCCGGCCAAGAAGGAAGCTGGGCAGTGGAGAGGGCATGCGAGCAGCAAGATCAATCTCCCAGGCAACTTCTGTAACCTCATCAATTATCAGACTCAATACATCAACCTTAGGAAGATTCTATGGCGACACAAACTGTGAAACCCTGACCCAGGCAAAGATTTAGAGATAGAAATCCTAAGAAAATGTCAAGGATACCATTCTGATCTGAGTCCTCTCTGACAGAAGGAGATCGCATAATGGAGGAGCATCGTGTAGAGGGCCACCTTTCCTCATGGCCACTGCCATTAGTAATTTGATCCGTAAGTCAATGACATCATCAGGGAGATCTGGATGAGGGGTTTTATTAAGACACCGCACGACTAGCAACGAGCGCCACAAGGACGACTGCGATGTTACCTATGGGGCTCTCCTGGGTGGCATCATCACTCCCGATGTACTGATAGGCCAGATGTGCTCTCCTTTGCAAGGGGCACAATCGGTGCTTAATGAAGTTGTGGATGACATCTAATCCTGATAGCCCAACGTTTGCAAGCTGTTTGACCCGAGCGGCGAGCGTCAACAATTCTGGAGTCAACGTAGGGGAGTTCCCCCAGTTCTCGTTGAGGCACACTGACGCGTCTGGCATGCAAAGGTTGTCCAAGGAATCTTCGGTCGAGAGATAGAACCATTCCTCCCTCCAGCACGACCATGATGACTTGAGGTCCATCTCAATGTAGGAGCCCATGAAACCATCGCGGAGATGAAAGGAGCAACTTTCGATAGCTGGCCTGGTCTATAACTTGGCCATGTAGAAGTACCTAAAAATGTCGAGGCATGGCTAGACCCCGATGAAATTCTTGCACAAATGAGCGTAGACGCTCAGCATGATGATGGAATTTGGGTTGAGGTGGAGGTGGCAGATGCCATAGAATGAGATAACGGTGGTGAAGAATTCGAAGAAGGAAGGAACAAGGCCGGTCAGGAAGAATGAGGCGAACATTACGATCTCCCCCTGGTGGGGAGAAGGGACGTCCCCCAGGGCAGTACCTAGAAGACAGGCGGCACGGGAGCAAGCGACTCTCATACATCAGCTTCAGTTTTGTAGTGGTGCACTTGGACTTGGGGAAGTCAGACTCTTTTTTGGTGCGTGGTGCTATAGGAATTGCGGTAGGAGCACGGGTTGAGATGGATACGATGGGCTCTAAGCGCAAGGGCTTGGGGGCTATGGGAGATGGCGAAAGGATTCGTGGGCAAGCATTAGCTTTCCAATTTATAGGGTTGGCGTGATATCCCAACCATCGTGTGGAGCCCAATCGTCTCGTGCTTCAAAAGGCCACGCTTGGGGAACTAAAATTCCCTCAGGTCCAGCGGAAATCAATGTCTCTCTCTCTCTCCCATGATGTTTCTCTCTTTGGAAGTTTAAAACCTCCCCTCGGGATGCAGTTTTACGGGCCCACCACAAAAGTGGATTGCGTCGATGGCCACTCCTGGGGTGAACTCATGTTCACCTGGGGACCATGTGGTACGATCAGGTCCACCCGCGACCACGCGACAAACCGCTCAGACCACCACATCAGCGAGGGAACTTGGGGGCTACTGTCGGAGTATTGAGTAAGTGAGCATCCTAGCTGATGGGTCCCATGAGGGATATGGCGACTGGCGAGGGTTATTTTCTGAACCCTGGCCCATCACGCGACCAGGTCAAGGCTCGCTCGATCAGCGTGAGGCTTGCGCGACCTGCCTCCTTACGATATATTGTTATCCTACAATCAACTCTTGCTAGTCACGGGACGTCCATACCTAACCTGTCTAATTTTATTTATTAATTTCTACTCAAGTGTTTTCCTTCTTGAGGCACCTCCTTCAGCGAACAAAGTCGTGGCTGGCGCAGATGGTCAGTGCCCCGTCCCGTAGCATTAAATGCTATGGGGTGGGGTTTTGCAAACTGACTTGGCACCGCGCGATAGATGGGACAGGGTCTACAGAACAACCAAGCAAGTGGATGAGTTCATAGTCGGGCTCACGGAAGGCTTAGATGGAACAACTTGGCAGATAAGCTTGCAGCTCACGGTGAGGGGACAGGTAGGGCTACCGAGGTAAAGTTATAGTGGAGACATCCAAGAGGATGGGATGGGCTCCGCACTACCACCGCCGTAAGGTGCAATGCACACGCTCTGTGTGGTTATGACCTGAGAAAAGAATATCTAGCTAGGTATTGGTCTACTGAAAGGGGCTCACTTGTATGTTCTCCTTCTCTTGTATATAAAGGGGGGAGGAATGGGTCTAGATTTAGAGGAGGAACTCATCTGTAACCTATTTACAAACACTCATAACAAAATACATAGGACATAGAGCTGTTATCCTTTGGGAGGCCTGAACCTAGATAACCCCTAGTGTTCTTGAGTTCATCACACCATAAGCATCATTCATGCGCCCATCAATCGGTACACCCTAGAATCATTGTTTGGGATTAAT
Organism: Phragmites australis; assembly: GCF_958298935.1. Lineage (NCBI taxonomy): Eukaryota > Viridiplantae > Streptophyta > Magnoliopsida > Poales > Poaceae > Phragmites > Phragmites australis. The sequence continues at coordinate 22,670,271 of NC_084940.1, read as the reverse complement.
CCTTAAAGAGTTAGCTGCCATTTTATTAGGTACACTTAAAGATCTAAGGGGTATTGCTTCTATTATCTAAACCATATCACTAAGTTTATAGAAATGAGACATGCTAAGTTCTTAGAAAATGCTAAAATTAGTGGGAGCTCTGAGGAAAGAAAATCTCAGTTGAGAAGAATCAGATTTATGTTCCTATACCGAGAGGCTAATATTAATGCACTTCCTGTTGCTGCACCTCCAGATGTTCAGCCTCAAGAAGAAGATTCTGGGGTTAGTAGCACAACACCTAATGAAGAGTTTCACATAGCTTAGGCTCATGTGATTGTTAATGAACCCTTAAGAAAATTACAGTGAGAAAGAAGATATGCTCTTCCAAAGGATGAGATGGAGTCATTGAGTTTTAATAAAATATGGGATCTAGAAATTTCTGAAAGAGTCAAAACCTCTAATGGCTTCTCTAAACTCAAGTTTGTCGACTGTCTAATTCTGGTGCTTAGTTAATTAGGTTATTGATTAGTGGCTAATTAGGCATTAGTTTAACTATCAACTATATGAACACATTATTTCATCAGAATTTACACACATTAAACATTCAGTCCCCACCGCAAAAGCATTGCTTCCAAAACAAATCAATTCCGCCTGATCATACACCTTACTCATATCTAGCTTGAGAGCCATATACCCATCCTCCCCCAACTTTTTGTTCTACATTAGTGTGACATTTCATAGGGTAATACATCACATTGTTTGTGATTAATTGACCGGGTACAAATGTACTCTGATTTTGAGAGATAACACTACTATAGAAAGGGTCATCCCTACCCCCCTTCATTGCCAATTCGTAAGCTCTAGGCGCACATAAAAAACCAAGCCAACAAGAACCAACAGTGATAGTAGTTATCACTATCGGTTCTTGTTACGAACTGGCAATGATACAACATGAACAGGTAGTGATAGTTAAATTATCATTGTCGGTTCTTAAAGAGACGTACATAAAAAGATGTGTCTTTAATAACTAGTTGTGGTAATATTTAGCTCAACTGGTTCGTATTCCAAACCTACAGTGATAATATTTATCACTGATAGTTCATTAATTCAAACTAACAAAGCAATAATTGATGAAGATGAACTAGCAGTGATAGTCAAATTATCACTGTCAGTTCTTAACGAGACGTGCATAAAAATGCATCCCTTTAATAACCTGGAGTGATAATATTTATCTCAATCAGTTCATATTCCAAATCGATAGTGATAATATTTATCAATGCTGGTTCATTAATCAAACTAGCAGTGATAATTCTTATATAAATAGAACCCATCTCCGTCAGCCGCCCCATATCATTTCGCTCTCCCGAAATCGCTCCTGGGGGGTAGTGGCGATCGAAGTGGAGCAGTGGTCACCGTCTCCACTGCAGTCGCCTCTACCCCTTGTGCCTAGCTTCAACGTGTCTCCTCATCTTCTCTCCCTGCAGTCTCCTCATCTCCTCTCGCCATCCTCTAAGATGTAGCCACCTCACGATTTCCTAGCCCACCGTCCACCAAGCTCTGAGTCGTAGCCACCTCACAATCACCAAGCCTGCCATCTCCCAAGCCAACGTGCGATCGTGCGCCTTCCCTGTCTCCTCATCTCCTCTCCCTGCAGTCTCCTCATCTCCTCTCACTGTATTCACTACGCCTGTCTGCCGAGCCGTGGCCACCTCACATTGGCCAAGCCCGTTGTCTCCCAAGCCAACGCACAGCCACACACCTTCCCATGTCTCCTCTCTCTGTCTCCACTGCTCATGTGAATGTTGTGTGAAGATGATTGTGGCGATAGGTAGATCTAAACAAATGATAAAAAAACACATTCGCTTCAAGCTAAGTTTAAGTGTTAAAATTTGTGCTTTTACTATTCGTTTAGAGTTACTATTGCCACTCGGATAGTATTGTCACTCGGTTAGAGTTACTCCTGTATGGCGCATGACTGCTATATCAGGAGCTCTTCTAATGTTCCAAGTCAAAGAGCTCCTGGTACAACAGATTTGCAACATTCGTTCCTATTTATAGATTTATGTATAAAATATTCTATCTCGAACATTTCAGTATGTGGATTTCTATCTTAAGTGAGATCAAACTTAAGATAAATTTTCATGTTGAAGAGTTCGTTGTAGAGTATTTTTACACATATGAAATGATTATTACTACCGGTTCAAGGCATGAACCAGTAATGATAGTTGGGTTACTACTATCGATTCATGTTATGAACTGACGGTGATAGTTAGATTATCATTATCGCTAATTCACTACCAGTTCAAAAACCGGTAGTGATGTCAATTTTAAACCGACAGTGATGACTTTTTCACTACCGATTCAAAAACCGCCAGTGATGTCAATTTTGAACCGACGGTGATGACTTTTTGTGTAGTAGTGTAATCTTATTGAGAAAAACCTTCAATTGATTTGCCATAGTTTTTGACACTATCTTGTATAAGACATTGTACAAGCTAATAGGTCTTGACTTTTTGGATCAGACCTCCATATTTTTTCATTCCAACCAACCGGGAAATCGCCACCATTAAGAACTGCAAGCACCTCTTATTGCAGTTTTTCTCCCACTACATCCCAAAAACGTTAGAAAATGGCCATCATTCCGTCGGGTCCAGGAGCTTTCAGATCTCCTATGCACTGCAGCGCTGCTTGAACTTCATCAGTATTGAAGGGTCCTTGTAGGTATTCGTTCATGGCTTCCGTGAACTGTGGTGTAACATGCTGCAGATACTTTTGCTTTTGCCTCTTGCGAAAATTGCAAAAAGAAAAAAGAGAACTTGCGACTTATAAGGTTTTCAAAAATCCACATCTCACTTTCTTACGGTTCTAAGGGTTTTCATATTCTCCAATAGCAGAGTTGACAATATGATATGGCTCTCGTCTAGCCTCCGGCGTGGCTGGGTGCTCCAACATGTCGTCGGTACCCTTCAATCTGACATGGATCGATGTAATCTCAATTCAAGAGGAAGAGTCTGAAAACATATAAAATGACAATGCTACAAGTGACACGAATAAGAAGAGAAGAGGATTCCGACACTGGTTCGGTCCACATCGGATCAAGGGTACCTAAGCAATGGTCGAGAGCCATGTCGGATGGTCAATACCACCAAGGGAATACGAAAACTCATAAAACTTGCAGGCGTTAGATCGTAAAGAATTGGGATGCGGGTAGCTTTTTAAACCCTAGTAGCAAGGGGGTTTGCAATTTTCCCTTTTTTACATGGTACTGTTCAAGGTTTTAAGCGTCTTTTTTTTTCTTTTCATGTTCTAGAATTCATGCCATAAAACTAAACTCTGATCACTAATACAACAAATCGAGACTAGTTATATATATAAGTTTGTGTTACTTGAATTTTCTTTAACATCACTTCAATGAAAGTGTAACTTTAATAGTATACTACCCGGTGCCCGTGCATTGCAACGGATTACCAATTACAATTATTAAAGTTCTAACTCAACCCATTGAGCCACAAAGAAACCACATGCACATAATTGTTCATCGAGAATCCTTCGTGCACACACACAAATGCATGCACAAGTCAATCCAAGAATCCTTCGGTATGGAACCAACCACCACTAACTCAATGTTTTTAAGAGCTGTGGTCAAAGTTGCGTCTCAGACTGCAAAAAAGTTGCATTGTGCAGTCAAAACTCTCTTATTTGATCACTAGTATAAGAGAACTATATTTGCATTTTGTAATGTGGAAAAGATATCATTAGATTTGTTATGATAAATATCATAATATAATAATTCAATAATTTGTTAACATCATGTTCATATAAAATGTAACGATAAAAGTTAGACCATGGCAATTTTCAAAATATCTTACACTTATGAGCTAAGGGAGTATGATTTAACGAAGATCTTTAAGATTGAATCTACTGATACATCAGATCAAGTTCACTCTATCAAACGCAATCATAATCAAATTTGACAAAATTGATTGTACAAAGCATCCAATATAAAAGGAACAGTAGGAATATCTCGGGAAATTGGACTCACAAAATTATAACTTAGTGTTTGAATTGCTCCTATGTATGTTCTTTACTGGATGACGTTGCTAACTTCTTTGGTACTACATACGTAGCTTTAACTGTTACTTATTTTTGTAACTTTGTAGCTTTACAAATTATTTCACTCACTACTTTCTTTTCTATTTGATGTCCTTTGCCATGCCTAAATTTAGCAAAATTGTCTAATTAAAAGTTATATTACTATGCTTCTGTCACGGACCTTGCTGGGAAATAGGAGCTAGAGAGGGGGTCTAGAGGAAGAAGAAGTAGCACAAGGGGATAGGAAGAGAGAAGGCCAGTTATGTTCTGTAGCGAAGAGAGCTCTATTAGGTTATGATTGTAATTTTAATAATTAATGATAATATAGTCATTGTGACTAACATGCGTGTCAAATATATATTTTAGGTCTTATGGATGCAATACATAAAAAAACCACCGAAGCAGGGATAAAGTTTGATTGAATTAAAAAAGTTCTAGGAAGATTTGCCTCACCGAATGGTCTGGTGCAGAGGAGTTTGTACTCACCAGAGCATTATGTCTAGAGGTCGTTAGCCTCATTGGATAGTCCGGTGTTAGGCCTGAGTGCACACCAAAGTATTTCCATCAGTAGAGTTCAAGGAAGTTACACGCACCGAAAAGTCTGATGATGAACTAGTGAACACATCGAAGCATTTCTGACAGAGAGTGAGGATAGCCTCACCAGATGATCCTGTTTTCAAGGAAGTAGTACATACTAGAGCATTTCCAGAAGAAGGCAAATGAAGATGAACTCACCGGATGATTTGGTGTACTAGTTGTACTTACCGGAGTATTGCACCGGAGCATTTCCTACAGAGAAGGATTTAAGTGTTGAAGCACGAAGATCAACTCACTTGATGATCCAGTGATTACCGAAGGATCACACCGGAGTATTTTGTGCAGAGAAGAATGAAGTGGCTTGGTTGGCTCAAGATAACTCATCGGATAGTCTGAAGATAGTTTGAAGGTTACGTCAAAAAGTCCAATGTACACAGAGGCTTTGAATGGAGTTCTAATGGCTAGTTTCTGAGGTTATACTCATGGAATGATCCAATGTTAGTATTACCATTGTCACCAGATCATCTGGTGTTAACAGCTTTTCTGAGCCTTTGGGAAAATGGCTAGTTGGCAGGTTTGAGGCTATAAATACCCCTCCATTCGATCATTTGAAGATGCTGGAGTTTAAAGAAACACAGAGACACTTGAGAAGACATCCAAACCACCAAAGTGCTTAAAGTGATCATCTAAAGTAATTAAGCACAAGATTATTGAGTGATTAATACTTATAGGCCTAGAAAGTGTGTCGCTAGGTGATTATTGCCTAGAGAGTGGATCAAGGAGTGGTCCTAGCTTATACCAGGTGGTACACCGGTGCCTTGGAGTCTTGGTGAGTCGCTAGCACCTTGAGCTAGAGTCGCTCAAACTTGTTGACCCTCTAACTTGGTGTGGAGCGGCAACAAGATACTTGTACGTGTACGTGGAGACCCTTGTCATGGTGGCTCAAGCTCTGAAGTGAAGATAGAGACAAGTGACCGAAAGAGAGGCTTGTGGTGAGACCTTGCCTTTGTGTCTTGGTGGCTCATTCGGGTTGAGGCCTTATTTTTGTGACTTGGTGGCTCAAGAGCCACGATCGGAAGAGTCTTAGCGAGCAGGAGTATATCCTTAGTAGAGCTCCAACATGGACTAAGGGTGGCATTCATGTCATCAATACCACGAGATAAAAATTCTTGTGTCAAGTTTGTTCTCTCTACCTTATTTATGTTTCCGCATTTACATACATGCAATTTACCGTCCTAGATAGGTTGCAAGCTCTTTTACACGGTAGAGTAGACACACTAGATAACTCTAGAGCACATTTAGATAGAAATTGATATAAGTTTATCTTGTGTAGTTTTTTGGAGCCGAATAGATTCTAAATGTTCTAATTCACCCCCCCCCCCTCTTAGGACGTCACCGATCCTCACAATTGGTATCAGAGCTAGGCTCATATTTAGGTCTATAATTGGTGTTAGAGCCTCACATTTCCACAAGGTTTCACCAAGTCAAGTGACATTTGAGCCTTAGTCTGATTGTGATCGGTTAGGCTTCACCGCCTAGTGAATTGTGACGTTCTAGGTTAGGATAATTACCCATAGCACTCCACATTTCAACGGCACTAATTTCCCTTGATGAAAAGTTCTAATAACTTGTTATTTGCAAGCTAAAGGTCTAGATGTTTAGAGAGTCACCAAGGAAGGGATGAGGCAACGCCTCACAAACAAAGAGTGACAATTAGATGTATTGACAAAGAGTATTCTTTTATCATCTTTAAATGTTAATGCATTTAATTGTGTTTATTCTCTTATTAATGCACATGATATTTTGAATAATCTCATTAAAATACAAGAAGACACAAAGGATGTGCGCAATGAAAAATATTATATCTAGTAAGTAAGCTCAATGGAATCAAACAACTACCCCATGAAAATGCTAATGATATATACTCACATTTAATATTTATATCAATGAGATCAATAGGCTAGGTTGACACCAATTGATGATGATCAAGTGGTGAGAAGAATAATTCAAGATTTTCTTCCAAAGTACAAGTTAATAGTCTCCATTATCTACAACAATGATATCAAGAAGATAACTCCAAGTCAAGTGCTTAATAAGATCACCACCCATGAGATAACCATGAACATAGGGGTGGAAGCCACTTCGTCATTCGACACCAAGAACTTTGCTCTCACATTCAAACAAGCTCAATATCAACATATGAAGGCAAGGATGAGGAGACAAGAGAAAGAGTCAAGCTCGAGCAAAGATGATGGTGATCAAGATGAAGAGAGCTATGAAGAGGATGATCAAAGTACATCAAGTGATGAAGAAATTGATCCCAAGATTGCCAAGCTCATGTCACAAGTGGAAAAGAACATCAAGAGGATCAATGCCAAGATTGATCATCCAATCTCAATTGTAGACTTGGTCAACTAATTGATCATATCAAGAGGAAAAAGAAGACCAAGAACAAGAGGGAGATAAGGGGAAGAGCCAAAGAATTCACAAGTATAGGAAGATGGGTGAGCGACGATGAAGAGTCAAGCTCAAGTGATGAAAATCTCACCATCCTACCTTCTAAGAAAAGCTCTTTCTCAAAGTCATCATCACACAAGTCATCTCACAAGCTATCTTACAAGTGTCTTATAGCCAAAGGTATGGATAGCGATATAAGTGATGATGAATCCGATGATGATTCCCCCTCTCAAGAAGAACTCCTTCATTTGATCAATGAGCAACAAAGGGCTCTTAAGAAACAAACTAAAAAAATTAGGAAATTCAATACCCTCAATGACATTCATGCTACCTTTGTTTCTAATTATGAATAATTATTGAGAAAATTTAATTTGCTAAACAAGGAGTATGAAGATATTAAGGCTAATTTTGAGTGCATTGAATCTTAAACTAAGGTCCCTTTGAAGTAATCTACCTCGCTCTTTAATTTTTAATCCTAAGGTATATGCTTTCACTTATTGTGATGATTTGAATGATTTATCTAGCTCACCATTTTGCAATGAGATATATATTGAGAATGTTGTTATAGAACTATCTAATAAACTCATTGTATAAAAGAATGATGAGCTCAAGCAAGAAGTGGAGAAGCTCAAGAAGGACTTGGCAAGATTAAATGTCAAGAACTATGTCCAACCTCCTCTTGATAAACATGCTACTATGATGAAGAAGCTTATAGAGGAATCCACCGTGACATGCTTCAAGTGCTATCAAGAAGGCCACAAGTCCTTCTAATGCAAGCAAGTCAAGAAGAAGATCAAAGCGAAGAATCAGATCATGAACCTCTCCAACAAGACCTCCAACATCTACACCAAGTCTAATTACAAGAACAAGACTAAAATCAACCACTACAAGCTCAAGAAGAAGGAAAATGACAAGGTTGTTGCACATATAGTTAGGAGAAAGGACCAGGAGTAGAACCAACCTATTTGGAGGCCCAAGGAAGTCATCACCAAAATGAAGGGGCCCCAAACGGTTTGGGTTGAAAAAAGACTTGAAGCCTGAGACGGTCATGGTGATTTAGAGACTTGGCTCACAAGATGAAGTAAAGGTTCAAGAAAAGAAGCCAAGTGGAAAAAATTGGGCGCATTAATGAAGATCATAATCATCATATACCCAAATTCTCATCCAAAGATAAACAAGGCAAAGGTACTAGATACCAAATCATCTAAATTGATGAATTCACTTACCCTGTTAAGGATTACATCTGCTTATTTCAATTTATTCCAATACTTAGTGTAGGTTTTTCTTATGGTAGGTTGCTTGTGTTTTTATCTAACATATAAGCAATCTACATGACTTATTAGTGGTAGGTTCTTGTCATGGCATTAGTTTTACAATTGATATTCTTTTTATGCCATGAACCAATCTATAGGGTGCCCTCCCTATTGTTATCAATAACAAGTGCATATATCTCACAAGTATTTAACACTTGTATGAACATATTTAGGGGGAGTATATCTTATAAGTTATGATTTTGAGACTAACATATATTTCAAGTGATATCTTTTATAGTCTCATAGAGTGATCAACAAATTCCCAGAGGTATGCACTGCTTAAAGGCTTCAATTGATATCATTGTCAATTCATTTATTCATTTAAGCTATCTCTATGTATAATATGGCTTAAACTTCCATCTTGACATATTGTCTAGTTATGCATATGTCTCTCTCTTATCATATGTATGCACACATATATAGGGAGTTTGTCGGGGGGGAAATCCCTGACAATGATTCCGGGGTGTATCGGACGACGGATGTGTGATCTTTGTTTGAGAAGTGCCTACTGAATTTGTTTGTGTATGTGCAACTCAAGAACACCGAGGATTATCTAGGTTTAGGCCCCTCTTAGGGTAATAGCCCTACATCATGTGTATTCTTTTCTTTGGTCTCAGTTGGTTACAGATGATGTTCTAGCCCCTTTCCGGAGCCCTCTCCTCTCCTCCCTTTATAGCCCAAGGGGGAAAGATCCTTACAAGTGGGCCCATCCAACTGACCCATCCTATCTAGATGGTCAACAATAGGCTATCATTACGAAGCACACATACGACGTGCCAGCTCCAGAGCGCTGCGAGGCATGTCCCATCCGTCAGCTCCCTTTGTACTTATCAGTCTGGGTCGCCTGGCCTGCTCCGTCCCATCACCGGTTGCCCACTCGTGCCTGCCACACCCTTAGTGACGTCCGTGAACCTATCCTATAACAATTAATGCCGCGATAGGGAACACGGAAACCCTGCGTCCGCCCCAATCGCCTCGGCCGGTGGGGTGCGCCTGGGAAAGGAAAACTACATGGACATTAGCATTAAATGAGATTGGTTTGGTTTAAACAAGTACCTGCCCCGCGACCAGTACAGACTGGTCACGGGAAATCCAACGGGAGTCGGGAGTGTGGTTGTGCGATGCCGACTGGTCGCACGATGGACCCTGTTTAGAGAAAAAGAACTAGTCCCGCAAAAACTGGTCGTTGACGTATGTCCTAGCAGGGGACCTCCATATACCTTACACCGATAGAGTTTAAGTCATATTATGTGAGTTTCATGAATTGTGATTTGTGTGCTTTCATTTCAATTGGTACCATATTCTTGAAATATTATCTCTACAAGTGGTATCCCTTCAATTGGTATCATTTTATTGAATCATGATTTATGAGTCTCTCTCTCATGTTCTCTAATGCTCTTCCTCAGGTTCAACATGTGTTTGTAGCCCTTTTTGAGATTGTTGACAAAGGGGGAGAAGTTTGACGTTCATAGCAAGAGGCATGTCTAATGGAGAACAAGCAAGATGTCAAGGTTGACAAAGGGGGGACTCGTCTATATTTGGTATCAAAAGCATGCAATGAAGAAGTTCTTGTATAGATCGATCAACGGGAGAATAGTGGCAATGGAGTAAGAGAAGCCACAACAAAAGGAGGAATAAGTGGTAAGAACATGCATCCAAGCAATGTGATAAGATTTTATGCTCTTTACAATTGGTATCATTTATTATTTGTCATTTATTTTGATTGTGTTGTCATCAATCACCAAAAATGGGAGATTGTAGCGAAAATGACCCTATTAGGCCATGTTTGTGATTTTTGTTATTAATGACAACATAGTCATTGGGACTAACATGTGTGTTAAGTATATGCTTTAGTAAGTCTCATGAATGCAATACATGAAGAAGCCACCGAAGCCGAGACAAAGTTTGATTGACTTGGAAAAGTCCTAGGAAGATTTGCCTCACCGGATGGTCTGGTGCAAAGGAGTTTGCACTCATCGAAGCATTATGTCCAGAGTATGTTAGGCTCACCAGATAGTCCGGTGTTAGGTCTAAGTGCACATAAGAGTATTTCTGTCAGTGAATTCAAGGAAGTTACATGCACCAAAAAGTCTAGTGATGAATCGATGAACACTCCGGAACATTTCTGATAGAGGGTGAGGATAGCCTCTGTCGGAGAGTGAACTCCTGTCGCAGGGATCCCGAGAGACCCCTTTTTAGAGATTCGGCCGGGGGGATGATCCTAGAAAAGCTTGCACGGGAAATGAGCGGAAAAGGAAATAAAATGCGATGGCTTGCGGGGACACCGGGTTTTTGGACAGGTTCGGGCCGCGCGGAGGCGTAACACCCTACTCCTGTATGAGTGTTATATCTATCCTTGAAGGAGATCCTTCAAGGGTATATCTGGTTCTCGAGGGAGAGCTGTTTACAAAGAGCAGGAGGCTCTTATGTTCTAGCTGGCTGGTTTCTTGATTGTCTTGTGATCGGGGGTGGTGATTTCTTGTTCTTTGACTGACCTCTTGTTTTTCTCTTGTCCTCCTCTTTTTCGTTGTTCGTCTCTCCGTCCCCTTCTTGGTGCCCCCCTTCTTTTTCTTTTATAGATGCGCCGACCTCGACATATCCTGAATGGGAAAGAGGGGACGCGAGTGCCCAGGTGCCACGGAGAAAGGTCTAATCATTTCACTTTGGCGAAGTGACAGGGGCGGTGGAGGAAGGCGGCGCGCATTCGACCACTAGCCGCTGCGGAAGCTTCGGGGTGCCATAAAAAAAAAAAACCCACCGGACAGCCTCAGAGGTGCCCGGTGCGTCCACTCTGTCTTGTTCTCCTGCCAGGGCAGGGTGGCAGGCCGAGTGCTTCGATTCTGGTAACGTTATCCCGAGGTGCGCAAGTGGAAACGGGACGGGACCCGTGCATTTAATGAACCCACGCCCCCCAGCCAGGGCATGGCCGGGTCTGACACTGGGGCGTGGGCAGCCGAGAATGTCAGGATGTCAGAATGCCAGGCCACGCGCGCCTATTAAATGCGGCATCGGGCCCTTGACTGGATGATACTCTGGCGACGGGGCCCTTTGAGTCTTTGAACGATCTTGCGCGAACCTTCTGGGGACCGAGTCCCCGGGGGCTGCCACGTGCAGCCCCGAGCACTATTTCTCGAGCATCTTGGGGGGACCTTCGGGGCACCGAGTCCTCGGGGGCTGCCACGTGCAGCCCCGAGCACCCTCTCCCGAGTACTTCAGTGAGACCTTCGGGGCACCGAGTCCTCGCGGGCTGCCACGTGCAGCCCCGAGCACCCTCTCCCGAGTACTTGAGAGGGACCTTCGGGGCACCGAGTCCTCGGGGGCTGCCACGCGCAGCCCCGAGCACCCTCTCCCGAGTACTTGAGTGAGACCTTCGGGGCACCGAGTCCTCGCGGGCTGCCACGTGCAGCCCCGAGCACCCTCTCCCGAGTACTTGAGAGGGACCTTCGGGGCACCGAGTCCTCGGGGGCTGCCACGCGCAGCCCCGAGCACCCTCTCCCGAGTACTTGAGTGAGACCTTCGGGGCACCGAGTCCTCGCGGGCTGCCACGTGCAGCCCCGAGCACCCTCTCCCGAGTACTTGAGTGAGACCTTCGGGGCACCGAGTCCTCGCGGGCTGCCACGTGCAGCCCCGAGCACCCTCTCCCGAGCACTTTAGAGGGACCTTCGGGGCACCGAGTCCTCGGGGGCTGCCACGCGCAGCCCCGAGTACCCTCTCCCGAGTCTCTGCTTTTACCTTGCAGGGTGGTGATATGTGGTGGGCGGCCGGTTTGGCCTCGGGACTTAGGGACCCCTGGTTCTAAATACACCGACAGCCTCACTGGATGATCCAATGCTCAAGGAAGCAATACACAGCGGAGCATTTCTAGAAGAAGGCAAAGGAAGATGAACTCACCGGATGATCCGGTGTACTAGTTGTACTCACCGGAGTATTGTACTGGAGCATTTCCTGAAAAGAAGGATTCAAGTAATGAAGCACGAAGATCAACTCATCGGATGATCTGGTGATCACTGGAGGATCACACCGGAGTATTTTGTGCAGAGAAGAATGAAGTGGCTCGGTTAGCTCAAGATAACTCATCGGATAGTCCGATGATAGTTTGAAGGTTATGCTAGATAGTCCGGTGTTCATAGAGGCTTTGAGTGAAGTTCCAACGGCTTGTTTCTGATGTTGTATTCATCGGATGAGGTGTTAGCACTACTGTTGTCATGGGATCATCCAGTGTTAACATCTTTTCTGAGCCGTTGGGAAAACGCCTAGTTGGCGGGTTTGAGGCTGTAAATACCCCTCCAGTCGGTTATTTGAAGGTGTTGGAGTCCAGAGAAACATAGAGATACTTGAGAAGACATCCAATCCACCAAAGTTCTTAAAATTATTATCTAAGGCAATTAAGCATAATATTAGTGAGTGATTAGTGCTTATAGGCCTAAAAAGAGTGTCACTAGGTGATTGCAGCCTAGAGAGTGGATCAAGGAGTGATCCTAGCTTGTACTGGGTGGTACACTGGTACCTTAGAGTCTTGGTGAGTCGCCTGCACCTTGAGCTAGAGTTGTTCAAACGTGTTGACCATCCGATTTGGTGCGGAGTGGTAGCAAGATGCTTGTACGGGGATGCAGAAACCATTGTCTTGGTGGCTCAAGCTCCGAAGTGAAGACGACGACAAGTGACTAGGAGAGAGGCTAGTGGTGAGACCTTGGCTTTGTGGCTTGGTGGCTCATCCGTATTGAGGCCTTATCTTTGTAACTTGGTGGCTCAAGAGCCGTGACCGGAAGAGCCTTAGCGACCGGAAGCATATCCTTGGTGGCTCCAACGTAGACTAGGGGTGGCATTCATGCCATCGATACCATGGGTTAAAAATACTTATGCTTAGTTTGCTCTCTCTACCTTATTTACATTTTGGCATTTACATACTTGCAATTTACCTTTCTAGATAGGTTGCAAGCTCTTTTGAGCGATAAAGTAGACACACTAGATAAACCTATAGCACATTTAGATAAAAATTGATATAGATTTATCATATGTAGTTTTTTTGGAGCCAAATAGATTCTAAATATTCTAATTCACCCCCTCTTAGAACATTCCCCATCCTCACATGTTCGAGTCTCGTTCTCCTACGGTGTTGCCCCTGTTGTACTCCTTGTTGGGCCCAGCTAGTCCTGTGCAGGGGAGGGGATGCCAGCCAGACGCCAATGCCAGATAGGCGCCAGCCCAACAGGGGCGGTTCGTGACATTCCTCCATGCTTGAAAAGTGGCTTACCCCCAAGTCACACCATCTTTGATGTAGTAGATACTGGCCGAAGGCGGTGTGGATGGCGTAGATGAGAGACGTGGTGTCCTTGAAGTTTCTGCACATGAGGATGCACCCGGCCTTCTCGTTGGAGTAGATGCAGTACCCAACCAGTGAGACAAGGTTCCGGTGGTGCACGCGGTTGATGATCTTGATCTCCACCTGGAACTCACGGTCGCCTTATCAGCTCTCCGTCTTGAGCTTCTTGATCGCTACCTCAGTGTCATCCAGCCCTCCCCTATACATGCACTCGAAGCCACCTTGCTCGATGATGTTGTCCAAAGAGAACCCGTTCGTCATGGTGGCGAGCTGCTCATATGAGTGCGAGCCTCCAGACGGCAATTTGATGATGATGTCAACCAGGTCGCATGCCATGTCAACCATGGGTGCGGCAAACACATCAAGCATGAGCGTGGTGACAGGGCACGTCATAGCCTCCACAGCGTTGATGGTCGCAGAGCGCGATCTGTGGGCCAAACGTGCTGTTGGAGCGGAGCACGGAGATGAGCTACGGGTCTCACCCTTCCCTCGTCACCATCTGAAGTGGCTCAGTTTGAAATTTGTGTAATTTTTCTGAGCTTATTTATTTTCATGTTATGGCGATTTCATATATACCTTTAGATCTTGTCCTCTAATTTTAGCATTTTGATGAGCTGGTGTGAGGCTGCAGCCTATAACACCATCCTAACATCAACTTCTGCTAAGAATAAAACCTTAGATAATTCGGGTTTTCTTGGATGTATTTGAACTTTTGAACCTTTCCCTATCTTTTGACTTTTGAATCTCCAAACTACTTATTGATCACATTATGAAATATGATCTTGTACAGGATAATTTTTTCGTTGAGTTCTTTTTTCCTAAACTAGTAAGCGTGCACGTGTTAATGTTATGACAAGAGTATGCATATAAAATCAGTAACATTGTAACATGAGTTGAAATTTTAATTAAACTATAGTGTAGAAGTTTATGGTCACTTATTATATTATTTAAGTAAACTACAGTATAAAAGTTTACGCTCACCTATTACAATTGTACATAACTAAAGTGAAATAACCGATATGATTATGTATTTCTGGATAAGTTAACATATACTTAGATGATTTTAAAAATGTAAACAAGAAAAATAAATGGTACAAAAGTCATGAGCAAAAATAATAGTGGAACTAATCTCTCATTCTGACCATGTACTGTCTGATGCATTTATCACATCCCCGTACAAATTTAGGGATGTTGTCTTTATATTCATTTCGCACACATCATGTAAGTGCATTATATATCATTGTAATTGTCACCAAAAAAGTGCACAACCAAGTGGCCAATTTCTTAATGCAAACCACAATACTGTTGAGAACACTCATAGTGCAAATCGATGGTTGTAGTTGTTGACTGTTCCACGCACAAATGAAGTTAATAACAAAAAACCTCATCGCGAACCTGCAGAAGTACATGTTGTTACATCTACGTGGATAATCTAATTGATTGAACCGATGTTTTAAGAAATATTGTATTCCATGAAAGCCATATGCCAGTGAGTGTGTGTGTGTGTGTGAGAGAGAGAGAGAGAGCAATATGCAAAAAAAACCATTATAGCATGGGATATTACACAGGCACAAAATATAACAAATATATCTCTAACAACCTCAACCATTTTATCTGCTCCATGCCCCCTAATTTACCATAGAGGTAAAATATATACCAATATCTTTGGGGGCAAAGTCTCCCATACGGTTTCATAGATGTTGTAGTGCCCTTACTTTAGTCACCCCTTCACAATTTTCTTGCAAAATCGAAGACTCTTCATCATTTTATGCAGATAAACAAGCAAAAAATTGAGACTTGGTACAAATTTTTGTGACACAAAAGTCACACACTGCACACTTACTAACCAACAGTGAGTAATTTGCAGAAGAGCAAGCCTTGTATTGTTCAAATTTTAGTAAAGCATGGCCAAATTATGGTCTCACACCAATCATGCACTACGATCAGCAAAAACATAGTAATATTATAATCCACAACCACAAAAAGGAAAGCATTTCCCAAATTCAAGCTAGTTCTATATCAAGAAAATAATGAAATATCAATCACTGTGCTAAAATTCGGATGGACAATAATTATACAGTCTTTTATGTCAGATGAAAAAAGTATCGATTATTAGCCTCACCTTGGATCCCCAGATCTAAGGAATATCCTCAACATTCTTCCTACCATCCCCAATCACAATGCTTCCTGTGTTGGATGTTTGTTCCACCAAATTATACCAGTGTGGTACTGTGCAGTAATTTGTATGCAATTGGATTACAAATTCACCGAAACCAAAAGTTCACCTACTAATCCACTAAATTCTTGAACCTTGAACAGAAGTGAAGATCGCAACCCAAACAACTTTTCAATTGTATAAAAATTGTGTGAGTGTCAGGAATCCCATGAGAAACCATATTGGTCTTTGCAGAATGAACAAAGTAAATGGATCTTTAAATGATAAAGTCAATTGAAAAGGCAATAGAAATGGAAATGTAGATGATCAAACAATCACAAAGAGCTTATCTTGAGTCCTATGAAACCATGCACATGTAAGAACCTTGGATTATAACACAATATTGTGTACTGTATCTTGCATCCTAACAAAATATATATGAAATTTCAGCAAACTAAATCAAATTTCTTCACTGCATTTTTGTCTTCACATGTATCAGAGGCTTTTGGCTTCTTCTACTTTCAACCATCACAATTGTACTGATAAAACCAGGACATGAAGACAGTCTCTCATGTCAATTATACACTTAATTTGCAGTTGATAAAATAGCAAAATAAAAAACAATTGCAAGAAAGGTCTAGGGATCATGTGAAATACTGGTTGGTTTGATGGAGCTGATAACATCTTGCATGTTAGCTAGTTTTGTTATTGACCCCATATACCTATTCAATCACAAGGAAAAAATAATAAAAACAAGTAAAAGAATGATACTTCGGCCATTCTTTCTTGGTCAGTAAAATCACAATGAAAACCTCATTTGTTTGTCATGCTTCTCATGGGGATCATCTTAAGACAAACAAAACGTTCATGAAATCACTACATTATTAGTCTATGAGCTAAACGCCATATTCATCCAAGTGTGAAATAAGCGGTTTTATACAAAATTACATGAATTAATATGTCTGAAAACTGAGCATCAAGGACTACCAAACTAACATAAAAACATGGCATGAAGGACAAGGGTTGAACATCTAACCCAAGCTGGTCTGTGAAACTACGACTTACAAGCCTATCCTTTTTTCCATGTGATGATCTGCATGTAGATAGCAAATACACTTTAGAGGAATACAACATTGTTGTGCCAACAAGCATTATAATTTTGAAAATAACATAGCACATTTCAATCAGCATTCAATCAAATTTTGGGAAGTGATAGGGCTTCTATATATCTAGCCAAAACTTGTGTTCACAGAGTAAAAATAGCTGACAAAAAACATGTTTCAATGCAAACTCAAAGAAACTGAATAGTTCTACGGAGAAGGTTCACCATTCACCCGATCCTAGACCTTTCCATTGCTGCTAGCTCACCAGGGCTAGCAGATCCTGGCTCAATGCTCTATCCCTTCTCCTCCCTCCTCAGTGCTCATCAGACTAATAAAATAATAATAAACAATTAGTTAGGATCTACATGTTGTATCACTAACATACAGTTTGGCAGCACAGGTTGTTAAAACAAAACAAAACCTTGTAGTACAAAGCTAAAATGACCCTTCAAGATCAACAGAATGAAATTCTTATAGTACAAGGTGAAAATTTGTATGATAATCTAACATAGGCATAAATACCTGTAGCCTACAAATGCTTTCACAATTTCAAACATAAAGGACAATTGTGTAACTTAGGGTTTAGCTCATGCTTGCATTTAGCATAATGTAAGGGAGCTTAGCAAATGGTATTTTCAAAGTATAGCAAAATCACACATCAACACTTCCATAATCTCACTATGAAATCTGAAAGTTGACAATATGCAGGCATTTCACACATGTATAGCATGTTGAAGCTTTCTGAAAGTAACATCTCATCAGGCATGTCGAATATGAAAAATTTTACAATAAGAGGGGAAAATCACCCCCGCCCCCCAACAAGCTTTTATATTAAATAAAATACAAAAAACATGTGTAGGGTTTAAGAAAACAAACCTGACTATATGAGAGAGGAGAAATGGAAAACTAAAGCAAAACTAAAGAAAAAACTTTATGATAAGGTGTCAAGCTAGGAGAAGACTGCAACTCTTGTTGCAGAATTTACTCTATACATGTGAAGAGCTACAATTTCTTTGAAGTTGCCAAGCCAATGATGTTGAGATCACTGGCTATTTTCAAAGATCTTCTCATTTCACAATTTCCAAATGCACCAGGCCGAGATTATGAAAACTTCTATGAACAAAGGACCCTGGAAATTCTGCTTTGCCAGAATGACATTGCTAGTAGTATATGCTAATTTTTGCCCAACATCTCTTGCTGAAACTACAATGCAAAATCATGTGATCTCTTGTTTCTTTTGTATTAGCATTGCATAGCACACATTTTAGTTACAATTGATTGTGAAGTTCTTTCTTTTGAGAATGTTTCTTATGTTCAGTCTATCAACACTCATTAACTAGGCAAAACTTTCAACTTGGGCATGCATTTTGATTTTAAAATCTAGGTTCAAATATGACTATGTTTTAGTGACCATGTTTATATCAAAGTGTAGTCTTCAACTTTTTATTTTCATTGGTTGTACATCAATTTATAACAAAATTCAAATAAATTTGTGAACTGTAGAATAAGATATTGCCTTAATGCATATTTCGATAAAAAAACCTAGCAGATTAAGTAAAATTCCTAAGCATAATTGAGTCTTTACACAATCGAGTGCAATATAGCTATGGAAAAGAACATTTGGAAGTAGATGCACATCATCATAAATAAAGGAAACCTAGCATTTTGCAATAATACAGAAGCATCAATTACCAGTCACAAATCTTTTTTTTCTTTTTTTTCTTTTTTTCAGCTGAGGAGGCTACAAAGGGGCCTCCCGGTGCCAACGCTGGGGATCGAACCTAGTTCTCCGGCTTGAGAGGGAGCCTAAGGAACCAACTCGGCTCAGCTCCCTCTCATACTAGTCACAAATCTAATAAAGAAATAATTGTGAATGCCTTTTAGAGCACTTACAATTACACCAGTATGTAATTGTAAGCAAAATCCTGAGATGAGGTACCCTTATCCTTTAGTCATTCCATCTGAAACACAAGTACACAAAAACATCAAACCACATCATTCGATACCCCCTTTCATTCCACAAAGAAGTGCAAGAGGAAGAAGAAGAGGATGTAAGAATTAGTGAAGAGAGGTGTCGAAACACAATTGAGGGGTGGTACAATGGGAGTTCTTCCCATCCATTAATCAAGACGGTGGTTGGTGGCCTTGCTGGTGAGCCGTGATGGCAAAGAAAGAAGGCACGGTGTTGAGGGCAGCTGTGGAACATGTGGGAACCTAGGAGACATGAGGTACCTGCAATGATGGATCCAAGATCATATCTTTGGGTATAGGGACGTGCTACTGCTAATATCCAATGACAAGACACATGTTAAAGTTAAAGTCAACAACTCACAAGCTTCCAGGCTGGCAGTGCTTGATTGCTCTGCTTAAGTTAAAACTATAATAGAACTAACAAGCATGCTATTTGTTGAACTGAACATCACAACAACATCATTAGCAAATTGATCCAAAAATCTCAACTTATTCTAATGAACTAGAAATATTGAATGTTGAGTGGCATTATATATGAAGTTTGGTAACACTAAATTAAGGCTCAAAGTAACCCAGTTTGTAACCAAGTTTTAGTTCGCATTACACTGCTATTTAATCAAGAAACCTTGTTTGAACAAAATCACAAAAGGAATTTGAATGTCTAATCACATACCTTATTGTGCAAATTGCAAGGCGTATGTGGTAGGCCGGCAACGGAGGGATCCTTCTAGCTCATCGTCTCACCCATGCGGGCGTGGTCGGCATCCATGGCAGGCCGGCGGCGGAGGAGGTACTTCTAGCATGTTGTCTCGCACATGCACTCGAAGTCAGCATCCATGGCATCCCGGTGGTACTTCCTATTAAAAAAATAGTTGTTTGGAGCTTACGGCACTTGTGGCACACCTAAACAACGGCAGTCACTGTGATCCAGGGACACTGCACGCAGCGGTGTGCATGTGGCGGGTGAGGGCGGCGCCGGATATGTAATGCAATGTTGAAAAGGGTCAAAATTAGCATTGTCAGATATTTAACACTGCAATTATTCCTGTTTAGAGTTGTCTGTTTGCAGGGTCTCAGCTGCATGCGTCGCTGCGATTGATGAAAAGATGGATCAAATCATTTCAAATGAAAAACAATCAGAAGCACAACGTGCAATGGCATAGCATCTGAAGGGACACACACCTGAATATGTCAACATCAACTACTTGCTGGCACGCGAGCAGGGCGTCCAATGCTTTCTCCTACACTAGCACATTTTAGTCCGCAAGCATCTTCTTAAAATGACCATAACCACCACCACAAAAAAGAAAAAAATGCTACCCATCAGATCTAGAACTAAAAAAAAAAGTCCTCAGAAATCTCTAAATGGAACTGCAAGAATCGAGCACAGCGCAGATTCAAGCGCGCAATGGGCCGGATTGGGGGGGGGGGGGCAAGGAGCATATCTGACCGAACTCGCTGAGGCAGGCATCCTTGGGGTCGGTGATGGAGTCGTAGAGGGCGGCAAGGTCAATGTTGGCATCGTTTCGCACCTTCCGGTTCTCATGCCACAGTCGTTCGTCCCATGATAGCTTCTTCGCCTCCTTGAGGAGCTTCTCGTCCTTTGTCAACACGACGGCTAGCTCCGTCGAACGATGTGGTGGTACAACCTCACCAAGTTTTCCAAATGGTGCTGCAATGGACACTCACAGTCGGAGACGGGTGTTGGAATGTCGCTGCAACGAATGCTCACAGTCAGAGACGAGCCTTGGGATGTCCTTATCTTGGCTTTGAAGATGGCAATGCAGGGGGATTCCCCATGCTCATTGGCCAACAAGGCGAGCACCTCGGCGTCAGCCTTCCTCGTGGCCTAATCATCGCCGGTGAGCGTGTCACGGAGGCATGGCACCACGATGGAGTGGGGGTGGCTCAGCTGCGGGAGGTGACCGAGGCTACGCCAATGAGGGAGATGAGTGCGGGCTTGGCTTGAATATAGTGATGCTGTAGCATCTAGGCCCCTAGGTAAGTGGTAAGTGTTTCGGTGATTAATGACAACCATATTACTGTGACTAACAATTTGTTTTGAAGGGAATCAAAAATTCAGTATACAATGACATTTGGGTAATCTTGGTCCCTAAAGTGCTTATATGGACAATCAAAGGACATATGCTTTAAGACTAAGGATCTTCTAGTTCTAAGTGTCACAAAGGAGATGGAGGATACTTAGAGTAGTATAGGTCTTCTTTTCTTTTAGTCTTTTGACCGTACTATAAAGGGGGGCTAAAAGTAGTAGCTTGACTTAGTGAGTCTAGACATAGATGATGCACACTTGTTAAATTCTAGCACTAGGTAGAGCATACAAGTCCATGGTGAAGCTGTCAAGGAATTAGAGCTCAAAGAGATAAGAAGAAGAAGAACAAGTCCAAGAGGCTTGATGCAAGTGAGGATGAGGACAAGTACAAGAAGAAGGATCAAGATAAGAAGAAGAAGAAGCTCTTTAACAAGAGAGGTGGAGGACGTAAAGCCTACATTGTTGGTGAATGGGTCTCCGGTGAGAGCTCAAGTGATGACTCAAGTGATAATGATGACAACAACTTCGCGGGTCTTGCAATCGTCAATGATGATCCACCTCTACCTCCACCACCTATGTGCCTCATGGCAAAAGGTAACAACTGAGGAAGATGATAGTAGTGATGATAATGATCTTTCTCCTAATGATCTATCTAAGCTAATGAATGACTATGCTACTATAATCAAGAGGCAAAAGGCTAAAATCAAGTTGCTTGAAAATGCTAACTCCATGCTTAGTTCTAAACATGATGAGTTGCTCACTAAACACAATAATTTGCTTGGAAAATATGATGAAGTAGTTGAATCCAACAAGTCTCTCAAAGCAAGTAACTATAAGCTAAAACTTGAGCATGATGGCCTAATATACAAACATCAAGAACTTGAGCATGCCTATGATGCCATTGATCATAGCTTGAATGATTTGGTTGATAATGATGTAGTTAAGGTCAATGCATCTACTTCTTGTGATGATCTTCATGATATATCATGTGATATTACATCATCATCTAAGACTAACCATGCAAGGGAGCAAGAGCTTGAAAGTGAAATTGCAAGTCTCAAATCTTGTGTGGCCCGGTTGACTAAGGGGGAGTACAAGCACAAGGAAATCATCATGAAGAATGCTTTGTACTACAACAAGAAATGACTTGGATGCTTCCCCAACCCGGTAAAAAGGATCATAAAGACACCGGAGATCAAGAATTGTTTCATCAAGGAAGTTGGTTCATATTGCCAACATTGTCAAGTCACCGGACACCACACAAGGGAGTGTCCAATTCCTACCAAACCTCTCCCTATTTTGCCTTCCAAATACAAGTCCACATTTAATGATCATCATTTTCTATTGCATAAGCTTAAAAATGGTAAAATTATGGCAAAATTCATTGGAACTCAAGCTAAGGGCAAACTTCCTAGGCAACTTTGGGTGCCTAAATCTCTTGTATCTCACATGAAAGGTACCAAACTTGGTTGGGTACCTAAACAAAAGGCTTGATCACATGTGTGTAGGTGAACTACAAAGCCGGTGGAAAACATTGGGTGCTTGATAGCGGATGTACACAACATATGACCGGCAATGTAACGATGTTCACCTCTCTAGAAGATGAAGTGGATAATCATGATAAAGTCACTTTTGGTGATAACTCTAAGGCAAATGTGGTAGGTTTGGGTAAGGTGGCTATCTCAAAAGATCTCTCTATTTCCGATGTTCTTTTAGTAGAATCACTTAGCTTCAATCTACTCTCCGTAGCTCAACTATGTGATTTGGGTTTCACATGCTTGTTTAGTGATGTTGATGTTATCATAACGAGTAAGAAGCATAATGACCTAATATTCAAGGGGTTTAGACATGGGCATATCTACCTTGTGGATTTTTCCTCTAATGAAGCTAGCTTGACTACATGCCTTTTCACCAAGACATCTATGGATTGACTTTGGCATCGTCGGCTTGCACACATTGGGATGAGCCAACTCAAGAAGGTATTCAAAAATGGGAAGGTGGTTGGTGTGAAGGATGTGGTTTTCGAGAAGGACAAGTTATGTAGTGCGTGTCAAGCCGGAAAACAAGTTGCAAGTCCTCATCCATACAAATCTATGATGTCCACGTCAAGATCCTTGGAACTTCTACACATGGACCTCTTCGGACCGACTACCTACAAAAGTCTTGGTGGTAATTTATATTATCTTGTCATTGTTGATGATTATACAAGATATACTTGGACTTTATTTTTAGATGACAAAGGAAAGACCGTTGAAATCTTCAAGAAGTTCGCAAAGAGGGCTCAAAATGAGTTTGAGTCCACACTTGTGAAGATCCGGAGTGACAATGGGACAGAGTTCAAGAACACTCAAATTGAAGACTTTTGTGAAGAAAGAGGCATAAAACATGAGTTTTCATCAACCTACACACCTCAGCAAAATGGCGTAGTGGAAAGGAAGAACAAGACCTTGATTACACTTGCAAGAGCAATGTTAGATGAGTATGGTACCCCAGAGAAGTTTTGGGTGGAAGCAATCAATACGGCGTGCCATGCTTCTAACCGAGTCTACCTCCATCGACTATTGAAAAAGACGCCATATGAGCTTCTCATTGGGAGAAAACCCAATGTCTCCTACTTCCGGGTGTTCGGATGTAAGTGTTTTATCTACAAGAAAAAGGAACGCCTAGGCAAGTTTGAAAAACGTTGTGATATTGGTTTTCTTGTTGGCTATGCATCAAACTCCAAAGCATATCGAGTATTCAACAACGCCACCGGCCTTGTTGAAGAAACTTGTGATGTGGAGTTTGATGAATCTAATGGCTCCCAAGGAGAAGTTATTTCTTGTGATAATGTAGGTGATGAACCCTTGAGAGATGCAATGAAGAATATGGCAATTGGGGATATCAAGCCTAAGGAGGATGATGGAGATGTACCCTCTACTTCAATACCGCACACCTCAATGGCACCCCAAGTTGATAAAGATGAAGACAAAGATGATCAACCACTTCCATCACATGACGTCCATATCTCTCAAGAGGAAGCTCAAGCGCAAGCTCAAGATGTTGGACCACCACAAAATACACCTCAACAACCACAAGTGAAGCATACACATATTTCCAAAGACCACCCGATTGACTTGATCATTGGGAGTCCATCTAGGGGAGTACAAACTCGTTCTCGTCAGTGTGCTTCGTTTTGTGAACATTACTCGTTTGTCTCTTGTTCAGAACCCACACATATAGATGAGGCTCTCAAGGATCTGGATTGGGTATTGGCAATGCAAGAAGAACTTAACAACTTCACCCGCAATGAGGTATGGATACTCGAAGAGAGGCCTCAAGATAAGAATGTGATTGGAACCAAGTGGGTCTTCCGTAACAAGCAAGATGAACATGGTGTGGTGGTACGCAATAAGGCAAGACTTGTCGCACAAGGTTTTGCACAAGTCGAAGGTTTGGATTTTGGGGAAACATTTGCTCCCGTGGCAAGGCTTGAAGCCATCCGTATCCTTCTTGCATTCGCTTCACATCATAACATTAAACTTTATCAAATGGATGTGAAAAGTGCATTCTTAAATGGCCTTATTAATGAACTCGTATATGTTGAGCAACCTCCCGGTTTCGAAGATCCTAGATATCCTAATCATGTTTATAGGTTGGTCAAGGCGCTTTATGGACTCAAACAAGCCCCACGAGCTTGGTATGAATGTCTACGTGACTTCCTCATCAACCAAGGATTCAAGATCGGGAGGGTGGATACCACATTGTTCACAAAAATCATCGACAATGAGCTCTTCTTGTGTCAAATTTATGTTGATGATATAATATTTGGTTCAACTAACAAAGAATTTTGCAAGAAATTTGGTGACATGATGTCTAAGGAGTTTGAGATGTCAATGATTGGGGAGCTAAATTACTTTCTTGGATTCCAAATTAAGCAATTGAAGGAAGGGACATTCATCCATCAAGAGAAGTACACGAGAGATATCCTCAAGAAGTTTAAGATGGAAGAGTGCAAGCCAATCAAGACCCCCATGCCTACAAATGGACATCTCGACTTGGATGAAACGGGTAAATCGATTGACCAAAAACTCTATCGTTCTATGATTGGGTCACTCCTTTACCTTACCGCATCTAGGCCCGACATAATGTTTAGTGTATGCATGTGCGCTCGTTTTCAAGCTAATCCTAAGGAATCTCATCTTGGTGCGGTAAAAAGAATCCTTAGATACCTAAAGCATACACCTAGCATAGGCTTGTGGTACCCAAAAGGTGCTAGTTTTGTACTCCTTGGATACTCAGATTCGGACTTTGCCGGATGCCGTGTGGATCGCAAAAGTACTTCGGGTGGGTGTCACTTACTAGGGCGATCCCTAATCTCTTGGAGTTCTAAGAAGCAAAACTCAGTAGCCTTGTCCACAGCTGAAGCAGAATACATTGCCGCCGGAGCATGTTGTGCTCAAATCCTCTATATGAAGCAAACCTTGTTAGACTTTGGTGTTCATCTAGAGAAGGTTCCACTCCTTTGTGATAATGAGAGTGCCGTAAAAATTGCTAACAATCCCGTTCAACACTCCCGCACAAAGCACATTGATATCCGTCATCACTTTCTAAGAGACCATGTGGCAAACAATGATATATCCCTTAGTAGTGTTCGATCGGAAGATCAATTGGCGGATATCTTCACTAAACCTCTAGATGAAGCCACTTTTAGTAGATTACGAAATGAACTAAATGTGATCGATGCTTCTAATGTCATATAGATGCATTCATAATAGGAACTTGTCTAACCTTCTCAAGATAATGGTGAACATGGGTTTTGCTTGAGATGGTGGGTCACTAGTTCTTCTCAAGGCAGGTTGTTGGGTTCACCATGAAGAAGCTTGAGAAGGGAAGTAATATGACAAGATAGATTAATTTAATATGCACTCATGTTTACTTTCATGAATTAACCTTGCATTGGCGGTATAGAGATCACAAAGGAGAATATTACTCTTTGAGATGGTTGTTCACTCTTGATGTGAGCATACAACTCTATAAGTGTGTTTAAATTGATATAAGTGCTTAATGCCTATTGAGTCATATCCTATCGAATTTAAGGTCTTAATCTTTAAGTTCGTAGGAAATATGGCTCAAACATATCCATTTGAGTTCCATCTCTTACTCTTTGAATCTTATTTGCCTATTTTTTTTAAAAAAAAATAATTATTATTATTATTATTATATATATATAGTAAAGCCTTTTGGCAAATATTTGCAAAGGAGTGTTTGAGAGGGTAAAGATGTCACTCAAATTGATCCAAATATGTGTTTATGTTGAGTGGTTATTTGAAATTTGGACTCAGTAAGAGAAAATAGTTCAGCCTATTTTTTTCTTATCACCGGATAGTCCGGCGCTCCCTTAAATTTACCAGCGGAATATCCTGTGATCTCTGTCAGATCAACCATGGCAATAGTCCGGTGATCAGTTTAGTTATCAGCGGACATTCCGGTGCTCATTAGTTCTGAGAACTTCAAAATTTTAACATACGTCCGGTGATGTTATCTTGTTCTCAGCGGAACATCCGGTGAACAGAAGAAGTTTTCGGTCTCTGAAAGTTGGTTCTGCAAGAATTAGTCCGGTGGTCTATCCGGTGCTCTCTGTTGCCTCCACCGGATTATCCGGTGCTTTCAAAAACTGCGGGACCCACCTGTCATATATGTCTTCCCGGTCGGCCGGCTCTTTCATTTTTCGCCGCCGCTCGTACATCCTCGCGCCACCTCACCGACTCACCGCCTCTCAGCTCCCTAGCGCCGCCGCCGGGGTCACTCCGTCCACCGGCGCCACCAGGTCGCCGTCGCTGGCTCGTCGCCCGTCGTTGCCCCGAGCTCCCGCGCGCAGAGCCGCCTCCGACGTGCCCCACTCACCGCCGCCGCCCCTCCTGCGCCACCGGCTTTCGTCTCCAGGCATCGTGATCTGATCACCGGCACCTCCTCTCTCTCTCCTTCATCGTGGTGAGCACAATGTGGCCGGTCTACTCAAATTGATGAAGCCCTAGATCACACTTATACAATTTTGTGCCAAAATTCATGAAATTTCTTCACAAATCAAAGCAAATTTGATCCAATTTGTTGCTATTCCATCTCTTAGACATGAATTGAGTACATGATAGTCAAAATTGCGCATAATTTGGCCAAATTCGTGACAATCCATGCAAATTTCATTCAAATTCATATAAATTTGAGTCAATTTTCTCTCAAATTTGTGATCATTCAGTTTCAATCGACATGAATTGAGAGCATGTTCATTAATTGTGCGTCTTCCTTGTTAAATCAGTTGAATCTTATGCAAAATTGCCTCAAATTCATGTCAAATTAGATGAATCTCGTTCAAATTTTGACTCTCAATGCGATCAAATCATGAACTTAGCTTCATCTTCACCTTTTTCTATCACCTACTAGGGCATGTTCATCTGTTTGTGCCATATATCGCTCATTTCACTCAAATTCGAGCAAATTCATTCATATTTGCTTCAAACTCATGCCTATTTTGATTCATTTGCTCAAGTTCAAGTCCTACTGTATGCAATTGATCAATATCTATTGTCTCTTGCCTAAATCCATAGCATGATTGTCACAATTCATATCCATCCATGCTTAGGGTTCGGTTTAGGGTTAATTTCATTCGAAATCTTAAACCCAATGTGATCACTCATCTCTATTTCACGTTGCATCTGTCAGATGGGTCGTAATCGCAGTGACAAGGGCAAGGGCAAGGCAATTGAAAAGCCGAAGCAGAAGAAGTCAAAGACTCAGAAGGAATGGGACAGAGCGCTTGCTGCTGTTGATGCCTACAACAGGCAGGAGGGTTTTGTGATCAGAGATGACACCACCCCTCCTACACGTCGTTCCACCCGCACTCGTGCTTCCGGGAGGTCAGGTTCGACGCCTTCCAGCCGGTCAGGGGGCCGGAAGAGGGTTCGCCAGGAGCTAGAGGCAGTAGAGACACAACAGCAGCAGTCCGAGCAGTCCGAGCAGTCTGAACAGCAGCAGCAGTCCGAGCAGCAGCCTCCAGCTCAGGGAGAGGTCCGCTTGCTTGATCTCACGTCCTGCAAGGGTCCGAGGATCAAGAGGCTGAGATTCGTACCAGTCGAGGAGTGGTTCCCTGAGGTCAGAGAGGAGGGGATTGATCCCCGGTTTTGGACAGTGGTACAGGAGAGCTTCTATCGCTCATTTAGCAGGAAAAGCGTTCAGTTGAGCCAGCACAGGACGCTGAGATGGGAGTACTTGCAGTCAGCTGCAGGGGGAGCAGATGTGAGACAACACTTTGATGCATTCCCAGGTCTTACCGCTCTCCTCACTCAGGTAGACAGATATGTTGGGGATTGGGTCAGAGTATTCTATGCGACAGTATGGATCGCTCACGACAGGTCGTTCATTCAGTTCATGTTCCAGGGAGAGGTCTACAAATTGTACCGGGCAGATATGCTCGAGGCTCTGAGGCTCTGAGGCTTCAGGAGAGTACCAGATTCTTGCATGAGGTCGTTCATCCGAACGCTCATCCTCCTCGTCGTCCTCTGACCGGTGGTGTTTTCCCGACGGATGACGAGATCCGTCTGTTGTTCAGGTCGCCCTTTCCTCCAGATTCACTGAGACTGCCAGAGATGCTGACTCCGGAGGCGAGGGCAGTTCACTTTGCACTTAGACGCAGCCTGTTGCCTAGTATCAGGAACGCAGAGGCTATCACCAGTATCCAGCAGTGGTTGCTCTTATCTATCCTCACTCATCAGCAGTTCGACATTTTAGATCTCATCTTGTGTGAGATTGAGGATAACATAGCAGAGGGTCTGGGCAGACAGCAGCCATTCGCGCATTTCATCTCATATTTGTTGGCTCGCTCGATTCATTATCCAGAGCATCTTGACGTCTACCAGCGATCCCCGAAGCGATTCCCGGACTATATTCCTAGCGCTCCGACGGACAGACGTCGCGGACAGCGTGCTATGGCGCAGGCTCAGCGGCAAATCCCAGCAGAGGAGCGAAACAGAGTTGCAGCTGAGGACCAGGCCCTTGCAGAGGCCGAGGCAGAGCTACCTCATGCCTTCATAGACTTGGATGACGACGACAGTGACTCGGAGGACATCGAGTTCATTCCACCACTCCCGAGACGTCACGATGCTGAGGCCGGTGGTTCTACTCAGGGTGCGCCTCAGACTTCAGTTCCTTCCTCAGATACTGAGACAGCTACCACCGAGCCCTCTGCTGCAGTGCCTTCGGAGATCACTCTTATCCTTCGGCAGATGCAGCAGCAGCAGGCAGCTCAGGCAGAGGATGCTCGCTGCCGAGAGGAGCAGCAGTTTGCACTGATGCAGTCACTACAGCAGCAGCAGCAGGCCATGTTTGCAGCACTTCAGGCAGACCGTGAGAACAACGCCAGATTGTTCTCCGTTCTTTTCCAGGCACAGGGCCTTCAGTTGCCAGCTCCAGCACCTGCTCCAGCTCCTGCCCCGAGTCCTCTCCCAGGCAGTGTCAGTGCACTCTTGCGTACTCCAGGGTCCGATTTCCCTCTGTCAGCTCTCTTGGCCTCCGGAGTGTACTCTCTGCCTGCTGGGATGTCTCAGAGGCCAGTGTTACCATCGTTGACTTCTCCTGTACCCACTGGTCCTCTGAGCTTCGAGGACACTCCACAGCCGACAGTCCCCGAGCATCAGCAGCCTGTCATGTCTCCCCATGTCCCTCAGCTGTCAGTTGTGCCTTCTTCAGTCGCTGAGCCAACACTTGACGCTCCAGATGCTACTCTTCAGTCAGTGCAGGATCAGATCGTTGAGGCGACAGCAGCTGCAGGTCACAGTCCGTCCAGCTCCGACTCCGAGGCCGACGATTCTCAGTTCGTCGTGGCACCTTCTTCGACAGCATCGGGTCCTCCATCTTCTCCAGCTCCGGATGCTTAGTCATGTCCTAGTTTTTCTCTTTTTGGTGCTTAGATGCCAAAGGGGGAGAGTCTAGTAATAGGGGGAGTTGGTAGAGAGAGTAGTAATAGGGGGAGTTGGTAGAGAGAGTAGCTGGTGGGTCTAGTGAGATTTTGATTCAAGGGGAGGTTAGATTTTTGGGTAGCTAGTTTTGAAATGTTGGATCTTATGGATTGATTTTAATGTTATGACAGGCTATTTGGCTCTGTATATGGATGTGTTTCGCCTGTCATCACATTGTGTTTATTTTCATGCTCGCATAATTCTTACTTATTCTAGCATGATAGTTTTGTAGCGCTAGGCTTTATCTCGCTTTTATTGCTTTATACATTCTTATCTCTAGTATGATAGGTTGCTCTTCAAATTCATATCTCTATTGTTATTTGTGTTGTCATCAATCACCAAAAAGGGGGAAATTGTAGCATCTAGGCCCTTAGGTAAGTGGTAAGTGTTTCGGTGATTAATGATAACCATATTACTGTGACTAACAATTTGTTTTGAAGGGAATCAAAAATTCAGTATACAATGACATTTGGGTAATCTTGGTCCCTAAAGTGCTTATATGAACAATCAAAGGACATATGCTTTAAGACTAAGGATCTTCTAGTTCTAAGTGTCACAAAGGAGATGGAGGATACTTAGAGTAGTATAGGTCTTCTTTTCTTTTAGTCTTTTGACCATACTATAAAGGGGGGCTAAAAGTAGTAGCTTGACTTAGTGAGTCTAGACATAGATGATGCACACTTGTTAAATTCTAGCACTAGGTAGAGCATACAAGTCCATGGTGAAGCTGTCAAGGAATTAGAGCTCAAAGAGATTTGAATTGGACGAGCTCACAAAAAATTTATTCACCGGATTATCCTCTGATGGATGTCTAATACTCACCGGATAAACACTAATTGAGGCATCCGAATTATATGAAAAATTTCAGAAGTGTCACACCGGAATGTCCGGTGATGGAAGTCCGGTGACCACCGGAGCTTTTCCAGCAGAGAAAATTTTGGGAGAAAAACAACTTTGTAGTCACCGGATTATCCGATGCCCCATAATATGAACACCGGACTATTTCTTGCAGAGAGCATTGCTTGGGGCCACAGTGGAAAATTACAGTCACCGGACTATCCGGTGACTTAGCTGGCAGAACACCGGAGAAATGTTGCGAAGAAACTCAGACAAATTGAACTCACCGGATTATCCGGTGAGAGCAAAAAATATCACCGGAGTATTTCTTGCAGAAGGTTCTGAAATCTAAAGGGTCGGGTAAGTTGTACTCACCGGATTATCCGATGATGACTGTTGTTCACCGGAGTTTGTCACCGGACAAATGTTGCCGTGCAACGGCTAGTGACAGCTGACTCTGGGTTTGAACCCACCGGATTATCCGGTGATCTTAAGGATATAGCCAGCGGTTTATCCGGTGATTACAGAAAAATGGGAGTGGTTAGCCAACGGCTAATTTTTATCTCTAGGCTATAAATACCCACTCAGATGGTTTCAATAGTGGCTCTTGCGACTCTGTAGCAGCTCATACACTTGGTGTGTCATTTAAAAGCAAGAGAGAGAGCACTTGTGTCCATTCCAAGTTCTTAGTTGAGGATTAAGGACTTCTTTGAGTGCTTGAAGAGTAGCAAGTGTGCATCTAGTTGTTGTCTAGGCTTTGTCTTTGTCAAGCGAATCTTGAGGCTTGTTACTCTTGGTGGTTGGCAACACCTAGACGGTCTTGGTGATCGAAGGATTTCTCGGTGAGCTCTTGGAGGAATTGTGGGAGCCCCGGGAGAAGGAGGATGTACTTGGTTTGATACCCGCCAATCCGGAGATGGAGAAGGGGTAATCAAGAGAGAGCACTTGAGCCTTGGTGACTCAAGGGGGAGCGACATCCTTGGTGGATGCTCCAACGAGGACTAGGGGGAAGTGCCAACTTCTCGAAACCTCGGAAAAAAAATCGGTGTTGTCTTCTCCAACTCCTTACTTTCTTGCATCTTATTTTGAGTTTTGTTATTATTGCAAGTTCTTCTTAGTGATTATCTTTCTTAGTTAATTCTTGCTTGATTAGCTATCTAGTTCTAGTTAAATCCCTTAGTCACATTTCCTTTTAGTTTTATTTGCTAAAGCGGTAGAAGTTTTAATTAATATCCCAATTCACCCCCCCCCCTCTTGGGCTATTCGATCCTTTCAGATGCGGAGGAGCTTGAGGAGGTGTGGTAGGAGGGGCCAGAGGTAGGAGGCGAGGTCGTCGGTGAGGGCTGAGGCCTTGACAGCCGCCATCGCAGTGAGCTACGTGCATTGGTCTTGATCGTGGAGCACGCGTGGTGTCATCAAGCATGATGCGCACGAAGGAATCCGGGTCCTGCACCCACCACAGCGCAGCAGCCACGACCCTGGGCACAAGCAGCTCAATGGCATCCCGTGGGTGCTCGCCATCCATGAGCATGAAAATCCGGAGCATGTGCCGCTGCAGCGGCATCCTGTTGGTGGGTCGCGCGTCGGAGACCACGGCCATGAACCCCGGTAACTCGTTGGCATCTAGCTCGCACGCGATTTTGTCCAACCCACACGCGAATATTCCTTGATTCCTGGAGGGTGTGTGTGAGCGCGATGACAGGGTCGAACGGGATCTGATGCGCCGGCCACCTGAGGCGAGCAGCGAGGCGGTGAGGTGCATCATCAAGGCGAGGCACCAGGCGGGTGACGGCAGCCATCACGGAGATGGACAACTGTGAGGTTTCCAAATTAGCCTAAGGGCATGTGCAGTGGTACAAATGGTTGATGTCTATAATACCATTCCATGTCATATATACACAATATAATAGAGAAGCTATTGTGTGAGTTAACTGCAAATAATCTAAATGACACTCAATTGTTAAATGACACGTGAAAAGTTGAGATCACAAATAACAGACGACATCTATATAATGGAGGAAATACTATCTATAAGAGTGGTTGTCTGGCGCTTTAGACTGTCTGTTAATTAATAGATAACATCTTTCTCTATCTTGTTTCTATTTTCTCCATGTCAGATAAAATCCTAGTTGACTCTTTTTTTGATAGCTGACGTCACCTCATTGTACACGCCCTAAGAAGCGGACGTGAGGTTTCCAAATTACAGTAAGATGCGAGGAAGGAAGGTGAGAACAGGAGATGGGAGATAATATTTGACAATAGACTGCTTGATCATATACTGTGGAGATCATCCAATTTTATCATAACTCGTACATTTATAAGAGTATAGATTTGCAATCATTGAATTTTTCTGAATATTTTGAAGTAGTTTTTCATTTTCCTTTTTCCCAAGCTCATTTTGGATTTTCTAGGTTTGTCAACACTTACATTTAGGCCCCGTTAGAATGAATGAATGCAAAATAGAGAAAAGGTGAAAAACACAAAAATAGAAAAGGAATGTGGCCACAAAACTGAGGAATGGAAAAATACAAGAATTCTAGAGGATTAGGTGTTTGGAACGCAGAAAAAGAAAGAGTACACGAAACTTAGACTAATTAAGTCCTCTCAAACAATATTAGACTTAATTAAGACCTAGGCTTTTCACTGTAAGCTAGAGAGAGAGAAACATTGTTGAACCCATCGAGCTTTGATTTGCTTAGGAAACAGCTTGCTTCTCTCCAACCACGGAAAATTTTCCTTTAGCTCGAATTGGATGTTATGTTTCCTCTAAAAAGTACAGGTGGTGAAAACTTTCCGAAGGAAAGGATTTGCTCAATCCTCCGTCCCAAACGCCATGAACAGTGCTCAAAATGGAGGATTCCTGATTCCTGTACTTTTCCTTTGGAATTCCTCGAATCCAAACGGAACTTTAGTTTCAGGAAATAGAATAAAGAAAACATTAACCCCAATCCCAACGACCCGGGCTGGATACCCAATACGATAAACCAAATTTTGGCAGCTGACAAGTGGCCCCGCCTTTCTAGGTAACATGCATGGTTGAAGCCTCCAACTCCCCCGTACACGTGGTTGCATATGAAATCATGACATATGCGCAAATCCAGGCAAAACACGCCGTTCATGGGATCAAACCTTTGCTTATTCTAGACTAATTTACGACGAAGAATGTAATGTCACCAACTCCATGGTGTGCACGAGGCCAACTTATCAAATTTAATCTCTACGATTATTACTATTATTTAAGATAACAATCACAACAAGCAAATTCCTACTAATGATTGATATGCCTTGATGCTGTTTGACAGCACTGGACAGCCTTAATAAGGTAGCAATTTGCGCAATTTGAGTGGAACCATCTCTAGAGCCTCCAATTTTGCTCCGAACGAGCAAGAGGTGCAATGGATCCCTTAATCATAGATCCATATTAGTACTTAGTACATCAGTCTTGAGTGCACGAGCACTGTCAAGCAGCAGTTTATACATTCTGTTGTCATTCTGCAACCAAACGGCGGCTACATCTCATACTGTTTGCTCTCTGCAAGATAATTCTAGTAAGATTACATACAAGATAAAGGCGCAGGTGAATTCTCCATCCATCCCTAAAGGTGGATATCAGCATCTCTGTGAGGTTCAGAAGACAATGATCGATTAGCGGTTAGAGCAAGAAAACCAGGTTCAAGGATTAAAATACAATACTGATATAGATAGGATAGGATGTGGCCCTAATATGGTTTAACAGAAGTACAGAAACCATGTTGACATATTAGTACGGCAAATATGTCCCTCACCAATATTATATGAGTTCTGCAAAATCTTTTGGTTACTATTGCGTGGTAACTCCTACTAATATATCTGGGGATCAGATATAATCAAAGCTTTTGCCCGGTAAATGGGCATCCTTGTTCCAAAAGATACTAGTTCCAGTCCAGTTGCTGCTATCTGGAGGTTATTGAAATGTTGCCGCCTTCAGATTTTGGAAGTTGTTTTTGTAGCTTCAACCTGTGATACTCTTAGCATGTGTGATCATACATGAGATTTACAAACTTGGACACATTGATGTGAAAGCAGCTAGGTCATATACTACTAAG
Source organism: Phragmites australis (assembly GCF_958298935.1). NCBI lineage: Eukaryota > Viridiplantae > Streptophyta > Magnoliopsida > Poales > Poaceae > Phragmites > Phragmites australis. The sequence goes on along the minus strand of NC_084940.1, from coordinate 22,635,379 downwards.
CAACTTTCCTTTAATTAATGTTTTGGTTCAAATGAAACTCCAAAACTCCACTGTTCTTGCAGAAAGATAATATTTAAGCCTACGTTGTGTTCAAATAAATGGATCTGTCATGCCAAGCTCATATACTACTTCCGGCTGAAAACTTGTTTTGGGAAAGAAAATAAAAAGTTACGCACTAGTCACAGCAATTATGTCAACAATACCAAATTAAACAAACATGAGTGAGATCAGAGTTATTACCAGTTAGGGCGCACATCCCATCTACTAGGTCGCTTCCTCTTAGAAGGCAAGCTTTCCGCAGGACTTGGTATATCAGGAAATACTTCTCCATCCTCTGATTCACTCTCGGACTCTTCACTAATCCATCCACGGCAGGGAGGCCTTGCAGCAGCAGCAGCTTTTGTAACTGGAGGCAGTGGCAGTACAGGTTCGAGGGGACGTGAACTGTTGGGAGAAGCATGCTGTTCAAGGGCCGACTGAGATTTAGTCGGTGCCTCACTATGCACTCGTGAAATTTGCATATCATTTTCCGGTGGCGCCTCATCCGCAGCCACTTCTTGTTGCTGCATAAAGGCAGTCCACGTAAAAATCTGACTGGATGGCAACATAAATCCCAAGCATGTACTTAATTTTCTTTTCGTGACGATTTCTTGGTGTGCTAGTTTGTGCCTAAATTTTAATACTGGTGTATTTTCCAGTAGTAGTTTTGCTGGTGACTGTAAGTAGGTTTGCAAATACCCACGCAATGCTGAGAACTTGACATGGATGTCTGTCCTTAAGTATACCAGTTTAGAATAGTAGGCTGTTGCTAAAACAAATTGTGCTGTTTAGGTGACCATGCTATATGCACTGGATCCTAGGCCAGAGGGTGACATTGCAAGATCACGGGAAATGCTGTTGGAAAAAAGTTGCCCAACTCAATTGTCCAAGGCATTCTATGGCATTCAAATACAGCATGCATTTGTGAATCAATGCTGCAACGTTACATGCTCCAGCATAAGAGGGAATGCGCAATTACACTCGATGTAAAATTCAGGCAAACATTAAGTCACCGGATAGGGAGGCATGGAAAAACAGGAATGGGGGCAACAAAGTGACAGACTGAAATAAGGAAGGTGAAGGGCGTTCACCTGATCCTTCTGCTGCTGTTGTGCCTGCTCTTCCAGGAGCTTTTCAAGTACAACACGGTATGATCCCTCCTCCAGGAACACCCAACCATCCCTCCCGTACAGCTGAATTGAAGCATTGTCCACAGAAATGGTTAGAATTCATCATTCCTCAATCAAAGATTTTTCAACAAGAAAACGAATTCCTCAATCAAGCAGCCTCTCACCACAATCAGTTCTCGAATCATGAAAAATATGTCAACTTTGCTACATTCCTCGCCCCAAACGAAGTGAAAGAAAAATTGCTACATCGCCGAGTACGCATGCATACATTTCAAGGGCTCCTTACAGGGCTACGACCAAATCAAGATGGTTTCTTTGCTAGGCACATCATGTAGCACGCGTGTATAAATTTCAAGTGCATCTGCGATATACACCACTCCACTAGACGATCCTGCGGCGCAACGATAAACCCCACCAAATTACAAGTGAACCAGAGTAGTACAATCTTGGCAGCCCCGTGGATTCTTGAAGCACGGAAAGGCGCTAACTCTGCTACTCCATCTGCACAGACATTCCAATCGCGTCCATCTGAAACGAAATAACAAGAATCCAGGAAGCGCGCCACAATCTTGGGAGCAAAAGGTGGCATTTTTCATCTTGCGAGGGGCAGAGCAAGCCCGAGTAAAAGACAAGAAAGGTGCACGGCAATCATGGAGGACTTCCCAAGGATCACAAACAAGGAGGCAAGACGAGAAGGAAGATCGCTGAGAGAGCAACAGCTACCTGCAGGAAGTTGTTGATGGTCCTGCGGATGAGGGTTTTAGGGAATCCGTACTCGGCGAGGTGGTCGATCGCGGCGTCGATCCGCCGCTCCCCTCTCTTCGGCCTCGGCCGCACCATCTCTCTCTCCTCTCTCTCTCCTGTGAGACGACACGAGAGGAGACGAGTGCTAAGGTGATGTGGGTAATGGTGCTGGGCAGCTACAGTACAGTATGATCCTGTGCTACCCCTCCGATCCCTACGTTAAAAAATATCATGTGCATTTTACACCGTCGGATATTTCGCATATCCTTGCAAATCTTATCATAATTATCTCAACATCTCTCTCCCTTTTTTATCGCGTCGTCACCGCCGCCACTTACCTAAATATGTGTAGAGTTATGCTAGGTTAAATATAAGGACCTGATAAGTTAGAATCTCCATAAATGATCAACGGTCATGTTTGTTCTTTTCCTTACGACTGCACGATCTAAATAAATCTCACTGCACGATCTAAACAAATCTCACTGCACGACCTCTGCATGATCCCACCATTCTTTTCCTTACAATTCTTGTGAATTCCACACCGCCCGATCTCTCTCGTATATTTGTGCTAAAACCTAAAAAACATAAGCAACCCCCCTCCACCCTCTTTCTGGGCCACCACTGCCGCTGCCTACCCAAATATTTGTTTGGCTAGGTAAGACTCAAAAGGTCTAAATTAAAATTGTATCATAGTTGGGAGAGAATGAGCTGAAGATACTTAGTAGATCCATGTTTCTATGGTTTATCGTACCTTTTTTGCATCGAGTAAAGAGAATGCCCTATGATTTAAGACTAAGGAGAACCTTTTAATCGATCAGTTCAACTCAGCAGTAAGGCTTTGTACATTCTCAGAAGGAACAGTTTGGACCAGCTTGTCCCTGGAGAGACATGGCTCAAACCAAATGGAGGTCCAACTCAGCTAGGGGCTCATGGCTGGGCAATTTCGGTCTTGTGTGGCAACAGGACGGTACACGGGCTTAGCATATCTTCCTGTATAACTATATTGGTATGTTGAGTTCAAGCGTATCTAACAAAAAGGGCACTTCCAATATTTTGCCACAATCGATCAGGGAATAACCAGCATCGTCTCGACAATATTACTACCAGCAAGCAGATCAGAGTGACCTGGCGAAGCAAACATCGAGAGCACATTATCCAACCAACCAACAAAATAGCTCTGGCAACAAAAGGATGACAACAACCAATCCATACAAAACAACCAATCCACGAAAATCCTAAAACCCCTAGTTCTGCTAATTATATAGCTAAAACTCCAATAAACCAAGTCATTTGCGCTCTAGATAGGATAAGATAGTTAAGGTGCAAAAGTTGCCACCATCCTGCCATCTCAAGTCGGGAACAACAAGGTCACTCAGCTGGAAATGACACCGTCGTTCAGCGAGAGATTTGCCAGCTGCTGCTCAGGGGAGGCGTTGGTCTGCTGGAGATGCTGAGCGGAGCGGAGAACCTCCATGGCTTCAGCAACCTTGGCCTTGAGAGCTTCTGGTGACTCCAGCAGGTGCAGGACCTCGGTCTGGTCCATCTCCAGAAGCATGCCAGTCACTTTGGCAGCCTGCTCATGCTCCAGCTGATCAACAAGAGGATATAGGTTCTCACCAAGCATCTGCAACACAATACCAAGTCACGATCCAGGCAAAGAATATCCTTCATAAACAATGCGCAGAACCAAGCAACAAAAAGCTCCCATACCAGTCTCTGCTGATCAGGGGGTGCATTAGCAAGAGCAGTGGCTAGTGCACCAATTGGAATAGGCTGTGACAGACCAGCATCTCTAAGAGGCATCCCACCCATCTCATATGGAGATGGCATCACACTGCCAACACCATGCATGCCAGGATCAGGCATTCCACGTCCAGTGGGATAGCGGTAGCCACGACCACCTCTAGGAAACATCTGCAGCATACAGAAAATTTCAGCCTATACTTCCTCAAAAAATACCTCAGAGAAGGATAAAACCTGAATAATGATTTGAACTAACTCCAGCGTACCTGTTGCTGACCACCCATTGGCATGGGTTGCTGCATTCCGCCAGCGCCAGCACGCCTACCAGCTGGACGCTGCGGTTGCTGTCCCTGCTGAACCATAGGCATGATAAAGTTTGGCATTGGACCACCAGGCCTCATCCCAGGCATGAGAGGTTGCTGGAAGCCAAATCCAGCCTAACAAAAGTATTAAGGGGGTTCAGATCAGAAAGCATGCAGCAATGTCAGCAAGGAGGTCTAATGGAACTATACACTTTGTCCAAACATCGATGTCATTTAAGAACTTGCGCAGTCAAACTTTATAAACTTTTAACCACTAATAAGTATTAAGGTTTGTCACATAAGATGGTACTAGTAGATATGTCATGAAAATATTATTAAATGATTGTATTATCAATAAATTTTCATAACAAATGGTTAGGAAAAGTAATGGTCCAAAACGTGTATCAGAGACTGTCGATGTCCAAGACGACAAGTAAAAAAAAGATAGTAATACAGATTCTTTCTTCACGCTACATATTTTCTTATCAACCATACAAAGTTACAGATGTATTCATTGACCATGTATTTTGTTGTAAACAAGATCTAGGGCCCGTTTGGCAGAGCTTCTCCTGATTCAAATTCTCTAAAGAAATTGATTCTCTGAGGAAGTGATTCTGTGGCTGAAAGTGATTCTTAATGATTCTCTAGGATAAACTCTATGAATCAGGAGAATCAGCGTGGTCAGCTCCTCAGGAGAAGTTACTTTTTTCAGCTCCTCAGCTTCTAGTTTATTTCAGTAAATCAGGAGAAGTGATTCACTCAGGGAGCTAAAGCCAAATTCTGCCGTTTGGCAGAGCTCCTCCAGATTCAGCTCAGAAGCTGAATTTGGAGCTCTGCCAAACGGGCCCCTAATATGCTGAAATGTTGAGAATGAGAATCCCAACCCGCAAGTGCATCATGCAATACACATTAATCAGTTCATTTCTTTCAATTGTTTTGTCTTTTCCTGGATAAACATGAATGACCTCAAAACATCATAAGACAACAGCAAATAATATTAATATAGTTACAGGAGATGAGCAGTGAGACAAGTGGCCTCAAGAAACCAAGTGTACAGGGTAGTTTGACAACAGCTGCTCACATCCAAGGAAAAGAAACCAACAATAAAAGTAGAAACTAGAAAGCAACTGCACAATACAGACATTAGTCCAACTCGTCAAGATTTAGGTGCAGTTAATCCTAAAAAGTTTGTATAAATACCACATAAACCAACAACTACGGAAGGTTCTTTGTAATTTGAACAGAAGCACCTAGATGAAAACAAAAATTAAAACAGTATAGCTCTGCACCGACTTCAAACTTGTGAGTGCACAGCCAAAGCAAAACATCCTAGTACTAACATTAGCTCCCAAGTGCCTATCTGCTTAGGGGAACAGCCTCATTCCAGGTGTCTTTGTCCATCACAAGGTATTCCAGGTGGCTTTGTCCATCACAAGGTCATCCCATGAATTTCTAGGGTAGATGGTAGTTCATGGGACCAACCCAATCCTAGAACCAAAATACGTGATAACTTTGTTCCCTATATCAAATAAGCGTCCGTCACCAAAATTGTTCCAGCTAGAGCAGGCAGTTGAACACTAGGGTTAAGATTGAAAGTGTGGTAAAACAAACAGCATGGCTTCTAAGCTGAATCAGTCCAAAAGCAAGCTTATAGTAATGCAGCAACTAAGAGTGGCACAGAGCATGGTCAAAAGTGCAGAAAAGAGAGACGAGTGCATGATACACAACTTTTCAAGATATGAAAGTAAATAAATATTCTTTAAGATACCAAGCACTACATTCATCACAAACATGAACCTGTACCTGAGGGTTGATAAAGGCTGGAGGTGGCTGACCATAAAACAGCTGCTGACCAACTCCAGGAACACCAGGAGGGAACATAGGCATGCGAGGACCAACTGAAGGAGCTATTGCAACAGGACGCATCTGTGAAAACTGTGCCTGCAATGAAGCAGTCAATTGGTGACAGGTTTCAAACAGCAACAAAGTCATTACAATACATCATATCACACAGAGATCACACATAAACTGAACACTAGATTAAACAGCATAAAAAGTCATGTGAGTCAAGACATTCACCAATAGACAAAAATAGGAATGATTTTCACATCAACACTTAAAAACAACATTCAATGCAAGGATGATATGTGAACTGATGCCACACAGCAGTTACATATGATTGTTTTTTTTTCCATCTCACATAAAATTGACATAAATATGTTGTTATTTTCCATCTCGCATAAAAAAGAGTCAATTTGCCTCAATATCTATTGTTATTTAGATTTTCATATTAAATATGCAAATGGACATCCCAGAAAAACAACACAAGTACATGTTTGAATCACAAACAAGAATGTAAGGCCATACACAACAGGATCAACCAGATAGCATATCTGCAGTAATATTCATAGGTGCAATCAGATAGCATGTCCGTACTGATGGAAGCTAAAGAAAATTTGATTCACATCAGATTTGTACACCAACTTAGGTGAGAAAATATTCTCCAGACATCAAGACATTCTGCATTGTATATGGAGCATACTATTGCTCACAAGTTTTACAATAGCATGACCAGGCTGCAAGATATTTTACCCAGAGATATGTTTACCTGTAGCTTTGCCTTTCTGTCTTCCTTGCGTTGTGCAAGTGCAACATAAAGTGGTTTGCTGCCAATCATCTTGCCATTCATTTCCATGAGCTACAAGGAAGAAATCAACACAAGTAGCTATAATTAGTAGCCGAATCAGCATTCTAAATTACATGAATATAAATCAAGCTTACAGCTCGGGTAGCATCTTCAGCAGATTTGAAAGCAACAAATCCAGAGCCTCTGCTGACACCATTCGAATCCCGCATAACCTACAACACAGTCCCAGTCAGTACCCCAAACAGGGAAGCATATCATTCATGGACCAATTGGTGGATATTTATACAAACCTTGCAGGAAGTAATAGTACCATATTCAGCAAAGAGCTCACGCAACTTATCATCGTCAACACTGTCCTCCAAGTTTTTCAGATACAGGTTGGTGTTCTGGTACTTATCAGCTACCTCTTGAAGGTTCTTCTCGAATTTTTCTTTCAACTCCGACTCCCTTTCCGACTTCTTCTGTGCTCTTCCAACATACAGTTCCTTATCATCGAATACCTTGCCATTCAACTCTTGAACAGCCACAGCAGCATCATCCGAATTCTCAAAATTGACAAATCCAAAACATCTGGATTTTCCATCACCATCCCGCATAACAACAGCACTAGTTATGGTTCCGTATTTTCCAAACATCTCCTTCAACTCATCATCAGTTACAGTCTCAGACAGATTCTTTACATAAACATTACTGAATTTGATATTGCTTGAAACATTATCCCTGTCCTGCTTACGAACAAATGGCCCAACATACACTTTTTTGTCATTTATAAGCATCCCATTGAGTTTATCAATGGCAGCCTGAGCGGCCTCATCCCTCTCAAACTGAACAAAGCCGTAGCCCCTTGATTCTCCAGAAGGATCTGTTGCAATTTTACACGAGAGGATGTTTCCAAACACACAGAATGTGTCATATAAAGCTTTGTTGTCTATTGACTTATCAAGATTCTGCAAAATAGATGGGAGGATGTCAGGCATCATAACCAACAGGTCAACAGTAGCATATAGAAAATGGGAACAGACCTTAATGAATATATTTCCTGCACCACTTTTGCGCGAGCTGGGATCACGGTTAGAATACATTATCCTGATAGGCTTCCCATTGATGGGAGTGAAGTTAAGCAGTTCCAGTGCCCGTGCAGCTGCAAACAACATCAAATCATATATAGCCCTTAAAAAGGGAGCGCAGTTGCCAAATAAAATGCTATACGGAAAGAAAAAAACCTGAAAATGTGTATGGTCTTAAAGGTGTTCAAAGTGAAACAGCAAATACTAACCCTCATATCTTTACTCTTAATGAGGAGAGCACTAACCACAGGGATAAAGTACGAAACCACAACCCTTAAACATTCCATAACATATTTTAAGGAAACAAAGAGAGGGTAGCAGTCCAAAAGCACAAGCATTTCACGCCGGATTTAAAGATGTAACCAGTGCATTTAAAGATGCATTTTTTGGATCCAGAACATTAAAAAATCTGAAATTGAACAAGAATCGGCATGCAATCAGTTGCATTTCCAATGCTATGAGAATAGTTCCGTAGAAGGCATGAATTTAATGATGACAAAAGGGCAGCCGCGACTACTTCCAGATTCATGTTCGTTCCTTGAAACATAGGCAAACAACCAAAACCATCTATCACGATTCACAAGTTAAGGCAACACAACACATCGCACTCAACTTCCTCATTTCGAGGCAAGCATTCAAAATACACAGTACTAAGTAACAACATTGCGCACCAACAAAACAACGGCTCAATCTCACCACCAAAACATGGAAACTCGGTCATCAAAACAACGTATTAATTTCTAAAGCGAAATCCTAACCGCACGGCAAGACCGCATCAAACCAATCCGAGCCAGCGATCGGCGAGGGGGGGGGGGAGCGGGGGAAGCCCCATCTAAACCACAACCGGCCAAAATCCGACCGCTGCTCCAAACCCCAGAGCGAGGTCGATTGCGACCGCAGCTGTCCCAAACCCCAAACGACAGATCGACAACAAGGGAGAGGAGGTAGTTCGGCCGTTCGCTCACCGTCAGCCGGGTTGTTGTAGTTGACGTAGGCGTATCCGAGCGACTTGCGGGAGGTGATGTCCCTGCAGACGCGCACGGACACGACGCTGCCGACCTGGCTGAAGACGTCGAAGAGCTGCGCGTCCTGCACGCTCTCGTGGAGGTCCCCCACGTACAGCGAGGTCGCCGGGAACGCAGCCGCCGCCGCAGCTGCCGCAGCCGCGGCCGGGGAGCCGCCCTCCGACGCGGAGCCCGCCGCCTGCGCCGCCATCTCCAGAATTTTTTCGGGTTTTTTGGGATTTTTGGGTATTTTTTTGGTTTTAGGGTCTGATAGGAGTTGGGGGCACCGGGCTGGGCTCCCAACGGCGGCGTCGCGAGGAGAGAGAAAGAGCGCGGAGGCGGCGCGCCGGGGAGGACAGCTATTTGTACCTCCCCGGGCAAAACCCTCGTCGTCCAGGGCCGTCAGATCGGCCGCGGGCAGGGCTGGACGGAGGAGATCGGGACGCCAACGTGTCCGAGCGAGCCGGGTCTGGATCGGTGACGTGGCTGGCGCTGGCGACTCCGGAGGAAAAAGGAGTTTCGCGAGAGTGACGGACGTTACAAAAACCGGGACTGACTCCAAACAAATGCTCTACGTCAATTCTTGGGACGTGAATCTTAATATCTTCGAATATATTATTATTATTATCTCTATTATAAAATTAAGAATCGATCATATGTCATCCCTTCTTTTATCCCCACTACCTAATAAAAAACTAAAAAACTGAAAACATTAGATAAAACAACGTATGTCTCCTTTTCCAATCACCGAAAAAAACCCTGCAAAACTATTCCTAGCCTTCGTCTCACTCCATTCGTTGCGTTATCCATTCATCTCCCTCGCCGCTCACCTCATCTCTTCCTCTCCTTGCCCCCACGCGCACGCACAGGTCCAACAGCAGAGGAGGCGAAGGTGCAATCGTAATCACAACCATTGGTATGGAACAAAGGGGTCTGCGCTGGCAAGGGCAACACGAAGCTTGTGGCAGAGATGGTGAAAGTTCTGCCGAGGACTCACTCCGCAAAATCAAGATCAGTTTAGATGTGTTGAAAAAAATGAGTCAGTCTTCTTTTGGTAAAATATTAGATTCCAATGCAAACTTTATACTCACGTGGTCATTTCACGGCAAACTATGTCTATATGTGGATAGCCACCATTGTGCATTGTTGCATAGCAATTTTATCAACTCAACTCCTGGTTAAAAACAAAATTAATGCGCTTTAGCAGACTGGCACCATAACACGATTGCTATTTACCTTTGTGTAGTGTGTGTGGGGGTTGTTACCGTGGAAGATCAGTTATTCTAAAAAGGTTCAACCTTGATGGTAAGCTCTCCACTCACTTGTTAGAGATATGCCTTTTGATTAAACTACATTATCTATCCATGCGTTGCTATGGGTGTTAAAAATTTATTAAATAAAAGTGACATAACACACGTACAACTCTCCTACAACTATACAAGGAGTGTGTTACAATAAAAGTCAAAAATTTGAACATGATAACATTGTTGAGTCCTCTAAAATCAACTATCACTAGCTGACAATTCTGAGAAATCCATAAAAGCGTCTCTGAAAAAATATCTCACATAAGTAGCCCGGATCTGCTGAGGTTGCTTCAGATCTTCTGCGGTCACATCCATGAGGTAGATCGTGTGGCCTGGATTAGATCTTCGCAGAGGCAACCGGCGATGGCTGTCGATCAGGCTCCGGCACGCAAAGGTGGAGGTGACAAAGCTCGAAAGCAGTGCTAGAGCTCGGAGGTGGTAAGTCATAGAATGATCAGCAGACTGGCGGGGTGGCGCTATGTTCGAATAGAGGAGGCTGGCGACGTCGGGTGGTTCGAGTGGGCCGGTGGTCGGCTGGAAGGCGGAGCACGGCAGGCAGGCTCTGGTGAGCGGCGACCAGAGTAGGAGGATCGACGAGCGGACTGGTGCGCGATGGTAGCAAGAGATCTCCAGCTACGAGCCGAAGTCGACGGGCGGTGCATGGATGAACATGTGTGAATCCAGGCCGTCGCGCCGCGGATTTGTCTTCTCGAGCTCGGATTCCGACCATCGTTCGCCATTGCGTCATGGAGGCTCATTCGGCAGGGGAGACGGTGTTGACGGCCGAAGGTCATTGGCGGCGCCATTGCTCTGTTTTCAGTCCGCAGTGGAGGACTCGCCAGAATAGGCTTCTCGATGACCATTGGTGACAGCGAGGACACTAGGAGGATGCTGGTGACATGAGGAGCTCGTTTTATGAGAGAGTAGGGTAGGGATGGGTGGAGGTATGGTGGTGGTGAGCTGCTATGGTTGTGGCCTGCTGAGCTTGCAGCGAGCTCGGTAGGGGGTGAGGGAGAGGGAGAGAGGTGCGGAAGTAGATGGCGGGGATGGCAGGGGGCTTTGGGCGGCGCCGTGGCGGCGAAGCTTGGCCGACGAGGGAGATCGGGAGGAGGGGGCGCTCATACGTCTGAGAGGGCGTACGGACGAAGGGCACGGGTGACCGATCGGATGGACGGACAATGAACAAAGGAATCTCATAGACAGAACATGACTTACGTCTAGGAGAGATAGTGCAGTAACAGATGATTGGACACCTGAATCCCTCTTCTGCGTTACATAATCTAAGGTAGCAATGGATGATGAATCGATATGTTTCAGTATATTGCTGCATTATATATATAAAATCTTTATACCAGTCCATGAAAATCAAATTTTATACTGCATTAATTGAAGCTTTTTTAAGAAATGAAGATTCTGCACAATAGATTTGTCTTTAAGTTTTTTTTCTGTACAACTTTATTATTTTTTATCACGACAGCTTTCATGGTCATGATAGAGAACATCTTCCGAACTGTTTCGAGTATGCATCTGAACAATACAATGGTTTCCTACGGGATACAGTTGAAATGAACAACTTTGAAGATAAAAAAGACAGTAGTGCAGACGCGCTTTGTTCAAGTTCGCATGCTGGAAAAAAAAAAGTAAAAAATTAAAAAGGACACACTTTAATGTTGTTGCTTACAAGATGAATTTTCGATGTGGACATGCTACTGCATTGTAAACCATGTTTTCTTTTTTCCAATCTAATCTATGGTAATTACACAGGCCGGAATGTTCCATTTCAATTCAGAAGTCCAACTAACTCCCTCAATGCACGACACACTCTTCAGAGCCATTGAGCTGTCCATGAAATTTGGAAGTAAAGTATTCCTTGATCTCAATTTGCCGTTGTCATTGTGGACTTCAAGGGATGAGACGAAGGAGGTGATAAACAGGGCATGGAAAGAGGCTGACATCATAGAGGTGTCAAGGGATGAGCTGGAATTCCTCCTTGATCATGAGTACTATGAATACAAGAGAAACAGCCCACCTCAGTATTATTTGGAAGGTTTTCATTTCACAAGAAACTGGCCGCATGAAGACATCGCTCCTATCTGGCATGATGGGATAAAGATCTTTCTTGTGACCTATGGGACACTTCGGATCCACTACTACAAGCCCAAGTTTCATATTTTTTTAAATATTATTATTTTATACACAAACTTCAAAAATAATACGCAAATAACAAAAATTATAAAAATAATACCTATTCGTGTCCCAGTCTCGCATCCGAAGGGCTTGAAATTTTTTTTCGAGTTCCAATCATGCGAAAATATATTTTCGCGTACTCAAAGCTTGAAAATAGAGATTTTGTGTCCTGATCGTATGAAAAAAAGTTCACATCCTGAGCACGCGAAAACATTCTTTTCGATTTCTGACCACGTGAAAATATGATTTGTATGGTAGAAAATATTTTTAGCACAAAAAAAAATTTTTCTTTTGCATTCTACAAATTAAATTATTTGTTGTACGGAAAATAAAAAAATTATTTAAATTTTATTGTATGCATCCAAAAACTATTCAGCAAAAATTTTATTTCTATCGCTAAAAAGATATTTAGCACAAAAATAGTATGTCACTTTTTTATTTTGCGATTCAAATTATTTCTTATACAGAATGGAAAGATGGAAAAAAATCGTAGAATCACTTGTCTAGCAATGGGACGTAGCTGATAAACACTAGTTGAATGCCCGTGCGTTGTAATGGGAGTCAAAAATTTACACATAATAATATTGTTGACTTCTCTAAACCTGCTATCATCGTCGAATGAGCCGAGAAGCAAAGGAGCAGAGGATCTGCCATTGCTGGCTTGTTGCTGAGCTGGGCGGGGAGTCAGGGAGAGCAGGTGGCGGTGTTGAAGTGCTGGACCTAGGGCGGCAGCCACATCATCGCAACCGCTACCTTCCCCTCATCATTGCAAAGTACTGACATCAACGCATCAAATGTCCACGGAAAGTCCTATAGCTTGCGAACGATGGATGATCCACCGCTTGACTGCTACCAATGACCTATGCATTACTAAGCAACATCACTAAGTTAGACATTGATATTTGTACCAAGGTTACAATGATAGAAATCCTCGATGTATCAAGGTAGGGTTACATGCATCCAAAAAGGCTCTACCCGATTATTCCCGACATCGACTCACTAGAAATTCATATATGACAATAGCAGTATTTAGCGAAATGTAACCATCAATAGGTGTATAAAAATATGGTAGAGCATGCATAGATGTTTTCCTGGTACTTCCTGTTCTTCACTCACGAATTCCTCGGGTTCATCTTTGAGTTTAAGCACGCGACTCTCTGAAATAGCATTTGTCGGAGGGTGAACTCCTCAAGCGGGGATCCGGAGGGACCCCTTTGAGATTCGGCCGGGGGATAATTCTGAATCCGCCTCGTACGTGAAATAAATGGGAGTAAATGAGATGCAGGTGGAGTGGATGATCGGATGCAGGAGGAAGTAAATGCTCAGGGGATTTTTAGACAGGTTCGGGCCGCACTGAGCGTAATACCCTACTCCTGTGTGTATGCTATAAATGCTCTGAGAATGTCTCTCTAAGGATCTGCTGTGTCACAAGAATGTTTGTCTAAGTCTAGAGCTTCGTGCTTCTTCCGTCATCGTCCAGAGCTCGTCGGATGTGCTCTGTCCGATCTTCGGTTGATCCAAGTCTAAGTCTCTGTCTTCTCCGAGACTCGTCCTCTTCTCCAGGGAGCCCGCCCCCCTTTTATACTCGGCGGGGCGGGTGGCATGCCCAGAAAGGATTGGCACAAGTTCCAAGGCGCCATAAATAGAAAGCAACCATCATGGGCTGCTGCGTGAGGTGACGGGGAGGGTTGAAAACGCGCCCTCGTCTGGTCTTCGTCGTCATCATTCCACTTTTCAGCGGGGGCAGCGGGGAGGGCCCGCCAAGTAGCCACCAAGCAGCCCCGCATGCCCGCCCGGTCAGAGTAAGTCTGACACAGCAGGGCGACAGGAGTTGCGCCTTGAGCACTGCGACGTTATCCTGAGGTGCGCCGGATGACGTGCGATGGGACCCGCACATTAAATTCCCCCACGCCTCCCTGCCAGACCATGGCAATGACTGACAGCAAGCGTGGGAGGAGTGGTTGGAAGTGACAAGCCACGCGCCCTCTTAAATGCAGCATCGGGCCTCTCACCAATTGACACCTCACCGCTGAGCCTTTGTGGGGACCACCGGCGAAAGACTTCTCAGGCCCTCGGGGAACTGTGAATGCTCGGGGACTACTGTTCACAGCCTCGAGCACTCTCTCCCGGATATGCCCTCTTTTGGTCCTCGGGGAACTCGAATGCTCGGGGACCACTGTTCACGGCCCCGAGCACTCTCTCCCGGAACTTGACTTCTCTTGTCATCGAGGAACTCGGGTGCTCGGGGATCACTATGCATGGCCCCGAGCACCCTCTCCCGGGACTTGGTCTTCTCGGACCTCAGGGAGATAACCCCCGAGGGAGGGCGCCACATGGCACTCTGCTGTCCTGGCCTCGGAACTCGGGGACCCCTGATTCCCATGTTACCAGCATTGTCTAACAAGAAAATAATGCATCGCAATAAATATGGATGATATGCTATGAGAGATGTTTCACAATGGATGGCAATTAAAGGAGGTGCAATGCATTATGCCATGGGTTCATAGCATAAAAAATTCCTTAAATTGGATTATTAATAAACGTGTTACTAATCTCCTGGATTAATTAATCTTAACACAAGAATTAACCTTAAACAAAAAGTTAATTAGATACAACATGAGGGTGAGTATTTTTAATGAACAGAGCATATCATAAAAGGGATAACAAAATTGGTTTCACTAATTTTATATTTACCACTAATTAACTATGTATGAATAAAGATTAAACATATTTCACTAATTGAGTGAATCTTAGTGCATAAATCATGATGCCTACAATTTTTGACATGTAGAGCATGATCATACGATGTAAACAAAACTGGTTTCATGATTTTTGGATCACTATTCAATATACTGTGAATTTTCTAAACCACAACCGAATTAACCATTGAACAATAATTCGACTTTTACCATTTCTGAGTTAACCAATTAAATAAATGCCGAGGCCTTTTTACACCGAGCTTTGAGCTAGCCATACTCATGGATTAGTGGAACCGGCGCCCGGCTTGTTGACACAAGTTAACAAGACTAGAGGCGAAGGCTGGCCTCACTGGTGTCTGTAGGAGCGTGCGATGACGCAACTCGCTGCTGGCAAATGGTCGCACTATTCCACCGACTGAAAGCACATGCAGGTCTAGCATGCGTTGGCGAATCCATCTGGGCATGTCTCGACTGATGGGCATGGCCAGAAAATGGCCGGCGGCATGCACAGAGGATCAACGATAGTCAGCACACGTGGATGGTTGCGCTGTCAACGGGCTGGAACTAAGGTAGAGTGCGAAAAAGCTTCGGGAAGGAAAGGCAAGGCTCACCATGGGTCTAAGTCGTGAGGGGGAGCTCAGAGGCGGCAGCTCAACGGTGAGGAGAGGATAGAGCTCACCGGAGTTGGGTAAAACGTAGCGCAGGAGCTCGATCCGGTGGGGAAACACCGAAATCGGCCCAGGGAAGAACTCGGTGACCCTCCCCGTGCTTCTCTTAGCGCGTCCGGGGAGGATTTGGGCTCGGGCACAACGGATTAGGTGGCACTGTGCGCGCTCGGTTGCTCTGTGTCATGCGTGGTGTGCTCAACCGAGAAGAAAGAGAGGCGGGAGGGCTGGGAGGAGGGGCGCCATGACGGAGGGGTTGTGGGAGGTGAGGCAGAGGATGGACTCGATGGTGGGTGGCGACGGTTGCTGCGAAGAGGGTTGAGAGGGCTAGCTAGCAGTGCATGAGGGCGGTTGTGAGATCGTGAGAGAGAGAGAGAGAGGACGGGCAAGGGGGAGGGGAGAAGGAGCGCAGAAGGATAGGAGACGCGGGACGAAAGGAGGCATTAGGTACTTTAAGTAGGAGAGATTACATGGGACATAACGGTTTTTGTCGTACCGTGAATAGACTCTAATCATATAGAGATGATGAAAACAAATGTTGGCTTGTATGGTACGCCTAAATACTAACGTAATAGCGTACCAATGCTAAACCTAACATACCTTAGGGAATACAAATAGCTTGAGTTACAATATATGCTCTATTGAGCGCACCTAGGATATTTGCCTTTTCTCTGGGCATCAGAGCCTGCCGCCTTGGCACGATGGGGCTTCAGCCGCAGCTCGATCCTGCAATGCCTTCCTTATGCGCTCCTCCTATTGCCGCTTGAGGCGTAGTTCCTCCTGCTATTCCTCGTACTCCCAATGTTCGTAAGCGTGCCTCCTCCACTGCATGTTCATTTCAACCCAATGCTTCTAGTGCTCATTTTGCTCCATGTCCAACCATTTTATGAAGTCACAGATAAGTGGAGGAGACTAGACAAATAAAATAAGAGGGAAGATTAGTAGTAAAGTGCAAAAAATTGTATGGAAAGTGGCACCAGAGTGATCTATGTCTCTATACTGGTGGGTGTTCATACAGTTCTATCGTGGCGGGTCGTACTAGTAGTTGGCATATATGAAGAAGCATCTGCCATAGGTATAGGAGATATCCTGGAACTTACAAAACCTACAAGGGCCGCCACAGAAGCACATTAGTAGTTCAACCCCTTGGGGGATGGAAGTCCCCCAATGCTTCTTGGGTGGGCTTGCCAGAGCTGAGAAAAATATTGCAGTTGAGAAAGCTAAGGAAGAAGTGGTCTATTCATGGTTTATGGTGGGTTATTTATGGTCACTGGGGGCTGGTGCATGAACATGGCTCAAAGCTGGAGTACAGAAAAACTGTGCGCAAGGACAAATGAGTAGAGATTCCATGTGAAAGCTAGAAAAGTTATGTCATTGATGATTGACAAAGATTCCCTGTGAAAGCTGTTGCTCTGTGTGGTTATCTCGTTTTGTAATAGTTCAGCAAAGAGTTATTGTTGCATCTGCATGGAAGGCAGAGAATCCTATGAGAGCATTGTGCTTGGAAAAAGCATATTGGTGAAATGGTAAATCCCGACCATTTCATTGATGAAAAGTAAAGTACATAACATATAGGGCTCATCATAAGCATTCGTTGCCTGCTTATGGCTACGATACATAAGGCAACATGCACTGACTCATACCCTATTCCTACACAGTCTATGACATGTTACAATGGTATGTAGTACCTTATCGCTAAATGAAGAATGCCTTATGGGAAGATAGATTACTGGGGGCAAGGAATCATCTACTGGGTCGGTGGAAAGAATGGAGGCTTCTCATCCAGATACTCCTAGAGGATCCCTTGGAAGTTGCATCCATGGGGGTAGGGCTTACTGCACACATACCCTTGTGTCAGTACTCGTGCCATAAGCCCCGACACAGCCGGTAGGCCATACACGCATTTTGGAGGAACCTCCATGCTACCACACATAGTGAGGTACTTATCCCACCACTCTTTATTGAGTATCTATAGCCTCATCTTTGGTCTTTCAATATCAGTGCACCATATTGCCTTAGCCTCCTCGTAGCCTCAGTTGATGTTCACGTACTCTTCTTCATTCGCGTACCATTCGTACTGTTGGAGGAAAACAACTAAATTAGATGAATTTTGTAGCACGGTAGGATGTCATGTACACTTACTCCATAGCGGTACCAAACAACCGTGTCAAGAGGAATTCTGGCTTTCTATTATACCATAGTCGCACCGTGGCATGCGTGCATCATGCACTTCTATCTCCAGCTCCAACTCCCACTTATTCTGCTCTGGGTCTTCTTCGTCCTCACACTTGAATCTATCAAGGATGTCATACCATAGCTCGTAATGGCCCGTAATGCCCTTACCCTTGCCGAACTCGGACTCGGAAGCCATGGATGAGATTGTGTTGGAGATGTAGTAGTTGGTTAGTATGCATTAGAGCGTATTCGTCCTTGGGTAACCCTTATATAGAGTACATGCTCGTGGTCTATTTCAGAGATGAATGATACAAGGAGGGAGTGCTGCCAATATCTTTGTATGGGGAAGAGTTATTGTGATGGCAGGGTGGGTGTTAGGGAATCCTACCGACAGAGAGAAAGAGGCACCTTGTGTCACTTGTACGCATATTCCGAGTGATAGGGTCGTGGATGTTGAAAGCGGAAGGGATAGGGTCACGCGCGAGTGCTTCCTCATACATGGAAGGGTCCATTGTACATCGTGCATGAACAATATGAACTAATGAAATGGAAAGTTAAACAAATTACTTTTATTAAGCATAAAAGCAACACAGACTACTCTTGACCCCTACCCCCACCTATACCCTGGGCCCTACCTCTAGGACGCTTTCGCCTACGTGTTAACGCTGGAACGTCTACCTCGTCCACCTCTTGAGGATGCTCGTACGCGGAAGGTGTGTACCAATTGGGCGTGTGACGCTCATGTCTAGGCAACTAGTGGAGACCATAGGTGCCTTCCGCCTCCTGCTGTGTGGCCTTAGTGAGTGGAGGTGCATTGTATAACTAAGAGGGGCCCATCACTTCAGAGGCCCCTCCGTAGTCAAAGAACAGGTTCTTGCTGGAATGCGGTGAACCCCTAAAAACCTGTGCAGTCGTCTCCATGCGGATCATACCTGCATTATATCATGCAAAAACATGTGAGTAATGCCACATAATGCATAATAAATCAAATATTATGGAATAAAGAGTAGGCAAATACTAGATGTAGGTATAATCATAGAGGTGGAAAAACCAGAGCCTCCTGCCTAGTCAGGTCACACAAGCTGAGGACTTTCGTAGCCATGGCTGATCCACTCAGAGCCACTTGCCTGGTTAGGGTGTGGAGGCTAAGTACTAGCGTAGAGCTGGTGACTGGTCCATCCAGAGCGTCCTGCCTGGTCATGGCGCGGAGGCTGCAGACTAGTGTACAACTGGTCGCCGAAGGTCGTGGGAACCTTTGCATGGAACATGCGGCATACGGGTCATGTACAACAGCGTCGGGCTGTCGACACGATGTGCACTCCACGATACGTCATCCCTTAGCAGCCAAATGGGAGAACACTTCAATGATATCATCGATCGCCATACCACATGTGCTATGCTCGTGCAATCTAGTAGCTGAACTCGTCGCCTCCTTGTGAATCTCTCTCCTGACGTCGGATTGCCGTAGATGAGAAATCATTACCACCAGTAGTTATGTGAATATAAAAAACGATGAGAATTTGCACATTTCAAGTACCGCAAAGTGCAGCACCACTCCTGCGTGTCCTAGGTAAAGGGCATCAGTGGTAGTAGAGGGTCGAGGTTGCAGGTCCTCGACACAAAGGAGACATGCGCGAGTCCGCGAAGTGTACCACTCGAGGTACTACTGGTAACTATAGTCATCATAAGGCGCACCATACTCAACCACGTCCTCAAGAGCTACTAGGGCTATAGCCTGTTGGTCAGGTCAGGTCAACTCTTATGTGCCCCCTTCGTCGATAACCTAAAATGTAGTTTCAATTAGACAAATGCAACATATAAAATACGATGAGGTAGGTGACATTATAACTTATGGGTGTACTATAGTAGGAACACGGTCTCCCAACAGAATAGGGACCTCCTATCGCCATCCAAACTGGCACATAACTCGGTGGATGACATAGTCCTCAATGAATATGTTGAACACCAGCTTCTTCCTTGTCATCCAAAATGCTGAGTCCCAGTAGCACAGGGCAGAGATCCCACGACCAGTGGATCGTTGGAGCACCAAGTCAGAGGTGTACAGCTCCCAAACGACCATCTCAGGCTGCAGGTGGTCGAATTGCTCTGTGAAAGCCTTGTATGTGGAACGAACCTATACTACCGCCCACTGTGGCTGCAAAATTATAGTTCCTCTAAGTTAGGGAATGACTGTTACAGATACCAAATTTGTAGTTAGTTTGAAGGACATACCCATCAGCTTGTCCAAAGTGATCCCATCGTTGTCTTGTCGATGTCGTCATCATCGTACATGTCTGAGGTGTAGTGCATAGGCAGTGTTGAGGGAAAATAGACCAGCCTGAGGATAATGGTTGATGATCGCTATCAAAGGTCCCTATAGAGCCTTCGGCCTCCGGACTCAGCAGGAGTCACTATCCCCAAAGGCTACGAACCCCTTCAGGCCACCTCTCCGGCACGTATGTGGCCTTTTGAAGACTCGAAGATACAGCAAGTACCCCTAAAGCCTTCAGCCTCCGAGGGGCCTTATCCCCAGAGGCTACGGACCCCTTCGGGCCGCCCCTCCAAACGTCGAGGCTAGAGAATGAGGGGGTATTGTTGGGGAAAAATAGACCAGCCTGTGGATAATGGTTGACGATCGCTATCAAAGGTCCTCCCAGAGCCTTCGGCCTTTGAACTCAGTAGGAGGCCCTATCCCCAGAGACTGTGAACCCCTTCAAGCCATCTCTTTGGGATGTACGTGGCCTTCCAAAGACTCGAAGCTACCGCAAGTACCCCTAGAGCCTTCGGCCTCTTAACTTAACAGGGGCCTTATCCTCGGAGGCTGCGGACCCCTTCGGGCTGCCCCTCTGGTGCCCATGCAGCCTTCCAAAGCCTAAAGGTGATGAGGACATCACTCTTTCGGATACACACACACACCGAGTATTCCTCCAACAATAGGTCCATTGACACGAGCTCATGCACGTCAACTAAATCATGAGGTGAGCTCGTTCCTTAGTGTTCTTTTATATTTTGATAAGGATGGGATGCTACTGAATAATTGTGATGTATTGTTACTTAGAAACACGGGAGAAGAACAGCAACGGCGCCCAAGCCAAGGTGGAGGTCCAATCAAGTTCGAGTCCATTTCGGAGTCCAGGACCAGCCTGCACTAAAATCATCGCCCAGGACGCATACGGACTCCGTTTTCGACGTTCTACACATGGTTGGAAAGCTAAGGAGATAAGATTTCCAACGGGACTGGTCTCATGTCCAAATTTTTTCTGAGTCAACAGGAATCGTCAAAATAAGTGAACATCCAAAATCTGTCAGGGTGCTGCGCCACCATCTTTTGGGCCGTGTAACGTGTTGGAGTCCATTAGGGACGCGTCCAGGGGTCCTTGGCCAACCCTAGTCTTTTATATACTGTAGCCGCTGCCCTAATTAGGTTGGGTTTTGCTTAGATATTGATCTACACACAGATTATGAGATTTTCGCTCTTGTTCCGAACCGACTAGGCCGCCGCAAGTGTTTGTGGAACCCCAACTTCGAGTGCTTGAATTCTATTTGCAATATTTCAGATTGCATCTTCTACGTTCTTGCTTGTGTTCTCGGTCTTGCAGGGATTGAGCCTTCTTGGCGAGGTCAACCGCGCGACACGGTTGATAACCATCGGAGCTGTGGTGTAGTGATTGCAAGGGAGACGATCTGTTCGGGTCGAAGCCTTTGGATCATCAACGTTGAGTTCTCCACCCACCGAATTGTCGTTACATATCGGAAGATCAGGCCAACATTACTCATCAAAAGGTGCGACTGACTTTCGGAGATAATATCAGGGAAGAAAGGACACCCCCCTCTGCAGCCGACCTAATGCAAGGTGACGAGCGATTAATGCTGGTGCAAGTGGTGCTTATCCTGACACCCCAACACGATGCAAGTCGTCCTGACACCCCCAGCAGAGCGGCGCCGGGCCATAATTGGCAACCGGCTCACCCCTCAGGGGGCAGGCACCAAAATAGTTACCACGGTAGATATTTATTTTCTATGTAGGGTAAAAGGTAGTTATCCAGGATAAAGGCCTAGTAATTTAGCCAGGTTCTAGATGTTTGTACATTGTGATAACTTGTACACTAAGCTACGTACTACCGTATAAATAGGGGGTCGTGGTCACCTGGAAGGGAGGAGGTCAGAAGGAGCACGCTCAGCATAGCACGGAGGAGCACAATCACAAGTCTTCCTGTGATACTCACCTAGCCCAGTCCATACTTTTACTATCAACACATTTATGGTCTTCCTTACTCTCAAACTTCGTCTCCAAGCTTGAGTCTCCTCCTTAGAAGAAACTCTTGTCGTACTTGCTGGGACAAGATGAACTCTTATTCCAACAGGCAACACAAGGGGTCATTCAACCTGAAATTGCTCGAATGACCACAATTGAAGTAGTAGAGGCACACCCATTAGAAGAGACCCTGAGTGTGTCTTCACGCATTCCTCGCACAAGTCACAGTACATGGCACCAAGAATTGTTGAATCCCAGGATACCTAATGAATGTCGTCAACGTTTGTGTCAACAATATCCTGGTCATCGGCTATCCAACGTGCATCCACTATGTTGCCATGGGTGGATGTGAACATCACCCAACCGAACAACCATAGTAGGTAAGCCTCCAGGTGTCGAGCAACCTAATAGTCTGTGGGGTCCTTAGCCATTTCCTCCACCTACATAATACCATTGATTGTTAGTACCGATAATAAATAGACAAACCTTTTGCAATATGAAATCAAAGAAGCAACTAAAAATTATTACTAACCCTGAACTTATCCAGCCACTACTTCTTCAGCTAGTGCTTTTGATTCGTTGTAATTTGTAACACATCCTGTAAGACCCCGAACCCGGGTTCTCCTGTACCTCCTGTATCAGTCCCTGGATCAAGTGCCTGATATGCACAGTATAACAGTAGTAGTATCGTAGTCAAACTTCGTACATAATTACTAAGGTTCAGAGTACAAAAGGTTACAACCCATAATGTATATTACAATCCTAGCTGGGAGGCGAACAAAACACAACGAAAAGCAAAAGCCCAAGCCACAAGCAGCTTAGGGTGCGGATGCGACTTCTAAGACTATTCTTCATCCTCGCCTTCACCTCTGGTGAAATCACCATAGGCTTTCTCATCTAAATGATAGCAAGAATGAGTATGGAAGGTACTCAGCAAACCCTAGTCTACCTAAAGGTGTTGATACATGCATAAAGGGAGTAATTAAAGGATAGGGCTTTATGGATTAGTTTTAAGCATAAAGCAGTTTATACAGGTATCCAATTGTATCATCTAGGGCTGAATTAAAAATAGTTTAAATAGTTCAAAACCAGGTAACAAGCTATATCTGGGATTTTTTGGGTCCTGGGAGGGGCTACACCACACTCCGTAGTCCCTTTCATCACATCTGGTGTACCTCTAGTACCACACAACTTCTGGTGGATTGAGCCAGGAACCTCATCATACGGACATCTAGTCCACACTCACTCATTAAGACATACGCATCCAGAGTCTAGTCAACGCGATTGCTGCTTTCGCATGTCCATGACCATAGACACGGCTATTCGAATAGGTTTATACTCTGCAGAGGTTGTACAGCTTTACCCATGCGATATGCTCAACCTCCAACTGTTGCAAGCAGAGGAGCAAATCATACCGAGACCCTCCAAACACTTTTTTGTCGGGCTTTTCTACGAGATTTATCCCCAAGCGCCAGAGTCCATGTAATAAAGCCTAATTCCCTTTTTAAGCCTAGGCCGGTACTAACAACCTCCAAATAGAGAGACATATGGTCACTTAACTACTCATTGCTCCCAACCTCCTAGTATGATGCCCAACTCAGTCTGGTGAAGGAGAGGTCAAGTCCTGCCCATTCAGGATGCATGGTTGCACAGGGTGGCTTGGCTAGACAACGCAATGACTCAGTCCTTAAGCGGTCAGGGCAGAAATCTTCTGGCAATGAACACCACAGAGTTGACTCAAGCCCCCGACAACATCCTCATCCAGAGTACTACACCACTTGCCTCTGCCAAAACAGTTTTCACCCACTTTTACACATCACCCTCCCCATCCCACACGACATCAAGGATTTCACAACCAACACGGAATTCACAACCATGAAGGATTCATGGTATATGAATTATCATTGATAATAGTAAATTTTATCTCCAAGGAGAGGTATTTTAAATGCAACGTCTCCGAGGAGACGTATTTAATCCTAAGCATACTAGATATCAAGATGTCATCTGTTATTAATATAGATAACAATAGGTAATCCTAGGGTGATATGTATTTTGGATGATAACATTTATGGCATGGAAAATGTTTAATAAGATTAACTACTACAAGTAATTTGTAAAAGCGCAATACATAGCACATGCGATATAAGTCCAGTTTAAGTAGACCATGTAGATGATTTGAAAACATAGGTTCAATATGATCAAGAAAATAGGACATGCCTTCTTCGAGGTTTTCTTCAAAATCTTGGTTGTAGTCATGATCTTCCTCACTCTTGATGCTTCCTGCCCAGCACTCGCAGAATTCAAACTGTTCTGTAATTGCGACTACAATCAGTAATGAGCTATGCTAGAGAAGAACAAAATTTAACATCAAATAGAAAACTAAATGAGCCCTAATGGCTATCACACTGTGATAGATGAGTAGATCACGAATTTTTATGAATTTTGGCGAAGGAATCACCAAAATCGGAGCCAGAACGGAGAAGTTATCGCTCCCCAAAGATTTAATCTAAAATTATATCGGAAAATTATGAAAATACACTATTCATGAGTGGGGCCCATGGGTGGGACCCATATGAATAGTAGTCTAGGCCACATGAACAGTAACTTGGAGGGGGCCACATCAACAGTGTTGGATTGGGCCGAATTGGGCTTAGATGCGTCGATTTGGGCCTGGATGGGACGGGTCGGGCCAAGCTTTGGGTTGCATAGTGTTGGGCTACACAGTACTGGCTTAGAGGGCTGCAAAGCTGGGTCGGCCCACTGGGGCGCGGCCTTTGGTGGTTGGGCCAACTTCCCTGGCCATCGACACGCTGGGTTGAGCCCTGTCCCACTTGGCCATGCCGAGGGGAGGGGAAAAATGGCCAATGGCGAGTAATCCACGGTAGTGCGCACTAGGAAGCTCACCAGAGTTGGGATTCTGATGGGGTTTTACGACAGAAAGTCGATGCCAGTCTTCTACACGATACCGCGGATGCGGCGAGGAGCTTGTCTACGCGGCCGACAATGAGATGAACACCATAGGGTAGCCGAAGAGGGGATAGTGGCTTAGGAAAATTTGGGCAGCACCTCCCTTGCATTGGGAGGTGCCAACCTGCAAGGAAAAGAGGCCTAGTGCCTCTAGGAATCATGGCACGATGGCTAGCCACAATACAGAGTAAAAGCACACTGGTGGTAGATGGTTTCATGGCGGCGGAGGCAAAATGCTACGGCTACACGCGACTATGCACGAGAAGGAGCTACAGGGATGCGTACTTGCTATCTACACAGCCTTAAGGGGGAATGGAAGGCTCACCAACGTTGAGACAGTAGGAACTGGAAGGTGGTCGATGGAGCGACGATGACGAAGCGGTGGAGCAGCTTGGTCTTCTTGCACAAGCGGCTCCCGTCGGGCCTCCAGCAAAAAAGCAGTGGCACAGGGACGATGTTGGACTCCTAGAGCTCCTCGGTAGCATGTTGATGGTGGCTCGGTGGCGGTGAAGCTACGACAGAGAGAACGAGCACATCGGCGACGAAAGGGGAAAAGGGGGAGTTGAAGGGGTTGGGTGCGCTATTTATAGACGGAAGAGGGGAGAGAAGTGAGCCGAGAGAGGGTGGGCACGTGACGTCGGGTGGACGTCGGCGGGCAGTGTTGCGGTGAGGTGGTGGATGGCGCCCACCATTTTCCCCACGGTATGGGTGGCCTGCGCCGTCCATGCGCGTGCGCGGTCGCGAAAGTCACAGGTGCCAGGGGATTTAGGTTGCGGGAGAGAGAAAGAGAGAGCTGAGAAAGGGGGAAGGGAGTGGGTGCACGCAACGGGATGGGTGAGAGTGGCAAGTGGATCATCGGCCATCGCGGTGGCTAGAGATAGTGAGGCGCGATGTTGGTCGCACTGGAGGAGAGGGAGGAAAGGCGCGAGCGCTCGCCGGATCACTGACACGTGGACGGCAACGCGACGTGCGGCGCTGGAGCGCACGTGGGAGCAGGTCGTCGTGGCACAGGCGAGCTGGGCCGGGAGTGCGCACGGGGGAGTTGGGCCGAGTACACGCGGGCGAGAGAGGAAAGAAGGCCGGACCGGCCGCACTTGGGCCAAAACAGAGAGGGAGAGAGAGATTGAGCCTAAGTTGAATAGGAGAAGAGGAAAGAAAATTTGGTGTTGGGATTAAATTCAAATGTGTGATTTCTATTCATATTTGACTTTGGATTGAGATCAATTCAACTAAACATATTTGAATTATGATTTGAACTTGAATCTTGAGCTTCCTAAGATGATTTGAATCAAGGGACATTCAATTTCAAATCTCCACACAAAGAACTATAAAAAAACTTCAAACCCAACACATGAATCAATCTAACGCAGAGACTATTTTGGAAATAAATTTAGTGAACTTTTGGAATACTTAGTCCATCTAATATATATGAATGTATACATATTGGTATATATATACATTCATATACATATACATATTTCCTTGAGTTTAGTTAGCTTAATTAAACATAAAAGTTTTTAATTTAGAGTGAAATTTATAATTAATTTACATGCTAAAACTCAGGATGTTACACGTCCCCATCCAATGGCTCAAGTAGAACTCCCTGGAACCTCTCGAACAAGTCCTGCTGTCAACCAAATGGAATGATCGAGAGGGCTATCGCTTCACTAAAAATCGATAACCCAATGAGCATGGAGACGTCCTGTAGCGTGATTGTCATCTCCCCAAATGGCGTGTGGAACATGTGTCTCCAGCCTCCATCGGTCCACCAAAGCTGAAACCAGGGAATGGTCAAACGGGAACCGTGATGATTGCTCCTCGTGGCCATCGTCATCACCACCCTCTACCGCCTGATATGAACCTGCGGCCTCATCTGTGGTATGCACCATCTGTGTAAGAGGAAGAAGTCCTGCGTGGTCCAACCTGTAATACATGAGTTGAGTAATTAAGATACATAATAAAATATTATTGCAGGGAAATTGAACTATTTGTACCACCTGCTGAACCACTGTGGGTGAAGTCGCCAACCCCTTAGAGGCGCATGCATTGTCAACACAAGAACAGATGTAGTGCCACGCATGGCATGTAAGAAGCCGTAGTGACACAGGTCCAAAGAACGGTCCAGAAGCTCGTACAGCGGCTCCATCGCTGCAAATAACACACAGACGTTATACTGAGGATGTTACACAAATAATGTACAATGTGGAAAACACATTAAAAACTATAAATATTGAACATAACTATTATGCACAAATTATTGCATAGTTCTTACATCAGGAACATAAGTAATACAAAAATAATAAAACTTAGTTCTCACATCATGAGCATTAACAATACACTTAATTCTTATATAGCATATGCCTTGTGGTCCGCCTCGGGCCCATGCATTGCTTTTCCTCCACGGACACCTCTCCCATGTCGAGCACTGGTAGATGGCCTTGCTCTAGCATCACCATAGTTAGACTGTGGGCAATCCTTTGCCTTGTGATAAAACTTATCACACTCAGAACACCTCCTCATAGGCCCGTCAACCTCAGCTTCATCCATGTCGTTGAGAATATACCTAGTCTGTGGCCGACCACCTTTCCCATGCGAATGTCTAAGCATCATCATAGGAGACAGACATATCGACATATCTCTATCATAAACTGTGAAGTCACCATATGCCCTGAATCCACAAAACTCCTCAGTCTATGTCTGCACCACATTTTCCTTCAAGTAAAATTGTGACACATATAGTGAGGTTCTTACACCCACTTGTGACAATGCAGCCAGCACGTGAGAACAAAAGATATGGAAAAGCTTCGGTTTGTTGCAAGTTCATTTGCACCATCCATTAAAAACTTGTCCTAGGTTCACCTCATGAGTAATAATTCTAGTATCGCTTCCCACCCCTCCTTTTGATCTCAGGGTTATCTCGAAATGGTGCTCATTGATGCCCATGGTATGAACCATGTATTCCACTGCTTTCTCATTTTGTTTTGCAAGTGTGCCATTATTCGGATGGCATACGGTGTATGTATTGTTGTACAATGAATAAAAATAGCAGTATGTTTCTTTTGGTAGTACCCGATAATACCGTACAACATGCCCTCAACGATTGCAACAAGAGGGAGTCCACATGGCCCTCTAATAACCCAACTGTAAACCTTTGTTATGTTAGAAGTCATGATGCCATACTAGTTCATGCTACACATCAAAACAACTTACGAACAACATGTACCTAGCACCTCCGTTGTCGTAGAGCAAGGACCACTTCTCCTCTGGCTCTGCCTCAGTCCAATGTGAGAAATATTTGATGTTTCTTGCCGATCTTCTTCTTGCATTTTGAGGGTCAATGCCTGCTCCTAGAGTCGGTAGCGCCTTCGGTACAGTGTCATCATCAGTAGACGGATTCTTATTCCTCTCCTGAACGTGCATCCTTGTGCACTTATCCAATTCCTTTCATAAAGCATTAAACTTGTGACTTTGGTCCTGACTACACAACCTCTTAAACATGTCCATCAGTGCCTTGTTCTTGAATTGCTTGTAGAAATTTGCTCCCATGTGACGCATACACCATTGGTTCTGCAGGTCAGGCCATGGGAATGACTCACTTGAATCTTCTTACGGTGTCTTTATAGCAGATAAGATCTCAGCATGCCAGTCGTGTATAATGCAAACATTAGGCCGATCATGGATAATCCCAACCTTAAGATGCCTAAAAAACCAGAGCCAGCTCAACCTGCTCTCACGCTCCACAAACGCAAATGCTAAAGGAAGTATCTGGTTATTCACATCAACATCAATTGCAGTGAGAATCTGGCCTTTGTACTTTCCAGTCAAGAATGTGCTATCCACACAAAACAAAGGATGACAATGCTAGAATGACTAAATACACTGACCCAAAGAAAAGAAAGCACGTTGGAAAATCCTAGGCTGGTTTTCATCAATTTCAGTCTCCTTGAAAGCGGTGTATGTGCCAGTGTTCCTTTCCTTTAGAATTTCAGGGACACAAGGAATGTTACAATAAGAAGCCTCATAAGTACCCCAATGCTTCTCCAAGGCTTTTTGCTTCGCACACCAAGCCATTTGATAAGTAATCTCATATTTGAATTGTTGTAATATTGCTCGTTGGATGAACGAGCATTCCATGTCCCGCTTCTAAATAATGTCAATGAACAATTCATTTGCAACTAGTGCAGTAGTGAGGTTATGGTGCTTACGGCCTACATTTTTCAGCTTACAATTGAGGTTACCCAACGGGTCGAGTGCTTCGACTTGTATACATCCAGGAGTTCTATACTTCACACTATACTTTTTTGGGGTCGACACAAAAACCCATACATCCCTATGTGATGTCACTGCCCACCATGTTTTCAGACTGTGAGGAACCGTCCAAATTATATTCTAATGACACACCCAATTTTAACGGATAAATCCAGATGCGGCTTATGTGTACCCAGGATATTCAACACACATAAGGACGTCACATGTGAAGTAACAAAAGCAATACTTTTATTAAATAAACGTTAAACTCTTACAACAATTGACATATATTGTCTTATATGAAGATATCTGTAGCGGAACAGAAGCACTGGTGCCCAACAACACCGCAGGCAACTGACCGGGAGACACGCATCTAGAACGTCACAACCTCGTCTTGATAGTCTTCAACATCTTCACTCACTGAGCAGCAGCATACATGTCGTATGGTATAGGGAAAATAGCAAGTGAGCACATGACGCGCTCAGCAAGTGTGGGAAAAATAATGATATGCATGCTTATATCAAGAATAAGCTAACTTATGGTATTTTTGCGTAAATGCGAGTAATAAAAACATATTTGGACTCAAAAGTATTAAGCAATTATTGAGTGAATGTAACCCATACAGTCCAACATGTAGCATACAAGGCTCCCTACCTTACATACCATAACCGTCTAGTACTCTCTGTACTATAACCAAAACCTCAACCATCTAGTACTCCCTGTACCAGAACTATAACCACAACCATCTAGTACTCCCTGTACCAGAACCATAACCACAACCAAACTCATAACCACAACCACTAATCATATGAGGATCCAAGTCTCTCATATCCGTGAGCACGGCTCTTATAACAGTTTTACACTCTGCAGAGGTTGTCTAGCTTTCCCCATGAGTCAGTGAATTCCATGTTGCCGTGTTTGCGAAACACTTAACACACGCCAGTGGTGTGCCACCAAGAATCACTGCATGACATTTGCCACTAACCAGAGACTAATCCAGTATGTATCTGCCCACTAGGTTTTACCGCTAGGCTTTACGCAAGCTAAGCTCCTACCCAGAAGCTCTCTTTTGTGCTGACCCAACACACACTAGATAGACTCTAATCACTATGTCACGCCTTACTCATATCAGTCTCGTGGTTGGTACGTTACTTCTTGGGTTGTCACTCCACGAACCGGTCCTTACTTAGGTTACTTGAGCAAATATTAAACCAACATCATAACCATGACAACCATCAAAAACATCAATTAACCATCAATGTTGTATATTTTCATCAGTCAAGATCATGATACTTCTTAACATCCCAAAAGCATGGGTAAGCAATCTACCCACAAAGGACACATAACCATAAACCATCTAGGTTCCAAGGGATGATAAGGGAAAATCTAGGGAAAACCCTAACATAGGTGACTACCCATCATATTGACAAATATTGCATGCAGTTTATTAAAACCAAAACATTTAAAAACATATGTTCAATATGATCAAGGACACTTGCCTTTTTCCCAATGCTGCTCAGTGTTGTCGAAATCTTGGTCTTGAAGTCCCTCAAACTGATCTGAAGCGTTGTCGACTAATCACGAGAACTGCCGACAAATAACACAAAGGAAAACACTAAGAACAACATACCAAATATCATTAAAACAATTTAGAAACACTATGGTTAGATAGGGATGATTTTAGAAACATTTAGACACAAGAATCGTCTAAATCGGAGTTAAGATGAAAAGAGAACAGCTTTCGAGAGATGGATTAGGCTGAACAAGGAGAATAGAATTAACTGGACCACTATCGAGGAAAGTTTAAGGGATGGGAACTAGGGTCAAAGTTTCACATGGGAATATAGAAAAGATTGATTGTAGTTCTTCTGGGAAAAAGATATGGTTGTAGAGATCTAGATGTTACTAAGGAAAAACTACTGTAAAGATATGAGAATTAATACTTAAAACTAGCATGGATAGATAGATCATATTTTTAGAAAAATTTGAGCGCAAGAATCACTCAAATCGGAGCTAAAACGAAGAAGATATGGCTAAAACAATTCTAGGGTTTAATCTAAAAAAGAAAAGGGCTTATTTTGAATAAAACAGAAAGTTCAGAGACCTTTTTTAAAAACAAGGGACCTAATTGTAATTATGAAAAAGTCTAGGGACTGATCTGTAAAAAGTAGGGCTCTTTTGTTATTACAGAAAAGTCTAGGGGTCTTTCTACAAAATTACCAACCAAAGGAATTATTTGGAATTATTTTTGTACTAGAAAAGCTTGAAATATTGACTGGGTTGCTTTGGCTGACGTGGCACGGTGACAAGGATGACACATCAGCAGAGAGGGCTAGGTGGCAGCTGAGGTGGCTAGGTGACGTGGCGTGGCTGCTGACTGGTTTAAGAAGCGACACGTGGCAGCTTCTAGTTGGTTGGCTGAAGAGGTAAGAATAGATCTAATCTGGGCCGATGATGATGGATCCGACGGCTGAGATCAAAGGGATGGTCGGAGAGGGAGTTCACGGCGGCGGAAACTCAGGCACGGCGGCGATATCGCAGAAGCAGATGGAAAAAACTCATCGCCGGTCATGGTTTACAACGACGAGTGGCGGAACACGACTACAAGCTCACTAGAACTCGGTTTTGGGGCTTACCGGAGATAGGGCGACTCGGGAAGGGCTTCGGCGACGAAAGAGACGACGGAGAAACTCAGGAGCTCGATGGGCGGCGGCTTCGGTGACCAAACGGCGAGGGTGATGGCGGCTTGAGCTCCGACGGGTGGCTGTGAAGCTCGGAGGTGGCTAGATGGAGGCAAAGTGACATGGGAACGGCGCGGCGGTGAGGGCAGCCAAGCCGCAGCGCTAATGGCGGTGGGGAGCTCGAACTCGGCGAGTTCGCTCAGGATTCGGTGGGTTTGGGACAAGATGAGATTGGGGAGGTCACGGGGAACTTTATATAGGCGACGGGACCGCAGAGTTTGTGGCACGCACGCCAAGAAAGAGGGTGGCGACGCAACGGTGTCGGACTCGGCGATGGAGTCCGGGTGGAAGATGACGGCGCGGCGCGGGCCAACGTGGCGGTGACATGGGGTGAAGGCTGCTTCGGCGCGCGGCGTCTTCAGTGTGGGCAGCACGGCTCTGGGCCGAGGTATGCGCATGCTGGGCCGAGGCGGGTGCGGCTGGCTCGGGTCGACGGGTTCGCTGGGCTAGAGCAGGGCCCAGGCGGGGGAGAAGGTGGAGAGAGGGAGAGTAGGCCGGCTGGGCTAGGGAAAGAACGGGCCGCACCCATGGGAGGAGGGAACGCGGGCTGGGCCAGGAGAAAAGGTGGGCCGGAGGGAGAGGGGAGGGAGTGGGCTGGGTTAGATTTAGGAATAGGTTTATTTATTTATTTATTTATTTTTGTTTTGAAAAATTTCTATAGAAGAAAGAAAGCAAATAAAATCCAATAAAATACCAAGTAAAGCCTAAAAATTCTAGGAAATTAAACAAGCTCTGAAAACATTTTGAAAACAAAACAAAATATTTTGAGCTTATGAATTCATTTTGGAAATCATTTTAACACAAACAAATTCAAATAAATCCAAAGGAGCTCAAATAGAATCCAATAAAATCCAATAAAACCTAAATGCCTATTAATCAGCATTAATGCATACAAACAATTAATAACCTTAATTCAAATTTGAATTTGAATTTAGAAAATAGGATTTTTCCTATTTTAATTATTCAGCCTATAATCAAATCTTAGAAATTTTTAGAAATTTGAGAAATTTGAAAACCAGTGTGTGACATCTAATTAATCATCAGGAGGATCATTATTCATAATCACAACCTCGATGATTAACCAGAATATCATCCCGCTAGTCCCGACACGTGTTTTGTGCCCAAGATCGAAACACATACCTTTCCAACATATACATCACAACAAAGCTTAAGAAAGAGTGAGTAATTAATATTATATTATAAGTCTTTAGTCATGTAACCATTTACACCAATTTACAACAAAAGACAACATCTATGCAGCAGAAACATAAACCTATACAACAAAAGAGAGTGGAGCCACATGCCCTTAGGCTCCACCCCAAAAGCACGACCACCGAGAGTAGGATGAACTACTCTTGTCCACCACCCTGATCGGCAGGCACGAAGTAACCAAACACTAGCTCTTCCTCACCAGCATCACCTGAAAATGCAGGCATGAGTATGAAGGTACTCGCAAGATTTAAAACCATAAAGAGCACATATACATAGCTCGACTCTAAAGATTATGCATTGAGCCATTAGCAAGGAAAAGCCACATGGTTAAATTAAACATAAGCGGTAAGCAACCTAGACATATAGGTGCGAGCAACTAACTTAACCAACAAAACATAATTCTACCATGACATAACCAACTGAACAAAAAGTAATTGGAACCATAAGAGTATATGAGTAACAAAGACCAACTCAACCATCTCCCACATATCCAACCATCAACCACAAGCGAAAACTCTACGACCGATGTAGATGGACATAAGCATACTTATGACCGAGAGCGCGGCATTTCGAAATGTTTTTACACTCTGCAGGGGATACTCTTGGACCCACATGACTTGAGGACTATACGGCTTGCATGACCACACAGATCCATACAAGGGGGTACTCATGTCAACCTTTCCCAATAAGCCCTAACCATTCAGCGCGGAGGTAGTAGTGAAAGGACAATGATGTCGCCTAGAGGGGGGGTGAATAGGCGTTTTTACAAAAATTCAACCCTTTCTACCGTTGGCCTAAACTTGCAGCGGAATATAAACTAACGAGTTTTTCACAAGAGAAAAACCTAAATATGCTAGGCTCAACTAGTGCACAATCACCCTAAATAAGTGTGGAAATTACAATCCTAAGGTGACAAAAATTACTCAATTCTAGCAAGAGATATGCAATAAAACATAAATTGAAAAAGGCTGAAAATACTGTTCATATGCCTGGAATTACTGTTCACCCCGGAGTCTCCGGTGTAGTCCGGATACTCCGGTGTGTACAGGTCCGGAAACTCCGGTAAAGTCCGGATTCTCCGGTTTCTGTACAGAACAGAGCCCGAAACTGAATAAAATTAATGAGTGGAGAGTTCTAGCTCAAACCAAGTGATGTCGTGTGTTCCCGGAGATGATCCCAAGTAGATTCACGAAGAACCTACACTCAAATACACACAAACAAGTAGATCGAGCAATATGCACAAAGATTTGAGCAAGAACATAAAAGTAAGGAAACAATAGAGGAGACACAAAGATTTGTTTCCCGAAGTTCGGATTCACCACCGTGAATCCTACGTCTCCGTTGAGGAAGCTCCAACGAGCCGGGTCTCTTTCAACCGCTTTCCTCGATCCACTAGCTTTATCTCTTCCCTTTCGGAGGCGAGATCAACCTTCACAAACTTTCCCACGGCTCACCACACGCGCGGGAGCTCACCGGGCAACACCTAGCCGGCTAGGAGGCTTCACCTCCAAGAGTAACAAACACAATCAAACTTCTTGCCGAGAACTCAAGTGCTCAAGATCGGATTTTGTGTCACTTGCACTCAATCTTCCAATCTCTCAACCCAACTCACTTTTCTTCTCAAATCACACACTAGAATGGAGTGGGAGAGGTTCTTTTGGCTCTAAAAATGTGTTCTTTTCGTGCCCTTTGCAGCAGCCCCAAAGGATGGGGTGAGTGGGGTATAAATAGCCCACTCCAAACAACTAGCCGTTACTGTTTTTGACAGAACTGGCCGGAGTATCCGGTGAACACCGGAGTATCCGGCCCTAAATCCAAATACGGCGTCAGAACGGTCACAGAATGTGTCAGAACTAGCCGTTACGCTCTTTTCTGGACTTTTACCGGAGTATCCGGCCTACACCGGAGTCTCCGGTCGACACTTAACCCAGAAAACACCCCCGGAGACTTCCCGGAGTCTCCGGCCACTCCAGGTACCGGAGTATCCGGACTTCACCGGAGTATCCGGACTACACCGGAGTCTCCGGCCTTTCCAGGTACCGGAGAATCCGGCCTACACCGGAGTCTCCGGCCACAGCACAGCTGACCTCCGAAAAACGGCGATAACTTTTGATTCCGGAGTCCGATTTCGACGATTTTGGACTCTATGGAAAGCTTATTCAGAGGGCTACACATCCCAACTGAATTCATGACCTAAAACACATAGGATCAAATTAGGAACACTCCAAAACCCATTTTAGACACTTCCGCACTTTCCGCTCCGGACTCTTAACAACAAACTCTCACTTTGGGTTTGGTTGGGAACTCTTGAGCACTGAGACACGACAATTAGCTCACATTGCATCCCTCTTAATAG
Source organism: Phragmites australis (assembly GCF_958298935.1). Classification (NCBI taxonomy): domain Eukaryota; kingdom Viridiplantae; phylum Streptophyta; class Magnoliopsida; order Poales; family Poaceae; genus Phragmites; species Phragmites australis. The sequence goes on along the minus strand of NC_084940.1, from coordinate 22,599,894 downwards.
TGCGGCATACCTATACTCAAATTCAAAGATAAAACTCGTTTGAACCACTTTGAGCTTTTGAAAAACTTTCAAGTACCACTTCTTTTTCTTTCAAACCTTGAGGGTTGCCAACTTCCATATATTCTTCACTCCATCTCTTCTTGATTCTTCATATGATTAATGTGAATCATCCATAGCTTCCCATAGCCTCGCACGGTCCATCGGCGCAAAGCCTTCACTCGCTCTTCACCACCGCCTTGGTCCTTCGGCGCCAAGCCATTTGCTTGCCCTTCACCACGGATGGTCCATCGCAGCCGAGTCTTGCTTGCCCTTCACCGTCTTGCCATAGAAAACCACTTTGTATTCGACATCTTCTAGGAATTCACTTTTTCATATATGGAGTCCATTCTTGTTCTTCACTCTTGGCATATATGATTTCAATTCAACTTATGCCTTTTTATGGATCCTAACCCCAACTCACTCTCAAGCACAAAGTACATGGGTTAGTCCATAAAACTTAAATGACAACATTTATACCTTAAGTTACTTGATCTCCACAAGTAACTTATTAGCCTTCATGCATATTGTCAATCTTCATATAGAACCTAACCCCACTCATTCTTAAACACATAGCACACGGGTTAGTCCATAAAACTCTATTGACAAGTCATACCTTTAGTTACTTGATCTCCACAAGTAACTTAGCATTCAAGCTTGTTGCTAATCTTATTGAGCTTATTCTTCTTCTCATGAGCATCACTAAAAGCTCATTTACTTTTGATGCAATTCTTTGAACTCATGGCATTTCTCAACGAATCCATGCTTCATCATTTATGCATATCCTATGGAATAACCTAATAGCAATTCTCAATATGATTGTTAGTCCATAGGCATTGTCATCACTCAAGCTTCTTCTTCTTTTTATGAGCATCACCAAGAGCTCATTTATCTATATGCATATTTTCAATCTTCCCATTCACCTAGAGTTCATGCATGTCTCTTCTCCATGCATCACCTATTGAACAACCTACTAACAATCTCAACAACATTGTTAGTCCATATGTATTGTCATTAATTACCAAAACCACACATAGGGGCTAGATGCACTTTCAATCTCCCCCATTTTGGTAATTGATGACAATCTCACTAGATGATTATATTTGACAAAATTTAAAGTTCTAAGTATACATATAGTCCGAAGATGAATGTATACAAAGAACAAGTTTTGGAAATACCAAATATCACAAAGATATTTGAGATTGCCAAAACTAGTTTTACTAGCATCAGATACCACAAAGGTTTTGATGTTAGTAAAAACCAACATATGTATATAATAAACTCCCCCACAATCTATGCATGTGTGAATGAATTTTGAATTTCATTTGCATATATTGTCTATCTCAAAATTTGGACGGAGTTTACTTTATACATATCAAGCAAGCATAGCAAAGTATGTATGAAGATGAATATGCTCATGCAAAGTAAAACTTTCACCTCATTTCTCAAAGGCAATCATTCAAATTCTCCCCTAATTGACATCTTCCCCATATAAGCAAATTATTCTCCATATGCAAAGCCCTCTTACAAAATATAACATCTAGTCCAAATTCTCCCCCAATTGACATCAATGCCAAAATGGAATCATCGAAATGAATTCTCCCCCAATTGACATCAAATTGGTAAGAATTAAGGAAGACTTGCTAAAAGAGAAATTTTCCTAAAAATCATTCGAAGCACATTAGCTCTATCCCACAAAAGGAATCATCGAAAGCTAGTGCAAGACCATGTATAGTGTAAACTCCTCAAAATATGTGTATTTCTCATAATTTGAGTTAAACCAAATACACTTATCCAATTACGAGTATGTGAGGAGAACAAGCTATACAATAGGTCAAATGGGTTCAAGGAGATGCCAAAAGAGATTTCAAAAGGAAATATCAATTAAAACTTCAAAGATATCAATTAGATACCTACAAGAGATACCAATTGAAAAAGATGCCAATTAAAATTCCAAAATATATCAATTGAATACCTATAAGAGATATCAATTGAAAATTCAAAGCATACCAATTGAAATAATTGAAAGAGATACCAATTCCAATTGAAACTAATTCAATTGAAGGCAAAACAAGCACGAGTCCGAAATAAATATCCAAAGCACAAGTGCAATGGATTATGCTCTAAGTTGAACATAGCAAAATTGTTGACAATATAACGAATTTCTCGTTTATCACAAAGTATCAACATCTCATAAACATATATGTCCAAAAGAGCAATTTAAAGTGGACTATAAACTTCAAGCCAAAGATTTTGCAATTTTCATCAATATTGCATATAGAAGCAACTCAAGCATTTGATATGAAATCTTTTGCATATTTGGTATTGGATGAATCATAAACATGATTATAGAGTTCCCACAAAAATATGCTACTTCAAATTGCTCATATTTGCAATAAAGAGATTTTAAGCACTTGCAAGAAAAACACATTTTTGCAAGACATTTTCATGATATGATGCAATCTACACAAGATTGAATCTTTGAAATTAAATGCATGAATCAAGAACAAATTACGTGAAATGACATTGAATTGCTCACTTTGATATGATCCTTCTCTTGATTCCAATTGAAATTGAAGGAGATTGTCCTTTTTGTAGATACCAATTGAAAGATAAAGACCTTCTTCATGAAAAATCCAATTGAAAGGACAAAATCATCTTCATAAATTTCAATTGAAATGAGCTTCTACTTGAAATGACCTTCATTATGATTAATCCAAGCATCCAATGCATCTTCATTGTACCTAAAAACTCATTCAAGTACAATTTGATCCCCAAACTCATTGGGTCCGAAGAGGTTAGCAAAAACACCATATAGAGCAAACTCTCCCATAAACTTGTGCATATTGATATGACATAGAAGTGATAACAATTTAAATTCATACCAATAGATAGAAACCAATTGAAAATATATACCACATGAAGATATATACCAATTGAAGTCAAATGAAAGCTTTATGCACATTTTAGACAATAAAAGCATTTGAGAGAGGCTTACTCTAAATGTAGGATCAAAGAAATCAAACATGCTATAGATATTAACATTTAAGTCAAACAAGCATGCTCGTCACTTTCAAGATCCAATGAAGATATAATTTGGACAAAAATAGCATATTAGACTTGAAAATACCAAATGAAAGACAAATATCAAAAGGTTGTCCAAATTACATCTAAGATAAAAAGATCAACAAATTATCATTCATAAGGTTCAACAAATGAACTAGGCAAGATTTGAGCATATAAAGAATAGAATTGCATTCATGCTCAAAAACTTATCTCAAGCAAGTATATAGAAAATGATATAAGCATTGAGATAGCAAGCTTCCAAAGACTCCAAAAAGGAAAGTTTACTTGAAGAAACCAATATTCCTAACATAGGGGTTAAATGAAATCTTTCACATAGAAGGAAGTCACTTGAAAGCAAGAATTGAAACAAAGATGATCAACAAGGATTACCACTTGTATTATTACCAATTTTAGAAGACAATGGTATATGGAGATATCACAAGTCGGTAATTACAACAAGGCATGGATCAACTTTCTTTCAAGAAACATGAAGGAAGGATTTTAGAAATTAAACACAAGCTTCAAACACATTCCTCACAAAGTCAACTATTACAAGAAAACACAAATAAAAACAATAGTTGATACAGTTCTGTTGAACTGATCCGGAGTATCCGGTGAACACCGGAGACTCCGGGTGGCACTCAGTCGCCACACAGAAAAGACTCGGAATCTTTGCCGGACTCTCCGAGTTCTCCAGATACCGGAGTATCCGGTGAACACCGGAGACTCCGGTCCTTTTTATCAAAAGAATAAATATTAACCGAGACTCTCTGGCGGAGTCTCTCTCGGAGACTCCGGTAAAAATATTTTCTCCTACCGGAGTATCCGGGGAACGCCGGAGACTCCGGTCTTTTTCAACAAAAATAAATGCTTAACCGAGACTCTCTGCCGGAGTCTACCTCGGAGACTCCGGACTAAAAACACCAACTACCGGAGTATCCGGTGAACACCGGAGACTCCGGACAATGAAAACAATTGTTGATTCGATCCGAATGAGAAATGATTCAAATTAAAATCTTGAGATTGAAAAGATCACTAGATAAATACCACGAATCTCAAGTTTCAATTTAAACCAAAAGCGGATCAATTAATGGATTCTTGCAAAAATGAGCTTTATGTGAGCTTGACATACCATATAGATGCTAGATAAACAATAATATCAATTCTAAATGGTATTGCTCAGATGTTCACAAATTATGGGTATTTAAGATGCATAAAGCATAATACTCCCCCATAATGTGATAATCCATTAATATCAACAAAAGATAGCCAAATAGAATTCAATAAGACGAATAAGATCAAATAAGGCTCCAAAACCACTATCAACACATGAAAGTGGAATGCATCCTACACATACTAGTTACATGACTTACATATACTAGTTGGCAAGAAAAGCTAGATGCACTAGAAACAAATTCATAGCACACTAGCAAGCAATCAAGACATGTATAAATATGAAACAAGTAAGCATGGCAAGATTGCACTAAAGTCTACACATGCTAGCATAAGCATAAGCTCTAAACAAGCATAGATACATAACCTACACATGCAAAGAGCTAGAAACATCCATAAAAAGTGTAGAACAATAAATCTAACACAATGAACAAGAATATGAATTTAAGACATTGTGATAGAGAATTACCTTCATAGAGTGACATTGGGTAATAACAAATATAATTCCATAAAACTTGACTCTTTAATTAATTAGATAAATCTTCAAATAATTAGCCAAGTCTCCAATACCCTCTATTTTACCAAGAGACTAAACACAAATTTTACTTGAAGAAATATTAGTCTCAAAGCACAAAACATAGGATGAGCTCCCCATATATATGTGCATCCAAGTACTTGAATTACTTGTAATATGAACTTAGTTCATTCAAGAAACTAGAGGAGTTTACCCTATATTTTGAGTTAAGGCACAAACGGAATTTACAATGGAAATACTTGTGCTAAGAATGAACTTACAACCATGAGATCATGTAAATTAAGTTCATCTTCCATAGCCATCACAAAGTATCCATTACCTACAATATTAACAAGATCTTGCTCTACTAAAGAGCCGTTAAAAGCATCATATTACACAAAGTATAAATTTTTGCTCAAAATTTACCTAGCCACATTCAAGTGCTAACGACCATGAAAAATTGTGAACATTTGCACCTATGCTAAGATTAGTGGCTAGATGGCTCAAGTTAGATACTTGTTACCGAGATGTCATTGAAGATAGAAATAAAGCAATAATTCACACTCTTGGCACTTCTTTCCAAATATCATGAGAAAGCCCAATTTGAAAGAGTCTTGAGATGAGATATTCAATATAGTTCTTCTCAAGTAAGCCAAGTCTTCAATACATCTCCAAGTACCTATTTAGCAAATTAAGCACTTTGTGGTACCCAAACCATGTTGGGTCCTTTAAGGTTAGTCACGAGAGACTTAGGCATCCAAATGGCCTTTGTGCTAGCAAATGATGAACTAATCACCTTAGTAGCACAAGTTCCATTTTTAACCTTCCTAAGCGATAAATTATTATCAATTGAAGAGTTAGGCTTAGGAATGTTACCAATAGGATAATTTTTACCAATATGTCCCTTAGCCCGGCAAGTGTAGCAAATGCGGTGCTTGTCCTTGCAAGATGCCTTCTCATCTTGCTTCTTGCTTGCTTGCTTGCCGGTGAGCCTCTTCCTTGATGACATAAGACCTTCATTCTTCATGTAGAGGCATGATGCAATTTCATGTCCCTTCTCATTGCATCCATAACACTTCCTCTTGCTTCTTCTTGTTTTCTTCTTTGGAAGTGTGGTCTTGTCATCAACCTTGTTGGAACACATAGAGGCATAGTATCCCATGCTTGAGCACTTGAAGCACTTGATATGAGCTATCTTCTTATTGGATTTTGCTTCAAGTCCATGATCTTTGTGCTTCTCACTTTTCCCTTTGCTATCAATATTACAAGCAACACTAGGGAAAATATTAGCTTTAGAGCAACAAAGATTACTAGGCAATTCATCATTGGATATAGAATTGACATTAAATGAATTGCTAGAATTAGCACATGTTAAATCTACATTAGACAAAGAATGTGTGCTAATGTCCACATGAGGTTTATAGGATTTTACCGTTGTGATGATTAACTCATGAGCTATTTCTAGCATGGCATGTGAGTCCACAAGATTTTCATGAGAGCACACAAGCTCATCATGATTTTCTTGCAAGGCCGCATGCTTGCTAGTAAGCTTTTCAACTTGAGCCCTTAACTCAATATTTTCTTTCTTCAAAGATGCTACATAAGAATTAGAGTTAGTAGCACAAGCATCATCAACGGGAGAAATAGTGGATTTGTCCATAGATAAAGAATTGCAATTAGGACATGATTTTTCTAAATCCACTAGAGGCATAGCATCTAATTTATCAATCAAAGAAATATGCTTAACTTTAAGATCCCCATAAAGATTAGATAAAGAACTATGAGATTCTTCAAGTTCTTCATATTTCATATTTAAAGCGTTAAATTCCTCAATTTTCTCAATGAGAAATTCCTCTTGCCTCTCTAGGCTTTCCTCATGATCTTGTATTATACGCAAGAGCTTGATCATTTTAGACATATTCTTTTTGCTCAAAAGATCAAACCCGAGCTCATCACTATCACTAGCACTAGCACTAGCTTTAGCATTATTAATCTCACTTACCGATTTCTTTTTACCTTTTGCCATAAGGCACAATGAAGAATCGATGTGAGGGGATGAGCACCTTGGAGAAGTGGATGCTTCACTTCCAAGTTGAGGACAATCCATGCTATAATGTCCGTGTCGGTGACAAATATAGCAAGCTTGACTTGTCTTTGATCTTCTCCTAGATGAAGCTTTCTTGTTGATTTTTGTTGTGGCTTCTCCACCTAGGCTTTGTCTTTTATAGACTTCTATTTCCTTCAAAATGTTAGTCTCACAAGTACTAATGGAAATAGATGCATCGTTATGAGAACAAGGAACCATATCATCATGATGAATAGATATTTTAGCACTAGATGATATACAAGGCTTAACAACATTACTAGATATGAAAAATTCATTACAAGTGTTGTTAAAGTCTAAAGGAGGGATTGAACACTCACTTACAACACTCACCATTTCATTACCTTGCTTGTTGTTAAATGTTGGTGAAGTGGATGACGGAGTGACATCCTCTTGGACAAACGAGAAAGTCATTTGGTGCTCTTCATGGTGTGATGATGAAGTAGAGCATTCCACAAATGACGTCTTTGAAAGAAGTTCTTCTTCATCACATTTGGGCTTGTCATATCTTTCTTTAAGAGTAGTCCAAATGAGATGAGCGTCTTCAAGCGGTAAGATTGATTCAATAACATCTATGCTCAAATCATCAAATAAGACATTAGTAGCTTGAGCATTGAGATGTATGCATTTCTCTTCCTCTTCGGGTGATATGAGTTTATCATTAGGAGGAGAAATGCTCACATCTACAACTCGCTCTATTTGAGGACCCATGGCCCTAAAAATATTAAGCATGCGAGTACTCCAATCACAATAATTAGAACCATCTAAAAGGAGTGGCTCTAAGTGCACTAATCCACTAGTCGACATCTTTACTCTCTAGGCGGTAAAGCCCGAAAAGAGAGACTTGGCTCTGATACCAATTGAAAGGACAATGATGTCGCCTAGAGGGGGGGTGAATAGGCGTTTTTACAAAAATTCAACCCTTTCTACCGTTGGCCTAAACTTGCAGCGGAATATAAACTAACGAGTTTTTCACAAGAGAAAAACCTAAATATGCTAGGCTCAACTAGTGCACAATCACCCTAAATAAGTGTGGAAATTACAATCCTAAGGTGACAAAAATTACTCAATTCTAGCAAGAGATATGCAATAAAACATAAATTGAAAAAGGCTGAAAATACTGTTCATATGCCTGGAATTACTGTTCACCCCGGAGTCTCCGGTGTAGTCCGGATACTCCGGTGTGTACAGGTCCGGAAACTCCGGTAAAGTCCGGATTCTCCGGTTTCTGTACAGAACAGAGCCCGAAACTGAATAAAATTAATGAGTGGAGAGTTCTAGCTCAAACCAAGTGATGTCGTGTGTTCCCGGAGATGATCCCAAGTAGATTCACGAAGAACCTACACTCAAATACACACAAACAAGTAGATCGAGCAATATGCACAAAGATTTGAGCAAGAACATAAAAGTAAGGAAACAATAGAGGAGACACAAAGATTTGTTTCCCGAAGTTCGGATTCACCACCGTGAATCCTACGTCTCCGTTGAGGAAGCTCCAACGAGCCGGGTCTCTTTCAACCGCTTTCCTCGATCCACTAGCTTTATCTCTTCCCTTTCGGAGGCGAGATCAACCTTCACAAACTTTCCCACGGCTCACCACACGCGCGGGAGCTCACCGGGCAACACCTAGCCGGCTAGGAGGCTTCACCTCCAAGAGTAACAAACACAATCAAACTTCTTGCCGAGAACTCAAGTGCTCAAGATCGGATTTTGTGTCACTTGCACTCAATCTTCCAATCTCTCAACCCAACTCACTTTTCTTCTCAAATCACACACTAGAATGGAGTGGGAGAGGTTCTTTTGGCTCTAAAAATGTGTTCTTTTCGTGCCCTTTGCAGCAGCCCCAAAGGATGGGGTGAGTGGGGTATAAATAGCCCACTCCAAACAACTAGCCGTTACTGTTTTTGACAGAACTGGCCGGAGTATCCGGTGAACACCGGAGTATCCGGCCCTAAATCCAAATACGGCGTCAGAACGGTCACAGAATGTGTCAGAACTAGCCGTTACGCTCTTTTCTGGACTTTTACCGGAGTATCCGGCCTACACCGGAGTCTCCGGTCGACACTTAACCCAGAAAACACCCCCGGAGACTTCCCGGAGTCTCCGGCCACTCCAGGTACCGGAGTATCCGGACTTCACCGGAGTATCCGGACTACACCGGAGTCTCCGGCCTTTCCAGGTACCGGAGAATCCGGCCTACACCGGAGTCTCCGGCCACAGCACAGCTGACCTCCGAAAAACGGCGATAACTTTTGATTCCGGAGTCCGATTTCGACGATTTTGGACTCTATGGAAAGCTTATTCAGAGGGCTACACATCCCAACTGAATTCATGACCTAAAACACATAGGATCAAATTAGGAACACTCCAAAACCCATTTTAGACACTTCCGCACTTTCCGCTCCGGACTCTTAACAACAAACTCTCACTTTGGGTTTGGTTGGGAACTCTTGAGCACTGAGACACGACAATTAGCTCACATTGCATCCCTCTTAATAGTGCGGCATACCTATACTCAAATTCAAAGATAAAACTCGTTTGAACCACTTTGAGCTTTTGAAAAACTTTCAAGTACCACTTCTTTTTCTTTCAAACCTTGAGGGTTGCCAACTTCCATATATTCTTCACTCCATCTCTTCTTGATTCTTCATATGATTAATGTGAATCATCCATAGCTTCCCATAGCCTCGCACGGTCCATCGGCGCAAAGCCTTCACTCGCTCTTCACCACCGCCTTGGTCCTTCGGCGCCAAGCCATTTGCTTGCCCTTCACCACGGATGGTCCATCGCAGCCGAGTCTTGCTTGCCCTTCACCGTCTTGCCATAGAAAACCACTTTGTATTCGACATCTTCTAGGAATTCACTTTTTCATATATGGAGTCCATTCTTGTTCTTCACTCTTGGCATATATGATTTCAATTCAACTTATGCCTTTTTATGGATCCTAACCCCAACTCACTCTCAAGCACAAAGTACATGGGTTAGTCCATAAAACTTAAATGACAACATTTATACCTTAAGTTACTTGATCTCCACAAGTAACTTATTAGCCTTCATGCATATTGTCAATCTTCATATAGAACCTAACCCCACTCATTCTTAAACACATAGCACACGGGTTAGTCCATAAAACTCTATTGACAAGTCATACCTTTAGTTACTTGATCTCCACAAGTAACTTAGCATTCAAGCTTGTTGCTAATCTTATTGAGCTTATTCTTCTTCTCATGAGCATCACTAAAAGCTCATTTACTTTTGATGCAATTCTTTGAACTCATGGCATTTCTCAACGAATCCATGCTTCATCATTTATGCATATCCTATGGAATAACCTAATAGCAATTCTCAATATGATTGTTAGTCCATAGGCATTGTCATCACTCAAGCTTCTTCTTCTTTTTATGAGCATCACCAAGAGCTCATTTATCTATATGCATATTTTCAATCTTCCCATTCACCTAGAGTTCATGCATGTCTCTTCTCCATGCATCACCTATTGAACAACCTACTAACAATCTCAACAACATTGTTAGTCCATATGTATTGTCATTAATTACCAAAACCACACATAGGGGCTAGATGCACTTTCAAGTAGAACTACTCCTGGAGCAAACTAGCACCTCTTACAAGCCCGCCCACTCACACCATCGATGTTCATGTCCAAATGATCACAGCTACAGAGGTATTCGGCTCGCCTTACCATTAGATCGGCATGTGGTGAGTAAGGTAAGTACTAAAGCCAACTACACCGATGATTGGTGCTTAAACGACGCAAGCGGTCTACAGTGTTCGGGTTCCTCTCTCAGACTTCGCCCAGGACTTCCCTCCGGAGCAGAAAACACCCCTAACACTACCCACATCTCATCTCATACTCACCACTCATCCAACCATCTCAACATCATTAAGCATTTGTATCCATAAGTGAGCCCTATTCTCGCGAACAACGGATGCACCGTCGTTCGACTTCTCCCGTTGACCTATGCATTGCTAAGCATATCGAAATACTCTTAGACATCAACCAAGCTACCAAAGTTACAAGGATATGAATATGCAATTTAACATAGGTTCTACCCCACCAACTCGACACTGACTTACTAATCATGCAAACATACATAAGGCATAGCTTATCAATTTTAGACTTTATTCAATTGAATAAAAGGGTGCAATATGCTTAGTTGCTTGCCTTGCTGCTCAAGTGGCTGCCTATAATTACCCAAGTAACACTCGTAGAAATCTAGAAGATTAGATTCGTCTTCAACCACAGTCATATCACACTCCGGCTCCTTGTTCACTAAAGAAAAGCGCATGCAATGATGAGCTTGAGTGAAATGCAATAAGGCATGCTACAATATGCATATGATGAATTTCCATAAAATATGCCATATAAATCATGAAAACATTTTTCCTAGTTAGAACAAGTCATAGGAAGACTAGCAAAATTGGTTTCACCCATTTTGAACTTGCGATGAATTAACGGTGAATTAATGAAGCTTTAACCTAATTAATAAATCTCAGAAATTTAATTAAATGTTTTATGGTTGGGGACATTTTTAATAGGCAGAGTAGGTTATTTTGAAACCAAAAAAATTGGTTTCATGACTTTTGGAGTTGTAGAAAATTTATTATGAATTTTACAAGTTTCAGCCAACACTAAACTGTGCTGAAAACGGTTCTGCTGAGTTGACCATGGTCAGACAGCCAACAGGGGCAGTCAAACCGCCGGGGGTCACGGTCAAGCCGCCAGAAATCACGGTTAGACCACCGGCGAACAGAGAGGTTTGGGTTCTAGCGGTTAGACCGGCCCGAGGGGCGGTCGGACTCCTGGAACGGCGGTCAGACAGCCAAGAAACGCTGTCAGACCGCTGTATGCGACCGGGGGAACTTGGTGAGCTCGTCAGCAACCATACCAGTGATTCCGGTAGCTTTTGGGGTGGGGATTTGGACCTAGAGCATCATCTTGACCTCCTCTACCGCATAGGACCACACACATAAGCCGAAATCGACCAAAACTTAGCTATTGCTACCAAAACATCAAGAACTCATGAACTTCAACCCTAACCCCAAATTTTTGGATTTCAACCAACCAATTCATGCATCCATGTCATGGGAGCCTAGGAGACTCACCCAAGATGCTTTGCCAAGGTTGGAGACCACCGGGTGAAGGAGGAAACAGAGGGAAATCGAAGAACTCCAGTGTTCCTTATGCTTCAACCAAGAACACCAAAAGATATCAAATCCGGCTCGAATCTTTCAGGAAAGTGCAAACGAATTGGAGGGATAGGAAGCTTATGAGCTAAGGATCGTGATGGTACCAAATACACACCTTGAATCTAAGTTCTTGTGGGCGGATTTGAGGGAGGAATGGAGAGAGCTTGAGAGGGAGAAAAGGGGCAGTAGCAGCTACTGCACGGGTGGGAGGCGTAGGGAGTGAGGGAGGGTCAGAGTGAGTGAGCTGCCCACTTGGAGAGAGGTGTGGGGTGGTTGGCCCACATATGGGCCCCATTTGCTAGAGAAAGGAGGTATTTCCAATGCGATTTCTATTCTTTTCTCTCTTGGATTAGTTTCTCTCATCCGAATGACTTTAAACGAATTGCTTTATAGTTACACAAAAAAATCACACAAAATTAAACATAATGCTTAAGAAGCATGATTATGCTTAATTATGTGATTTTGGATTTGGGAGGTGTCGGAGGGTTAGCTCCTGTCGCAGGGATCCTGAGGGACCCTTTTTTAGAGATTCGGCTGGGGGGATGATTCTGAATATGTTTGCTGGAGAAATAAATAGATATGAATGCAATGGCAGGTGGCGAGGAATGATCTAACGCAGAAAGAGTAAATGCGCTGGGGGATTTTTAGACAGGTTCGGGCCGCACTGCGCGTAACACCCTACTCCTGTGTGGATGCTATAAATGCTGAGAATGTCTCTCAGGAATGTGCTAGTTACAAGGATGTCTGTCTATCCTAGAGCCTGGGGCTCCTTGTTCTTCAGTTCCTATGCTCGTACGAAGGTGTTCTTCGATCTGTGTGTGTCTGTTGGCTTTGAGTGCGCTTGCCTGAGAGTTCGAGCGTTGCCCTTGAATTAACTCTCCTTCTCTGACTTCAGACCTCAAGACCTCCAGAGCTGTCTTTGTCCATGCTGCCGGTCGCTTTAAATACCCACCGGCGGTAGCGTGCCCCGAATGGGAGGGTCTTAGTCTTTTTTACCTTGCGGAAGTGACCCCGCGGGATGGCGCCACGTGGCGGATTGCTGGCCTGGCCTCGGGATTCGGGGACCCCTGGTTCCTGATTCACCGATAGCAGCCCCCAGGCCCATTGGCAAGCGATGGCCCAGAGACTGCGGATGGGCCCTTCGTCATCATCGAGGCTGAACCCAGCACTGACGCCACACGACGCGCTCTTAGGCGTTGGCATTTCCGGCCCGGGCTTCTAGTACGGCCCAACGGGGAGCCGAGCGGACGCGCGTCCAGTCGACTCCTGAGGCACATGATAACGAGGCGGGCGGCGAGCGTGGCAACCGCGCAGATCGAGGAAAGTGCACCTGGCAACCGCTAACAACCGCGTGGCCCGAGGGAGATTCGCCTGGCGGTTGCGCTGGTTGAGGAAATCAACTCACCGAGCGCGCCGCAGCAGGCGATGTCTGAATTTCCCTAGAGTATAAAAGGAGGAGGGGAGCGAACCGCCCCCCCTCTTTACGCCATCTTTGCGATCAAGCCTTCTTCTTCCTTGCGCTCCTGAGCCCTCACGCTCCCTCTGGCGATCAGAGCACCACTTTTCCCCCGTCATTCCAACTCATCCCCCAACCTGACAAGATGCCGAGAGCGGGAGGAAGCCATCGCGACAAGACACCCGACAGCGTTCTGCCGGAGTCCCGACTCGTGAACGAGGAGGCGGTGGATAAAGTGCGGAAGTTGATGGTGCCCGAAGGCCAGCAGGAGGCCTCGGTAGTGAGGCCGGCGAGCTTCCCGCCGGTGACGGACCGGCCGGAGCGCATTGTTCTCTTCACCTCCTTCGTGCCGGCCAGGCTGGTGCCGCCGTTCTCGACCTTCTTCCTCCAGATCCTCGACACGTTCGGGATCCAGCTGGCGTACCTCAGCCCGAACTCCATCGTCGCTTTGGCGGTCTTCGCCCACCTCTATGAGATGTTCGTGGGGGTGCCGCCGTCGGTGTCGCTCTTCCGTCACTTCTTCGTGCTGCGGCCCAAGGAGTTTATTATTCATTCTGATCATGAAGCTTTGAAACATATTAGAAGCCAAGCCAAACTGAACAAACGTCATGCTAAATGGGTTGAATTTATAGAGTCTTTTCCTTATATCATTAAACACAAGAAAGGTAAAGACAATGTCATTGCAGATGCGTTATCTAGACGTTATACCATGTTGTCCCAACTCGATCATAAGATTTTTGGTTTAGAAACAATTAAAGGATTATATACTACTGATTTGGACTTTAAAGATACTTTTGAACATTGTAAAGAAGGAAGAACTTGGAATAAATATGTGCTGAATGATGGATTACTATACCGTGCTAACAGGCTATGCATCCCAGCTAGCTCTATTCGCCTATTGTTCTTGCAGGAAGCGCATGGAGGTGGTTTGATAGGACATTTTGGAGTGAAGAAGACCGAGGATGTACTGGCTACTCACTTCTTTTGGCCTAAGATGAGGTGCGACGTCGAGCGCTACGTGGCACGCTGCACTACTTGCAATAAAGCTAAGTCTCGCTTGAACCCACATGGACTTTATATGCCTCTTCCTGTTCCTAGTGTGCCTTGGGAGGATATTTTTATGGATTTTGTTTTAGGATTGCCTAGGGTCAAGAGGGGGAGGGATAGTATATTTGTCGTTGTGGATCGTTTTTCAAAAATGGCACATTTTATACCTTGTCACAAGAGTGATGATGCTACAAACATAGCTGATTTGTTTTTCAGGGAAATCATTCGCTTGCATGGAGTGCCTAACACCATTGTTTCTGATCGTGATGCAAAATTTTTGAGCCACTTTTGGAGGACACTTTGGAATAAACTTGGGACAAAGTTGCTATTTTCGACGATATGTCACCCTCAAACCGACAGACAAACGAAGGTTATGAACCGCACATTATCCACCATGTTGCGGGCTATTTTGAAGAAAAATTTGAGGATGTGGGAAGAGTGTCTACCTCATATTGAGTTCGCTTACAACAGATCAGTTCACTCCACCACCAAGATTTAAAGCCTTACTTGGGAGAAGAAGATGATATTGCGTCGAGGACGACTCCAATTCAAGAGGGGGAGGATGATGAGGACATCACTCTTTCGGATACACACACACACACCGAGTATTCCTCCAACAATAGGTCCATTGACACGAGCTCGTGCACGTCAACTAAATCATGAGGTGAGCTCGTTCCTTAGTGTTCCTTTATATTTTGATGAGGATGGGATGCTACTGAATAATTATGATGTATTGTTACTTAGGAACACGGGAGAAGAACAGCAAGGGCGCCCAAGCCAAGGTGGAGGTCCAATCAAGTTCGAGTCCGTTTCGGAGTCCAGGACCAGCCTGCACTAAAATTGTCACCCAGGACGCATACGGACTCCGTTTTCAACGTTCTACACATGGTTGGAAAGCTAAGGAGATAAGCTTTCCAACGGAACTGGTCCCATATCCAAATTCTTTGTGAGTCAACGGGAATCGCTGAAACAATTAGACATCCAGAATCTGTCAGGGTGCTGCGCCACCATCTTTTGGGCCGTTGGGCCGTGTAACGTGTTGGAGTCCATTAGGGACACGTCCAGGGGTCCTTGGCCGACCCTAGCCTTTTATATACAGTAGCCGCCACCCTAATTAGGGTTGGGTTTTGCTTAGATATTGATCTACACACAGTTGTGAGATTTTCGCTCTTGTTCCGGACCGACTAGGCCGCCGCATGTAACACCCAAAAATTCAAATTTTTGCAATAATTTAAAACTTTCTTAGAATTAACTCAGGTGTTGCAACTTAGCTCAATAGGAAATTAATTTCTAAAATTAACATGGCCTAGGATAATTGTTTGATTGCATTCATGCCGTTGTAGATGCAATAAGGTTTTATTGGGTTGAAAAAGTTTGCAAAATTTCGCTAGGTTTCGCCGCTTTAAAACCCCATTGGAAAATTTGTTGAAATTCAATTGGAAAAAGTTTTGGAAAATCAGAAAGCGCTCTCGGGCTGAATCCTCCTTCTCCCTCGGCCCAAACCCCCCTCCCCCTTCTCCTTCCCTCCCGCGTGGGCCACCGACCTCCCCTTTCCCCGAGCCGGCCCACCGAAGTCCTGAGCCAGCGCCCGCTCTCGCTGCCGTGTGGGCCCGCTGAGCCCCGAGCCGAAGTCGGCTGCGCCGAGCCAAGCCGACGGCTCCTCTTCTCCTTCCTCTGGCCACGCTCGTGCTTCAATGGCCGCCGGCCAATTCTCTCTCTCGGCGCCCTCTCCTCTCCCTGTAACCGCCGAATTCAAACCCTTAAGCTCCACCAAGCGTTCCTCGGCTGTTTCCCTTTCGTTCTCCCTCTCTATTGCGCGGTGATTGCAAGAAACCGCCGGCCATTAAGGCCATGGCCGCCGCCCCTCCCCCTTCAAATTCCGGCCACCCCGCTCACGTTTTCCCCTATTTAAGCCGCCCTCTACCATCTCGGCGAGGTCCCGCACGCCGCCCACCCGCTCGCGCCTCATTTTTCCGCTCGGAACGCCGTCGCCGCCCCCTTCTCTTCTTCGGCTCCGGTGAGGTGCGCCACCGTCGTCGCCCATCGCGTGCGCGCCCTCTCTGGCTGAGCTAACCGCTCCTTTGGACCTGCAGGACCATCCCGAGCCGATTCTTCGGGTCGCCGTCGTTGTTCGGGCGCCGGAACTCCCCTTCTACCGCAGCACCGACCGCCACCATCGTCCTTGTCGTCGGCCGGTCACCCCGACAGCTCTCCGGTCTTCCTTTTGCTCGGGGTAAGTTCGCCGGCTCACCCTCATCGTTTTCCGCCGCTCACCGGAGCATACCGGCCACCGGAGCCTGATTCTCGGCCAAGTCCGGCGGCTCCCGCCGTGCCCGCCGCCGTGCTGGGCTGTCAGCCCCTCTGGTCCATCACGGTCTGGTGGACCAAGGGCCTTCCCTCCGGTCCACGGCCCGTGGACCCGGTTCACATGTTTTCCAGTAGCAATTCTTTTTAATTATGACATCAGCAGGTGCAATAAATAGGATTTTCAGTATAAAAATAATTCGGTAATTCTCTGAAATTCAAATAATTTGCAGAATAGCCCCTGGAACTTCAAAAGCTCATAACTTTTTGCTCGTAGCTCCGATTTAGGCGATCTTTGCGCTCATATTCTCGTAGCGATGTGTAGAATCTGTTTATAGGGTTTTTCTCTAGATTTAGGAATGTTTGGTGTACTGTTCTCATGTTAGATTGTGTGCTCGTGTAGACGATTCAGTCCAGGAGTTTGGCAATTTTCAAGAAGAAGATTTTGAAGGACCTGTGCAACACTTCGACGAAGGCAAGTGTCTTGACCATGTTGCAAACCCAGCTTTTACATCAAGTAGTCTTTCTCAAAATATGCATGATGCTTTACAAAAATGGGTAGAACAGCAAATACTAGTGTTGGATATAGATGCTTTATCCATACAAGATCATCATGTTTTTGCTTAGCCATGCTTTAGATGAACATGTAGCGTGTAAGATGATAAATCTTGAGTTATGAACTAAAAATTGATATAGGAAGAATATCATGGAAAATTAATGTTGTTAAGGGAGTTAACAACGGAGATAATTGGGGTTCTGGGCAAGAAAGGGGTACTTTTCCCAACATGGTTGGTTGTTTGGTTGTTGGGTAGTATACCCTTATGGGGTTATTGGAGGTCTTGCCCAGACCATTTTAAGGACCGGTTCGTGGAGCGAACACCCATGGCAAACAAGGCAACCACGAGACCAATATGGTACGGCTTGGCCTAGTAACTAGATGTTCTCCCAGGGTTGTATGAGCCAATCGGATGTGTAGATAAGGAAGGGTTACTTCCCGATTCTACCCGGCACAAGAGGGGGCCTCTGGGGTGGAGGGTTACTCCACTTATGTACGGCGGTGAAACCTCAGTGGGCAAGTGCATTCTGGGAGACTCTCTGGAAAAGCCTCGTAGTGATCTCTTGGCGCACACCCCGGAAGTGTGTAAGGTACCATCAGGTGCCGGCAACAGAGAAGATCACGACTCGTGGGTAAAGTGCACAAACTCTGCAGAGTGTCAAACTGAATATTCAGCCGTGCTCACGGTTATGAGCAGCCTGGACCCTCGCATGATTAGTCGGGGTGGGTGTTTTTCTTGGTCTGGGAATTGGGGTGAATTCCCAGAGGTTAAAGAAAACCTTTGGTACATCTTTTCTCGGTTAAAATAAAAATTTGTTTCCGTAGTTCAGGGCTAAAAACCAGCTTTTATGCAAATGAAACCCTAGATTAGGAAAACCTTGTCTCAAGCCACCATAGTAGATTCATTTGTTTTCCCCCACTTGTTGAGTATTGGAAATACTCACGCTTGCTGTTTCAGAAGGTGACGCATTTGAAGATTTTCCTGAGGATGACTTCCCCGAGGATGGCGCCGAGTTCTAGGCTTGTGGAACCTCTCGGTCGGCTGCCTGTTGGTTTGGGGCTGTGCCGTTCCCTTTTTCCGCTGTGGTGTTCTTTTCTTTAGACCCGTGGGTGGTCATTTTGTAATATTCTAGCGTTGTAATAAGAAACACTGTGTCTGTTACACTAATGAAGTCGCTATATGTATGAATAACTGATCCTGGCATACATATAGTTTACATCTGGTTTTGGTATTTAAACCGGGTGTGACACCGCAAGTGTTTGTGGAACCCCAACTTCGAGTGCTTGAATTCAATTCGCAATATTTCAGATGCATCTTCTACGTTCTTGCTTGTGTTCTCGGTACGCTTGCAGGGATTGAGCTTTCTTGGCGAGGTCAACCGCGCGACATGGTTGATAACCATCGGAGCTGTGGTGTAGTGATTGCAAGGGAGACGATCTGTTCGGGTCGAAGCCTTTGGATCATCAACGTCGAGTTCTCCACCCACCGACTTATCGCTACCTATCGGAAGATCAGGCCAACATTACTCATCAACGACCCAACTTGAGGCGAACCGCACCGCCCTTGTTGAGGAGAGGGAGCGGCTGGTGGAGATCAACCGCCTTTTGGAGGCCCGCGTCGCCGCGGCGTGCGCCATTCACGAGAATGAGCAGCGCACGATAGAGGCGGAGCGGGAGGCCCTGGAGGAAATACGCACGGAGGCCGTCGCCGAGCAAGAAGAAGCCACCCGTCTGGGCGAGACATCACGGCGGTGGGCCGCCGAGGTACTCACCAGGGAGAGGTTGGTGCGGGCTCGGGAGGACGCGATCCTGTCTCGTGAGAGGGCGGTGGAGGCCTCCCAGGCGAACTTAGCCCGCCAGAAGGACGAGGTTGAACAGAGCCGCGCCGAGCTCCTGCGTCGGGAGGAGGACATCGCGATTCTCGAGACCGACGTCGGTATCACGGCGACGGCTCTGGACGCCCGGGAGGAGCTACTGACTCGCCGGGAGGCGGAGGCTGCCGAGGTGTCAGCGGCCTTATCTGCTCGGGAAGAGTGGGCCGCCATGTGGGAGTTAGAGCTAACTGCTCGGGAGCAGTCCCTCTCTGCCCTCGCCGAGCAGGTGAAGCAGAAGCAGGCAGAAGCCTCGGCGCCTGCCGCCGTCCTGACCAGTACAGCCGAGGGACTGAGCTTGGAGGAGCGACTGCAGATCTTGAAGGATGAGCTCCTCCAGTGCCGAACGGACCAATGTGAAGCTGATGATCCGAGACATCTTTGAGCAGGCACGGAGGTCCGTGAGGGTGGCCGGGCTCGGGCGAGTCCACGTGGGCGAGAAGGGGATGGAGCGAGCTACCATCGACCACATCGCCCTCAGCTTTGAGGAGATTAGCCAGCGACTCAAGGTACTTCCCCAGGCCATGCAGGAGCTAGCTGCCCGGGAAGGGCGTGGCCTGACCTAAGCGGTGGTCGAGCACATCCTGGCCTGCTACCGAAGCCGGGACCCGAACTTCTCCCTGGAGCCAGCTCGAGAAGGGGTGGTCGAGGCCGAGGAGGAGGCCGCCCGGGAAGCTGTCCGGGGCATCACCGCCGAGGTGGCAGCTTGCTTCATGTGGGAGCCGCCGCCGCCGCCGGACCCGGGCAGCAGCGACGAGGAGTCCCCGCTACCTTCTGAGCCCGATGACTCAGACATAGATTAGGCTTTTGTAATTTTCTTTTTCTTTGACTTGATGTAAATATGGGTGTGATCCCTCAGAATAGCTGTCCTTTCTTATGAATATAATGGAAGCCTTTCTTTGGGGTCGCAACTCCAGTGTTCTTTCAAGTGCTTGATGAAGTCTCTGTTCTTTTCACTTGATGTCCCAAGGAGTACTCAGTCAGACCGATCCCGACCTTTCCCTCCCTGAGAACGAAGTCGCCCCAACCACTCAACGCCCGAGCAGTGAGGCCTTCTTTGCGCGTTCAGCCCCCGAGCCGTCGCGAGTCCGCAGCGGCTAAGTCAAGAGACAAAGGCACGAACTTCCTTGCTCGGAAGATAGGTCGATCCAGCACGGAGCACGCCACGACCAGTGAACACTATCCCATTTTGCGACCACTCAAACAGGTAGACTGGATACACGTGCGGGCGGAAATGTGACCAAGAGTCCCCACGGTTTGGTGGTGCCCGGGCTAGGACGGACTGGACCGAGCACCGACAGCCCGCCCCCAGGGTCTAGGCTCCCGACTGCTCTTTGCTCAAGCGGTGAGATTACCCGAGAACCCTAGAGGCTCGGTAGTGCCCGGGGCCTTTTAAGCGGACCGAACACCATGACCACCATGAAGGACTTCGGTCAGACATCGCCGTTCGTACGGTACACCTTTCTACTGTCCATCCTGTCGTTCCGGGAAAAACGGACACGTGGGCAGGGTTTTGTGCGCAAGGAGACCATCTCGCCAAACAGATTAGAATACGAGGGCCCCGAGGATAACTCGGGAACAATATATTAATGAATGTAAGTTCGTATGAATTTAACCACTCACCGGACAGCTGTTAGCTTTTCGGCCGACCGATCCAGGAGAGGCATGCGCTCCGAGTTCGGGGTGCCCGGGAACTTGGTTCCTTCGGTTGCAGTGCCCGAGCACTGTGGAGCGTGAAGGGGAGCCCGAGACCAGGTGATCCCGGCCACTCATGCCTGAGCAGTAGGACCAACCGAGGACCCCTAGGACTGAGCAACGACCTGGGCACTAAGGCCCTCGAGGTCGAGCTGCTTTTGCTTTTGATTGTTGACCTGTGATTTGAGAAAATAGAAAAATTCCTTACTCGGTGCGCTCTGTTAGTGCGGTACTCATTATAGACTGCTCTCATTTTCGACTCGAGACCTCTCGAATGCCCGGACTGGTGGACTATACAGGCATAGGCATAACCCAAAGGTCCTATGGTTTGATGGCGCCCGGGTATGACAGACCAGACCGAGCACCGATAGCCCGCCCCTGGGGCTTAGGCTCCGGACTACTCTTTGCTCGAGCGATAGGATTACCCGAGAACCCCAGGGACTCGGTGATGCCCGGGGGACTGCCACGACACCGAACACCATAGCCTACCATGACAGACATAAGTTAGCGGCAACTGCCCACGCGCATACCGATCGGGATTCTTTTATCAACGGGGAAAAAGAGAGAGCAAGTTTTTTCTCGCACAATCGAGCATATCACTAGACAGATTAAACATATGGTTTCCAGAAAAAATAAAATTTAACATAAGAACTGGACATTGATAACATATATATTGTATTGACAATTGACAATTGACAATTTTTACAAGTCTGGGTGACTTACTCGGTTAGTGGTAGCCCCCGGTCAACTTGGGCGGGGGGGAAGCCCCCGGCCTGGTTGACCTGAGCACGCATACATGTCATCTACGGGAAGAATTTGCGCAGATGCTCGATGTTCCACACGTTGGGAAGCGGCTGCCCGTCCTCTGCAGCCAGCCGAAAGGAGCCTTCTCGCGGGACACCGATCACGATAAAGGGGCCTTCCAACATAGGGGACAGTTTATTCCTTCCTTCGCGCGATTGGATGCATTGGAGAACTAGATCCCCCACCTCGAGAGACCAGGACCGGATGTGACGCTGATGATAGCGCCGCGGGCTTTGCTGGTAGCGGGCTGCTCGAACGGCGGCACGCTGCCGACGCTCTTCCAAGTAGTCGACGTCATCGCGCCTTCGCTGTTCCTGTTCACCTTTAGAGTAGGCATGCACCCGAGGGGAGCCAAGAGTGAGCTCGGAGGGGAGGACCGCCTCAGTGCTGTACACAAGGAAGAAAGGAGTCTCCCCGGTAGCGCGACTTGGCGTGGTCTGATTGGCCCATAGCACGGTAGGCAGCTCATCGATCCACTCTTTCCCGTGCTTTGCGAGCACGTTGTAGGTCCGGGTTTTGAGCCCTTCAGTATCTCCGCATTGACACGCTCGACCTGCCCATTGCTCCAAGGATGAGCGACAGAGGCGAAGCAGAGCTTGATGCCGAGGTCCTCGCAGTAGTCCCCGAACAGGGCACTGGTGAACTGAGTGCCATTATCGGTGATGATCCGGTTCGGGACATCGAAGCGACTGGTGATACCGCGGATGAACTGGAGCACCATGTTTTTGGTCACCTTGACGACTGGAACCACCTCCGGCCACTTGGTAAACTTATTGATGGCGACATAGAGGTACTCATAGCCCTCGATTGCTCGGGGGAATGGACCTAGAATATCCAGCCCCCAGACCGTGAAGGGCCATGACAGGGGGATGGTTTGGAGAGCCTGAGCAGGCTGGTGAATTTGCTTTGCGTGGAACTGGCACGTCCTGCAGCGCCGAACCAGCTCGAAAGCATCCTGGAGAGCTATAGGCTAGTAAAAACCTTGCCAGAAGGCCTTCCCGACCAACGTGCGGAACGATGCATGGCCACCGCACTCGCCCTCGTGGACCTCAGCGAGAAGCTCGCCGCCTTCTGCTCGGGTGATGCATTTCAGGAGGACGCCGCCTGCGCCGCGCCGGTAGAGATCCCCATCTACTATGGCATAACGTTTGGACTGCAGAGCAATTCTTTCAGCAGAGGCATCATCCCCGGGGAGGAACTTTTCTTTCAAGTACCCTCGGATCTCGTCCATCCACGAGGCATCTTGAGAACAGCTGGCAAGCGCAGCGCACTCACCGGGCGGCGGCACCCTGTCAGGGCTTCCCACTGAGAACGCCGCCGGGGTCCCCTGAACTGGGCTCAAGGTTTCCCCTTCGTCCTGTTTGGCAGGCAGGACGGAAGGCCGTGCGAGTCTTTCTTCAAAGACTCCGGCAGGGACGCGCGCACGGGAGGAGGCCAGGCGAGAGATGTATCGCAACTCCAGGCCGTCGAAGTGCCTCTCCAGCTTCCTGACTTCCTCCACGTACGCCGCCATTTGAGGATCCGTGCACTGGTATTCTTTCGATACCTGGTTGACCACAAGTTGGGAGTCTCCCTTGATCAGGAGGCGACGAATCCCGAGGCCCACCGTAGCCCGGAGGCCTGCGATGAGGCCCTCATATTCCGCCATGTTGTTGGTTGCTCGGAACTGCAGTTGCACGATGTACCGGAGTTCTTCACCCGTTGGGGAGGTGAGAACCACTCCGACCCCCGCGCGCATCATGCCCGGGATATGCGGAAATCTCTTCTTGGTCTACCTTGGGGACGGGCGTCCAATCTGCCACGAAGTCAAAGAGCGCCTGGCTTTTGATCTCCTAGCGGCTGACAAAGTGTAGGTCGAACTCTGCCAGCTCCACCGCCCACTTGACGATGCGCCAGGTGCCTTCTCGGTTCCAGAGGATGGGCCCCAGTTGGTACGTGGTAACCACCGAGACCTTGTGCGCCTGGTAGTAGTGGTACAACTTCCGGGAAGTAACGAGCACGGCGTAGAGTAGCTTCTGGGCTTGGGGGTATCTTGTCTTGGCATTCCGGAGGACTTCACTGACGAAGTACACCGGTCGCTGTACGCGGCAGGCCCGGACTGCGGCTTCACCCAAGGGCTTGTTACAGCCCCCAAGCTCGGTGACATGGTCGGGGCTGGTCGGGTGCTTGGGCTCGACTCCTTGGTCGGGAGGAGCCGAGTGCTCGGGCTCGACTCCCTGGTCGGGAGGAGCCAAGTGCTCGGGCTCGACCCCCTGCTCGGGGGGAGCTGAGAGGACTGGGGAGAGCTCGGGGGCGGCCGGGAGCTGGGACCCAGCATCTTGCCCCGAGCACTCATCGCGCTCCACCACCAGTACCATGCTCACGACCTGAGGAGTGGCCAATACGTAGAGCAGTAGTGGCTCGCCCTCGGAGGGGGCCACCAGTACGGGCGGCGAGGTGAGATACTTCTTCAGATCGCGGAAAGCTTGCTCAGCCTCCGACGTCCAGTCGAAGTGACCGGTCTTCTTCAGAAGCTTGAAGAGGGGGAGTCCTCGCTCCCCAAGTTTGGAGTTGAAGGGCCCGAGGGCCGCCATGCAGCCGGCGAGACGCTGCACTTCCTTGAGCCGAGCTGGGGGTTGCATCTGCTCGATGGCCCGGATCTTCTCTGGGTTGGCCTCGATCCCTCGGCTGTAGACCAAGAAACCGAGGAGCTTGCCTGCAGGTACCCTGAAGACACATTTCTCAGGGTTGAGCTTCAAGCGGGTAGTGCGGAAACTGTTGAAAGTCTCGGCAAGATCTTCGAGCAGCGTGGCGCGGTCTCGGGACTTGACCACGAGATCATCGATGTAGGCCTCGACGTTGCGGCCAACCTGCGAGTCAAGGGTGATGCGGACAGCGCGCTGGAAAGAAGACCCAGTGTTGCGCAAACCAAAAGGCATCGATACAAAGCAATAACTCCCCACCGGAGTAGTAAAAGAAGTTTTTTCTTCATCCTCTATGGCCATGCGAATTTGGTGATAACCAAAGTTTGCATCTAAGAAACATAAAACATCACATCCCACGGTTGCATCTACAATATGATCTATGCGGGGTAAATGAAAAGGATCTTTTGGGCAAGCCTTGTTTAGATCGGTGTAGTTCACGCACATGCGGAGCTTGCTGTTGGCCTTCGGGACGATGACTGGATTCGCCAGCCACTCGGGGTGGAGGACTTCTCGGATGAATCCGGCGTCAAGGAGCTTACTGACTTGCTCCCGGATGAATTCCTGGCGCTCGGGCGCCTACCGCTGGACTTTCTGCTTCACCGGGCATGCGTCCAGGTGGTGCTCGATCACCTCCCTAGGGATCCCGGGCATATCGGACGGCTGCCATGCAAACACATCGACGTTAGCCCGGAGGAAGGTGATGAGCGTGCTTTCCTATTTGCCGCCCAGGTCACCGTCGATTCGGACGACCTGGGAGGCGTCTTCGCCCACCACGACCTCCTTCGTAGGAACGGAGGCGTCGGCAGTGAGTCGGGGTTCGGATGAAGAGGGTCCCGGGCCCCCTGGATGATCTTCGACCTCAGCCTGAGCTGAGACCAATGCCGAGTATAACTGCTCGGCGCAGGAGACGGCGCTGCTGGTCTCGACGGACACGGAGATGGGGCCCGCCGGGCCCGGCATCTTAACTGTGAGATACGCGTAGTGCATGGCCACCATGAACTGAGCGAGTGCCGAAAGCCCGAGGATGGCGTTGTAGGGGAGGGGGAGCTCCACGACGTCAAAGATGACATTCTCTATGCGGAAGTTGTCCCAGCTCCCGAATGTCATGGGCAGCTCGACCTGCCTGAGGGGCAAGGAGTGCCCGGGTGTCACCCCGTAAAAGGGGAGCGACGGCTTTAGGCGCCTGGAGGGCACCTGCAGCTTCTCGAAAGCCTCCCTGGAGAGGAGGTTAAGGCCTGTGCCCCCATCGATCAGCACTCTGCTGACCTTCACATTGCAGATGGTGGGGGACACTACTAGGGGTAGTCGGCCCACGCCTGCAGTACTGGCGGGGTGGTCGGCTAAGCTGAACGTGATCGGGGCATCCGACCACTTCAGGGGCCTTACGGCCTCTTCACTCGGGGTCACCGAGCACACCTCGCGCCGCATGGTCTTGACACTACGGCGGGAGGGGGGCGTGTACGCGCCTCCGTCGATGAAGGCGACGGTGTGATCGGGCTCCTGGAAGTCGAGCTCTTGGTTGTCGGGGGCGGCTCTGTCGTTGCCGCCCCTGCGGGGCTCCTCGCGGTCCCTCTGGAGCTGCTCGATGAGACCTTTGACCGTGCGGCACTCCGTGAGGTCATGCCACCTGGTCTGGTGGATCTGCCACCACTTCCCCGGCTCTGGCCCCGCGGGAGCGGGGTCCCTTGCCGGAGTGGGAGCCCTTGTGGGAGCCGGAGCCCTAGGAGGGGCTCGGGCCGGAGCCCTCACGGGCGTAGGCCGTCTGTCGGCGGCCGCCCGGCGTGCTTACCGGCGGTCGGGTTCCTGGGCCGGCCCACGGGCGGGCCCGTGGGCTGGCTCGATGGGGACAACCTCGCACCTCCTTCTCTTCCTCTTTTCCCGCCTGTCGAAGCGGGAAGGACATGGCTGACCGGCGGCGGGATGCTCGGGGCGCGGAACATGCCATGCCCGAGCTTTCGCCGCCTTGGCGCACTTGTCGGCCAGCGCGAAAAGCTCCGTGGTGGTTTCGACCTCGTGCGTGCCCAGCTTCTAGAGCATCCGCCCGTCGCGGACACCCTGCCGGAACGCGACAATGATAGCGTGGGGGGTTATCCGCGGGATGGTGTTGCGGACCTGGCTGAAGCGCTGTATAAAGCGCTGCAACGTCTCCCCCTCCTGCCGTTTGACGGCGTGAAGGTCGCACTCCACGCCGGGGCGCGTAAATGTGCCCTGAAAGTTAGCTACAAACTGGTGGCAAAGATCATCCCAGGAGCCGATGGATCCTGGGGGTAAGTTCATAAGCCAAGAGCGGGCAGAGCCCCTCAAGGCGACATGAAAATAGTTGGCCATCACCTTTTCACTGCCGCTGGCTGCTTGGACAGCAGTGGTGTATATCTGGAGGAACTCGACGAGGTCGATGGACCCGTCGTACTTCTCCGGCAGTTCTGGCTGGAACTTGATGGGCCATTTGACCCGGCGGAGCTCGCTGGTGAAGGCACGGCAGCCTGTGCCGTACCCTACGGCGCGGGCGGTGCCCTTAGGTGGTGAACGCCGGCGAGCCTGGGAGCCCCGGTGATCATGGGCCGGCAAGGAGGAGGCCTGGTCCTCGGCTTCAGCCTCATGCCGGGTCTCCCGCTGGTGCTCGAGGGTGACGCGCGCGTCTTCGACGCCCCTCCACTTGTTGAGGTGTAAGCAGAGGTCCTGAGCTCCGGTAGTGGCCAAGGGGGCGACGCTCTGCCTGGAGGCCCTCCTGGCCAGTGCGACCGCCACTCGATGATGGGCCGGTCTTAGCTGCGCCGTGGTGGGAGGTAGCGCGGGAACTTTCGGCCAGCACCTAGCGGTGAGCCGTGCCGACTAAGGCGGCCACCTCCTGGAGCCAGCGGCCTTCCGGGGTTGCCCCCGCAGCTTGGACTGGCGGGTGCCTGAGGAGAGCCTGCGCCGCGAGCAGCGCACTCCCAGGACTAGCCTCGCCGAACGCGAGCCTACGCCGCAGCGGCACCCGGCGCCGTCCAGACGTGGATCTGGCGGCAAGAGTTTCGGCCACCTGCTGGGGGTTGGATGGTGCACCGGCGACGACGGCGGCCCTGCTGGGCCCGGCGCCATGGTCCCCCTGAGAGGGGAACGCCGTGCGTGCAGATCGTGGCTGCTGCTGGGAAGCAGCAACGACTGGGGCCTCCTGAGCGAGGGCCTCCATTTCCTCACTGGAGCTGGAGCCAGAGCGCCGGAGACGATGGCCACCAGCCATTTTTTCTGCAGGAGAAAACAAACAAACAAATTCAGGGATGCAACCCCCTACCTAGCGCGCCAGCTGTCGGAGGGTTAGCTCCTATTGCAGGGATCCTGAGGGACCCCTTTTTAGAGATTCAGCTGGGGGGATGATTCTGAATATGTTTGCTGGAGAAATAAATGGATATGAATGCAATGGCAGGTGGCGAGGAATGATCTAACGCAGAAAAGAGTAAATGCGCTGGGGGATTTTTAGACAGGTTCGGGCTGCACTGCGCGTAACACCCTACTCCTGTGTGGATGCTATAAATGCCCTGAGAATGTCTCTCAGGAATGTGCTAGTTACAAGGATGTCTATCTATCCTAGAGCCTGGGGCTCCTTGTTCTTCGGTTCCTATGCTCGTACGAAGGTGTTCTTCGATCTGTGTGTGTCTGTTGGCTTTGAGTGCGCTTGCCTCAGAGTTCGAGCGTTGCCCTTGAATTAACTCTCCTTCTCCGACTTCAGACCTCAAGACCTCTAGAGCTGTCTTTGTCCGTGCTGCCGGTCGCTTTAAATACCCACCGGCGGTAGCGTGCCCCGAATGGGACGGCACGAGTTCCAAGGTGCCATAAATGGAAAGGGCGTCATCATGGCCTCTGCGCGAAGTGACGGGGGTTGAAAATGCGCCCCGCGCCCGGTCTTTAGTCGTCATGATGGCGCTGGCAACGGGTGTCGTGGAGAGGGCCCACCGAGCAGCCGCAGAGCGGCCCAGTGTGCCCGCCCCGTCTTGTTCGCCTGCCACGGTAGCATGGCAGACGGAACGCCTCGGGCCTTTCACTGGCTGACATCTCATTGCTGGACCCCTGTGGGGGCCACTGTTAGGGGACTTCCTGGGTCGTCAGGGAACCGAGTGCTCGGGGGTCACTGTTCACCTCCCCGAGCACTCTCTCCCGAGAACACCCTTTCTTGGTCCTCGGGGAACCGAGTGCTTGGGGGCCACTGTTCATAGCCCGAGCACTCTCTCCCGGACTTGACTGTACGGATCCTCGGGGAACCGAGTGCTCGGGGGCCGCTGCTCGCAGCCCCGAGCACTCTCTCCCGGAACTTCCTTCGTTGAGTCCTCGGGGTGCTCGGGGGTCACTATTCACCTCCCCGAGCACTTTCTCCTCGGTCACTTTAGTCTTCGCAGATCATCGGGGAACCCGGGTACTCGGGGACCACTGACTGTGGCCCCGAGCGCCCTCTCCCGGGACTTAGTCTTTTTTACCTCACGGAAGTGACCCCGAGGGATGGTGCCACGTGGCGGATTGCTGGCCTGGCCTCGGGATTCGGGGACCCCTGATTCCTGATTCACCGACAGGAGGTGACACAGACCGATTGGGGAAGACTTGATTTGGATGAACCATATTTGATCCATACTCTCTAGGGGAATCATGGTTTTCTATAACTTGCATCTTCGCTTTCTCATGCAAGTTCTATTGATCTGGGATGGCAGTTTTAGAGGACTCATCATCATCATCATCATCGTCATTGTCATCATCATCCTCCACATTTGCAAATTGCAATAAATATTCCTCCTCGTGTGGTTACCACATTACGATTCTTCTCAAGATCAGCAACAATTTCTTTAATTTCCTCCCTTGCATCAGCCTGACCCTCAACCTCTGCCGCCTCTCTATGCACAACAACCTTTGTCTCAGCCGCATGCCGTTGCTCAACTTCCTCCCTCAACATTGCATGCCCCCACCTATCCTCCTCTTATGCAGGTGTCACTGCACTACTACTGTCACACACTCCTCTTGGAAAAGCCTGCACCAGTATATTAAACTCAGCCCCATGACACCTACACCACTCCAACTATTTCAACTACTTGTCCGTCCAATACACCGGTTTGAATTATATACCCTAATATAATTCCTCGTAAATTAAAATGTAAATAATTTCTTTTACATCTCTAATTATACTTGCATAGGTGTAACAACCAAAATTCCTAAAATCATGAAAATTACAAACTTTTTCAAAGAAAATAAAAGAGTTTTGCAAAAACTAAATAAAAACCCTAAGTGTGTATGTGTGCCTTTATGCATATACACATATATGTGACTATGTGTGTTATATGTATTGTATATACATTGGGGGCTATTTTGTTATAAAAGAGTATCTATATATATTTGTATATATTTTATTGTTTGATTTGTTGGTTGATTGTGTGAGCTAATATAAGTATATATAGTATATATGTTGTGTGTGTGTGTATACATGAGAGAAATAGAAAAGGAAAAAGAAAAAGCTTTTAGAATAGAACAGGCCGAAGCCCATCTCTCTTTCTCTCTGGCCTAGCCTAGCCGGTCCCTCCCTCCCCCCTCCCTCCCCCCCCCCCCGCTCTCTCTCTCTCTCTCTCTCTCTCTCTCTCTCTCTCTCTCTCTCTCTCTCTCTCTCTCTCTCTCTCTCTCGTCGATGGACGATGCCACTGCGGAAGTCCCAGCCGGCCATAGGGAAAGGGAC
Organism: Phragmites australis; assembly: GCF_958298935.1. NCBI lineage: Eukaryota > Viridiplantae > Streptophyta > Magnoliopsida > Poales > Poaceae > Phragmites > Phragmites australis. The sequence goes on along the minus strand of NC_084940.1, from coordinate 22,569,687 downwards.
AAGTCCAACACGCATACGGAGGAGGATGTCTTCTAGAAGCTCGCTAGCAACTGATATGCAAGAATCACGGCCAAAAATTGCCTTATTTCCAACGGGATTGATTTCAAATTGAGTCCAAGTCATCGCTATCACCATTCAAATTGAGTCTGAGCAGCCCACGATATCTATCTCTTTTGGGTATATAAAGTAACCGAGACCCATCCCCTATAGCATCCAAAAATCAGCCGCCGATTTAGAACTCTAGAGCCGCCACATAGCTTTGCCGTCGCTGCGGCGGTGAAGAACACTACTACCCTCAATCTGGTCATCGTAGTCCGATTGCCACTGCTGAAGGGCTCATTAGCATTGTGGGAGCGCAAGGAAGCTTCCAAAGATAAGCTCGACCATCGTTGGACACTGAAGCTTCGTCCGCGATGCCGGCCGAGGAGAACCGTCGCCGTGTACCATTGCTGACCTAGTTAGAGACCTCCCCGAGCTTCAACGAGAGTCTATGTGAGTTTTCCGCAAGCATGTGTTCCTGTTCCGCCGCTCGTCGTTGAGGTTAGATCGCCGTAGCACTTTTTCGGCCATCGTTGGTGGTGCGCCACCATGGCTGTCATCTCTGCCACCATGTAGCTCAAGTGGAAGAGAACCGAGTCCTCTCAGCCGTCTGATCTAGATTGAACGATTGAGATTAGATCCAATGTACCCCTTCGATTTTAAACAAGTCAGCATGCTGACGTGGCAGCCACGTCAGCGCATGTATCTGACGTGTCACGCCATGTCAGCGATAGTTGCTGGGCCAGCAAGCCCAATCAGCGTTTCTTTTCTTTTATTTGTTTATTGTTTTGCTGACATCATAATTAGGATATATTGCACAATAAATAGATTTTTAGTGCAAAAATAATTCTAATAATAATAATAATTGGGAATTAATTTCTAATAATGTTTAATAATGTTTTATAATTTTATTTAATTTGATTTCATAGTCTTATATAGTTTTAAAATTCAAATAAATGCTACATAAATCTAGAAAAGTCCTAGAAAATCATAAATAACTTATGAAAAATTCTAGAAAATTCCTAGTAACATAATTTCATCTGTATTTAATCTTTTTAGTCATGTTTTGATCTTTAGAAAATAATAACTTATTAACAGCAACTCCGTTTTGACCTGTTCTTTCGTCGGTTTGTCCAGAAAAGTGTGATCTTGTATGTTGTGTGATATTTGATTCTTTTTGGATCTTGGTGTTTATGTGTTTCCTTTTTCCGTGTATGTTGTGAGTAGACGCCAACGTTCCGGAGGAGCTAGAAGGACTACATTTTGAAGACCCAACTGAGTTCAATGAAAGCAAGTTGTGTTCTCGATCATATTTATCCCAATTTTTAAAATGTTTTGTTTTACAAATATGAATGCTAATAATTTTGTCGGGAATCTCAAGAGTTAGGCTTTACCCTACTTTTCCCTTATCATCCTTTTCGCCTTAGTTATGGTTTTGGGTTATGGTAGGGTAGATGATGCTTAGCCTTGCTTTGGGATGGTGATCATGATAATGACTCTACAAACTTGATAATGGTCATATGCAACAATGATAAAATATGATGGAATAATTTTGCAGCAACATAGCATAGGAATTTGAGCATGTGGTATGAGGAGACCGGTATGAGATGTGCGGTTGGGAATGTAGTAGTCTTGCTCTAATGTAAGGACAAGTTCGTGGGGTGATTTTCTGTATTTATAGTGCAACCATAAGCCTGGTATGGGATGGATCTAGCTAATTAATTTGCTTTACTCTTAGTATAGTGTAGACCAGGCAGAAGAACACATAATGGATGAGATGTCCTGGGATCCGAAAGGTGCAAGAGGGGGCTTCTGTTGTGGAGGGTGTACTATCACGATAATGAAACCTTAGCGGGTAGACACATGTTGAGGGGGGCATTGTAAAGGCTTTGCAGTGGATTCCTAGCGAACACCTTGAAAGTGTGTAAGATTTTTTTTCATCGGTCAACGGATGCTCTACAATTGGGAAGAAACATCTTGTGGGTAAAGTGTGTGACCTCTGCAGAGTATAAAACTGGTTAATCGGTCAGTTCTCATGGTCACGAGTAGCATAGAACACCTACCATGATTTAGAACTTGATGTTTTGGTTGGTTTGGTCAATTGTGGTGTTGAGAACCATAATTGAGGTGTTGTCAATCATAGTGGTGGGAACTATGATTGAGGTGTTCAACCATGGTGGATAGAACTTTGGTTGATGTGGATAGTTGGTTAAATCAAGATGGTTGAAATCTTAAGGTGGTTGGTTATTTATAGTTGTTATTTAATTAACATTGCTTTCAAATGTTTTTACTTAAATGCAGTTTTATGCAAAAGAACCATTTAGCCATATTCTTGTCAAAGCCTTCATATAGATACTATTTCCTTCACAACTTGTTGAGTACAACATGTACTCACCCTTGCTATCACCAAACACTTAGTTAGAGAAGGTATTGATGAGTACGCTAAAGATGGATCATTCTAAGATGCTTTCTACGTCGATCAAGCCTGTGAAAGAGTCATAAAGGATTAGAGTAGTTATAGTTCATTTAGATTCCACTACAGTTTAATTGGTTCTTCGACCTTAAAGGTCATTTGTGTAAGATAGTTTATTCGATTAACCTATGGATACTGTAATGATTATCATCAATGAAGTCACTATATGTTGGGATTGATTCCTGAGTTCAATACTTTAAACCGATCTTGACAATAGATCTATAACAACAGATTCCTAAAATTTCATAAATCTAAAATAATATTACAAAGAAAAAATTACCTACAAAATATTTACTTTACTCTAAGACATATACGTGACATGACATAATTTTCCATGAAATAAAATTATTCTCAGCCTAAATAAAAAATTATATCGTCTAGGATTATATCCGTACAAATATTATAAAATTACATTACGGTATATTGAAAAACTGTATAAAACCTAATTAAACTTAGAACAAATGTCTCAAATAAAATTATATGTTACATCTGTCTAATATGTATAACATACAACAAATACATCAAATTAAATAACACATCTATGATACCATTATTAAATCTATAATTAATTTTCTGACTTGTACATCCTAAAGTAAATATTGCATACGTATAACAATTACAACCTATTTTTTATTATTTATCTGGATATCTACAATTGTACACATTTGATAACATTACAAAATCTATATTTTATTTCCTCATTTATCCTATAATAAATATTACATCCGTCTAATAATTATAACCTAATATTAATTATTTCTACATCTACAACTACCATATACTTTAAATTAAATTCCACATCTATGAAAAAATTATTAAGTTTATAATTTATTCCATACTCATTAATTATTTGTACCAATATCTACAACTATCAAATATCTAATTGTGACAAAAAACAATACTAAAAAAATATATAATGTTTTTTACCTTATTTCTTCTTGTCCTCCTCATCTTCCTTCTCCTCCTTCCTTTCCCTCCTCCTCTTCCTCCCCTCCTCCTTCCTCCTCCTTTTTCCTCTCCTTTATTCTTCCCCTCTCCTTTTTATTCCTTGCTTTTTTCTCTCGCTCTCCTAAACCGAGCGGCTTGGCCGAACTTGCAAATGTGGCACCGAGGGGAGGAGGGGCCACGCGGTCAGGATAGGGCCAACAGTTTTCGTGCCCCCAAGATGCGAAAACTTACCGCATGTTCGATTATCGCTGCCCCAGACCACGACTACTAACATGTTAGTAGTTTTCGAGCACTTAGCCCGCGACAACACTTTTTCGAGCCCTCAGGCTGTGACAATCCCTTTATCATACCACTATGTCACGAAATCTTGCTTAATGTGTACATGTGGAAATTTCACAGGTGTTTTCGTTTTTCTAGCGTGCGAAAATTAATTTTTCACATCCCTGAGACTCGAAAATCCCTTTCTCACGAGACCAAGACGCGAATAGGTATTATTTTTACAATTTTCATAATTTTCATATTATTTTTAAATTTACATATAATATAATAATATTAAAAAAATTCCATGTTTCATGGCTGTGTGGTTGGGACAGAGGATGCACTTATAACTCCATACACAACTGACCGATCAGGTTCTGGGAATGCTGTTGGGACAGAGGATGCACTCATAGCTCCAGCTGAAGCCACATCCAGCGCTACAGGAGCCAATGCCGACGCTGAGTGCCTGCAAATGACTCCAGCAGAAGCCATTTTCGGTGCAACAGTGAAGTGGTGGGCATCACTGTAGCGCTGGGGCACGGCAAATTTGCGGGTATTGTAGGATGTGATAATACTGTTTATGATATATGACTGTGAGTTTGAAAGGAAGAGAAGAGTAATAAAAAGTAGAAAATATGGTAACTGCTGAATATATAAAAATAAAGAATGCTGTAATAGTATTAGATGATACTATAATAATATTATAGGGAATGAATTTATAAAGCATCTCTGCTGAAGATAACCTAAAATGTATGAGGACCAGGACACATTGGAGAGGCAACTAAGGTACGCTGCTGCTGCTGGAATCATATCATAGTGGACAATTGGTGCCGTGCGAGGGTTTCCCACTGAGAGTACCGTCCAGAACTTGAAGGAACAAGTCTATGTGCTTTCTATTTGGTGCGATGGTAAATCATTTGTAATGAAATGAACAACATATACAATACAAGCATACTTCATGAATGGTCTAACAGAACTGAACACGGGAATGTTTTTTACCACCAGTCAAGAGCTAACAGATGTCACTTGTATAAACCAATTGCTCAGGTATGATCTTATCATCTGTTCTGTAATCATTTCAATTTTGAACTTTAGGGGCAGTATGCATGTCATGAAATGCATTGAAAGTTTGACTGCTATTGAAATGCCTCTACTTCTCGACAAAAGTTAAGTAGTTGCACCTTGACTGTAAAACACAACACTTTACATTTTAATTTTGCTCATGGTTTCTAAACCTTAATAGGGGCCTTGTGCTGAAAAAGTACACTGGAAAGATGAATGGTGTTTAGTGATTATATTCATTAAGACTCTAATATGGAATGGGGGAAAGCACATAAACAGAAATTTAATGGACTGAACTAAGCTACAAAATATTTTATGACACGAAAAAATGATAACAACATCCACTTATTTCAGTAGCAGCTATATGTAATAACTAGGCTACAAAAGGATGTAATTCATCTTGATCTATAGCTCACGATTATTGTGCATACACATTATTTGCACAAATTCGTGCGTAAGAAAATTGATATAATTTATCATAAAAAGGTAAGAATGTACATTTGGACTATGGAGTAAGTACAAACATAAACTTTTATCTAATTCTATAAGTACAAACATAAACTTTTAGCTAATTCTATCCTCTGTGGTACATACATATATCCTCTTCGAATTTTTTTTGCCTCTTCTATTTTTAGACTTGAATAAATAATTCTTTGAAAATGCACATCTCAGACACTAAGTGAGCGCCCCTCCTATACCCTTGTGTAAGAATCATAACTACATAAATTCTACCTGTGTCTAGGAAAACAATATGGGGTTTTGATGTCAGTTTACCAGGAGTTGCATTGTTTGGTGTAGTATCGGTGAGTCGGAGGACATTCTATCTGTGTCCATGTTACAAGCAGTTAAGCTCTCGGTGTGTTTGATGATTGAACTTATCCATTCCTCTTTAGAATAAGTTCATGTCACTTAATTATGTGTGTTCCTTATGCACAAGCTCTCCGGAAGAGGATTTGCATAAAAGTACTCCTCTTGCCTTGGACTTCTACCAGATAACCTCTGATATGGACCTCCAAGTCTGTTTTTGTGATGCATCTTCACATCACTTTCAAATTCATTCCAATTTATTGTACCTTCATCAAACTTGTCAATGAGCTCCAAAGCTTCTTCCTATAGAAATAAAATAATTCAGCACTTTGAATTGAGATCTAAATACTCAAACAACATTCCCTGAAATTAACTACGTGAAAAAGGTCACGAGTGACGGATGGTAACCATCATTAATGGCAGGTTCCACACCCGTCACTCTAAACGCGTCACTGATAAGTCATCATTGATGATGAGTTACAAATTAACCCGTCACTTATGAAAATCATAAGTGACGGGTTGTAACAGTGACCCATCACTTATGACCGAACATAAGTGACGTTATAATAGTGACCCATCATTTATGATCTTTTCGTGTTTTTTACACGAAAAAGTTAATATATTTTTCATCCGAGCCATCCAACACAGAGCACATCACATATGCCCCACAAGTCACGCTATTTTTTAAAACGTTTTTAGTCTTTGCGTTCTGTGGGAATCAAACCCGCGACTGAACCGCAACGTCCCTCACGCGCGTACCCACTTACCACCTTAGCTATCATGTTGTTGTGATAGGAAGCGAATATTTTATCTTTTTAATCTTTGTTGCCGAAGGTCATAGGTGACGGGTCATAACCGTGATCTGTTACCTAAGTCATAGGTGATGCGGAGCGCCTTTAGTAAAATAGGTATAACTTTTGCATACGGATTTTGATTTTAATATTTTTTGACTTTACGTTGCTCGACCTTGGTAAAAAAGTTATATTTGTTTCTCCCCAACTTCGTCAGGTTCGGCGTCAGGAAGATTGTGTTCTCACCCCCTAAAGTTTTTACACAGTTTTTGGAACGCGCGTTTGTATCTATAATTACCACCCCTTATATCAAACTTGAGCAGAAATATACAATGATTCCTATTCTAGTGCTGCTGAGTTGAGAAAAAATAAGAGAAAAATAAAAGAAAAATAGAAAAAAAAATATAGCATCTTGCTATTACATATTTACTATATAAGCAAAAATTAAGTAAGTCGTATAAGAAATTGATTGACTAATACATTTAATAATTGATTAATTAAAATTCCTTCATCTGCTCTGTTTTATCAAACTGGTCATTAGTAACGGGTCACAACTTGATCCGTCACTAATAATTCTCTATGATGATCCATCACTGATGAGTTGGTAATTAGTGACGGATTATGACTTGACCCGTCACTTATGACTGACTAGGATGACCCATCACTTATGACTGATAATAAATGACGAGTCATAATTTGACCCGTTAACCATCACTTATGACTAGAGTTATTAGTGACGGTTAACGGGTCACAACTATAACCCGTCACTATTATCATAAGTGATAGATCGTATTACGACCCGTTATTAATTTCATGTATCCTTAATTTGTTTCATGTAGTAATTTACCTGTTAGGGTTAATGGTTTTTCGGAATCCTTCATATCTTCTGTGACGCTGGACGGCTTTGGCCATATTTCCATCATATGTATACACAAAAACATCATTATGGAGGGCTACATTGTAGTCCACTTCCTTCTCTCGGATCTGAGTCTTTCGTAGGGACAACTCTACATCACGCTATCATGAGCTACTGCAATGACCAATGATAATACTTGCTACATGGGGTAATGATAAGTGGTTCAACTCTTGTCGGACATTCACTAAGAAATATTATATACAAAGATGTGGTGTTCATGTATCTAGATGTCTCTTGAATGTTATTGTAGAAGTTATTTTCATTGTTTTTGTTTTGGACTACAAATCAAGAGTAAGATACTGTTGTAATGTTATATTTTTAGCATTGTAGAGCACTTTTACTCTATAAAAATATATTATCTTTAGCATATGGGTTAATCTCTTCGTGTGAGAAGTAAATCAATGTCATGGGTTAAATTTAGGAACCATTATAACTTACGGACACTTTGCTAGTATATGTATATATATATATATGTATATGTATATATATATGTATATGTATATGTATATGTATATATGTATATGTATATGTATATATATGTATATGTATATGTATATATATATGTATATGTATATGTATATGTATATATATATATATATGTATGTATATATATATATGTATATATATATATATACATACATATATATATATATGGAGCTTGTGTGCAGTAATTACATATATAGTTGCAGAAATGGTTATACGCGTTACCGACCTGTAAAAATACAGGGCATTTCCTTGCATTGTCCGATTGTCTCCCCCACCACTCACAGTGTGTTCACTCCATTTTTTCGTCGTTGCTGTCCACGAAGCCGTGCACTCTCTTTACTAGGTGTAGGGTTCAGTGACATGGCGGTTTAGATGGTTTTTTGTGCGTTATATCTTAGCTTGTTCGGATCCACCTAGATTGCAAATATCATCTAAATGGGAGCTCTATACCATCTAAAGAGCAAACAAAGCTCCTATCTCGGCCAGTTCGATTGTGGCTGCAGCTATGGATTTGGGGAAATTTTGTATATTTGATTAAAGATATCACTTGTGACAAAATAAAATGTTTCAACACTATTTATCAAATCAGTTGTTAGCAGAGAGGCCGAATGTGAGAATTTTTTTATACCATTAATCAAATAAGGTGCGGCAAAATTATGTGGTGAAATAATAATTTGCCACTACTTTATCATCAGTCATATGATATCATGTGGTAAAATATTAATTTGTCACTAATAAATAGCATAATAGTGAGAAAAATTATTTAGTCACAATTATCTTGGTAAACAGTAACAAATCAATATTTGGTCACTAATGAATCTTGCAGCAATACAGTTTTTTTGTCACTAATAAACTATATAATAGTGAGGAAAAATAGTTTCATCACAGTTAAAATGGGAATCAGTGTCAAAACAAAATTCCTCACTACTCTTCGTCGCTAATGAATATCATGTGGCGATATAGATTTTTATCACCCATAAACTACATAATAGCGAGGAAAAACAGTTTGGTCACAATTAACGTGGGAATCAATGGCAACACAAAATTTTATCACTATATTTCATCACTAATGGTATATCTTGTGGTGATATAAAATTTAGTCACTAATAAACTACATAATAGTGAGAAAATAATTATTTAGTGACAATTAACTTGTTAAACAGTGGCAAAATAATGTTTCACCACTACATTTCATCACTAAAGTTACATCTTCTTTTATCTAGAGTACAACCAGACACACACAACTCACACACTAAAATCACGCCCCACGTACGCACATGCTTGCGTGTCTTAACCACACGCTAAAAATACATTGGAGAGTCCTAGATGCTCAGTGTGCGAACACACACATCCTATTGAACACGCACGCATATGTATGCCCTATCATGAGGCCAAGCCCTGGTGAGACGCGATCATCGAGCTTGGAGCTTGAACGCTTGTGGGCACGGAGCTATCCCACCCTCGTACCATCGAGATTGGAGGCCTAGTATAGGTTAAGAATCCCTGGTTAGCTCCCGTATGCATCTAGTGGGAGGATATTGAGGTGGGTAATGGCTTTGTTAAGTCGCACTACCACGACGGTGGTATGTTGCCAAACTCAGCTTGTAGGTAAAGTGTAACACTCTATAAAGATCAAACCATTTGAATAGCCGTGTCCATGATTACAGACGAACTATAGTTTGATCATAAAAACTAGTATGGGTTGTGTGCATTTCATTATAGTGTGAGTGGGCAAGGTGTGCCTATTTTTGAAAATAAGTTCGACAGTAAGCCGTGGGTTACTATAGACAGAGTGTCCGACAACATTAAAACTTAAACCCTAGTAACCTTCCACCATAGCTGAACCCCTCCTTCATTTGATAATGATTATATGATTTTTCCACAAAACCCGCCTTATAAAATAAATTCTTGTATGTGTAAACTTGGTATTTTCACAAAAATTGAACTTATAGCCATACCCTTGTCAACATTATATGTATGTATTTATATCCCTTGATATAGGGCAAAAATTGGAGCTTGCTGAGTATGTTTGTACTCACTTTTGCTTATGATTTCAGAGAAAGATCTAGACTTTAGGAACGACAATGGGTAGACTCACGAATTAAGTGTTGGTCACGTTCACATCCGAGTTACCTGTGGAATGACATATCCCCATGTTAATCATGTTGTGCCCTCTGGTGATGTGAATTTTATTACTCAATCTTTGCGGAGCGCTTTATATATTATTAGCTTTGTGGATTTATTTTCCTATTTACTTTGTTGTATGACTATGATATCACATATTGTAAAACTTGTGTTTAACAACAACGATTCAGAGACTGGTATAATAAAGTTTTGAGCACTGAGTATGACCAGATGCGGTTCACCTAAATTTTAAGCTTTGATACCAATTATACCACCTACTCTGCCACTAAAACTTGTTTTAGCCAAAATTCAAAATTTCTACACCTCTTTTAAAATTTAAAATTTGAGGTATAACTATCATATCAACACAAGTATGATAAAAATAAACATCTAAACATGATATAATCAACAACTAAAGCTCTTCACGACTCTTATCTCGCAAAACAACTCCTTTCACCTCAAACAATGACAATTTCTTCTTTCAAACAAAACTTATAATAAGTAAAAATGTAATATTACTAACTGAGTTTCCTTGCAACGTGAACTGGATTATTAACATTGTAGTATGTGCAAACTTCTAGTCCCCAGCCAGTATTCTCGTACAAATGACCTAAACGTATCTGTAAATGATGTAACGGGTGAGATAAACTCAGTAAGTAATGGCTATGAGTATAAACATATCTCGCTTAGTTAAAAGAATAATTTAGAAACAACAATTTACTTACAATGATAGATCCAGACATAAGAATTTAAATGGTATTCTTTCACACGATATAATATCTCTCAACACAATCACTCATATATCATGGCATCAAATTCTCTAAAATTATGTATTCTTCAAATATTATATAAATATATGAATACCATGATGTAACTTTATTTAAGAGTTTTGTGTTGGATGATACTGACCTCTCACGCAACTCCATATGTCGGTACGAGTCACGGCACGATACCGTTGACGGCATATGTATGTATATTGTTTTTTTTTATAGATCCTCATGATGAACAACACCACTATCAATCCATGATGCCAATAATGTAATCGCAATTATTAGAATAGCATAGATTTAATTCATCAAATACAATATCGTTCATAATTTGAATAAAATAGAAAAAGACAAATACTTCAATCTATGCAGAAGTAAGACATAAATATAAGCTACACCTCCTACATTACTTGCTTTTTTACCGAAGACAATGATGAGAGCTCGTTTAAGCACGAGCGGAGGTCCTATCACCTCACCATTTATGGGGTCATCATAGTAGGGCTGAAGTGTTATAGCACATAGGAGATAAGGTTTCTAATGTCCACAAGGAAAATCCCTCCGAAACAACTCAGTGCCTTATCCAATTTTCCCAAACATGCAGTCTGATGCTGTCATTCGACCAGGTGTGTAGGCACCCTTTGCAAGCTTAATGAAATTTGGAGGTACTCTTGAGTATCAGACGCACCACATACCAAACAGAGCCAACCGTTAAGCAACCACTCTTCCTTTAGTTCCCATCCCGCAGGCTGTCCTCCAAAGTTTAAAATGTCCACAAATTCCCACTTCCTTTCTCACCTCGGATCTAGATTTTTGTGATCTTCTTTAATACATAGTACGTGACCTCCTTCACTTTTTCATAGTCAAGTCTAGCAAATGAACTTGCAATCAACGCCTGGGCAGAAACAGCTAATGCATCCGAAAGTAATGATACTACCAACCATATTTGCAGACATATTTGATGAGCAGACATGGCTAGGGTGCCTTGCCGAGCAGCCATTGCAGTTCCAAGGGTCATTGTTATTAGAACAAAAATGGTTCTTCCCAGTGGCGGAGGGAGGATTAAATTTGAGGTATGGTGGGCTCGCGGGCAGCCGGCATCGAACGAGCAGCTGCTGCTCGTGGGCGGCTGTGTGCTGCCATGCCAGTGCAGGGTTGCGGGCTAGCCGCAGTGCTGTCTGCAGGAGGACGGTGAGCGCTAGAGTGGGACTATTGCCAAATGCCGACGTCAAGTCGCCATCGAGGCTGCCGAGGCCAGTCACGCTGAGCGCAGCCATTCGCTCACCGTGTGCAAGATCAAAGGCAGTCAAGAAGACGAATCGTCACGGAATCCATACTCGCCTTGGCAGCCTTGCTGAATCCATACAAGATGCTTGCATTGTGGCCTTGCCTTGCCGAATCCTCACTGAATCAGTATTGACTGCTCAAGGCCATATCCATATGAGGTGGGCTTATGGGCTGGACCGAAATCGAGGTATGACACTGCCATACCTTGACATAATGGTCCATCCAGGTGCCATACATCACCATAATGGTCCATCCGCCACTGGTTCTTCCTAACAGCATGCCACCAGATTTTATGTACCCAACAAAATCTAGGTCTTCGATTTTTTTTTCTTTGGTGGTAGTAGAACTGCTCTTTGGCTTAAAGACCAGAGAAGTAGAAGCATACCAAGATATTGCGAAGCAATCATTTGATCTGTTGCCACTTGATTCACCTCCCGACTAAATCTTCAGAGCAGGTTTCTGCTTCTGAAGTTCCAGCTCTTAACTGTCAAAATCTGTAGCAAATGAAAAATCCACATCCAATTCTGAAATATCACAGTAGTGAACATCTGGTTCAATCAAAACTGATTGTTTCTTCGACTCCCTTGAGAACTCATTCCTGATCAAAAGAAAGTAAGCAAGTATGTACTCCTGCCAGGAATTCTGACCTTGCTGACGAAACAGCCTGAAGAGATGCAAAACCACAGAGCCGAGAAGAGCAACCAGGCATTTTGAGTTGCAATCTTGTAAATCTTTCATTGTTTCTCATCTGTTTAAGCATGTCAATCCCCTCTCTCCCGTACCCATGTTGGGCACATACTTCCCTGCAGCAATGAAGAATGAGCTCCCTGCAGCTGATTACCATTGAGGATATGAAAATAAGCAAACACGCTTCGAATATTCATTGATGCATGGCTAGCTTGCATCTCCAACAAATGGACAAAGCATATCCTGTTATACATACGCTCTCATCTGTCGTCACCAACTGGAAGACTGGCACGCTTTGCTGCTGGCTTCGTTTGAAGCAAGAAGACCATGGAGAGGAATACTCTTGAATTCTAACGACATTCTGGTCATTTCAATGCACACATCATAATATGGCTCCTTCAGAAGGGCTTCTCTCTTGGCAGAGTTCTGGAGAGCGAGAGAACGGCGGCAGCGCCCGCGCGCCAGAGGAGGGGTTGCGAATCGCGTCGCCTCCGCTGGGCTGAGAGAGCGCGCAGGGACAACGGCGACCGGGCGGATGGCTGCGGTCAGCAGCACGGCCAGGCAGCCGAACGACGGGCGTGGCGTGGCTAGGTGAGGCACGCGGCGGCCGACGGCGACAGCAGCGAGCGGCGCGGGGGCGAGCGGGCCGACGACGGCAGGGACGGGCGGCGACACTGTGGATGGCAGCAGCTAAACATGGTTAAATGGGCCATTCAGGTCGGCCTGGTACGGGCCTGACTCGGTATGACCCGGCTACGGTACGGTTCAAATAGTTTATCTACTGTAATGGGTCGTGCCGTGTTGGCTCGTGTGTCTCCTCTCGGCTCACGGCACGGTCCGTCGGTGCCCGTACCGTGCCGGGCCGACTTAGGTATAATTTCAGCCTGGCGGGCCAAAATAGATAAAAAATATATATATAAAATGAATATATATATATATATATTAAAAAATATATAGAAAATAATATATAGAAAATAGATAAAAATATAAAAAATAGATAAAAAATAGCTACACAATTAAATATATATATATAATAGAAAATAACTAGGCATATACGTGCTGCGCCGGATCGTGCCGGGCCGTGCCCATACCGGCTCAACTCGGTCAGACCGTGCCATGCCATGGCTAGATCGTGTCTACAGTGCTGTGCCTCAGATCGACCCAGTAAACACGATCTACTTAAACATCTTTAGCAGCAGTGCAATGCGACGACCGTACAGAATGAGAAGAAAGTGACGTGCGAACAGGTTCTGGACAGGGGCGACGTCTTCTATAGAGCCTTGGATTTATCTCATTGAATCCGAATAAAAAATATTAGTTGATATCCGATGGTTCAAAATTATTGGAATTGTTATGATTCTGTTTAAATAGTAAAACAGAATTATCTTTACAAGATTACGTATCCGTGGTCTCTGATCGTTCATCCCAGCAATAAATTTAAAAATCAATTTTTTGCATTCTCGTGGTCAACACCTTTTTGTTTATTTTGAAAATACCTAGGGTATTACATTATGACTCTCTACTTAGATGAAAGAATATGTCGGCGAAGGCAACTTTTGATGTAAATGAAACAACATTTATTCTTTGAGGATTCCAAGGGCTGTAGATGAGATTACCTCATTTAGTCTAATGTTTTGGTGAGATCTTTTTACATTTTCATAGTGGTGATGCAACAAGATTCTCTTCCTACCTCCAAACACTTTATGTGCTCCATGGTAGCATAAATGTGCGGTTCTTTCCTTGCAGGATTTATTGCTCTAACACTTCTCAAAAGAAAGTTTAGCATTATACGGTGCTCTTGAATTTCATTTTTATTACTCGAAATGCTACTTTACTTTGAAGATTCGCTCAAAACCTACTGACCTTGATAGAGGAGCAACTGCTTTTTTAGTGTAAGAGAAACTCAAAAGGTACAGCAAGGGTTAAAGTTTTCCAAATCTCATATGGACACGATATCAAGTACTTCGGAATTCAATTGAAGATTTCAAAACTTGAATAGTATTGTTAACTAGTAAGGAAAAAAATCGTCACTATTTCGGTGGCTGCTTATCATCAGCTAACTGATATTGTATACAAGGAAAATTAGAGCTCGTTTTCTCCACTAATTTGAGACAAAATAATGATGGGATGAGGTATGATGCCAACTATAGCGTCTGTTGAGACATATGGTGAAGAAGGGAGCTCTATGATTCAATATGGAAAAAAACTAAAGGTTCGGGTTGGAGGAAGAAGATAAAAATTGGTCCAAGGAGGCACAAATGAGACAACAATTCCCGTTTTTGTAAAAAGAAAGGTATGTTGCATCTTCTCCATATACTATCTTGTTATATCAAATTATAAGAAGAGCAAATATATTCAAAATGTTACAGACGTCTTATGACTTAGTCATGACATTAGTTATATGATAAATTTTATTTCAAGGTAATGGTGATTGAAAAAACACTTGGTGTCTCTTTCCAGCTGTTGCAAAAGCAAATTGTAATAGCAATCAAGTGATATCTTGCTAAGCCACTCACATGTCTTAGAGCCTATTCCTTTAAGTTTATAGGCTGAATCTAGTAAGCCGTAAGTACATAGATCTTGTGGCATACATAATTGTATAAAAAGCAACGGTGTAACTAAAATATAAAAAAGTCTAAGTAAAACAAAAAAAATCCCAAAAATAATTGGTGTCTCTTTACTGATGTTCTAGTGTCACAATACATCATGTGATATTTTGCTAAGACAATCATATCCAGGTCCTCGTTACTTGTCAAGTCCATTTCAGTAGGTGCATAGGCAGAATTTGTTTATTGAGTAATCCATTTATGCTTATCACTTAACTCTCTCCGGTCACAAATGCTTTCAGTCAATCATTTGAAACTTTAACTATCACTAGATTTCAAATATATAGATTGAAAATATGAAAATCATACATGTAGATTTGCCTTGAAATGCACTTCTCTAGCATAATAATTTTGTTGAATTTTATAGATATATTCCAGTAGAAAATAGTGGTTAAACCTAAATTTTTGGAGAGCATGAACAGTAGAAAACCATGCATCCCGCTCTCTGTGACACTGGCTTCTCCCCTGACGCTAAGGAGCACAAGGGTATTGGGCTATTGGAGCTTAGTGCCACCAGAGAAGCCCTTGGCAAGCTACCAAACCTGGCCATTCTGCGTCAATCTCTGGTTCTGGAGGTGCTGGACTTGGCTTGGATCGCCTAGAACCCTAGATAATATCCAATTGGTGGAGTTCACTTGCAATAAAAGTTCATTCAAACATGGAAATTGGTAAGGGAAAGAAGGACACGATCTCCGGGCTCTGGAGGTTGGGACTCGGGTGCTGCTTGGGGACTTGAGTTAGTATCATGGTATGAACAACATCGACATCAAATTGATATATTCTGAAAAGGGCAAGCGCATGAGGCACAAAAGAGTGTGAAACATGTTCCACCGTACTTACATTTTCTGTCACAGGACAGACACTCACAATACATGGCATCATATCTATGATTCCATGCGTCACACCCCGAAATTGTATATGCCATCACCTCCGGCACAAGAAAATCCACACTGGATAAAAGTGCGGCACTGCGGTGCCTGTTAAAAGGCATGCATTCGAGCCTGACTGCAAGCAGAAGCAGAGAGACTCGAGTATTTCAAACTTTACCTTATGCAACTTTGCAATATAACACATATTTGAATTTGATGACACATATTGGAATTTGATAACACATATTCGAATTTGACACCGACCAGCAGGAACATAACTCATCGTTTGATTTGCACTACTTCGGGCAGAACAAAGTGAAACTGCTACCATATATTGCATACTCATTGTTTATCAACATTGAGACAACTGTCATCTACTCACACTTTGAAATCTATATCAGAAAGCTAGTAAGTTACTAACCGTCATCCGAACAGAGAAACAAGCTTACAACAAATGCCAATATTAAATTTCTTCTATAGAAAAGAAAAACCATGGAGAAGTGAAAACTGAAGCCTGAAAGATCAAAACAGCTTTAAAGTCAACAACAGACTTAGCAAAACAACAAAACTACTCCGGATGGAAGTACTGCTGGCAACAGAGGGATGTGTCTTGAATTCTATAGTTCCTGAATAGACGTTTCCATTTACAGAGGAGGTGGAGGAGGAAGAAGTCCGATTAGGTGCCCCCATGTTCTTGCATGCACTCATTGGTGCCCCAGCCTGCAGACATTTCTTAGTGAGACTTCAGCAAACACCGGTATGAAAACAAAGATGATAAAAGCAGTATGGTCCAAAAGACAATATTCTACAGCCTTCCAAGAAAACTAACGATCATGGAAACCAAGTGTAACTTGCTAAGTGGAATGGCATAACGTGTTCCAATGTTGAAACTATTCAATTAAACATCAATTTTTGGCTTTACAATTAATTACCTGGCAAGCAGCAATGGTGTTGCAACCACATAATGTGAGGCCATTGATTCTGTCTTGAACATCAAAAACACCACCACCATCGCTTCGCTGCACACATTGTAGTAAGAAAAGTTCTATTCAATAAAACAGACATATCTTGTTTGCATTTCAGGGGATGAAATTCAATGCAATAGACATATCTTGTCTGTATTTGAGGGATTGAAATATTACCATGTAGAAATTCACAGCTATGAAGTTGGGGATTCTATTTCCAGCCACGGCATAACAAGCTTGGACCATCTGTGGCAGCCCAACAGAATTCTCTTTACATGCTTCATTCTCTACAGGAATCGTGGGGAAATAATTTTGCAGAAATAGAGATGCAGATCCTGAGTTCAGTGGCTGCGATTCCTTTCTATTTGGACAAGAGCCGGGCACAATCCCTGGATCTCCAGCTGCCATGATCATGAGAAATGAAAGATGACTTTGGATAAAAGATAAGCTCTTATGTTTATGTTTGTTCTTGGTGGAAAATTAGCAAAGACAAGTCAATTTTGGATACATGATAGTTGTATAATAGCTACCGGTATAATTACTACTTCATAGTTCGAACAGCAAATGTACAAGTGACTACCAGGCTGATGCAAAAGTTACTCTGCAGCTATTTTTTAACTTAAGGTACCGGTGACGATATTGTATATCCTGATATACTAATCTAACAGAAAAATTACCGACTAATATACTGGTGTTGGTGATCGCTCAGTACTGGTATGCTGGGGATGTGCGGATCCTCTCAAGGGAGGACTGCTTCCTTCCTAGGAGAATTAACTGGTATGGATTCAAGACCATTCATGCCCCTGGCTAAAACGGTTAAAACAGCTGTTATGAAACATAGTCACGAAGCCAGCGGCATCGGCATCAACCTCCACTGCTCAAGGAGGGAAAAGGGGACCAAGAATTAAAGAAGGCAAGCAGGCTCCAGAACTGACCCGGACTAGCAAGCAGGCCAAGAAGCCCAATTCCTTGTACCCACCGAGCCAGTGGGCCATGTACTCACTGGATACAGGCTGGACCATGAGAGGTTAAGTAGGTCGGCGTGTCTACGTGAAGAGGGCCGCATCTGTGAAACCTGAACTCTGAACCTCTGAATCTACCTCCCTGATCCTCCCCAACTCTGTTCTTCGGTTCTTCCCCAACCTTCCTCTACCTCTCTACCTGAATTGCTCCTCAATCCACCAGAACGTAACAGGTATGCTTATAATTTCCTAATCTAAATCAAATGTATCTGGGCACTTCATGCAATGGAATATGTGTCTTCAGTCTCACACATTATATTGCAGTCTGTTCACTAGAGAAATCAAAAGAAGTTTGACATAACTGTATTCTGAGGCTAATTAATTAATTTTGGTTCTAATTGCCTAATTGATCTGAGAATAATCTAGCCTTTAGTTTGGAATACACCTTCTAACCTTGATACTCATGTTGGCAGTACATACAGGCACTATCATATTCCTGATGTCAAAACAAATTTGCAGCTGTTTTCAACCAAATTTCATCAGACATAGTTTGTGCAATTAAGATTGTACAAAGACATTTTCACCTGTTTGTGTAACATGGTTATCAGTTCAAACTTTGACAAATGTTGACTGAACAAGAGGGTAAAAGAAAACCAAATCACAATTGGTACTTTGTGCACTTACTTTACTGAAACTAAGGAAATAACAAGAACTCCAATCACAAAGGTATTTTATAGTTTTACCGTGGTCATTCAAATTAGTTAGTTTCATCCCAATATATGGCTATTCAGAAGATTCAAATGGCAAGCAATCTTATTTGTATATGAAGACTAATACAAGGTTCTGTCTTCTAACTTGTTCACTGTAATTGGTTGTGTCACACTTTAAAAAGGTGCATAAATACCAATGAACTGCAAATTGTTGACTTCATACCATGTTCTGAAATAAATGTTGGGGACTTTATCCAAAAGTTGTATTCTTGAAATTAGTAAAATCACTTTCCCCTATAGTCAGTATAACCAATAATTTATTTAAATCAAACTTATTACCGTACAAGTATGTATAGGGATGAAAACGGTTCAAAAACGATCGGAAAGAGCCCAAACCACTTTCAGTTTCACATTTTCGCTCGGAAACGAAGTCGATAACGATAATGTCGGAAACGAATACGACATCGATAATACGAGAAAACCGGGAATGGTGTTATCAGGACGGAAACATACCGGTATCGATCGGGAATTGATAATTCAAACCTGAAAGAACACATACATATATAGAACACAGCGCAGCCTCAAACTATCAAACACGCACGCTAGCAAGCTTCCTCTGCTCAGTCTATGTCTATCATTATCAAACACAGCAATAGTGTACGACAGCATTTTGTCACGAATTTGCATAATACATATAAGGAAAGAAAAAGATCAGCCAAGCCTCTTTTATTTTCTCTCTCGCCTTTCCTCTCAACAGCCAGCCTATGCCCCTTCTTCCTCCCAGACCAGCCCGAGCTGAGCCAACTCCCTTCTCTCCTGCGCTCCCTCCACTTGGGTCGGGCTGGCCAAGCTGGTCCACGCACGTAGCCACCTCTCCTCTAGCCCGAGCGCTGAGCCAGCCCAAAGGGGGGTGGATCCCTTCTTCTCTCAGCCGCCAGAGTTCGGGACACAAACACCCCGATCTCCTGAGCTGAACGCCACCTCCCTATCTCCTCTCCATCCGAATCCAAATCAAACGGAGCTTTATCCTTATCTCTAAGGCGAATCACCAACTGAATCGGCCAAATCCCCTCCGTAGCCGCTGCTATCTCTCCCCAAATTGCGTCGTCAAGCAAGATCGCCGTCCGCCATTCGAGTTCGCCATTCGCTGCTCCGTCGCCGTCACCTTGCGCTCTTGGCCCTCCGCTGCCAGCCCTCATGAGCTCCGTCGCCGTCGCCCTGAGTCGGTTGTGTTCGCCGAGCCATCGCCGTTTGTGTTTGTCAGAAGGTTCGCTGGCACCAAGCAAGATGACGCGTCGTTTCGCCAAAACGGATCCCCGCTGAGGTGAGCATCGATGGGGTGTTCTAGCTTGAGTCCCTCCCCCTTGTTTTTTTTCTTTTAGGTGATGTGCTCGTCGGCGACGAGACGCTCGTCGGCTCTCGTGTTGAGCAGATCAAGGTCCTCCAATCGGCGGGCATGCCAAGGTCGTTGAGATGTGAGCCATACCTTACTGCTAGCTGACCGCTTGTGAAGCCGCCGCCTTACTGGCGGCCCCGCTGCATGCCGCCCCACTGGAGGTCTCTCTCCAGCCCCGTTGGAGGCCAAAAAATCCGATAATTACTGCTGGAAATTGCCAGTCAAAATCGGGAAAACTCAAAAACACTCGGAAGTGGCCTAAATCGTTTTCGCTATCGTTTCCGCATAGTTTTATCGTTTTCATTTCTGTTGTTTCGAAATATCATTTCCGGCTTCTCCGGTCGGAAAACTTCAAAAACGATCTCCGGAATTCCGAATTTTACCGCTACCATTTTCATCCCTAAGTATGTAGTCACCATAACAACAGGAGAGAGGAAATATGTCATTTGCACTTTCGGAGATCCACTCATTGTCTCTATATGTACTTAGTTGTACTTAGTAGTAAAGTTGAAGTTCCGAAAAACTACAATACTAACATTGGCAAGAAATTGCATATGTTCATTTAAACTCACTAGTCAAGGAAAAGGAAACAATAACCATAACTATTTGTGGTACATCGATACTCAGCATGAAACAACACACTGCATACAACTTTATAAAGAATGCATTTGTACAGTTATCGTAGATCCAATGCTAGCTCCTACTAGCAAAATGAGGACATATATCAGTAATACAATATTGACTGAGGATATTGCACTATGTCTTAGTGGTGTTGACAACAAAAATGGCATTGTTTGGTAAAAAATTTACTCTTGAAACCAAACAAAGAGTTCTTGCATGTTTTAAATGTAGAATACATTTGTTTTATGCAATTGGACCACATATATCAGGTTTGTCCCTTCTATACTGCAGCAGTTACCATAGCTTACATTCTTTACAAGAAGCAAAATCTTAAGAAAGAATACTCAAATGTCAAATTTGTGAATTAATGTAACAAATACAGCCCTGTGTGAACTTCAGATGTCTTTACATTTTGCCTACCATCTGTACAATAATTGTGCACAAGACCATAATACTTGATTCATGTTCAATCTTATGAGTAACACATTAGGTTTAGGCAAACCTATGGTGATCAGGCATCAATGGGCAATGGCTACATCGATATGTGTAGATTCCATATCATACACATCATCAACTCAAGTCCTAGCAAGTAGCGAATAAATCTCAAAATTAATTTAAACCGTTACATGCATATATATTGGCCTAGAACCCCCATAATGAATACAAGTGCTATTCATAACATAAACTAGGATACCTAGACCACATGTATGAACCAAAACTATAAAATGGTCATGTTGAGAGCAGTGTTACCGGGACTCAGCTTTGGATGTCCGGTTTGGTAAGCTCTAGAAAGTAGGATTCGGGGATTCGTCTAATATAAATGTATTTCCTTCTTAAAATAATAAAAAAATATGTAAGATTGTACGAGAAAAAGAAAATTCCAAAGTGAAGCTCGGCCCAACTCTCTCTCTCTCTCTCTCTCTCTCTCTCTCTCTCTCTCTCTCTCTCTCTCTCGGGCCAACAGAGACAGTGGCCTGTCGGCCAGGTGGGCCAACTTGCTCGACCCAACTCCCCTTCCTTTACCTTCTCTCCCTTGGCCCGCTCTCCTCTCACCTGTCTCTCTCCCTACCTCACGGTCTCACTCATGCTCACATTAGGAGGCGACGGCGGCTACCTAACGAAGTGGGGGAGGGGAAGGCGGTGGCAAAAATGGGCGGTGGTGGCTCGGATCTGGACGACGGCAGCAGCGTTAGCTCGGATCTAGCACGGTGATAGTGCGGGTGGCTGGTGAAAGGGGGTGGGCAACGTGCGCGACGACGTGCTCGGTGGCTTCTTCCCCCCCCCCCCCCCTGCCCCCTCGTCGCCACTGCCGCCTCCTCCTCCTCCTCCTCTCCCCTACCGCCGTTGGTATGGGCTGTGAGTAGCCTTGGCCTTGGACATGGCCACAACGCGTCAGATGCATGTCGCACCGCGTCAGGCACAAGTCGACGCGCGGATACGTTTCGACACCACAAAAAAGTTTCGGACACGCATATCTCGGTAACATTGGTCGAAAGAAATCAAAAATTATTAAAGCAAGCATTTTTTGCTAGCATTGCTAAAGTAAATAGTGGTTATTTATCAACATCGATATCAGAAGTAAACAATAAATTACTCAGCGCCCACTACTTTTGGTTCTAAATTGGAATATGTCCAGCTCATACTCATCTCTGGAGTAAAACAATCATTATACAAGAAGCTCGTAGCCCATCAAACAGGTTGTTATGTGGAAATAACCATATTAAACAAGGTTCTTTATAAATAAAGTATGTTATTGCCTTATCACACCTCTGAACCAGGAAGATGCAGCAGTACACATTGTATCTAATAAGGTGGTTTAGCTTCGCACATCACTATATGACATAGTTATCACTATTTACTACCAATATCAGAAAGCCATTTGGTATAAATGCTACTAAAGCACAAGAAGTCATACTTACATTCATTCTCCAGCAAGTAGCTCCATTGGTAAGCTATTCCTTCGCTAGCTTCCTTTGAAGCATCAGAAGTGAAAACTAGCAACCTGCGGTTCTTTGCAACCATATCTGTGACGCTTGGCCAGTCCTTGCCATTAGTTGGCATTTCCGAGATAGGGTACCAATACTTCATCAAGTCAGCAGCAGTAAAGACCTTGCTCAATCCCATTGGTGAATGAACATAATCCTCGATGAATATTGTCACAATCTCCGTGGGATTCTCAGAGAGAAAAGCTTCCACCTCTTTAAGTGTGTCAAGTGCTGGTTCCTAACATCATAGTTAAGTTGAACATTTTACTTGTGGAGCCTTGTGTAACATCTCGCAAAGTTGTGAAATTTTTTTAGGAAGGAACATATTCACTATCACTACATACATTTATTCACACCAGCTGAGTTCTTCAGGAAGATGCTTTCATCCAAAATCGGAACGTAGAGTTACAGAGTAATGTAACTACATTGCATGTGAGACGGCCTACCAAATTATGAAACGACATTTGACTGGTATCTGCAAAGAAAAGAACTTACGAAAGCAGTGAAGTTGTAGCATTGCCCTTGCAAGGAGTGGCAAAGCCATACATCATCATTGAAGTCGTACATATCAAGCATCAATCCCCTCACTCCATTCTGCAAATACCCACATACTTATAAACCCCCCCATCCACCATCCTTAAAACTCCCCAACATGATTACATATAGCCTACCCTCAATTGGTTGGTGACAGAGTCCTCCTGGTTGTAGAACGTCACCCTCTCGACGCCGGTGCGAGATGGCTGGCCGAGAATGGAGAAGGAATTGTGGGTCACGAGCCATGAGTATCTATTAAAGGGCAGCCCCTTCACCTGAAAGAGCGAAAACCCCCTTGGATCAAGAACAAGAGAAGCCACAGAGAAGGAAAAGCAAGAGGGGAATGAAAAGAAGTACAATGGAGGTGGGCTGGATGGCGAGGTCCCTGATGCAGGAGGGCCGGGTCCTGCCGGTGGCCGCGCAGTTCCCGCAGTACAGGCCCGTACCGCAGTCGCGGGCGGAGGAACACGAATCCCCGACCTGCAAACAAGAACCATCCGAATCAATCATTCGCTGACACCCAGCAGTGAAATGAATTCTGGTCGCAAGACCCGTGAATTTAGTAAGAGCAAGATACCCAGACCAACTAATTTAAGCAAGAATTGGGGCTATAAAGATCAGATCGAACCCTACAACAACTTGGTCGAGCTACAGATTGATGCACTCAAGAACTGAAGCCATAGCAAGAATCGGATCAAAAGCGGGCCAAATCAGAGGGAAAGAGATAGGTACCTGGCAGGAGCAGGGGATCAGCAGCAGCAGCAGCAGTAGCACCGCGATGTGCAGCGAGAGCAGCAGGGAGGGGAGCAGCGGCGCCGCCATTAACAGCGGCCACCGAACAAACGTTCCCTGACCTCTTTTTCTTTCCCAAAGTGATCAGCGTGAGAGCAAGTGATCTGCTGACGGCTGTTAATTATTATTATTATTATAGTAGTAGTACTCCAGTAGTTTGGTGGTGTTGATGATGAGGTAGACGGGGAAAGAAACTCAAGACAAAGCAAATGCTTAAAAAAAAAACTCCACTCACTCACAACAACATATGTACTTATATTACACCTGCCGAAAATCGACATTCAAAATTTAAAAATTAATAAAAATTATTATATACATCTTGTTATTGACAAATACATCATTTAGTATTAAAAAAAATCTATCTTGATAAAACACATAAAGAGCTAATCCCTAATAGCTAAGGGATACGATCACATTCACTAACCACCAAATCAAAGATTTGGTTGTGCAAGACAAAGAAAATGTTTGTTTGGCTTTGGAGGTCAAAGCGTCAACGTCCTGTCTTGTTGATGCTGCTTTATGTAGTCGTGAGTGTCAGTATCCGATTTAAAAACATGATCGACTTAAAAAAATTATAAATAAGAAGAAATAAAGATTTAAATTTATATTAAAAAAGACTTAAATATAAATGGTCTAGATGAATATCTATATTTTTAGTCAACTTAGCTAGACTCAAATCCTAAGTGTGAGCATATGATGATGGCAGACTAAGAAACGTGTCCTTGGGACTGCGTTTCTCCCCGACGAATTTCTCGAAAACTTTAGGAACTTCGGCGTATTTATTTATATACATGAATCTGTTAAGGTTTTGTCATATAAAAAGTAATACTAGTAGATTTTTTAAGAAAGAACGGAGGGTGCGTGATATAATGTTGTGTTTGATTAGATGTACACCGTGAGTCTGTATGGGATTATTCAGAATTCGTTCAGGACTAGGTTATACAGACTTCAAGTATATTCTTTCAATATCTTGAACCAGCTGATACTTAAAATCGGTCGCACCTCACCCCATAGAGGACCGAGTTTTGTCCGCTATGAACAGTACTCACCATCTAAAAAATTCTAGAATTTTTGTTGCTTCAAAACAGTAATCTTATGTTGCTTCAAAAATTTTAAAAATTTTTGTACGTGTTTCATAATTCATGTGTAACTTATTTGAATTAGATTCACTCAAAAAAGCCTATGTAGAATTTTAATTAAAATTCTAAAAAAGACTACTTTATAACTTCTAAAAATTGTTAGGGCCTCAAATAAATTTCTAAAAATCTGAGAAAATTCACTAATATTCTTCTTATGTGATGGACTAATTTATAAAATTATCTATATCCCTCAGTTATATGGTGAAAAAGTGAGTTCCTCTGTAATGCTCTATTTATATTTTTTTTATCATTTCATGTGATATACTTCTTTTAATTCAATTTGATATGATTACTTCACAAATTCAGGCAAACAAACAGAACTTTGTAACAAGTCATTCCATTTACTACAAATAACCAAACAGAAATATGTATTATCCTATATGGCTAACCAAATATTAGATATATATACCACCCATCCAGGATCAACCCATCCAATTGAACCATCACATACAGATCATCTCTCATACCAGCAACCAAACACTAAGAGATGGATGCATCCAAGGTACACAACTTTACTATATCTTAAGTGTGTGTTTGGTTCTCTAGACGAGGTTGAGGAGAAACAAACTGAGCATAATCATATTTGTTGAAAATGATAGTACTCGGTTGGCTGTATTTGTGTAGCTTGACTGAATCTAAATTCGTATGAGCGGATACAAGAGTTAAGGATAGTGTTTAATTGGTTGTATCTGTCTATATTGATATTTTATATTATGCCATCTTTTTTCGGATTTTATGGATCATTTTCAGTTCAATTTTTAATGAACCTAAAGCTAGGATGTATCAAATAGATGTTGTTTCAAATGCATGCACACATATGTTAAAAACATTGACCACTAATACACACTAGGACTTGGCATATGCAAATGATATTATCGGATCTACCATGAAAAATACTTCCACATCATTATACTTTTTAATTATTTTGTCTAAAAAATAATTTTCAAACATGCTTGTTGGAGTGTCCATGTCCTCAGCGACAAGTGAAAAAGAACCAAGATTGTACTTTTGAAGCACTGGGCAAGCTTAAGAAATACTAGGAATTCACACGATCTCACAGACATTTTAGTACCAAGAAATTCTCTAGCACTCCAGTCGCCATTGAAGATGCTCTTGAATTTGCACCTTGTGCATCATCACATCAATTTTGAGCCTTTTTTCTTTTGAAGGAATCAATTTTGAGCCTGAATGAATCAATTTTCCCTTTTAGCTTGATGTTGGTGGTTGCTGCTCCTCATCTGGGCTTCTTCCGCTGTCAGACATTGTTATGCCGCCCTTCTGTTCTGTGTCATCCCTGGACCGTTGGATTCCAGGATCGACGGTGCAGAATCCCACGCGACGCACCGCACCGCCATCGCCCGCACCGGCAGGGTCGCGGCCGGGCGCCGTTAAACCTGCCTCTTGCCTCCACGAGCACCTCTCTCTCTCTCTCTCTCTCTCTCTCTCTCCACGCGCGCGCGCAGGGCAGGGCACATCCACGGCAGAAATGCCGTTCCTGAGCCCCTTGGGAGGCGACGACGCTGACGACTTCTACTTCGGCTACGACGCCGGGTACCACCGCAGCGGAGGCGCCGGAAAGAGCTCCAAGAAGGAGAAGGGCTTCCTCTCCTGCCTCCCCTGCTTCATCCCCTGCTGTAATCCGTGTTCATGACTTTCTTGTTTCAAGTGCCGTGTTCTTGGTGCTCTTAATTTCCCATGGATTATTGGCCTCAAACCCTTTGTTCTTGGTGTTTCTCTTGATTGAAATCTTGATTTGGCTTGTTGCTTTCCCATGATCGTCAGCGCCCGGCGCCGTGGACCCGTCGGCGCACCGCCGCCTCCTGTCGTCGGACTCCAGCGACAGCGACAACGCGGCCGCCATGGATATCACCGCCGACCTCGCCCGCCTCCGCGCGCGCTACTCCCGCCTGGCCGGCGGCCCGCCCGTCCGCCCCCGCGACGTCCCCAGCCTGGTGGCGCGCCCCGACGACCCGCCGCTGGCCGTGGCGGCTCTCTCCTGGCTCGGCGACGATCTCCGCCCGTCCTGCATGCTCCTGGCCCTTCTCCCGGCGCTGTTCCCGTCCCTCCCCGCCCACGCCCGCCACGCGCTCTCCGCCGCGGCCCGCCGCCTCCACGCGCGCGAGGCCGCGCTAGACGGCGAGGTGGCCGAGTACCAGTCCACCTACGCCATGAAGCTGGCGTGCGAGAAGACCAAGGACGGCGTCGCCGAGACGGCCGCCGAGGAGATGTGCAAAATGGCGCGCGCCGCGCGCCGGGCCAACAAGCTGCGGTGGCGTGCCGTGGAGGCCGCCGTCAAGGAGGTGCTCTCACCGGTGCAGGCCAAGGAGTTCCTCAAGGCCGTCGAGGACGTGGCGGGCAAGGTGGCGCGGCACGGCACGCGGTGGCACGCGCGCGCTGGGCCGCTCTCCGTGCCCGTCGAGGCCTTCGAGCGCATGCGCGCCAACGCCAGAGCAGCTACGGATGATGCCTGGTGAGCTCTGATGATGGTCGCTTCTCCTTGGTAAACATGAGCCATCTTCTTCTTCAGAAGTCACATTGTTCTGATCATGGATTTTAGAACCAAAATGCTTTCGCCTTACAGCGATTCGGTTTGCTTCAGATAGTACGATCAGATGCACTTTGGTACCCTTTTTTCTTGTGCGTTTGGTCGTTAGAAGATTCTGACATTCCTCTGCTTGCAAAAAAAAAAAAAAAATGTCTAGCGGGGTACAATCAAATGGACTGTGTGAATATCAATCATACGGAATGCCCAAATCCTTTTTCATAGAGTACGTGTTGAAATAGTAATGCCAGTTTGTCGGGAAAAAAGAAAGAAAGAAATGGTAATGCAGAGCTGATACTGAAACGTTGGTTGCTTGGCTTATTTTCAGTCATTAGTTTATCCACTTCTAAGAATATCCAATGTGACCTGAGTTGGCATTTGTTTACTATCACGATTCATGGATGAGTAGTGATTGTCGCTAAACCACTTTGGAGGAATGTGACAAGGATATGACATGGTCGTTCTTGGTATCAGAAGTTTTCAGTCTCGTCGTGGATTTCAGACTGAAGATTCTGATGCAGCGTTGATTAGTGTTTCCCGTTTACTATGAAGTATGTTGAAAGTAACTTGTTCTTGAACGCAAAGACTGGATATGTGATACCTCAATGTTTGAAGATGAATGACAAAAAAGTGCGGGACTTTTACGCATCAGCATCCTGCTTGCTCACTTCATGAAGGATGTTGTATTTTGTTAAGGAAAAAGAGAGAAGGTCAGAATGACACAGTGATAGATAATTGAAGACATCCTGACAAGAGCCTTTCTGAATTCGGCTATTTTCATGGTATGATGTCGCCATGCCATTCTGACTAGAGTCTTTCTGAATTCGTATTATTCGCAACAATTTAATGGGGAAATGTGATAAGTATGGGTTTTTTTTTTGGTTCTGAAACAGAAAGGTTTCACTGTTTCAATCGTGCTTTGGCTCGAAGTTCTTGGTATGAGTATCAGCACTAGTGTAGATGGTTATCTGCCAACTTTGTATTTCTCTTTCCTCGATGGTTTGAAATTCCATTGATATGGGAAATATGAGAACGATATAGTCAAATTAAGAGACCACCATTTGCGAAGGTTCTTCTAGTATGTATCTTGGTACCGTGAAAATGTGCATTTGCTACTGATGATGCCTGGTGAGCTCAGGATGGATTCACCTTCTTTCGAAACATGAGTCATCTTCTGCAGAATTCGCCTTGTTCTGATCATGGATACATCAATGAGTGTTGAGATTAGAATGGAGCGCGATTGCTTTTAGATCTAAAATGTTTCCGGCTCAGGGGTATTCGGGCTGCTTCAGATAGGACGATCAGATGCTCTTGTGCGTATGTTCACGAAAAGATTGGAAAATATCAAATTCGAAGTAGCCAAAACCCATTGAAATACGTTGATGTAGTAAGGAGGACATTGCTACTACTGATGCTCAGGATGGTTTATGATGCTTCAGTTCTTTTCAACCATTCGTTTTTGTACTTCTAGAGGATAAAATTTGACTTGGCATTGTTTACTATCACAAATGTATGGATGAGTATTGATAGTTGCATTTATAGTTGCTAAACCACTTCGAAGGAATATGACAGGGATATGACATGGTTGAATCAGTTTCGCTGGGGATTCAGATTATTTATCTGACTGAAGATTCTGATGCAGTGTGGGTAACTTACGGAAGGCTCCTGTTTCCCTTTTACTATGTATGTTGAAAGGAAATTGTTCTTGAATGCAAAGATTGTGGTCCTCTCGCGGGTCTAGTGGATGGGGAGCAAAGAACTCACCCAGCTCACCCGGGTTCAAGGATCACATCCAACTTAGTGAAACACCAAGGGAACGTCTTTAACCTCCATGTTCTCATTTTTTAATGAAAAAACTGGATATGTGATTCCTGAATTTTGCACAGTGGTCCAGGCCATGAATGTTTGAACATCAAGGGTACAAAATATGAGACTTTATGCGTGGCATTCTGCTTGCTCTGTTCGTGAAGTATGTGGTAAGTATGTGAGGTTTATGAATTCATATTGGCTCAAAGTTCTAGGTTGTGCTGTAGATGTTTATCTGCCAATGTTTTATTACTCTTTCATAACCATTTCAAATGTTGTTGGTATGGAAATATAGCAATGATATAGTCAAATGAAGCGACAGCCATTTGTGGAAGATTTTTTTTTTTTGTGCGACTGGAAGATTTTTCTTCTGTGTATCTGGATACCGTGAAATGTACATGTGTTCAAATTTGAATAAAAATATATTACACACAGTATACTTGAGTTGAGTGATTTTGTTTGCATATTCATGCAGCTAAACATTTGGGGATTAGAATTGAATTTATGCCCCAAGGGGTGTGTGAGGACCCGTCTAAACAGTATTCAAATTAATCATCAGACGGATCATTCTTCATAATCCAACCTCGATGATTAACTCGAATACCATCTCGGCAGTCCCAGCACGTGTTTTGTGCCTAAGGATCGGAACACATGCCTCCAACATAGTGCATCACAACATAGCTTAATAAAGAGCAAGTAATAAACATTTATATTACAAATATTAAGCATGCAACTGATTTCAACAATTTACAACAAAACCGAGTTAGGAGGAGACAAAATCCCTCAACTCCTAACTAACAAAGTGATGAACAATGTTGGCCTGATCTTCCGATAGGTAGCAATAAGTCGGTGGGTGGAGAACTCGACGTTGATGATCCAAAGGCTTCGACCCGAACAGATCGTCTCCCTTGCAATCACTACACCACAGCTCCGTTGGTTATCAACCGTGTCGCGCGGTTGACCTCGCCAAGAAGGCTCAATCCCTGCAAGCGTACCGAGAACACAAGCAAGAACGTAGAGGATGCAATCTGAAATATTGCGAATCGAATTCAAGCACTCGAAGTCGGGGTTCCACAAACACTTGCGGCGGCCTAGTCGGTCCGGAACAAGAGCAAAAATCTCACAACTGTGTGTAGATCAATATCTAAGCAAAACTCAACCCTAATTAGGGCGGCGGCTACTGTATATAAAAGACTAGGGTCAGCCAAGGACCCCTGGACGCGTCCCTAATGGACTCCAACACGATACACGGCCCAACGGCCCAAAAGATGGTGGCGCAGCACCCTGATAGATTCTGGACATCCACTTGTTTCGACGATTTCTGTTGACTCAGAAAGAATTTGGACATGGGACCAGTCCCGTTGGAAAGCTTATCTCCTTAGCTTTCCAACCATGTGTAGAACGTCGAAAACAGAGTCCGTATGCGTCCTGGGCGACGATTTTAGTGCAGGCTGGTTCTGGACTCCGAAACGGACTCGAACTTGATTGGACCTCCACCTTGGCTTGGGCGCCCTTGCTGTTCTTCTCCCGTGTTCCTAAGTAACAATACATCACAATTATTCAGTAGCATCCCATCCTCATCAAAATATAAAGGAACACTAAGGAACGAGCTCACCTCATGATTTAGTTGACGTGCACGAGCTCGTGTCAATGGACCTATTGTTGGAGGAATACTCGGTGTGTGTATCTGAAAGAGTGATGTCGTCATCACAAAGGAGACTACGCAGCGGAAGAAAATAAACTATACAACAAAAGGATATGAAGCCACATGCCCTTAGGCTCCATACCAAAACACTGAGTTCGGAGTAGAATGTGCTACTCCTGCCCGCCACCCTGATCGGCAGGCACAAAGTAGCCAAACACCGCCTCTTCCTCGCTGACCTGCGAACCTGCATCAACTTAAGGGCAGCACCCTGAGTACGAAGGTACTCGCAAGTTTTACACAATATAGAGCACATATACATAGCTCGACTCCAAGGATCATGCATTAGCTGGTAGCAAGGATTAAACATGGTTAAGTGAATTAAAGCGGTAAGCAACCTAGACATATGTGTGTACAACTAACTTGACCAACATATATGACACTACCCTGCATCACCAACTGAACATAAGTAATTGTAATCAACATGTGTATCAAAAGTATAACAAGTACCAACTTTGACCAGACCCACATAACCACCATATCCATACCACCACCACAAATCCACAACGAACCTCTACGACCGATACGGATGAAACAATAGCATGCTCATGACCGAGAGCGCGACAGTTTGAACTGTTTATAAACCCTGCAGGGGGATACTCCTGGACCCACATGACACGAGGACCATACGGCTTGTGCCACTCGCTAAAGTGCACACAAGGGGGTACCCGTGACAACTGTGGAAACAGTTGCTTGTTTAACAATGGTAATCCAGTTTAATTATTTGCTCTCTATTAAACTGTGTTGTGATATTTGAGTTGGAAGGCATGTGTTCCGATCCTGGGCACAAAACACGTGCCGGGACTACCGGAATGGTATTCTGGTTAATCGTCGAGGTTGTGATTATGAATAATAATCCTCCTGATGATTAATTAGAATACTATTTGGACGGTTCCTCACAGCTTGGTATCAGAGCCTGGTTTAATTTAGTAGCCTAAACATAATTAGTGCGTTGTTTAGTAAGTCGACAACTTCACCTAAATAACCCATGATTTATGTTTATGCCTCTTCATGTCTAATATGTATTAAACTGCTATCGTTTATGCCCCTAAGTTAAAATGCGTATTATGAGTGACGTTTATATGTCTTATACCACATTGTTTTGCTTTCGACCCTGCATTGATTCATGTTGAGCATTGCATCTTCGGCTTTGCATCGTCGGAAGGTAAGGTACGACGCTCGGTGGCGGTTAATCACCGAGGGCTCAGTCGGATGCGAGGCAGGGGCCCGGCATGTTCCGTACGGTGATCCGTACGGGAAGTGAATACGCTAGCAATAGCGTATGAACATCCACCATGCGATGGGAGACATGGTCGTCTACTCGTGTGGCGATTACACGAGATGTCCCGTAGGGTCTACGGGAAGTGAATACGTCGTTGTCGACGTATGGATTGTCGCTTGTACGGCATGTGGTACAAGGGCCGTTCGCGCTCTTACTCTTTCTAGCGCGAAGGGTACGTTCTGGATGTTATAAACTGCCTGTGATTCTGATGCTTGCAGGTGCGGTTCTTATTTTGAGAAAGAAGCGGTAGCTAGGTTCGAGCATGCATCATTTCATGGCATTCATGCATGCATTCATATTTGTACATGTATTACGGGATTCTAACAATATATCCGGCGAATGCATTATGCTGAGTCGGAATTTGACGTTTCCCCCTTTTTATTTTACCTTTCAAGAATGGTTGTCACTCGGCGTAGTGGGGAGGTCCCGGAGGGTTCTGGTCAGAATAACCCTCCTCCACCGCCGACCATGGCGGATGTGCTCATGCAAATCGAGCAGAACCGCCAAGCGAATCACGCTCTCCTCCAGACGAACCAAGCGCTCCTGGAGGCTCTCGTGCGCAACGCGGCTCCTCATGGAGGAGGTGGGGCCGTGCGCCGAGACGACTTCTCGGACTTTTTGCGGACTCAGCCGCCGGTCTTCTCGCGAGCTGAGGATCCCCTGGATGCTGATCACTGGCTCCGGACGATCGAGCAGAAGCTCGCCCTTCTTCACTGTGAGGATCACGAGAAGGCGCTCTTCGCCGCCCATCAGCTTCAGGGCCCGGTGGGTGCGTGGTGGTCCGGCTTTCTGGCCATGCACCCCGCCGATCACCGCGTGTCATGGGCGGAGTTTCGCGAGGCCTTCCGCTCATTTCACATACCGAGTGGCCTCATGGAGGCTAAGAGGCGGGAGTTTGAGGACCTCAAGCAAGGAGGTCGGGCGGTGATGGAGTACGTGCAGGTGTTCAACCACCTTGCACAATATGCTACCGAGGAGGTCAGCACGGATGCGCGCAAGCAGCGCCGCTTTGTGAATGGCCTGAACTCGAAGATGCAGGACCGGTTGTCCGCGCATAGGTTCGCCGACTTCAACGAGTTGGTAAGCACGTCGATCACGGTGGAGCTCAAGTATAAGAGCCACCAAGAGGAGAAGAGGCGGAAGAGGGGTTCCTCGTCTTCTGTGGGTGGGAGCTCGCAGCGCGCCCGCACTGAGAGTCAGCCTCCACAGTTTCAGGTGCCGTCGGCTGGCTACCCACGACCGATGTGGTTTGTACCACGTCCTGCGTTCTCCGCCCCACAAGGGCAGGCTGCACGACCCGCCGGCTCCCAAGTGAGCGTGACCGGTGGCTCAGGCGGTCCGTGCTTCAACTGCGGCCGCGTCGGCCATTTCTCGAGGGAGTGCCCGTATCCGAGGCCAGCAGCCGCGGTGAGTGCCCCGCGACCATCGCCGGCTCAGTCAGCACCGCAGTCTTCGCAGGCGACTCACGTTCCCAAGCGTGGTCGAGCTCACCACACTACCGCCGACGAGGTTCAGGAGGGTGACACCGTCCTAATGGGTACGTTGGATATGAGTTTCAACTCTGACATCTTTTCTGCAGTGGTTTTGTTTGATTCAGGAGCCTCTCACTCCTTTATATCTTCGGATTATGTTTGGGAAAGTGGGTTGAGAGTCAGTGCTACCCACACGCCGTACCTTATAGACGCCCCAGGGGCCAAAGTTTTAATTAACCAGTGTGTGAATAAAGCGGCGGTAATTGTCAACGGAGTTCCCTTCTTTGTCAATCTGTTAGTGATGAACTCGAAGGGAATTGATGTTATTCTGGGAATGAATTGGCTCTCCAAGAACAAGGCTGTGTTGGACTGTGCTCGGCGGACCGTCACCCTCAATGGTCTGTCGGGTACTCGGGTCCAGTTAAAGCTAGAGGATGTCAAATCCTGCCTGTTCGCCGTAAAGGCTGTCCCCACCAGGATTATGGAGACCATTCCTGTGGTGTGGGAATTTCCGGATATCTTTCCGGATGAGTTACCTGGAATGCCGCCTGGTAGGGCAGTGGAGTTCTCTATTGATCTCGTGCCCGGTGCGGCCCCGGTTTCGAAGAAGATGTACAAGATGTCGCCGGTTGAGCTAGTTGAGCTAAAGAAGCAGATCCAGGAGCTGCTGGCGAAGGGTTTCATTCGTCCT
Organism: Phragmites australis; assembly: GCF_958298935.1. Lineage (NCBI taxonomy): Eukaryota > Viridiplantae > Streptophyta > Magnoliopsida > Poales > Poaceae > Phragmites > Phragmites australis. Next base: position 22,534,971 of record NC_084940.1, on the reverse strand, counting down.
AGTTCCTCACCTTGGGGATGCTCGGCTCTATTCGTGAAGAAGAAGGACGACACTCTCCGGATGTGTGTTGATTACCGTCCGCTGAATGCAGTCACGGTGAAGAATGTGTATCCGCTTCCTAGGATTGACATCTTGTTTGATCAGTTGACTGGAGCCCGAGTCTTCTCAAAGATTGACTTGAGGCTGGGCTATCACCAGATCAAGGTCCGACCAGAGGATATTCCAAAGACAGCGTTCTCTACTCGATACGGCTTGTATGAGTTCACCATTATGTCGTTTGGCTTGACTAATGCGCCGGCTTTCTTTATGTACCTCATGAACTCGGTATTCATGGAGGAGTTGGACAAGTTTGTCATTGTTTTCATCGACGACATTCTGATATACTCCAAGACTGAACAAGAGCACATTGGGCACCTCCGTATTGTTCTGGGCAGGCTCCGGGAGCATCAGCTGTATGCCAAGTTCAGCAAGTGTGAGTTCTGGCTCAGGGAGGTGGCTTTTCTGGGACATGTTCTATCAGAGAACGGAGTGGCAGTTGACCCGAGCAAGGTGCAGGATGTGCTCGACTGGGTTCAGCCCCAGAATGTCAGTGAGATCCGGAGTTTTCTTGGACTTGCAGGCTATTACCGTCGGTTCATCGAGAACTTCTCCAAGGTTGCGAAGCCGATGACTCAATTGTTGAAGCAAGGCAGCGTGTTTGAGTGGTCAGATGCCTGTGAGTCTGCCTTCCAGACATTGAAGAAGCTGCTCACGACCGCTCCAGTGCTTGCTCAACCTGATGTGACCAGAGGATTTGATGTGTATTGCGACGCGTCCGGCATCGGTCTCGGCTGTGTTTTGATGCAGGAGGACCGAGTCGTTGCATATGCATCCCGACAGCTGAAGCGTCACGAGGAGAACTATCCGACACATGATCTTGAACTTGCAGCTGTCGTGCACGCTCTGAAGATGTGGCGCCACTACTTGATGGGCAACTTGTGCCGTATCTACACGGATCACAAGAGCCTGAAGTACATCTTCACGCAGTCAGATTTGAACATGAGGCAGCGCAGGTGGCTTGAGTTGATCAAAGACTACGAACTGGAGGTTCACTACCATCCTGGCAAGGCGAATGTGGTCGCCGATGCTTTGAGTCGAAGGGCTCATTGTCACTGTCTTGTAGCCTCGCCGATGGATTCCACGTTATGCGACGATTTCCGGCGTCTTGGGCTTGATATGGTGCCGGACGGTTTTATTGCCAATCTCGAAATCAAGTCCACGCTCATTGATGAGATTAAGGCTGCACAGAGGGATGATAAGGGTATGGCCCGAATTCGAGAGAAGAGGAAGATCGGACAGGCCTTGTGCTTTACTGAGGATGATCAAGGCGTTATCTGGTTTGGGGACCGTCTAGTGGTTCCGAGGGTCGAGGCGCTGAGGAAGAAGATCCTTGATGAGGCTCATGATTCGTTGCTATCCATTCACCCTGGCAGTACGAAGATGTATCAGGATTTGAAACCCCGTTTCTGGTGGACTCGCATGAAGCGGGAGATTGCTAGGTATGTGTCTGAGTGCGACGTCTGCCGAAGGGTGAAGGCTGAACACATCAAGCCTGCCGGCACACTCCAGCCTTTGCCCATTCCATCTTGGAAGTGGGAAGAAGTTGGGATGGATTTCATTACCGGCTTACCGAAGACTTCGAGTGGGTATGACTCTATTTGGGTCATCGTGGACCGGTTGACAAAGTCCGCGCATTTCCTTCCTGTCAGGACCACTTATTCTGCTAAGCAGTATGCGGAGTTGTATCTCACTAGAATAGTTTGTCTCCATGGAGTGCCGAAGAAGATCGTTTCTGATCGGGGTACACAGTTTACTTCTCATTTCTGGAGAAGTTTCCAGGAGGCTATGGAAACCGAATTGTTCCACAGCACGACGTATCACCCGCAGACGGATGGTCAGACGGAGAGGGTAAATCAGATTCTCGAAGATATGCTCCGTGCTTGTGTGCTCACTTATGGGAAGAGGTGGGACATATGCCTGCCGTTCGCGGAATTTTCGTATAACAACAGTTTCCAGGCTAGTATTGGGATGGCGCCATTCGAGGCCCTTTATGGTCGGAGGTGCCGTACGCCGCTGAATTGGTCTGAATCCGGTGAGCGGGCTTTTCTGGGTCCGGATTTGGTCAAGGAGGCAGAAGACCATGTCCAGAATATCCGCAGGAGTATTCTCACGGCCCAGTCTAGGCAGAAGAGCTATGCGGATCGACGTCGCCGAGAGCTCACATTTGAGGTGGGGGATCACGTGTACCTGAAGGTCTCACCTCTCAAAGGCGTTCGTCGATTCCAAGTCCGAGGCAAATTGGCGCCTCGGTATGTTGGCCCATTTCAGATTCTTGCTCGGCGTGGGGAGGTCGCGTACCAGTTGGACTTGCCTCCATCTCTCTCCGCCGTACACAATGTGTTCCATGTGTCACAATTGAAGAAGTGTCTCCGAGTCCCGATGGAACTCGTTGATATTGCACCCCAAGAGTTGCAACCGGATTTGACATATTGTGAGCGACCAATTTGTATCTTGGATGAAGCCGAGCGCAAGACACGGCGCCATTCTATCAAATTCCTGAAAGTCCAATGGAGCCACCATACAGAAGCTGAAGCGACATGGGAGCGGGAAGATAAGCTCCGCTCCGAGTATCCTGAGTTCTTTGAGGACTTGTGAAAGATGTCGTAATATGGCATATTTGGAATCTCTCACATGAGTGTGCTCATCGTTCTCTCCCCGACTCATACTGAATCTCGGGACGAGATTCTTTTTAGGGGGGAAGGTTTGTCACGCCCTAAAATCCGTAATTGTGTGTTTTAATCCTAAAAACATGCAATTTCAGCTTCATGTTCCAGTTTGGGTCACTGGAGCACCTCACTTTGAATCAATGAGGTGGGAGAAGGAAAAACTAAGAGAAATAAAAGAGCTAGAAGCAAGTCTGGACTTTCCTCTAGGTAAATGGGGCCCACTTGGGTGGAAAATATCTCTCTATAGGTGGGCAACAACACTCTCTCTCCCCCTAAAAAGCTTGCCCATACGTACTACTCACCCACTCCACCAGATAAGGCTTTTTGAGGAAGCAAGTTGGAGTTGGCTGTCTCTCACTCTCTCTTAGGCTCCCTTTTTCCCCTTTTGGATCCCTACCTCTGGGAGCAAGATCAAGGTACGTATGTGGTACTCACGTGACCACCAGCTCAAGGACTACTCGTCCATCCAATTCATTTTCAGTTTCCCCGAAAGAATTCGAGCTGGTTCTGAACTTGTTTGGTGTTCTTTGGGAGAAGCAAGGAAGCAGCAGTTTTTCCTCTCTTCTCCAAGCCATTTTCCGTCGTTTCCTCCTTCAACTGGCGGTCACCAACCTCAGCAAAGGACCTTGGGTGAGTCTGCTAGACTCCCATGGCATGTATGCTCATTTTTGGTTGGATAGATCTTGAATCTGGAACTAGCGTTGCAAAGTTCTTAAGGTTCTGCAGTCTGGGAACAAATGAGGATTTATGTGGATTTGAGTTAGGAATCATGTTGCTAGGCGGTTGAGCAAAGTCTAGACCCTGTACACCCTTCTAGGCATTTTTACTTTTGATTTAGAGAGACTCCCAGGTTAGTTTAGCCCAGTTTTTCCCTTCGTAATGGCTGCTGTTCTGGAGCTGCGCGAGGATGAGTACTGTAGCGCCGAGTACTGTTCACCCGAGCACGAGCACAGTTCACCCCGAGCACTCCCGAGCACCCCTGGTACTGTTCACCGAGAACCGCGGGTACTGTTCACCTGAGCACGAGCACAGTTCACCCCGAGCACTCCCGAGCACCCCGGGTACTGTTCACCCGAGGGCCCGGGTACTGTTCACCCGAGCACTCCGGAGCACCCCCGGGTACTGTTCACCCGAGCACCCGAGCACCCCTGTACTGTTTACCCCGAGCACCCGAGCACGGTCGATCCCGAGGACCCCGAGCACCCCTGTACTGTTCACCCCGAGCACCCGAGCACGGTCGATCCCGAGGACCCCGGGTACTGTTCACCCGCCCCGGGTACGGTTCACCCGAGCACCCCGGGTACCGTTCACCCCGAGCACCCCCGGGTACTGTTCACCCCGAGCACCCCCGGGTACTGTTTATCCCGGGTACCCGCGAGTACTGTTCATTCCGGGCACCCCGAGCACGGTTTATCAGGCTTTCCTGATAGCTGATAGCTTGTAAAATTCGTAGTTAATTCGTAGGAACTCCAAACTTTTTGAGACCACTTGGAAAATTTTGGTTTGGACAGTACGATCTTGGAATAATGTTGTCATGTATTGTGGAGCATATTTTTCTTACATGGTCGCATTTCATACATGCTCATTACATTGCACGCGTTGCTCTCTGTAGTGAACGCCGATCCGTCGATCCCGGAGGCCGTGGGCGATCGTGAGGCGTCCCACCTTTCCAGGGCAGCAAGGCAAGCATCGTTCATATTGCACCGTGTCTACTTGAAAATTTAATATGTTATCTACGCTTATGTATACATTGCATGTGTCGGGTATCGAGTTGGGTAGAACCTATGCCGATGCATTATCCCATTTCGGTCACGTGTCATGTGTTGTTCCTAGGAGCCTAGTGGTGTCGTCGCGGTCTAATTTTAGTTCGCTATGCTTAGTGGTACTTAGGCTTTCCGGTAGAAGTCGACGACGGCGTCCACCGTTGTCGTGAGCCTAGGACTTATTACTTGTTCACACTTATGGTTGTGTTGATGATGAGTCGGTTTGGTGAGTGGTGAGTTGAGACGAGGTGTGGGCGGTGTTAGGGGTGTCATCTGCTCACGAGGAGTCCTCAGGCAGTTCGGGGAGGGAACCCGGACACCGTAGACCGCTTGCACCGGTTAAGCACCGATCATCGGTGTAGTCGGCTTTAGCACATATCTTACTCACCACATGCTGATATAATGGTAGGCGAGCTGATTACCTTCGCAGACGTGGTCATGTGGGCCTCGTCATAGACGGTGTGAGTCCGGTTTGAGTCCGGGCTTTTAGCGGTATTAGTTTGCTCGGGGAGTAGTTCTAATACCGCCTCGTCGAGCTATGGTTGATCCACATGGTTGGGCCTGGTTGGGAAAGGTTGTCACGGGTACCCCCTTGTGTGCATCTTAGCGGGTGGCACAAGCCGTATGGTCCCTGTGTCGTGTGGGTCCAGGAGTATCCCCCTGCAGGGTGTATAATCAGTTCGAACTGCCGCGCTCTCGGTCATGAGCATCGCTATCGCTTATCTCCACCGAGCGACCATGTTTTGGTCGTAGAGTTTCGATGTGGGTTGTGGCATGGTTGGATTGGGGTGGCTTGGTCGGTATGTGGTTGGTGGTTTGGTGGGAATGGTTTGCTTTTATACACTTGTTGTTATATATCTGTTTTGATCAGTTGGTTGGCAGGGTTTGAGTCGGTGGTTGGTTAAGTCAGTTGCTTACACCTAGAGTCTAGGTTGCTTACCGCTTAATGAACTTAAACATGTCTTAATCCTTGCTACAGCTTTAAATGCATGATCCTTGGAGTCGAGAATATATATACTCATACTGTGTAAGACTTGCTAGTACCTTCGTACTAAGGGTGCTGCCCTTAAGTTGCTTTCAGGTTCGCAGATCGGCGAAGATGAGGCAGTGTTCGGCTACTTTGTGCCTGCCGATCAGGGTGGCGGGCAGGAGTAGCACCTTCTACTCCGAACTCCGGCGCTTTTGGTATGGAGCCTAAGGGCATACGGCTCCATACTCTTTTGTTGTATAGGTTTTTCTTCCGCTGCGTAGTAGTTGTTGTTGTTCCTCTTTTGTTGTAAATTGTGGAAACAGTTGCTTGTTTAACAATGGTAATCCAGTTTAATTATTTGCTCTCTATTAAACTGTGTTGTGATATTTGAGTTGGAAGGCATGTGTTCCGATCCTGGGCACAAAACACGTGCCGGGACTACCGGAATGGTATTCTGGTTAATCGTCGAGGTTGTGATTATGAATAATAATCCTCCTGATGATTAATTAGAATACTATTTGGACGGTTCCTCACAACAACCTTTCCCAACTAGCCCCAACCGTGTGGGGCATGTATCGCTCGGCGTGGCGATACTAGAACTACTCCCGGAGCAAACTAGTACCGCTTACAAGCCCGCCCGCTCACACCGTCGATGTTCACGCCCACAAAGCCACAGCTGCGAAGGTATTCGACTCACCTTACCATTAGATCGACATGTGGTGAGTAAGGTAAGTGTTAAAGCCAACGATACCGACGGACGGCCTTAAACGATGCAAGCGATCTATGGTGCTCGGGTTTCCTCTCCCGACCTGCCCCCTGGACTTTCCACCGAGGCAGACGACACCCCTAACACCGCTCACATCTTGTCTCATACTCATCACTCACCAACAGCATGTATTTGTAATCAATAGTAATCCCTATACTCACAAACAACAGAAAACACCGTCGTTCGATTTCTACCGAAAGACATAAGCATTGCTAAACATGTATATCGTACTCGTACCTAGACATAACACCATCTCTAGGCTACAAGGAAATTACTTGAACAATTGACCAAGGTAGAAATATGTAATCGGCATAGGTTCTACCCAAGGGTACCCGACACATGCATACATACATAAGCATATTCATCAATTGAGACTTCCAAATTTGACATGGGTGAAATATGTTAGTTGCTTGCCTTGATGCACTGGTTCACAAAGGTGCAGCGCCTCGGGGTCAACCTCGGTCTCCGGGATTGATGGATCGGTGTGTTCTAAGAAATATAACGCGTGCAATGATAAACATAAATGAAATACAACAATCTAAGTTACAAGGTGCAAATGATGAAATGCCATGAAAATATGCTTTAAAATGTAGGAAAACATTTTTCCTAGCTATAACAAGTCATAATAAAACTAGCAAAATTAGTTTCATCAATTTTGGACTTGTAAAGAATTAATGATGAATTAATGAAGCTTAAGCCTAATTAATTAGCCTCAAAAATTTAATTCGACATTTAATAGCTAGGGATATTTTTAATAGATATAGTAGTTTATTATGAAACCAAAAAAATTAGTTTCATGATTTTTTGGAGTTCGTATGAATTAATTATGAATTTTACAAGTTATCAGCATAGGTTGATAAACAGTGCACCCGGATACTCCGGTGAAGGCTGGATACTCTGGGGTACCAGAGACTCCGGGAGACTCTCCGGCAGCACCCTCTCGGTTATTTTCTGCTGGGGCTCACCCGGAGACTCCGGGGAAGGCCGGATACTCTGGGGAAGCTCTAAAACTGGACTGTTTTGAGGGGAAAATTGTCCAGAACGAATTGCGATCTTCTCCAAACCAAAAGGGAACATGTTTGAGCTAGTTCAAGGGTTATAGAACTCATTTAACAATCTAGAAACTCCATTCCTAACTCAAATTCATCTAATTCCTCAAATTAGGTCTAAAACATCCAAAAATGCCCAAACTTCACCACCTAGCTCTAAATTCGGATTTCGACCAACCAAATGTATATCTAAGCCATGGGAAGCCTAGAGGACTTATCCAAGGTGCTTTGCCAAGGTTGGGGACTGCCGGGAGAAGAAGAAAATGGTGGGAAATCGAAGAACTCTGGTGTTCTTCACTTTTCAACCCTAACACCAAAAGACATCCAAATCGGCTCAAATCCTTCGGGAATGAGCAAACAAATTGGAGGAATGGAATGCTTGTGAGCTTGTGATCGCAATGGTACCACATGCATATCTTGATTCGGCTCCTAGAGCGCGGATTTGAGGGAGAAAGGAGAGAGGGAGTGAGAGGGAGAGTGAGCTCTTGGTCCCTTGCTTTGGCTGGTTGGGAGAGGAGAGAGGCACGTGAGTGGGAGTGAGGGAGCAGGTGGGGCTGCTGCCCAAGTGGAGGGAGAGATGGTGGGGCCGGGTGGGTCCCACATGTTAGAGAGAAAGAAGTCTATTTTAACTGCGAATTTAATTCTTTTCTCTCCCGAATTTCTTTCCCTCATCTAATTGATTTCAAACAAAGTGCTCTAGTATGCCAAAATAATTTACCTCAAAAATAATTATGACGCTAATGATGCATGATTAAGCTTAATCACGCGATTATGGAATTTGGGACATGACAGGGGGGTATGCAAAAATGTCGTGCGAGATGGTGGGATGATTTCAGCGTGTTGGATGTGGATCGGACGACCTCTGTTTGGCTTGGGCTCGATTTGTTTCGAATTCCAGAGTTGTGGATCCGTCTTGGGCCAGATCCGGTCCCTCCCCTCCTTCCGGCTTCCGGTCGGCATCGGTGAGGGTGAGGGACCCGTTCCCCTATAGCCGGTGTATATAGCTCCTAGTCTAGGATAGTTCTAGGTAGGGTAGCTTTAGGTTTCCCCATGTCAACGGTGTGGAGTGGGGATTTTGGCATCCTCCGTCTCTTCTCTAGTGATGGCATTGTCCTCGGCATCGATTCAGGTTTGGAGAGGCTGAGGTATGTTCTACCTACTCTTTTAGCGGTTGGGGCAGAAGATCTGCTCCACTGCTTTGAGTTCCTTTTTTTCTGGGTTATCGTTGCTTCCTTCGGGGATGTCCAAGGCGGTGTTGGATTCGCTTTCCAAGTTTTCAACTTCGCGACGGCGGTGGACCTTCTATCTGGGCTATTGACCTTGTCGTTAGCGTTGGTTTCTTGCTTGCCCAAGGCACTGAGGTTGACGGCCGATGTGCACCAGAGGGGGGATGTTTTGCAACTAAACAAAGTTTGATGTCTCCTTGGGATCCTTGGCTGTGGCTTCTGAATCTTGGCCTGGACGTCTCTTCTCCATCTCCAACAAGGTGGCGGGTGCCGCACGGATTGGACGATGATGCTCCTAGAAGAGTGGTTCTGGACCTGATTATAATTTGGTCTTTTCTAGGGTGACTTCTGTAAAATAGGGGTGTTGTATCGTGCTCCTTTAATATAATTGGGCTTCCAGCCCCTTCCGAAAAAAAGGAAACTTTTTTTAGTTTTGTCTATTTTTAGTCGACAAAAAAATAAGAAATCCTTCGGACCTTCAAGCGATGTTGACAATCCATAGATCTTCCCTAGCAACGCTGAGATATGTGTTTAGGGTTCAAGGTGGGTTTAGGGTTCAGGTTTCATCCAATCCTAACCATATAGCAACTGAGCAAGTGAGGGGTGGCCCCCACTCGGTAGAGCCACCGAAGATGGGAGAGGCGAGGTAGCATGAGGAACAATGAGATGGGGTACAATGTTGGTTGTGTATTATTTGATAGCAATTATGTTGTTGAGATATAAAATGTTGCTTAATCACAACTGTGATGGTTAATTTTTTTCTTGACCATGTGGTAGTTAAGTTTCATATGCAATCTATTTAATGTATTCAATTCAATGTCACTTTTATGCAAAAGAATTGTGTTAGACAACTATTCCATATTAAGCCTTAAAGCATATATTATTGTATTTCTGATGAGGACATCACTCTTTTGGATACGTGCAAGACTACTCCTCAAGATATACAAAGACCAATTACAAGAGCACGTGTGTGACAATTAAGCCACTAGGTGAACTCGTTCCTCACTGTTCATGGTTTCTTGGATGGGTTACTATTAAATTCTTGTGATGTCTTATTACTTAGGAATATGGGAGAAGTGTCATAAGCTCACATGGACGTTATTCCTTGAAGGCCAAGTCTACTCAGACTCAAAGTCGAGCTCAAGTCGGACTCCAAATTTGGTTCAGAGTATTAGGACAACACATCAATAAACGGGTATAATTTTCGCATAGAGTCCAATTGAGACATTTTTGGACTTGCTGAAAAGCTTATGATGAGCCATTTCCAATGGATCTGGGTCACCCTTAGACTCCTTATAGATTAATCAGAGTCAATAAAATAAGGTGTTGTGTCACCGTTGTAGGCTTTGTCAGGTCTTGTAAGCGTGTTGGGGTTGGAATCCAGGTTGTGTACACCTCTACCCACGACCGCACAACGCTAGGTTGACCTCCTTATGTCCCCCTATATATATACAGTAGTCATCATAGTTTAGAACCGAGTTTAACTTAGATTATTCTATTTAGATAGTTTCGTCGCTTGTTTGATTTGTGGAACCCCAACCCGTGTTCTTCATTGGTAATTAGCAATATTTAGATTGCATCTACTATGTTCTTTCTTGTGTTCTCGATTCGCTTGCAGGAAAAACCTTCTTGGCAAGGTCAACCGTGTTCGGCTTGGCTGCTAACTACGGAGTAATGGTGTAGTGAGGGTTATTGGTCTGTTTCAATGAGCCTTTAGATCATCAACACTAAAACTCCACCAAATCGACATATCACATTAACTCTCAGAAGATTGGGCCATACTTAAATCAGTTTCTTACCAACCACCTGTTAAGTATAAAATTTGCTCACCCTTGCTATCCACAATGGAGAGGTGGGATTTCAAATTCAGTTTACCGCTACTTCTTCACTGAGAATCATGAGAGGAGGATCACTAGATCTTGCTACCGTAGTTGTTTGCTTGTGGGCACAACATTAGGGTTATAGAGTTATCTTCTGTTTGTTTATTTATTTTCTGGTGTGAGTTTTCCTCTACATCTACGTTAACTTCTACACCTTAAAAAAATTCTCTATAATTTTGTAGAAGTACACTGTGCCAAATCATGCATGATGAGGACATGGCTCTTTTGGATATACAAAAGGTGAACTTATTCCTTATTGTTCATACTTTGTTCGTAAAAAATAGGATGTTACTAAGTTTTTGTATTATTTTGTTGCTTAGGAACATAGAAAAAGCACCACAACCTTACCTGGACATCATTGCTCGATGGCCAAGTCTACTCGGACTCCAAGTCGAGTCCTAGTCGAAGTCTAAAGTCTACCCAAGCTCCAAGTCGAGTCCTAGGACAACACATCAATAAAACGGGCATAACTCTCGCATACGAAGACCGATTGAGGTGATCTTGGACTTTCTAGAAAGCTTATGGTAAGCCCTTTCCAATGGATTTAGTCTCGACCAAATATTCCTTATAGTTTAGTCAGAGTCAAAGAAATAAGATGCTGCATCATCGTTGTGGATCTTGTCAGATCTTGTAAGTGTGTTAGGGTCGGAGTCCAGGTTGTGTATGCCTCTATCCACGGCTGCACAACCCTAGGTTGACCTCCTCATGTCTCCCTATATATATATATACAATATCCGTCATAGTTTAGGCTTGAGTTTTACTTAGATTATTCTATTTTAGCCAGTTTCACCGTATATCAGTTTGTAGAACTCCAACTCGAGTACTTCATTGGTAATCAACAATATTCAAATTGCATCTACCTGTTCTTGCTTGTATTCTTGATTCGCTTGTAGGAAAAACCTTTTTGGCGAGGTCAATCGTGCCTTGGCACGGTTGATAAATACAGAGTAGTGGTGTAGTGGTTGTGAGAGTTCTTGATATGTTCTGGTCAGAGTATTTGGATCATCAACGTCGAATCTCCACCAAATTAACTTATCATATTACCTTTCGGAAGATCGGGCATGCCCCCATCAAGTCTTATTAGAGTCTCAGTTGCTCGTTAGGTAATCTCATTTATCCCCTTTGTTTTGTCATGTTCCATTACCTAGAGTCTGAAAAAAAAACTGCCCCAGAAAAAAATATATTTAGATCTTAGTTTTTCCATTGTCCAAACCACTTTGTGCCTTTCGAAATTTTGATTTCAGTTTTTGCGTTGTTAAGTTCGAGTCCATCGTTGATGTCTTTGTTGCTAGCCGAGTCATCCAGTTCTAGTTTCTATCATCGAGTCTTTGCTATTTTAGTCATCATGTATCTCGTGTTGCCCTTGTCTGCTATAACCGTGATTGTGTCACCGGTCACTTTGACCACTAGTTGGGTTCGACCACTACTCATGTTCGACCACCTACTCGGGTTTGACCACTAGTCGCTTCGACCACCTACTCTGGTTCAACCACTAGTCATGTTCGACCACTTACTCGGGTTTGACCGTTAGTCGCTTCGACCTCCTACTCAGGTTCAATCGCTAGTCGTTTCGATCACCTAGTCGTATTCGACCACCTGGTCAGATTCCACCGTCCACTCGAGTTCAACTCCACCTAGTTGGACACCTGCTCCCGCATGCACCCTTCATATCGAGCATAGTCTGAAAAAGTTCGAGTAGCAACTCTATAGCCAAAACAGAGCAATCCAAAATTCAGAGAGAGAGAGTGTGTGTGTGTTTTTTATTACCTTTATACCCCTGCTCTCCGAAAAAGTTTGTGTCCCACTCGCCTAATTGGACCTAGAAAAGGTAGTAGAAGATTTTTGAGTCTATATCACATTTGCAAAAAAAAAAGCAAGAAGCAAAAAGTGCAAAAAAAGAGAGGAAAGAAAGTAAAAAGCAAAGAGTGCCAAAAAATCAGAAAGAAAAAGAAAGAAAGAGAATTCAGTCCACATTGCGAATTTTATTTCATTGTGCTTGTGTCTATTCTATTTTTGGCTTGCTTGAACTAGTTTTAGGAACGTGTTCGGGCCAGCAACTGTGACGAGTATTGTGGACTTTTATTCAACTTTGCTAATCTAATTTCAATTATTGCTATTCCTTACTACTAAATATTGCTTGTCCAAGCTCCACCTTCACTTGATTAGAATAGTTTTGCCTTTGCAACTACCTCATTCGCACCAAATAAGGTATCACGAATCAGCCACCGATTGTTCCAACTGTTGTGATTGGTAAGAATACTTGCTAGAGCGTGGTAAGATGCTTGAGAGAGTGTGACTCTACCTTCACCTCCACCACCTAGTAGTTGATAGGGATACTATATATTTGTTGTCTCTTGTTTGCTACTAACCATAACAGGTGAAACATCGACAGGTTAGAGCCTACTACATGAAATGCTTTAAAAGTTACTATGCGTAACAAATTTGTTTCACCCTTTTTTAAATGTGATTTGTGTAAGAAATTGCAGTGCTTAAACCAAGGTGATGGATCCACAGAAGAATATTAACGGGAGCTACAAATTAGTATGTTACATTGTGATATTATTGAGAATAAAGATGGTGCAATGACACGCTTTTATGGAGGGTTAATGCGTAAAATTCATGGCATAGTTGATTACAAAGAATACGATAGTGTTCCTAGATTGTTCTAGCTTGCATGTTTGGCAGAAAAAGAGTTGTAGGGATGACAACAAAGGTCAATGAATATTTTTGGAAGCTTGACTACCTCAAAATCAATGTTGGGACAAGTCAAAACAACCCCATATTTAGCTACACAGCCTGCTTCCCCTTTCTCTAGTAGGGCATGTTCAGCAGCACCTTCAACATCGTCACACTCTCCCGAGGTAAGCAAATCTGCTAGGGTACAGGCTTCAGCCAAGAGCTCTTCTTCGGTTGCTTTTACAGGTCGTTCGACCGGATTATTTGCCACCGATGCAAGGGAATGAGCCACATCATGAGAGATTGACTAAGTCAGCGAGTGTATATTGCAATAGAAGATGGTGAATATATAAGTACTAGTGATGTTGAGGATGAATATGCTCTTGCAGCTAACCATACAGGTGATGAGGACAAACATGAGACAAATATCGACAACGAGGAAGTGTTTAGTGCTGCTGTCATGGAAAATTATAGGACCCTCATTGTGCAGCAAATATTAAGCACTCAAATGGAGCAAGCAGAACAGCTACAATGCTATAATTTATTTTAGATGTTCCTCATAGTCAAGGATTACCGTGTTTGAATCATTATTGATGGAGAGAGTTGCAATAACTTGGTAAGTTCAGATTTAATCAAGAAGCTTGCCTTGTCAATAAGAACAAATCATCACCCTTACCATATTCAATGGTTCAATAGCAGCGGTTAGGTGAAGGTAATGCAAACTGCTATGGTGCATTCTTCTATTGGTTCATATCATGATTGTGCTGATTTTGATGTAACCCATGCAAGCATATTCACTTTTGTTAGAACGACCATAAGAGTTTGATACTGATGCAACATATCATGGTAGAAGTAATAAGTACATCCTAAAGTAATAAGTACACCCTAATGGATAAAGGAAAGAAAATAACTTTTCTACCTTTAACCCCTACTGAAATTATGAAATGTGAAAAAGAGATAACTGAAAATAAGAAAAAAGAGCGTGAGCATGAATATGAAAATCAGCAAGTATGTGTTATATTTGCCACTAAATCTGACCTTGCTGAATTTTTTAATAATGAGCCGCCATGCTATGCTTTGAAATTCAAGGATTCCTTAGTTTCAATAGAGGATATATCTAGCTCTTCGTCTCCTGTTGTTGATAACTTTTTGCAGGATAACAAAATCAACAAAATGATGGATGAAGAGAATAAGAACAAGGATAAAGAAGAGACATTTGTTGCTCCATGCATGTTTCAAAAAGTTACAAATGTTAATGCACCTATATCAGCTGAGGAAGAGAACAAAGGTAATGAAAAATGTGCTACACTCACACAAGGTGATGATTATTTTGATGTGTTGAAATTGCCCACTACCTATGTTATTGTAGAGCAAATATTAGTGGATCATATTGCTGTTTTACTTTTGTCACAAGATGATTTGTTTGTTGTTCCTTGTGATAAAGAATTGTGTGGTAATGCTTCATTTATATCACAACCGCAACTTGTGCATGAATGTGTTAATTCTGACTTACAAATGAATAGTTGTTCTGAAATTAAACATGTTCAATGCATTACTAGTAAGCAAGAAGAGCTAAAATTGCTATATCATCTAAATACTTTAGGTTATATTGAATTGAATATTCTTTGTGATCTGAACAGTTAAGAGAAGAATTTAAAACTTAAGTCTTTGCCATGCTTGTCACATAATACTTTTCATGTTATTGACAAATACAATGATAAATTAGAGTATATGGTGCATCAAGTTTATACTTGTTCAGATATGAAACCTTCTATTTATGTACCACCAATTGATCATTCAGAGGACTTTAGTAGCACCATTAATATCATGACAAGTTTTTTTAGTTATATTTGCAACCCACCAAATAGTTCACAAGAATGGAAGCATTATTGGCTACTATCATACACCGCAACCATTGCTTCAACTTGTTTTGTACAGAAGATGCAAATGTATACCAAGTTGCGATGCAATATCACTTCTTTTAAAGAAGGGAAGAAAGAAGTGACACTTGCAAATATTGTACTAATGTTGTTCACTATGGCCAATTATGATCAGGTACAATCATTTAATAGAGAATCCCAATTGTTTGATAAAGAACTTATTATATTACATAACAAGAGTTTCTTGCGTATTTTGCTTTGTGTAGAAATTTACGTTCAAGATAATGCTATATACAAACCGATGACGGTTTGTTGTAAAGAAGGGGATTGTGATGAGGATATGGCTCCTTTGGATATACACAAGATGAACTCGTTCCTCATTGTTCATACTTTCTTCATAAAGAATAGGATATTACTAAGTTTTTGTATTGTTTTGTGTTGTTTTGTTTCTTAGAAATAAGGAAAAAGCACCACAACCTTACATGAATATCATTGCTCGAAGGCTAAGTATACTCAGACTCCAAGTCAAGTCCTAGCCAAAGTTTAAAGTCTACTCGAGCTCGAGGTCGAGTCTTAGGACAACACGTCAATAAAATAGGCATAACTCTCGCATACGAAGTCTGATTGAGGTGATCTTGGACTTGCTGGAAAGCTTATGACAAGCCCTTTCCAATGGATCCAATCTCAACCAAATATTCCTTATAGATTAGTCATAGTCAAAGAAATAAGGTGCTATGTCACCGTTTTAAGCCTTGTCAGGTCTTGTAAGCATGTTGGGGTCGGAGTCCAGGTTATGTACGCCTGTCTACGGCTGCACAACCCTAGGTCAACCTTCTTATACCCGATATATATATATATATATAGACACACACACACACACACACACACACACACACACACACACACACACACACACACACACACACACACATACATACATACATACCCCGATTATTCTGTTTTAGACAGTTTTGTCGTGTATCAGTTTGTAAAGCCCCAACTCAAGTACTTTATTGATAATCAACAATATTCAGATTGCATCTACCAGTTCTTGCTTGCGTTCTTGATTCGCTTGCAGGAAAAGCCTTCTTGGTGAAATCAACTGCGTTTTGGCATAGTTGATAACTACATAGTAGTTGTGTAGTGATTGCGAGTGTTCTCGATCTATTTTGGTTAGAGCATTTGGATCATCAACGTCGAAACTTCACCAAATCAACTTATCATATTACCTTTAGGAATATTGGGCATGGTCCCATCAATGCACAACTATAGAAATTTATGTGACATATATTCATTTATAATCATGTAGAAAATAGCATATACTTAGAAAATAGAGCAATATGGAAGCAACAATATAGGGGTATGTTAAGAACATGATATTGTTCAAACTAAACGATATAAAAGACATTTAACCACATGATTAACCTCTGTAAATTTTTATTTAAACAAGGTGCAAAAAGAATCTCAGCCTCTAAGATTAACTTACATCTCATAACTAAAGGTAATTGTGATGATAGAAGTGTGCATGACGTGCTGCTAATTCCTTCCCTCCATGCTAGCTTGAAAACAACCTGGGGGAAAATTGCAAGAGTGAGATTTGAAAATCTCAGCAAGTGAACTACTTTAACAAGCTATTTAAACTATAATTATTAAAATATTAATTTAATACTTCAACAAGTATAAAAGTTAATACATGATATGATCATTATTAAGTAGATGCATTCTACATACATCCAAATAGACACTTCTTCATATATGAGCATTAGGTGATCATAGTAAGACAACTACAATATAAGATGCTAGAAGTACCATTCATCACATATGACATGGTATGAACAACATAAACAAAAAAAATCCAAACTTCAAAGACAGAAATAAGTAAGACGTGATGATCACTCCATTAAGATCATCATGAATAAAATTAAAATCACAAGGAACAATGTATATCAACTCCACTAGGATCATTCATTTATAACCTCATACCATATGTATGTAACAGTATTACTTAAATAATCGTATACGATCCATCACAACCAAAATCAATGTAAAGCTTTTGCAAGCTTAATAGCCGAATTAGCCGAGATGACCCTGAAAAGTAAGAATGTTATGCAATGCAACTCCACATGCAACTTCACATTCTCTTCAAATCCACAAGTTATCATGCTACATATAACTTCTGAGAAGCACCACTTCTCATAATAGCTTCCATGGCAAAACTTCTATATGTAATACTTCTACATGAATAATCTTCATTGATTACAAATACACTGCAAATGTATGCAGCGAAATGCATATGCTCATTGCTTTCATACCCAACAAGGTATGAAGCTACATCGTATTTCTACAATATACAATGTTGTACCGATACGGTCGCAACTATAGGTTCATGACATAACTTCGAATGCAATGCGATGCAGATGATATACTTCAAGTGCCAAATAATAATTCATGTCGACTATTGGTGAATAGCTGATCTAACAAATTTGTTGAAGAATTGGGGGATGCTTTGAGTAGATGAATCACAGGGGGAACACATAGGGGTTTTCAGATAGGTTCGTGCCTCCTAGAGGATAATAATCATACGTCATATTTGTCTTGTATTTATCTGAGCCTGTTACAAAGGGGGGGGGGGGGGGTGTAGCTAGCCTAGATGGATCTAAACTTATTCGGTGACTTCCTCCTCGGCTTATGTTGGCTTCTAATGACTTGTTTCGGCTTGTATATATATGGGGGTGTCGTAGATCCTCTAGACTCCTCCTTCCTATTCTTGAAGATAGACCTTCCGGTTACGAGACGTCTTGGGTATCTGCGGGTAGTTTTCTTTCTTTCAGGGATCCCCTTCCTAGAGATAAAGATATACCCTGAGAATTACAGGAAACACTAGGGTACTCAGATATGGCAACTATCCATCATTCATCATCAAGCCCCACCTCAGTACATGAAATGAGGCTTTGACAGTTCAAGTACATAGCTAGAAAAGATAAGCATTTTGTGACCATACATCAAGTGGACTCAGATTTCCAATTAGGATGAGGCATCTAACCGGATTTCTTGGGTTTTTAGATCACCTACTTGGGATTCCAAACGCCTTTGAGTTCTCAAGAGAGTTCTCGAGGAGGCGTTTCATCTGAGTAGGTTTTCTATTAGCTTCGCCCTTTTGGAAGAAAAAAAGTTTGTCACTGGTTAATTTTGAAAGTTGAAACATCGTAGCGGAGATTTAGGGTAGTGGTGAGAATCTTTTCCTACCAGATTATAATGATTACATTAGCAGCGCGAGGAGCCAAACTTCCCAAGGTACGACACCAACTACCCTGCATGCACCGGACATTAAATGCAATGTGACGATAAAGAAGGAGATCATGGCCTTGAGTTGTGTTACATCATCAGCCGAACCACCATTTTTGGGATCCCCCTGCTCCGTATAAGGCAAAGGGAGATCAGCCTCAATGTCCATTCTTCCGTCAATGACTGATTTCCATCTCACTAATCGTTCTCCTTGCGCCCCTACTCCAGAAACCCCCCAAAAATCCCATCTTCCCTCAATCTTCCTGCCACCATGGGCAAGAAGAATATCAAGAAAGAGAGCTCTTTCACCGATGAGATGGCGAGCGAGATCCCACAATGGCAAGAATCCAAGATCATGGAGGAGGCTTTGGAGAAGGCCAAGAGTAAGGAGGTGATTCCTCCCCAGGTTCTGATCCCCTGCATGCTGGCGATGGGTAGACGATGTCGAGCCCGAATACCCATAGCTCGGTGGTCTTCCTTGACTTTTTCCAATGCGTCTTCGGCTTCCCTCCTTCTAGTTTCTTCCTTGAGGTGCTTGCTTTTTATTGCCTAGAACTCATCCACCTCAATCCCAACTCCATTACCATGCTGAGTGTCTTTGCACATTTGTGCGAGGCCTTTCTTGGCTTCTGCCCATCTCTCAACCTCTTTTGGTACTTCTATGTCCTGAAGAAGCTTCAGAACAAGGTGGCCAATGGAGCCAGATTTTGAATCCGAGAAGGCAATTCGGTGGAGTACATCGACTTCACCGCCAAGTCCTCTTGGTTGTGTTGGCACAAAAAATGGTTTTATGACAAACCTAGCTCAAAGGGGCTTCCTTACCAGGGCTTGTCATTGTTGTCGAGGCATGTTTGGATGGAGGAGCAGGTGATGACTGCCCTTCATCGAAACTTTATCGAAGAGATCCAACACTTTAAGTAGAGGAATCTGACAGCGTATGACATTGCTAGAGACTTCATCAGGCACCACCTTAGTCCTCTGAAGTCGAGGATTTCCGATGCCTGGCAATTTCTAGCCGGATTGGATCCAGCCTGAGAAGGTAATATAGGTACTTCCCAATCCTGATTAACTATATTTAAGGAATCCAAAAAATTGATTCTTATTGTTTGTTGCTTCTTCTTGCAGTGTTTTCACTAGAGGGAAAACCTTTATTTTTGCTGTTTTTTCTTTTACGCTATTGATAAGAAGGTCAAGGCTCTTTTCGAGGCCATCCTCTCTCCTAGCCAGAAGAATGTTCTGGTTCTCAAGTGACGGCTGAGAAGGAGAAGGCGGAAGCTATGCTCGAGGACCGGATGAAAGGTGAGTTTGTAGTATCCCGGCATGCTGCTCATCTATTCTATCTTCTTAACATGTCACCTCGTAGAACTCTCCATGGCCCGAGAAGCTATCGCCCAAGAAGGGGCCCAAATATCAGCCACCCGCTAGCAACTTGCCGCAGCACTCAATGTCTTCTAGGAGGCTCTTATCGGGGTTGGGATCCAGATAGAGGTTACCGGCGGAGAGGATGCTCAAAGGCTCACTGCCTAGGCCACCAAGCTTAATGAGGCATTTGGGGGATTCCAAGAGATGGTCATCGAACACCTGTCGAGCCAGTCCCGACAGAGTGCAGAGCTATCACTCGCCTATGTTGTGGATGTCCTGAAGACCCACCAATCAGAGTTTAACACCAACTTACTCCTAGAATATTTTGGGGATGAGTCGGAAGAGTCATCGGTTGACAAGGTTGAGGAGGCGACCGGGATAGCCAAGGCATTCATGGATGCGATGGACTTCTTGCCCTCAGCATAGTTCTTTTACCTTTACCTTGTAGTTTGTAAAAACACTTGGAAGATTTTGTTAGTTTTAGTCGGGAACTTAATTTTTTCCATGATTGATGGGAGTACTTCATGCTGGACTCTTTTGACATCATATCGTGATCTTTTTATTGGCTTCTTGCTTCGATTAGTTGGGGACATGTTAACCACTAGTCAGAGCGCTTATTATGACCAGCCTTAGGTCCGCTTGAGTGGGAGGTGTTGTAGCCCCTGGTCACTCTTGGAACGTGATAAGGAGCATTTTCGCAACCCGAGTTCGCAATGTAATTATCATTCCCTTCTCGATGGAATTTGCTTTCAGAGGGTACACAGTATGCCATTTTCGTTTTCCAGCATCTAGTACTTGTTAAGCCCTCGACTGTCTACTTGGAAACAGAAATTACGGGTAGGTAGTTTATATAGTAAAAAAAAATTTAAATTAAAGGGAACTCATATTGCCATTGGGTCAAGACAAACTTTTCACCACCCTGGGTGTGCGTTTTGGATGAAGAATCCGAGAAGCAACTTACCCCGTTTGTCAGGCATGAAGATGCATGAAAAGACAAGATAGAAAAAGAAAATCGATCGACTTCATAGGCAATATGATCTTTATTATTACGATAAGGTACTCTTAGGACTTACACTTAGAACTTATAGAAAACTCTCTCAAGCTATGTAGACCCATTATCTTAAAACATAACGACACATATTAGATTAATCTGATAAGCAGTGACCCTTATTATTTTGGGGGTAGCGTAGGTGCTATTTAATGGACTCCAGACTATTCATGAAGCCAATCTCTTTAGTTTCCGAGTTTGCATCTCGAGGCACTGTGATCATGATTACGATTGAGGCTTCTTATCCATCTTGATCCTTGAGCTCTTGGGTTCCTTACTTGGTTGATGTTGAACTGCCATGTCGAGACTTCGCTTGTCACAATGGAGATCTGCCTTGGGACAACCCCAGATGATGATGATCCCCTGGGGTCCGAGGATCTTCACACTGATAAGCGTAGTGTGTGGTGGCCATTCACGGTTGTCTTGCAGCCGAGTGCTTCGAACTCTATGTTGTAGTCTTTGGCACATTGATCCATAAATAGAATAATCTAAACAAAACCTATGTCTAAACTACAATAGCTATTGTATATATATATAGTAGGGACATGAGGAGGTCGACCTAGGGTTGTGCAGTTGTGGACAAAGGCGTACACAACCTGGATTCTGACCCCGACATGCTTACAAGACCTGACAAGGCACACAATGGTGACACAACACCTTATTTTAACAACTCTGATTATCTATAAGTAAGGGTGAGAGCAGATCCATAGGAAAGGCCCCATCATAAGCTTTCCAGCAAGTCCAAAAACGTCTCAGTTGGACTCCGTATGCAAAAGTTATGCTCATTTTGTTGACATGATGTCCTAGAACTCAACCACGACCCTGACCATGACTAGAGTTTAGCCTCGAGTCCGAGTAGATTTGGATTTAGACTAGGACTCGACTTGGAGTCTGAGGAGACTTGCCATTCAAGTGATGACATCCAGGTGAACTTGTGATGCTTCTCCTATATTCCTAAGTAACAAAACATCACAAGAATTTAATAGCAACCTATCCAAGAAAGTATGAATAGCGAGGAATGAGTTCACCTGATGGCTTAATTGTCACACACATGCTCTTGTAATTGGTTCGTGTATATCTTGAGGATTAGTGTTGGACGTATCCGAAGGAGTGGTGTCCTTGTCAGTACGTCCTCTTGATTCCTCCTTCCTATTCTTGGAGATAGACCTTCCTGATTACGGAACACCTTTGGTATCTATGGGTAGTTTACTTTCTTTTTGGGATCCCTTCTTGGGGATAAATATATGCCCCGAGAATTGCAGGAAACTCTAGGGTACTCAGATATGGTAACTATCCATCATTCACCGTCAATTCATATTCCATGATCAACATACATCCACATACAAAGCATACTTAAAGATAAGTAACGTAGGCCATGGTTTTCCACATATAGCTACATGTACGGCATACTTTAACTTGAGCTATAGACTACCCCATTATAAGATCTCATATGAGTAAAATTACTTCTATGAAAAGCATCACAAGATAAGTAGTCCACTTATGCTAACTCCTGCTTCACCCTTTCATCTTTTACAACATGCATAGGATAGCAAGATTGCATTATCACTACTAATTATGAGCATATAAAACAATCCAAGTTATGAACTTCACTTAGAAACCTACATTCATGCTATAAAGACATAGGTACAACCTACATCTAGATATGTGTAAAACAACATGTCTATATTATGTTCCATTTAGTATGGTTTCCAAACCCACTTCACTACCCCATCACACAAAAGATGTAGATGTGCTCAACACAATTGAAACCCACAAATAAATAACATCTATACTGCATAACCTTCCATCATTATGTTATTTTCATGAATATAACTATGAGGCAACCCTAAATTTTTCACACCTACCACACGACTTTGGTCTAGTGGCTCACCGCCGGAGTGGCTAGGCCATCGTATCTGCTCACCTCCTCCTCTCCAGCTTTCCTTCCACAACCATGTGCCGAATTCAATGCTCCTTATTCGGCAGTTCAGAGGGTAGCATCTCACTGAGAAACCAAGTTAAAATGTGTCTTGGTTTATTTGTGATGAATGATTGACAAGGTTTTTGGGTTGGTTTGATGATTCTTGAGATTGCATGAGCATGCTTATGTATTGCAATGATGATCATGACTAACAAAAGTTGAAGAGAAAATGGAGTTGGCATTTTTGTCTCTGTGATGAGGACATCACTCCTTCGGTTACACACACCACAAATATTCATCCTCCCGCTACTGTAATTGAAGGTCCTTTGACAAGAGCTCGTGCACGAGAACTTAATTATCAGGTGAACTCGTTCCTCGCTGTCCATACAAATGTTTCTAAGGATTGGATGCTACTAACTTATTGCGATGATTTTATTATCCTTAGGAACCTGAGAGAAGATCCATATAAGCACAAGTGTAACTGGGGGGCTACCGCGCATAAATCCAGTTCTATCCCTAAGATCAATTCGGAATCGGAATTACAGACAGCACCAAATTCAAACGACCATAACTCTTGATTCCGAAAGGTGGTCGAGGCCCATGAGTACTTGTTGGAAAGGTCGCGGAGTCTACATTCATATGGATCCGACCTCATCTCTAAATACCTTATGTGCTGTCCGGAATCGGCAAAACAAGTCGCGTCGCTCTTCCAGTCCGAATCAGTTTGGGCATTGTGCCTTGTAATTGAGTTGTATTCGAGCTCCATCAGTTGTGGCCGAATCCTTTCTTCTCCTAGCTTATAAATAGATAGCCGCCCCCCTCTTCTAGGGTTTGGGTTTTGCTTAGATTACAACTAGACAATTAGTCAGTTTTTCGCCGTTCATCGGTTTGTGGAACCCCAATTCGTGTGCTTCATCTTTATTAGCAATTCAGATTGCATCTTCCTTGTTCTTGTGAGTTGCTTCGATTGCTTGCAGGAACAATAACCCTCGTGGTAAGGTCGATCGCATGCGAGCGTGGTTGATAACGACAGTCGTGCGGGTGTAACGAATTGCGAGGTGACAATCTGCGGGTTGAAAGCCTCCAAGCGTCAACGTCCTCACGACGAAATCAATCGAACCTATCGGAAGATCGGGCCGCTGTTCTCATCACGTGGTACCAGAGCCTCAGTTGCCCGATAGGTAACTTTGTATCCCCTTTTGTTAGATTAAATTTGCCATCGTCCTAGAATCCAGAAAATTAGCCCCCCCCCCCCCCCAAAAAAATAATATTCATCGTCTTCCGCTGTCCTACAACCCCTTTGTGCCGTGCAATTTTCAGTTTGGTTTGCTTTTCTGAATTTTAGTCCCTCGCCTTGTCTTTATGTCGCTGGTCTTGGTCTTGTTTTAGGGCCTGTGTTCTGTCAAGTTGTTTTTGGTGCAAGGTGTCTGTCATCCTTGCGTTTCCATCTGCTAGCGTACATAATAGATCGCGTCGTTTCCCCCTGCAGTGCGCTAGAAAATCTTGGGCCACGATTAATCAGCTAGCAGATCCTCCGTGCCAATTCCTTTTGTAAGCAGCTGTACCTTGGAAACCGAGTAGCAAATTCTACCATATAAATCCCTCTCGGTTTGCTTTAGCTGCTGTGTTTACTGTTGAAAAGAATAGTACTTCAATTCGTTTTGTTGGCTTGTAACAGATCCGTTTTGTTTTAGAAGAAAGCTAGTCGGATTTGCCTGCTTCCAACTAGAGATAGAGTGCATTGAGAATAAAGATCCTTGTTGTGCATACCGAGTAGGTTTTTTTCTTTCTTTACTACTTCGGAAGAAAATATCCTACACAGTTCGGAAGAAAATAGCATAATCCGATTAGGTTGCTGCTAGCAGTTTTTGCGGCACTTTCTGTCATATAAAAAACAAAGAAAAGGAAAAGAGCAAAAGGCAAAGAGGTGCAGAAAAAGTGAAAAAAAAAGCCGCACCAAAAGAAAAGAAGATTAAAAAAAATAGAAACAAAAGTGCTTGCATCCTTTGAGTTCTTGAGCTGAGTTGGATTTCTGCTTGCTTGAACTAGGTTAGGGACGAGTTTAGGCCGGCGGCATAGACTAGCCTGGGACTACTTTTCAGTCTTGCAATTTCTGAATTGAACTATTGCTAATCCTTGCTACCATATATTGTGCCTATCCAAGCTCCACATACTTTTGGCCCTCAGATTTGGATCCTCGCATTCGCCTCCGTCGCGGTCATACATCCCACCTTCTCCGGTCATACCACCTGCTGCAATTTGGTAAGAAATTCATAAGAGCTTGGTAAGACGCTTGAGAGTGTGTGATTCCACCTTCACCTCCTACTAACCATGGCAGGTAAAACGTTCGAGGAGGAGATGCGGGAATTCATGAGGAGTTATGGATGTAAGATCGATGAACTGGTTGAGAGTGCGAACAATCAAACTGAGAAGACGGACGAGATGCAACAATTACTTCGGAGCCATGAGACCCGACTTCATCATATGGATGAAGCATTAGGTTCTGCTAACCGTATTATTGTTAATTTCACTGATAGGTTGAACAGGATGGAGACGCGCATCCCAGAGCAGCCCCCAATGCAACATGGTATTCATGGCGACAATGGCCATCTTCAAGGTGCAGCCCAACATGAAGAGTCCGTCGCTGATGATGAAATTTTGAGGCAAGAGCGTGACGCCTTTGATGCACGACAAAGGAACCGATTAAACTTCAACCGTCAAGGTATGAGAGGTAACAATTTTCAGCAACATAATACACGTGGTAATGATGATCCATTTGCTAAAGTTAAGTTTACCATACCATCTTTTTCGGGTACTTATGATGCTGAAATATATCTAGACTGGGAGATGACGGTGGAACAAAAATTTAATGCTCACCTAGTTCCTGAAGTGCATAGAGTTAGGCAAGCCACTAGTGAGTTTAAAGACTTTGCTATCATTTGGTGGAATAGGGTATGCAATGATGGGTTATCGCCTACTACATGGGATGCTTTAAAGGTGGCTATGCGCAATAGATTTGTTCCACCATCTTTTAGACGTGATTTGCGTAAGAAATTACAGCGCTTAAACCAAGGCAATAGGTCAGTAGAAGAATATTATCAGGAGCTACAAATTGGTATGTTACGTTGTGATATTGTTGAGGATGAAGAGGCTGCTTTGGCACGCTTTTATGGAGGGTTGAGATGTGAAATTCAGGACATAGTAGATTACAAAGAATATGATAATATTCCTAGATTGTTCCAACTTGCATGTTTGGCAGAAAAAGAATTGCAGGGACGACAACAGAGGCCAAAGAACAATTTTGGAAGAACGTCTACACCAAGATCAACGCCAGGGCAAGTTAAAACCATTCTACCATCTGCTACACGGTCTGCTGCCCCCTCCTCGAGTAGGGCGCGTTCAGCAGGACCTACTACACCGTCACATGCAACTGAGGTAAGTAAATCTACTAGTGTGCAGGCCCCCGCTAAGAGTTCTTCTTCGGTTGCTTCCACGGGCCGTACAACTGGGATTGTTTGCCACCGATGCAAGGGAATGGGCCATGTCATGAAGGACTGCCCAAGTCAGCGCGCGTACATTGCAACAGAAGATGGTGGTTATGTAAGTGCTAGTGATATTGAGGATGAATATGTACTGGCTGCTAACATTGTAGGTGAAGGAGACGAGACAGAAAATGATGTTGATGATGGAGAAGAACAAGTAGCTGCTGTTGATACAGGGAGATACGTGAGCCTTGTTGTACAACGAGTTCTAAGTGCACAAATGGGGAAAGGAGAGCAAAATCAGCGGCACAACTTGTTTCAATCCAGATTTCTTGTGAAGGAGAGAGCTTGCAGAGTCATCATTGATGGAGGTAGCTGCAACAACCTTGCTAGTTCCGAGATGGTCGAGAAGCTTGGCTTGACCACACAGCCACACCCACGCCCTTACTACATCCAGTGGTTCAATTCGTGTGGTAAGTTGAAGGTAAACAAAGTTGTGAGAGTACAATTTTCGGCTGGTAATTATAAAGACAGTGCAGACTTTGATGTAGTGCCTATGCAAGCATGCTCTTTGTTGCTAGGTAGGCCTTGGATATATGATAATGATGTTTTGCACCATGGTAGAGCTAATACCTACTCATTCTCACATAAGGGTAAGAAGATTAAGTTGTTGCCTATGACACCTGCTGAAATTTTGAAAGATGAAGTAGAACGTGCTGAAAATGAAAGAAAATGCAATGATAACAAATCTGAAAATCAGGTTGTAGCTAAAAATGTTTTTCCACTTCAACATGAGAACAAAAATACACATGCTAGGAAAGACACAATTAAGTTGAAGGGTGCTGCCATGTTAGCTACTAAATCTGAAATTTCTGATTTATTAGCATATAATTCATTTTGCTATGCTTTGATTTGCAAAGAGGCCTTGTTTACACTTGAGGATATGCCTCCCTCTTTGCCTCCTGCTATTGCTAACCTTTTGTAGGAGTATGCTGATGTGTTTCCAAGTGAAATACCCCTGGGACTGCCACCTTTGAGAGGAATTGAGCATCAAATTGACTTGATTCCGGGAGCTACTTTGCCAAACCGAGCTGCATATAGGACCAACCCAGAAGAGACTAAGGAGATTCAACGACAAGTCCAAGATTTATTGGACCGAGGGTACGTACGAGAAAGTCTTAGTCCATGTGCTGTTCCTGTTATTTTGGTTCCTAAGAAAGATGGTAGTTGGCGAATGTGTGTTGATTGTAGAGCCATTAATAATATCACAATTAGGTATCGTCATCCTATTCCTAGGCTAGACGACATGCTTGATGAGTTGAGTGGTGCTATAATTTTCACTAAAATTGACTTGCGGAGTGGATACCACCAAATTAGAATGAAACTTGGAGATGAATGGAAGACCGCATTTAAGACTAAGTTTGGGTTGTATGAGTGGTTAGTGATGCCTTTTGGGTTAACTAATGCACCTAGTACCTTCATGCGATTAATGAACGAAGTTTTACGTGCTTTTATTGGAAAATTTGTGGTGGTTTATTTTGATGATATCTTGATTTATAGCAAGTCACATGATCTACATTTTGATCACATACGTGCTGTTTTTAATGCTTTAAGAGATGCACGTTTGTTTGGTAACCTTGAGAAGTGCACATTTTGCACCGATCGAGTTGCGTTTCTTGGTTATGTTGTGACACCACAGGGAATTGAGGTGGATGAGGCAAAGATTGAAGCCATCCAAAGCTGGCCGACGCCTACTACTGTGTCACAGGTGCGGAGCTTCCATGGCCTTGCTGGATTCTATCGTCGTTTTGTACGGGATTTCAGTACCATTGCCGCACCATTGAATGAATTGACAAAGAAAGGAGTGCCTTTCCAATGGGGTCCTGCACAAGTGAAGGCATTCAACCTTTTGAAAGAGAAGCTCACTCAAGCACCACTACTCCAACTCCCTGATTTTGGTAAGACTTTTGAAATTGAATGTGATGCTAGCGGAATTGGGATAGGTGGTGTATTGATTCAAGAAGGTAAGCCTGTTGCATATTTTAGTGAGAAATTAAATGGACCTAGTCTTAATTACTCTACTTATGATAAGGAATTATATGCTTTAGTTCGTGTTCTTGAAACATGGCAACATTATTTATGGACCAAGGAATTTGTTATACATTCGGATCATGAATCACTTAAACATATTAGAAGTCAAGCAAAATTGAATAGACGTCATGCTAAATGGGTAGAATTTGTTGAGTCATTTCCTTATGTGATTAAACACAAGAAAGGTAAAGAAAATGTCATTGCTGATGCCTTATCTAGACGATATACCATGTTGTCCCAATTGGATCATAGAATTTTCGGTTTGGAGACAATAAAAGATTTGTATGCTACTGATTTGGACTTTAAAGAAGTGATAGAACATTGTAAAGAAGGAAGAGAATGGAATAAATATGTGTTGAATGATAGTTTGCTCTATCGTGCTAACAAGCTATGCGTTCCAGCTAGCTCTGTTCGTCTTTTGTTGTTGCAGGAGGCACATGGAGGAGGTTTGATGGCGCATTTTGGAGCAAAGAAGACCGAAGATGTGCTAGCCGCCCACTTCTTTTGGCCAAAGATGAGACGTGACGTCGAGCGCTACGTGTCACGCTGCACTACTTGCAATAAAGCTAAGTCTCGCTTAAATCCACATGGTCTTTATATGCCTCTTCCTGTTCCTAGTGTACCTTGGGAGGATATTTCTATGGACTTTGTTTTAGGGTTGCCTAGAACAAAGAAGGGGAGGGATAGTATTTTTGTGGTTGTGGATCGTTTTTCAAAAATGGCACATTTTATACCTTGTCACAAGAGCGATGATGCTACAAACATAGCTGATTTGTTTTTCAGGGAAATTATTCGCCTACATGGAGTGCCCAATACCATTGTCTCAGATCGCGATGCGAAATTTTTGAGTCACTTTTGGAGGTCACTTTGGAATAAATTGGGAACGAAGCTACTGTTTTCTACTACATATCATCCCCAAACCGATGGACAAACGGAGGTCGTTAACCGCACGTTATCTACCATGTTGCGGGCTGTTTTGAAGAAAAACTTGAAGTTGTGGGAAGAGTGTTTACCTCATATAGAGTTTGCTTACAACAGGTCCGTCCACTCCACCACCAAGGTAAGTCCGTTTCAGGTTGTATATGGTTTTAATCCACGTGCTCCTATTGATTTGCTACCTTTGCCTACTTCTGAAAAGTTGAATTTTGATGCTAAGACACGTGCTGAACTGATTCTTAAAATGCATGAATTAACTAAAGAAAATATTGAGAAGATGAATGAAAAATATCGTGCTTATGGTAGCCAGGGTAGGAAACATTTAACTTTTGAACCGGGTGATCTTGTTTGGTTACACTTGCGTAAGGATCATTTTCCCGAGTTGAGGAAATCTAAATTGATGCCTCGAGCTGATGGTCCTTTTAAAATACTCGAGAAGATTAATGATAATGCATATAAGCTTGAGTTGCCTGCAGATTTCGGGGTTAGTCCCACATTTAACGTTTCAGACTTAAAGCCGTATGTGGGAGAAGAAGATGAGATTGAGTCGAGGACGACTCCAATTCAAGAGGGGGAGGATGATGAGGACATCACTCCTTCGGTTACACACACCACAAATATTCATCCTCCCGCTACTGTAATTGAAGGTGCTTTGACAAGAGCTCGTGCACGAGAACTTAATTATCAGGTGAACTCGTTCCTCGCTGTCCATACAAATGTTTCTAAGGATTGGATGCTACTAACTTATTGCGATGATTTTATTATCCTTAGGAACCTGAGAGAAGATCCATATAAGCACAAGTGTAACTGGGGGGCTACCGCGCATAAATCCAGTTCTATCCCTAAGATCAATTCGGAATCGGAATTACAGACAGCACCAAATTCAAACGACCATAACTCTTGATTCCGAAAGGTGGTCGAGGCCCATGAGTACTTGTTGGAAAGGTCGCGGAGTCTACTTTCATATGGATCCGACCTCATCTCTAAATACCTTCTGTGCTGTCCGGAATCGGCAAAACAAGTCGCGTCGCTCTTCCAGTCCGAATCAGTTTGGGCCTTGGGCCTTGTAATTGAGTTGTATTCGAGCTCCATCAGTTGTGGCCGAATCCTTTCTTCTCCTAGCTTATAAATAGATAGCCGCCCCCCTCTTCTAGGGTTTGGGTTTTGCTTAGATTACAACTAGACAATTAGTCAGTTTTTCGCCGTTCATCGGTTTGTGGAACCCCAATTCGTGTGCTTCATCTTTATTAGCAATTCAGATTGCATCTTCCTTGTTCTTGTGAGTTGCTTCGATTGCTTGCAGGAACAATAACCCTCGTGGTAAGGTCGATCGCGTGCGAGCGTGGTTGATAACGACAGTCGTGCGGGTGTAACGAATTGCGAGGTGACAATCTGCGGGTTGAAAGCCTCCAAGCGTCAACGTCCTCACGACGAAATCAATCGAACCTATCGGAAGATCGGGCCGCTGTTCTCATCACTCTGGGTCTAAGAAAATTGCACACGTCAGATGATCCAGTGCTGGAGATTTTGTAGACACCAGATGGTCCGGTGTTCTGGAGGACTTCATGCTGGAGCATTTCAACTCAGAAGTAGAATTTGAGGTGCATGCCAGATGGTTCGACAATGAAGTGAAGTGAACGTTAGACTATTTCTTACAGAGAGATTGCAAAATGGGTTCTGGCAAGAATGTAGACGCCAGATGGTCTGATGGTGAGGTCTGTGAATGCCGGAGAGTTCATTGGAGCATTTCTTGCGGAGAGGTTGCAAAATGGTTGGTTCAGTGCATTAAATGCGTCAGATGGTCCGGCACTCTGGAGGAGTACACACCAGTTCATCCGGCGTTCATGATTTGTCTGGGATGAGTTCTTCAATAGAGAATTTTGATTTTGACTAATCCATAATGGTGTTGGAGATGCATGTTTTCTTGTCTAGTGTTGTGTAGGTGATGGATGCAACTTGGCGGTTGATGGCGGGATGATCGGGACTAAGCGGGGCGCTTGGTGCTAGACGATCGAGGAGGTCAGGCAGAGTCAAAGGGTGATCCTAGTTGTGCACGTGGAGGTCGAGCACAACGTGTGAAGATGGATGAAGATGGCGTGTTGACAAAGTCAAGCAAAGGGGATACCAACGCAAATGACAAGGCTGCACGAAGGATCAAAAGCAGGAGAGACTTGCCGGTGGTCAAGATCGCAAGAAAAAGTACATGTGTTGATGTCGGGATGCTTGCTTAAGGAGCAAGCAAGTGGCAGTGAGTCATGCTTTGAGAAGCGTGCAAGGTTGTTTCGTGGTTTGTCATCAAAACCGTGGAAGGATGGGGTGCACATGATATCATCATGAATCTTGCGTCGAGGTGAAGCTAAGTCATAAAGAAGCTGCTGAGGGAAAAATCCCTGACAATGATTCCGGGGTGTATCGGATGACGGGTGCGTGATCTTTGTTCGGGGAGTGCCTAGTGAATTTGTTTGTGTATGTGCAACTCAAGAACACCGAGGATTATCTAGGTTCAGGCCCCCCTTAGGGTAATAGCCTTACATCCTGTGTATTCTTTTCTTGTGGTCTCCGTTGGTTACAAATGATGTTCTTGCTCAGCTTTCTTGGACTTCTTTACAAGTCTGGTACTCCTCCCTTTATATATCAGAGGGAGAGAGGATTTACACGTGAGTCAAGACATAGACCCAGGCCTAGCTAGAGCTTTCCACCTAGGCCCATCATTACTAAGAGCAGACTGTGAGGAACCGTCCAAACAGTATTCTAATTAATCATTAGGAGGATCATTATTCATAAATACAACCTCAATGATTAACCAGAATACCATCCCGATAGTCCCGTCACATATTTTGTGCCCAAGATCGGAACACATGCCTTTCCAATAGGTACATCACAACATAGCTTAAGAAAGAGTGAGTAGTTAAAGTTATATTACTAGTTCTTAAGCATGCAACTATTTGCAATAGTTTACACAAAGAGAAACTACACATCGGAAGAATAAAACCTTAACAACAACAAAAGGAGAGTGGAGCCATATACCCTTAGGCTCCACCCCAAAAGTTACGCCTCACCAGAGTAGGATGCACTACTCCTTCCCACCACCTGCATTGGCAGGTATGTAGTAGCCAAACACCGCATCACCCTCACCAGCAGATCCTGAAAGCGCAGGCATGAATATGAAGGCACTCGCAAGACTTAATCCATATAGAGCACATATACGTAGCTCGACTCCAAGGATTATACATTGAGCTATTAGCAAGAGTAGGCTACAAGGTTAAGTAAAACATATGTGTTAAGCAACCTAGATACATATGCGTGAGCATTAATACTTAACTAAAAAATATCTACCTTTCTACCATGTAGTATCCACAACTTGAACATGTATGTATAGGAACCATAGTATCTCATCAACAAAACCTACCAACCATTTCCAACATACCAGAACCTTATCCCACATTCGTAAACTCTATGACCGATACAAATGAAATAATAGCATGCTCATGACCGAGAGCGCGACAATTCAAATTGTTCTTACACCCTGCAGGGGGTACAACTTTACCCACATGACTCGAGGACCATTCGGCTTGTGCTACTCACAAAAGTACACACAAGGGGGTACTCAAGTCAACCTTTCTCATAGCCGGAACCACCCACTTGCAGTGCCCCTATAGCACCGAGCTTACCGCGAGTGTGTCCTGGACACTTTCGGCTCCTCGCCACCTTGCTTCTCCTTTTCTTTTTCTGCTACGTGTCATAGGGCCACAAGGCAAGTGTCGGCACGACATATAATAATCGGCTTACCTTACCATTAGATCAGCATGTGGTGAGTACGGAAAGTGCTAGAGCCAGCTGTACCGACGGACAGCCTTAAACGATGCAAGCGGTTTATGGCATCCGGGCTCCTCTCCCGAACTACCCAGAGGACTCCTCCTGGGCAGAAGATACCCCTAACACCGCCCACATCTCGCCTCAATCTCACATCTCAACCATTCATCTCAACCTCATCTTTGAATCTGTGAACAGGGATTAAGCTCTGAGCTCATGAACAACAGCAGTACCATCGCTCGACTTCTACCGAAGACCTAAGCATTGCTAAGCATTTCGAATAACCCTTGAAGCTAGACACCAACTATATCATCAAGGCTCCAAGGATAAGGATTCATCAAGAAGTCAAGGTAGAGATAATGCATCAACATAGGTTCTACCCATATCAACCTGACACTGGACTCAACACATGCAAACAAACATAAAGCATAATTGATCGATTTTAGATTCCATTTAATTTGAACAAAGGGTGCAATATGCTTAGATGCTTGCCTTTCTGCTCTGGGTTTGCCCGATACTTCCCGAACAAAACTCGCAAAAGTGGTGTGCCTCGGTGTCACCCTCGATCACACTCGCGTCACACTCCGGACCTTCGTTCGCTTAAGGAAGAACGCGTGCAATGATGAGCATGAAGGAGGTTCCAAGCTTCATGACATGAGTTTAAAGCATTGACAATTTCCTTAACTTTACTTATTGTTAAACATTTAATATTTTCTAGATTAATTAAGCTTAAAACAAGGCTTAGCCCTAATTATAAAACTAACTATGCTTAGCAAGAGTGTGTGTATTTTTACTGAATAGGGCATAAATTAACAAGATTTACATAATTGATTTCATCAATTTTGGAGCTACCAATAATTAATTATGGATTAATGAAGCTCAAACCTATTTTATTAACCCATGCAATTTAAATACACATTTCATAGTTCCCAGTATTTTTATCATGTAGATTATGATCATACGAATCCAACAAAATTGGTTTCACTATTTTTGGAGCAATATTCTATTTTCTATGCATTTTATGACTTTCAGTCGAATTACTAGTTATACACTAAAACCATTTCTCATTTTTTGGAACATCCGGATTAAAATGCTCTAAAACCTTTTTGCACCGGCCGGAAGTTAGCCACGGTCGCTGACAGCGGGCCCAGCGGGTTTGACCCGGGTCAAAATCGACGAGGGCGGGGCGGCACAGTGCCGGCGGTGAGCGGCGGTGGAAAGGGCCACTTGAGGGCACCAACGGCATTAGCAGGCGCACGTGGACCCGGCTGGGGCACGGGTAGCTGGCGGCGATGACCGAAGGGCTGCAGTGGCGGCGCACGGAGGTGACAGCACGCTGGCGGCTCGGTTCCATGCGCCGGCGGCCAAACGACGACGTAATTGACCTGACCGAGCACTCCCACATCATCTACGTAGGCATGTCGATTCAACGGCGTGGCTAGTTTCCGACAAGCCTGATGGTGGCCTGGCCGACAGCGAGCGCAAGCGGATGGCGGCACATAGTCGCACGAGGAGGGACGTGTCGGTGATGGGCCATAGGCAAAAGAGCATGCACAAAAGGTAGTGGGGAGCGAGGCGAAGCTCACCAGGTAGTTGGTCGGACCAGAGGAGCTTCGGACCAATGGGCCGATGATGAGGTGTGAAGTGGGTGCACCGGAGACGAGGAAGACGGCGTAGCCGAGATCAATCCGCGCGGGACAAGCCAGGGAAGTGACGGAGGAGGTTTCGGTGAGGCTCCTTGAGCTTATTGGCGGCTGGGAGGGCTCAATAACGGTAGGGCTTCGATGAATTTGGACGGTGGCATGCTGCCGTGCTTGTGCTCTGCTCTGGACTTGACCGAACGAGAGAGTGGGGGAGAGAGAGAACAGAGCAGCAACGGGGAGGGGGGGGGGGGAGGACAGCAGACGCTTCCTCTCGAAGGCTCAGAGCTGTGGCTGGCTTCTCCGACGACGTGGCATGGCCACCAAAGTCAGCAACGTCGGCACCGCCCTCTGGAAGCAGCTTGGCTGAGAGGTAGAGAGAGAGCGAAGAGGATGACAAGGTGGGCCCGATGTACACTGAGCAGACGAGTAAAAATATCCACTGCACTTCTTCTATTCAAAAGGACACCTTCCCATGGTCCAAAAATTATGGGACAAATTTTGTGTGAAACTACAATTCATGTGCAACCCATTTTAACTAGTTTGACCCATAATATCTGAGCCAAATTCAAACTAAAATTCTCCAAACATATAACCTTTTCGAACTTGTGGTAATCAAAACCATCCCCAAAAATTTGGGAAAAATCACTAATATTCCTCATTTAACATGGACTAATTTCTAAAATTGTTTCCAACCTTATGTTTCATAGCAATATTGTGATTTGCTTAACAATGCACCAATTAACATTGATTTTCACAAATTATGTTTAATTGAAATTGCAAGTTAATAATTGTTCAAAACAATTAAACATGATGCTAATGATGCTTAATGACATGCTTAAGTCATTTGGGCTATCACAAAACTCCCCCCTTAAAAAAATCTTGTCCCGAGATTCGGGTGAAGTGCGGGGAAGAGAGCGAGGAAAAGGAGTTTCCAGGACTGGAACGATAATGGCATCACTGGGTGATATAGCAGTGCTGCCTGGCACATTTCCCAGACCTCGAGAAAAGTCCCAGGCTTCTAAGTGCCATATTCACCTAGACAAATTAATCTTATAACAAGGATATCACAAGATAACAAGGTAGGGTTATCAGGTTTCTGAGTGACGGTGGGGTCATCATCTTTTCTCACCTCAGTTCACTGACATGACAAAGTTACAACTCCTATTTATATTCATGAGAGAACACAGGTGAGGGTGGTCTCCTTAGTGACTTGATGGTGATTATGTACATATATAAGAAAAACAGGAATACAAGATTCCTACTGACCCACGGGTGGTGATGAGGACATCACTCTTTCGGATACACACACACCGAATATTCCTCCAACAATAGGTCCATTGACACGAGCTCGTGCACGTCAACTAAATCATGAGGTGAGCTCGTTCCTTAGTGTTCCTTTATATTTTGATGAGGATGGGATGCTACTGAATAATTATGATGTATTGTTACTTAGGAACACGGGAGAAGAACAGCAAGGGCGCCCAAGCCAAGATGGAGGTCCAATCAAGTTCGAGTCCGTTTCGGAGTCCAGGACCAGCCTGCACTAAAATCGTCGCCCAGGACGCATACGGACTCCGTTTTCGACGTTCTACACATGGTTGGAAAGCTAAGGAGATAAGCTTTCCAACGGGACTGGTCCCATGTCCAAATTCTTTCTGAGTCAATAGGAATCGTCAAAACAAGTGGACATCCAGAATCTGTCAGGCTGCTGCGCCACCATCTTTTGGGCCGTTTGGCCGTGTATCATGTTGGAGTCCATTAGGGATGCGTCCAGGGGTCCTTGGCCAACCCTAGTCTTTTATATACAGTAGCTGCCGCCCTAATTATGGTTAGGTTTTGCTTAGATATTGATCTACACACAGTTGTGAGGTTTTCGCTCTTGTTCCGGACCGACTAGGCCGCCGCAAGTGTTTGTGGAACCCCGACTTCGAGTGCTTGAATTCAATTCGCAATATTTCAGATTGCATCTTCTACGTTCTTGCTTGTGTTCTCGGTACGCTTGCAGGGATTGAGCCTTCTTGGCGAGGTCAACCGCGCGACACGGTTGATAACCATCGGAGCTGTGGTGTAGTGATTGCAAGGGAGACGATCTGTTCGGGTCGAAGCCTTTGGATCATCAACGTCGAGTTCTCCACCCACCGACTTATCGCTACCTATCAGAAGATCAGGCCAACATTGCTCATCAGGTGGTGTGGGTAGAACAATAGAACCTTCATCTACTCAAAGGCGAAAGCATCTCAACATCATGTTGGGTGTTTCATGACGCCTACATTACTATAGCACCTTTTACATGCTGTGAGGGACAGAAACTAATGCAACACTTGCAATTTGGAGAAAAACTCAGGATAATCGGCACGAAACCGATCCTCACGTTCCCACGCCGCTTCGCCTTCGGAGTGATTACTCCACTGAACCTTGAGAAACTTAATTGACTTGCGCCGTGTCTTTCGTTCGGCTTCCTCAAGAATACGAATCGGATGTTCGGAATAGGAGAGATCTAGCTGCAATTCTTAGTTTGCAATTTCAATGACTTCGGTTGGGACTCGAAGGCATTTCTTTAATCGAGAGACATGGAAGACGTTGTGCATGGCGGAAAGGGACAGAGGCAAGTCCAACTGATAGGCCACCTCACCACGTCGAGCATCCCTCTGCCTTGAAAACGTCGAACCCCTTTGAGAGGTGACACCTTCCGACTGGCATTTCTTGGAGGCGGCGGGTAGATGTGGGCGGGGGTCGATGGTTGAGCGGGCGAGTACGTTGAGCGACCTTCAAGGTGCGTTGCACCGACCACCTGCATCATGCGATGGTCCTAGGTTACACATGTAGGATTCAACTGGCTGACATCGGTGTGGCTTACGATCCATTTTTTGACTAGCCTATCGGGAGGAGTTACTCGAGGTGCAGAGGGACCTAGAACGGGTGACCAGGGAAATCACCCAGTAGAGAGAGTTCTATGACCGCCTTTGCCACTGCCGAGAAGATCTGCATGCAGTGCGAAAAGAACTCTAGCGGCTGACCAAGGAAAGTGACGAGCGGTTAGTGGTGTTCTACGACCAACTCAGCTGAGCTTTTAACCCTTTTGACTCATTGCTTCGGTCCACTGGTGTCCAGGTTCGTCCGAACCCTGGGAACACCATGACCGGTCATATTGAGTGGTTTCTGGTGGCCTCCGAGGAGGCAGGTGGCCTCGAGCAGAGGATTCGTGAGACAGTCAGAGACCATCTTTTTGAGGTCGGAGTCTCCGGCGCCTGCCTTGCCCTTGCCTGCATCCACTCCCACTTCCCTGACCTGGACCTCTTGCCGGCAGTTGGCACTGGTTTTGAGGGTACTCGGATGACCACGAAGGAACTCGTCATCTGGGCTGATTCATTTTTGTATGCTATTCATTCTTGTCTTTTGACCGTTTTGTTCGACCCTCCCAGAGGAATTTTTGGGTCCTAGGAGGAATGTCATAGGTTTGTCTGGAACCAGCCCCCAGGCTTTGTAATGACAGGCATTGGCCTATATGTGGGTTTTTTTT
Source organism: Phragmites australis (assembly GCF_958298935.1). Classification (NCBI taxonomy): domain Eukaryota; kingdom Viridiplantae; phylum Streptophyta; class Magnoliopsida; order Poales; family Poaceae; genus Phragmites; species Phragmites australis. The sequence continues at coordinate 22,496,895 of NC_084940.1, read as the reverse complement.
CCATGTTTGGATAATTAATAGCCTTCGTAGTGTCTGTAGTGCTTAGGGAGGATTGCATCAAGCCGCTCGTAAGCAACGTTCCTGGTGCTGAGGGAGACCCTTAGCACGACGAGTCTTTCGGTGGTGAGCAGCGCTCGACCCGATCTAGAACCTACGGCCTTGTGGTCGTTAACCCTCGGGCGCCTTTACCCTGTCATCATGCGAGCGGGTTAGCTTTGGATCTCATCCCATCAACACGAGCAAGCGGGCTAAATAAATCTTGGAATTTGGCGGGAGACCGCGTTTGTCCGTGGAGTCTTGCAACATAGAGAGTTCGATTACTCGGATTTGAAAAAACTTACAAGTCATGTCCATGCTCGTCCGGAAGGTCCTGCAAAATAGACAAACAGGCTCATCGCCGAGCAGCCTTATTCACAGAGCTGGCGCTTCGCGAGCTGTATGATTGGCGGCCGACCACCCTGGCAAACCCGACCGTGTGAGGCTAGGAAACTGGAGGTCGCCAGTGACCTGTGACCAGTTTCGTGTGTGGTGGTCACGGTCGTGCTAGAGGATAGGAATTTAGGACCGCCTGGGGTTTTAGAGAATGGTCCCACGATGTTCAGCCCCCAGACAGCAAAAAGCTGAGAGAGTGGTATGGTTTGCAGTGCCCGGGCTGGTAGGTTGGTATTCCGGTCGTGGTGCTGCATGACTCACACCTTTTCACCTGCTCGCAAGCATCCTGGAGGGCGGTGGGAGGTTCGGCCTCCACGTCTACCTCCAAGGATGTTAGGGAGAGTTGTGCTCCCCCCATCTTGAGCGATGTATTTCAGTAAAGGTTCATTGCTCCCTTGGTGGTAGAGGCGTCCCTCTACCAAGGAGGATTCCCGCGGTTAGCCCGCGTGACCTTTTCTGTTGACACATCACCGTCAAGGGTTTCTTGATTCTGAAGGTAGTCCAAGATCTGATCCATCCAGGTCATACCCGAATCGAGAAGGGGACCACATGATGACCACTCGAGGTTGACGGCACCGAGGGAGGCGTTGCCCCCATAGGTGTTGCCACTGGTGTTCCATTTCCAAGCGGAGAATCCCTTCTGCATCGGCCTGAGACCGCTGCGGGTGGCCGTGTGAGTCTTTTTCTTAAAGACTCTGACCGGGACAGATTCTCAAGAAGAGGCTAGACAGGCGAGCCCATCGGCCTGGGAAGAAATCCTTGCAAGGGACGTGTGTGACTTCCCGGCCAATGGAGCATTGCTCTAGCTTTTTCACTTTGGAGAGGTATGTCGCCATCGTCTAGTCCGAGTACTGAAAACCCCTCGGCGATAGGGTTATACCTAGTAGCGAGTCCCTCATTGCTAGTAAGCGTTTTTCCCTCGTGCGGGTGATGCTTGTGTTCCAGTTAAGAGGCCCTCATACTCCGCTTCGCATTTAATAATTGAAAAAATAGAATTGAACCATGTAACTGGCGATGCATGGCCTTGTGCTCGCTCCTTCCTGGTTGAGGGAAAGCATGCCTCACTTAGCAACCAGAATCGTGTTCGTGGCCCTTTGAAATCCTGCGAGGTAGGACAAGGATTCCCCCTTCTGATCGAAGGGTGGTCAGCATCGGGAAAGGAGAGGGTTACCTTCCTAAGATTCTGGTAGGCTGCCTTCCTTACTAGTACCCAACGGGGAGTGGTCATTACTCATGCAAGAAGTTCAAGGTGTATACCCTTTTGTTCGTCCTTGGGTTGAACCTGCTCGGAGAAACGACACACGCGATTAGTTCCCGGATACCCTTTTGCCGGATCGAATCATACCTGCCCGATGGTTTCAGTTCACATCACAAGTCGAGGGGTGGCAGTCCTGGCACGGTGAGCACTCTTCCAGGTGGGGTTGCCACCGAAGAAGCCCGTTCCCCCAGAGCTTACGGTCCGTGAGATCTCCTTGGCACTGGGAGTATGGATGCCTCTGCTGCCTCCCGTCGCCTCCCGAAGCCTTTGGATCTTGATCCAATGTCTTGAGTTTGGGACATATCGGATCCATCTGGGTCGTACCCAATGAAGAACACCTCACAGCAACTCAAATCCCGAACTTGGAAACGCGCCCCCTACTTGGCGCACCAAATGTTGGGGGGAAAATCCCTGACAATGATTCCAGGGTGTATCGGATAACGCGTGTGTGATCTTTGTTTAGGGGGTGCTTAGTGAATTTGTTTGTGTATGTGCAACTCAAGAACACCGAGGATTATCCAGGTTCAGGCCCCCCTTAGGGTAATAGCCCTACATCCTATGTATTCTTTTCTTATGGTCTCCGTTGGTTATAAATGATGTTCTTGCTCAGCCTTCTTGGCCTTCTTTACAAGCCTAGTACTCCTCCTTTTATATATCAGAGGGAGAGAGGATTTACATGTGAGTCAAGACATAGACCCAGGCCTAGCTAGAGCTTCCTACCTAGGCCCATTATTACTAAGAGCAGATGTATCCCACTTGCTCTACGGTGCTGCAGAGATGTCCCATCGCTCCACCGCCTACGTCATCCCAGTCGCCTAGACTGCCCTGTCCTGTCCCCACGTGCCGCCTGCGCACCTGCAAAAAACCTCCTGACATGCTTGTCAGGTCATCCCGTAGTGTTTAATGCTACGGGATGGAACATGGTAGCTCTGCGCCGACCATGCCTTGGTCGACCAGAAAGAGGACCTGAGGAAGGGAAATACTCGAGTGAAAAAACCTTTACTATGATTAGACTGTTTAGACACATACCTGCCCCACGACTAGAGGAGACTGGTCATGAGATTTTCTCTTGCGACGTGGTGATTGGTCGAAGAGCCTAGTTGCGTGGTCGCTGGCTGGTCGCGCTGTCGCTGACTGGTCACATGGGATGACCACGGTTCCGGATAAATGTGGCATACAACACCTGCTGATATTTTACCGGTGTGGGTCCACCTGCGAGGGGACCCCACTATCTTTACACTGACAGAAACCATGTCCATTCGATGAACGGAGCAAAAAATAGACCAAAATGTCCCAGTAGTAGGTACGAGACCATTGAAAAAGAGGGGTATTTTGGGAACAAGTAAACTTAAGGGTAAAGCTACCTCCCTAGGCCTATAAATAGAGGGGTAGGGCTATGGGGGTTGAGCCTACCATTTGAGTTTGCATGCTAGGGTTTTAGAGAAAAGGAGAGATTTTTGCAAGAAATGAAGTGTATGTTTTCTCCGATGCTCGTGTTCATCTCCTTCTAGTTTCCTTCTTTTGGCTCTCTTGCTTTGTTATGAGTTTTTCCCTTTTTGGTAGCAATTTTCATTTTGGTTGTTGAGCTGAACTTTTTCCCATGTTAGTAAGTTATTCTTCTTATTGCTAGAGGCATAAAATTCATATTCAGAATTGATCTTGAATTCTCATGCCTCTAGATAATCAATTTGAAGAGTTTCTTCACCCGGTGTGCATTTCTTTGGATCTAAGTGTCATTCCCTCAAGTTGCTATCTTTTTGTGGCGATGACCTATGGATTGAGTTTGAATCGAACCTAAGGTTCACTAAGATCCATGAGAGCTATGCTTTCTTTGTGCTTTTTATCGTAACATGTTTCTCTCCTTTTTTTTGCTTTCGCTTTCAATTGGTACCAAAGCTGGTTTGATCACTTGTTGACCTTAACCGGTTTTGTGATCCGTATGCGACATTGGAGAGACATGGAAAGATCCCTCTCTTTGAAGATGGTGACTTTTCGTACTGGAAGGTGTGCATGAAGGCTTACATCTTAAGCCAAGAAAGTGCAATATGGGAGATTGTAGACTCCAACTATAAGATTCCTATCACTCGCACTTCTTAGGCTCAGATTGAACAATATGAAGCTAATAACAAGGTATAAATATAATGTTCACAAGACTGTGTCATAATGAGTTTGATAGAGTTCAGCATATCTGTACTGCCCAAGAGATTTTATGAGGGAACTAACCAAATCAGGGCTCGGCGCTAAAGCACATACACTCAAGAATACCAGATGTTCGTGCAGAGCCCCGGAGAGTCTTTGAATGCCATGCTTGCTTGATTGATGGGATTATTAGCAATCTTAGATTGGTTGGAGTTTTGCCTTACTCTGACCATGAGAGGGCGATCAAGATTCTCTATGTTCTTGATCGTAGTATATGGGAAGCTAAGATCTCAAGCATTAAGGAGTTATCCAGTTATGATACATTGACTTATGATGAACTCTTCAGAAAGCTCAAATCCACCAAGATAGCCAAGGCAGCTAGAATAGGCCTAGGAAACCCCATGTCTCAGAACATGGCGTTGGTTTCAGAACCTAGTGGTGGTAATCAGGCTAGAGCTGGATTTTCTTATGCTAACCCTTCACCTAGTTGATTTGCTTTGTCTTCCTTGATTTCTATCACAGAGGAGTAGGTGGACGCACTTTATGATGAGGACTTCGCCTTGATCGTGAAGAAGTTCACCCTCTTCTACAATAACCACTGAGACTGGGGGAGGGGTGGGTCTTGTGCTTGTTATGAGTGTGGAGACACCACTCACTTCAAGGCGGATTGCCCCAAGCTTAAGAAGATGGAAGACCACAACCACAACCACGACAAGCACAAGAAGAATAAGAAGCCCCTCTTCAAGAACCGCAACAAGTTGGCCAATGCGACATCTCGAGCTTTGGTTGCGACTCTCAGCGACGTCAACACTTCCTCAAGCTCGGAGGAGAGCTCGGAGGAGAAGGAGCCACTCATGAAGAATAAGAGGAAGAACAAGGACTTAATCGGCCTTTGCTTCATGGCGGACGACAATGACAGCGACCTTAAGCTTCATCCTTCTGAGGTATCACCTTCCTATGACCAGCTTTCTACTCAGGTCGATACCTTGAATGATGCGCTTGTTAGCCAAGATAGATTGCTCAAGAAAGCGGTTCGTGAGGTTATGGAGCTCAAAACTAGGCTAGAATGTTCATCTTTTGAGCTTGAGTTGCTTAGGTCTAGAGCCAAGAATGAGGAGTGTGGTAGTTGCCTAGTAGTCATGAGTGAGCTTGCCGAGCTTCAGACCTTGCATGCTCAAGTTGCGAGTCGACTTCAGACTGCTGAGAAGAAGCTTCTTGAGGAGTCTAGACCTACTCTCTTAGGCGCTTGCAATAATGAAAAGCTTGATGAGAAAGATTCAATATGAGACATGCTGGGTTGAGAGACCAAAGCAATTGATTTATTAACATTCTTCCTAGCAAAGACATCTAGTTCATGAGTTTTTAATTTAGAATAAGAACATCTAATGTAAGTGTACTCATGATAGTAGATTCTCTAATAGATGTAACTTTCACCTCCCCTACTGACATATCTAAAGCTCCTAGTAATTGATATGCATTCTCAACATTAGTATATGTAATATTAACTACACGCAAATTGCTAAGAATTTTATTATATCGAGCAATGAAAAATCATCTAGTGATTCACCGGGTTTCATCTCAAATTCCATGTATTCTTTCTTATATAAATTTTGATGTAACTCTTTAATAATAGTTGAACCTTCATGGTAATCACAGTGTGCTTTCCATACCTCGTACGCTGGTTGGAGATGTATTACTCGATCAAAGTCGCTCCTTCCCAAGCCTTGGATGATCAAGTTCTTTGCCTTGCTATTTGCTTCTATGGCTGGCATGTTCTGTGATGTCACTTCATTATTCTCTGAAACCACATATGACTTGTAGACCTTTTCCCAAATTGCAAAGACCTATGCTTGAATTTAGGCCTCCATCTTTGCCTTCCAGAACTGAAAATCAACTTCATCGAAAACACAAGGTTTTGTGGCATACCTATCTGAAGCCATATTTTTAATTACCGATTAAGATCAATTAGAAAAGGATTAAGCTCTAATACCAATATAATAATGCAATCAGTGGGGGTGAATGATTGCGGAAACCAAATTCAAAGATTAATTGACCCAAATCAAAAATCGATTTAAACTCAGTATTTCACTCAAAAAATATTGTACAGCTTCCTAATTTCTACGCCTATAGATAGGGCACCTACAGTTTGGCCCACAATATAGTATTCGGGCTCGACCACCTGAGCTTCGCGTCTAGGATTCCTCTACTCGAGAGCATTCCTGCCCGTGGCTCCTCAAGCTGGGACAGTTCCGACTAGGGGGCCTGGAGTTGCGGGGATTGTTTTTTCGAGCGACTTGGTTCTGAGCTGCATCGAGTAGGATCTTGACTTGATTGATCATAGGGGTCAGTGGATTCATGGGATCCAATTCTGGAAGGGATTTGATAATCACATGAGCTCCTTGCACGTTAGCGTCCGGAGTACTGAATATGTCACAACCGAGGCTCAGTTGCGGTCGAGCCGATGAAGCCTCATGATGACTGTTCGGAGGGACCTTGTCCTTGAAGCCGTGGGCTGTCGCAGGTGTAGGTACTCCCGCTGTAAGTCATCAGGAAAGGCCAGGAGGCATCTGCCTTCCTGTGGTTCACTGATAGAGGGCCATGCCAGGTGCACGTACTACTCCAGATGCGGATGTTTTGAGTGGTAACTCGGCGCCAGTACCATCGATAGCGACAGCTATTGCTGGATCTCCAAGAATTTCCGCGTCGTTGTTTACCATGGTGTTTGGATCTATCGCCATTTGTCAGCCAATGGGGGTCATCGTCTCTAGCCATAAACACGAATAGATCTATTCGGCTACTCTGGCAAGCGTTAGAGTCATCGTCGCCACCCTTGTCGTTGTCGGTGTCCATGCAGTGGAGAACATTAGGCTTCGGGGGATCCCACTCGAGATGTCCCACCTCGCGGTATGCATCCATGGTCTAGACTCGAGGGTACCGTTGTGGATCAGTCCACCTTGATCGTCCCAACGAGAAACCATAGCTCCGAAGATGATTTTTGAGTTGACAGGAGGAGACTCAAAGATGTCCGTCATCGACTTGAAGTGGTCGTAGAAGCTGGTATCGGAGAATCCGATGCAAGAGTGAGCCTGAGATATGATTAATCCTACAAAACAGAAGAAGTCCCCAACTTGGTACATCAACTATCGAAGATTAGTTCCTAACAATATGTCCGTAAATTGGTTAGGTACCTTTGAGTGTAGGGATTAATCACGAGGGGAGACAAACGATGTATACAGGTTCGGGCCTCCGATTGGAATAATACCCTACATCCTGTAGGGGTGTTGCTGCCGTATATTGATGATCTCGAGTACAAGCAAGGTGGCTAAGACTATTACAAGGAGATGATTAGATCTAATCCATCATAGGGCTAAAGTTATCGAGTAACTCCTCTGTTGATGCTTGCCTCTCTCTTGTTCTCTCGTGTGTATCATCGTGTCTTTCGTCTTGTGTCCTCCCCCCCCAGCCTTTCCGCCTTATATAGGGGTGAGGTCCCAACTCCTATCCAGCCATAGTTGATAGAGAGTTGTCTTCCTTCACATCCGAGTAGATATATCTGTTTTGAATACTGGTTGTATCTAGTTGGGTAACAAATCTAAACCTTCCTGGTATGTACTTCCTTGATTCTGGGTGTATCAAGTACCGCTAATTCGGTTTCGTGATATCTGGAGCTACTGAATATGCGTCGTATATACCCTGTCTGAGTATGGTGTACTCTTTATGTGCATATACCCCATAGTTAGATATTCAATACATACTTTCGATGCTAAGGCTTTACTCTTCATTCTGTTAAGTCATCGAGTAGAAAGTCTAGGGCTATGCTATATTCCTTCAATGGTACAGGTATGTTCTTTCTTACTCTCTACTCGAGAATTTTTCTCCACGACCGAGAGAGTTTGGGGCTACATAATAATACCATAATCTTTTAAGTATTTTTGCAAAAGTTTATCTGGCTTTGCGTTGATCACGTTGGATAAAACCGACTAAGGCATGTGTTGGGTCGATGACGAACAATTACACCTCATAAGGCATAATAGCATCGAGAGTGTCAGACAACTCACGCCTAACGGCCAACAAAGGTTCTAAAAGTCCTAGTCGGTCCCATGTGTGCTCACTGACGAGTTCTTATTTGTATGATTGATCAAATGCGCAAATCTATAAAAGTTTGCAAAAGTCCATCATGTGTTCTATTTCTAGTATTAGACTAGTCTTTTCCTTATTCTTTTTTTGTCCGCCTCAAGTAATTACTCGAGGATCGTGCATCTAATGGCTTGTTAAATCGAATATTCAGGTATGAATGGATGTATAGTTGAACAATCTCGAAGGAGGTGATAGCATGTGCTAGTCAATTATTGCATTTATTCATGCTAACTCTATTTCATTGACAAGGAAATAGTAGCAGTAGCATATTAGATTAAGCAAAATATCAGTAATATGTTCTTACAATCCCCAGGCAAAAGTATACCGGGAGACCTATTACATATCTAAGGGGAAAGCTTGGGAGACAGCCACCTACAAGAACGCCACTTAAAATTCCCTTCAAGGGACTTGAGCATCCTGGAAACTGTGTCATGGTAAGAAATCTCAAGCACCGAGTACTGATCTCAGTTGTATGACGAGCTTGTTCGGCGAAAGTCCAAAATTTGGCCAGGATGGGTAATCCCGGGTACTAATGGAACAACCTCGGAAGTCAAGCCCAGTAGGATTATTTTTTTCCTTCATAGAGGGGATAGTTTTCCAATCTAGCAGCTCCTAGATGTCATCGCCAAAGATATGAATGAAAATTGGCGTTAAGGCATTGTGCTCAGCGAGGTTGTTAATTTGTTCACCCCATGATCTCAAGAAAAAGGCGCGAGTCTTGTCTAGGATGAGCCAGGTACCTCCCAACCAGGTTGCGAGAGCTTGAACTCAGGCATCAACTATTCCAATGTTGCTATGGCTCCAGATGGATCTCCTGAGGTGATTCCATCTAGAAAATCTGCAATGCACCACAAGAATTTACTACTGGAGATCTAGAACCATTATGGTGGCCCGTTGACAAGATATATGTGCACGCCCATTATCATCTGGAGATGGAAGCACAGCATTTTCAGAACAACGATTATGAATAACCTTCTGTTCCTTCATACCACGCATCCCTCCAAGTTCACCCAGAATGCATCATAGGAGAGCGGTGAAAGATCGGAAAAACATCCGGTCACCTGTTTCAATACCCTACCTTTGATCTAACACCCTCATTCGATGATGATCAAGAGCCCGCTCGAGGCTCCGATCATCTCCCAGCTGTCGCCAACTAAACCTCAAAAATGAAGGTCAAAAACGGCTTCGCTTCCCAGACGATGTGCCTTCACCAAGCCATTGTTATGCATGAATGGCCCTTTCATGATCCATGGTGTGAAATCGACCACCCTGCGCACTTCACACTAGGTGGAGCAGACGCAGCGGAAAAAGGCAAAATCTTCTAGGTGCAGCAGTTTGATGGAAATGTGGTCCAGCACTCCCAATGGCAGAGCTGCCCAATCAGGATTTCCCCTCCATAAGGGGGAGGCACAAAATTTTCTGGAGCAAAAGTAGATAATGCTGAAAAGCTTTGGAGAAGAAATCCAAGAGTGGGAGTCAGGCGGAAGTAGAAAAGATGAGGCGATGGAGTTGGTTTCTCCTCGAGGGAATAAGTAGGCATTATCTCCGGTTAAAATTCAAAAAATGATTCCGCTTCGGCAACCACTACCGTCTTTGTTATGCCTCAATCGGCGTGAAAAGTGGAGTGACGATATCATGTGAATATCTGCACGCCTGTCTACTTCTGCAAGGAATTAAATGTGCCTATACCCATCAGTTCAAATTTTAAAAGGTTTTTTTAACTCTACTCAGAATCGGGTGTTGACTAATCGAGCTTTTAGTCCTTTCTTGAGCTTCGAGTGCGGTTAACAACATGGTGCTTGACCCAATTGTGTTTTCACTCGATTCTCGGAACAGGATCAATTCTTACTCAATTCTCTCAACTGTAAGCTTGAATCACCTTGCTTGACCAGGCTTAGACTTGGTAGTACTCGAGAGGGAAATTGCAGAAACCCTTCCTCTCGGGCAGAGTTAGGGGGCTATTGTCAAATATCTAACTATAGGGTATATACGCATAAAGAGTATACCATATACGGATAAGGTATGCCATGTGCATACTTAACAACTCCAGATATTATGAAACTGAATCCACGATATCTGATACTCCCGGAGATCTAGTAGACGTATACTAGGAAGGTCTCGATTGGTTACCAAACTCAAAAACAACTAGTATCCCAACCGGATTTATATGATCTTTCTTGGTGGACAGGATGAAGGATTCTCTATTGACTACGGTGGGATAAGAGGTGGTACAAGATCCCTATATATAAGGTGGGGACCTAGACCCCCGAGGGAGACTCTCTTTTCTCGAAGGAGGACAACTCATCTGCAACTCAACGCAAGCACTAGGGCCGCAGAAGATACTCAACGACTTCCTCATTAGTCTAGTTTAGATCCCATCTACTCTTTGTAATAGATCTAGACACCTTTATTGTACTCGAGTAAATACAGATACATCATCAACCACACATGACGTAGGGTATTACTCCAATTGGGGCCCAAACCTGTATATATTACGTGTGTCTCGTCTCCTGTTCGATTCCTAAATCACGAAGACAACCCCGTTATTCTTACGGACATATTGTCATGAAAAAACCCTTGATAGCTAGCTGCTATCTACAACCACTGGAGTTGCCCTAAGGTGACTGGTGCGGTTGGCTCAGTTGCCCAGGTGGTCACTGCTAGGACATCCTGCTCCCAAGCCAACTTGGCATCATCCAGCCGGACGAAACCTCTACAGGTTTATGCTCGTCGGAGCAAGCTGGGTAGGAGTCAAACAACATAAGTTTTGGTGCTTGATGATCCCAGCATGGCCGGCCAGGAAGATATGTTAGGTGGCCTCTGATGAAGACATCACTCCTTCGGATATAACCACAACAAATAATCCTCTGGTTGTTACACTTATGCAAGGTTCCATTATAAGAGCACGTGCATTTAGATTAAATCATGAGGTGAGCGCGTGCATTTTTTTCTTAGTTTGTTTTGTAGCGTCTAGGTTGCGTGCATGCCCATAAATAGAGGTTAGGTGTATCCATAATAGTTGAGTTTTATTGAAGCATAGTTTCACCTAGGACAAACAATATTATCTCTATATGTCTCTTGCGACCACCTAGTTGACTACTTTACATAACTTCACCATATCAATATATATTTCATCTATATTCGTAATTTCAGATTGTATTCAATTATTCTTGCTTGTTTTTCGGTTGCTTGCAAAGATAAGAACTCCATGTTCAGGATGATCAGTGTCTACGGTAAGATCAGTAACCTTTAGGAGTTGATTTAGCGATTTCTAAGATGCTTCGTCGTCGTAGAGTGTAGCCGGATTGTCAAAATCGTCTCCACCAAACTGATTTTTGTTTCATTGAAAGATTGGGACAGCCATCGCCATATCAGCCTGGCCAACCAGGCTATCACTTCTGCAACCGTGCGAGGCAACATGGTGGTAGCATCTCTGGGTTCGACGCCCAACGTGCAGAACACAGGACCAGCAACTGTGCAGGCCGGCACGGCTGAGTTCGTCGCGAACCAGGCCAAAGATTCTCGATCGAACAATACATAGGACGCTGCCCAGGCCATGGGCGGCATAACCAAAACTATTTAGGCTGGCACATGACCTGGGACTGCCATGCAGCGAGAGGCAGAACATGTGGCCGAACTTGCAGAACATAAGGCTACGCAGCAAGCTTGTCTCTAGGCCCCTGTGTGTGACACCACATGTGGCCGAACAGCATGCATTCCAGGGGGTGGTGATATCGAATGTGGCAGCAGCTGAACATGGGATATCAACGGAGCTTCACAAGAAAGCAAGTGTGACGCTCAGCGACAGCCCCCGACCGCACATTGGCAGAGGGGATTTTGGCGACAGACGACAACACCTTGGTCAGAGCACTGCGTCAGGCAGCGTGAAAGAACCTAGACACACCTATCAAGGCACCTGGGGATACACCAAAATCCCCGAACGCTTCTCTGACTCTGTTCAGCACCTCGCCAGGTATGCCCTACCCTCCCATTTATTCCAATCCAACTTCCTTCTCTGTTAAGCTTAAACGAAAAAGAGATAGAGATGTCAGTAAAGGCGATTAAAAATGTGATAGTGGTTTGGGTAAAAATTAAACCAAAAACCACAAAGCAGGTCAACAAAGAGAGTTTAGAACAATTAGTGTCAAGTGAGGATGAGACGGAAGCAGATTGGGATGGCCCTCTTATATCCCGCTTGATGATTTTAACGTGGAAGTCACAGGTGGGAGGAGTTTGGAAGCTTATTATGCAACCTTAAAGCTACCCCTCAAAAGTCCAGGTCGAACTCATCAAAGAAAAATGGTCGCACAAAGAGCTAGTAGTTAAGAGAAAAAATCCAAAAACCTGAAAGTTGAAAGTTGTTAAATAAAGGGGATATTCCGGAACAGCAAACGTCTAAGTGACTTGGCCAAATTCCGGCTCATTAATGGAAGTGCTAGTGATCATGGTTTGGATTTCATCCCTCTGCTAGAAACTGGGAAAAATGAGGCAGAAGCTAGGCTCGTGAACCATCATGCTTGGGATAAACACATCCTCTCTTGACATTGTTGAAATTTCGAATGGGATTTTTTTCCGTGAAAGCGGATGCGTTTGTATGGACGCTTATAGCAGTTTACGGTCCAGATCATAAAACCAATTTTCTTGAAAAGCTGGTTAACTTATGCCGCAATAACCCATACACGATTTTGTTCGGTGGGGATTTGAACATATTAAGGTTAGTCAAGAGAAAAAATAATGATAAGTTCATGAATTAGTGGCCTTTCTTGTTCAACACAGTTAATGACATCTCGGACCTAAGATAAATTAAGCTTTCGGAGAGAAGATATACCTAGTCAAACAATCTTGGTAACCCCACCTTTGAGAAAATGGATCAAATCCTAATGACTACAGATGGGAATTAAGATACCCTTTGGTAACCGTTTAGGCCCTCGAGCGGACATCTCTGTCAACCCATACTCCTATCATGGTAGATACCGGTGACTCGACTCCAGCTGAAGGTCAAAGACCTTTCAAGTTCGAGCTAGGTTGGCTACATCATGAGGGGTTTGCAGACTGGGTTAGAGAGTTATGGAACCGACCTACTGTGGGACAGAATTCTGCACAAAGGTGGACAGACAAATTTAGCTCACTAAGTCGGCACCTCAAAGGCAAGGCCACGCACATTAGTGGGACTTATAAACAAAAAAAGAAATAGCTCATGGCAATAATCGATGAACTTGACAAAAAGTCTAAGCGTCGATGTCTAACAGAAAGTGAGATTACAATAAAGAACCAATCGAACAAAAAAATGGTCAAACTACTCCGAGAAGAGTAGATTAAATGGTACCAATGTGTCAAAGTCAACAATATCCTACAAGGAGACAACAATACACGTTATTTCCATATGATTGCAAATGGCAAACATAGGAAACAATGCATCTTCTGCTTAGAACAAGAAGGCAAAATTGAGGGACAAGAGCAGTTAAAAACATATATAACTAAATATTACAAGGAATTATTCAGATCACTTGTGAATAACCATTACTCCATGACCAAGTCACAGACAGATGACATCACTAAGGTAATCGCTGTCGAAAAATGGCATGCCTAAATCCTCATTCACTGAAAAGGAAGTAAAGGATGCCATTTTCCAAATAGAACGTAACAAACCACCATGTCTGGATGGCTTCCCGATTGAGTTCTACTAAGCTTTCTAGGACATTATCAAGGAAGACATGATGGTAATGTTTCATGAAATGCATGTTGGGTATCTCTTGATATATAGCCTAAACTTTAGAGTAATCACTCTTCTACCAAAACTCAAAGAAGCTTGTCAATTCAGCAGTACAGACTGATTTGCCTGCTCAATGTCAGCTTCCAGGTTTTCACTAAAGTGGTTACAAACAAAATTAATAGTGTTGCAGATTGTATAATCTATCACACAAAAATGGTATTTATGCGAAGAAGAAATATCCTCGAAGGGGTGGTTATTCTGCATGAGACTTTACATGAACTCCATCGAAAAAAGATGAATGGAGTAATCCTTAAAAATAACTTCGAGAAGGCCTACAACAGAGTAAAATGGCCATTCTTGCTACAGTCCCTACGGATGAAAGGCTTCTTGCCTAAATGGTGTACATGGATTGAAAGCTTCATATCTGGGGGTAGCGTAGTAATAGAAGTCAATGGCGAAATTGGTTATTACTTCCAAACAAAAAAGAGTCTACATCAAGGTGATATGCTATCTCCAATATTGTTTAACATTGCCACCGATATGTTAGCAGTATTGATAGAGAGGGCTAAAAATGCTGGCCAACTCAAATGAGTGGTACCCCATTTGGTAGAAAGAGGGCTATCAATCCTCCAGTATGCCAATGACATGATCTTATTCATGGAGGATGATCTGGAACAAGCCAAGAATATGAAGCTTTTGCTTAGTGCATTCGAGCAGCTTTCAAGTTAAAATAAACTTTCATAAAAGTAAATTGTTCTGCTTTTGGGCAGCTCAGGACACGGCTGAAGAATGTGCAGAAATATTTGGATTTGCAATGGGTGAGTTAACCTTGAGGTAACCAGGAATCCCAATTCACTATCGTAAACTCATAAATTCAGATTGGAAAGGAATAGAGGAACGAATAAAAATAAGACTTAGTTGGAAGGCCAAATACTTACTGCAGGTTTGGTACTTCTAAACTCAGTCCTTAGTAGCCTACCTGCATATATGATGTCATTCTTCCAAATCCCACACGGCAATAGTCACAAAAAGAAGTACCACCTGGCGAGAAGGAAAGTCATGTGTATACCCAATGACCTGAGGCATTAGGGATTAAGGATCTTGACATCCAAAATACCTCTCTCCTATGTAACTGTTTAGGTTACTGAATGAGGATGGAACTTTGCAATAACTCCTAAGAAACAAAAACATGGGACCAAAATCTCTTTTGCAATTCTAAGGAAAACCAGATGGCTCTCACTTATGGGTCGGACTTATGAAAGTGAAAAATATTCTATTCCGATATAGTACTTTTAACATAAAAACAGCTTTCAAATCAGATTTTGTGAGGACATTTGGTTAGCCGACTCGCCCTTAAGAAACTAATTTCCTTCCTTATATAACATGGTGTGAAACAAACATGTCTCGGTGGCTAAGTCGATGGAGGCATTCCCCACTAATTTTTCCTTCAGGTAGGACCTGACTGGCCCGAAATTGGCCTCATGGAATGAATTGACAGCACGCCTCGCCAACGAAACATTGGTGGAGGATCAAGATGAGTTTAAATGGAGCCTAAATCAAATTGGAAGGTTTACAGTTAGTTCTCTTTACAGGGCTCTTGTGCAAAGGGATGAACCAATACAGAAAAGTTGAATGTGGAAATTAAAAATTCCATTAAAAATTAAAATCTTCCTTTGGTATTTACACAATGGTGTAATATTAACAAATGATAACCTTAGTAAAAGACAATAGCTAGGAGATAAGAAGTGTTATTTTTGCCAAAAAAATGAGACAATTAAACAAATCTTCTTTGATTGTCGTTTAGCACGTTCTACATGGTTTATAGTTCAGGTAGCATCGAATCTTTAACAACCATGAAGTATTCAAAATATGTATGGGAATTAGCTTTGGGGTCTTAGTCAAAAAATAAAAGGCTATATACTGGTGGCAACGGTCATATTTTGGTGGTCTCTATGGCTGTGCAGGAACCACATTGTCTTTAACTAGAGGAAATTTGTTTCTCCTTTATAGGTTATTTTACATGTACACATTGGCATGTGCTACATCAGCAAGAGCATTAGAAGTTGGTTACTACGGCATGTACACGGCTAGAGTGGGCGCCAGATAGCTTTTTACCCAGTTTTGATGGCAGTCTAAACTCTGCATCCAAGCCCAAGTAAAATAACCTCATCGGAAGGGATGTGTATTTATCTTGTTATATTTGCCTTTTGTGTGATTCTTGTATCGTGTTGCAATTTGTTGGACGGTGGTTGTGTGCATCTTTGTTATGCAGAAGCTAGAGGTAAACTCTTGTGTTGTTATATTATCTTGATGTAACAATGAGAGTTAATAAAACTCTATTTTCTAAAAAAACCTATGATTTGGACAAAATATAAGCTTATCTTATTTTTTTTGACAATGCATTAATACACAATTTTTTGCAGTTTTTTTTTTCTTGCATATACATGATTTAGCATGATCTACATGAAAACTTTTTTGGGGAATTCTCATAATCTACCTGTTGGGGATGATCTCCCGCCTCCCCCCTCTTCGGAGAGTAGCTCGAGGTCTACTGGAAAGATCGCATGCTTGTCATTGCAATTTCGTTTCAGGGACCTCATCTGAAGGTGGCGAAGATTGCGAAGCTCTATTGGTCGAAGGGTGTAGGCGCGCCCGCAGCCCCGATTTCCCGTGCCGGCGAAGACGGAGGCGAGCCTTCGACCGAAGGCTGAAGTCCATGCTAGCGGTCCTGATTGACCGCGGTGGGTGAAGGTAGAAGCCGACCTTCGCTCGGGAGCCGAAGGCCATCGGACGGACGACGGGATGGAGAAGACTTCGATGAATCTTCGGAGACGAAGATCGCGGCGGGACAGTAGGGTCTGCTTTTGTCGTTCGGGGCACAGTTGTAATTATGTAAATATGCTCACTTGTACCATAATACCCCCGGATATTCCGAGAATGTAGCAGGTAAAGGGGTAGGACCTGTAAACCATGCCTGGAGTGGTCGAGTACGGGCTATAAATAGGGTCATACTGTACCCGAAAGGGGCATCAAAAAGCGGTTCACCCCAAACACGTGTCACCCCGAGGACCCTTCGACATTCCCGTAGCCGAAGGTCTATATTGTCTGGGATTTCAGTTCCAACAGTTGGTGCCATCCGTGGGGATCGAACACTTCGACGCCATGCCACCCAAGAAGAAGACAAAGCCAACCGAAACAGTGGAAGCATTGCCGGAACCTTCGACCGCAGCCGGGCCTTCGGCTGAAAGACCCCCTTCGGCGCTACCAAGATCAAGTAATGCTTCGGCCGGTGGAGCTTCGGGCAGACACGAGCAATGCTATGGAGTTGAAGTCGTGCCACCAGGAGCCAATGATGACCGACATGGTGAAGCAGCTCGAATAAATGCGGAGCCGGTGCAGGTCATGGAACCAATTGATCGCACACACTTCGAGCCTTCAGCAAAAGAAGGCGAAAAGGTGCGAGACGAAGAGTGGGAAGACCTCGATGACTTCGCAGAATATGGAAACAAAGATGAAATACAGGAGGAAAGAACAGCCAGTCAAGAGGCCGAAGATCTGGAAAGGCAAATTGCGCAGAAGAAGCGCATGTTAGATAGCCTGACAGCGAGCCGAAAAGCGGCAGATTATCGCAGACGGGCAAATGAAGCTAGGAAACATTGGACAAAATTCAAGAGGAAATCGATATGCTACACCAGGCAGAAGGAATGTCTCACCAAGTGACGCCGCCGGGAGACATGGCACGAACTTCGCAAGATCTTCGACGGTGGTCGTTCATGGGAGACCCGGAATCTCCGCTGCCCATGGATCTACAGAACCAGCCGTGGTCGCCAAGCTTCAAGATGCCCAGAGTGGTAATGTTTGACGGAGAGTCAGACCCAAGGGAATTTGTAATGAGCTTCGAAGCGGCGGTGGAGTCTACTGGAGGGAATGGTACAACGCTGGCGAAAGCCTTCGTATTGGCCGTAAAAGGGATAGCAAGATCTTGGTACTCCACGTTGCCCCTGGGGTCCATATACTCATGGGAGCAATTACGTAATGCCCTGTACAGTAATTTCCAGGGAAATCGAGCAGACAAAGTCACCGCAAGTGACCTCTTCACACTGAAGCTGCAGCCAACGGAAACATTGCAGAGCTATATGCGCCGCTTCGTGCACATACATTGTCAAGCGAAGGGGCCGAGCGAAGATACAATCATCGATTCAGCTATACAGGGCATCAGAGGTAGGCTATTAGCAGGAAAGCTCACAAGAAAAAGACTCGGGAGTGTACAAGAGCTGCTTAACAAGATGGAAGAATACTCGAGATCTGAGCTCGATCATCTTTGAAGGAAAAATGAAATGGTAGCCTCCAAAGTAAAACCACATACATCTGCCAGAGAGGCAGGCAATAGCAATCCTAGAGACAGATTGCACCATGCGAGGAAACCCAAAGTTTCTGACTACACAAGGCAAAAAGAAGTCAATCAGATAAACTTTAGCCCGTTTGAAGTCGCTCAGGTGGGAAGCGAAGCTCACAGTGCGGCTACTCAAGGAGGACAAACCAGTAGAGGAAGGGGCCGCAGCTGAGGAGGACGAGTCCCGCAGGACCCGACAACGTTTTACTGCGAGCTGCATGGTGAAGGAGCCGGCCACAGGACCAAGCAGTGCCAGCAGGTTGTGGCTATGAAAGAGAGCTTAGTGAGGCAATCTCTTGACCACGCAAGAACCATACACCACGCAGCAAATCTCGGGAGAAGCGAAGCGTGGGAAAACCACAATCAAAACACAGCGTTCGCAAACCAGTGGCGACCGATGCTGGCACCGCAACATGCACCTGCAGCCTTGGCTCAGTTGGATCAAATGAGGCAAATGACTCTCCAGGGGGGCTACCTCCGCCACCACCAAGGCCTGCGATCGAAGCACCACCAGAGAGCAGTAAGTCCGTCAACAAGGTAAATCGTGGATACAACGTGGTGTTGGCTATCTCAGGGGATCTAACCAGCAGACAGAATCTAAGAGACAGCAAAAAGAATGCGTGCGAAGGATCAACCACGTCGGTGTGGGGCCAACGTACATTCAGTCAAGGTGGTCAAATGTTCCCATTACATTCTCGCAAGAGGACATGAGGGTCTTAGACTACCCACACACAGATGCCTTCATGATCACAGCAAACATCTCGAGAAACGAAGTGCATAGGATCTTGATAGATGGAGGAAGCTCAGCGGATATCATCTTCGCTGATGCTTTCGACAAAATGGGTCTACGTCGAAGCGACTTGAATCAAGCTAGATCACCATTGCTAGGCTTCGGCAGAAATGCAATCAACGCTCTGGGAAAGATAACAATCCCAGTGTCATTTGGTGAAAGGACAAATTTCCGGACGGAAGATATTACATTCAATGTGGTCGACATTAATTACCCATACAATGCGATATTTGGTAGGGGAGTCCTGAATACATTCGGAGCAATACCGCACCACGCGTACTTGTGCATGAAGATGCCTAGTCCTGAAGGCGTCATAACGGTATTGGGAGACCAGCGAGTGGCCAGACGAATCGAAGTGGGAGTTACTCCAGGATGGCGAAATGTCCACATGGTGATAGAACCTTCGGCAAATCAAGAGGAAAGTGACATTCAGCCGAAGATAAACAAAGCAGCAAAGGCTGTACCAGAAGGAGCAACCAGAATAGTGTTGTTACATCAAGAAGAACCTGATAAAAAAGTCACCATAGGAGCGGAGGCCCCAGAGGAGGACCAGCAAGCTCATAATGTTTCTCCGCAGTAATGACGATGTCTTCGCTTAGTCTCCGAAGGACCTACAAGGAGTAAGTAGGGAAATCATTCAACACAGCTTAAATGTGGATCCCAGGGCGAAGCCAAGGAAGCAAAAGCTTAGAAAATCTTCGAGCGAAAGAGAAGAAGCAGCGAAGGCTGAGGTCAAAATGTTGCTTGATGCTGGAGTGATATGTGAAGTATTGCACTCAGAGTGGCTAGCTAACCCAGTGTTAATCAAGAAAAGCAACGGAAAATGGAGAATGTGCGTCGACTTCACAGACTTGAACAGGGCTTGTCTGAAGGATGATTTCCCATTACCTAGAATTGATTATCTAGTGGACTCCGTGGCCAATTGCAAGATGTTAAGCTTCCTAGATGCATACTCAGGGTACCACCAGGTCTGGATGGCAAAGGAAGATGAGGAGAAGACAAGTTTCAGAACCTCCTTCGGCATATACTGCTTTGTGAGGATGCCCTTCGGCCTCCAAAATGCTGGCACAACCTTCACCATGTTGGTGCAAGCAGTGCTAAGTTCACAGATAGGGCGAAATGTCCTAGCTTATGTTGACGACATAGTGGTCAAGAGTGCCAGAAGAAGCCAACATCTTGAAGACTTGCGTGAAACCTTCAGAAGCTTGTGAAGGGCAAGGCTAAGATTGAACCCAGAAAAATGCGTCTTCGGAGTACAATCCGGAAGGCTACTAGGGTTCTTGGTGTCGAAGAGAGGCATCAAAGTGGAACCCCAAAAAATACAGGCGATAATAGATATGAAACCCCCACAAAATATAAAGCAAGCACAACACTTGGCAGGGAGGTTGGCCGCACTAAACAGGTTCATTGCAAAATCTGCAGAGCGAAGTCTACCTTTCTTCAAAATATTGAAAAGCTCCGACCCATTCAAATGGGATGTGGAGCAACAAGAAGCCTTCAATGAATTGAAAAACTATCTAACGAAGCTCACAGCACTTTCCAGCCCTGATCCAAGAGCGGATTTGTTATTATACATAGCGGCATCCCCTTCGGCAGTGAGCGTTGTACTTGTGTAGGAAAGACACGAAGACAACAAATTACGACAGTTCCCAATATATTATGTGTCAGAAGCTCTTGCAGGCCCAAAGAAAATATACACAGAACTAGAAAAAGTAGCATATGCACTAGTCATGGCATCCCACAAGCTTCGCCATTATTTCACAGCTCACAAGATCACAGTACCAACTTCCTTGCCCCTTCGCGACATGTTTGAGAACAAAGAAGCCATAGGAAGAATGGCAAGTGGGTCGCAAAAGTCGCCCCACTCATGATTGTTTTTGTGGCAAGAACATCGTTGAAATCGCAAGCGTTAGCAGACTTCGTAGCGGAATGGACTCCACTAACCGAAGCCCCAGAAGAAGAAAAGTCAGAACCGGTCTGGACCGCATATTGTGATGGGGCTTGGGGAGCCACAGGAGCAGGCGTGGTGGCGATATTATCCTCACTTTCGGGCACAAAGCTGAGATATGCCGCCAGATTAGAATTCCGGTCTACAAATAATAACGTGGAGTACGAAGCAATCCTCCTCGGACTTCACAAGGCGAAGGCATTGGGCGCCCGAAGGGTGCTGGTTAAAACAGACTCAAAGGTAATAGCAGGCCAAATTGACAAGACGTTTGAGGCAAAAGATCCAGAACTGGTTAAGTATAGAGCAGCAGTACGAAGAATGGAAAAGTACTTCCTGGGGTTCACAGTCAAGAGTATATCGAGAAATGATAACTTCAAAGCAGATGAGCTAGCCAAAGCTGCTGCGCAAAACCTGCCAATGCCATTAGATGTTTTCTACCAAAAGCTAATTGAACCAGCCGCTGAAGACACTTCGAAGCCATCATGTTCCGTTGCTATGATCGAAAGCGAAGATTGGTGCTCGCCGATATTGGCTTATCTTCGTGGTCACCACAAGCCCCAGGATCATGTTGAGCAAAGCGTATGGCCCAGAGAGCTAGAAACTACAAAATTGTGGGAGATAATCTGAACAAGGCCAGAGTCTGTGCACCATGGTTGCGATGCATATCCCAGGCAGAAGGACAAAATCTACTAAAAGAAATTCATAGTGGACTGTGCGGTTCGCATACGGGTACACGGGCTTTAGTTGGAAAAGTATACAGACATGGCTTCTATTGGCCGACGGCAGTCAATGATGCAGATCACATAGTTTGAAGTTGTCAACAGTGTCAGTTCTGGGCGAAGGGGTCAAACAGACCTTCGGCAAAAACCCATCTAATTCCACCGGTTTGGCCGTTAAGACGGTGGGGAGTTGACATTGTTGGCCAACTGCCAGCCGCTCCAAGAAATTTGCGATATGCCGTTGTTGTGGTCGAGTACTTCTCCAAGTGGGTGGAGGCAATGCCACTCATAAGCATAACATCAAGAAATATACAGAAATTTCTGTGGCAGAATGTCATATGCTGCTTCGGAGTCCCGCACGAAGTAACAGTAGACAATGGCACTCAATTCGATAGTGCAGGATTCAGGCACTTTTGCGAAGGTCTGGGGATCAAAGTGATTTTTGCATCTGTATACCACCCACAGTCTAATGGAGCCGTCGAGAGAGTGAACAGTATCATCATCGTTGGTGTCGCGAAGCGCCTGTAGGGACTGGCAAAAGGGAAATGGGTAGAAGAGTTGCCTAAAGTATTATGGTCATTAAGAACAACGGTAGCAAGACCAACTAGTTTCACGCCCTTTCGCCTCCTCTTCGGTGAAGAGTCAATGACCCTAGAGAAATGCAAAAACAAATCATTTAGGGTCGTGAACGAACCAGAGCAAGGCGAAGAGTCATCATCAAAGGATGCCCTTGAAGAAATAAGATTGCAGGCCACCGAAAATCTGGACAGATATCAACAGGAGACAAGAAAATGGAGAGACAAGAATATATCCGGAAAGAACTTTGTCCCCAGAGATTTGGTGCTGCGAAGATTTGGTAATACATCATCAATCGGCAAGCTACAGAGCAAATGGGATGGTCCTTTCTTAGTCAAAAGGTCGTTAAGACCCGGCTCATATCATTTGGCTAATATGGAGGGTGAGGAGCTTCCACATACTTGGAATGCGGACAATCTTCGCAGGTTCTACGCCTGACAGCGATGGCGACCAAGACGAAGCTTGTGTAATTTTTCTTTATGCAATTTTTATTTTCATGTAATCAAATTGTATGGGAACTACACTCTTTTCCTCACAGGGGGGACCCCTTTGTTAGGGGGTGAGGTTTTTAACGAGGCAGGAACCCTTGTAAACATCAATATAGTAGTACCCCCAGAAAATATTGCTTTTTTCGAGTATTGGTAACTCATCGTCGAAGTGCTCCAGCCTAAGAGCGGGGTGATGCACCAATCGATGAGTGAAGGGCCGCAAGTGGATGGCGCAAATAGAGGTGCGAAGTGTCAACGAAAAAAGACGTACACTTTCGACCTTAAGAAATAATAAAAAAATAATATAAATATATGAGAAGCCGAAGTGTCGCTCGACCTAAGAAAAAGCGACAAACTTCGAGCTAAAGTCGGGGGCTAATAGTGTCTGCTCCTGCACTGAAGGAAAAACAAACCTTCGGAAGAGAAGCCGAAGTGTCGCTCGACCTAAGAAAAGGCGACGCACTTCGAGCCAAAGTCGGGGGCTAAGAGTGCCTACCCCCACACCGAAGGAAAAAACAAACCTTCAGAAGAGAAGCTGAAGTGTCGCTCGACCTAAGAAAAGGCGACGCACTTCGAGCCAAAGTTGGGGGATAAGAGTGCCTGCCCCCGCACCAAAGGAAAAACAAACCTTCGAAAGAGAAGCCGAAGTGTCGCTTGACCTAAGAAAAGGCGACGCACTTCGAGCCAAAGTCGGGGGCTAAGAGTCCCTGCCCCCACACCGAAGGAAAAACAAACCTTTGGAAGATAAGCCGAAGTGTCGCTCGACCTAAGAAATGGCAACGCACTTCGAGCCAAAGTCGGGGGCTAAGAGTACCTACCCCCGCGCCAAAGGAAAAAAGAAACCTAAAACAACCGCCTTAAGAGCGTCCGTTCAACAAAATAAATTTCTATTAGCCGAAGCTACCCGCGACCAAAAATCAGGGGGGGGGCGTTTTCGAAAAAGCTGTTTCTGTGGTAGTCGCAAGTAGCTGTGGCGAAAAATGGGGGGGATGTCAGATTCAATACATCGTTGCCGAAGCGATGCCACACATGAATAATCAAGAATATCATTCGCCGAAGGAAACCCCGCTCGAGTAAGCGATAAGGCGTTCCTAACATCTGAAAACATCGCAAAACACCAATACGTCACTTCAAGCGTGATGCCGCCGAAGTGCCCAAAAAAGGAAAGAAGTAATACTGTAAATGCAAAATTTATTCCGCAAAGCGGTCAACATCGGGATCAATAAAACCCTTACACCACCGACTAAAAGCAAACTGAAAAGCTATGCCTTCACTTGCATGAAAACGCATGGTTGGACCCAACATGAGTCGAAGTCGACGAAGGCGCTCGAAGATCATCTTCGCCTCCGATGTGTTCAACTAGTTGCGAAGAGGGGCCGCGGCGATAGCAAAGCTGCGACCGGAGAAGTGGAAGCTCGTCGTCGTCTTCGGGCTCAATATTCGACTCAAGGAGCATATCCGGACCCTTGACATCCCCGCGTGCGGTACGGCACAAGTCGCGCTCAGCTCGGCGGTTAACTAACATCAAAGGGCTAAAAGACTTCCAAAACGCTTTGGTCCTAGTATTCATAGCATAGTACGCTTTACACTTCGCGTGCCAATACCGCTCAAGTTCAACGTCGGGATGATGGTGGCGAAAAGACTCCCAGCAAGACCAAGACACAAAAAATTGTCCCTCATCATGGTAATGGGGACAACCTCTTCGGCTACCTGCGCAGTGTCCGAAGGGAGGACCTGCGCAGGGAGCGCAACAAGTCAAGAACATTTCATAACAAATGTAAAATATATTACGTCGCCAATGTATAATACATTGCCCCATCGTATAAGGAAAACTCAAAACAAAATGATGCTTCGCGCTGAATCATCCCACCTTCCCGGTATCTTCTGCCGCCGCAGTTGTAGCTTTAGACGAGGGATCATCCCTCACCTTCGCCTGCAAAAGAAATATTTCATAAAAATATATATATATATATGGTACGACCAAAAAGACAACGAAACAAGTAATATGAAGCAATGTACTCGCTGTCGGTTCATCTCCGCCTCTCGGAAGGGCGAGCTCGCGACCTGTTTGCACCAATAGTTGGTGGTAAACGATCGGGCGGTGGTCTTCGACGCCCTTGTGATGATCGAAGTTGACATGTCCGTCGGGTACTGGAAGGTAGGCTTTTGAAGCGCGGTATGATGGTCGCAACCTGTCATTTCAATTGACTACACAAGACTTCGGGCAGCGACCATCGCGCAGAAGTCACCATACAGCTGAGCGGCCGGGAGAAGGCTCCCGCTGGTTTCACTAATCCAACCTATAACTCCGCCCAACCCGACAAGATCGATTGTTGGGGGCGTCACCGAGGCACCAATACCTTTGAAGGTATTGCTGATAGCTTCGCATGCAGCGACAGCCTTCGGCTCGAGCTCCCCAAGCCCATTCAGAGCATCTTCGGAGAGAACCTTTGCCTCGCTCAGTTTGCCTTGCAGCTGCTGTGCCTTAGCACTCTCTGAGGCGCAAAGCGCCTGCAGGTCGCACACTTGCGCCTCAGAGGATTGCAGGTTTTGGCGTAAACATTTCACCTCCTCTTCGGCCACTTGCTTCTCTGAGCGAAGGGCGCTGAGTTCCTTCTCAACCTGTTCCAAGCGTGACTCAGCTTCCCTCGCTCGGCGTGAGAACTCACGCTTCTGGCCTTTGGCTCTCTCGGCACGCTTCTGCAACATATCAATTTGCGTGTCTGCACTCCGGACGCGAGCTTCAGATTTCTGTGCCTGCTTGCGCTGAGCCCGCGATATAAGCAAAGCATGCGATGTCGCGCAGATATGAGCAATTACCATAAGGACACAATAATAATAATGCAACATGCTGGTATACCTTCGCAATTGCCACATCGGAAGCGTCGAGAAGTTTGTTGACGGGCTTTCGGCCGAGCGAAATTTCAAGCTCAGGGAGGACGAAGGTACTAAAAATCTTCTTCGCGTCATTGACCTCCCCGGCGCTTGGTTCGAAGGATGAAGCCTTGAACGCCTTGGGCGCTATGGCCTTCGCGTCAAGTAGCCCGCCGTGGCCCATCAACCCTTTTCCGCCACTGTGTGGTGCGCTCGGGGTCGATGCCTCAGTCCCGGAAGAGGAACTCGTAGGTGACGACGGTGAATAATAGGCTACCACCTCAATATTTTCGGTTCCTTCCATTTCGGTTTCCCGGGTGGTAGCCTCGAGGATGGTTCCCATCTCTGTTAACTCCTCGTCATCGCTCAAAATCAGCGTGGGGAGGTCCACGCGAGAGCAAAACACTGACTTCAAAGGCGGGGGTTCCTGAGTGCCTTCTGGAGTTTCCCGCCTAGGCACGTCGCGCAGCGCGGTCGAACCCTCCGGAGATATTTCCTCATGGGCAACATCGGAGGAAATTTCGCATGGCCTCTTTCGAAGGGCGAGCGCCTTCTTTTTCTGACCACTCTGCGGTGATCGCTTGGACTGTTTCCTTTTCTTTAGAGGGCCAGCGGCAACCTCTTCGCCGACATCTTCTGCTGGAGATCCATCTCCGGTACCCTGCAGCACTGCGCAAGCCTTCGACCTTTCCCGGTAAGAAAGGCCCCTGTATTCCAAGAGTCGATTGAGTCTTCGAACGAGTCCTTGTTCGGCGCATAACTGTGCTTCGCCGGGTGTAAATTTGCCAACAAGCATTATAGCTCTGGCCTTAACTTCGGACACCAACAAATCTGTAAAAGATTAATACGCGTAAGCAAATGCCACCAAAGTTAAAAAATTATATATGGATGTTTTACAGATAATTGCATACTCGTGAAGCCGTGCACGGGAGGATGAGGTCAGCAAAGACCCTCGGGCCCTTTCTCCCCAAATTCTAGGATACTCCAATCCCGGCTAAGGGGCCAAACCCCAGCAGCTATAAATTCCTCTACCAGGTCGCGGGTGGATAGATACTTCGCGCACCTGGCAAAGGCTTCGAGAGCTGTTTGTTGAGATGTTTTCAGTCGTACGTATGGCGCACGGTTTCCCCTGACCTCCTCACATTTCGACACAAGAAAATCTTCGGCATCAACCTTGTGGTAAAACCACCACTGAGTCCAGTCGCTCTGTCATTTGTTCTTGTATATGATGACGGGGATGCCTTGAATAGGAAAATACGCGAAGAGCTGAAAGGGGGCTTCGTCCGAGAAAGACTCAGAAGACCGTAAGAGGCTTCGTACGAGAGCGAAAGCTTCAACAAAGGCGCGGTAAAAACAAGTGACCGTGGGGCGATATTTATAGCAAGGGGGGCGACGGTTAAAACTGCGCGCATCAGAACTTGAACCGACGAGGAAAATTACGCTTCGGTATACATTGAGGACATTAAATGCATGTCAACAATACAGTTACCAAGGGGCCGCATGGTCATGCTAAAAAAAAGCAATTTCAATGAAGTGCATCAGCCACATTAGACTTCGAGAGGCCGAAGGGGACGTCGTTGAGATACATCTTATAGACTACAGGTTCGGGCTATCGAAGATAAACCTTACCAGTAGGGGGCTACTGTTGGGGATGATCTCCCGCCTCCCCCCTCTTCGGAGAGTAGCTCGAGGTCTACTGGAAAGATCGCATGCTTGTCATTGCAATTTCGTTTCAGGGACCTCATCTGAAGGTGGCGAAGATTACGAAGCTCTATTGGTTGAAGGGTGTAGACACGCCCGCAGCCTCGATTTCCCGTGCCGGCGAAGAAGGTGGCGAGCCTTCGACCGAAGGCCGAAGTCCGTGCCAGCGGTCCTGATTGACCGCGACGGGCGAAGGTAGAAGCCGACCTTCGCTCGGGAGCCAAAGGCCATCAGACGGACGACAGGATGGGGACAGTAGGGTCTGCTTTGGTCGTTCGGGGCAGAGTTGTAAATATGTTTACTTGTACCATAATACCTCCGAATATTTCGAGAATGTAGCAGATAAAAGGGTAGGACCTGTAAACCACGTCTGAAATGGTCGAGTACGAACTATAAATAAGATCATACTGTACCCGGAAGGAGCATAAAAAAACGGTTCACCCCAAACACATGTGTCACCCCGGGACCCTTCGACATTCCCGTAACCGAAAGTGTATATTATCTGAGATTTCGGTCCTAACACTACCAAACATGGGTGTAGATGAACCTGAGTTCAAAAGATCCAGGTCCTCTCATAGGCCTGACTAGTATATTTGTAGAGGGGCTAAAAACTGGTGAGAAAAGCTAAGTCCCCAGCTCACGTGACGCTGAGGTGAAAAACAAAGTCGCATTTTATATGTTCATTCAATTAAACACGATAAATAAGAAGAATCTGTGCTATTTCAGTTGTGGAAGTAAACCGCAGAATAATAGTCTAAGAGCGTAGTAACTTGCAACTGCAAAAATGTGCATGTAACAGATCACACGCTTCCAGGGAATTACTTGTGCAGCCTGCAACAAATACCTCCAAACTCAGGCCAACCGGATAGACTATCTGATTAAACTTTTTTCCATTGAAGGGGCAAGAATTTCCGGTCACTCCAACTAAATTTTCCGAGTAAAATGTTGCGTTCATCAGAGTACAACTCAAGCCATTTTCTCTTTTTTTTTTCTTCTAAATTGACTCATACGATGTCTATTGTTTGCCAACAGTAAGCCGCCGAAGTTGGCCTCTGCTTGCTCTCCCAATTGCAGGGCAGCAGCGCACCACCAAAGGGCATACATTTATACTGGTGTACAACATAAATTAAGCTATGTTATAACTTGGCTATATATATTAAATAAAAGCTAACAGCAACATCTGCCCCTAATCGAAAGGGTGAATGCTATCCTGATACTTTGGAAACCTCCGATTTAGGTTTCCAGTTATTCAGAAAATGTCCCGGTGGAAGTGCCCTGCCATTGAGTTTCCTTGCTGAGCTTGCCTGAGGTGCATGGATAACGCATAGTTATTTACCTGCAAAACAGGAGAAAAGATAGAAGAGAGACATAAGTCGCTGCCTGCAACCAATACTGATTTTCTAGAAAAGACCAAATAAACATGAATGGGAACTATTGTACCTCAAGGCTTCTAACTTGTTCCTGGTACTGAACAACCAACTGCTTCAGTTGCTGAAGCTCCTGGTTTCTCTCATCACACTCCTTTTGGCGCTCATGCTGTATTGCAACTGCTTTCTTCAGAATAGTGTTTTCCCTAATGACAGCTTCAGACTGTTCCTTATAAACCGAATTTTCCTATTTAAAGGCAAGAAAATCTGAGGGAGAACTCAAAGATGATTAAAAAAAATGCCTTCGTACCTTTTGACAATAAACAACAACCATTAACCGGTATAATGTGGTTCAATTGGCTATATACAGCTTAAAGAACTACAATCGATCATGTGAACCAGCAAATATCCATAATGACTGTATCATGATTACTAACAATACACAATTCTCTGGTATCCCCGATGGTTATAAACTCGGGCAGGCTGATCCAATTTTCAAAAAGAGGTTGGTCAAGTTTGAATCCTTATTGAACTAAAAATATGAAATAAAAGATTTGGCTGTGCACTTGGATTCTTCTGTTCATCTTCATTTTTCGTATACATCATTCAATGTGTTTAACTGTACACATAAAAAAATAACCTAAATGAACACAGCAGTTGTTTGCTAGCAGAAGTGGCACAAAATATCATTGCACTATGGCCACAAAAACGATAAAACAGTTTCCTTTCTAGGAATTACTAATAAAAAATAACAAGAAACCAGGAGAGGATATCTAACCATAAGAATGTGAAAACTAAAGAAACTGCTGGTATGGAAGAGTACATTTTAGAAAGAGGACGCATAAACTACAATTAGCTTATATCAGTATATATGTGAAGTAAATTTCAGAATGCCCGCACTGCTCATAGCAATTGCACAGAGATGTAATGATCCTGTTGTAACATTGTTTTGCAGTATGCCCTATTGACTGTTTTCCTTCTGGTTTATTCGTTTATCCAATTCATTCAAATCATGTGCTAAAAGAAGATAAACTAACCAGTAATCAGAATGTATTTAAGTTTTAGAATCTCCAGCCAATTATTACAGTTCACTCTGATCACCGGTGAAAAGCTACCAGCAGGGACAGGTGCATCATCATTGACAAAGATTAATTGAGAACAAAAGGAGGGGGGGCAATGGACGAGGATGAGAGGGCAGCAAAAAATATATAACCACATGAAAGGTCAATGAAGTATAAGGAAAGTTCTGCAGTAGTTTAGGAGGGGGAGTCTACCTTCTGGAAATTTTGAAGTGCTTCCGCACCAATATGAGAGATCACAGACCTCTCAAAAACCTCCAATACTCTGGAGGCACGAGCCTTTGCATCAACCGTGTCAGAGGCACTCACCATCTCATTCACAAGAATCTCAACCCATTGAGTGCTGCTTGACGGAAGACTCTCTGCACAAGGAACACTATCTACAGGTGCAGCAACTTCATTGCCATCCAAAATACCTGTAGCACGCATCAATTATTAACCCCTAACCCTAAGTATCATTATTCACAAAAGGATAATCCTCAAATCAAAAACAAAACAAGAATCAAATGGATATGCAGTTCATACCAGGGAAAAGGAACTGTACAAACGATGCGTTATCTTAGTACATAATCTACTACTGGAATTAGAGAGTTTCCTATTGTTCAGCAATTAAAGCAGATAATTTTGGAAATGGGATGAAGATAATGCACTAAAATATAAAGAGTTTATCTCAATACCAACAGATATTCATACATACTAAAAGTTTGTCTCAATACCAACATGTATTCGTACATACTACAGAATTTTAAATATTTTGGATTTGTTAGCGATTCAGTCAACTGTTTCACTAGACAAGTAGACAATTCATGTATTCAAGCTGTGGGTAGCTAAAAACCAACTCATTAGCACGTAAGGAAGAATTATGCAACTAAACTGGAAGTTATGAATATCCAAAAGCATTGTGAGTGTAAAGCATATGCTCTGGTCCTTGGATATGTCACATTGCTACAGAATTGAACACCCAAACTGAAAGAATACATTGTCAGTGTCAAATATCTTGAATGCAGAGCAATGACACTGACATATAAAATCTACCAAGCCAAAAGAAGAATTCTCATCTTGACAACATTGATTAGTTGATAACATCGGATATCAAAGAACAAATCCAACATCCAAAAATTACCATTGGTGGGCACTTGATCCTCTGTAGACATTCTGATGGGAGATTGATACACGTGAGCCACATTGTATTCGGCAGATTCTACATGCAGATTAAGCAAGTACTTTGTTGCTGCATCCAAATCATTTCCACACTCTTCCAGAGCCTTCTCAATAAACTGAAATAGCAAAAGCTTGCATGAGGCCTCAAGTTGTGAATAAGTTTACTTAACAAAATAAAAAATGAGTTAAAAATCAGTAGAGATTAGAGAAATGGACAATTCTGCAGCCATGCCAAAATGCAATGATATGGTTATACATCTTTTTAAAAATAAAGTGTACATGGTTAAAGGAATCCATTCATTAAACAGCAACAAGCTTCACAAGCTAATTAAGACATCAAGTGACAAAACAAGCATGGGCATCACGCAGAAATGACCAACAAAAGACAATCATGATGCTTTCGGTAGCAAGCCAGGAGCTATGTTCATCTAACCCAACTCAGGTTTTTTTTTCGTGTAGTTATAACCAACCAGCAGCTACTAGCATGCATAAGCTAAGTTACTAGTAGTCTGAACAAAGGTTTACCGCATGTCAGCTGCTCATGCAAAGTAATGGAGGCAAAAGGTAGGTAATCCAAGGTGATGCAGCCATATTATACCAACACACCAATTAAAAAACGGTACAATATAAAACAACAGTTTTCCATCTCAGAGATTGTGCGGAAGGAATGAGCCACGCCAACTAACTAATAGAGAAATATTGCATCTCACACCCAGCTGAAACCGACAAAAGCCGCACAGCATCCAACAACTAAAATACAATCCGCAAACTTTGCAGAAAGAAACATGGAATAAATCCAAAATAAATAAAAGTAAACATGCAGCAAAAGGAAACAAATCTCGTAATTCTACCATTTCAAAAGACATCACTAACGGTAAACATAACGCAAGTTGCTTCCGCACCCCAACAGAGTCCCCAATTGAAAACCAGAACAAGCAGCACGCATACCGTATCCACTTTATCAAAACGCTAACACATATCTATGTTCATTTCATCACGGAGCTAATACTATGGCACCATTAACAGCAAGTTTGCACATTGAAAGAGGCTACGCCACCAGTCAAAACGCAGAAGCAAAAGAATCTAGCTTCCTATAACTCCATCAAATTCCAATCTTGTGACAAACCTTAGAACCCATGGTTGGCACACTCCGCGCAAGCGCAGGTTGAGCACTCAGCAGTAACGAGCACGGTGGCCGCAGAAGCATGTGGGGATGTTCGGAGGGTTGCGCAGCCGCTTCTACTTACTCGGGGGGGGGGGGGCGAAAGAAACAAATTTTCACCACAGGGAGCGCATCCGCTTCCATCAGAGAAGCGTAACGCGGAGCTTAACTACCACATCGAATGGAGATGGATCAGATGTTATCACCTCAAGGCTCACTGCTGGGAACCTGGCGCGGATCGCGGCGACGAATCCTGGGTCGGCGCCGCGCGGCCGGGGCGGCGAGGGGCTTCCGCCTCCGGCGCTGCGGAAGCGGGTGCGCTTGGAGGGCGGTGGGGACCCCGCATGGGGGAGCTGCTGGTCCTCGAAGAAGGAGGACGCCCTCTTCCCGCACACCGCCGCGGACATCCTGGCCACCGCCGCGCTGCTCTCTGCCGCTCCTTCCACAGCCGCGGCGCTCCGGGTTGGATGCGCGTGAGCGCTAGGGTTTCGTGGGAGGGAGGCGTGGATGGGCCGTGGCGGCGCAGATGCGGGATGGGTTCGAAAAGGAAGGTTGGAGAGAGGAGACGACTCCACTCGGCGAAGAGAGAGAAAGAGAAAGGAGGAATGACCACCGAGAGAGAGAGAGAGAGGTTAAATAGATGAGCACGTTTGGAAAGTTTGCCTCCTCATCGTGTTTGTTTGTTTGTTTGTTTAACCACCGCACTCACCGGTGTGCCCGCGTCGCGTACACGGTATTCCGCTGTGGCGGTGCTTCTCTTCTGGTGCGGCGGCGGCGGCGTTGCGTGATGCGGCCGTGTTGCTGTTGCTTCCGACGGCCTCAACCCAAAGGACGTACCGTACGCCCTGCCAAAGCTAACCACGGTTCCTCGCCGTCTTTCCTCTTTGCCCTCTCGGACCAGCGCCGTCCTGCCTTTTTTTGCCATTCTGTTCACCAAAACCATGCCCTCACCTCCGGCGTCCATCGAGCTCCATCGCAGTTAATGGCGTTGGCGTGCTTTTCTGAAAGCGTGACTCCAACAAGCTGTAGAGAGCCGACTAAATTATAGTTTAATTCATCCGCCGGTTATCTAAACTAAAAATGCGAGCCAGCTCGCAAGTGTCAGGTGCTAACTCATATTTAAATGACAGCATAAGAGGTATTGAATCGATTAAAACAAATAAATCCTGGTATTTCCGGATATGTATCTTGGACAACACTCAAGATCTACTCGCATATGTTTACAACATTAGTTTCATAATAAGACATATAAAAGTGTAAAATTTTAGGTTACAATACAAGTCTTGGTTCCATAACACCAATTGCAAGTCTAGTGCAAATTCTGAAGTTTAAATGAGAGCATTATATAAACAAGTATGAGCTCTTAACTTGATTAAAAGCAGTCGTGGACCCAAGATTCGACGGTTGGGTATTCCCAAACAAAAGAGAAAATGTTCAATCCAAAACACAAAAAGTCCATAATAGCATGAATTGAAGTAGAAATTGTTCACACTAGAAATAGATGTCTCAACAAATTAAGAGAAATTAGAAATTACAAAATACTTAAAAATTACAATTTAACTTTCTATTCCTTCACGGCTTGGAAGCGTTAGATGATGTTACTATCCTTAACATGCATTAAAAAAAATCATGCTCAAGAAATATAACCAAGCAATCATTCAAGTACCTATCCCCATTCTATTTCTTAAGATACTCTTCACATAGTTTTATTTTACAAAATACACTCTCAACGCTATCAGTTGCTACCAGAAGAATTAGCAACAATTTGAGAAGCTTATGCATGACATCATATTTGAGGTTCTTCTTGTTTCAACAAGCGTAATAGAGAGCTTAGCAAGATTTTTCACTTTTCTAGACCTTTCATCTCTACGGATATCATGATATCATCTCTACGCATCTCTAAACCTATCAAATCATTTGATTTCTTTTACATTAATCGTTTGTCAAAGCTCTTCCACTGCTCTACAATCTACATTAAACATTCACAACTCAAAATGAAAAACAGTACCAATTGTGAAAGGAAATCAAGAATTAGAATTTGGGGGTTCTCCTCACCGTGTGTGTGGTGTTGAGGCCCTCGACCTCGCTGTTGTCCTGCTACTCGCCTGCTCCGCTACGGCGCACCGGCGCTCCTTGCCCCCTCGATGGCCATGCAGTTGGGTCTGCCCCTGTCACCCGCCCTCGGGTTTAGTTAATTAGCAGCAAGAGAGATCGAGCGAGAGCCAAGAGATGAAGAGAGGAGGTGGGTGTGAGGGAGTTGGCCATCGGTGTCGGGTGTGGCCAAATTTACCAAAGTCCATGTATCCATGTCTGGCCTGCTCTCGAGTCTCATCCAAATGTTGTGGATTGGGCTCCAGTATGGAGAATTTGGCCCAAATTTTGAGTGTACACATGTAATACTTGTTATATACTACATCTTTTGGACAAATTGTTGGGTATTCCTGGAATACCCAGGAATCATGGCATGTATGCGCCCTAATTAAAAGTGATCAACGAACGAGCATGGAGCTCGGTGGCAACGCTCCCAAATGGAGCCGAGCCGATGGGGGTTCGAGCCCCCGTCCCGCACCCCCTAGGTCTCCAATGAAGACCGCGCCATGGGGAAGTGTCGATAAAAAAGAATTAAAAGTGATCTAGCAAACACATATTACATATGGAGTCTTTCCTTTACACATGGACATTCGAGTATGCAGCGGAAGTTAAACACAAAAATGAACAATAGGCCAATGGTGCTCAACCCATAAGCACCGCTGGTGTTAGCATAACTAGTCCTTAGGTGTGGTTTTAGTAATTAATGATAATATTTATGGATTAACTATTATGTTGAGAATTGTTAGTAGATTGTTTCATAGGTAATGCATGGAAGATTGAACATGAATTCATTGAGGAATGACATATGATCAAGAGAGATGCATAAAAAAGAATGAGTTCTAAGTGATGCTCGGGTGAGTAATGATAATATCTATAAACTAACAATTATGTTAAGATTTGTTAGTAGGTTATTCCAAAGGAGATGTATAAGTGATAAAGCATGGATTCGTTGAGGAATACCATGAGATCAAAGAAATGCATCGAAGTCATTAAGCTCTAGGTGATGCTCATGAGATGAAGGAGAAGCTCAAGAAGATTAACAATAAGCATGAAGGTTGAGTTACTTATAGAGATCAAGTAATTAAAGGTATGATATCGTCAATTGAGTTTTATAGACTAACTCATATGCTATGTGCTTGAGAGTGAGTGGGGTTAGGTTCCATATGAAGATTGACAATAAGAGTGGATGCCAAGTTACTTGTGAAGATCAAGTGACTTAAGGTATAAAGTTGTAAATTAGGTTTTATAGACTAACACATGTATTTTGTGCTTGAGAATGAGTTAGGGTTATGTCGGTGTATTCAGAACCAGGGGTCCCTAAGTCCCGAGGCCAGGCCGGCTATCCACCACATGTCACCACCCTGCGAGGTAAGAAAAAGCTAAGTCCCGGGAGAAGGTGCTCGGGGCCGCCGCCTCTGGTTCCCGAGCACCCTAGTTCCCCGATGATCTGCAGGGTCCAAATACTAAGACCAAAGTGCTCGGGAGAGAGTGCTCGGGGCTGCACGTGGCAGCCCCCGAGGACTCGGTGCCCCGAAGGTCCCACCGAAGTGCTCGGGAGAGAGTGCTCGGGGCTGCACGTGGCAGCCCCCGAGGACTCGGTGCCCCGAAGGTCCCACCGAAGTGCTCGGGAGAGAGTGCTCGGGGCTGCACGTGGCAGCCCCCGAGGACTCGGTGCCCCGAAGGTCCCACCGAAGTGCTCGGGAGAGAGTGCTCGGGGCTGCACGTGGCAGCCCCCGAGGACTCGGTGCCCCGAAGGTCCCACTGAAGTGCTCGGGAGAGAGTGCTCGGGGCTGCACGTGGCAGCCCCCGAGGACTCGGTGCCCCGAAGGTTCGCGCAAGATCATTCAACGACCCGAAGGGTCCCGTCGTCAGGGTGTCATCCAGTCAAAGGCCCAATGCCGCATTTAATAGGCACGCACGGTCTGACATCCTGACATCCTGACATTCTCAGCTGCCCACGCCCCAGTGTCAGACCCTGCCATGCACTAGCAGGGGGCCGTGGGTCCATTAAATGCACGGGTCCCGTCCCGTTTTTATCCAGGTGCCTCGGGATAACGTTGCCAGAATCGAAGCACTCCGCCTGCCACCCTGCCCTGGCAGAAGAACAAGACAGGGTGGGTGCACTGGGCACCTCTGAGGCTGACCGGTGGGCCCCTTTTAGGGTGCCCCGAGGCTTCCGCAGCGGCTGGTGGTCGAATGCGCGCCGCATTTCTCCACCGCCCCTGTCACTTCGCCAAAATGAAATGATTACGCCTTTCTCCGTGGCACCTTGGCATTCGTGTCCCCTCTTTCCCATTCAGGATATGTTGAGGTCGGCGCGCCTATAAAAGGAAAGGATGGAGAACACTAAAAAAGGAGAAGAAAAAGCCTTCGACCACCAGACGACCAACAATCTCCGACGAACCAGGCCAAAGATAGATCGACAGACACTCGAACCAGCTCGAGTTAAGCTAGAACATAAGAGCCTCAAGCTCTTTGAAAACAGCTCTCCCCTTAGAACCAGATACCTCCTTGAAGAATTCTCTTCAAGGATAAATATAGTGTTCATACAGGAGTAGGGTGTTACGCCTCCGTGCGGCCCGAACCTGTCTAAAACCCGGCGTACCCACTTTTTCTTGCATTAGGGTGATCGTCTCCCGCCAGCCATCGCATTTATTTCCGTTCCCGCTTATTTCCCAAACAAGCTTTTCCAGGATCATCCCCCCGGCCGAATCTCTAAAAAGGGGTCTCTCGGGATCCCTGCGACAGGAGTTCACTCTCCGACAGCTGGCGCGCCAGGTAGGGGGGAATATCCCTGGATTGTTTGTTTCACTTTTTTCTCCACAGGAAAAGATGGTAGGTGGGCACCGTTTCCAGCGTTCCGGCTCCACTTCCAGTAACGGAACGCTGCCCCGCGAAGAAAGCCCCATCGCTGCTGCGTACCCGCGGCAGCCGCCATCCACGCGTGCGGCTTTTCCCGCCCAAGGGGATCAAGGCGCTGGGCCCATCAGCGCCGCCGCCGCTGCCAACGTACTTTCCGACCCCCAGCAGGTGGTCGGGACCCCGGCCGCCAGGTCTGCCTCTGGACCACGTCGGGTGCCGCCTCGGCGCAGGCTCGCTTTCAGTGAGGCCAGCCCAGGGAGCGCGTTGCTTGCAGCACAAGCTCTCCTCAGACACCCGCCCATTCAGGCCACGCCAAACACTCCGGAAGGCCGGTGGATGCAAGACGTCGTCGCTTTGGTCGGCACTGCTCGTCGCCAGGTGCAGGCCGGGAGTCCTCGCACCACTTCTCAGCACGGTGCCGCCAGAGCCGGCTCCTCAGCGGGCAACACCCGCACGGGCCGAGGGGTCTCCAGGCGGAGTGCCGTCCCCCTGGCCATGTCCGGAGCCCGGGACCTTCGTTTGCACCTTGACGAGCGGAGGGGCCACGAAGATGCTCGAGTCACTCTCGAACGTCAGCGGGAGACCCGGCAGGGGGTTGGGGCAGAGGACCAGGCTTCCTCTCTCCCGGCCCATGACCACCGGGGATCCCCGGCTCGCCGCTTCTCGCCACCAAGAACCCCCGCTCGTGCTGCGGGGTACGGCACCGGTTGCCGTGCCTTCACCACCGAGCTCCGCCGGGTGAGGTGGCCTTCCAAGTTCCGCCCCGAGCTGCCGGAGAAGTACGACGGGTCCATCGACCCCGTCGAGTTCCTCCAAATCTACACGACGGCCGTCCAAGCGGCCGGAGGCAGCGAAAAGGTGATGGTAAACTATTTTCATGTTGCCTTGAGGGGTTCCGCCCGCTCTTGGCTTATGAACTTACCCCCAGGATCTATCAGCTCCTGGGATGACCTGTGCCACCAATTCGTGGCCAACTTTCAGGGCACGTTCGCACGTCCCGGTCTGGAGTGCGACCTCCACGCCGTCCAACAGCAGGAAGGGGAGACGCTACGGCGATTTATACAGCGTTTCAGCCAGGTTCGCAACACTATTCCGCGAGTGGCCCCCCATGCTGTTATTGTCGCTTTTCGGCAGGGCGTCCGTGATGAGCGGATGCTCGAGAAGCTAGGTACGCACGAGATCGAGACCCCTGCGGAGCTTTTCGCACTGGCCGATAAGTGCGCCAAGGCTGCGGAGGCCAGGGCATGGCATGCTCCTCGCCCCGTGTCCGACCAGCCAAGTTCTTCCCGCTCTGATAAGCGGGAAAAGAAAAAGAGAAGGAAGCGCGAGGCCGCTCCCGTTGAGCCAGCCCAAGTCCTCGCTCACAGGGAGCCGCAAGAGCCCGATCGCCGGCAAGAGCGTCGGCCGGGTGTTGATCGACGCCCCGTCAGGGCCCCTGCTCGGCCTCCTCCTCGGGCCTCTGTGCCCGCGAGGGCCCCGGCACCGGCTAGGGCGTCGGCTCCAGCAAGAGCCCCGGCCCCTGGCCGAGCTCCTATTCCAGCGAGGGTCCCCGCTCCCGCGGGGCCCGAGCCAGGTAAATGGTGTCCCATACACCTGACCAGATGGCACGACCTCACGGAGTGTCGTACGGTCAAAGGACTCGTGGAGCAGCGCCAGAGGGAGCGCGACGAGTCCCACGGAGGAGGCGATGCCGAGGTCGTCCCCAACAGCACCGAGCTCGGCTTCCAGGAGCCGGAGCATGCGGTTGCCTTCATCGACGGGGGCGCTTACACACCCTGCTCGCGCCGTGGCATCAAGGTCATGCGGCGCGAAGTGTGCTCGGCAACCCCGAGCGAGGAGGCCACAAGACCCCTGAGGTGGTCGGATGCTCCGATCACGTTCAGCATGGCAGATCACCCCGTCAGTACTGCAGCCGTGGGACGGCTACCTCTGGTTGTGTCTCCCACTATCTGCAATGTTAAGGTCGGCAGAGTGCTGATCGACGGTGGTGCCGGCCTCAACCTCCTTTCCAAGGAGGCTTTTGAGAAGCTGCAAGTATCTTCCCGACGCCTAAAGCCGTCACTCCCTTTCTGTGGAGTAACTCCCGGGCACTCCCTACCCCTCGGGCAGGTTGAGTTGCCTGTCACATTTGGGAGCCGGGACAACTTCCGCACGGAGTGCGTCCTCTTCGATGTTGCGGAGCTCCCTCTCCCCTACAACGCCATCCTCGGGCGTCCGGCGCTTGCCAAGTTCATGATGGCCGTGCATTATGCATACCTTACGGTTAAGATGCCCGGCCCCGCAGGCTCTATCTCCGTGGTCGCCGAATCCCGCGGCGCCGTCTCCTGCGCCGAACAATCATACATGGCTCTGGTCTCAGCACAGGCCGAGGTTGATGGCTCTTCAGGGGGCCCGGGACCCTCTTCATCCAGACCCCGACTCGCCGCCGACACCTCTGTTCCAACGAAGGAGGTCCAGGTGGGCGAAGGCGCTACCCAGGTTGTCCGAATCGGTAGCGACCTGGGCAGCAAATAGGAAAGCGCGCTCGTCGCCTTCCTCCGGGCTAACGTGGACGTGTTTGCCTGGCAACCGTCCGACATGCCCGGGATCCCTAGGGAGGTGGTCGAGCATCACTTGGCTGTGCGTCCGGACGCCCGCCCAGTGAAGCAGAAGGTCCGGCGGCAGGCGCCAGAGCGCCAGGAGTTTATCCGCGAGCAGGTCCGCAAGCTCCTCGACGCCGGATTCATCCGAGAAGTCCTCCACCCCGACTGGCTAGCAAATCCGGTCATCGTCCCGAAGGCCAACGGCAAGCTTCGCATGTGCGTGGACTACACCGACCTTAACAAGGCTTGTCCTAAAGATCCCTTCCCCTTACCTCGCATTGATCAAATCGTAGATTCAACTGCGGGATGTGATCTTTTGTGCTTCCTAGATGCAAACTCTGGGTATCACCAGATTCGCATGGCCGTAGGGGACGAGGAAAAAACTGCTTTTACTACCCCGGTGGGGACTTATTGCTACATATCAATGCCTTTCGGCCTGCGCAACGCTGGATCATCCTTCCAGCGCGCCATTCGTATCACTCTTAACTCGCAGGTTGGCCGCAACGTCGAGGCCTACATCGACGATCTCGTGGTCAAAACCCGAGACCGCGCCACCCTGCTTGAGGACCTTGCCGAGACTTTCAACAGTCTCCGCTCTACCCGCCTCAAGCTCAACCCGGAGAAATGTGTCTTCGGAGTCCCGGCGGGCAAGCTCCTTGGTTTCTTGGTCTCTGGCCGAGGAATCGAGGTCAATCCGGAGAAGATCCGGGCCATCGAGCAGATGCGACCCCCGGTTCGACTCAAGGAAGTCCAGCGACTCGCCGGCTGCATGGCCGCCCTCGGGCGCTTCATCTCCAAACTCGAGGAACGAGGGCTCCCCCTCTTCAAGCTTCTGAAAAAATCCGGTCATTTTAACTGGACGCCGGAGGCCGAGCAGGCCTTCCGCGACTTAAAGAAGTACCTTACTTCGCCACCCGTGTTGGTGGCTCCTCCTCAAGGTGAGCCCCTGCTGCTTTACGTTTCAGCCACTCCTCAGGTTGTGAGCGTAGTATTGGTGGTGGAGCGAGACGAGTGTTCGGGGCCGGGTGCTGGGTCCCAGCTCCCAGAGGCCCCCGACCACTCACCTGTCCTCGTGGCTCCCCCGGAGCGAGGGGTCGAGCCCGAGCACATTGCTCTTCCCAGCCAAGGAATCGAGCTCGAATGCTCGGCCAACCCCGACCATACCGCCGACCCTGGGGGCTGTGGCAGCCCCCCGGGTGGGGCCACCATCCGGGCCCGCCGGGTACAGCGACCGGTGTACTTCGTCAGCGAGGTCCTCCGGGAGGCCAAGACAAGGTATCCCCAAGCTCAGAAGCTGCTCTATGCCGTGCTCATCGCCTCCCGGAAGCTGCGCCACTACTTTCAGGCGCACAAAGTCTCGGTGGTTACCACTTATCCACTGGGACCCATCCTCCGGAACCGGGAAGGCACCGGGCGCGTTGTCAAATGG
The DNA here is from genome assembly GCF_958298935.1 of Phragmites australis. Lineage (NCBI taxonomy): Eukaryota > Viridiplantae > Streptophyta > Magnoliopsida > Poales > Poaceae > Phragmites > Phragmites australis. Next base: position 22,455,994 of record NC_084940.1, on the reverse strand, counting down.
GCAGTAGAGCTGGCGGAGTTCGACCTACACTTCGTCAGTCGCCAGGCAATTAAAAGCCAGGCACTCTCCGACTTCTTGGCGGAGTGGACGCCCGTCCCTTGCGTCATCCCAGAAGAGGTTTCTGCCTATCCCGGGCACAACGCGCCCGGGTACTGGGTCATGCACTTCGACGGCTCCCTCTCGCTGAAAGGCGCAGGGGCCGGAGTGGTTCTCACCTCCCCAACGGGTGAAGAGCTCCGGTACGTCGTACAGTTGCAATTCCGTGCATCCAACAACATGGCGGAGTATGAAGGTCTCATCGCCGGCCTCCGAGCTGCGGTGGGGCTCGGGATTCGTCGCCTCCTGGTCAAAGGGGACTCCCAACTGGTCGTCAACCAGGTGTTCAAGGAATACCAGTGCACGGATCCTCAAATGGCGGCGTACGTGGCTGCAGTCAGAAAGCTCGAGCGACGCTTCGACGGCCTCGAGTTGCGGCATATCTCTCGCCGCGACAATGCTCCGGCCGACGAGCTCTCTCGCCTGGCCTCATCACGTGCGCGCGTCCCTGCCGGAGTCTTTGAAGAAAGACTCGCACGGCCTTCCGTCCTGCCTGCCGAACAGGATGAAGGGGAAACCTCGAACTCAATTCAGGAGACCCCGGCGGTGCCCTCAGTGGGAAGCCCCGTCAGGGCGCCGCCGTCCGACGAGTGCGCTGTGCTCGCCGAATGTTCTCAAGATGCCTCGTGGATGTCTGACATCCGAGGGTACTTGAAAGAAAAGTTCCTACCCGAGGATGAGGCGTCTGCCGAAAGGGTTGCTCGGCAGTCCAAACGCTATGCCATTGTGGATGGGGATCTCTACCGACGTAGCGCAGGAGGTATCCTCTTGAAATGCATCTCTCGGGCAGAAGGCGGCGATCTTCTCGCTGAGGTCCACGAGGGCGAGTGCGGTGGCCATTCATCGTTCCGCACGCTGGTCGGGAAAGCCTTCCGGCAAGGTTTCTACTGGCCTACAGCTCTCCAGGATGCTTCCGAGCTGGTTCGGCGCTGCAGGGCATGCCAGTTCCATGCAAAGCAGATTCACCAGCCAGCTCAGGCTCTCCATACCATTCCCCTGTCATGGCCTTTCGCGGTCTGGGGTTTGGACATTCTGGGTCCATTCCCCCGAGCAGTCGGGGGCTATGCATACCTATATGTCGCTATCGACAAATTCACTAAGTGGCCGGAGGCGGTCCCAGTCATCAAGGTGACCAAAAACACGGCGCTCCAGTTTATCCGTGGCATCACTAGCCGCTTTGGTGTCCCTAATCGGATCATCACCGACAACGGCACCCAGTTCACAAGTGCCTTGTTCGGGGACTATTGCGAAGATCTCGGCATCAAGCTCTGCTTCGCTTCCGTCGCTCATCCCCGGAGTAACGGGCAGGTCGAGCGCGCCAACGCGGAGATACTAAAGGGCCTCAAAACCCGGACCTATAACGTGCTCGCTAAGCACGGGAAGGGATGGGTGGACGAGCTGCCAGCCGTGCTATGGGCCAATCGGACTACGCCAAGCCGCGCTACCGGGGAGACTCCTTTCTTCCTCGTCTACGGCGCCGAAGCAGTCCTCCCCTCCGAGCTCACTCTGGGCTCCCCTCGAGTGCATGCATACTCTGAGGGTGAGCAGGAGCATCAAAGGCGCGACGACGTAGACTACCTGGAGGAGCGCCGGCGGCGTGCTGCTGTCCGGGCGGCTCGGTAACAGCAGAGTCTGCGGCGTTATCATCTGCGCCATGTCCGGGCCCGGTCTCTCGAGGTGGGGGACCTAGTTCTCCGACGCATCCAGTCGCGCGAAGGAATGAATAAATTGTCCCCTGTGTGGGAAGGTCCCTTCACCGTGATCGCGGTCCCCCGGGCAGGTTCTTTCAGGTTGGCGACGGAGGAAGGACAGCCACTCCCGAATCCGTGGAACATCGAGCATCTTCGACGCTTCTACCCGTAGATGGCCGTGCTCGCGGTTCAGGTTAGTAAGGCCGGGGGCTTTCTCCCCGCCCGAGCAGTCTGAAGGCTTCGCCCCGTGGGGTAAGTCGATGTCACCCAACCTTGTAAATATTGCACATTAAGTTTTTCAATAAGCAATTGCTATATCAAAATACTTTTTCTGGATTCCGTATGTTTAATATGTCTGGTGAGGAGCTCGGTTGTGCGAGAAAAAGTTCGCTCTCTCTCTTTTCCCGTTGACAAAAGAATCCCGATCGGTATGCATGCGAGCAGTCGCCGCTGACCCACGTCCGGCATGGTAGGCTGTGGTGTTCGGTGTCATGGCAGGCTCCCGGGCACTACCAAGTTTCGGGGTGCTCTGGGTAATCCAATCGCTCGAGCTGCTCGAGTAGTCCGGAGCTCGGGACCTCGGAGCGGGCTGTCGGTGCTCGGTCTGGTCTGTCGTACCCGGACGCCATCGAACCATAGGACCTCTAGGTTATGCCTCTGTCCGCTCTTGTTCGCCGGTTTGGGTATTCAAGAGGTCTCGGGTCAAAAACGAGAACAGTCTATAGCAAGTACCGCACTAACAAAGCGCACCAGACAAAGAAATTCTATATTCTCTCTCAAGTCACAGGCTGGCAATCACAAGCAGTTCGGCCGCGAGGGCTTCAATGCCCCGGTCTCTGGTCGGCTCCAAGGGTCTTCGGGTGGTCCTACCACTTAGGCTTGGGTGGTCGAGGCCACCCGACCCTAGGAGCCTCGTATGCCTCTGGGCCCTCGGGCGCTCCGTTGAAAGAATCAAGTCCCCGGGCCCCCGAGCTCGGAAGCACACCCCTCCTGGATCGGTTGGCTGGAAGGCCGACAGCTGTCCGGTGAGTGGTTATGTTCAGACAAGTCTGCTTTCAGTAAATTTATGTTCCCGAGTCATTCTCGGGGGCTCTCGCGCTTTAATCTGTTCGGCGAGGTGGTCTCCTTGCACGCAAAAACCCTGCCGCGTGTCTACCTTTTTCCCAGAACGACATAGCGGTTTGTAGAAAGGAGTACCGTGCTTACGATAATGTCTGACCGAAGCCCTTCGTGGTCGTCGTGGTGTTCGGTCTGCTTTTATGGACCCCGATCACTACCGAGTCCTCGGGTGCCCTGGGTAATCCTATCGCTCGAGCTGCTCGAGTAGTCCGGAGCTCCGGCCTTGGGGGCGGGCTGTCAGTGCTCGGTCCGGCCCGTTTTGAGCCCGGGCACCACCGGACCGCGAGGACTTTTGGTCACATTCTCGCCCGCACGCGTCTCCCTTCTACTAACTGAGTGGTCGCAAAGTGAAAAAGTGTTCATTAGGCACGGCGTGTTCCGAGCAGGATCGATGTATCTCCCGGGCAAGGGAGTCTGTGTCTTCGTTTCTTAACCTAGGTAGTGCGGACTCGCGAGAGCTTGAGGGCTGGCTGCGCCAACGCCAGCGACCGGAACAACTTCATTTCTCGGGGATGGGAAGGTCGGGAACGGCCCGACTGAGTACTCCCCGGGACTTCCAGACAGAGCACCAGAAGAAACGTCAAACACACAGAGAAATTGGAGTTGCGAGCCCAAGGAAAAGCTGCCATTATATTCACAAGACATATACAAGGCGTTTTCTAAGGGTTCACTCCTAATATTCACTCCTACATCTACAACAAAAGAAGAGAGGGCACAGAAGGCCTAGTCGGCGGCAGAGGCGTCGGCTGAATCCTCCAAGTCGTCCCCGGGGGCTGGCGGCGGCGGCACTTCTCGCCTGAAGCCGGCCGCCACCACGGAGGCGGTACTCCTAACCGCTGCCCGGGCGGCCTCCTCCTCAGCCTCGACTACTCCCTCCCACGCTGGCTCCAACGGGAAGTTCGGGTCCCTGCTTCGGTAGCAGGCCAAGACGTGCTCGGCCACGGCACGTGCCAAGCCACGTCCCTCCCGGGCGGCAAGTTCCTGAACTGCCCAGGGCAGGGTCTCGAGGCGCTCGCAGACCTGCTGCAGCCCCAACACTTGTCGTGCGGGGCCGTCGCCCTTCTTGTCGTCGACAAGCCGTCTGAGACCACCCTTCTCCACGGCCCGTTGCATCCGCCGGAGGATGTCCTCCAGCATATGCTCTAAGTTGACCCGCGAGACAAAGGCGGTCTCGAGCTTCTCCTTGGCGGCCCGCAGCTGTGCCTCGAGTCCCTGGTCCCTGGCCGGACCAGAAGAACCGCCAGCTGCGGCGGGGACGGCATCCTGCTTCGCCTTGGCCACCATCTCGGACAAGGCGCGCTCACGGGCGGCCAGTTCCGCCTCGTGCTTCGCATTCTCTTCCGCCCTGGTAGCCGCGGCGGCCACCGCAGCAGCAGCTTCGCCCTCTCAGCGACTCAGTTCGCCTTCTCGGCGACTCAGTTCGCCTTCTCGGCGACTCAGCTCATTCTCCCGCCGGGCCAGCACATCCTCCTGCTGGACCACCGAATCCTCCCGGGCTCCGAGATCCGACGCTGATAGCTCATTGTCTACTTCCCGGACGGAGACGTCCTCTTCCCAGCGCTTGATTTCTTCCCTGATCTTCCGGAGGTCGTCTTCCCAGCGCTGGAGGTCGGCGCGCGTCTTCTCGTCCGCGCCCTCCCGGCGGGCCAGCTCGGCTTGCCGCTCCTCCGCAGCCTCCTCCCAGGCTGCGACTGCCGCCTCCCTCTCCTGCGCCTGCCCCATCCTGGCAAGGGCCTCGGCAGCTTGTTGCCTCGACGCCTCGGCCAAGCGGGCGGCGTCTTCTCGTTCCCGCGCTGCCTCTGCCCGCGCGGTCTTCAAAGTTTCTCGTTCCCGCGCGGCTTCCGCGCGGATGTCTTCTAGGAGTTTCTGCTCCCGCGCGGCTGCCGCACGGGCCTCCTCCTGGGCGCCCGCCAGCTGCGCCTTCTCCAGTGCCAGGCGGGCGCACTCGGCTTCGAGCTCCCCCTCCTTGGCCCTCACCACTGCGCCCAGTTGCCCGATTGCTGCTTGGACGCCTTTAATGGCGGCCAGGAAGGGATCGGCAGGCCGGCCGGGCACTGCGGGCGCCCAGGCTTCTCCGCGCGATGCCTCCAGGGGGGCCGAGCTCTCCGCCGGGCCTTGCGCCGCCATCCGCCCCGGGCTCTGCCTGCCCGGGGTAGGCTCCGCCGGAGCCAAAGTCTCGGACGGCGGCCGCGTTCCCGCATCGGCCGCCCTGTCCACCGGCCCCGGCAGAACATCCGCCTCCACCGTTATCCGCCCCGGGCTCTCCGCGCCCGGGGTAGGTTCCGCCGGCACCCTTCTTTCGGCTGCCACCTCCGCCTCTCTCCCAGGGGCCGCCACGTCGATTGGCACCTCCGCTGATCCTATGCCGGCCTCCGCCGTCGCAGCGGGCAGGCTCGGCTCTGGCTCCGGCGCCCTCTCTCTCTCCGTCACAACAGCGCCTGCAGCTGGCCTGCGGGAGACAAGTGAAAGTTGTCAAAACTTAGTTCGGGCCGAAAATGCCCATGGAAAGGCGAGAAAGAAGACTCACCGATACCGCCATTTGGCCGCTGGGAGTCTGATGTCCGGGTCCGGTGCCGTCGGTCCGGACTCCTCCCGCCGCCTCTTCCGCTGGGGGCTCGGCTGAGCCACTACGCAGGCCACGGGCGCCGTCGTGCGAACCTCGGGTGCCGCCGGACGGGTCTCGGTCTCCGCCGTGCAGGTCGCAGGCGTCGATGCAGGCCCCATCCGCACCAGGCGCGGCTCCAGCACCGGAAATGCCGCCGCTGCCGTCGGCGACGGCGGAGAATCCGGCACTAGGATCAAGGCCCGGGGTCGTTTTCCCCGGTCTCCCGGCGCCAACTCTTCAACAACTTCAGTGGCGCCCTCCTCTCCGGCACGGCGGCTGCTGCTTGCGGCGGCCCCGTCGCCAGCCCGCGCCGAACTACCAGCGACCTCCTCGCCAAGAAGTTCCTCCAGGCCGGGGAGGTCGGAGGCCTCGGGACTCCGGCTTCGTGGCCGGTCCACGGGCCCCTGGGCATCGAACTCCGGCAGCCCCGCCATGATGGCCACCCGGTTGGGATTGGCGCAGAGCGCCATCTCCGGCCACGGGAGCTCCGCCCGGCTCATGTCCTCCGTCCCGGTGATCACTCAGGTCATCCCTCGCAGCTCTGCCTGCCCCAGATCCCAGCTCGCGCCAATCTGGGTCCTGGTGATGTCCTCCGGCCCGGTGTAGAACCAGCTTGGTCGGGCCCGCTCTCGCAAGGGTGCCAACCGACGACGCAGAAAGTCCACAACCACCATGACTGAGGTCAGCCCGCCCTCGCGCAGTTCCAAGATGCGCTCTAGCACCGGCTTCAGTCTCGCATCTTCTAGCGGCGGCGCCTCCCACGTCGACCGCCGAGGTTCCGCCGCCCTCCCTGGCAATTCGAGGCGCTCGTGGGGGTCGATGTCGACGAAGAACCAGTCCCGCCGCCACTCCTCCCACTTGCTGCGCAGAACCTGGGGAATATAATGATCCCCCAGGCCTTCCCGGAGCCGAAGGTTGCAGCACCCCGCGACGTCCGCCGTGGAGTACCCCCTCTTCTTCCCCACCGGCCGGAGAACGAAGAAATGGCGAAGCAGCGTCGCCGACGGCATCACCCCCACGAACATTTCGCAGAGATGCGCGAAGACCGCCAACGCCACGACGGAATTGGGGCTTAGGTGCGCCATTTGTATGCCGTACGTCTCCAAAACTTGCAGAAAGAAGGCGGAGAACGGCGGCACTAGCCCCGCCGCCACGAAAGAGGTGAAGAGAACGGTCCGCCCAGGGACGGTCGTCGCCGGCGTCAGAGTCGCCGGCCTCACCAACACGGCACCTTCCTGACCCTCCGGTACCAACAGCTTCCTAATCTTCTCCGCCGCCTCCTCGTTCCTCAGACGAGACTCCGGCAAGATGCTGTCCGAAGTCCTATCCCGGCGTCCTCCTCCAACCCTCGTCATCTCAACAGGGTGGAAGGTGTTTTTTGGTGGAGAAGTGGGAGAAGAGAGAATGCTCCGGTCGCCTGGGATTTTCCTGAGGGCTTCGGAGCACCAAGAAGGCAGGAGCGCAAGTGCCAGAGAGCGTAAAAAGGGGAAACGGACCGATCCGTTCCCCCTTTTATATCTCAAAATTCGAAAACTGCCACCCCAGACGGTTCGCTTGGCGAAGCGTCGCCTCGATCGACGCAACTGTCAGACGAATCTCCCGACGATCGCACGATGTCAGCGGTTGCCAGGCGTATTTTCCTCGATCTGCGCGGCGACCGCGCGTGCCGCCCGTATGGTTATCATACCCTTCGGAAGTTGTGTGGACACGCGTCCACTTATTTTCCCGTTGGAACGTACTTGAGGTCTAGGTCCGCAAGGGCTACCTCTCGAAAGCTTACCATATGGCGTCCGCGCTAGCCTTGGCCTCGGTCGCGACGAAGGGCCCATTCGCAGTCTCCGTCCCATCGCCTACCAACGGGCCCGGGGGCTACTGTCGGTGTATTCAGAACCAGGGGTCCCTAAGTCCCGAGGCCAGGCCGGCTATCCACCACATGTCACCACCCTGCGAGGTAAGAAAAAGCTAAGTCCCGGGAGAAGGTGCTCGGGGCCGCCGCCTCTGGTTCCCGAGCACCCTAGTTCCCCGATGATCTGCAGGGTCCAAATACTAAGACCAAAGTGCTCGGGAGAGAGTGCTCGGGGCTGCACGTGGCAGCCCCCGAGGACTCGGTGCCCCGAAGGTCCCACCGAAGTGCTCGGGAGAGAGTGCTCGGGGCTGCACGTGGCAGCCCCCGAGGACTCGGTGCCCCGAAGGTCCCACCGAAGTGCTCGGGAGAGAGTGCTCGGGGCTGCACGTGGCAGCCCCCGAGGACTCGGTGCCCCGAAGGTCCCACCGAAGTGCTCGGGAGAGAGTGCTCGGGGCTGCACGTGGCAGCCCCCGAGGACTCGGTGCCCCGAAGGTCCCACTGAAGTGCTCGGGAGAGAGTGCTCGGGGCTGCACGTGGCAGCCCCCGAGGACTCGGTGCCCCGAAGGTTCGCGCAAGATCATTCAACGACCCGAAGGGTCCCGTCGTCAGGGTGTCATCCAGTCAAAGGCCCAATGCCGCATTTAATAGGCACGCGCGGTCTGACATCCTGACATCCTGACATTCTCAGCTGCCCACGCCCCAGTGTCGGACCCTGCCATGCACTAGCAGGGGGCCGTGGGTCCATTAAATGCACGGGTCCCGTCCCGTTTTTATCCAGGTGCCTCGGGATAACGTTGCCAGAATCGAAGCACTCCGCCTGCCACCCTGCCCTGGCAGAAGAACAAGACAGGGTGGGCGCACTGGGCACCTCTGAGGCTGACCGGTGGGCCCCTTTTAGGGCGCCCCGAGGCTTCCGCAGCGGCTGGTGGTCGAATGCGCGCCGCATTTCTCCACCGCCCCTGTCACTTCGCCAAAATGAAATGATTACGCCTTTCTCCGTGGCACCTTGGCATTCGTGTCCCCTCTTTCCCATTCAGGATATGTTGAGGTCGGCGCGCCTATAAAAGGAAAGGATGGAGAACACTAAAAAAGGAGAAGAAAAAGCCTTCGACCACCAGACGACCAACAATCTCCGACGAACCAGGCCAAAGATAGATCGACAGACACTCGAACCAGCTCGAGTTAAGCTAGAACATAAGAGCCTCAAGCTCTTTGAAAACAGCTCTCCCCTTAGAACCAGATACCTCCTTGAAGAATTCTCTTCAAGGATAAATATAGTGTTCATACAGGAGTAGGGTGTTACGCCTCCGTGCGGCCCGAACCTGTCTAAAACCCGGCGTACCCACTTTTTCTTGCATTAGGGTGATCGTCTCCCGCCAGCCATCGCATTTATTTCCGTTCCCGCTTATTTCCCAAACAAGCTTTTCCAGGATCATCCCCCCGGCCGAATCTCTAAAAAGGGGTCTCTCGGGATCCCTGCGACAGGAGTTCACTCTCCGACAGCTGGCGCGCCAGGTAGGGGTCGAACCTACGGCCTTCTGCTTAGGAAGGTATTCAGAACCAGGGGTCCCTAAGTCCCGAGGCCAGGCCGGCTATCCACCACATGTCACCACCCTGCGAGGTAAGAAAAAGCTAAGTCCCGGGAGAAGGTGCTCGGGGCCGCCGCCTCTGGTTCCCGAGCACCCTAGTTCCCCGATGATCTGCAGGGTCCAAATACTAAGACCAAAGTGCTCGGGAGAGAGTGCTCGGGGCTGCACGTGGCAGCCCCCGAGGACTCGGTGCCCCGAAGGTCCCACCGAAGTGCTCGGGAGAGAGTGCTCGGGGCTGCACGTGGCAGCCCCCGAGGACTCGGTGCCCCGAAGGTCCCACCGAAGTGCTCGGGAGAGAGTGCTCGGGGCTGCACGTGGCAGCCCCCGAGGACTCGGTGCCCCGAAGGTCCCACCGAAGTGCTCGGGAGAGAGTGCTCGGGGCTGCACGTGGCAGCCCCCGAGGACTCGGTGCCCCGAAGGTCCCACTGAAGTGCTCGGGAGAGAGTGCTCGGGGCTGCACGTGGCAGCCCCCGAGGACTCGGTGCCCCGAAGGTTCGCGCAAGATCATTCAACGACCCGAAGGGTCCCGTCGTCAGGGTGTCATCCAGTCAAAGGCCCAATGCCGCATTTAATAGGCACGCGCGGTCTGACATCCTGACATCCTGACATTCTCAGCTGCCCACGTCCCAGTGTCAGACCCTGCCATGCACTAGCAGGGGGCCGTGGGTCCATTAAATGCACGGGTCCCGTCCCGTTTTTATCCAGGTGCCTCGGGATAACGTTGCCAGAATCGAAGCACTCCGCCTGCCACCCTGCCCTGGCAGAAGAACAAGACAGGGTGGGCGCACTGGGCACCTCTGAGGCTGACCGGTGGGCCCCTTTTAGGGCGCCCCGAGGCTTCCGCAGCGGCTGGTGGTCGAATGCGCGCCGCATTTCTCCACCGCCCCTGTCACTTCGCCAAAATGAAATGATTACGCCTTTCTCCGTGGCACCTTGGCATTCGTGTCCCCTCTTTCCCATTCAGGATATGTTGAGGTCGGCGCGCCTATAAAAGGAAAGGATGGAGAACACTAAAAAAGGAGAAGAAAAAGCCTTCGACCACCAGACGACCAACAATCTCCGACGAACCAGGCCAAAGATAGATCGACAGACACTCGAACCAGCTCGAGTTAAGCTAGAACATAAGAGCCTCAAGCTCTTTGAAAACAGCTCTCCCCTTAGAACCAGATACCTCCTTGAAGAATTCTCTTCAAGGATAAATATAGTGTTCATACAGGAGTAGGGTGTTACGCCTCCGTGCGGCCCGAACCTGTCTAAAACCCGACGTACCCACTTTTTCTTGCATTAGGGTGATCGTCTCCCGCCAGCCATCGCATTTATTTCCGTTCCCGCTTATTTCCCAAACAAGCTTTTCCAGGATCATCCCCCCGGCCGAATCTCTAAAAAGGGGTCTCTCGGGATCCCTGCGACAGGAGTTCACTCTCCGACAGGTTAGGTTCTATAAGAAGGCATGAGTTGAATTGAGATATTCAATATATCAAATTGGAAGAGCAAGATTAAGACAAGCTTAGTAGATAACTCATACACTTGATGCTTGTGGGTCATGCCTTGGCGGTGAACCAAATGAAGATAGAAGCGAGGATGATTATCATCATTAGAGAAGAGGAGTTGATGACGAGCCTTGAAGAGTTATGAGAAGCGTCATGGCTTGGATGATGTGTTCGTCAAGTCCTAATGGGATTGCTCAAGGCAAAGGTATAACTAGAATATGTTTTCTAGTTTTGTCGGTCTCAAGGAGTTTAGTGGGAGACCATGTTATAGGATCAATAACCATACTATCAAGAGAGACTGCTGAAAGCATTGCCCGATTGTTGTATCGAGCGCTCAAATCATGGGTTTAGTGTCGGATGGGTTGGTGTTGAGAGTTCATTTAAAGAGTCTAGGGTATCTAAAAGATATTTTAGATTTAACCCTTTGTTGTTGTCGGCCTTGGTGGCGAAAAGTAGTTGTGGCCAATCCTTAATGGTGCTTGGCATATTCCATGTGATACCTAGTTTAATCTTGGATGCTTAAGCTTTGTATATTGGGTGGAAGTATATGAATCGGCTTTTGAGTGTTCCTAGTTTTGATCCAATATGTTTGAGATCAAAAAATTAGGTTGGATGTGTATCCCTCTGAGTAAACTTTCTGTAGAGTCTGAGATCACCGAAATCAGACATCTGATTCAAAATTTATCGCTATTTTTTTGTGTTAATTGTGTTGATCGGATGTTCTGATCCTGATTTTGGATGTTATGATGGAACATCCGATTTTTAGAAATATGGTGTTCTCAGGTTCAAATTAATTTTGGATCGGATGTTCCGATCCATACATCGGAAGTTTCAATATGTTGTTTTTAACAGGTCTGGGTTGGGTTTTGAAGTCCAAATCTGTTATTTTGAACTGATTGGATGTCCCGATATGGAGTCTGAAACCTCTGATGTGGGTTGAAAAGGTGTCCAATGGCTAGTTTTTCAGAGTGGGGTTTAAATACCCCTTCGCCTCCTTACGTGGGAAAGGTTACTTGGCTACCTTTGTGGTGCTTGTGAGAGGTGTTATAACTTAATGTTCCACCTTTGAGTGCTCCCCTCCGCTCTATATCAAGAATCATTTGTGGCTTAGTGAGGATAGAGTGAGGTGCGTGGAGCTTAGGTTGCTCACATGTGTCGCATTAGTTGTGCGTGTTTGAGCACTCGGCGTTGATCGTGCGCGAATCTGGGAGTTTCTTACTCTTGAAGACCACCATCTCCTAGACGATTTGGTGATGTGATTGCCGGTGATCCCCTCAAGTGAAGATTGTGAGGAGGCCCATAAGTGGTAACGGAACTCACCATCTCTAGAGTGGAGGAAGAGTTGGCCATAGTAGAGACGAGGAGTGCATTAGTGCAACTTCGTGAGGAAAAGGGTTCAAATAGACTTGGCTCAAGTGTGACCGAGTTTCATCAATGGAGACGTAGGATATCGGTGGATATCAAAACTTCGGTAACAAATCATTTGTCTCCGTATTTTCTTACTCTTGTACATTACTTTGATATTCTTGCTTGTATGCTTATATGTATGTATATTTGAAAGTGCATCTAGGCCCCCTAAGTGGGTTTTGGCTTATTGATGACAAAACGATTAAAGAACTAACATGCTTTGCGAGTATTGAACAGGTATAAGCATTAGTTGTGAAGGTAAATGACGTTTGACGCCCGCCGAAACAATTGAAGAATCAACGAAGGGCACAAGATAGGGCTTACATTCATTTTACTTTTGAAATTGAGTCTAGGATAGATTTTTTCTTAGATGGATGGATTTAATTGCTTGAATGTGTCTCAATGCTCAAGAGATCCTTTAGAACCACCCAGTTGAGAGACACATTCACTCACGGACACGAAACTCTTTCTGAAAAACTTCAGAGTCCGGAGTCTCCGGTGTTCACCGGATACTCCGGTACTTAGCGTTCAGTCGGAGTCTCCGAGAGCCTCCGGCAGAGAGTCTCGGTTTCGATTTAATCTTTTTAAGAAAAAGACCGGAGTCTCCGGTGTTCACCGGATACTCCGGTAAAATGTTTAGTGTGCAGTCGGAGTCTCCGAGGTAGACTCCGGCAGAGGCTCTCGGTTAGCATTTAATCTTTTTGGTTAAAAGAAATAAAGATCGGAGTCTCCGGTGTTCACCGGATACTCCGGTATCTGGAGATGCCGGAGGATCCGGCTAGTCTCCGGACTTAGTCTGTTTTGGAAAATCTGTCAGGACCGGAGACTCCGGTGTTCACCGGAGACTCCGGTAATTAAACAGAATTGTAACGGCTAGTTCTGACACGTTCGTGACCGTTCTGACGCCATTTTTGGAATTAGGACCGGAGACTCCGGTGTACACCGGATACTCCGGTAAGCTCTGACAAAAACAGTAACGGCTAGTCTGTGAGAGAGGGCTATAAATGCCTCCTCTCTCCATAGCATTTACAGCTTGCTGTGGCTGGTTTTCTTGAGACCTCTTGAGCACTTTAAGAGCATTCAAAGCCCCTCCAATCATCTCTAGAGCAAAATTTGCACAAACTTGAGAGTGTATGTTTGGAGAGGGTTCAAGCCACTTGGGCATTGATTTCTTCATCGAGCATCTACTGCGTTCATCTCTTTTTGAAGCTTTGGGCTTCAAGAAGGAAAGGAGTCGCCTGAAGAGCACCCAAAACTTGTGGTGTGCCTCGGGAAGTTTGTAAGCAACTTCATATTGAGTAAGAATTTCTAGCTTGATCTTTGTGGTCGCTAGAAGAGGATAGGGTTGGAGAAGACCCGGCTCTTTGTGAGCTCCTCAACGGAGACGTAGGCACTTCTTTGTGAGGTGGCCGAACTCCGGGATATATTCTCGTGTTCTTATTTGCGAAACTTACTTTATCGTGTGCATTTGGTAATTTGTCATTTAAATTGCTATAGTGTCAATCTTGCTAGTTTTAAGTGTTATTCTAGCTTTGTAATATCTACTTGACCTAGTGCTACTCTTAGAATCTAGCTGTGGTCTTTAGTTCAAATTTATTCTGAAAATTCCTGTCAGGCCGGAGACTCCGGACTAGACCGGATACTCCGGACCATACCGGAGTATCCGGCAGTTTAATCCGCTATTTTTAGTTTTAATTTTCAGAAAAGCCTATTCACCCCCCCCCCCTCTAGGCACTTTCAATATTGAGTTAAATTCGTGATATTCTATCTAGTTGTTTACCTGCATCGGAACATCCGATGAATAGCATTGGAACATTTGATGAATAGTATTAGAACTTCCGATTGGAGTTTCTTGCATATCTTGCTAGTGAAAGGATCTAATGGCCCTAGAGGGGGTGAATAGGGCACTAATCAATAAACTAAACCAACTACCGATTTCTAGAACAAGGAGCAACCATAGCCTAGAAAGGATAAAAGCATCTAGACTACCTAGCAAGCTAGAAAGATTAGCACACACATGCAAGCATATAGAACATAAGTAAAGTGTAGAATTGAAACTTGCATGAAGAAAATGCTAGAAGCAAAATGTGGAATATAACAAGAGTAGGGAAAGATGACACCGAGTTTTTCTCGAGGTATCGAAGAGTTGACACTCTCCACTAATCCTCATTGCCGCATCCACACAAGTATGTTGCTCCCCCTTGAGTCACCAAGACTCAAGTGCTCACTACTGATTGCCACTTCTCCATCTCCGGATTGGCGGGTATCAAACCAAATACACGAACTTTCTGGGGCTCCCACAAGACCTCCAAGAGCTCACCGAGAACACCTCCAATCTCCACAACTGGCTAGGTGTTGCCAACCACCAAGAGTAACAAGCTAACTGGTTACTTGATCCCAATCAAGCCTAAAACAACAGCTAGATGCACACTTATTACTCCTGAAGCACTAATGGACTCCTTAATCTTCAATTAAGAACACACAAATCACTTCAAGGGCTCTCCATTGCCTCTAGATGATACACAATATGTATGAAAGCTTCTGGGTTGCAAGAGGGACGAATGAAACCAAGTGAGGGGATATATATAGGCTAGAGGTCCAAATCTAGCTGTTGCCTAATCACTCACTTTTTCTGTGAACACCAGATGGTCCAGTGCACACACCTCTGTTAACACCGGACGATCCGGTGAGTTAACTTTTTTCACACGATGATTTGACAATTATGAGTAGCCATTGCAAAATGCTCCGGTGTTCTTCCATATAGCATCACCGGATGGTCCGGTGAGTTATACTCCATTTCCTTAAATAAACAAGCTTCTGTTAAATAGTCCGATGATTAAGTTTCTGGACAATCCGGTCAGTTCAACTCTGATTTTCTTCAAAAAACGATCCTTCTGTTAAATGGTCTGGTGTATGAGTCCTTCAGATCATCGGATAATCTGGTGCATATAACTTCAAATTTCTTTGAAAAATGAATCTTTTGTTAAATGCTCCAGTGCAAAATTCCTTCCATCTCCGGACAATCCGGTGAGTTCATTTTGAACCTTCACAGATAAGAAAAATGGTCCGGTGAGTAAAATTCTTCTCACACCGGACAATCCGGTGACAACAATCCTCCTGGAACTCGTCCAATTCAATTGACTTTGAGTTCTAACTTCTCATACATGTATTTCTTTGAGCTACCTAGTGCTAGATTTTCGCAGGTGTGCATCCAACTATGTCTAGATAGAACTAGGTCAAGCTACAACACTTAGCCCCCCTCTATAGTACGGTCAAAAGACAAAAATAAGACCTATAACTACTCTAAGTGTCTTTTATCACCTTGTGACACTTAGATCTAGAAGATCCTTAATTTTGACAAGAAAAGTCTTTTGATAGACCAATAGAATTCCATAAGGGACCAAGAAAAAATATTCAATCATTGTGAATTAAAGAATTTGATTTTCTTCAAAACATACGCATTAGTCACAATGATACGATTATCATTAATCACCAAAACACTTACCACTTATCTAGGGGCCTAGATGCTACAATCTCCCCCTTTTTGGTGATTGATGACAACACAAAGAAATAAGGAAATGAAAAAGAAGAACACCCTATCATACTAGGCATTAACGGCATATAACAAATAAGCAAAAGAAAGCTTAGAACTAGAACAACCTATCATGCTAGTAGAATAAGAAATAAAACAGAGCACGAAAGGAAACACAATGCGATGACAAACAAAACACATCAATTAAGAAAAAAATAGCTTATCATTACATCAAAATCCATGAAAATCCAACACTTCGACCCTATACTACCCAAGCTCCCCCTAAGTCTATGAACTAAAAAAGCTCACTAGTCACTCATCTACCTCTCTCCAAAAGACTCCCCCTATCATCTAGACTCTCTCCCCCTTTGGCATCTAAGCACAAAAAACCACACTCCTAAACATCTAGAGGAGAGGAGGAAGTTGGCACTGCTAGAGATGGTCGTACCTCGAACTATGAGCCTGATTCTGTATCTGAATCCGATAGCTCAACAGTTGCAGGGTTAACAGCTGGCTGAGAAGGCTGAGCTGACTCTAACAGTGCCTCTGAGACTATAGCTGGGTCGAGCTGGTAGAAGTAGGAGTACCCTAAGTAGCCATCTCTTGAAGTGTTGCATCGAGCTCCTCGAAGGCAGGCTGAACAACTGGAGGAGTCTGAACAGGTTGCTGCTGAGAAGGCACTGTCGGCTGTGGAGAGTCCTCAAAGTGAAGAGCGCTAGTCATAGGAGTAGACAACGAAGGTAGAACTGGCCTCGTCGTAGTCCCGACAGGCTGAGAAAATACACCAGTGCTGAAGAGATGTGACAAAGGGAATGCTGACACTGGTGTTCCCAAGAGTCCACTAACATTGCCCGGGAGAGGAGGTGCTGGGAC
The DNA here is from genome assembly GCF_958298935.1 of Phragmites australis. Lineage (NCBI taxonomy): Eukaryota > Viridiplantae > Streptophyta > Magnoliopsida > Poales > Poaceae > Phragmites > Phragmites australis. The sequence continues at coordinate 22,439,746 of NC_084940.1, read as the reverse complement.
TGGTGCCCGAGGAGCAACTGGCAGCTGAAGACCTGATGCCTAAAAGGGAGACCCAAGACATCCAGAAATAAAGGTGAATATGCAGTCATTGTTCTCTCGATCGGCCTGAAGAGCTGCTAAGGTAGCATGCTGCTACTGCTAGAGTGACTGCATCATCATGAGCTGTTGCTCCTGCTACCGAAGCACGTCTGCCTGAAGCTTGGTCTGCTGCTCTGCCTGGGCTGCCTGCTGCTGCTGCTGCATTAGTTGAAGAATAAGAATGAATTCTAATGGTGGTGCAACAGGGGGCACGAAGGTCGTTATCTCAGGTACGGAAGGAATTGTAGAAGTGGGAACAGCCTGAGAAGACCCTCCTACCTCAGCATCATGTGACCTAGCGACTGGTCGAAAGAACTCAAGATCTGAAGAATCCAAGTTGCTGTCACTCAAGAAGAATGCGTGCGGGAGCTCTGCCTTGGCCGCTGCAAGGGCCTGCTCCTTTGCTGCTCTCTCTCTAACATCAACTGGCATCCGCTCCTGAGCATGAAACATCGCACACTGGTCTCGTCGCCTGTACAAAGGTGTTGTGGGAGTATAAATATTATAGTGTGTAGGTGGCTGCTCGTAGGCCTGGACGAACTGGGAAAATCTGACCGAATAAGCAATCATGTGGGATATGAAATGTGCATAATGTTGCTATCTATTCATGGTCATCCCCTCAACAATCACACCCTCAATCTCACAAAGAATCAAGTCAACCACATCAAATCTCTGGTGAGTGAGGATGAAGAGTATCAGCCAATGCTGCAAACTAGTGATCGCCTCTCCATATCCAATCCTCGGAAGAAGGCTATGTCTCAATGCCATATGTAAAGCCTTTTCCTCAGGAATCAGCATATCTGGCACTCTTGTTAATCCTGGAGTAAAAGGCGGCTAGAAGATCGGTCGAATCTCATCGTCTGTCGGAAAGACTCCACCAACGAGAGGACGGCGGGGTGGCTGCGCATGATGATGAACAATCTTGTGTAACCATCGGGAGCTCGCCTGAAGACCCAACGCCTCTAAAATGTTGTTCTGGTAGAGTCTAAAGCTCTCACCTTGGAACATAAACTGAATGAAGTTCCTCTCGTGTGCTATCTAGACCGTGGCATAGAATACTCTTACCCAATCCTCAACATACTGGCCCACTCTAGATACCAACTCAGCTATTCTAGGAATAGACTCAAAGTGAACTCTCATATCAACTCCACCAGCTGCCAACTCAAGATAATGCTAGTTAATCTTCTCGTGCATGCCCAAACTGACTCTCCTCCTAAGATAGGAAGCATGAAAGCTCTCCTGGAGAATAGTCCAGAACCTGGGGTTGACCCCCTCATCCCTCTGTGGGGGTAAACCACTCGTCGATCTGCACAAATCTGAGCTTCTTAATCCTGGGGGACTTGTAAGAGGTCAAGTCCAATAATCTAATCTCCTCCTAAGGTTGTGGCTCCTCTGTCTGATCTGACTCAGAGTCTCCCCGAGGCTCCTGATGAGCCCTCTTCTGGCTCTCCTAGCCAGACAGAATCAATCCCAACCCAGCAATCTGACGAGTGCGGGTGGACTGATGCGACGGAGTCGTATCTGTGTCTCTGATCTGCAACCCTCGCTGAGAAATTAGAGCATCGGCGGCGGCAATCGTTCGATCCCAGTCCTTCTACTCTTTTGTTTTCTTCTTCTTAGACTACTCAACGGCCTTACCCTTGTTGCGGCGTTCATGACACATCTAGAAGATCAAAAGATGCAATATGGATGAGTGAGAGTTTCAGATGTTTGAAATTTGAATGAAATTTACCCGAAATTGAATCCTAAGCCCCAATTTGAGGAGAATTTAGATGAACATGCTAGGGATTCAATATTGTGACACTAATTGAGGTCCAATTGCATAAGATATGACCTTAATTGAAGCAATTTGACTCAATTTTCCTTGAATTTTGCATGAAATTTGAGTGAATTAGAGGAAATTCAAGCTAGGGTTTACAAAAATTGGAAAACTCAAAGAAATAGAGCTCACCACGAGAAGAAGGAAGATTTGGAGACTTGAGATGAGCTCCTTGTTGGCCGGCGGTGAGTTCTAGCGGCAGCGGCGAGAAGAATTTGAGCGGCGGTGGCCCTGGTCTTGCGGTGGCTTGGCGGATTGTAGCGCTGGAGATTGGCGAGCGGCGTCTACAGTGGTGGAGGCCAGCAGCGAGGCTCTGGAGGCAGAGCAAAAAGCGCCGAGCGGGGCAACACTGTGGCAGCGAAATGGCGATGGAGGAGGAAAAGGCTTAGGTGTCGGGTCTGAAAGAGAGGAGGCCGAGCGGACGAGAGAGATATGACAGGTGGGTCCCGCCAATATTGTGAACACCAGATTGTCCGGTGATGACGAGAATGAGCACCGGACAAAACACCGCACTATTTAATAGAACCTTTGAAATTTTGCATCTCCGCTGAAAACTAAACACCGGATAGTCCGACATCTGGCCATATGCTCACCGGGTCATTCTGTCTTAAAAATTCCAATTTGCACACCGGATGGTCCGGTGAAGTGAACTTTGAACTCGCCGGACTATCTCTTTCCACTGAGAATTTTCTGCCTCTAAAAAGAACACCGGAAGGTCCGGTGATGCCAACTTGAAGAGCACCGGACAGATTTCCAAAAATCTTAGCAAAAGCCAACAACCAAGCATTGGACGATCCATTGGGATTAACCAAGAGAGCACCGAATCATCCGGTGATAACGAAAGATATCTGCTGAACTAAGATCTAGCGCTGAGTCCAAACTTCAAACAACCACACAACGAAAACACATGTTTGGACCAGTTTGAATGAAATGTCACCCTCTCAAACACTCATTTTCAAATATTTGTCAAAAGGCTATCTTATAATAATTTCAAAATAGGCAATAAAAAATTAAAGAAAGAGGAGGAAAACTCAAGGAAATGTTTGAGCCATATTGCCAATGAATTCAAATATTAAGGCTTTAAATTCACAAGGACATGACTCAATAGGCATTAAACACTTATATCTTTCTAATCACACTTATGGAGGTGTATGTTCACATGGAAAGCGAACAACATTCTCAAAGAATGATATTCTCCTTTGTGATCTCTATCGCCAATGCACATGCAATGCATATGAAGTGCATGAATTTAAACATGAGTGCAAATTATATGGCATGTGAATGCATAGCATAAATGAAACTATCTTGCCATATTACTTCCCTTCTCAAGCTTCTTCATGGTAAACCCAACAACATACCTTGAGAGAAACTAGGGAACCACCGTCTCAAGCAAAACCCATGTTCACCACTATCTTGAGAAGGTTAGACAAGCCCCTATCACTAATGCATCTATATGACAAAAGCATCACATGATATTTAAAGCATCTATAACGTTTAGCTCACTTTACAACCTACTAAATGTGGCTTCATTTAGAGGTTTCGTGAAGATATCCGCCAGTTGATCTTCCGACCTTACACCACTAAGAGATATATCATTTTTAGCCACATGGTCTCTAACGAAGTGAAGACGAATATCAATGTTCTTTTTGCAAGAGTGTTGAATCGGATTATTTGCAATTTTTACGGCACTCCCGTTGTCACAAAGGAGTGAAACATTCTCTAGATTAACACCAAAGTCTAACAAGGTTTGCTTCATATAAAGGATTTGAGCACAACATGCTCCAGCGGCTATATATTCGGCTTCCGCGGTAGACAAAGCTACGGAATTTTGCTTCTTAGACGACCAAGAAACAAGGGACCGCCCTAGCAAGTGGCACCCACCCGAAGTACTCTTAAGATCCATACGGCATCCGGCAAAGTCCGAATCCGAGTAACCCAAGAGTAGGAAACTAGCACATTTGGGATACCACAAGCCTATGCTAGGTGTATGCTTAATATATTTCAAGATTCTTTTTACGGTGCTAACATGAGATTCTTTAGAATTAGCTTGAAAGCGAGCACACATGCATACACTAAATATAATATCGGGTCTAGATGTGGTAAGGTAAAGGAGAGACCCAATTATAGAATGATAAAGCTTTTGGTTAATTGATTTACCCGATTCATCCAAGTCGAGATGTCCATTGGTAGGCATTGGAGTCTTGATTGGCTTGCAATCATCCATCTTGAATTTTTTGAGAATATCCTTCGTATACTTCTCTTGATAGATGAAAGTCCCTTCCTTCAATTGCTTGATTTGAAACCCAAGGAAGTAGGTTAGCTCGCCAATCATTGACATCTCGAACTCTTTTGACATCAAGTCCCCGAATTCCTTGTAAAATTCCTTGTGAGTTGAACCAAAGATTATATCATCAACATAAATTTGACAAAGGAAAAACTCATTGTCGATGATCTTTGTGAACAATGTGGTGTCCACCCTTCCGATCTTGAATCCTCGATTGATTAGGAAGTCATGAAGGCGCTCGTACCAAGCTCTTGGGGCTTGCTTGAGTCCGTAGAGTGCCTTGTACAACCTGTAGACATGATTAGGATATCTATGGTCCTCAAAATCGGGAGGTTGTTCAACATATATAAGTTCATTAATGAAGCCATTTAAGAATGCACTCTTCATATCCATTTGATAAAGCTTAATATTATAATGTGAAGCAAATGCAAGAATGATATGTATAGCTTCTAGTCTTGCCATGGGAGCAAATGTTTCACCGAAATCCAAGCCTTCCGCCTGTGCGAAACCTTGAGCGACTAATCTTTCCTTGTTTCGAACCACCACACTGTTTTTGTCTTGTTTGTTGTGGAAGACCCATTTTGTACCTATGATATTCTTGTCTTGAGGCCTCTCTTCAAGTATCCAAATTTCGTTGCGGGTGACATTGTTAAGTTCATCTTGCATTGCCATCACCCAATCCAGATCTCCCTTTGATGGACTCCCAATGATCAAATCAATTGGATGATCCTTTGATATATGAGTTTGCTTCACTTGTGGCCCTTGTGGTGTGTCTTGTGGTGGTCCAACGTCTTGAGTTTGAGCTTTCTTTTAAGAGATGTGTATATCATGTGTTGAAAGATGTTGTTCATCCTTTTCTTCATCTTGATCCACTTGGGGTGCTAAGGAGGTATGTGGAGTGGAAGTGGTAGGCATGCGTCGGTGATATGGGATCCGGGGGTTCCTGAGTTCTGAGGCCAAGACAACGCGGTACCACATGGTGCCTTCCATCGGGGACCACCTCCCCTGGGACCCGAGGGAAGCATGGTCCGGGAGTGGGTGCTCGGGGCCAAGAAAAGTTGGTCCCCGAGCATTCAGAGGTCCCCGAGCACCCAGAGAGCCCCGAGCACCCAGCAAGCCCCATGCCGGTGGACCCCGTAGGGACTCCATGATGAGGTGTCGGTTGGTGGGAGGCCCGATGCCGCATTTTATGGGGAGCGTGGACGGTCACATCCAACCACTCTCCCCCATGCCCGCCATTCTGAATACGTCAGTCCCTGCCGCCGCCTGGCAGAAAGGTATGGGCACAATTAATACAGCAGGTCCCATGCATGTTCCCTCGTGGGGCCCATGAAGAAAGATGGCTTGAAGATATCTTTGATGGGCTTGAGGCCAGCTGTCGGTGGATGAACGCCGTGAGCAGGGATCCTAAGGGACTCCTTTTGAGATTCGGCCGGGGGCTGGTCCTGGAACTACCTCGTATGTGAGATTAATGTGAGTGGGTCTTAGGCGGGATGGATCGTCAGCTAGTAGAAATGAATGCACCAAGAATTTAGACAAATTCAGGCTATGCGGAGGCGTAATACCCTACTCCTGTGTGTCCAGTATGTTATCAATGCTCCTCTCCTTTCGTCTCTCTCTTTTTTTCTTCTTCTTACAAAGTGCTCCCCCCCTTTATCTACTGGGGGGAGGCCATTCAGGGAATGCCTAGAACGAGGGCACAAGTTCTCATAAACAATAAATGGAAAGTGACCATCATTGGTCTACAGTTGATGTTACAGAGGGTTAAAAATACATCCCTCAGACAGTTCCATCTGTCTTCGCGTTCCAGCTTTAGTTGGCGCAGGGGCGCCCACCGGCCAGCTTCTGTACTCTCTCATGCCCGTTTGGTCAGAGTAGGTCTGACTCGGTCTGATATAACAGGGCGATAAGCCTCAAGCCCATCAAATATATCTTCAAGCCATCTTTCTTCATGGGCCCCGCAGGGGACATGCGATGTGACCTACCGTATTAATTGTGCTCATGCCTTTCTGCCAGGCGATGGTAGGGACTGACGTATTCAGAATGACAGGCGTGGGGGAGAGTGGTTGGATGTGACCGTCCACGCTCCCCATTAAATACGGCATCAGGCTCCCACCGACTGACACCTCATCGGGGAGTCCCTACGGGGTCCACCGGTGTAACACCCTGATTTTTAGAATTTACAACTTTTTAAAATTTTCTAAGATTACTGAATAGCTTCACCAGTAGAATAGGTTTAAAACCTATTTTCTTAATCACAATCAATATAGATTATTATTTTGTGTGCATTGCATGCTGAGTTTTGTTAGGAGCCAGGTAAATGCATTAGAGTTCGTTTTCTTTTCTTTCTCTTTGGTGTTTTGAGTGAAAAAGATTTTGAAAAGGTTTTTATAAAACTCAGTAGTGAATAAGTGAAGGAACTTAATGGTTGGAATTCAAAATCTTTGAATTCATCATCTATTAAATTATTGATCATACCTGATCCTTCTCTAGATCAATTCAAATTTTATCCAAATCCTTGTTTAAAGTCAATCTCTCCTCTTTCTTAGATTCTACCCAAATCCAAATTCAAATTCCTTATCTACTCCTATTCTTGTTCAACCTCATTTTTTCGTTTCTCTTAAATTCACTTCAAACTAAAATCAAATTCAAACCCTATTCAAATTTCTCTGCAAAAGTTTCTTTTCTAAACCCTAGATATACCTAAAGTGTCTTTTGGCTCAATCTTGCTCAAGTCCAAATCCTTAGCCAAATCTTCTAGATGGCCCAACAAAAGATCCACGAAATCTGCAAATTTTTTCGGAGTCCTGGATACCCTCATCTTCTCATGAAGTTTCAGAGTTCAAAACGGCCTCAAATGCAAATCTTGACAATACCAAAGTTGTAGGTGTCGTCGAGAGCTTCCATTTGAAACTATGGAAGTCACCTTTTGGATAATGGAGCTAGGAGTTATGGCCCCCGAAATCAGTGCTGCGCAGATAAGTCCGAGTTCAAATAGTTTAGCTTGTGGCACATTTTTGGAAATCAAGATGACGTTTTTAGAAGTTCCAATGACTACAAAAGTTGTAGATCTTTTCGATTACTACAATTTAGAATCAAGAAACATCCAATTTGGAGTCCGTACGATGAAGATATCATCATTGGAATATAGAGTTGCGAAAAAGGAAATCGTAACCGACTCGAACTCGAATCCGATTTGTGTTCGGTTTGGACTCCACCTCAACCAGACGCCCCTAGCCCTATAAATATGAGCTGCACACCCTCTCCTACCCCTATTCCATGCCTCCAAGCCCTAGAAGTCGCTGCTTCCCTGTCCGTGCATCGCCGGAGCACCGCCGTTCGCCAGAGCCGCCGCCGCTGCCGTCGCCCGTGATGCGCTACATCGTCTTCTCCGCAAATCCTCCTTCCTCGACAATCAAAGTAATGTGAGGACCCCTTATTCTCCTTCCTTACTACTTTTTTAGCATCATACTAAGTCTCTATCTAAGCCCTAGCCCCGGCCAAAGCCCGTTCTACGCTGCCATGGTCGTTGCCGTCGCGGACAGCCGCGATGTAGCCGATTGGCATCGACGTTCCTGATCGACCAGAGGTCAAATTACCAAGCCCTTTCACCAGTGCATGTCCCATGATGTTCCCCATGCCCTCACCAACCAGTTCGGCCAGTAGAGTAGCCAAACCACCATAATTAAGATTGACATACCCGCTGTCCGGTTTCTAGACGCGTTCTACGCGCGCACCGGATTTGCATTCACGTTTGCCGTCAATCCGAAAGCCGTATGGATGCCCCAACCGCGTCATGGCATGTCCCCATTGAGTTCTACATGACCCTATCAGCCCATCCCCATTTGTGCAGCGACACGACCAGGACGCCAATGCCAACCACAGCTTGTTGCTGCCATCACCCGTCTCATCTCTGTTGATCGTTCTTTCTTTCAGTGGATGATCTACCAAAACCCATGCCATAGCATTGTGTTCTCGGGTTATATGAACATCTTTGTTCAAACGGTTTGTCAAATTTCATAGCCAATCTCCTGGAACACGAGCGTCTTTGTTCCTACATCTGTTCGCGGTCACCACCAAACCTAGAAGCAGTCATCGCTGTTTTGCCACTACCTCGGATGACCCCTTCCCAAAACAACTGTACCATTGAGTTGGTCTTTCCGCGTTCTACGCCATGCTTCCATCGTTTCACTGAAACACCACTGAAGCCGACATCGATGTTTGTGTCCACGTGCCCGATCGCCATCTGCGACGAAACCCGAACCACCACCGCTACATAGAGTGACCAGTTGTATCCTTAACCTAGAAGCGCAACCTTCAGCCTTTTTGATCCATCATAGGTGGTCGATACTAGATCACAGCGTATCCCTTCTTTAATCCAAGATGGTACTTGCATAGTATGCCAAGTCAGCGCCACATCATTCTCCTTAGCCTAGTCAGTGAAGTCTAGTCTGCCCTATACTTCTTGAATCTTGCGCAATGATGTTGTCAAACCTAACACAGTGATTGTGCGATAAAACCTTTTCCATAGGAAGATAGTTCCGGAAAATCAGCATTTCCTTTCAGTCTAATCCATCTTCTGAAAGCCCGTTCTATTTTCATCTTAACTCCAATTTAGGCTTATTCTTGTGTCTAAATGTTTCTAAAATCATCCCTATCCAGCCATAGTATTTTTAAAGTGTTTTTAATGATGTTTGGTATGTTGTTCTTAGTGTTTGCTTTGTGTTGTTTGTCGGTAGTTCTCGCGATTAGTCGATAACATTCCGAAGCAGTTCGAGGGACTTCAAGACCAAGATTTCGACAACACTGAGCAGTATTGGGAAAAAGGCAAGTGTCCTTGATTATCTTGAACCTATGTTTTTAAATGTTTTGTTTTACAAAATTGCATGCAGTGTCTGTCAATATGATGGGTAGTCACTTATGATAGGGTTTACCTATGATAGGGTTTTCCCTAGATTTTCCCTTATCATCCCTTGGAACCTAGATGGTTTATGGTTAGGTGTCTTTTATGGGTAGATTGCTTAGCCATGCTTTTGGGATGTTGATAAGTGTCATAATCTTGACTAATGAACATATGCAACAATGGTCGTTAATGTGTTAATGGTTTAGCAACATGGGATTTTAGGCCTTGAGCAAAGTGGTTTTGATGGTTTTCATGATTATGATGTTGGTTTAGTGTTTGCTCAAGTAACCTAAGTAAGGACCTGTTCGTGGAGCGACAACCCAAGAAATATTGTACCAACCACGAGACCTGGTATGGGACAAACCTAGCCTATTAATTAGTGGATTCCAGTCTTGTGCGTGCCAAACGGAAGGGTGGTTGTGTGGGGATGGCAATGGCTAGAACCATTTGGTTAGTGGTATGAGATGTGTAGTGGAAGGGAAGGGTGAAAACTTTCCGGAGCTACAAGACGCAAAAGGGGGCTTCTGGGTGGTGTGAATGCCACTTTAACGGCGGTGAAACCTAGCGGGCGTGCACATACTAGATGAAACTTTGTAACGGCTTTGAAGTGACTTTCCGAGCGACACACCACTGGCATGTGTTAAGTGTCTAGCTAACATGGCAACATATAAATCACGACTTGTGGGGAAAACTGGACAACCTCTACAGAGTGTAAAAACTGTTATAACAGCCGTGCTCATGGTTATGAGAGACTTGGATCCTCACATGATTAGATGGTTGTGGTTATGAGTTTGGTTGTGGTTATGGTTCTGGTACAGGGAGTACTAGATGGTTGTGGTTATGGTTCTGGTACAAGGAGTACTAGATGGTTGTGGTTGTGGTTTTGGTTATAGTACAGGGAGTACTAGACGGTTATGGTATACAAGGTGGGGAGCCTTGTATGCTGGGTGTTGCACTGTATGGGTTACATTTACTTAATAATTGCTTAATGCTTTTGAGTCCAAATATCTTTTCATTACTCACATTTACGCAAATATACCATGTGTTAGCCTATTCTTGATATAAGCATGCATATCATTATCTTTCCACACTTACTGAGTGCGTCGTGTGCTCACACTTGCTATTTTCCCTATGCCATGCAACATGTATGCTGCTGCTCAATGAGTGAATGTTGAAGACTGTCAAGACGAGGTTGCAACATTCTAGGTGCGTGTCTCCCGGTCGGTTGCCTGCGGTGTTGTTGGGCACCAATGCTTCTGTTCCGTTGTAAATATCTTCATAGAAGACAATATATGTTAATTGCTGTAAGAGTTTAACGTTGTTTAATAAAAGTATTGCTTTTGTTACTTCACCTGTGACGTCCTTATGTGTGTTGAACATCCTGGGCACACATAAGCCATATCTAGTTTTGGCCGTTAAAACCGGGTGTGACAACCGGCATGGGGCTTGCCGGGTGCTCGGGCTCTCTGGGTGCTCAGGGACCTCTGGGTGCTCGGGGACCAACTGTTCTTGGCCCCGAGCACCCACTCCCGGACCGTGCTTCCCTCGGGTCCTCGGGGAGGTGGTCCTCAATGGAAGGCGCCATGTGGTACCACGCTGTCCTGGCCTCGGAACTCGGGAACCCCCGGATCCCATATCACCGACAATGGCGATCTCTACCAGCGCGGCATGAACGATGTCCTCCTGAAATGCATCACCCGGGAAGAAGGCAGTGAGATCCTCACCGAGATCCATGAGGGCAAGTGCGGTGGCCATGCATCGTTCCACACGCTGGTCGGGAAGGCCTTTCGGCAAGGTTTCTACTGGCCAACAGCCCTCCTGGACGCTTTCGAGCTGGTTTGGCGCTACAGGGTGTGCCAGTTCCACGCAAAACAGATTCACCAGCCAGCTCAGGCTCTTCATATCATCGCCCTATCTTGGCCCTTTGCGGTCTGGGGGCTGGACATCTTGGGTCCATTCCCCTGAGTAGTCGGGGGCTATGAGTACCTGTACATCGCTATCGACAAGTCCACCAAGTGGCCGAAGGCTGTCGGTGACATGGGAACTAGGGGTCCCCGAGTTCCGAGGCCAGGACAGTAGAAATGCCACGTGGCATTCTCCCTCGGGGACTATCTCCCCGAGGTCCGAGAAGACCCAGTTCCGAGAGGGGTGCTCAGGGCCATGAATAGTGGTCCCCTAGTACCCGAGTTCCCTAAGGACCCGTGATGGTAGTTTCGGGAGAGGGCGCTCAGGGCCATGAACAGTGGTCCCCGAGTACCCAAGTTCCCTGAGGATCGAGAAGAGTCATATCCGGGAGAGGGCGCTCAGGGCTATAAACAGTAGTCCCCGAGCACCCAGAGTTCCCCGAGGACCTCAGAGGCCCCTTGCCGGTGGACCCCATAAGGGCTCAACGGTGAGGTGTCAATTGGTGAGAGGCTTGATACTGCATTTAAGAGGGAGCGTGGCCTGTCACTTCCAACCACTCCCCCCATGCCTGTTGCCAGTCCCTGCCACCACCCGTCAGGGAGGCGTGGGGGCATTTAATGCGACGGGTCCCATCGCACGTCATCATGCGTGGCCCGCTCTGACCGAGCGATCATGCAGGGTAGTTCGGCGGCTGCCCGGTGGGCCCCCCTCCTGCAAACGGCTAAAGCCGTGTGTAATGAGCGACAAGACCGGCCGGGGATGCACTTTTCAACCCCTGTAACGCCGAGCTGCAGCCTATGATGGTTGCTTTCCATTTATGGCTCATAGGGACTCGTGCCCTCCTTTCTGGGCACGCCAAGCCTCCCCGACGGTATAAGAAGGGGGTGGACACCCCGGAGAAGAAAAGGTTGGAAAACAGACAAGACTCATACATGCTAACAAGGTCCAGAAGGTCAAGCACAAGTCTGAGAAGCCGAGCAGAGGTTTACGAAGATTGAAGCTCTAGACTTAGACAGAAAAACTTGTAATAGAAGAGATCCACAGAGAGGCATTCCCAGAGCATTTATAGCATACACACAAGAGTAGGGTATTACGCTCCGTGCGGCCCGAACCTGTCTAAAAATCCCTTGAGCATTTACTCCCACTAGCATCTGATCATCCGTCACGCCTGCATCCCACATACTCTCATTTAATTCACGTACAAGGTAGATTCAGAATCATCCCCCTGGCCGAATCTCAAAGGGGGTCCCTCAGGATCCCCGCTTGAGGAGTTCATCCTCCGACAAAGGCAGTCCAAGTAATCAAGGTCAACAAAAACACGGCGGTCCACTTCATCCGCGGCATCACAAGTCGCTTCAATGTCCCGAACAGGATCATCACCGACAATGGCACAGTTCACAAGTGCCCTGTTCGGGAATTCTGTGAGGACCTCGGGATCAAGCTTTGCTTTGCCTCTGTTGCTCATCCCTGTAGCAACGGATAAGTGGAGCACGCGAATACCGAGATACTGAAGGGGCTCAAGAACCGGACCTAAGACGTGCTTGCAAAGCATGGGAAAGGGTGGATCGATGAGCTACCCGTTGTGTTATGGGCCAACCGGACCATGCCAAGCTGAGCCACCGTGGAGACTCCTTTCTTCCTCGTCTACGGCGCCGAAGCTGTCCTCCCCTCCGAGCTTACACTCGGCTCACCTCGGGTGAATGCATACTCGGAGGGTGAAAAAGAACAGCGAAAACGTGACGACGTCGAGTACTTGGAAGAGCGTCGACAATGAGTTGCCGTCCGAGCCGCCAGATATCAGCAGAGCCTGAAGCGCTACCATCAAGCCGTGCCCGGGCCCAGTCGCTCGAGGTTGGGGATTTGGTTCTCCGACGCGCTCAGATGCGCGAAGGAAAGACCAAGCTCTCCTCCATGTGGGAAGGCCCCTTCATCGTGACTAGTACCCCACGGCAAGGCTCGTCTCGATTGGCCACAGAGGACGGGAAGCCTCTCCTGAATGCATGGAACATCGAGCACCTTCGTAAATTTTATCCATAGGTAAGCGTGTCTGTGCTCGGGCCAACTAGGCCAGGGGTCTTTCCCCTGCCCAAGTTGGCCGGTGGCTGATACCAACCACGTAAGTTATCACTTGCCATTTAAATTTGTCACGTTTATATGAATCATTAATATACACCTATATTGCTCTTGTTCCGAGTTTTCCTCTGGAATCCATGCATTAATCTGCTTGGTGAGATGCTCGACTCGCGCGTGAAAAACACGCTCTCTCGTTTTCCCGCTGACAAAAAATGGATGCCAGTCGGTATGCATCACAGGTGACGATCACTGACCTAAGTCCTTTGTGGTAGGCTGTGGTGCCCGGCTGCTGTGGCAATACCCCAAGCACTACCAAGACTCTGGGGTTCTCAGGTGGTTCTACCGCTCGAGCATGACTGGTTAGGACCACTTAGTCCCCGGGGGCTGGCTGTCAGTGCTCGGCCTGGTTAGTCTCACCCCGTGCACCACCGAACCATGGGACCTCTTGGTCGTACCTCCGTCTGTGCACTTCGCCGGTCTGGGCATTCGAGAGGTCGCGGGTCAAAAATGAGAGCAAGCTATAATAAGTACCACGCTGACAAAGCGCACCAAGCAAAGAAACCTTGCCCATTTGAGCTTGCAGGGAAATGCTCGAGAATCAAGCGACCTGAGTACCAGGGCATCTGTACCCAAAGTGCTGCCGAGCCTCGGGGGTTCTCGAGTAATCCTACTACTCGAGCATGAGTAGTCAGGACGACCTAGCCCCCGGGAAATGCTCAGGTGCTAAAAGGATGACCTGGGGGCTAAAGCGCTCTGCACAAGGGAATCCACGTTCCCGGGCGCCCTGAGCACCGGGGCATCCACCCTTTCCTTCCTGGCCTGGTCGGCCGGGAGGCTGACACAAACTCGGTAAGTTACTACTTGGGGTATCTTCATAAAAAAGTCATGTGAATTTCCGTTCATACATACTTAATAACTATTGTTCCCGAGTTATTCTCGGAACCCTCTTGTGCTAACCTGCTCGGTGAGGCAATCTCCTCGTGCGCAAAACCCCACCCTCATATTTGCTTTTCCGGAACGACAAAGATGAACGGTAGTTGATGTACCGCACAGGCGGCGATCGCTGACCTAAGTCCTTTATGGTAGGCTGTGGTGCCCGACTGGCAAGGCAGTACCCCAAGCACTACCGAGTCTCTGGGGTTCTCGGGTAGTCCTACCGCTCGAGCATGAGTGGTCAGACCTAGTCCCCGGGGATGGCCTGTCGGTGCTCGGCCTGGTCAGTCCTACCCCGGACACCACCGAACCATGGGGACTCTTGGTTGCATTTCCGCCTGTGCGTGTCTCCGGTCTATATGTTTGAGAGGTCACGAGACAAAAAGCGTTCACTAGTCCCGGCGGGTACCGTGCCAAGTGGACACACTTCCCGAGCAAAAGTTTTTTTTTGTGTCTATTCGACTTAGCAGCCGCGTACCTGCGAGCACCCAGGGGCTATGCGCCCCGAGCACAGGATCCTACGTGCGGGCTCAGGGGCTGGATGCTCGGGAGCCGAGTACCCCAAGCACTACCAAACCCCTAAGGGTCTCGGGTAGTCTTGCTGCTCGAGCATGAGTGGCTAGGGCAACCTTGTTCTCTAGGGTAAACTGCCGGTGCTTGGCCTGGTCAGTGCCACCCTGGGCATCAGTACAAATGAAATCGAGGAAGGAGAAGTACAAAATGGAGTACGATTCCAAGGACGGCTTCTACTATACTGAAGGGAGCCAATCAATAGGGAATCACTTCCAGAATTACAACTTTCATAAAGAAGAGAAACCCTAACTCCTTGCGGGCTACGGAGGAGATCACGCGTCATCACTGCTGTCGCTGCCTAGGCCAGGCTCCCGCACAAATTTTTTTGCCACTTTGGTGGCAACTTCGCGAATGGCTACCCAAGCGGTGGCTTCCTCCGCCTCAACCATGCCCTGCCGCGCTGGCTCTAGCGGGAAGGCGGGGTCTCAGCTGTGGTAGCAGGTGAGAACGTGCTCGGCCACATCCTGGGCTAGCGCATGCCCCTCCCGGGTCGCCAGTTCCTAGACCGTGGCAGGGAGAGCCTCGAGTCGCCGAGCGATCTCCGAGAACCCAAGGGCAGGATGACCTAGCATGTCCAGCCCTTGGGAACCCACCGTCACGGACCCGAGCCCGACCACCTCCACGGAGCCCCGTGCCTGCTGGAAGACGTCCTGCATCATCGCCTTAACATGCGTTCGCTCTTCGCGGACGGCATTAAGATCCTCCTCGGCTTTCTTCAGCTGAGCTTCAAGACCCTTGTTGCTGGCAGGGATGTCCTTCGTGGCCCGTGCCTCCTGGTGTTGGGCAGCCACCTCGGTGTGGGCCTGCTCTAATTGCATGACCCGAGCCTCAATGGCTTGCTCTCGGGCAGTCACGCGTGCCTCCTGGTTGGCAAGGCTCTCCTCCCAGGCGGCGAGCGCTGACGACACCAGGTCGGCGTCCATCTCACGCAGCGCAACCTGCTCCTCCCGGCGGAGAACGTCGGTGTGGCCGTGTCTATGATCTTGGGCTTGGCGGCGGAGGTCCGTCTTGGTGGATAACGAGGCTACCTCCCTCTTGCCGACAGCCTCCTCCCGTAAGGCAACCTCCTGCTCGCGCAAAGCAAGCTGCTCCTCACGAGTGGCCATCTCGCCGGCGCGCTCCTTCGACGCCTGGTCGCACTTCTCCGCGAGCTGCCCCAAGCGTTTGGCCTCCTTCTGTGTGGCAACGGCCTCCTCGTGCACCTCCTCCAAGGCCTCCCGCTCCGTGGTCAGCTCCTGCAGGGACCTCTCGTAAGCCGTGCGGGCCATGGCCATACGGGTCTCTAGGAGCTTGCGGGCCTCCTCCAGCCGGCCCCTTTCGTTAACAAGGGCGATGCGCTCCTCTTCGAGCTCGGCCCTCTCCGCCGCTATGGCCGCCTCAAGCCACTCGATGACCTCCTGAGCACTCCCCAGCACCTCGGGGAGGGGTTCCGGGGCCTGGCCAGGGGATGGCTGAGAGCTGGATTCTCTCCGCGCCTTTTCAGCAGAGGCGCTCGGGGACCCTGACGACAGTCGCGCCTGCGCCACCCTTGTCGCACTGGCCTCCCCTGAAGCCTGGCCTCTCAATTCAGGGTCGGGGGGAGGCCTCGGTTGCTCGGGAGACGCTCGACTTCCTGAAGAGCCATTGGGCAGCCTGGAACGGGAAGAGATCAACCCCCAGCCAAAACACGGGCAAAACAAGCTCGAAGAAAAAAGGGGCTTACATGGTTTTTGGCCCACGGTACCGCCATCAGCACTGCGGGATTTGGAACTCAGGGGCCTTTGACCTGGGCTCCGACCTTCTCCTCTTCGGGGGTGGGCTTTGGCCCCCAGGTCGTTGTGAACTGGCCCCAAGATCCACCACGGGACCTGCTCCCGTGGGCTGGCCAGTTCGGCCGCCGGCCGTCGCGCCGCCAGCTGTCGGCCGAGGGTCTAGGTGTGGGGATGACGGAGGTGATGGCGACGGAGAGGGCGAGGACGGTACGGTGATGGGTGACCTGGGACGCTTCCCCTTGCCCCCTGGCTCAGTGATCTACCACCGTATGTGGCAGCGCCCCGCCCTCCATTGTCGTCTGCCCCGGGAATGTGCAATGCCCCGGGGTCTCGGTGCCCTGTGCGGTCCACCGGCCCCTGGGCATCGAAGATCGGCATCGACTCCTGCAGAGCCGTTCGGCCCGGGTCCGAACAGAGCACCTGGTCTTCACGTGGTAGGACCGCCTAGGCGAGGTCTTCGACGCCGATTATCACCATGAGCAGCGCCGCCAGAGCCCCCTCATCGAGGTTCCCGTCGTCGCCTATACACGTCGTCGTCACATCGCGAGACCTGGTGTACATCCAAGCAGGACGGACGTGTTCCCTCAGGGGGGCCAGCCGGCAACGCAGGAAGTCAGCGACCACCATCAGCGAGGTGAGCCCTGCCCGACGCAGATCTTCGATGCGGTTCAGCACTGGGCGCAGGCGAGCATCCTCCGTGGGAGCGGACTCCCAGACCCGCTTGTTGGACTCCGCCGGTGACTGGGGTACCAAAAGGCGATCGTGGGGGTTGACATCGACGTAGACCCAGTCCCGGTGCCAGTCGTCCCACTTGTCGCACAGCACCTGCTGGATGTAGGCGTTGCCGACACCCTCCCGCAGGCGAAAGTTGCAGTAGCCCACGACCTCCACATCATCCGACCCTTTCTTCTTCCCGACCTCCCAAAGGATGAAGAAGTGCCGAAACAATGCCATAGATGGCGGCACCCCTACGAACATCTCGTAGAGGTGGGCGAAGACTGCCAGGATCACCACCGAGTTTGGGCTCAGGTGGGCCAACTGGACGCCGTAGGTGTCCAACACCTGCATGAAGAATGCCAAAAACGACGGCACTAGACCGGCGGCCACGAAAGAGGCGAAGATGACGATCTGCCCCGGCCCACGCGGGGCGGGCGGATGGGTGGTCGGCATCACCACTGATGCTCCCCGCTAGCCAGTGGGGACCATAAGCTTCCGCACCTTCTCCCCACCCTCCTCGTCGAGGAGGCAGGATTTCGGCAGAATGGCGCTGTCGTTCGACGCTCCTCGATGGCCGCCTCCTGCCCTTGGCATTTTTAGAGGTGGGAAATGCACTGGAAGTGGCTGGAGTCAAGGTGCACTGAAGGCTGAGAGAGGCTCCCAGTGCTCAAGAATGGCGAAGGCAAGAATGGCGATGAAGGAAGGCGACGGTCCGTTGCCTCTCCCTTTTTTATCACTGGGAGTTCAAACACCTTATTCCTCGCTGCAGTAAGCGAGGCACATTTTCCTCGGTCTGCGCAGGAGCATGGGCGTCTCCCGCCTCATCATCACCTTCCCTGAAAGTCGAAATGGCACGCGCCCTTTCGGCTCCTCCTTGGGTTATACCAAGAGCTTGGGCCCAAAAATTAAAAGGCCCGCAAAGATTTTGGCACCGGGCGACAGAAAACCACGTGGTACCAATGCTATGTTCGGCCTCGAAGAAATAGGGCCCCACCCTTAGTCTCTAGTCCATCACCGGCCGATGGGCCCGGGGGCTGCTGTCGGTGATATGGGATCCGAGGGTTCCCGAGTTCCGAGGCTAGGACAACGCGGTACCACATGGCGCCTTCCGTCGGGGACCACCTCCCCGAGGACCCGAGGGAAAGACGGTCCGGGAGTGGGCGCTCGGGGCCAAGAACAGTTGGTCCCCGAGCACCCGGAGGTCCCCGAGCACCCAGAGAGCCCCAAGCACCCGGCAAGCCCCATGCCGGTGGACCCCGTAGGGACTCCACGATGAGGTGTCGGTCGGTGGCAGTCCCGATGCCGCATTTAATGGGGAGCATGGACGGTCACATCCAACAACTCTCCCCCACGCCTGCCATTATGAATACGTCGGTCCTTGCCGCCGCCTGGCAGAAAGGCATGGGCACAATTAATACGGCAGGTCCCATCACATGTCCCCTCACGGGGTCCATGAAGAAAGACGGCTTGAAGATATCTTTGATGGGCTTGAGGTTTATCGCCCTGTTACATCAGACCGCGTCAGACCTACTCTGACCAAACGGGCATGATAGAGTACAGAAGCTGGCCATTGGGAGCCCCTGCGCCTACTAAAGCTAGAATGCGAAGACCGATGGAACCATCCGAGGGATGTATTTTCAACCCTCTGTAACATCAACTGTAGACCAATGATGGTCACTTTTTATTTATTGTTTACATGAACTTGTGCCCTCGTTCTGGGCATTCCCTGAATGGCCTCCCCCCGGTAGATAAAAGGGGGGGGGAGCACTTTGTAAGAAGAAGAAAAAAAGAGAGAGATGAAAGGAGAGGAGCATTGATAACATACTGGACACACAGGAGTAGGGTATTATGCCTCCGCATAGCCTGAATTTGTCTAAATTCTTGGTGCATTCATTTCTACTAGCTGACGATCCATCCCGCCTAAGACCCACTCACATTAATCTCACATAAAATCAGTGGCATTGTTGAATACTCTATATGCTTTGGAGTTAGATGCATAACCAACAAGAAATCCAATATCACAATGACGCTCAAACTTCCCTAGGCATTCTCTCTTTTTAAAGATGAAGCAAATACAACTAAACACCCGGAAGTAGGAGTATTGGGTTTCCTCCGAATAAGAAGCTTGTATGGCGTCTTCTTGAATAGTCGGTGGAGATACACTCTATTTGACACATGGCATGCCGTGTTGGTTGCTTCCGCCCAAAACTTCTCCGGCGTACCATGCTCATCCAACATAGCTCTTGCAAGTGTAATCAATGTCTTGTTCTTCCTCTCTATCACACCATTTTGTTGAGGAGTGTAGGTAGATGAAAACTCATACTTGATGCCTCTTTCTTCATAATACTCTTCAACTTGAGTATTCTTGAACTTCGTCCCGTTGTCACTTCGGATCTTCACTAATATTGCTTCAAACTCATTTTGAACTCTCTTTGCGAATTTTTTGAAGATCCCAACGGTCTTGCTCTTGTCATCTAGAAAGAAAGTCCAAGTGTATCTTGTATAATCATCAATAATGACAAAGCAATAGAGATTACCACTAAGAATTTTGTATATAGTTGGTCCGAAGAGGTCCATGTGTAGTAACTCCAAGGGTCTTGATGTAGACATCATAGCCTTGTAAGGATGTGAGCTTGCAACTTGCTTTCCCGCTTGGCGAGCACTACACAATTTGTTCTTCTCAAAGATTACATCCTTCAAACCAACCACCATTCCATTCTTGAATGCCTTCTTGAGTTGGCTCATTCCAATATGAGCAAGTCGTCGATGCCAAAGCTAACCCAAAGATGTCTTGGTGAAGAGGCATGTTGTCAAGATAGCTTCATTAGATGAAAAGTCTACAAGATATATATATATATATATCAATGTCTAAAGCCTTTAAAGATTAGATCATTATGCTTCTTGCTAGTAATGACAACATCAACATCACTAAATAAGCATGTGAAGCCTAAATCACATAGTTGAGCTAAGGAAAGTAAATTGAAACTAAGAGACTCAACTAAAAGTACATTGGAGATAGAGAGATCATTAGAGATTGCCACCTTACCCAAACCTATCACATTTTCTTTTGAGTTATCACCAAAGGTGACTTTATCATGTCTGCCCACTTCATCTTCTAGAGAGGTGAACATCTTTACATTGCCGATCATATGTTGTGTACAACCACTATCAAGCATCCAATGCTTTCCGCCGGCTTTGTAGTTCACCTACACATATGGGATCAAGCTTTTTGTTTAGGTACCCAACCAAGTTTGGTACCTTTCATGTGAGAAAAACATTCTTGGCACCCAAATTTTCCTTGGAAGCTTGCCCTTTGCTTGAGTTCCAATGAACTTAGCCATGACTTTGCCACTCTTAAGCTTATGCAATAGAAAATGATGACCATTAAATATATACTTGTATTTTTGATGGAAAAATGGGAAGGGGTTTGGAAGGAATGGGACACTCCCTTGTGTGGTGACCGGTGACTTCACAATGTTGACAATAGGAGCCAACTTCTTTGATGAAGCACTTGTTTATCTCCGGTGACTTGATGACCTTTTTCACTGAGTTTGAGAAGCATCCAATGCCTCTCTTTTTGTAGTATATAGCATTCTTCATGATGATTTCTTTATGCTTGTACTCCCCTTTAGTCAACCGGGCCACACATGAATTTAAGCTTGCAATCTCATCCTTAAGCTCTTTTTCTCTTGCATGGTTAGTCTTTAGAGATGATACATCAGCACATGAAGATGAGCAAGGTATTTCAAGGAAATCATCACAAGAAGTAGATGCATTGATCTTAACTACTTTAATAGTAAACAATTCATTTAGAGAAGAATCAATAGCATCATATGCAAGTTCAAGTTCTTAATATTTGCATTTCAAGTCAACATGCACAAGCTTTAACTTTTTGTTACTAGCCTCAAGAGACTTGCTAGATGCAACTACTTAGACATTTTTCTTAAGCACATTATTGTATTTAGCAAGGAACTCATTATGACTAGAACTAAGCATAGCATTAGCATTTTCAAGAGACTAGATTTTAGCTTTTTGTTTCTTGATGATAGTAGCATAGTCATTCATTGGCTTAGATAGATCACTAAGAGAAAGACCATCATCATCATCACTACTATCATCTTCATCACTACTCACCTTGTTGTTACCTTTTGCCATGAGGCACATAGGCGATGGAGGTAGGGGTGCATCATCATCATTGGTGATAGCAAGGCCAGCGAGGTTGTTGTCTTCATCATCGCTTGAGTCATCACTTGAGCTTTCGCCGGAGACGCATTCACCAACAATATAGGCCTTGCGTCCTCCATTCTTCTTGTTGAAGAGCTTCTTCCTTGAATACTTATCTTGGCTCTTCTTCTTATGCTTGTCCTCATCTTCATTTCTTTCAATCTTCTTGCCCTTGTTCATATTCTTCTTGTTGGGTTGAGGGCAATCATATGACATGTGGCCAAGTTCACCACAACATCTCTTCTTGTCTTCTCCACCGAACTTGTCAAATTTCTTTGGGTGAAATTTATTCTTCTTGGGATCATAGTTGTAGCCCTTCTTTTGGAATTTTGAGATCATCCTTGTAGTTCTTCTCATGAGAAGAGCAAGCTCGGTGTTGAAGTCATCATCGTCACGATCTTCTTGATCGCTTTTGCTTGATGATGGGAGCTTTATCTTGTTATTCTTCTTGTCAACCATCTTTGTCTTGAGAGCAAGATTTTTATTGGATGAAGACTCATGATCTCCAAATAAGAACATCTCATGAGCACATATTTTCCCAACGGTGTCGATGATGGTCATGTCATTGATGTCCCTTTCATGAAGAAGAGAGATGACGATATTGTATTGCGGCTTTAGAAGCACCATCAAGATCCTGCGAATAACGTCTCCTTGAGACAATTGAGTTAGTTCAAGAGAGTTAATTTCTTCTACAAGTATATTCATGCGAGAATACATATCATTGCATAATTCATTTTGAAGCATCTTGAATTGATTAAGAGCATTCATAAGCACATGATATCTTTCCTCACGAATTTTTATAGAACCCTCATGAATTTCACAAAGAGCGGTCCAAATCTCATTAGCATATTTCTTGCAACGAATTCTAGAGAAAACCTCTTCACTAATTCCATCAAATATAGCATTCTTAGCCTTAGCATTCCATCTAACTTGTTGGTTGGTGAAAGGGTGATCAAACCCAATGGAAGCGGCTAGCCAAACTTCGTGGGAAATAGCCTCAAATAGCTCGCCATGAGAACTTTCCAATAGGCGAAGTTCTTTCCATCAAGCCTTGGCACGCTACTTCCATTCCCCGAGGCCACTGCTCTAGGATTTAAAACCTATCAAGAGCACGAGGCTCTGATACCAATTGAAAGGATCTAATGGCCCGAGAGGGGAATGAATAGGGCACTAATCAATAAACTAAACTAACTACCGATTTCTAGAACAAGGAGCAACCTTATCCTAGAAAGGATAAAAGAAACTAGACGACATAACAGGCTAGAAAGATAAGCACACACATGCAAGCATATAGAATATAAGTAAAGTGCAGAATTGAAACTTGCATGAAGGAAATGCTAGAAGCAAAATGCGGAATGTAACAAGAGTAGGGAAAGAGGACACCGAGTTTTTCCTGAGGTATCGAAGAGTTGGCACTCTCCACTAATCCTCATTGGAGCATCCATACAAGGATGTCACTCTCCCTTGAGTCACCAAGACTCAAGTGCTCAGTAGTGATTGCCACTTCTCCATCTCCGGATTGGCCGGTATTAAACCAAGTACACGAACTTTTCAGGGCTCCCACAAGACCTCCAAGAGCTCACCGAGAATACCTCCGATCTCTACGACCGGCTAGGTGTCGCCAACCACCAAGAGTAACAAGCTAACTGGTTCACTTGATCCCAATCAAGACTAAAACAACAGCTAGATGCACACTCACTACTCTTGAAGCACTAACGGAGTCCTTAATCTTCAATTAAGAACTTGCAAATTAATTCAAGTGCTCTCCCTTGCTTTTAGATGATACACAATATGTATGAAAGCTTCTGGGTTGCAAGAGAGACAAATGAAACCAATTGAGGGGATATATATAGGCTAGAGTTCCAAATATAGCCGTTGCCTAACCACTCACTTTTTCTGTGAACACCAGATGGTCCGGTGCACACGCCTCTTCTAACACCGAACAATCCGGTGAGTTAACTTTTTCCACACGTTGATTTGACAGTTGTCAGTAGCCATTGCAAAATACTCCGGTGTTCTTCCATATAGCATCTTTGGATAGTTCGGTGAGTTATACTCCATTTTCTCCAGAAAAACAAGCTTCTGTTAAATAGTTCGATGATGGCTCATTTAAGTCTCCGGACAATCCAGTCAGTTCAACTGTGATTTTCTCCAAAAAAACGATCATTCTATTAAATGGTCCGGTGTATGAGTCTTTTAGGTCACTGGACAATCTAGTGCATATAAATTCAAATTTCTTTGCAAAATTACTCTTTTGTTAAATGCTCTGGTGCAAAATTCCTTCCATCACCGGACAATCTGGTGAGTTCATTTTGAACCTTCACAGAGAAGAAAAATGGTCCGGTGAGTAAAATTCTTCTCACACCGGACAATCCAGTGAGAACAATCCTCCTGGAACTCGTCCAATTCAATTGACTTTGAGTTCTAACTTCTCATACATGTATTTCTTTGAGCTACCTAGTGCTAGATTTTCGTAGGTGTGCATCTAACTATGTCTAGATAGAACTAGGTCAAGCTACAACACTTAGCCCCCCTCTATAGTATGGTCAAAAGACAAAAATGAGACCTATAACTACTCTAAGTGTCTTTTATCACCTTGTGACACTTAGAACTAGAAGATCCTTAATTTTGACAAGAAAAGTCTTTTGATCGACCAATAGAATTCCATGAGGGACCAAGAAAAAACATTCAATCATTGTGAATTAAAGAATTTGATTTCCTTCAAAACATACGCATTAGTCACAATGATACGATTATCATTAATCACCGAAACACTTACCACTTACCTAGGGGCCTAGATGCTACAATCTCCCCCTTTTTGGTGATTGATGAAAACACAAAGAAATAAGGAAATGAAAAAGAAGAACACCCTATCATACTAGGCATTAACGGCATATAACAAATAAGCAAAAGAAAGCTTAGAACTAGAACAACCTATCATGCTAGTAGAATAAGAAATAAAACAGAGCACGAAAGGAAACACAATGCGATGACAAGCAAAACACATCGATTAAGAAAAAAATAGCTTATCATTACATCAAAATCCATGAAAATCCAACACTCCGACCCTATACTACCCAAGCTCCCCCTAAGTCTATGAACTAAAAAAGCTCACTAGTCACTCATCTACCTCTCTCCAAAAGACTCCCCCTATCATCTAGACTCTCTCCCCCTTTGGCATCTAAGCACCAAAAAACCACACTCCTAAGCATCTGGAGGAGAGGAGGAAGTTGGCACTGCTAGAGATGGTCGTACCTCGAACTGTGAGCCTGATTCTGTATCTGAATCTGATAGCTCAACAGTTGCAGGGTTAACAGCTGGCTGAGAAGGCTGAGCTGACTCTAACAGTGCCTCTGAGACTATAGCTGGGGCCGAGCTGGTAGAAGTAGTAGTACCCTAAGTAGCCATATCTTGAAGTGCTGCATCGAGCTCCTCGAAGGCAGGCTGAACAACTAGAGGAGTCTGAACAGATGGCTGCTGAAAAACCGGTTAGTTTATTTTCGCTTCAAGTTTAGGCCAACTATTGAACAAGGGGATCAAGTTTTCAAAAATGCCTATTCACCCCCTCTAGGCGACATCATTGTCCTTTCAACAACACATAGACGACAACTACTCTTGCCCATCGCCACCATTAGCAGGGTAAAAGTAGCCTTACATAGCTTCTTCCTCACCTGCGAAAACCTAAATATAGCACAATGACTACAAAGGTACTAAAAAACTTACTCAATAGGGTATATATATATATATACTCTCGACTTGAAGGAGAACGTATTAGGGTAAATAGAAAGAATGAGACTGCATGGTTAACATTTTGCATAAAGGCATTAACTTCATCATGAGTGAATGACTAAGCATACAAGCATATATCAAAAACCTCATGGACAACACATATAAACCTTAGAATCCAATGTAAAGAAAATCAACAACATTGCTCACACATCTCATCCATTTCCATAAGTCATATGATGCATCTCATCATGAGCACATTTCACCATTTATGACGAACAACTACGATGAATGTTAATGAACTATAAGCATGCTCATAACTAAGAGCAAGGCTATTCGAATGGTTTTCACACCCTATAGAGGAGTATATCTTTACCTACATGACATGGATCCATCTACTTGACCCTCATGACAACCTTTCTCATATACATTACCAACCGATTTGGACATGTGCCTATGGTGCCAAGGGTCCTCGCCATCCCAAATCAGACTTCTCCAATTTATTTTTCATACACACCATCAGGCCATGAGACAAACGGAGTAACACCATAAGATAATCTGCTCATCCTTATCATATTTGGATACGTGAAAGTATAGAAAGTGCTTAGGACAATGTTAATCAAAGGATGATCTTCTTAATCAACTCAAGCAGAGCTGCCTCCTAAAACCCACTCAAGTCTCACATCCATCCAACATCATTAACCATGAACCAACTGAACATAACCCAACTATTGATACATTCACTATATTGCGTGAACGATGGTGACATCTACCGCTCGGATTCTACCGAGAACCTAGAGCATGTAAACTCTTGGCCTTGCAATTCCATCCAGCACAAAGCAAACAAGATTGGACTCCACAAAATCTATAACACCGACAACATAACCTGGAAGGAATGTTGGGATGAAGACACTACCTCAGGGGAGAAGGCGCTCGAGAGGAAGGAGCAAGACAATACATCCCCATCATCCCCTTCATCGGTGGGGTGCGTGATGGCGTCAGGGCGTCGACCTCCCAGCAGGGGCATAGAGATCGGAGGTGCCATGCACCAACATGGTGGTGAGCTTCGGGCTGGGAGGGGCCGCAACAACAAACACTGTCACCTACAACCGTGCGTCGATTAAAAGTAGAGGAGGTGAAATAACAAATGGAAGGAGATGTGAAGTATGGAAGGAAGGATGTGAAATAACAGATGAAAGGATATGTCTATTATGAAAGGTAAATAATTGGTGATTGATAATATTTTTGGAAGGAAAATAGGGTCCAACTTCGCACGGTGACCAACTGCGCAGTATCAAAAAATTAAAAATATTTTGCCAGAATTACTGATGCAGCTATCGAATGTAGGTGCCAAACTAATATCAATCAATAGTCTGGATGAATAAAACAAAGTTCATGGTTACTCAATGCTGGCCACATTAGACAGCATACATAATTCACCTCCGCTATTCTTCACACAATTTCTATACATAACCAACAAGAATCCCTGAATTTCAGATGTGAAAGTAAATTAAAAATGTAGGTATATACGACATGTTGTTTCATTCCAAATCACATGTTTAGCTTGCAGTAATCGGAAGATAATGGTTGAATTAAGCCAAGTCTAAAAACCTTCATGTACGGATGTACCCACAAGAAATGTCCCTCGTGAGCATAATAATAATCCAATTCAAAAAAATCAAGATGACCAAGGATTCCTCTATCATTTATTCAGAGAAGCCCTCTACAATATGTGAGATCAACTCCAAGAAATTATCAACAAAAGCAAGGAATAGAGAATGAAATAACAGAATTCTACACATAGGTTACAATAACATAAAACTGACAGCTTCTTTCACAAAGGATTTTTTTTAATAAGAAGACAATTAGGAACAGTCCACCATTTATTCATAGAACTTCATAAAAATCATCACTTCGTGTGAGAGATTAACAATTAAGTAGCAGACTTACACAAACAATTAAATGTAATAGCTCATTCAACATTTTACATCCAAGCAATAACTCATAGTTCATCATTAAAATAAACTAACATTACCGAGCACAGCAAAATAACTCCTGGTAAGCAAATTTCTGCTCCTCGAAAATAAAAGAATCAGTACCCGAGTAACTCAGGGTCACCAACATACTCAACGACTTGGTCATATCTCACACGTATCATATCCTTTGTATCTGCGTCCTCCACCACTCCAATCTCATCCTCAGAGTTCATCTCTATCAGATGCCCATACACCACGTTGTGCTTCCCATAGAGCACAAGCACCCACCCATTCATCAGTGGTAGGACTATTTTCAGCATATCCTACTCCACTCCCTGCACCAACTCCGATCCATCATCCATCATTATGTCACGTGTTGTTGGCCCCACCACATCGACAACATTCCCTTTCATCAAGTACAGCCTTCTACTCAACTTCTCACTAACAACACAAACCCGAATATGGCTCTGTAACCACCGAACCATGTTACCATTACTACCACTGCTACTCTTTCTTTCATGGTTATCCCGGCCATTTATCTCCTTTTCATGAGCTTCCCTCTCTTATCTTTTCTCAACAGATCTTTTTTGCCAGACATTAAGGGTCTAATTGGTTGCCCACACGAGAGCAACCTGACCTGGCAAATGTGTATAATCTCATAAACAAGCATGTTTGGTTGGCCGCATGAACTGTTCCAGCCTAGCCTGACAGAGGCAAATGTAGGCCCGCGGCTTGGCCCGGTGGATGCCGGCTCATGCATCCGCTCATGCAGACAGGATACATGCCATGGTGGTTTTGGATACGTGCAACACACTCCTAAGGAGATACAAGGACCAATTACAAGAGCACATACGCGATAATTAAACCACAAGGTGAACACATTCCTTGTTGTTCATACTTGCTTGGTAAAGCATGGGATGTGTCGAATATTAGTTCCCGATAATATATCCATAATTGAACTGGGGTACCTTCGAGATTAGGGATCGAACACAAAATAAGACACGCGATGTAGACAGGTTCGGGTCCTCGGCTGGAGTAATACCTTACATTCTGTATGGAGGTTGATGTATATATATTCTCTTGAGTACAAGCAGGGTGGCTAGACCTATTACAAGGAGCAGATAAGATCTAAACTAAACTGGAGTTGAAGTCACCGAGTCTCTCCGAGGGTCTTGGATGATTGCCTCGAGTTGCCTAGGTGTTGATCTGCCCTAAGTTGTAGAAGTTCCCTGTCCTCTCCGAGGGTCATGGTCTCCGTCTTATAAAGGGGTTCTGGTGCCAACTTAGTCCCAGCCATAGTTTATAGGGGTCCTTCATCCTGTCAGTCAAGCCAAGTGCACCGGCGGAGCCGGGGCCAGCGGACGCGGCGGCGGAGCCAGGGCGACGGACGTGGCAGCGGAGCCGGGGGCGACGGACGCGGTGGCGGAGCCGGGGCCGACGGATGCGGCGGCGGTGCCAGAGCCGGCGGACGCGGCGGTGGAGCCAGGGCTGGCGGATGCGGCGGCCGAGACAGAGACGCAGCCGCCGCCCGAGCGTCCAGCGCCGTCCGAGCCCGCCCCGAGCACGCCGAGCGTGGGGCGGGTGACCGCGTGGCAGTTTTCGGGGACCTCGAGCCCCCCGGGGGAGGCTCACAGGGAACCCAGCGCCCAGCCGCCGCCCAGCCAACCCGCTGAACCTCTGTCGGTCGTGCTTGGGAGAGCCCGGGAGGTGATCCGGCGGCTGGAGGCAGCCGTAGCGGAGGAGATGGTGCAGCGAGAGGCAGAGCGTGCCGCTCTGGCCACGGAGAGAGCGCAGCTCACCGCGGCTTGGCGCGTTTTTGACTCCCGCCTCCGCGGCGTGCGCCGCCAACGAGGACAAGCAGCGCGCCATGGAGGAGGGCCGGAAGGCCTTGGGGGAGGCCCGCGCGGAGGTCGCGCGGGAGTGGAAGACGCTGGAGGACACCCGCGTGGAGGTCGCGCGGGAGCGAGAAGACGCCGCCCGCCTAGCCAAGGCATCGTGGCAGCAGGCTGCCGAGGCCCTTGCCAGGGAGAGGCAGGCGCAGGAGTGGGAGGAGTCGGCGATGAACCGCGAGAGGGCAGCAGAGGCCTTCAAGGCCGACCTAGCTCGGTAGAAAGGCGAAGTCGACCGGACCCGCGTCGAGCTCCAATACTGGGCGGAGGAACTCCAGCACGTCGAGGGGTAGCTCCAACGCCGGGAGGAGGATGTCTCGATCCGGGAGACCGACGCCGAAATAATAGCGGCGGACTTGGGCGCTCGGGAGGATCTGCTGGCCCGCCGGGAGGTGGAGGCTACCGAGGCGGCGGCGGCCGCTGCTGCTAGGGAGGAGCAGGTCGCCAAGTCCGAGGTGAAGCTGGCTGCCCGCGAGCAGGCCCTGTCCGTCCTGGCGGGGTAGGTGAAGCTGGCTGCGGGCCAGGCACCCGGCGCTGGCTCTGCCGGTGTGGATGGGGGCCAGGGACTCGAGGAGCCGCCGCCTCGGTCGAACGGGCTAGCCTGCAGCTGATGCTAGAGGACACCCTCTAGCGGATGCAGCGGTCCGTGATGGTGGCCGGGCTCGGGCAAATTCTCGTGGAGAAGAAGGGGGTGGCCCCGGTCGGTACGCCCTCGGCTTCCAGAAGGTCTGCGAGCGCCTCAAGGAGCTGCCCTGGGCCATCCAGGAACTCGCCGTCCGGGAGGGGCGTGGCTTGGCCCAAGCAGTGGCCGAACACGTCCTAGCTTGCTACCGGAGCCGAGACCCGAACTTCCCGCTGGAGCCAGCTCAGGAAGGGGTGGTTGAAGCCGAGGAGGAGGCCGCCCGGGAGGTAGTTCAGAGCACCGCCGCCGTAGTGGCGGCCAGTTTCAAGCGGGAGGCGCCGCCGCCCCCAGTCCCCAGGAGCGGCAATGAAGGCTCCGACTCCGACTCCGAGTAGGCTTTTGTAGTAGTTTTTTTCTTTTTCTTTTCTTTTTGACTTGATGTAATTATGGGAGTGATCCCTTAGAACAGCTATCCTTTTTGTGAATATAATGGAAGCCTTTCTTTGGGGTCACAACTCCAGTATTCTTCTGAGTGCTTAGTGTAGTTTCCGCTGTTTTCACTTGATGCCCCGAGGAGTACTCAGTCGGACTGACCCCGACCTTTCCTTCCCCGAGAACGAAGTCGCCCCGACCGTCCTTCTCGGTGCGTTCAGCCCCCGAGCCCTCGCGAATCTGCAACGGCTAAGTCAAAAGACAAAGGCACGAACTTCCTTGCTTGGGAGATAGATCGATCCAGCACGGAGCACGCCATGACCGGTGAACACTTTTCCACCTTGCGACCACTCAGTCAGCAGACTGGAGACACGCGAGGGCGGGAATGCGACCAAGAGTCCCCATGGTTCGGTGGTGCCCGGGCTTAGGACGGACCGGACCGAGCACCGACAGCCCGCCCCTGAGGCCTAGGCTCCGGACTACTCGAGCGGCTCGAGCGATAGGATTACCCAGGGCGCCCAGGGACTCGGTAGTGCTCGGGGCCCTAAAAGTAGACTGAACACCACGACCACCATGAAAGACTTCGATCGGACATTACCGCATGTACGGTACACCTTTCTACAGACCGTTTTGTCGTTCTAGGAAAAAGTGGACACGCGGTAGGGTTTTGTGCGCGAGGAGACCATCTCACCGGGAAGATTAGAATACGAGGGCCCTAGAGGACGACTCGGGAACAAAATATTATTGAATGTAAATTCGTCTGAATTTAACCACTCACCGGACAGCTGTCAGCCTTTCGGCCAACCGATCCAGGAGGGGCATGCGCTCCGAGCTCGGGGTGCCCGGGGACTTCGTTCCCACGGCCGGGGCGCCTGAGCATCAAGGGGCACATGAGGAGCCCGGGGTCAGGCGATCTCGACCACTCACGCTTGAGCGGTAGGACCACCCGAGGACCCTTGGGTCCGAGCAGCGAGCTAGGCACAGAGGCCCTCACGGTCGAGCTGCTTTTGCTTTTGATTGTCGATCTGTGACTTGAGAAAAAATGGAGAAATTCTTTGCTTGGCGCGCTCTGTTAGTGCGGTACTCATTATAGACTGCTCTCTTTTTCGACCCGAGACCTCTCGAATACCCAGACCGGCGGACAAGAGCAGACAGAGGCATATCCTAGAGGTCCTATGGTTCGGTGGCGCCCGGGTATGACAGACCAGACCGAGCACCGACAGCCCGCCCCTGGGGCCTAGGCTCCGGACTACTCGAGCGGCTCAAGCGATAAGATTACCCGAGAACCCCAGGGACTCGGTAGTGCCCGGGAGCCTGCCACGACACCGAACACCACAGCCTACCACAACAGACGTAAGCCAGCGGCAACTGCCCGCGTGCATACCGATCTGGATTCTTTTATCAGCGGGGAAAAAGAGAGAGTGAACTTTTCTCGCACAATCGAGCATCTCACCAGACAGATTAAACATATGGAATCCAAAAAAATGAAATTGACATATGATTGCACATTGATACACATACTGTATTGACAATTTTTTACAAGGTTGGGTGACTTACCCAGTTAGTGGTAGCCCCCGGTCAACTTGGGCGGGGGGGGGGGGTGGTGGGGAAGCCCCCGGCCTGGTTGACTTGAGCCGCGAGCATGGCCATCTACGGGTAGAACTTGCGCAGGTGCTCGATGTTCCAGGGGTTGGGGAGCGGTTGGCCGTCTTCTGCAGCCAGCCGGAAGGAGCCTTCTTGCGGGATACCGATCACGGTAAAGGGGCCTTCCCACATAGGGGATAGCTTATTCCTTCCTTCGCGTGACTGGACGCGTCGGAGAACTAGATCCCCCACCTCGAGAGACCAGGCCCGGACGTGGCACTGATGGTAGCGCCGCAGGCTTTGCTGGTAGCGGGCTGCTCGGACGGCGGCACGCCGCCAGTGCTCCTCCAAATAGTCGACGTCGTCGCGCCACTTCTGCTCCTGTTCACCTTCAGAGTAGGCATGCACCCGAGGGGAGCCTAGAGTGAGCTCGGAGGGGAGGACCGCCTCAGCGCCGTACACAAGGAAGAAAGGAGTCTCCCCGGTAGCGCGGCTTGGCGTGGTCCGGTTGGCCCATAGCATGGCAGGCAGCTGGTCGACCCACCCCTTCCCGTGCTTTGCGAGCACGTCGTAGGTCCGGGTTTTGAGCCCCTTCAGTATCTCCGCGTTGGCGCGCTCGACCTGCCCATTGCTCCGAGGATGAGCGACGGAGGCGAAGCAGAGCTTGATGCCGAGATCTTCGCAGTAGTCCCCGAACAGGGCACTTGTGAACTGAGTGCCGTTATCGGTGATGATCCGGTTCGGGACACCAAAGCGACTGGTGATGCCGCGGATGAACTGGAGCACCGTGTTCTTGGTCACCTTGTTGACTGGGACCGCCTCCGGCCATTTGGTAAACTTATCAATGGCGACGTAGAGGTACTCATAGCCCCTGATTGCTCAGGGGAATGGACCCAGAATGTCCAGCCCCCAGACCGTGAAAGGCCATGACAGGGGGATGGTGTGAAGAGCCTGAGCTTGATGGTGAATCTGCTTTGCATGGAACTGGCACGCTCTGCAGCGCCGAACCGGCTCGGAAGCATCCTGGAGAGCTGTAGGCCAGTAGAAACCTTGCCGGAAGGCCTTCCCGACCAGCGTGCGGAACGATGTATGGCCACCGCACTTGCCCACATGGATCTCAGCGAGAAGCTCGCCGCCTTCTACCCGGGTGATGCATTTCAGGAGAATGCCGCCTGCGCTACACCGGTAGAGATCCCCATCTACTATGGCATAGCGTTTGGACTGCCGAGCAACTCTTTCGGCAGAAGCCTCATCCCCAGGGAGGAACTTTTCCTTCAAGTACCCTCGGATGTCGTCCATCCACGAGGCATCTTGAGAATATTCAGCAAGCGCAGTGCACTCACCGGAAGGCGGCACCCTGACGGGGTTTCCCACTGAGGGCACCGCCGGGGTCCCCTGAATTGAGTTTGAGGTTTCCCCTTCGCCCTGTTCGGCAGGCAGGACGGAAGGCCGTGTGAGTCTTTCTTCAAAGACTCCAGCAGGGACGCGCGCACGGGAGGAGACCAGGCGGGAGAGGTCGTCGGCCAGAGCGTTGTCGCGGTGAGGGATGTACTGCAGCTCTAGGCCGTCGAAGTGCTTCTCCAGCTTCCTGACTGCCGCCACGTACGTCGCCATTTGAGGATCCGTGCACTGGTACTCTTTGGATACCTGGTTGACCACCAGCTGGGAATCTCCCTTGACCAGGAGGCGACGAATCCCGAGGCCCACCTCGGCTCGGAGGCCAGCAATGAGACCTTCATATTCCACCATGTTGTTGGATGCGCGGAACTGCAGCTGCACGACGTACCGGAGTTCTTCACCCGTTGGGGAGGTGAGAACCACTCCGGCCCCCGCGCCTTTCAGCGAGAAGGAACCGTCGAAATGCATGATCCAGTACCCGGGCGCATCGTGCCCGGGATATGCAGAGATCTCTTCTGGGACGTCCTCAGGGACGGGCGTCCACTCTGCCACGAAGTCAGAGAGTGCCTGGCTTTTGATCGCCTGGCGACTGACAAAGTGCAGTTGAACTCTGCCAGCTCCACCGCCCATTTGACTACACGCCCAGTGCCTTCTCAGTTCCGGAGGATGGGCCCCAATGGGTACGTGGTAACCACCGATACCTTATGCGCTTGGAAGTAGTGGCGCAGCTTCCGGGAAGCGATGAGCACGGCATAGAGCAGCTTCTGAGCCTGGGGGTACCTTGTTTTTGTCTCTCGGAGGACTTCACTGACGAAGTACACCGGTCGCTGTACCCGGTGGGCCCGGATTGTGGCTTCGCCCGAGAGCCTGCTACAACCCCCAGGCTCGGCGACATGGTCGGGGTTGACCGAGTGCTCGGGCTCTACTCCCTGGTCAGGAGGAGCCAAGTGCTCGGGCTCGACCCCCTGCTCGGGGGGAGCCGCGAGGACGGGGGAGTGCCCGGGGGCGACCGGGAGCTGGGACCCAGCACCTGACCCCGTGCACTCGTCGTGCTCCACCACCAGCACCATGCTTACGACCTGAGGAGTGGCCGATACGTAGAGTAGCAGTGGCTCACCTTCGGACGGAGCCACCAGCACGGGTGGTGAGGTGAGATACTTCTTCAGATCGCGGAAGGCCTGCTCAGCCTCCGACGTCCAGTCAAAACGACCGATCTTCTTCAGAAGCTTGAAAAGGGGGAAACCCCGCTCCCCAAGTTTGGAGATGAAACGCCCGAGGGCCGGCATGCAGCCGGCGAGACGCTGAACCTCCTTGAGTCGAGCCGGGGGCCGCATCTGCTCGATGGCCCGGATCTTCTCTGGATTGGCCTTGATCCCTCGGCTGGAAACCAAGAAACCGAGGAGCTTGCCCGTAGGTACCCCAAAGACACACTTCTCGGGGTTGAGCTTCAGGCGGGTGGTGCGGAGACTATTGAAAGTCTCGGCAAGGTCTTCGAGCAGGGTGGCGCGGTCTCGGGATTTGACCACGAGATCATCGATGTAGGTCTCGACGTTGCGGCCAACCTCGAATCAATAGTGATGCAGATAGCGCACTAGAAAGAAGACCCAGCATTGCGCAAACCAAAAGGCATTGACATATAGCAAGAAGTCCCCACCGGGGTGGTGAAAGCAGTTTTTTCTTCATCCTCTACGGCCATGCGAATCTGGTGATAACCAGAGTTTGCATCTTAAAAACACAAAAGATCACATCCCGCGGTTGCATCTACAATTTGATCTATGCGGGGCAAAGGAAAAGGATCTTTAGGGCAAGCCTTGTTTAGATCGGTGTAGTCCACGCACATGCGGAGCTTGCCGTTGGCCTTTGGGACGATAACTGGGTTCGCCAGCCACTCGGGGTGGAGGACTTCTCGGATAAATCTGGCATCAAGAAGCTTGATGACCTGCTCCCGGATGAATTCCTGGTGCTTAGACGCCTGCCGCCAAACCTTCTGCTTCACCGGGCGTGCGTCCGGACGCACAGCCAAGTGGTGCTCGATCACCTCCCTAGGGATCCCGGGCATGTCGGACGGCTGCCATGCAAACACGTCAGCGTTAGCCCGGAGGAAGGTGACAAGCACGCTTTCCTATTTGCCGTCCAGGTCACTGCCGATTCGGATGACCTGGGAGGCGTCTTCACACACCATGACCTAATTTGTAGGAACGGAGGCATCGGCGGCGAGTCAGGGTTTGGATGAAGAGGGTCCCGGGCCCCCTGGACAGCCTTCGACCTCGGCCTGAGCTGAGACCAAGGCCAGGTATGACTGCTCGGCGCAGGAGACAGCACCACCGGAGTCGGTGGTCACGGAGATGGGGCCTGCTGGGCCCGGCATCTTGACCGTGAGGTACGCATAGTGCGCAGCCATCATGAACCTAGTGAGCGCCAGGCGCCCGAGGATGGCGTTGTAGGGGAGGGGGAGCTCCACGACGTCGAAGAGGACGTTCTCCATGCGGAAGTTATCCCGACTCCCAAAAGTCACGGGCAGCTCAACCTGCCCGAGGGGCAGGGAGTGCCCAGGTGTCACCCCGCAAAACAGAAGCGACGGCTTTAGGCGCCTGGAGGGCACCTGCAGCTTCTTGAAGGCCTCCTTGGAAAGGAGGTTGAGGCCTGCGCCCCCGTCGATCAGCACCCTGCCGACCCTTACATTGCAGATGGTGGGGGACACTACCAAGGGTAGTCGCCCCATGCATGTAGTACTGGTGGGGTGATCGGCTATACTGAACGTGATCAGAGCGTCCGACCAACTCAGGGGCCTTGTGGCCTCTTCGCTCGGGGCTGCCGAGCATACCTCGCACCGCATGGTCTTGATGTCGCACCGCGAGTAAGGTGTATAGGCAGCTCCATCGATGAAGGCGACGGTGTGCTCGGGAGCTTGAAAGCCGAGCTCTGTGTTGCCGGGGGCATCCTCAGCGTCACCTCCCCCACGGGACTCGTCGCGCTCCCTTTGGCGCTACTCGACAAGGCCCTTGACCGTACAGCACTCCGTGAGGTCATGCCACCTGGTCTGGTGGATTGGGCACCATTTGCCTGGCTCGAGCCCCGCAGGAGCGGGGGCCCTCGCTGGAGCAGGAGCCCGGACGGGGGTCGAAGCCCTTACGGGAGCCGGAGCCCTCGCGGGAGCCAGAGCCCTAGGAGGGGCCCGGGCCAGGGCTTTTGCGAGCGCAGGCCGTCTATCAGCGGCCGCTCGACATTCTTGCCGGCGGTCGGGCTCTTGGGCCGGCCTATGGGTGGGGCCCTGGGCCGGCTCGACGGGGACAGCCTCGCGCCTCCTTCTCTTTTTCTTTTCCCGCCTGTCGGAGCGGGAAGAACTTGGTTGATCGGCGGCGGGGCGCTCGGGGCGCGGAGCGTGCCAAGCCCGCAGCTCCGCCGCCTTGGCGCACTTGTCGACCAGCGCGAAAAGTTCCACAGTGGTCTCGACCTCATGCGTACCTAGCTTCTCGAGCATCCGCTCGTCGCGGACGCCCTGCCAGAAAGAAACGATAACAGCGTGGGGGGTTATCCGCAGGATAGTGTTGCGGACCTGGCTGAAGCACTGAATAAAGCACCGCAGCGTCTCCCCCTCCTGCTGCTTGACGGCGTGGAGGTCGCACTCCAAGCCGGGAAGCGTGAACGTGCCCTGAAAATTAGCCACAAACTGGTGGCAAAGATCCTGGGGGTAAGTTCATGAGCCAAGAACGAGCAGAGCCCCTCAAGGCAACATGAAAATAATTAGCCATCACCTTTTCAGTGCCATCGACCACTTGGACGGCCGTAGTGTATATCTGGAGGAACTCAACGGGGTTGATGGACTTGTCGTACTTCTCTGACAGCTCGGGGCGGAACGGCCATTTGACCCGGCGGAGCTCGCTAGTGAAGGCACGACAGTCGGTGCCGTACACTGTGGCGCAGGTGGCGTTCCTGGGCGGTGAACACCGGCGAGCCGGGGAGCCCTGGCGATCATAGGCTGGCAAAGAGGAAGCCTGGACCTCAACTTCGGCCTCCTGCCGGGCCTCTCGCTGGCGCTCAAGAGTGACACGTGCGTCTTCGAGGCCCCTCCACTCGTTGAGACGCAAGCGGAGGTCCCGGGCTCCGGACGCGGCCAGGGGGGCGGCGCTCCGCCTGGAGGCCCCCCGGCCAGTGCGAATGTTACCCGACGATGGGCCGGTTCTGGCGGCGCCACGTGGGTGGTGGCACGAGAACTCTCGGCCAGCACCTGGCGGCGAGCAGTGCCGACTAGGACAGCGACTTCCTGGAGCCAGTGGCCCTCCGGGGTTTCCGCTGTCGCCTGGATAGGCGGATGCCTGAGGAGAGCGTGCGCTGCAAGCAGCGCGGTCCCAGGGCTGGCCTCGCCAAAGGCGAGCCTACACCGGAGAAGCGCCCGACGTTGTCCAGATGCGGATCTGGCGGCAGGAGTTTCGACCACCGGCTGGGGGTCGGATGGTGCACCGGCGACGGCGGCGGCGGCCCTGCTGGGTCCAGCACCCAGGTCCCCTTGGGAGGGGAACGCCGCGCGTGCAGATCGCGGCTATTGCTGGGACGCGGCAGCGGCTGGGGCCTCCTGTGCGAGGGGCTGCATTTCCCCACTGGAATTGGAGCCGGAACGCTGGAGGCGATGACCACCGGCCATTTTTTCTGCGGAAGAAAACAAACAAACAGATTCAGGGATGCTTCCCCCCTACCTAGCGCGCCAGCTATCCGAGGATTAACTCCAGTCGCAGGGATCCCGAGAGACCCCTTTTTAGAGATTCGGCCGGGGGATGATCCTGAATACGTTCGTCGGAGAAATAAATGGGAATGAATGCAACGGTCGGTGGTGGGGGTGTTGACCTAGTGCAAGAAGAAGTAAATGCACTGGAATTTAGACAGGTTTGGGCCGCACGGGGGCGTAATACCCTACTCCTGTATGGATACTATAACTGTCCTGAGGAAGTCCCTCAAGGATGTTGCTGGTTACAAGAATGTTGGTCTATCTAAGAGCTTGGGACTCCTTGTTCTTCGGCTAGGACTGGGCTCAGCCTTCCTCACAGTGTTTCTCTTGCGCTGTGTTCTTGTCTATCCGTTGCCTCTAACCATCTTCTTCAGCTCTCTTTTTCTATCTCTTATTCAGCTATATTGCTTCTGTGACGCCAGCTGCTTTAAGTACCCGCCGGCAGCAACGTGCCCCGAACGGAAGGAGGGGCACGAGTTCCGAGACACCATAAATGGAAAGGACATCATCATTTCCTCTAGGCAAAGTGACTGGGGGTGGAAAATGCGTCGCACGCCCGGTCATCCGTCACAATAAATGCCCTGGCAACGGGCGCCGTGGAGAGGGCCCACCGGGCAGCCGCAGAGCAGCCTGGCATGCCCGCCCTGTCTTGTTCCCCTGCCACAGCAACGCGACAGACGGAACGCCTTGGTCCTTATGACGTTATCTGAGATAGGCCGGATGGCACGGGACGGGACCCGTGCAATTAATAACCCCACGCCTCTCTGCCAGAACATGGCAGGAACTGACGCTGAGCGCGGCGGGAGCAGTTGGAGGTGACAGGCCATGCACGCTCATTAAATGCGGCCTCGGGCCTTTGACTGGTTGACACCTCATCGCTGGGCCCCTCGGGGGCCTTTCTGGGTCGTCGGGGTACCGAGTGCTCGGGGGTACTGTTCACCTCCCCGAGCACTCTCTACCGAGAATACCTTTCCTTGTCCTCGGGGTACCGAGTGCTGGGGGTACTGTTCACCTCCCCGAGCACTCTTGTACGGATCCTCGGGGAACCGAGTGCTCGGGGGTTGCCGCACGCAGCCCCGAGCACTCTCTCCCGGAACTTAGCTCTCCTTGTCGTCGGGGGACTAGGGTGCTCGGGGGTGACCGTACACTCCCCCGAGCACTTTCTTCCCGGTACTTGGATTCAGTGGATCATTGGGGAACTGGGGTACTCGGGGGCCACCGACTGTGGCCCCGAGCGCCTTCTCCCGTGACTTGATCTTTTCTCATCCTACAGGAGAGACCCCGCGGGATGGCGCCATGTGGCAGATGGCCGGCATGGCCTTGGGATTCGGGGACCCCCGGTTCCTGATACACCGACAACTGCCATACAGAAATCTCCGCCCCATGACCTCCACCCCTTCCGAGAACATCACCTCTCCTTCCTCGTTGGAGAATGACTCCAACTTGAAGGCTGCCGACGCATCCCCCAAGAAATTAGATGATATGAGATTGCTAACAGAGGCCTGGGCAATCTCGTCAAATCAAGAATGAGGGCTCAACAAACTTGAAGACAAAATCATCATTCCTCCCTGCAATTTGGCCAACTGGAGGCCAGCATCGGGTGAGGAATTCCCATCCTGCCAATTCAACCATGAGATTGTAGTTTTTGAGTCCTTTTTTCGCTGCGGTTTCAATGTTCCCCCTTCTAAGTTTCTTCTCAATGTACTCGATTGATACTAAATTGAGCTTCACCACCTAAACCCAAACTCAATCACCATGCTTAGTGGTTTTGCTCATCTTTGCGAAGTCTTCCTCGACACTGAGCTAAGTTTGAATCTTTTTTAGTATTTCTACCATCGTATCAGGGGTTGTGGTCTCCAACTGCAGAACGAAATGAAGAATTCCTATATCCTGGTTGCTGTAATCTCCTCCTAGCAAAAAGATTGGAAAAAACTTTAGTTTTATGTCTTTGATCCTGACCCCGTCGCCTCTCCCTTGGTCTATAGAGGTCCTCAGCCCCGCCCAAATTTGTCCTGGTTGAAGAAGCACTACGAACTTGACCATACTGCCTATTACGTCAAGAAGATTGGTGAACTTAAGTAGAGTCGCTTAACCGGGTGGCATGTGGCCAAAGACTTCATCAGTCGAAGGCTAAGCCCCTTGAAAGCGCAGGATCACTACACATGGGAAAACGCTGGAGACAATGATAGCTCTCTGGGACGCTGCCGGATGTAAGATTTAGTTATCCCTTTAATGCTCATTGCAGCCGCAATTGATCTCTTTCGAGTGACTTCTTCCTTTTTTTCAGCCCTATCTTTGTAGGACACCACTAATCGTTTGAACAAGTTGTTTGTTGAAGAGGGACAACAATGCTCTATCCAGCCCTACTCCCTCGACAATCCTCGACCACCGGTAAGAATTTTGCTTGGATTAGGAAAGAAGCACTAATTATTGCTTATTCGACCTAACTTGACCTTTTTGTTTCAGATTCTAGACTTTCACCAAGAAGACACTTCCTCTGGCGCCAGCGACAAGAAGACTACACTGACTGGTCAAGAGGCCAAAGGGTCTCCTCGATCCAAGAGATCTTCTTCGCCATATGACCAACCACCCCCCAAATGCACATGGGGAAAAAGTCCATTGGTATTGATATTGAGTCTTTCAATTACTACTTGCTCATCTACCTTTCTGGTTATCGAACAAATGATTATTAACGCCTAGTCCGCATGGGTGGCCTTCTTTCTGGGAACAACAAGTGCAACCCCTCAATCGCCTCCTCGAGAGACCTCCATGCCTGATGACTCGGCCATAGAGGTAACTCGCCTCGAGTTATCGTCCTTTTATTAGTCATTCTTTTCCAGTATTCCCTCAATAAGTCCAGGATGATAAATTACTATTGGCTGATTTTAGCAAGTGATTGCTCCCTTGACTTCGTCTTAATCCCAGGTCATACCTTCAACGTAGCTAGCCCCAATCGCAGTTGTGAAGTGGAGCCAAATAATCATTCAGAAATAGAAACCAAATATCGTCTAACGCCTTCTAATTACCAAGAGGTTTGGTTTGAATCTTCATCTTGACTAGTAGTTTTTCTTTTCCTTTCTCATCCTATTGATTGCAGGCCATCACTTCCGGAGAAAGGAAAAGAACAAACTGCAAGCGGGTTGGTCAGCAAACTGACATCGCCCTCTCCTGTCCACCTCCAGCTCCTTGAGTGGAAGATCCTGCCTCGGACGCACCTGAAGCAGACCCGCAGCCCAAAAAACTGAGACCTTAATATTGATCCCAATTGATGACCCTTGGGTGGCGATAGATGTTCTCCTCAAGGCCACATGTGCTTGAGTGGCTGCTGACAAGGCCCAATATTCGGAGCTTGACCACACGGACTGCTAGAAGGAGCTAAATGCCAGCCAAGAAAGAATCGAACATAAGTCCACTCCCAGATCACAAGTGTATGATTCAATCATTAGGCAACTAATGATAATCAATTTCTGTTTCCTTCTCTAGTTCTTGAGTCCTCCTTGAATAGCAAAGAGGCCCTCATCAATAATGCAATGGAAACCATCGACGATAATTTCAAATATCAAGAAAAGCTCAAAAACAATGTGAAGACAGTGAGAGCTAAATGAAAGACCATGGCTACTGAGCGAAATGTTGTTGCTGCCGAGTGAAATGCAGTAGTCTCAGCACTCCAGGCGCTGAAGGAGCAGACTCTCGACCGTATGGACCAATTGGCCTCCGTAAGCACTGAAGCAATACTTGGTATCCTCAAGAGTTACAACCCTGCACAAAACACCTCAGTAGTGACAGAAGGGTTTGACTGTACTGTAGAGGAGGCATTGGAATTTATTCTTAACGTCAAGCCTGTAGTTCCTACCTTTGTTGAGTCATTAGGTCTCTGCCTGCCTGACGATGATAGTGAGGAAAGTCCCATAAGCTGATGGCCTGTTTGACTCGAAACATTCAAAACTTGTTTTGTGGTCTAGGAACATTTGTAACAATACTGCTATTTTGCCTGTCTATTATGCTATTGCCTACTATTCCTTTGTCGACAAAATAGAATTAGCATAAGTAGATGCAAAAACTGATGAGTACATGCTATAACCATCCTCGAGACTTGCTGACTGAATATCTATTGATGCCCAAAAACTCAACTAGACAAATCATTAGATGCATTGGTCATCGAGTATACACACGAAGCAAACGCATGGATGAGAGAAAAAAAATTAGTATAAAACTAGAAAAAAAAAGAAATAGCATGATGACGATTTTTGCAAACTTTCACCAACTTGTGTATTTGACCAACATACGAACATGAACTCGATAAGAAACACAGATGGGATCAATTAGAACTTCAAAACCTTATGGGTCATTAGGTGTGAGATGTCTAACAATCTCTTATGCCATTATGCCTTATCAAGTGTAGTTGTTTGTTATTGACCCAAAACATGCTTCGGTTGGCTCTATCCAAAGTAGTCGACACGAAGCCAGATAAACTATTGCAAAAAAAACTTGTATTTTCATAATATGGTAGTACTATGTAGCTCACGTCTCTCTAGTCGAGGAGGAAAATGCTCGATCAAGGAGTAAGAAAGAACATACTTGTACCATTAAAAATATATAACATAGCCCATGACTCTATGCTCGATGACGGGATCGAGTGGAGAGTAAAGCCGTAGCATCAAAGGTATGTGATGTAGCCCCTGACTCTTTGTTTGATATGATAATGGAGACAGAGAGTTGTAGCATCAAAAGTTTGAGTAGAAAGTAGAGCATAAGCGCTAGAATTGAACCAAGTAACTCCCTGCTCTCTGATTAACATAATAGTTGAATAGACAGTGAAGTATAAGCATAAAAAAATATGCAACATAGCCCCCGACTCTCTGCTCGATGACTGAATCAAACGGAGAGTAGAGCATAAGTATTGACTCCTTCTTGACCACACGCTCACAAGCGTCAACCCCCAAGCATATGGCTTCAATTTTATCATAGTCACCGAATGAATCTGATCAATCGGGTAGGTGATTATTAAAAACCCACTCCTGCTTATGCTCGTTTTCACCGTAATCTTTGATTTGAAACATCATAATGACACCGCACCCCTCTTTGCAGAGATTAGACAATTCACAATGCCTCAACAATGCCTTGACTTCCTCCAGAAGCGTCGCACGACCAAGGCGACCTCGTTATCACACCCAGTGTTATCAGATCTTGACAGTGCCATTTCCACAGTATGACCCGTTTCCACAGCTATAAATAAGGAAAAATTGAGGTCATCTGTTCACACCCTATTTCCTTCATTTCTCCCTGCACACTGCCCAGTAGAAACTTATAGAGCCTGAGAGCAGAGCCTCCACTCCACCGTCGTCTCCCAAACCAAGTCCAGAAACCAAAGAAGTGAAATCTCTCACCCCCAAGGCCTCTCGCCATTGTTTCACCAGGAGTCATCATCATTTCCTCTAATGAGGAGGAAATGAGTGAGAGGCATGGGAGGAGAGGGGACAAAAAGTCCGCCGAAGGTCATTGACCCTTCACCAGGCATCTTCATCGCTACCTCGATGCCGACGCCATGGAGCAAACGGCATAGGAGTTAGCGACGTGGGCTGCACAAGGAGGAGATGAGGATGGTGGTGATCTTGATGAGATCATTGACCAATTCGCCGATGAGGTTTTCAACAATGGAGCCCCTAAGCCTTCAGTGGTGAAGAAAGTGTG
Source organism: Phragmites australis (assembly GCF_958298935.1). Lineage (NCBI taxonomy): Eukaryota > Viridiplantae > Streptophyta > Magnoliopsida > Poales > Poaceae > Phragmites > Phragmites australis. The sequence goes on along the minus strand of NC_084940.1, from coordinate 22,396,445 downwards.
GTCGTCTTCTTAATTGACCACCGCGAGATCATCTCCATGTCCCACAAAGGGTCACTCGACATCGCCAGCGCCTGTCAGCAGCTCCAGTAGGGTCTTCAACTCAGCCACTCTCCCTAGCCCTTATACTGGTCGGTGACTGGTTCCAGGGGCGATTAGCTGCCACCATGAGGAAGAGCATAAGAGGTTCCTCAACTCATTCGACGGAAAGTAAGGGTCCACATACTTCTAAACTCTTGGAAGTGGTGGATCTTCACTATTTGCAAGAGCTAGGTGGATCCTTTCTGTCAACTTTGTGCTAGCCATGCGGGTTAGAAAGAGAAAAGTATGTTATAGGATAGTTAGTCAGATCAAAATATAATGGACCTACCTTCGAGTTACCTTAACTATGAATGAAACTATCAGAGTTGGTCGATGTTCCATGAGTCCTCGAGTATCTCTCCATTTGGAGTAGATAATTATACTGATCCAGGTCAAGTAACTTCTACTACGATTGTCGGGCGAAGAGGGCTTCGATACCCTTCGGTTGGACGGCCAGCTCGACAGTGGGCCCAGCTACGGTTGTCCTGGGTACTGTTGTAATTATGGGATCATGCTCATTTGTACCATATTACCCCCGGATATTCCGGGAATGTAGTAGGTTAGGGGGTAAGATATGTAACAAGACACGTGATCGCCGGGTACGGGCTATAAATAGAGCCACAGTGTAACCGTGAAAGGTAATTGAAAACTGTTCCACTTCCAGTACGTGTCACTCTAAGGGACCTTCGCCACTTCCACCCCTGAAGGCCCACCTTGTCTGGGACTTCGATCCCAACAGTTGGCGCGTCCGCAGGATCGAACCCACGAAGGCATGCCACCCAAGAAGAAAGCGAAGCCACCTGGAGGAGCGGAGGCGTTACTAGAACTCCTAGCCGCGGTCAGACCTTCGGCCAATGGAACCACTCTGGCCGTACCAGGATCAAGTAATGCCTCAGCCGGGGGGGCTTCGGCTGGACAAGAGCAGTATTACGAAGTTGATACAGCGCCACAACAAACTGCCGATGGCCGACATGACGACACACTTCAGATAGACACGGAGCAAATGCCGATAATAGAGCTAATGGAGTGTATTTGCTTCGATCTTCCAGAAAAAGAAGGCGAAAGAGGGCGGAACGAAGAATGGAAGGAACTAGGCGACTTCGCGGAGTTTGAACATGATGAAGAAACAAACGAAGAACGAAATGCTAGGCTAGAAGCTGAGGAGTTAGAAAGGCAGATTGCGCACAAGAAGCGCATGTTGGATGGCCTAGCAGCAACCCGGAAAGCTACGCAGTACCGCCGGTGGGCAGACGAAGCAAGAAAAACGTTGAAAAAGATCCAAGAGGAAATCGATATACTCCAAGCAGAAGGCATGTCTCGCCGGCTGACGCCACCGGGTGATTTGATACGAGCTTCGCAAGAAGTTCGGCGAAGATCTTCCACGGGAGATCCTGAGTCACCCCTAGCAATGGACCTACAAAATCAGCCATGGCCGCTAGGATTCAAGATGCCCAGAGTGGTAATGTTTGATGGAGAATCAGATCCGAGAGAATTTATCATGAGTTTTGAGGCAGCCGTAGAGTCAGCTGGTGGCGATGGTGTAACCTTGGCGAAGGCTTTCGTATTGGCAATAAAGGGAATAGCAAGGTCGTGGTACTCCGCCCTACCACTGGGATCCATATATTCATGGGAACAGCTGCGCACTGCCCTGTACAGCAACTTCCAGGGGAACCGGGCAGACAACATCACCGCAACCGACCTCTTCGCGCTGAAGCAGCAACCAATAGAAACTTTACAGAGCTATATGCGCCGATTCGTACACATACGTTGTCAGGCGAAGGGATTGAGCGAAGATACGATCATCGATGCCGCAATACAGGGCAATAGAGGGGGGCAGTTGGCAGGAAAGCTCACCAGAAAAAGACCCACAAGCGTCTAGGAGCTGCTAAACAAGATGGAAGAATACTCAAGGTCTGAGCTCGATCATCTCCGAAGGAAAAATGAGTTTACGGCCTCAAGAGTAAAGCATGCACCACCTAAAGAGGCAGTTGGTGGCAATCAGAGAGACAGACCTCAGCGTCCAAGAAAACCCGAAATCATTCAGGGTCGGGAATGAATTAGACCAATGCGAAGAACTACCATCGAAAGATGCCCTTGAAGAAGTAAGATTGCAAGCTGCAAAAAACCTGGCCACTTACCAAAAAGAGACAAGAAAATGGAGAGATAGGAATGTATCCGAAAAGACCTTCGCACCCGGAGACTTGGTGTTGCGAAGATTTGGTACAGCAGCATCGGTTGGCAAACTTCAGAGTAAATGGGATGGCCCCTTCATAGTTAAAAGATCTCTGAGACCTGGTTCTTATCATCTAGCCAATATGGAAGGTGAAGAGCTTCCACACACCTGGAACACAGACAACCTTCGCAAGTTCTACAGCTGAAGATCGGCAACTAAAGTCCGAGACTCCATGTAATTTTTAATTTTTAATTTCGTAGTAGCTCTTGTAATCACATTGTAAGGGTACTGCACTCTTTTCCTCACAAGGGGACCCCTTCGCCAGGGGGTGAGGTTTTTAACGAGGCAGGAACCCATGTAAACAATGATAGTGCCACACCCGCAAAAATGTTGCTTGTCTTGAGTAATAGTACTTTTCGTTGAAGTGCGCCAGCCTAAAGAGATTGGCGCACCAATCGACGACTAGAACGCGGTGCGAAGTGTAGGCAAGCAAGCGTACACTTGCGACCTTCGCGGGATTGAAACAACCGCTAAGGGGCTAAGAGTGCCTGCCCCCGCACCGAAGGGAAAAACAAACCTTCGCGATAAAAAAAAATGAAGTGTCGCTGAGCCAACGAACTTCGCTAAAAGTCGGGGGCTAAGTGTGCCTGCCCCCGCACCGAAGGGAAAAACAAACCTTCGCGATAAAAAAAATGAAGTGTCGCTGAGCCAAAGAAAAGCCAATGAACTTCGCTAAAAGTCGGGGGCTAAGAGTGCCTGCCCCCGCACCGAAGGGAAAAACAAACCTTCATGATAAAAAAAACAAAGAGTCGCTAAGCCAAAGAAAAGCCAACGAACTTCGCTAAAAGTCAGGGGCTAAGTGTGCCTGCCCCCGCACCAAAGGGAAAAACAAACCTTCGCGATAAAAAAACGAAGTGTCGCTGAGCCAAAGAAAAGGCAACGCACTTCGCTAAAAATCGGGGGCTAAGAGTGCCTGCCCCCGCACCGAAGGGAAAAACAAACCTTCGAGACAAAAAAAATGAAGTGTCCCTAAGCCAACTAAAAGGCAGCGCACTTCGTCAAGGGTAGGGGGCTAAGAGTGCTTGCCCAAATATCAACCACCCACCGAGTTGAAGTAAAATCAAGCCTTCAAGGCTAAAAGTCGGAGGCCAAGATTACTTGCCCCCCCAGGCCGAAGTAACTTGCGAGTAAAAGTTGGGGGGGGGGGGGGACAGCGTTTCACAAAAATAACAATGATAATAATAAAAATATTAGCCCAGTACAATCGCAGGAAACTGCAGCGAAAATCGGGGGATGGCCTTCGTCAAAAAAGTCTAACCCGAAGATCCAACAAAGGTTCAGAACGCATCGCATCGTAGAAAACGCTTCGGGCGCCATGGTGCTAAAAGTGTAACAAAAGAACAAATCATAACACAAATCCGATTTATTCCACATCAGAATCAACATCTGGATCAACAAAATCCTTATACAAACGACTAAAAGAAAATTGGTAAGCAATGCCTTCGCTGGCATGAAAACGCGACGATGGGGCCGAATGGGCCCCAACTTGATTACAATAAGACGGCGACATAGGGGTATCTTCGTCACTACCACTTCGCCTGACTACCTGCGAAGAGGGACCACGTCGATAGCAAACTTGCGGTCTGTGCGAAACCGGCTCCTCGTCCTGAAGTTCAATCTTCAACTCAACGAGCACCGATGAGCCTTCAACGTCTCCTTTCGCTGCACGGCGCAGATTTCGTTCAGCTCATCGACTAGCTAGCATCGAAGGACTAACAGATTTCCAAAACGCTTTTGTCCTAGCATTCATATCGTCATACGATCTACACTTCGCATGCCAATACCACTCCAAATCGATATTAGCATGACGTCGGTGAAATGATTCCCAGCAGGACCAGGACACATAAAAATTGTCCCTCATCATAGTCAAAGGCACAGCTTCTTTGGCTACCTGCGTAGTGTCCGAAGGCAGGACCTGCACAGGGAGCGCAAAAAGGTCAATAACACTTCGATATAAACATATAATATATTACACAGCCAATGTGTCACATCGTCAATTACAAAAACAAAAGCATAAACAATACGACCCTTCGCGCCAATTCAGCCCACCTTCCTAGTATCTTCGGCTGTCGTAGTCATCGGTTTCGACGAGGTGTCATCCCTCGCCTTGGCCTAACAAAAATTTAATAATAATAAATACATTATTACCACACATAACCAATTTCATAATCTTCGACAAGACAAAACAAAAGTTAAGTCGCCATACTCTTTGTCGGTTCAATTCGGCCTCTCGAAGAGCGAGCTCGCGGCCGTGCTTGCACCAGTAATTGGTGGTGAATGATCGAGCAGTGCTCTTCGATGCCTTTGTAACGGCCGAAGTTGACAAATCCGAAGGGTACTAGAAGGAAGGTCTTTGGAGAGCAGTGTGATGGTCGCAACCCGTCATCTCGACATATTGCACGAGACTTCGGGTGGCAACCATGGCGCAGAAGTCGCCGTAAAGTTGTGCAGCTGGAAGGAGGCTACTACTGGTCTCATTGATCCAACTAATAAGTCCACCCAGTCCTACGCGTTCAAGTGATGGGGGAGTCACCGAGGCACCTATACCTTCGAAGGTACGGCTGATTGCTTCGCACGCGGCAACCGCCTTTGGCTCAAGCTCCCCAATGACATTAAGAGCATCGTCGTTGTAAGCCTTCGCTTCCTTAGTTCAATCTGCAGCAGCTCAGCTTTCTCTTTCTCCGACGCGCAAAGTGCTTGCAGTTCACAAACTTGCGCCTCGGAAGACTGCAGATTCTGCCGAAGACAGCTACATCCTTCGCACGCCGCGACATCTCGCGTTTCTGGCCCTCAGCTTTTTCCGCCCATTTTTGCAGCAAGTCAATCTGGGCCTGAGCGCTTCGGGCACGGGCTTCAGACTTTTCTGCTTGCTTACGTTGAGCTCGGGAGAGGAGCAAAACCTGAAATATCAAATGCAAGTCAGTAAAATGCCAAGTTTTTTTTTTCTTTCAATGTAAGAAAATATACGATATACCTTCGCTATAGCTACATTGGATGCATCGATCAACTCGCTTGAAGACTTCTGGGCAAGCGGAATTTCGAGCTCAAGAAGAACGAAGGTTCCAAAAATCTTCTTCGCATCACTGACCTCTCCGATACTCGGTTCAAAAGTGGCGGGCCACAAAGCCTCAGGCACAATGGCCTTCGCATCGAGTAGCCCACCGAGACCCATCAAACCCTTCCCTCTGCGGTGGGTTGGCGTTGAATCTTCGGTCTCGGAAGATGAGCTCGAAGGTGAGGAGGGCAATGAGTACACCGCCACCTTCACGTCGTCGCCACCTTCAGCTGCGGGCTCCTCCTGAACGGCGGGCTCGGTTATTGCTCCCGTCTCTGTCAATTCCTCATCGTCGCTCAGAATTAACGTCAGAAGATCGACGCGCGAGCAAAACAAGGACTTCGGTGCCTGGGCCTCCTGCGCGCCTTCAGAACTCTCCCGACGGGCCATGTCGCGAGAAGCAGCAAAGCCCTCCAGAGAAGTTTCTTCGCCGGGAGGCGGCAAAGGCAGCTCGTCATGTGGTCGGGCGAAGAGGGCTTTGATACCCTTCGGTTGGACGGCCAGCTCGACAGTGGGCCCAGCTACAGTTGTCCTGGGTACTGTTGTAATTATGGGATCACGCTCATTTGTACCATATTACCCCCGGATATTCCGGGAATGTAGCAGGTTAGGGGGTAAGATATGTAAACAAGACCCGTGATCGCCGGGTACGGGCTATAAATAGAGCCACAGTGTAACCGTGAAAGGTAATTGAAAACTGTTCCTCTTCCAGTACGTGTCACTCTAAGGGACCTTCACCACTTCCACCCCCGAAGGCCCACCTTGTCTGGGACTTCGATCCCAACATTGAGGGAAGCTCATTCACCTAGTGTTTTGAGTAAGCCTTAAGCATGTCGAAACCCGAGTTCTGACACCCTGCAAGATTGTACCATTGACGCGCTCAACCTGGCCATTAGTTTGAGGGTGAGCTACTGAAGTGAAATAAGTTTTTATGCCAAACTCTTCACAAAATGAAGTAAAGGTCCTGCTTCTGAACGGGCTACCATTGTTTGTTATTATCCGATGCGGAATACCGTATCGAGTAATTATTCTCCTCATGAACTTCTTGGCCACTTCTGCGGTTATCTTTCACAGGTTCAGCCTCGATCCACTTAGTGAACGTGTCAATAGCTACAAATACGAATTTGAAACCACCTTCAGTCCTTGGGAATGGTCCCAGGATATCCAAGTCTCAGATGGAGAAAGGCTAAGAAAGAGGAATTGTTTGCAGAGATTGGGCTGGTTAAGTAGTCTGCCTTCCAAAAAATTGGCAGCTTTCGCACTTTTTAACCAGCTCAAAAGTATCATAGAGGACAGTCGACCAAAAGAATCCTTGGCAAAAAAACTTTCCAACCAAGGTGCGATAAGACGCATGATTACCACATGCCTCTATGGATATTGAGCAATATCTTATTGCCCTCTTCCTGAGTGATGCACTTCATCAAGATTTTGTTACTCCCCTTTCAATAGAGCTTGCCATCTACCAAAGCGTATAGCTTGGACTTACAAGCAATTTTCTCTGTATATGCATCATCATCAGCGATCTCTCGTCCTTCGAGATAGGCTCGGAATGGAGTCATCCAAGTCAGTTCGCATTTGAGTAGTGCAGCTACCATGTCTCGGATCGTGCCTCGCTAAGCTAACCAGGCTGCTGGTCGAGTTGGGCAGCATCAGAGCTCGAGACTATCGAGACAGATGATTTAAGGAGTTTCTCAACGAAGACACCCACATGTGTTGGAGAATGTGAAGAAGCGAGCCTGCCGAGTTCATCAACGGTGGAATTGTCACCTCTTTGGATGTGCGTGACTTCCAGCCCTTGGAACTGTTGCTCGAGCTTTCGTATCTTGTTTAGATAAGCCTCTATGTTGTTCTCTAATCAATGGTACTCCTTTTGCACTTGGTTTACGATTAGTTGTGAGTCCCCTTTCACGAGTAGTCACTTGATTCCAAGCGATATAGCTACGCGGAGCCTATTTATCAGTCCTTCGCACTCTCCAATATTGTTAGAAGCTTTAAATTCTAATTGAATGATGTACGTAAGTTCATCGCCTGTTGGAGATTTGAGTATGATGCCAGCCCCCGAACCTTGAAACATAAGTGATCCGTCAAAGAAGAGCGTCCAGCGGTCGTCGACCATGTTTGGTTTTATTTCCTCAACATTTGTCCATCCGACGATGAATTATGCTAATACTCCTGACTTGATGCTCGTGCGTGGTGCACAATTTACCTCAAACTCATTGAGATCAATCGCCCATTGCGTAATTCGTCCAGCAGTATCCCTATTGCGTATAACATCCTTCAATGGATACGTTGTCATGATAGTGATCCTGTGCACTTGGAAATAGTGTCATAGCTTTTGAGAAGTCATTAAGATAGCATATAGCAACTTCTTCACTTGTGGGTATCGTAGTTTACCATCATGTAGGACTTTGCTACGCAATAAATCGGCTTCTAGATCTTGGCCTTATTTTTGGGGCATTCTTGTTCGACCACCAAGACAGTGCTTATGACTTTTGGGGTAGCTACAATCTATGAGAAAAGCTCCTCTTTTTCATTAGGCAGGGTTAAAATCACCGGAGATAATAAATACCTTTTTAAGTCTTAAAATGCCTTCTCTGTTTCTTCCATCCACTCGAACTGATCATTCTTGTTCAGAAGCTTGAAGAAGGGTATCCCTCGCTCACCCATCTTTGAGATGAATTGACTAAAGGCTACTATGCATCATGTCAATTTTTGAACTACCGGCAGTGTCCGAGGTGACCACATCTAGTCGAGAGCCTCGATTTTTCCCAAATTGGCCTCAATGCCATGACTTGACACAAGGAAGCCAAGAAGCTTGTCGGACGCGACACCGAACATGCACTTCTCGAGGTTAAGGATCATACGATATTTCTTAAGGTTAGCGAATGTTTCCTTGAGGTCAACAATCAATGCGTCTTAACTACAATATCATCGACATAAGCTTCAATGTTGCGTCCAATTTGGGGTTGTAAACAGTTCTGAATACATTGTTGATAAGTACCAATAGCACTCTTTAAATTAAAAGGCATCTTTACATAGTAACATACACCAAAAAGAGTACTAAAAGCAGTTTTCTCTTCATCATCTATCCCCATGCTAATTTGGTGACACCCCAAATAGACATCCACAAAACACAGCAATTCACAACCCACCGTAGAGTCGATAATCTAATCGATGCGAGGAAAAGGATCCTTAGGACATGCTTTGTTGAGGTCGGTGAAATCGATGCACATTCTCTACTTGTCGTTGGCTTTCTTTACCAAGACAGGGTTTACAAGCCATGTAGGATGACAAACTTCTCAAATGAATCCTGCTTTTAGGAGTTTGCCGACCTTCTCTTGGATGGTTTGCTATCTGTCTTCCATAAATCTTTGTTTCTTCTACACCACAGGTTTGATGTCGGGTTTCACAGCTAGTCGATGCTCGATCACCTCCCTAGGGACTCCGGGCATATCGGACAGTTGCCACGCAAATACATCTTAGTTTGCCCAGAGGAAAGTGATGAGCTCGAGTTCCTAGTTGGGATAAAGGTCGACCCCTATCTTGACCATCTTGGCTGGTTCAGACGGGTTAAGGGGAACTGCCTTGACACCATGACTTGCCTTCTTGTCCTTGGCACCATCGGTGGTTTCACCCTTTGTGGCGGCAACGAATTTGGAGGCATCAGTGAGGCTCATGAGGCTCATCGAATTTGGAGGCATCAGCAACCAAAACCTCGCAGGTCCATCAAGGGTGGTTAAAAAATAATTGGTCATCACCCTGTTGTCACCGTCGGCTACTCAAATAAAAATGGTATAGATCTGCAACCACTCGTTAGGGTTGAGTTTCCTATCGTACTTCTAAATCGGACCCGCTTTGAACTCCTCGAGACATCGTATCAATAGAAGCTCATGCATGAAAGCTTCACAGCCTCCATCGAATTCCTTGGGAGGAGATGGCGAAGGACTATCACACATGTTCCTTCAATCAGAGGAGCCACGTCGACCATCTCATCTCGGAGATCCATGGTCGTTGTACCGACGATCATCCTCACAACATTCCTCGCGATGGTTGTCTATCACTCTCCGTAGATCATGCCGATCGTGAGGAGTGTGATTCCTTAAGTGTTCCTGATTTCTGTGCCTATGGATAGGGCAGTTACAGTTCGGCCCATAGGGTTGTGTTCGGGTTTGACCACTCGAGCTTCCCGTCTATGATCCCTTGACTCAGGAATGTCTGCGTTCGTTGTTCCTCGAAGCCGCTAGGGTTGTTTGCTTGAGCCTCTTGGATTTGAGCTGCATCAAGCAAAGTCTTGAGTTGATTAACCATAGGGGTTAAGGGGTTCACTGGATCCAACTCAGGGAAGGATCTTATAATCATATGGGCACTCTGGATATTAGCTTCCAGGGTACTAAAAACATCATTGCCTAGACTTAGCTATGGTCATGCTGATGTCGCCCCGCGGTTGCTATCCTGAGGGGGTTAGTTCCTCGACCCTCGGGCTACTGGTGGTGGAGGGGTGCCTATCGAAAGTTGTCATTGAAGACAAGGAAGCACCTGACCTCATGTGGCACATCGATGAAGAGTTTTGTTAGGGGCGGAGATAGGTGGTAACTCGCCCGCAGCGTTGGCATCTCTAGCGGTTGCTGCTGCCGCTAGATCTTCAGGGACTTCCGTATCATCGTTCATCACAGCATCCAGATCTTCAGCGTTCTGCTGGATGGGTGCTTCATTGGCTCCGGCCGTAAACACAAATTGATTTGTTCGATAGCTCTGGCTATCAATGGAGCCACTATTGTCACTTTCCTGACTTTCATTGTCATTATTGGTGTCCATGAACTGGAGAACGTTAAGCTCCTTGGGATCCACTACCGGTGTGGATTAGCCCACCCTCATTGTCCTAGCGGTAAACCATAGTTCAGAAAGTGATCTCAGAGCCAGTGGGAGGTGATTCAAAGATGACCACTGTCGACTTGAAGTGATTGTAGAAACCGGTGTTGGAGAATCCGATGCAGATGCGTACTTGAGACATGATCAATCCTGAAAAATAGAAGAAGGCCCCTACCTAGCGTGCCAACTATCGAAGATTAGTTCCCGACAATTTGTACATAATTTTACTGGGGTACCTTCAAGATCAAGGATCGAGCATAAGACAACACACGCGATGTAGATAGGTCTGGGCCCCGGTTGGAGTAATACCCTATGTCCTATATGGAGGTTAATGTATATGTATTCTCTCGAAAACAAGTAAGGTAGCTATACCTATTACAAGGAGTAGATTGGATCTAAACTAAACTAGAGTTGAAGTCGTCGAGTCTCTCTGAGGGTCTTGGATGCTTGTGTCAAGTTGCCTAGGTGTTGATCTGCCCTAAGTTGTAGAAGTTCCCTCTCCTCTCCAGGGGTCATGGTCCCCGCCTTATAAAGGGGTCTTGGTGCCACCTTAGTCCCAATCATAGTCGATAGAGAATCCTTCATCTTGTCAATTAAGGAAAGGCAATCGAATTCAGCTTAGATACTAGTTGTACTCGAGTCGTTTAATTTGATCGAGACCTTCCTAGTATGGGCCTTCACGATTTCCAAATGTACCAGGTCTCATAGACTCGGGTCCGCAATATCCGAAGTCGTTAAAGATGTGAATAGGGTATCCTGCCCATATACGATGTACTCCCTATGTGTATATACCCTATAGTTAGATATTTGATAGGATGCTACTAAATTCTTGTGAAATTTTGTTGTTTAGGAATATGAGAGAAGCACCACAACATCATCTAGACGTCGCCCTTCGAAGCCCAAGTCTAAATCGGACTCCAAGTCGGATTTCAAATTCAGTTCAGATTCTGTGAACAACATGTTAATAAAATGGGTATAACTTTCGCATACGGAGTCCAATTGAGATGTTCTTATATTGCTAAATATCTTACGATGAGCCCTTTCCAACAGATTTGGTCCCACCCTTAGATTCCTTAGAAATCAATCAGAGTCGATGAAATAAGGTGATACGTCACTATTTTCGGCCATGTCAAACCCTATAAGCGTGTCGGGGTCCAAGTCCAGGTTATGTGCACCCCTTTCCATAGCTACACAACCCTAGGTCGACCTCCTCACATCTTTGTTATATATATTCGGTAGCCGTCACAGTTTAGACTTGTGTTTTACTTAGATTATTTTGTTTTAAACAATTTCAAAGAATATTGGTTTGTGGAACCCCAATTTGTGTTCTTCATTGGTAATTAGCAATATTCAGATTGCATCTACTGTGTTCTTGTTTGAGTTCTCGATTCGCTTGCAAGGAAAGCCTTCTTGGAGAGGTCAATCTCGTTCAGTATGGTTGATAATCACAGAGTAATGGTGTAGTGGTTGAGAGGGTTCTCTATCTATTCTAGTCAGAGCCTTTGGATCATCAACGTCGAAACACCACTAATTGACGTATCTCAAACCTTTCAGAAGATCGGACCATACTTCCATCGGGAGCGAGGACATGTCCTCCTAATACCAACATAAAATGAGGTCCTCACCGAAGGCACCAGTGGCGGCTGGCAATGGTGGTAGTGATGCATTCTCCGATTCCCTGGCGACTACGGTGGTATCTTTGAAGGTGTTGCCCAGGGTGAGGCCGTAAGGGACCTTATAGTAGTGGTCATCAAGGGCGGTAGACGTGTCAAGGATGAAGGAGGGGCCGCCATCACTGGATTTGGTGAGGATGGCTTTACGATATGGCGGAGGTGGCAGAGTCCGAGCAGGACGATGCTCGGTGTCGTGGTTGACCCGAGCAATGATGGGGCATGGTCGTGTAGAACGGTGAGCTTTGGGCAAGGAGGGGCCGTGCCAACAAACACCATCGCCTACACTTTGTGATGATTTTCGCCAGCTTGCGCTCAAAATGGTTCCGGATGGCTTCCTTGCCAATTTGGAGATCAAATCCACTCTCCAAGACGATATCAAAGTAGCTCAAAAGGATGATAAGGGCATGGCCCGAATCTGGGAGAAGATGAAGATCGGCAAGGCTATATACTTTTCTGAAGATAATCAGGGTGTTCTGTGGTTTGGAAACCGACTAGTGGTTCCAAGGGTCGAAGCACTTAGGAAGAAGATTCTTGACGAGGCTCATGACTCCTTGTTATCCATTCATCCAGGGAGCACGAAAATGTATCAAGACCTCAAGCGACAGTTTTGGTGAACTCGCATGAAGCGAGTAATCGCTCGGTATGTCTCCGAGTGTGATGTCTACCGAAGGGTGAAGGCCGAGCATCTCAAGCTAACCGGTACACTTCAGCCTTTGCACATTCCTTCCTGGAAATGGGGGGAAATTGGAATGGATTTCATTACCGGCTTGCTGAAGACCTCAAGTGGACACGACTCTATATGGGTGATTGTGGACCGATTGACGAAATCCACTCATTTCTTGCCTGTTAAGACCACATTCTCGGCCAAGCAATATGCAGAGTTCTATCTCACCAGAATTGTTTGCCTCCATGGGGTTCCGAAGAAGATCATTTTTGATCGGGGCACGCAGTTCACTTCTCATTTCTAGAGGATCTTCCAAGAGGCTATGGAAACCGAGCTTTTTCACAGCACGGAATATCATCCTCAGACAGATAGTCTAAACGGGTGAATCAGATTCTTGAAGATATGCTCCATGCGTGTGTTCTCACTTATGGGAAGAGGTGGGACCTATGCTTGCCATTCGCGGAATTCTCCTACAACAATAGCATTCAAACGAGCATCGAGATGTCACCGTTTGAAGCTCTATATGGCTGAAGGTGCCGAACGCCACTGAATTGGTCCGAATCTGGCGAACGGGCTTTCCTAGGTCCGGATTTGGTCAAAGAGGCAGAAGATCATGTTCTGAATATTCGCAAGAGTCTTATCACAGCTCAATCCTGGCAAAAGAGCTATGCGGATCGTCGTCGCCGAGACCTCGAGTTCACAATTGGAGATCATCTGTATCTCAAGGTTTCAGTGCTCAAGGGTGTTCGCCGATTCCAAGTCCCAGGCAAATTAGCACCTCGATACGTGGGACCATTCGAGATTGTTGCTTGACGTGGAGAGGTGGCATATCAACTGGACTTGCCTCTGTCTCTCTCCGCCGTGCATAACATCTTCCACGTGTCGCAACTGAAGAAATGCCTCCGAGTTCCAACCGAGGTCATTGATGTTGCACCTCAAGAGTTGCAGCTAGATTTGTCGTATTGCGAACGGCCGATAAGGATTTTGGGTGAAGCCGAGCGCAAGACACAGCGAAGTTCCATCAAATTTATCAAAGTCCAGTGGAGCAACCACTCGGAAGATGAGGCAACTTGGGAGCGTGAGGATAAAATCCGCTCCAAGTATCCCAAGCTCTTTGAGAGCTTGTAAGCATTGTGTAAATTTTGCACAATTGGGACCTCTTGCATGTCTATGCTCATCACTATGTTGAATAAAAGTATTGCATTGGGTTCCATCACTCACCACGTGATAGTTTCCCACAGTGTGGTACCCATAGCATGGTATCTCTCACAGTGTGGTTCCTAGCCTCATCGTCCTTTCCCCGACTCATACCGAATCTCGGGCGAGATTCTTTTTAAGGGGGGAGGTTTGTCACGTCCCAATTTCTTAATCATACGTTTAAGCAAAATTATGCTTCTTAAGCATTATGCTTAAATTTTGCATAATGGTAATCCGGAGCACTAATGCACTTCATTAATAATCATTTGGATGAGAGAGAAAGTTGGGGGAGAAAATAATGGAAAATGCATTGGAAATACCTATTCTCTCTAACATGTGGGCCCCACATGTGGCCCCACTCCTCACCCACTCCCACTCTCAAGTGGGCAGCACCCCACCTACCCTCTCTCTCTCTCCTCTACTCACTCCCCACATTTTTCCCCCAGCTGCTACAGCATCAGCCCCTTTCCTCTCTCCCTCTCCCACTCAAGCACTCTCTCTTTTCCTCCAAACTCTGAGCTCCAGTGGAGGATTCAAGGTATGCATGTGGTACCATTGCATTCTCTAGCTCATAAGCTACTTATCTATCCAATCCATTTTCGTTTTCGTGGAAAAATCGTGTAGTTCTTGAAGTTCTTAGCATTCTTGAGCTTATTGGAGCAAAAATGAAGTTTTGGTCGAATCTGAGCTCTAAAGTCGTGTTAATAGTTGATGAGCAGGTTCTATTACCCTTAGACTATCCCTAACATGTTCCCTTTAGGCTTGGAAAAGATCGCAACTCGAATCAACCAAAAATCCACTCAAGAGCAGTTTTCTAGGCTAGCTCGGATACTCTGGACTCACCCGGATATTCCGGGTTCAGCAGAATTTGTCCGATAAATTGTGTTCAAAATTGGTTAGGGTTTAGGGTGTGAGTTAGGTTTAGGATCCTTTGGATAGGGCATGTACACGTTTGTGTAGCACAGCTTTATAAAATGAATCAAAACACCCAAGTGCAAAAATTATGAAGAAACCAAGTCTGTATCGCTCGGATTATCCGGACAAACCCAGAGACTTTGGGTAGGTATGTAATCGTGTAGCCAAGAGCTGAGGAAGCAGTTTTTGGTAGACCTATTGAAGTATAATGGGAATGAATGTGAAGACAGCATCCTCTCCCGTCTATGGGAAATTGTTAAGTGTATGAAGCATTAGATATTTCGAAACATAAATTAATTGTGACATTATATTTGCACATGACTATCTAATTAACCATATATTACTTATTGTACAATTCATTTTTATTCTTGATGTCCAGCCCTAAAATCAAAATCCATAAATGTACAAAAATTGTGCGTGCGTGTCACAGGTGTATGGTTATTAGTCCTATATAATTCACCAATTGTGGCAGATTCGGACGATCTCCATCATCCACCCGACTTGATCTAACATTCACCATGCAAAGTTGTGAGGAACCGTCCAAACAGTATTCTAATTAATCATCAAGAGGATCATTATTCATAATACAACCTCGACGATTAACCAGAATCCTGTTTCGATATTCCCGACACGTGTTTTGTGCCCAAGGATCGGCACACATGCCTCCAACATAGTACATCACAACATAGCTTAATAAAGAGCAAGTAATAAATATTTATATTACAAAAATTAAGCATGCAACTGATTCCAACAATTTATAACAAAAGCGAGCTAGGAGGAGACAAAAACCCCTTAACTCCTAACTAACCAAAGATCTACGCAGTGGGAAGAATAAACTAGACAACAAAAGAGAGTGGAACCACATGCTCTTAGGCTCCACTCAAAAAGCTCGAGCTTCGGAGTAGGATGCACTACTCATGCCCGCCACCCTGATCGGCAGGCACAAAGTAGCCGAACACCGCCCCATCCTCAGGAGCCGGAGTACCTGCATTAACTTAAGGGCAGCACCCTGAGTACGAAGGTACTCGCAAGACTTACACAATATGGGTATATAATATCCCGACTCCAAGAATTATGCATTGAGCTGTTAGTAAGAATATAGATAGGCAGTTAAGTTAATTAAAGCGGTAAGCAACCTAGACATATGTGTGAGCAACTAACTTAATCAACATATATGAAATCACCCTACAACTACCAACTGATCATATGAAACTGTAAGCACAATAGTATCAATATATAACAAGTGCCATCTCGACCACTTCCCACATATCCGAACCACAAACCACATATTCGAACCATCATCCATAAGCGAGAACTCTACGACTGATACAAATGAAACCATAGCATGCTCATGACCGAGAGCGCGGCAGTTCGAACTGTTTTTACACCCTACAGGGGATACTCCTGGACCCACACGACTCGGGGACCATACGGCTTGTGCCATCCACTAAAGTGCACACAAGGGGGTACCCATGTCAACCTTTCCCAACCAGCTCCAACCGTGTGCGGCATGCATCACTCGGCGCGCGGGTACTAGAACTACTCCCGGAGAAAACTAGTACCACTTACAAACCCGCTCGCTCACACCGTCGATATTCAGGCCCCACAAAGCCACAGCTGCGAAGGTATTCGGCTCACCTTACCATTAGATATGCATGTGGTGAGTATGGTAAGTGCTAAAGCCAACTATACCAACGAACGACCTTAAATGATGCAAGCGGCCTACGGTGTCCGGGTTCCCATCTCGAACTGCCCCCAGACTTTTCTTGAGGGCAGATGACATCCCTAACACTGCCCACATCTCGTCTCATACTCACCACTCAACCAACCATAACACCCTCAACCATGTATTTGTGCGACAAAAGTAAATCCTATGCTCACGAACAACAGAAAATGCCGTCGTTCGACTTCTACCGAAAGACCTAAGCATGGCTAAGCATATAAGTCGAACTTGTACTTAGACATAACATCATCTCAAAGCTACAAGGAACGTGGATGAACAAGTAATCAATGTAGAAGAATGCAATTGGCATAGGTTCTACCCATTTGTTCCCGACATCGACTTCCTATACATGCAAACCTATACATAAGCATATTTTATCAATATTTAGACTTCATTCAATTCAACTGATAGGGTGCAATATGTTAGATGCTTGCCTTGCTGTTCAGGTGGCTGCCCAAAGTTTCCCTCGCTATCCTGGATCACCGGCTCGACGTTCTCTAAAAAGAATAACGCGTGCAATGCCATGAGTATGAATAAAGTGCAACAATGTATTCCACAATGCTTAACAACATGCTAGAAGTATAAGATATGCGAACCAATGCAATACTAAACGATCTAAACAAAAACCGGAAAATAACAGCCATACGGAGTATCCGGACTGGTTCGGAGTATCCGGGCTCGGACCCTCTGGGTGACCCTCCGAAAGAGGTGCTCAGTTACTGCCTTTTATTTGATTGACCCGGAGTATCCGGGTGAATCCGGATTATCCGGGTTCCGGATTATCCGGGCCATCCTCTGGGAAAGGCTTTCGGTTAGCATTATTTTAACTTGACTTAGAACCTCCAGGTTGGTCCAGACTATCCGGGATATACCGGACACTCCGAGTGAAGTTCCGAACGAAGGATAGCCATCAATCATCATTGCATATCAATAACAAGAATAATAATTGGACACATATCAATGTGAATTATACACCGTTGTGCGATGGAGAAGACCTACTCTACGAATTGCTGGTTCTAGTCTTTCTCCATTCCGTGTGCGCACGAACTCAATAACGAAGAAACATGAAGCATTCCTATAGAACAATTAATTGTTACATTTGCACTTCACAAACGAATTAGTTATAGTGAGGTTAGAAGCAAGTTAGCAATCATGAAACCGAGGAACTCCACGAAGTAGCTTAAGAGGCCATCTCAAGATATCATAATTCGTACCGGGGTTTGCTACATCCATGGCAAGCCAAAAGTTCTTGGAAATCCTTTCAAATTTGGGCTTATAGTTTACATAAATGGAACTTTGAACCACGCTAGCATAGGAAGCGGGTCTAGTACAAATGTAGTTCTATTATCCATATCCAATATGAACATAATGTAGCCGTCGAGGAGAGCATGGTGTTACGAAAGCGTAAACAACGACACTGACTGACAAACGATACAATCTTACCAACTTGCACATATAGATATGGTAGTCTATCCCAGGCCAGCTATCAAATATTTTTGCCAAACATTGGACTTCAAGATTTCCATGGAACGATGGCAATCTATAGAAATCAGTGACCGTCTGATAAATAGAAAGTTTAGAAATATGAACCAAAGAGTTAATATGTCAATGTAATAATTACACAAAATTGTAGGCTCAAGTAGTGAACATGTGTCACACCCGGTTTTAACGGCCAAAATCAGATGCGGCTTATGTGTGCCTAGGATGTTCAACACACATAAGGACGTCCCATGTGAAATAACTCTTATAGAAATTGACATATATTGTCTTCTATGTAGATATATGCAGCGGAACAGAAGCACTGGTGAAAGGACTTGGCGATTTGACCTCTGGTCAGCCGGGAAAGAACGTTGATGCCAATCGGCTACAGCGCAGCTGTCCGCAACGGTGATGACCGTGGTAGCGTAGATCGGGCTTTGACCGGGGCTAGAGCTTAGCTAGGGACTTAGTATGATGGTAAAACAGTAGTAAGTGAGGAGAAGAAGGGGTCTTCACCTTGCTTCGATAGTCGAGGAAGCAGGATTCGCGAAGAAGATGACATACCGCATCACGGGAGACGGCGCACGGATAGGGCAGTTGTGACGTCTAGGGCTTGGAGCATGGATTAGGGGTAGGAGAGGGCAAGCAACTCCTATTTATAAGGCTAGGGGCAGCTGGTTGAGGTGGAGTCCAAGTCGGACACGAGTCGGATTCGAGTTCGAGTTAGTTAGGATTTTCTTTTTCGCAGCTCTCTATTCCGAGGATGATATATCCATCGTTCGGACTCCAAATTGGACGTTTCTGGACTCTAAATTGTAGTACCCAAAAATATCTACACTTTGGTATTCAGTGGAACATCTCAAAATATCATCTCGATTTTCAAAAATGCACCACAAGATAAACTATTTGAACTCAAACTTATCTAAACAGCACTGATTTCGGGGGCTATAACTCCTAGCTCCATTATCTAAAAGGGGACTTCCATAGGTTCAAATCAAATCTCTCGACGAGACCTAAAACATTGGTATTGACAATATTTGCATTTAAGGTCATTTTTAACTCCAAAACTTCATGGAAAGATGAGACTATCCAGTACTCCGCGAAAATTTACAGATTTCGTTGATCCTTTTTATTGGGCCATCTAGAAGACTTGGCTAAGAGTTTAGACTTAAGCAAGATTGAGGCCAACAACATTTTAGGTATATATCTAGGGTTTAGAAAAAAGACTTTGGGTAGAATTTGAGAATGAGGAGACATTGTTTTTAAACAAGGATGTGGATAAGATTTGAATTGAACCAGAGAAGGATCAAGTATGATCAAGAATTGAATAGATGATGAATTCAAAGATTTTAAATTCCAACCACTAAGTTAGTTTACTATAGAGTTTTATAAAATCCTTTTTAAAATCTTTTTCACTCAAAACACCAAAGAGAAAGAAAAAGAAAAAGAATTCTAATGCATTTACCTGGCTCCTAACAAAACTCAGCATGCAATGTACACAAAATAATAAATTATTTTGATTAAGAAAATAGGTTTTAAACCTATGCTACTGGTGAAGCTATTCAATAATCTTAGAAAATTTTAAAAAGTTGTAAATTTTGAAAATCAGGGTGCTACAAATCTACCCCCCTTAAAGGAATCTTGCCCTCGAGATTCGGGGAGATCGAAAACGACATAAGGGATCTTGATCTTCAAGTTTTCTTCTCGATTTCCAAATTGTTTTTTCTTCTCAGTGTTAACCTCATTGCCCTGGCATACTCTGCTCACTTTGCTTTTGACAGCTTTCGCAATTGTTCTGACAAATCTTGATTGATTACCCAGAGTATGTTGGATTTTTTCTCAGATATTCTATTCCTGATATCTTCAAAGGTTGTAGTTGACTCTGATGTTCTGTTCTAACTTTTTGACATATGTCACATAGGACCATATACTTTGCTACACCACTCTTGTTTCCATACTACAGATAACAATCCTTGAGATCATGATACATCTTAGTGCTTTCTGATTCCTGGGAATTTCGTAGCCTTAGCACTCCTGATAAGTTTCCTTTATTTTTTTAATGATCTTCTCCTCTGTTGATTCACCTTGGCGGACCTTCTTATCCTTGAAGATTTAGTAAGGCATATCCTAATTCCGAGGAAAGCATACTTGTTCTTAGCAATCATTTCTGTGGTCGGAGTGCAGCTTCTGGGTACTGTCCTTCCTTTAGCACACTTTATTAGCGCATTACCTTTGCTGACTAGCCGTTTCCAATATCTGTCTTTAGGTTCTAGAACCAAGAGATTAGCTAGGAAGACTACCCCCTTAAAAAGGAGCAGACTTCTCTGACTTACATTTCCAGTTCTTGAGAAGTAGACAGACATGTAGCCTTTGACATGTAATATATCACTCTTTTTTTGGGTGCCTACTTAGCTTCTGTGAGCTTGATGGGATCTCATCGATTTTGACTATCTTGAGTTACAACTTGAAAGTCGTGACGGTCTGAATGTTGAACTGAGATCTTCATATGGGGTTGACGGTTGATCTGATTCTGAGCGGGAAACTTCTTGGGACATCTTTTGACCCAGCGTGTAGGTTCTCCACAGTGGACACACGTCTTCTTATCGTTAGGTACAAGGATCATCAAGGGACATCGATTGGCATAGCGTCTTTCTTCTTCACAACAAAACCACACCTCTCTTATAGGGGTACTCTGCAAATTTTCTCTCGACATGTGAAACTTCCTGGTTGACAGAACAAAGTGCTTGTTCAAGAGTGAAATGTAGCTGAGAACTGTTGTTTGCTTGATGGTCCTCAAAGGCTTTCTTCCTCTTCTTGTTGTTGCCTTGTTTTCCACGCTTGTCTTCTGTACCCAGAGCTTTGATGATTTGTAGCAGACTTTCTATATTCTGAGTCATGACTTGAAGGAATTGAGTCTGCGTCTCCAAAAATTATTCCTTGTTGAATTGAGGTGGCATCTACTGGATGTTATTGTTATTGTTGTTGGTACCTTTACCAAGCTGATCTTTCTTTGTGTTCACCATCTGATCGTGATTGAGGCAGAAGGTTGAGGCAAGAAGATAAGGGGCTAGAAGGAGAAAATCCAGCTATACTATTAACTATAGACAACGCATACCAGCACTCAAACAGAAAATACAAATCAGACAAGACACACAACACAAGCACTCACTACTAATATCACTCTAACATTTCTGAAGATTAGGGAAAATCTTCTTATAACTCAAAGAACTAAATCTGGGAGCAGCACAGAGGTAGATCTTCATGTCTTCAGTGTTGCGGTCGACGATGCTTCCTTGTAGCGAAGAGTCGTCAACTTCATGATCAGAATCTTCATACGAGGTAGAAGCATCGAATGAGATATTCAAGTGCATTTTTCTCAACCGGAGTAATTGGGATGGTTCAACAACTAAAAGTTTTGAAAAGGAGGGAGGGTAGTGTTGGAAATTAATTTTGCTCAGTAGATTCAAGTAGGTAAGTATAGAGAGAGACTAAGGGGTCAGAAAAGCATGGGGATGGGTTTTTCAAAATAGGCTTTTAAAATATAACTTTATGGCACGACCATTCTATTTAGGCTTGTGTCTTACAGTCAATATAGTTGATACCACCTCTATCACACCCGGTTTTAACGGCCAAAACCAGATGTGGCTTATGTGTGCCCACAATGTTTAACACACATAATGACGTACCAGGTGAAGTAACAAAAGCAATACTTTTATAGAATAAATATTAAACTCTTACAACATTTGACATATATTGTATTCTATGTAGATATCTGCAGTGGAACAGAAGCACTAGTGAAAGAGCTTTGCGATTTGACCTTTGGTCAGTCAGGAACGTCGATGCCAATCGGCTACAACGCAGCTATCCGCGACAACGACGACCGTGGTGGCGTAGATCGGGCTTTGGCCGGGGCTAGGGCTTGGCTAGGGACTTAGTATGATGGTAAAACAGTAGTAAGGGACGAGAAGGAGGGGTCCTCACCTTTCTTCAATGGTTGAAGAAAGAGGATTCGCGAAGAAGACGACGTATTGCATCACGGGTGGTAGCTCCGGCGAACGGTAGTGCATGGATAGGGCAGCAGCAGCGTATAGGACTTGGGGGTATGGAATAGGGGTAGGAGAGGGCATGCAACTCCTATTTATAAGGCTAGGGGCAGCTGGTTGAGGTGGAGTCCAAGCCGAACACGAATCGGATTCGAGTTCGACTCGGTTATGATTTCCTTTTTCACAACTATCTATTCCGAGGATGATATCTCCATTGTCTAGAATCTAAATTCGACTTTTCTGAACTCTAAATTGTAGTACTCGAAAAGATCTACAACTTTGGTATTCATTGGAACTTCTGAAAACATT
The DNA here is from genome assembly GCF_958298935.1 of Phragmites australis. Classification (NCBI taxonomy): domain Eukaryota; kingdom Viridiplantae; phylum Streptophyta; class Magnoliopsida; order Poales; family Poaceae; genus Phragmites; species Phragmites australis. The sequence continues at coordinate 22,374,207 of NC_084940.1, read as the reverse complement.
ATCTTGATTTTCAAAAATGCACCACAAGTTAAACTATTTGAACTCAGGCTTATCTGCGCATCACTGATTTCGGGGGCTATAACTCCTAGCCATATTATCCAAAAGGGGACTTCCATAGGTTCAAATCAAAGCTCTCGACGAGACCTAGAACTTTGGTATTATCAAGGTTTGTATTTGAGGCCGTTTTGAACTCTGAAACTTCATGGGAAGATGAGGATGTTCAGGACTTAGCGAAAATTTACAGATTTTGTTGATCCTTTTGTTGGGCCATCTAGAGGACTTGGCTAAGAGTTTGGACTTGAGCAATATTGAGCCTTAACATACTTTAGGTATATCTAGAGTTTAGAAAAGAGACTTTTGTAGAATTTTTTTAATAGAGTTTGAATTTGAATTGAGCTTGTAGTGAATTAGAGAGAAACCAAAAGATGAGGTTGAACAAGAATAGGAGTAGATAAGGAATTTGAATTTGGATTTAGGTAGAATTTGAGAATGATGAGAGATTGGCTTTAAACAAGGATTTGGATAAGATTTGAATTGAACTAGAGAAGGATCAGATATGATCGAAGATTGAATAGATGATGAATTCAAAGATTTTGAATTCCAACCATTAAGATACTTAACTAGTTTACTACAGAGTTTTGTAAAAACTTTTTCAAAATCTTTTTCACTCAAAACACCAAAGAGAAAGAAAAGGAAAAAGAATTCTAATGCATTTACCTAGCTCCTAACAAAACCCAGCATGCAATGCACACAAAATAATAACCTATTTTGATTTATTGATTAAGAAAAAAGGTTTTAAACCTATGCTACTAGTGAAGCTATACAATAATCTTGAAAAAATTTAAAAATTTGTAAATTCTAAAAATCAGGGTGTTACAACATGGGTATCACTCAATATATGGATCTCCTCGCAAACGAGCATCCATACACCCATGTTGAAACAATTGTAGGCCACTGGCTTATGAGCATCCAGTGTATCCTGGTGTTTTTCTTAGGCTTAAATCAAATCCGTACACTACATTGCCCCATATGCCCATGTTGGCAGGAAGATAGACCACAGCAATCAACGTTTGGAGATTAACTTGATCAATTATTTTCATACGTGGACATAATCATTATTTCCATACGTGAACATGATTATTATTTCCATACGCGAGCGACCTCATCCTGCAACGCCTAATAGCAGTGAATAGAGACATTGCATATCTGTAATGGAAACACCACATTACCCTCAGTTACACATATCAAAGTGACCCATAGAAAACCCTAACAAAACTATGATGGAAACCCTACGCTACTCACCTTAGTGCAGGGAAGGGGATTTGGCTCCCAGATCTCACTCCTCCGACGTGGAAAAAAACCCTAGCTAACCGTCACGGAATAGGCTCTTGGATGGCAACGAGCAGAGCGAGGAAGATGAACTCCTCGTTGAGATGAGCGATTGTGTGTATGGGAAGCCAAAGAGCAAGAGGAGATGAGCGGGTTTTATGTGTAGGAAGACAAAGAGTTGTGAATTCAGGCACACCTAAACAGCGGTTTTGTTATAGACATGTCTACCTTAGCAACAGTCTCATGGTACTCTATCAGCGACGAGTCTAAAAAAACCGTTTGTGACAGTCTGTCAGCTTTCAATGATTTTATAGTAGTGATTTAGCTATGCGTTCTACTTAGGTGGTACAAAACTTGCAAGGGAGCGTAGTGGGACGAGCCTTGCTATGAACCATGTGCGTGAGGGCTTCAGTGGCCAGCCCATGACGTGCTTTGATATTTCGTTGCATTTGAGGCCCATTTTAGGCAACAACTTGGGACATCCACAGGGGCGCGATCATTCGTTCGGTCTAGCGGGCTTGCAAGTACATGGGCCTTCTCGTGAAGAAAGTTAAGTCACCTATCTGTCTAATCTACTCTAATTCTAATCTAATAAATCTATTCTTTCTAAATTATTAAAAAAACACCCATATTACATATTATTAAAAAATTGTATAAATATGTGATTGTCTAACAGGGAGTTCAAACCTTGATTATGGATAAGGGCAGGTGTTGTTGGACCTTGTCGTGTGTCACGTGTAGCTCGTCATGTCTCGTGGACATCTGCATTGGCGGCGGCAGTGCCGAGTTCAATGGTGCAACGAATATGTGAGTGAGGGGTAGGCCACCACTATCAGCATTTGGTGATTACTGTAATCGATTATTTTCATACGCGAACATGATCGATTATTTTCATACATCAACAGGATCATTACTTCCATACGCGAATACGTGGGGCAGGCCATCGCTATTAGCGTTTAGTGATTAACATGATCGATTATTTCCATACGAGAACAAGGTCATCATTTCCATACGCGAACAAGATTCATTCTTTCCATACACAAATATGCAAGAAGATAGGACGCGGATCAAGTAGAATGCGCAAGGAGGCGTTGGAGGTGTTGGATGGGGTGCTCAATACCAAACGCATTTTTCATATTTTACCTCGCTCCATTACTGAAAAGAAATAAAATACTATATTCAACCTTGACTAGCAATTAAGCACAACCAATAAGGTGATCATACGTTACAACCATTCCTAAACATGAATCCTAACTATTATGAAGACAATCCACATTGTTGCAGCAGGAGCACCCCATATGTTCCATTCTCTTTTATCATAGCATAAGCCATAGGCAAAAGTTAGAATAAAGGTATGTTTCGCAGAGCTCTAGCTCTATGAATTCAGGTGACTGGAGCAGCATATACACCATGAGTATTTGGCTGAGCTATTTGTTTTCATTTTCAAATTAAAATTGAAGCTTAGGCTACTTTATTTTAGTATAAAAACTCTAGATCTGATGTGGGGCTGGGAGATAGAGCCGTGCCAAACATGGCATAACTCTATATTTGGTCGTGCAGCAAATAAAAAACAACTTTTCCTACAGCCTAAAATGAATGCAAAGTAAACATATTAAGGGAATTCAAAATTGAGAAACCAAGTGGAGAAGTGCCTTAGTTTTCATGTAATGAGGCATTAACAATAGTTGATTTATCTTGAAATCGGTTAGCATGTGTTCATGGACGCTTGTTCTTGTTCATGTCTAACTTGAGTTGGTGATCTTTGGAATTAGCGAATTCTTCTCTGTACGTAGAAAAATTACACACACCGAAAGCTACGCTGTGAACATCATATGTTCTGGTGTTCACCGGAAGTTCCGATGTGTGCAGTATATACTCGTCGAACTATTTCTTGCAGAGAGCAATTTTTTAGATGAAATTGGAGACCAATGCACCGGAGGTCCGATGAGTGTGGTGGCTACACCGAAGGGTATCACCGGAGCATTTTCAGTGCTAAAGCAAAACACTGGATGGTCCGGTGATGGACTTTGAGAGTGCCGGAGTATTTTCTGCATGAAGGAGATTTTTTGGCACCAAGTCTAATTATGTATGCCGGATAGTCTGCTACTGTAATTGTGAACACATGAGAAAGCACCGAACCTTTTGTTATATAGAGGTTGCAAGAGCGTGGTTTGGTGGATTGGCACACACCAGATTATCCAGTGATGGAAATGAGATCACTAGAAGCTTTCAATGGACCTTTTCTTGCAGAGAGCAAAATTTTTCGGGAACAGATAATGTTACACTCACCGAATGGTTCGGTATTCAGGGGTAGAACACACTAGAACATCCAATGTTCATATTTTCTGCCGAATGTACTCTGAGTTGAAGTTTTTGATTTTGTGCTAAGCTGGAGATGTTTTGGAGTGTGGAGAAATGTGTTGGCTTGTTTCATAGTATGAAGGTGACAGATGCAATTTGGTGGTCAACGGCGGGTGCTTAGTGCTGGACGATCAAGGAGGGCCAAATGGAGTCAATGATGATCCTAGCTATACACATGAAGGTCAGGTATAAGGGTCATTAAAGCATAAAATGTTGGTTTCATAATAACCTCCTCTACCTATTAAAAATGTCTCCAGCTGTTAAATAATTAATTAATATTTTGGGATGAATGAATTAGGTTAAGGCTTAATAAATTCACCGTTAATTCTTTGGGAGTCCAAAATAGGTGAAACTAATTTTGCTAATCTTCTTATGACTTAATATATCTAGAAAAATGTTTTCATGCATTACATGGCATATTTTATGGTATTTCCTCATATGTGTGTTGTAGCATACATATTTGCACTTCATTCATACTCATTATTGCATGTGCTCTCCCTTTTAATGAACGAAGAACCGGAGCGTGACGCGGGTGTGAGAGAAGGCGGTAGCGAGCTCCCACATTTCTGTGAATTCTGTGCGGGGAGTGTCAGGCAAACCCAAGTGAAGCAAGGCAAGCAACTTTCCTTATTATTACTTCTACCTTGAATTGTTGTTCATCCTTTCCTTATCATTCGGTAGAAGTCGAGCAGTGAATTGCTTCATCGTTCGCGAGCATAGGCGATATTTACTTTCATAATGATCACAATGTTGGATATAGGTTGATAATGGTTGGATGAGTGGTGAGTTTGAGACGAGATGTGGAAGGTGCTAGGGGTGTTATCTCCTCTGGAGGAAAGTCCTGGAGGTAGGCCGGGAGAGGAACCCGGACACCGTAGACCGCTTGCGTCGTTTAATCACCGACCATCGGTGTAGTCGACTTTAGCACTTACCTTACTCACCACATGCCGATCTAATGGTGAGGCGAGTCGAATACCTCTGTAGCTGTGATCATTTGGGCATGAACATCGATGATGTGAGCGGGCAGGCTTATAAGAGGTGCTAGTTTGCTTGAGGAGTAGTTATAATACCTTCACCTCGAGCGATGAATGATCCAAATGGTTGGGGCTTATTGGGAAATGTTGACATGAGTACCCCTTGTATGGATCTGTGTGGTCATGTAAGCCGTATGGTCCTCAAGTCATGTGGGTCTAGGAGTATCCCCTGCAGGGTGTAAAAATATTTCGAAATGCCGCGCTCTCGGTCATGAGCATGCTTCTGTCCATGTGCATCGGTCGTAGAGTTTTTGCTTGTGATTGATGGTTGGATATGTGCGAGATGCTGGAGTTGGTCTTTGTTACATATATGTTCAATGGTTTCAGTTATTTATGTTCAGTTGGTCTTTCGAACAAAAGCTCTCTCTTCTTTGATGTGAGAACCACGAGAAGACGCTCTTCGCCACCCATCAACTCCAAGGTGCTTGGCAAGCGCGTGGTGGTCCAAATTTCTGGCCATGCACTCCACCAATCACCAGGTGTCTTGGGCGGAGTTCCACCAGGTATTCTGTAACTTTCACATTCCGGAGGGCCTTATGGAGATCAAGAGGCGGGAGTTTATGGACCTCAAGCAAGGAGGCAGAACTGTGATAGAGTACGTGCAAGTGTTCAATCTTCATTGTGAAAGAACTGTGATGGAGTATATTCTAATACTTGATTCTATCAAATCTTCATTGTGAAAGAGTTTCTCAGTGAAAGATCTAAGAGATACGACATACATATTGGGTATAAAGACCTATAGAGATAGATTAAGAAGGTTGATCGAATTAAGCCAGAGTACGTACATTGACAGTATATTGAAAATGTTCAACATACAGGATTTCAAAAATGGTTTCTTTCCAATATCACATGATATCACTCCTAGCAAGAGTTAGTGTTACGATACCTGATGAGCTTGAGAGGATGAGTGCGGTCTTGTATAGTTCTGCTATCGGGTCCATCATGTATGCCATGCTTTGTACATGTTCAGATGTTTTGTATGCTCCAAGTGTTACGAGTAGATATGTGAGAGATTGTATCATGCCTATGTTTATATATTTTTGAATAATCGTTTATTTGGTTAATTGAGTAATTATCATTTACATTGATCAACAAGTATGTGACTTATTTGTGGAACTCTTTATTTCATTATGATGTTATTCTAAATGATCCCTAATCTCAAATCATTATATGAGACAATAATGATTCACAAATTAGCACATTGACTGATAGATGATCATGTTTTATGGATCATAGATATAGAATGTTGAATCAATAATGTAGACACATGTTAGAAAATATGGTGTTAGATTGACCCGCCCTGAGACACTGTTGGGATGTTATTTATTGTATCATTAGTTGTAGTCTCGAATGGTGTACCTGTAGAATCCTATGACCTGAGATCATCATTGATTACCAGAATGTGAAATAACACACTTAAGGGCCTCAAAACGCTATTCCATAACTGAGTAATTATAAAGGTAGCTTTCAGGTATTCTATGAAATATGTCTTTGGAATATGAGTGATCAAGATAGAATTTGTCCCTCCTAGATAATAGGAGAGATATCTTGGGCCCCTCAATGTGGATGGATTAAGAAAGTGCAGGGTCATACCAATGTGATTAAAGAGTTGATCACAAGATAATAATCCACTGTGAGATCGAGTGAATGGTCGAGCTATCACAAGGGTGACATATATCTCATCTTGAGATTAACTAGTATCGTATGGTAAAAGGATTGGTGCATGAGTATATTAAGGTTCAGCCGATATGATCTTTGTGTGCATTCGGGAGTCAATATGTCCTATTAAGTACCACTATTGACTTGCAATTCAGAAAGGATTTTCAGGTAGCTGCCGTTTACACATGAACCTAACATGTCACACACTTAAAGGAATATAATTTAAAAACTTGCATGATCAACTCTAGTGCAAATGAGAGATTGTTAGTGATATGTCCTAGAGGCGATTATATATGCAGACTGGATCTGCAATTGGGATTTAATATGATTAAATGCCAATTAGGATTTAGAGTTATGATAAACTTTAATGTGATTAAAGGTCCATTAGCATACTCTGTATAAGAGGAGGCCAGAGTCGTGCGCGTAATAGTTGATTCGACCACTGAAACCCTGGCCGTCACCTTTTTCTAAACTCCCTATGAAACCCTAGCCAGACGCGGTGCTAGCACACCCGCATACGATATTTCAGCGCTAAGAACACTACGATGAGATCGACTATATTTTCGTGGTCGACGAGGTGGTCGAAGTGATCGACTACTTCCTCTTCGTGAACGTGCATGACTCTTCTTTCGTTGTACTGTGTATCTAGAGGTAAACCATTCATAATTCCTTATTCACATTATTTTCTAGTTAAATATGGTAGAAAAATTTGATTTATAGTAGTATAGTCTATCGATTCCCAACAAGCATACCGTGTTGTAATTATCTCTCCTACTTAAAAATCTCTCCACCTTAAAAAACACGTAAGAATCCTTCCTCACACCTCAATTTTTCTTCCGCTCCCGATCTGTCCGCCCATTTTTTCTTCCGCTCATGATCCGTCCGCTGATTGTTTTCCGCTTGCCCCCCTCCTCCCCGCTTCCCCACGCTCGCCCTCCAACACCCCCCCCCCTCCCGCTCGCCGCTGCCACTCCTTCGGCTCGCTCGTCTGGCGCCGGTCCCGCGTCGCTGCCCCGTTGCTCCGCCTCCTCACCTTGTCGCCGCCCCATCGCTCCGCCTCCTCACCCCACCGCCACCCCGCATCCACCTTCTTCCTCACCCGCCGCCACCTCCTCACCCCACCGCCGCCGCGGATGACCGCCTCTGAGACGGCGACGGCGGATCTCACCAACGTAACCAACCGCGCGGTGCCTGCTCGACCGCCACTGAGACGGCGATGACGGAGCTCCACAGCGCCGCCGTCTGGTCGCTCTTCCCCGGCACCGCTGCCTCATCGCCCCTCGTCGGTGCCGCCTGCTCGCGAACCCCCACCACGCTTGGTTTTCTCTGCGCCCAAGCCGCAAGCCAGCCACCACCGCTGGCCTCTACATCGGATAAATCCGCGTCTCCCTCGATTCCTCAAATTGAAATGGATCCCCTCACCCAGCCTCCGCCTCCACCTCCATCTCCTCCGCCCGGTACCCACCGCCGGTGACCTTGGGCGAGCACACGACCCTGCTTGCGTGCGAAGTGCTCCTTGTGTTGAGTTCAGCACAGCACCTTGGCCGGCCATGCGGAGCAGTGGCGGCGGTAGTGGACGGAGTCGCTCGAAGGATCTGGGAGTCGCACGCAGTGGTGACGGCAGTAGTACCTGAACATATGCCACATCCCTCCTAGAACGACCCGGTGGAGTCAAAGAACGCCATGGTGTCGTACCTCGCTGGGAACCCGAACAGCACCCCGTTGGCCTCCTCTAGCTCTACTGCAGATGCAATGACAGGGACCACAGGACCCTTGGCCAGCGCCTGCATCTTCTCAACCACCTCCGGCAGCAGCAACTTAGGGACCCACCATATACAGAGAGGTATTGTTAGTTAATTCTGTTGAGATGATTATGGTAATATGTTTATTAATTCTTGATTTAACTCTTTAGAATTTAGAGTACCATCCTCAGATGTTGCAGGAGTATCTTTGTGATGGGGATAAGGAAAACTTTGTGTACTCAAGGTGCGTGCATTTTTCCCTTGTTACATGCAAATTATACTGTCCTTGAAAATTGTATGTGATTATCTCTATCTCTATCTTTACTGTCCTCGGTTGTCGGCGGGACGCCTTGGAAGGGGCAGTTGCGCTCCCTTCCCGGGCTAAGAACTGGGATGAGTTAGAGGAGTTCCAAACATCCAAGAAACGGGTCACCTCCAAGAACACGGGGATTTGCTATTTGCCAAATTTGTGTAACCTGGTTCTTTAACTTAGTGTCCTGGTTCATTAATTGTGTGTATTCCTATATAAATGAACGGAACCGGATAGCCATTTTCTCTCATAGCTACAATTGCGTAACTGAGCATTGATGCACATCATAGCTACTATTTGCCTGATCTGGTGCTTCGTTTCGTTTATGCCTCAATGCTTACCTTCTACCTTTTTAGATTCCTTCTAAAATATTGGAAGTGTGCAAGGAGAAGGGATGTCTTAGCAATAACCAACAAAGATGTAACTTTCTGATTGTTATGGAGATGGTGATCTACTTTGTATGTCCTGCAAGAAACCTTTATTTTTAGCACAGTTTCATCTTTCTCTTTGTTATGTAGAATCACTATTTCGACAATATTAGTGGTATTACAATGCCTGGGTATCCGGATAGTTGGATGGCTAATATACAAACTCTTTAGTTCATTTGTTTCCACATGCATTGTTCTCTTTTGGGTTTTCAAGAAGAAAGAACAGATACATTGTTGTTCTCTTTTGAGTCTATATAGAAAAGTGGGTGATTTTTCACCTCTGATGCTCCAGAAAGAAAGTGTTTTTCATTCCTTAATCTGCAAACTTTTGGTAAGCCCTTTTAGGTATTCAGTTGCGAGTGTCTGTAAAGTTGACGTTTTCTCCAAACTTCCATATGCTTGCTGTCTGGTAGCAATTGGAAGGCCAGAGAACTTATAAAGACAGTGTTACATATTTCTTTTGATTTGAGCATCAAAAATTCAGAATATGCTCGTGCGTTCAATCTGTCTGCTGCTGCTGATTCCTTATTTTCTGACATAATACAGACCTAACAATAGTAAGATGTTTCAATTTTAGAAAAAAGGGGATAGCATCATACCAGAAAAGGTAATTTTCTATAATTGTGACTGAGTGACAGTTTGGATTTACTTAAATTGTTTGGGCAATTGGTCTGTTTTGCTATCTTCTTTTTTGTTGATTTATTGCTGAAATATAAACTCTTTTGAAATTCGCCAGTCACTTGGATGATTAAATTAGTTATTTAGAAATTTTCTATAATTGTGTGATTTTTTTCTTAATTTGCCGGTTCTGCATGTATTTGGAACCATCAGGACATATGACTTAGACACCAATAGCAAGATTATTGTTCTGATAACATTTCATAGACGGCCGTTTCAGTTGTTGGAATCTGACTAAAAGAACATAGGGATATAATCTGCTAAAGTCTCACCTACCCCATTATAATCTACAATAGAAAATATACTTTTTGACACAATCTTGTGCTAAAGTTGTTATTACTCTTGGGTCAGGACATATGACTTAGACACCAATAGCAAGATTATTGTTCTGATGACATTTCACAGACGGCCGTTTAAGTTTTCACATTCCTATTATTATGATGTTCTTGATGAATGATGGCAAGTATAGTTAATTAGTAGTGTGATTTACTTGATTCATGTAAACATAGAAAACCTGTACCTACTGTCAGATCTGCAGATTTGATTTTTTTTTCTATATCAGTCTAAACTATCTTATTTAGGGCAAAAATCATACTTTCTACCTTCATTACTGTTTTGTGTATTTGATTAACATGAGTTACTATAAGTCTATTTGCAGCATGAGTTGAATGCGTCCCTATTGGTTTCTAAATACAGCTTTGATGCTACTAGCTATAAACAGAGCTACAAGTTTATAAGGAAAATAAGCATACAATTTTTACCATGGTTTAGAAATTAGCAGCAAACACAAATAAATCACAGGCATCTCCTGTCGATGCTCTCTTTTGTTTATTCTAGCATCTTAGGTGTTCAATGGTTTCCCCTTTTCCACTTGGCAGTATATATATCTTGTAATGGAATATTGGTCCTTTGTTGTCTTCATAGCAGATGGCGTCTTCGAAACGAGGCGGTGGTCGTTCGCCATTCAAGGACCTAACCAACACCCCAAACACAGGTAATGTTGATCAACTACTTTGAAAAGATCCCGTCTCATACTCCATAACTAACTACATGTTGATCAACTACATGTTGTACCTTTTTAGCTGGTGACAACAATAGCAATGTTGGTGGATCTATGACATCCGATACACAACCACCACTCGTAGATGCAAGAGAACGTAAGAGGCAAAGAGATAGGGACCGGTATGCGCAGAAAAAAGATGAAATACTAAAGAAGCGTCGTGAAGCATATTGGCGAAAGAAAGCTGAAGCCACATTTGTAGATGTCGATAAGCATCAATCAGTGACTTTCAGAATGATCAAATGGGATCAGGGCAATCCGCGCTTCCCGAACTAGGATGCACTCCAAATGCAAGAGGTGTTGTGCCCATACAAATTACTTGCAAGCATAATATCTACTTGATTTAACAAATTAGTGTATCAAATTTTGGTTCATTATGTTTGTAGGCATCCCCAATGTTGTTACGGAGTCATGTACGCCGATAAGTGGTACGACAAAGTCAACGTTTTTTTGAGCAACCCACCGCATGCAACAAGGAAAATATGCCTCCTGGCGAGAGTAGTTATTGGGAATCCCTAGCTCATGCATGTTTGTATTTAAATTTCAATACGAAGTCATGTAATGTTGTCTAAAGTTTTGTCGAACATGGTGCAGGTGACTTTACTACACCATCTGGTGATATTCATGGCCTAGACAACATAATGGAATTGACTCAGACTCCAAGTGGGTCTCTAGGTACAATGAATGGTTATCTGCTTCTATATTTACATATTCACATTCAAAATATAAAAGTGGGGCCTTGTAATGATAGAACTTTGAAACACACGCTCAACAAATACTCATATTCTTACTTGTTTCGACACATGCCAACATCTAGGTTCTTACATCTCCACTACTTAAAATATTAGTACATGGTCCCTTGAGTTATCCTGTATAAACCTTGAATGTCCTGCTATTATTTCTTTTTCGTTCCTTTGTTGGCGTGGACTGTTATACTTCTATAGGCTGGACCCTTGTTGGCCTTGCCGGCCTACATAGACATCTAGACATCTCTTGCCACATATATATATATATATATATATATATATATATATATATATATATATTAAAAATGTTTCTTTAAATACACTTGATCTAAGTTCTACATCATGCATACTTAAAGTTCGTACATGGTCCCTTGAGTTATCTTGTATAAACCTTGAATGTCCTGCTATCATTTCTTGTCCGTTCCTCTGTTGGCGTGGACTGTTATACTTCTATAGACTGGACCCTTGTTGTCCTTGCCGTCCGACGTAGACATCTCTTGCCATATATATATTAAAAATATTTCTTTAAATACACTTGACCTAAGTTCTACATCATGCATACTTTCGAATTCAATTAACACTTGACCTAAGTTCTACATCATGCATACTTTCGAATTCAATTAATGTACGGGCGCTCAGCTATTTATTATAATGGCATGTGATTTCGTTCCAGGAAATAAGAGTGCTTCTAATGCGAGGCAATCACAGCGTACTTGTGAAATTGCTTGCAAACAAGAACTAACAACAGAGCAAATCGAAGCAAGCCGTGCTAGGTATAGGGCACGTTATGCAAATATGACACCAAAGCAGAGACAAGCAAGACGTGATCGTGATAAGGCTAGATACGCATTACGTTGCAACACCCCAGAAAAAATTGAAATAATGCGCACGCATCAGAGGGTGCATTATGCAAATGTGACGCCCGAAGACAAGCAGGCAAAGAGAGATCGCGAAAAAGCATTGAAAGATTTGCGCCGTAACACTCGCCAAGATTCTATTGCCATACAGAACCCAATGTATGTCCCTGAGGTTGTGCCACTCACTGTGGATGCATCCGGTCCACATGGATCCACAGTCACACGTGATTGGTCGATTCTTGCGGTCACAGGTACCCCTATTTACATCCAGTCAGCTTGTGACCAGATGCCAGACGTGGAGATTCCCAATATGGTTGCCAGTCAAAGATCACGTATACAATGCGTAACACCTGGAGAAAGGCAAGCATTGTTAGCCCGTCGTAATGAGCACTTTGCAAAAACGCCAACAAAGAAACTGTCTGACTTGACACAAGAAAGTCCAACTGTATGCGCAGAAGACATCAATGGTTCAGAACCTCCAACACAATCAATCGTCATTAACAACGGTAATGTTCGTACTTGCATTCAGCTTTCACCAAATTCCAATACAAAATATAGATCCTTAAGTACAGTACTCGTGTTGTATTGACAGAAGATACCCCTGCAACCCCTGATACTAACAACGTCGCCACGCCTCCAACACGGCCACCAGTTAATGACGACAGTAGTTTCCTTGACTATATTCATTTTATATTTCAAATGAAATTCGGACCCTCATAAAAATTTATATTACCGTGACAGGTGATGATGATGGCGTCATATTCGAGGAGGACTCCGAAGATGAGGAGGGCTACATGTTCGGTGGTCAAGGTACTTTTGATATTTTTTTGTCTTCTGTCCATATCTTGTATAGCCTTATCTAACTATGATGCTAAAAATATCTTCAGACGGGGATATCAACGAGGATGTCAAATTCGATCAAGCTAACGACGACTCTGCCTCTATCTCTAGCGTACCTGATAAGTATGACCACGTGTACAGCAATATACCCCCAGCCACGCACATACTAAAGCCTATTGAAAACTGCCAATATTGCAATGCAAAGAAGTTTGAGCATGAGACAAAGGGGTTCTGCTGCCTTAATGGAAAAATTAAAGTATCCACCACAGATACACCACCCGAGCTCATGAGGCTTTGGTCGAGTGCAGATGCTGACGCTAGGCACTTTCGTGACAACATTAGGTTTTTCAATGGTCATTTCTCATTCACCTCACTTTACTGTCATCTTGATAGTGAGACAACTGATATGAGAAAACATGGTATCTACACGTTTCATGCCCACGGCCAAATGTACCATAACATACGATCGTTCGGTAGAGATGGTTCGGAACCCAAGCACCTGGAGCTTTACTTCTACGATGATGATCCCAGTCTAGAGCTTCGGTATCGCCACTGCCGCGAAGAGCAGTACCAGCAAGACAATGATGTCATCAGAAAGCTGGTTGGCATACTGCGTGGCAACTCGTACTCTGAACAACTCCGGAGTATGGGACAGGTTCAGGACCTTGATGACTATCGTGTGACACTGAACCTTGACCATAGGTTGGACCAGAGAACTTATAACGTGCCGTCCACTTCAAAGGTGGCCGCTGTTTAGGTTGAGGGGAGCGAGCGCCAAAGGCAGTTTGAGAATAGCGTTATCCTGCAAGGGAAGAACAGGGAAGTATATGGCATTAGGTCGTATCATGGATGCTACGATGCACTGTCATACCTTCTCTTCTTCCCTAGAGGCGAACTCGGCTGGCATACCGACATCCCAAAGGTTGGTGTGTCCATCGATGAGGTGAACGTGGCTCGTAAAGCTCGTGGTAATAATGATGAAGACCCAGGTTAGTGTTCTCAACAGATGGTGTTTGCACGGTCAATTCTTGGCACTGTACTCTCTTATGTACAACACTAGCTTCTAACATCATATGCTCTGTTCAGATTCTGGTGGCAGGCTATGCGTGTCCGTGCGTGATTACTACTGCTACAAATTCCAGATTCGGCCAGGGATATTCAACTCAATGTTGTTTGGCAAGCGTCTTTTTCAGCAATTCACGGTCGACACATACATCAAGATCGAGAGTTCACGACTGGACTACATATGGGCTCATCAGAGGGAGTTAAGGGCGGACCTGTACCAAGGCTTGGTAGACAACTTGCATGCCGGTGAGAGAAGAGCAGACGCTATTGGAAAATGGACTGTGCTGGCTACGTCATTTATTGGAGGACCTCGAGACAAGAGGCTTCGGTACATGGATGCTATGGCTTTAGTGCGGAAGTACAGGAAGCCGGACGTCTTCCTCACAATGACATGCAACCCAAACTGGGATGAGATCACGCGTGAACTCTATCCTGGCCAGATACCCCAGGATCGTCCGAATCTCATTGTGCGTGTTTTCAGGGCGAAGCTAGATGAACTAAAAAAATAGTAGCTTGAAAAGGACATTCTTGGCAAGGTGAAGGCATATGTCTATGTGGTGGAGTTCCAGAAGAGGGGCCTACCGCACGCCCACTTCCTACTCATCATGCTGGGGCGGTACAAGCTCACGTGTCCCGAGCAGTATGATTGTCTCATCTCGGTTGAGCTCCCGGAGAAGCATAAGTATCCAGAGCTGTACAAGATGGTCGTAAAGCATATGATGCATGGCCGTTGCAGTGTGCTAAACCGCGATTGCCCATGCACCAAGAACCGTCCATCATGCAAGAATCATTATCCGCGTCCTTTCAACGCGACTACCTTACAAGGCAAGGACTCCTACCCGGTGTATCGGAGACGTGAAGATGGCCGCTGTGCAATGGTTCGAAAACACCTGCTGGACAACAGGTGGGTCATCCCTTACAACCCTTACCTTCTGTGGCTATTCAACTGCCACATTAATGTTAAGGCGTGCTCGAGCATAAAGGCCGTTAAATACTTATTCAAGTACATATTCGAGGGCCACGACCGGGCCTCTATGACTGTGACCGAGGCTGACAAGGCAGACATCAACGGCAACATCGATGAGATCAGGCAGTATAGAGATGCGAGGTGGGTGACCCCTCCGGAAGCCTTGTGGAGGATATACGGTTTTGAATTGAGCAAGAACTCGCCACCTGTGATGCAGCTGCAACTTCATCCCCCAAACATGCACATCGTTTCATTTCAAGAGGGCCAAGATATCCGGCAAGTGGTAAATCGTGAATGTGCTGAGAAGTCAATGCTGACAGAGTACTTCGAGGCGAACAGATTACATGAGCATGCTCGGGGTATCTTGTACCGGGATTTCTCCGAGTGGTATACTTGGCAGAAAGGCAAGAAAAAAATTCTGGCAAAGAAGGGTTCGAGAAACTGGTGGACAGGTTGGTAGAATCGTGTCAGCTCATCCGGCGGAGGATGGTTGATGGTGAGATCCTACCGACCTTTCGTGAAGCTGCAGAGAGAAGGGGCCTGATCGAAGCAGACAACACACTAGACGAGTGCCTTACGGAAGCCGAGTTGTTCCAGATGCCACCATCACTCCGAAGGCTCTTTGCAACAACACTGGTATTCAGTGAGCCCAACGACGTGCGAGGACTCTAGCACAAGCACCTAGAGCCAATGTCGGAGGACTATTGCCGCAATAACTCATGCACAGTCGCTGTAGAACAGATGGTTTTGATTGATATCAGGAATATGCTATAGTCAATGGGGAAGGACATAAGGTCATTCCCTCTTCCCAAGATCGATGAGTCACATGACACGGCCAACGGTGTGCCCAGGGAGATCTTCGAGGAGTCCACCATCGAGCTCAACGTTGAGGACGCAACTCTGTCGAACTCCCTCAACACCGAGCAGAGGGCTGCCTATGATGAGATTCTATCTGCTGTTGATGCGATGAGGGTGGCGTGTTCTTTGTGGATGGACCTGGAGGCACCGGGAAGATTTTTTCTGTACAATGCGTTGCTCGCAACAATACGCGGGCAGAATAAGATTGCTGTGGCAACAACTACGTCCGGTGTTGCAGCTTCCATAATGCCTGGAGGAAGAACTGCGCACTCGCGCTTCAAGATACCGCTGAGTATTGCCGATGGTGCGTTCTGTAGCTTCACAAAACAAAGTGGGATTGCCAAGCTTCTGCGGACGGCTTGTCTCATTATTTGGGACGAGGCTTCCATGACAAAGAGACATGCGGTGGAGGCTTTGGACAACAGCATGTGTGATATAATGAGCTGACCAGAACTACCGTTTGGTGGGAAGATGGTTGTGTTCGATGGAGATTTCAGGCAGGTCCTCCCTTTTGTCCGAAAGGGGTCAAGGGCTCAGATAATCGATGCGTCGCTACGTAGGTCGTACCTTTGGGATTGCATGCGTCACCTAAAGCTGGTACGCAACATGAGGGCAAAGAGCGACCCGTGGTTTGCGGAATACCTACTGCGCATCGGTGGTGGCACCGAGGAGGCCAATGGTGATGGAGACGTGCGTCTTCCTGATGAGATATGCATGCCATATACAGGGGAGGACACTGACCTGTATAAACTTATAGATAACGTTTTTCCAATGCTTGATGATAAATATCAGATCCAAACTACATCACCTCGAGAGCCATCTTGTCCACACGGAACGATTGTGTGGATAATATTAATATGAAGATGATCGGTCGCTTCCGAGGTGACGAGGTTGTGTACCATAGCTTTGATCGTGCAGAAGACGATCCCCATAACTACTAATCCCCTGAGTTTCTTAACTCGCTGACACCTAATGGGCTGCCTCCACATGTTCTGAAGCTAAAGATGAACTGCCCTGTCATATTACTTAGGAACATTGACCCCGCGAACGGACTTTGCAATGGGACGAGGTTGGTGGTCCGAGGGTTCCAGAGAAATGCCATCGATGCAGAGGCAGCATGCTGGAAAGAGGGTTTTTCTGCCTCGGATCCCCCTATGTCCCTCTGATGATGAGATGTTCCCATTCCAGTTCAAGAGGAAGCAAATTCCTATCAGGCTCAGCTTCGCCATGACAGTCAAAAAGGCACAGGGGCAGACCATCCCCAATGTCGGCATTTACCTACCCGAGTCGGTGTTCTCTCACGGTCAGTTATACGTCGCGCTATCTAGAGCCACCGCCAGAGCGAACATCAGGGTCCTCGCCGTCCCGTCTAATGACAAAAAAAAAAAGAAGTGCTCAAAGCAAAGTGGTACGTATACAATGAACATCGTTTACAGAGAGGTCCTTACGGCATATACGAGGTATTTGTGGCATATTTGTTATTTATACTCTACATAATCATGATTTGCTCTTTTTGAATTCTATCCATCTAATTTCACTTATTTTCATTTGTGCAGGTCTCCTCCCTTGCATGTTTAGCACACATGATAGGGTTTGTTTAGCTATCTGAAGATTGTTATACAAATGTTTTTTTTTATCCTGCTTTGATGCTGTTAGTATGCAATAGAATAATTTTTCCGATCCGACACTGGCAGCTAAATTCATTGCTTGCTGGAATGCTTGATATTTAGTGATCACTGTTCAGCTATTGCAATAAGATCTTCGATGGTTGCACGTCCAATTAGATCAATCTTGATTAGAGGCTTGATTTTGAGCGTGATTTGAGAGATTGCAACAACAATTTGACATTGATAACATCTATGATTTGAGAGAATGCATAAACAAGTTGCATCTCTACAGATTTTGTCTGGCAATGGCAATAGAGATCTATTGACGGAATTATAATTCCAATACCACACACTACTGCTATATTGCCGTCTCCACCTAGATAGGATTCCACTGGCAGTCTAAAATTAGGAACCGCGATGCTTTAATTACATGTCGTAACTGCAAAGAAAAAAATATTTCACCTTGTTCTTGGTCAGGGTATTTAATTAATGTAGCTGCATGGTCTTTGCAAAAGGGCATCCTCCCAAGCATAAGATGAAAAAAAAAATTAATTCGATCGTAATTTATGTACCCATGATTGTTTGTGCAGTTATGTCGTTTGAAAAATAAGAACCACAATTAGGTAGGATTCCCATTTTTTTTATGGATGCCAAGATCTAGGCCTAGATGCACTTCTCAGGAAGAGGATAAAGAATGAGAGTGCGCCTCTAGAATAATGTTTGTTCTTACCTGTGTTCTTGAAAGCATGGGTTCATCCTGTAGCAGACCTCATTCCTTAAACGAGGATGAAGCAGCTGAAAACGCGAAGGTAAGCTATCGTCATTTATGATGTGGAACAAGCTTCAAGCTTTGGGAGGATGCTGCGCCATGCATCAGCAATATCTTTGGCTAGCTTAGCCTGACCTTTGGCAAATTAATGGAATGCGAGTCTAATATTAAGCTGTTTTCTGCTCCTAGAAACGAGCAAACTCTTCATTCATTATTCTAACTATGTGTTCAAACCTCTTTGTGGCCTCCTCGCTGCCTGCTTTCCACTGTACGCACAAGACATCATAGCTAAGCTGGATGTCAAGACCCTCTGTTTCCATCAGCCTGGCAAGATCATTGTTTACTTTCTCATGGTCCATTAAATGCATCATTCCTGAAGATATCATTCAGTTCAACTTACCAATAGCAACATAATGTAAAGTGTAAACACTAAAAGATGATACATCAGACGTGTAAATGCAATCTGATCAAATTAAACACTATAGGATTCCATGTCCATGAACAAGAAAGGAATATCACTTGAGTCTCTCATGCTTCGATGCTGGAGAAAATGGGGGCAATAGCCCCTTTCTGACTTTAGTAAGTTCTAAAGGGTGATGGGTGTAAATATTTAGTATTTTCTTTCATAAGTATTGAAATTAAAATTATGCATGTAGAACCTCCTCTACATTCTTGTTGTGGCATACATACGGTCATCAAATTGTTGAAGAATTCCTTAAAAAGGTCAAAATAGTTAGATGGTTCATTAGTTCAACTACCTTGACCATTTTTCTTTCCTTTTGAAATGAAACCTCACCCACCTATAAAACCTAAATAAAAGGCAGGTAAATTTTCTACAAAACAATCATGCTCATTTTCTAAAAAAAAAAGTGACAGGCCAAAAGGGCAGGGAGCCAAAGCTCAACCCACGCCAAATCAGCCTGTCGAGCTTTAGGGAAGGAGAATTTGATGCCTTAGAGGAGTTCGAGGAGGTAGTGTGGGCTCTGATATTTAAGTATGCTAATGCCCTTGTTAACTCGCGAGGTGGTACAAAACTTATGCATGAGCGTTGTGTGTTGCTCGCGGACGCTTCCGTGCGGCCCACGAAGCCCAAAGTCTCAGGTCCGTTGGATCTAATCGGATGGTCACAGTCACCCAACACGGAACAAAAACAATCCGCCGTGAAACCCTAATCCATTCACCATCATTCACTCCCGAAAAACATGCGACTGAAGTTGCGCGGCGGCACGGTGGACCTCCTCGTCAGCGCGCGCGTGCAGCGAAGATGCTGCGCGCGGCTTCGCCGAGGTGATCCGCCGTGGCGCAAAATGCGCACGATCAAAAGCATGGCGACTCAAGCAGTGGAGCGGAGTGGATGCGGGAGCTGAGGAGCGTCGGTGCCAACATCAAGGTGAGGGCGTTGTCGCAACAACGACATGCACTGCCAGAACAGTAAGAAGCAAAAGAAAATCCGTTTTTGTGCCCACCGATCAACTTCTAGGTTTTGGGATTTTGTGTTAATGGGGATTAGGGTTTCAGGAATTGGGAAATTTTCTTAGGGTTTTGCAATTTTCGGAACTCCCCTCCTTCTTAGGAATAATCGATGCAATATTTGTTGGATAGGAAAATAAAGGTAGGTGTGGTAACAGAATCCGCATAAAAAGGAGGATAACCGATGCGTTTCCAAAGGTAAGGCATCCATATTTATCTTCTTTTTTTTTCCTTTTTGATTCATCGGCCAAAATTACCCTAACAGACTACGGACTAATTGCTATAACAACATTTTGGCGCCTGTTAGCCCGCAAAAAATTGTCTTTTGGCGCCACATGTGTCTTTATTTATAGCTAATGCGGCTGGGTCATTTTTTCATCTCCACGCGTCCAGCCAAGTGTCCAACCAAGCAGTGAGATGGTGGTGCCCTGTCGTCTGCATGCGAACAGGAGGGTACAGGCCATGCTCCATTTCCTGAAAGCTATTCCATGAGTAGGCAAGTAGAATCCTCCATACCTATACACATGCATAACATTTTGTTATTAGTTTGATTCTGTTCCGGAGCTAATAGCTTTTCTGTTTGCACATATAGATCTCTGCAGTTCCATGAGGTGCAGATGGATCACATGTACCAGCGGTGCTGGATCGTGCGCGCAAAGGTCATCTGGAAAGCACCGATGCGGGAGGGTTTTGATGGTCATCCACTGCTAAGGGCCATTCTAATGGATCAATTGGTAAGTTAAATCTTCATATGACATTGTAATTATGTAAAAATGCTTTGCAAATTTTGAAGGAGAACAATTCATGATCAGCAAATTTAGGGGTTAAACTTTTGCAGTTCCCTGATTAGTTTAGACTGTTTGGTGCCCTTTGTTACTGATTTGTGTGCTAGGTCTCCGTTATAGGAGTTGTACCTATCTCTTACTTGTGATTATTTGTAGGATTTACAATCTATATTCTTGGAGGTGATGATACTCAGAATAATTTGGCTTCTCCTGAACCATATAGACTGACTACTAATGATATATTAATATATTAAACAAGATATTATGCTCATACTGAGGGGCTTTGATGAACTCGATGTTTTTTCAGAAGTAATAGCTAATTTTTCTATGCTCACAACTTGATACTATAAAATAGTGCATTTTATTATCTAATATGTTGGTCCAGCTTCATCTTGGTGTTTGTAATCTTACTTAGTGATGTTTCTTAGAAGTTTCGCACACAACGATTAATTCCTGGATTCTCTCCAGGGGTCAGATGTGTCTGTTTTTGAATCATGATGAGTAGTCGGGGAATAGCAACATGCAGGATACATATACTTGTTTGGATTGCTGCTGCCACACCAAGTCACCAACAACGTGATTGTAACATGAGTGCCTGTCCTGAAACCATTTAGTCTTAGTAGCAAGTAGCTTTAGCTATCAGCATGTATCTATGTGCATGTGGGTTAGTATTAAACTATGGCATCTTGTGGATGAATTGATCTTTGGTTATTCAGATGTGGGGGTGGAAAAAGTATATATAGAGCAATTCTGGTCTATGTGGCAAAAATAATAGAGCTGTATCTATAGTGCTTTATTTTCAGCCCTTAAAGAAATAGTCCGATATTCCCCCAATATATATGAACGTAGCTCGACAAAGTTGATCTTTCCTTTTTGTCTACTAATTCTTGTGTTCTGTAAACAACCTATTACAATAGCTATTGCAATGCCTAACAAACAAAATGGGCATAATAACAGAAAGATATATGCCACAATGGGAACATAACCTAGCTCACTTGTTGCTGCTCAGTTGTGGCTGCTTTCTCAATCAATTGTTGCTGCTCAGTTTAGACTTCACTTTAGTTATTAAATGGTTTTCATTTTTTATAAATGGACTAGAGGGCTGACTTGGCATTTGTTTTTGTGAATGAGTTATGTATATAATTCAAACTGTTGGCTTGGTGAAATTGTGACAGATATTCTTTGCAAATGTATTTTGCCTTATTAGTTTTCATGAAGCTTATCAATCTGATTTATATTTGTGGCAGATTGGTGTTTCTGTTGTGGATAGATTTACCTACTATTGTCCTTAATACTGTACGTACTGATCAGTATAGCAAATGCTAGGCCACATGACAATTTATCATCAGCTTCTGCATGTGTCATTTACTATTTATCATGTATGCTGTAATTTGAAAGTTCATATGCAATGGTTTCATATGAAAGATCATCTAACATCTGATCAAATATATCCCTGATTAGGAGCATCATCTTATATAGTGTATCAATTTTATGCCTTGTAGGGGACTAGGATGGAGGCCATCGCGTGTGGGTCTGATGCTGAAAGGTTCAATTAGGGACTCCGTGATAATCACATATATGACTTTGCCAACGTCGAGTTTGAACCAACTGTGACGCCGTACAGATTTTTTTGGTACCTAGACTCTGAGTACTACATGTCTATGATCACTCATACTACTGTGAACACCCCGGCAAGGCGTATAGAGTTCCCAATATGTCCAAGTGTTTTCATGGACTTCAACGACGTCTACTCACGCCCCCACAGGACGATAGCAGGTATAAAGTCATAAATACATTGCACTGATTTTTTTCTGATATAATACAATATATCCATAAATAACTCATTCCTTTTTACATTTTTGTGTGTATAGATGTTGTAGGTTTAGTGCTTCATGTGATGGATATTCAATATCGGTGGTTGTTCCCTAGAAACATTCCTGTTAGAGACATGGCGCTTATGAACACAAGGTTAGTTGTCTTCCAAAATTTCTTGCCTTTCGAATGCTATAAATGTAGACAAGTTCAACATCATGTATTCACCATACGGGAAAGTGTTGTCTCCGATTTTAATTTTTCATGTTTCTTGCTAGATATATTTTGATAATTAATGATGTGCATAGTAGTTCTGATGAATTTAGTTTTAAATTCATTACTTGCTTTTTCATTCAATAGTTCTGATTGGCTCTTTAGGATAAACATTGTATACGTTATATTAGTCTAACGTACAGCTGAGTTAAAAGCACTTGTACTGTTTTTCCTACCTCATTGTATCCAGAATTGCTTTAACTTGATAAAACTTCCTACTGGTCATCTTTCACACGTGAGTACTAGAAATTTGTTTCCTCAAGTTTCATTCACCTTTATATTCGCTTCGAGACTATAACAATTCTAATTCATTTCTTTCATCGATTTAATATTAGTTGAAAATTGCACTTTGGATTCATCTAATGGATTATTCTGCGATTTGGTGCAGTTAGACTCGAGGCCAATCTAATAGTCTTTTATAAAGTCAGTGTTGAAGGGATTCTTGTGTTTGTCCATGTAGTAAAGTCTCTTATCCATATTGAAAGCAGAAGTTTGAAAGTTTTGATCTATTTACTGTGTTCTTCTGGTTTCCACCACTTTTGGGCTTTGTCAATTCCTTGTACCAGTTTCTTATCATGGTTCAAACATTTGTAAATGTAGACAAGTTCAGGATCTTGTATTTCTTAGCTACAGTTAAACATTGATAACAGGTTTGATGTTGTTTTTCTGCACGTATGGGACATGCACATTGCACGCCATATCACACGTTTCAGAAGGGCCCAGGCCGAGCTCCATTGTTTGGCCGCCACATTTGTAAAGATAAACAGGAATATCGGTAAAATAGAATTCCAGTTCATATTAGATTGGAAAAGTTTCATCTATATCAATATTTATTTCGATTTTATATAATTTAATCCATCCTCAGGTGGCGTGGCGACCACCTATGCGAGCCATCTCATTTTCTAGCCTACTATTGCCTAAGCGAAGGAGCTAGAGGGTGAGGAATCCTACCATTCACATGACTCGATCTATAATGTGTTATTTTTTAATTTTTCTTGTAAATGTGTCATTGTAGATCTATGTGAGATTTTGATTAACAGGCAGCAGGTGTTGAGGCAGATTCGTCATAAAGTTCAAGTGATGTTGGCGAACAGAGAGAATGGTAATATCAACCAACACGTTCAAATCATGAATCACTAGTCAGAATTGTTAGTGTTGGGTCCACTAGGTAGAATAAACATTTTATTTATTCCCGTAGCTGCAACTTGTGAGCCTCTGCAACTTGTGAGTCAGAATAAGGGTCTTATGCTTAATGCCCCTGATGATACAGTAGAAGCTTAGTATGTTTGAGAGTATAGGGTTCTACTTGTTGGGAGTTGTCTAATGCACTTTGCTCTATTATAGTTAAGAACTGGGTGTCAAAGTTTGGAGTTTGCTTTGTCTGGATACCTCTATTTCCTGTCAAGTTTTGAATTATGGTACTATGTTATTCCTTTTTCCAATGAATGCTACATAACTATCTCATGATCAATCTTTTAGAAAGTTTGAAATGGCTTGTCGTTGGTTGACAATGGAAGCTGGTTCTGGGCTTTCTGGCCCTGTCATGTGTATTGTGTGGCATGAATCTACAATGGAGCTGATAGGGGGTTCTCGCTATCGCTTGCTGGTGCCGCCGTGGCCCCTGAGGAGGAGATGAGTATGCTGCAGAAGGTCGCCAATTTGATGTGGAAGAGTGATGGAAATTCATACCAGCATGTTTGGCCGGTAATGAAAAATTACAAACAAATTCATGTTTGGAATTTCGAGCATTTGTTTACCAGAGTTCAGTTGTCTGTTTAGTAGTTTGCTTCTGACAAAGTTTGCTGATTTGGAAGATTGGCTATTGTACTTGATATTTTTTCAGTAAGTACATTGAACGGTTATCTGCTTCTATATTTGCATATTCACATTCAAAGTATATCATTCATCATATACACACTCTCATGCCAATGCAAGATGCCGCTCAGGCAGCCTGTGTGTCTTGTGGTTTTCTGCGTTCTTGGAGATGTTATCCAGAGCTCATCCTTTCTACTGACTCACTACTCACTACGCATAAAGTATGGTACATCTAAAAAAGATGAAATAACAAGGGATTTTATCAGTAGAGTTGACCACATTATGCAGAACCACTCTGGCTTGGGGGTGAAGAAGTTTAGCCTTAATACCCACCCTTGTTCCAATCTACAATGGCAGGAACAACATGATAGGTCCTGTCATGTTTGAAGATTTCCTGGTCCAATTCTGGTACCATACTACCATCAATATCAGACTACTGGAATACAACAGAACCCCATCAGAAAATATAGTGCTAAAAGAACAGCATCCATACTGTAATAGTGAAACATGTTGTAGACTTCTCCTGGAACTTGCAAGGTGCTTTCTGTTCTATTCTTTTTGACAATATGATGTTTCAGTATAGTTGTAGTTGACCTTCAATGCATGGTATGTATCTTTTAGTTCTTTACCGATGCAAATGTATCCGGAGTACCAGTACACAAAACCAGCAAAGTGCATTCGAGGCAAACATCAAAACATTGTACAACACTAAGTGCCAGGTACAAGGGGATGGGCAAGCAAGCAGGCGGGCAGCGGTCCATGCACCATTCGGTGGTGGTTCTCAGCATTACCGGGAAAGTTAACTACTTACACGAGTAAACCAATCAGAGGGGGGGGGGGGTAGGGGGCTCTGCCTATCTAAATCCCCAACAAAATAATCATTAGCAAGTGGAAGAGGGCTACTGTCGGTGTATCAGGAACCGGGGGTCCCCGAATCCCGAGGCCAGGCCAGCCATCCACCACATGGCGCCATCCCGCGAGGTCTCTCCTGTAGGATGAGAAAAGGTCAAGTCCCGGGAGAATGTGCTCGGGGCCACAGTCGGTGGCCCCCGAGTACCCCAGTTCTCCGATGATCCACGAAATCCAAGTACCAGGAAGAAAGTGCTCGGGGAGGTGTACGGTCACCCTCGAGCACCCTAGTCCCCCGACGATCAGGAGAGCTAAGTTCCGGGAGAGAGTGCTCGGGGCTGCGTGCGGCAGCCCCCGAGCACTCGGTTCCCCAAGGGTCCGTACAAGAGTGTTCGGGAGAGAGTGCTCGGGGCTGCATGCGGCAGCCCCCGAGCACTCGGTTCCCCGAGGGTCCGTACAAGAGTGCTCGGGAGAGAATGCTCGGGGAGTGGAACAGTACCCCCGAGCACTCGGCACCTCGAGGACAAGGAAAGGCATTCTCGGGAGAGAGTGCTCGGGGATGTAAACAGTACCCCCAAGCACTCGGTACCCCGACGACCCAGAAAGGCCCCCGAGGGGCCCACCGATGAGGTGTCAACCAGCCAAAGGCTCGAGGCTGCATTTAATGAGCGTGCGTGGCCTGTCGCCTCCAACTGCTCCCGTCGCGCTCAGCGTCAGTTCCTGCCATATTTTGGCAGAGAGGCGTGGGGTCATTAATTGCACGGGTCTCGTCCCGTGCCATCCGGCTTGTCTCGAGATAACGTCGTAAGGACCAAGGCGTTCCGTCTGCCGCACTGCTGTGGCAGGGGAACAAGACAGGGCGGGCACGCCGTGTTGCTCTGCGGCTGTCCGGTGGGCCCTCTCCACGGCGCCCGTTGCCAGGGCATTTATGGTGACGGATGACCGGGCGTGCGACGCATTTTCCACCCCTAGTCACTTCGCCCAGAGGAAATGATGACGCCCTTTCCATTTATAGCGTCTCGGAACTCGTGCCCCCTCCTTCCGTTCGGGGCATGTCGCGACCGGCGGGTACTTAAAGCAGCCGGCGGCACAGAAGCAAGAGAGGCGAAAAAAGAAAGAGAGACGAAGAATAGAAAAACAGAGACCAAGTAGAAAAGAGCAGAGTTGAAGAAGACGGTTAGAGGTAACGGATAGACAAGAGCACAGCGCAAGGGAACACGGTGAGGAAGGCTGAGCCCAGTTCCAGCCGAAGAACAAGGAGCCTCAAGCCCTTAGATAGACCAACATTCTTGTAACCCGCAACATCCTTGAGGGACTTTCTCAGGACAGTTATAGTATCCATACAGGAGTAGGGTATTACGCCCCCGTGCGGCCCAAACCTGTCTAAATTCCGGTGCATTTACTTCTTCTTGCACTAGGTCAGCACCCCCCCACTGGCTGTTGCATTTATTCCCATTTATTTCTCCGACGAACGTATTCAGGATTATCCCCCGGCCAAATATCTAAAAAGGGGTCTATCGGGATCCCTGCGACTGGAGTTAATCCTCCGACAAATGCAAATGAGTGCCGATGAATCTAGAGACCAGTATTCATTGTGTGCCCTTTCCATGGTGACATGCCGATGGGCGAAGAAGAATTGACAGGCGTCGTATGCAACTATATCATGTCAATTGATGATGCTAAGACATTGGAGTAAGCTTCTTATATTCCATTTATTAACAATATAATGTACTTTATTTCGATGCTCATATTCTTAATCACAATTGATCGTTTTACAGGACACAATGGGTGCAAAGTTCGAAGCCTTACCTGATTTGCTTAAGTGTCCAGCAACTCCAAGCATCATTAAAGATGGATCAACCCATGTCCAATGCTTGTTTCAACATGGGTGTTCGGATTCTCGCATACACGGAACACAAAATGTTGAAAAGTGCCAAGAATACGGTTTCAAAGCACTATATGGACCTGCAATTCTGCGCGAGTTTTTATATTCTCGTAAGCATTCTTTGCTCATATTTTAAAAATCTTTGTTTTCTTTCAGATGTTGTCTAATTTTGGACGAGAATCAAAGTATAGAAAATAGCTCGATGTTCGAGAGTTGGTCAAATCGTTACAAAGTTGGACTTTTATGAACTATGATGTCTCACGTTGCAAATTTGTAAGGCTGCTTCCCTTTGTCCATTGGTGATGTTGTTTTCGGTATCCTAATGCCTACCTTTTTGCAGATTCTTATGCCATTTGCACAACATGGCATGTTCTTGCCTTTTGTGTTCGATCAGGAGGACAGAACTCTGATCGTACTTGACTCCAATCCTATTCCAGATTGGTGTAAAGATATGCCATACAAGCAGTACGCACATAAAATTATTCATATTACCAAGTACTATATGCTTGCCATGAGAGTAGCACGCCTTGGGTGGAATGACGATATTTATAGATAGCAACATATACTCCCATCTGGCACTCCAACGGATATATACGGGTAACTTGTTTTGAATGTCACTAGAAGCAATAAGTAATAAGTATGTTTATCTAACACATAGTTTACAATTCATTCTGCTGTAGGTATTTATTATCTGGTTTTTTCGTTTTACAATTTATGTGCGCATGGAATGGTAAAAAGCTACATACGCCAATCTGCACGGTGAGCATATTACTTTATCACATCATTGTATGTACATTTCAAGTTATATTACTATACTTTACACGTGAGATATATTTACATTTACATATATATGATACATGTGCAGGATGGCCAAGCATTGAGGAGGCACTTTTTGATCAGTCTATTGACGTACGATGGGAATTCACGTCAATATGTAATACCTGCAGGTGTACGAAAATATCTTAGCCGTATCGTGGGCAAGACGATTCGAAAAAGATAGTCGTAGAAATAAATCTATTCCTATAGACTTATTTATTTGTACTCAAAGTTGAGTCATATTTGTATTTTAAAACCAAGTTGCAAACTCTATCTAAAAGCGATTTTGTTATTTGTCATGATGCTATATATCTCGATAGTTCTGTATAAATTTGAGATCATTTTATCTAATTTTTATTTTTGTTGTAATAGTGTTAAAAAAGAGAGAGAATTATTAATCCCTAATCCCCGTTCCCCACTCCTCTCCGCGCTCATTTTGGCATTTTGGCGGTCTCCCGCCGCCGCCGCCCGAAAACACCCCCCCCCCGCAACCCCCGGAAAATCTTTAGCTGCGAGGAGAGGGAGTGGAGAAGCTCGGTGGCGATGGCGGGGACGATCTCTCGCGTCCGCCTCGAGAATTTCATGTGCCACTCCAGCCTCCACATCGAGCTCGGCGACCACGTCAACTTCATCACCGGCCAGAACGGCAGTACGCCTCCCTTCCCCCCTCCCACAAAACCCTAGCCCGCTCCCCGCCCATTTCTCTATATCTATTCCTCCTCAACCCCTTGGTGGATAATGATGCCCGTCTCTTCTCTCTTCTCTCGCAGGCGGGAAGAGCGCGATCCTCACGGCGCTATGCGTTGCCTTCGGCTGCCGCGCCAAGAACACCCAACGCGCCGCATCGCTCAAGGACTTCATCAAGACCGGCTGCAGGTTGCGACCGTCCTCTTTCTCCCCCCCCCCCCCCCATAATCCGTGAATCCTTTATCTATTTCTATCTAATCTTCGGGTGGTTTCCGTAAAAGAAAAAAAAAATCAATTTTAGGGCTAGGAATTTCTGAGGATTTTCCGTTAAAGCGTTGCAGTGTTAACTGTCGATATGCCTACCTGTGTGCTGGGGTTTGAGTTCAAGGTGATAACTTTTGGAGGGTTTGAGGTTAATTTGATTCAATATAGGCCCTGTGTCTTGCCTGCATATTTCAACAGATATGCTTCTTTTGCCTGTTTTGGGTTGCTGTGGTGGTGTTTGGCCACTTGGCATCAATGAATTTCGGGAATTCCATGAAAGGTGCAGTCTTTCTGTGCAATGTTGTAATAATTGCGTACAGAAGTTTGTCTTTCCGGTCTGATAAGCATTTGGAATTGGGTTGTATTTTTTTTCTTCTCGAATCGAGCTTTCCCCATTTCCATTTCAAAGAGAAAACGGAAGCACATTGATCAGTTTGCAGAGAACTAGATAAAGGATAGAGAACTAGACTTACGGGGAGAGGAAAGGAGAAAGCTCACAGGGATCGTGTGATTCAGACGAGTAACCACCAGGCAACCAGAGTACAGGGGTAAAGGGGAGAGAAATATTACAAAAACCGCTAAGTCTACAGATCAAGACAACAGCATCACATAAACTCTATTGCTCTGTTGCTGTTCATCCACTGCCAGCGTTCTCTTCATCTTAGTCTTCAGCTGGTTCTGGTGCTGGCTGCAACATTGGGGTTGAACTTTGGGGCTTTGTCTTCATCACTCTGGAAGCAGCAGCCAGTAGCGCCTCCACGCCCAGCAGAATAGTTTCCTGGAATCCACTTCCATACAAGCCTACCCAATACCGGAGAAAAGCACATGCATGATATATTATCTCTCAAGGATGCTTGCTGAGCTTTTTATTGAAACAAGCATTATTTCGCGCTTTCCATATAGCCCAGCAAATTGCAGAGACACCCAAAGTATAAAACGCTTCCCCACGAGGCAGCCATGATGATATCCAGGTCCAATATTGTGTTTGAGGTCTGTTATCAGCCCCTAGACAATCCCCTACTAGATCCCACACCAATTTGCTGATGGGAGACTCAAAGAACAAGTGATTAGCTGATTCTGCTTGATCACAGAAATAACATGTAGGATCTCCCTTCCATTTTCTCCTAACCATGTTATCTTTAGTTAGAATGGCTGAGTTCTCCATCAACCACATAAAGTTTTTAATCTTATGGAATTGGGTTGTATTTAATTGTACTTGGAACTTTGTCTTTATGGGCTGATAATCATTTGGAATTGATGGCCACTTGAGTTGCTGTAACAGCTATGGTTACTGAGTGCGCAATTCTGTGATAGCCATGAGTTACTTTTGAAGATGCAATCCTTGCAACGGATTAGGTGTCATTGGCTTTGATTTCATGGTCACTTTGATCTACAGCTCTTTAGCCTTGGCGTGTTTGTAGCTAATGCACTTTCAGGTTCTGGGTTTACCAATGTTCTGAAATAGTGGGCTACAACAGCTGTTCCATTGGCTTTGATTTCACGGTCACTTTGATCTTTTAGCCTTCGTGTGATTGTACCTAATGTACTTTCAGGTTCTGGTTTTACCAATGTTCTGAAATAGTGGGATACAACAAAGCTTTAGCTGTTCCATCCACTGCCCTCATGCTGAACTATAGAGTATGGATGTAATTTCGCACCACTATTGTCACAAGCACTGGAACAGTAATAGCGATTGGCTATAGCATGTAGAGATAGTGGAAACAGGGAGTGCCACATATCTTCACAATGGGCTAATATGTACAGTTACATGTGACTTACGAATACGGAGAAACACAATATGCTAGATATCCCTAATATCCACCTAAAGCTTGAGGCTTTTGCAATAAAGAATTTGAAAAGAAACAAAACTAAGATTTCTTGCACTAATTTTATGTATCGAGTGGATTTCTGCATCTGCCACGCATATTGTTTCTTTTTTTCTTTACAGTGCTCACTGAATGTTTTGTGTCTCTTCTTTGAGGGCAATTGTAATATATTGCAGCAATGCAGCAATTTATACTTTGTTCAATTTATATTGCAGCTATGCAGCAATTGTTGTTGATATCAACAACCATGGGGAAGATGCGTTCAAGCCTGAAGTATATGGGAACTTAATTATATTGGAACGCAGGATTAGTGAGTCAAGTAGTTCTACAGTTTTAAAGGATCAACATGGTAATGACACTTGATTTATCCTCCCCAATTGTTGGTTGTGTTCTTCAATTTTGAGTGCATTTTCTTGTGTAAAGTTGTTGACACTAAGTTGCCCAATTGTTGGTTGCAGGTTTTCATTCTACTTGTATTCTTTTTTGCAATATTTTTGTAGTTTTCCTTGTCAGAATCCCAGATTTCTCATATCTAAGTTGCATTTTTGTATTCTGATATTTCTTAAATTTTAGCTTCTTGCCTTTCTTATTTATTTAGTCATATTGGTAAGGTTGTTTTGCATATCTCTATTTTATGCTGTGGCTATCAATTTACAATATTGGTCCATTGCATCTTTTCTATTCTTAGTTATCTCGCTCTTTTCTACTTTAACAACCCAAGCCTGGTGGCTCCTTTCCAAGTAGGCAAGAAGTTTACACGCTCTTAAATCTTGATGCAAGACTCTTTACTGTGTATGTTTGCATGACTGCAGAAAATTTGCCTTCTCACCATATAACTGTAGTCAGATAAGCTTTAGGTGTACCAGTATTTACATGCTGTCTTCATTTCCATGTATTTGATAGTTAGAGGCCTATCAAGCAAGAAATGAAGTACTGCAGTATCATGAACATAATAATGGCTGTTGATTCTGAATACTGTCTGAAATGTGAAGTGAAAGTAAATATTGGCAGTAAATTTAGCAAAACAATTGATAGAATAGATATTCATTCTTGTTTATTCACTAACTGTATACGGTTCTTCCAAGAATTCTCGTGTTACATCAACTTTAAATGTCTGCATGTGCTGGAACAGGGAGGAAGGTGGCGCATCGCAAAGATGATCTCAATGAAATAATTGAACATTTTAATGTAAGTTGCTTGTTGGCTTATGGACCTTATGGTTGGTATGCTTAGAATGCTCTTGTTTGTTTCAGAAGCTTAGTTGCTCTTTTATTATTTTTCTTTCGTGCTGACTAGCTAGATATTCCCAAATAGGCAAAGCAAGAATGTAAAAAACACGGTTATTAAGTCGATAACTGCCAAACCATCGAGATGGGAAAATGTGCTAATGTCATCGAGGTGTTTAATTTCATCGCACACATTTCAAATAAAGAATGAAAGGTGTACCTTCAAATTAAAAGTAATAGGGCACGCTAATTGAAGGTCCAGATGGTATCTGCAAATTTAAGAAGCCTGGGGCAAATTCCTCCGTAAAATGAACTGTGTAAAACTTTCATTTGACACTAAATATCTAGTAGCCTCTGGGCAATCTCTACCATTAGTCTTCGACTCTTCTCTGCTAATATAAATAGTGTATTTGTATGTTATTGTTTCTTTCTTCTCCTCTCCCCTTTGTTGCTAACATATATGCACTCTGCGTAAGATACCGGTACTTTCAGCCCATGTGTCTCACTCTCCATGCTAAACACAACTTTCTACCATTCATCTCATTCCAATGTAACCACAATATAACTTTGTGAAGTAGTTCGCAACAATGGGCGTGAGTCCTCACAAGTAACTGTTGGTTTGCATGCAGTAATATTATGTATTACGCCGTCTGAACCAAACATGGTTAGTCTCATGTGTGTTGTGCTTATTGTCTCCCATCTCATAGCTGACATTGACTATGTCTGTTTTGAGCATGAGTCCACATATAGGAGCATTACAGAGGCAGCAGACTCAGCAAATCAGCAGGAAGCAGATGAGAGCAAAACAGAGCTGATTATGCATGAGACAGCATGAGTTGGAAGCCAATACAATTAGCAGTTTAGAGGAGAATGTTAAGGGTATAAGAGTCATATCCTAGTTTAGGGTTTCCCCCATCCACCTCTATATATAGTGCCCATTGGGCCTCAATGTAATCATCCTTCATTTGTCTATCTATACAAAGTTAACATGGCATCAGAGCCTGGTTAGGGTTATGTTAGATCTTGATCTAATCCAGTAACGATCCATCCTCTCTCTCCAGTCGCATGTCTCCTATTCTCCATTGTCCCGTCGCCTGTCTCTGCTATCGTCCATCGCGGAGGATGTCGGGATTCACCCGCCATCGCTGCCCGTAGGTTTCTGTGGCCGCCGCCGCCCGTCCTGTGGCTCATATGTCGCCGCCGTCCAGTTTTCGTCATGATCCGCTTGCCGCCGTTGCCTGTTAAATCTTCGCGGACGCATCGTTTGTCAAGTTCCCGTGGCTCGCCTGCCTGTCGGGATTTGTCTGCCCGCTGCCCGCTTGTCAAGTCCCACCCGCTTGTCGCGGCTTCCCTTCTTCCCTGTCCATTGTTCGCCGACCGGATCCAGCCGCCGCCGTGTCTGCCGATTGGATCCAACCACCGGAGCTCGTCGATGCCAATTGTCCACTCGTCCCGCCGATGGAATCTAGCCGCTGGCCGTTGGGGTCAATGGCCGTCATCCCCATCCTGCGACGCAATTAGCCCATTGTTGTGGAGATGTTGCTTCCTATCTGTCATGGCGCAGCAACGCCGGATTGTCACTGCCCATCCTCTGTCGCCCGTCAGGTCTGTCGCGGCGCTCCAATCGCACTGTCTGTCATGGGATCTATCCCTGTCCATCATCGCTTCCGTGGTGGTGGTGGTGCATGTGGTGCTGCTTCTAGTAGTGTTTTGCTACTTGTGGTTGTGATGCTGCTACAGGGAGCCATCATCGCGCGCTAGTCGTTATGCTTTCCTGTCCTTATGTTGTTGTCCATTGTCGCGCTCTCTATTGCTGCAGCCTCTCAGGGCTGCCATCGCTTTCACTGTCATTGAACCTCTTTCACTGCTGCACAGTTTTTTTGTTACATCCAAATCTGCTGCTAGTATCTCCAGTATGTTGAGTCATGTTTCCGTTGTGTTCGTTGCTCCATCCAAATCTGTTGTTAGCATCTTAATCTTTGTTTTCGTTGAGTCCATCCAAGTCTGTTGCATTCCTTTAGTTCGTCTTAGCCATGCGACTCCACAAATTCTGCTAGTCAGCCAATTTCCTCTTTTGTTTTGTGATTAGCTGAGTCCTGTTGATTTAGCTAATTCCATCGTCATCGATGCGATTTTGCCCTCTTGGTCCCTTTCGTAGCCATCTTGCTACACGGCATGACCAATGGTTGTCTTTGTCGTCATCATGATATTGTCTCACTGATTGCCATCTTGCAACAGTGACTTCTCTATTCTCCCTTCATCTTGATTTGACACATCTCACTATTCTCGTCGTGTTCAAAGTCTTTAAAGCAAGATTCATATTTGAGGTATTTGCTGAAGTACGGGTCGTGAAGGCAGTACCCACTTGTGGAGGAGTTTGTTTTACATCGACATTGTTCAAGAGTTGCATGCTTCGATGCCATCTTCAATATCGGACTTCGGATGTATCAATGTTTTTTTAGTCTAGTGCTTAGTGTCAACTCTTCAAATACAGCATCATTGCATTCACGTTGCATTTGAGGGGGGGGGGGGGGGGGGAGGGGTGTTAAGGGTACAAGAGTCATATCCTAGTCTAGGGTTTCCCTCATCCACCTCTATATATAGTGCCCATTGTGCCTCGATGTAATCATCCTTCATTTGTCTATCTATACAAAATTAACAGAGAATTATGGAAGTAAAGGGTCCATGTTGTATTACTAGTATGTTAGGGAAAGTGGAGTGCTAACATGTGATATGGCACGGTTTGTGGGGAGAGCGGAGAGGGGAGCAGAGGAGAAGATGGATTTGTGGTTTGGATTGGAAGGAGTAACGATAGAGCCTTTGATTGCCCTCGTCATCATGGTAGGGCTCTTCCCCAGTAGGAGGCTCTAATTGGCAAGAACTTGAGGAGTTTATTTCTTGATCCCCACCTAATGACAATCGATGGCCTTTTTATGAGCAGGCCTCTAAGCAAACCAACTAACAGACCAAATCTAATTAACCGTATAGCTAACAAACCAACTGAGTTATCTCATGTTCTGGTTGCTGCTGTCATGTCTAGCTCAGCCACTTTTGGTTATGTCCTCCCGATGAAGGCATCCACAACACATGCTAGTAGTCTAAGCATTCTTACCCAGGATGATTTTGCTAGGAGCAATTGAACTAGGAGTTGGGTTCAATTCAGGAAGAGTCCGAGGATCCTTATAAAAGGATCGCTATATACGTGGTTTGTGGGATACACAAGAAATAAATCTTTCTCCATGATTGGCTATCGCTCAACCCCACTAGTTCTATTTCCTCAATCTATGTCTATCTCCCTCTTCTAATACACTAATTCCCTTCAAGCCATGCCGTCTGACCTTCCTCTGCATTTTAGTTATCCCAATGTGAAACAAGGTTCACAACAATGTGTTTGTTGCTTCTCATTACTGGGCAGATAAGTGTGAACTGTTATCCTTTCTAGTTTCTTTGACAGCATGGAGTATCTTTATGCATGCTTGGAAAAAGGTTGTGCTCCTATCTCATCAAGGTGCTTCATATGTATAACTGTGGGCACTTAAATTTCCATTCACCTTGATGCATCAGTCCATGATGTGGGGTGTTGAGTACCTATGTATGAGTGCTTACTTATTTGTCAGGCAGGCCTTTGTATATACATGTGCGCAATCAATTAGAGAAGTACCTCCTTCGCTAATTTTTCTCACAAGTACATCTTCTGGCCTCTCACCTTTGCCAATCATACTTAGGAGTTAAGACTATGGTAGATTCTCACTTTCTATGCTTCCTCATGCATTCATTCTATAGATCTCTAATTGCTCTTCTGTATCCTGTTCTGCTAGAATACATTTGTAATGTGATAAATTGATATATTTTTTCTTCATCCTGACATATCTGTTTGATTCTTCAGATTGATGTTGAAAATCCTTGTGTAATTATGAGTCAAGACAAAAGCAGAGAATTCCTACATTCAGGAAATGACAGGGACAAGTTCAAGGTAATCAGTTTCATTAGGTTTCTTGCAATACCATCACATGCAACATGTTTTTTTCTGCAATTATTTTACACAATGGAACATCTGTGCCTTATAAACATCACTGGGCTTGTGTAGTCCTACGCTGGATAATTCCCATACTACTTTGGTCATTTTTTAGCTGTTTTATGCAGTGGTTTCGTGAAGCATTCTTCTTTTTAGTTATCTGTCTGCTATTGTCGAATGCATTTTCATGTGCCTCTCAGTGGATTTCGACATTGTATATTAGCATTCTTGCTAGACTGTAAGAGACCATTGTCTCATGAGAATGATGGTGCTTGATTTATTGACAGGCCAAATTTCTGAAGGTACCATACCATTTTAGATGACCTTGAGCCCTAATACGGTGTACAATTGCTGTTGAATTGAGTCCATAAGTGTGCCTTATACCTATGCCTGCTGTGTACTCCTCCAGTATAACTGACAACTGACACTATTCTAGTTTTTTAACGTCTTATACCTTGTGTTTTGTTGCAGTTCTTTTTCAAGGCTACTCTTCTTCAACAAGTAAATGACTTGCTTGTTACAATAAAAGAACACCTGAACAATGCAGACTCTATTGTTGAAGATCTGGAAAAGTCAATTAGGCCAGTGCTGAGAGAACTTGATGAACTCCGAGAGAAGATAAAGAATATGGAACATATAGAAGAGATAGCGCACGAGATTGAGAATTTGAAGAAAAAGTTGGCCTGGTCATGGGTTTATGATGTTGACAAACAAATTGAGGAACAAGCAGTGAAGCTTCAGAAACTCAAAGAGCGTATCCCTGCATGCCAAGAACGTATTGATCGAAATGCAGTGAGTTGAGATCTTTTTCTGGGAACAATTTTGTGTTGTCTTTTCCTTGGAAAAACTCAATGTTTCGTTGTACTTTTTAAAAACTCAATGTCCATATTTGATTAGCTAGCTAAGATTCAATTTCTTGTTGAGTAATGCCATTCCATTATCAATTCAATTCCAATTCCGTACCATTGTAAGCATTTTATTTTATTGGCCAGTCTTCCACCAAATATAAATTCACGACAAGGAATGTTATGAACTGCTGTTTTTCTATTTGCACTGGTAATTTTATCAGAGTACCAGACGATGAAGAGACATGTTTTAATGCATTTTGAATGATCATATATGAAATTTATTTTGATGAATGGAGTGAATTTAGATTAGTACTGTGTGTTTCTTTTGTTGGATCAGCAAGTTAGCACTTGTATATTGTAAATTTATAATACAAGGTGTCACCAAAACTCTTGATACTTAGCAACATTGTTGTTCTGAACATGTTTAAAACTTCTGCACTTGGTTCTTTCCTGGCCCAATTCAAGTAGTCATTTATTCATTTACCAACTAACCTGTTGAAAGGGAATGCCGTGCTTCAAGTTTTATTGTTTTAGCAGTTTATTTGATATTTGTCCTACTTCCTGGGTTCATGGTAGTTATGTTTTGGAATAT
Organism: Phragmites australis; assembly: GCF_958298935.1. Classification (NCBI taxonomy): domain Eukaryota; kingdom Viridiplantae; phylum Streptophyta; class Magnoliopsida; order Poales; family Poaceae; genus Phragmites; species Phragmites australis. Next base: position 22,336,734 of record NC_084940.1, on the reverse strand, counting down.
GTGCTAAATTCATGGTTGTTACGGCGGCGTGGCGTGGCGCGGCGACCCACCACCTTCACGGCTTTACAGCGACATGACGCGTGGCGTGGCGACGCCATACACACGTGGCGAATAGAAACATTATAGTATAGGATATTAGCACAAAAGATAAATAGCAATGTAAATATAGCACAAAAGACATAGCACTCTCTCATCAATCATCATTCAAAGTTTCAAATCTCTCATCTCTCAAAAGTCATCCAATGCAAACTCATCGAAATCGTTTGAAGCATCCATGTTCTCCGCATCATCTTCAGTAGCATCCATTGATTTGTCACCAAAATCATCAACATCAACATCATCCACAATGATGTCTTCTTCCTCTCCTTCCTCCTCATCATCTTCAACCACTCTTTCTTCTTCAACCACTCTTGATATATGTCTTGCACGACGAGCGTAGGTCCTAGGAAGGTTACGACCTCGAAGCTCATGTGATGCACCAATTGCTTCATCAACTTGGTCCCATGTGATGTCCAAAGCACTAGAACATTGAGGTTGGGTCGTTGGATCAACCCATTCATTTTCCCAATCAAAGTCTTCCATAACCAAAGGATCATAGCTTTTACCCGCTTCCTCACGGTGTTTTTGGAACCTACTAGTCATTTTCCGATTGTAGGCAACATAAACCAAATCATTCAATCTTTTATGCTCTAGCCGGTTTCTCTTCTTTGTATGAATCTACGAGCAACCATAAAAGCAAGCGAAGTTAACAAAAATGTATTATTAATTTTGCTAATTGAAATGTGAAACTTGAGTACTTCACTTACAAATTCAAAAGTGCTCCAATTACGCTCACAACCAGATGATGAAGCACAAAGACTAACAATACGCTTAGCAAATCTTTGTAAGTCAATAGATCGGCCACCATACGCACGCCACCAATCAACTAAATTGACAATAAACATGCATATATTACGGGTTAAGGTGTAAATAACATGTTGTAATTAAAATTTAAAATCACTTACGAGGGTTCTTTGACTTCATAGTTTGAAGGGCCATACAATTCTTGAAGATGCCTCCACGTTGATCTTCGTAGAGCATGGATTGTTCTTCAATTTTGTTTCGAAGGGTCTCATCTTCCACCATTCGTGCAAGCACATCATTGAAACAACCCCTTAGGTGCCCAACATATTCATCATTCTCTTTTTGGATGGCATAGAATTTTCCTGGGTTCAAAAAGAGGGCAGCACCATAGAGCGGGGTGTCCATTTGCCTATCCCAACGACCCTCAATAATTTGTAAGATATTATTGAGCAAGCTTCTCTTGTTTTCAGTACAGAAGGCGGCCTTTATCCTCTCTTTTGCATGATTCATGAGAGAAGCAACCTCTGGCATGGCAGGCCTCTCATCACCATCAACCACCCTCAACACAATGATAAGTGGTAGAGAAGCTCTAAGGCAATCCTCAACAGAATTCCAAAATTCCCTAGAAAGCACAATATCATACACTTTTTTCCCGGCCTCTGTCTTTGCTAGTTTGCAACTCGTCCAATCATCAGAGGTAAACAGATATCTCAATGCATCTCTATGCTTGTGCAAACTTTGTAAGGTGAGAAATGTGGTAGCAAACCGAGTTGCTGCTGGTCTCACAAGATCCCTACCACCTGTCTTCTCCCTCATTGCACTAAGAAGTCTTCCATGCCTATAGATGAAAGTAGTGACATGACGGGCACGTGAGATAGGCTTCTTGAATGCCTTCAACTTTCCAACATCTTCCAACATAAGATCCAAGCAATGTGCAGCACAAGGTGTCCAATAAAGCGTAGGAAACCTCTCCATGAGAAGCTTTCCCGCTGCCTTATAGTTAGCCCCATTGTTAGTGACAACTTGCACAATTTTATCAACGCCAATGTCGCTTATTCTCTTCTCTAACAAATCAGCTAGCATCACTTGATCATGAACTTCACTTGATGCATCAATCGACTCTAAGAAGAAAGTCCCCTCCGGACTATTGACTAGGAAGTTGATCAAATGGTGCCCTCTCCTATCCGTCCATCCATCTGACATTAATGTGCAACCATATTGCTTCCATGCATCCTCATGCCTCTTCCTCAAATCATCTGTTTCCTTAACAACCTTCTCGAGTAATGGCTCCCTAAGCTCATGGTAGGTAGGAGGCTTGTACCCAGAACCATATTGTGCAGTGGCCTCTATAGCAATCTCAAATTGCCTAGAATTTGCGGCATTGAATGGTATGCCACACTCATAAAAGAACCTGGCCCACTCCAAGTTGACAGCTTCTCTTTCTTCTTTTGTCCTCATGCTAGCTTGGATACTGATCTGAGAAGGACCCTTCGAATGTCTTTCTTCCACAACCTCTTTTGGAGTTCTCCTAAGCATTGAACCGACTGACTTTGTGTTGGACTCTTTTGGTGTTCTGAACTTCAAAAAGCTAGATTGTTTCCTTTTGGCAGCTGTCCCTGAACTAGGATGCACAATGCTTCTAGAAGCATCTTGGGACTCCTCTGTCACATCAAGCACATCATCATCTTCTCCTTGAAGCTCTCCATCATCATCAAGCAGAAGTGGTCTCTTCTTGCCCTTCAAAGCAGCTTGCATCTCCTGAGCAATAGCTGGTGTGGTTTTGGCACACTTCAGAATATCTCCATAACCACCCACAAGATGCTCCTTGAGCCTTGTAATTCCTCCAGTTACAGTTCTATCACACAAGCAACACTGCAAGAGATCTCTATTACCAATAGTCGGCCAAAATGCATATTTCCATCCAGGATCATTTGACCTTCCTGGCTTGCGCTTTGGATCAGTCTTTGGATCATAATTTGATGCGGCGTCCGAGGCCTCCGCACTTCTAGTCCCTTGAGTAGCCATGTTCTGAAAACAAAGTGACAACAACTAAGAATTTCAGCAACTAGAGATAATTTCAGAAACATGAAGCAGGATCAGAATGTCTGACTCCATTGTTGTAATTTTATATGGTACCAGGTGCTCCCATGAAACAATTTAACACTTTATTTACGGAAACAAAACATAATTTGCAACCATTATGTCTCTGCGGAAACAAAACATAATTACACAGATTTCTAAGATAATATGTAGCCTCCACTGTTTGAGACTTACAGATTCCATTGCTTTAGATTTTCCGCATTTGCCTGCTGGTGGAAATATTTTGCTGGTTCAGCTACTAGTGCAAACAAATTATTTGATCTTACTTCATAGTATCCTATCCTAAACATAATCAGTCGTAAGGGTGATTTGTGAATGGCTGAATGCACAAAACAGAGAGGGGGTGCCGGGTGCGGCTGACCGGCCAAGCCCCAAGCATATCTTTGTTCTTTGACACCAATTGCTTGAGTGACCAGCCATACAGGCCAACACATACCGGGGAGCACGGCGCACGGGAGCAGAGAGGGATGTGTAGCACTGCGGCGGCCCGGCGGAGGAGGAAGTGCAGCGGCCCGGCAGAGGAGGAAGTGCAGCACTGCAGCAGCCCGGTGGAGGAGGAGCTGTAGCGGCTCCCGGCGGAGGAACTGCACGGCTGTGGCCCGGCGGAGGAACTGCACGGCTGTGGCCCGGCGTAGGAGGCTGTGGCCCGGCGGAGGAGCCTGTGGGCTTGTGCCCCGGCGGAGGAGGTACTGCAGCGCCCCGGCGACTGAGGAACTGCTGCGGCCCGGCGGAGGAAGAAGATGCTGGCCGCTGCGCCCCGGCGGAGGAGGAAAATCCTGGCCGCTGCGCCCCGGCGGAGGAAGAAGCGGCGCCGGGGGAGGATGCGGCGCCGGAGGAGGATGCCCGGCGGAGGAGGAAGCGGCGCCAGAGGAGGAAAATCCTGGCCGCTGCGCCCCGGCGGAGGAAGATGCGGCGCCGGAGGAGGATGCGGCGCAGAGGAGCAGAGAAGGTGTTCTGTTCTGGACTTGACTCTTCTAAATATCTTATCCTCTCCTTCCGATTTACGGCGTCCGCCATATGCAACGTGACGCTACCGGACGCCATAACGACGCCATAGCGACGCCATCCTTCTGTGGCGGACGCCATAGTTTTCGGCGGCATGGCGTCGCCGTGGCGAGGTCCAAAATACCGCCACGCCGCCATAACGACGATATGGCGACGCCATGATAACCTTGGCTAAATTCATATTTTAGATGTGTAGGAGGTCTTGAATGTTGATAGGCTGTTTGCTGAATTCATTTTGCCTTGTGTTCTAGGCCATAATGGTGGAACTGAGGAAAGAATTTATTGAGAAGAAGGAAAATGTCAGATCTTTTGTGGAGAAGACACAAGAAGTAAGGAGGATGAAGGAAAAACTGGAACATGACATTGGTGAGGTATGTTATTGGTTTAAATAGCGTCCAGTATTGTTGGAGATTTGTTTCTGACATGTCACAATAATTACCTGAAAATATTCTTAACCCTGTCGCTGCGGCATGTGATTTTCTTCATAATAGAAATATAAACTTGCACTGTCTTATGATTTTTAGGGAATTGCGCTGTACCTACCTGCACCACACGTGTTGCATTTCACTAATTCTTATTTGGTGTAAACTGCTGGCTGCGCCTCACTTTTGAGTCTTGGATATTTGCCACCTTACTTTTATTACTTACCATGGAATCATTCACTTGCATGGAATAGTAGAAATTTACTGTAACATATGCTAATACGAGCATCCATACCTTTTATAAATATATCAGTTGGCCGAGTAAGGAATTTAATTGAGTAAACAGGTGATACACTGGAGTAAAATTTGAATTACAGGCTCGAAGCATCCACACCTTTTATAAATGTATCACTTGGTCCAAGTAAGCTACTTAATTGAGTAAACAGGTGATACCGTGTAGTAAATTTAGAATTACAGGTCGGAAATATTATAAAATTACCTTTTTATCAGCAAATTTCCCAAATTTACGTTTAAACATAAACTGCACCTGTCCTTTCCTATTGGTTGGATGAACATGACTGCAGTGACTTTGTTAGTTGTCCTTATTAGTTATTCATGTTCCTTTTCTTTGCAGGCTGTGAAACTGAAGATGGAACTAGAGAAAGAGCATGCACGTGGTACACAAGTGTTAAACAAAATGAACAACCGTGTGAAACAACTTCAGGCGCAAGTTCATGATTTTAAGCTGCAGCGTATGCAAGAAACTCAGGTGAACCCTTTCTTCTTATTGTATTTTTCTTTTCGAAAATACGTTTTATCATAACAGCAATAGCTAGTAGCCAACATGATGGTTGTTGGTTGCTATAGACATAAGCAACTCTCTTTAGTTGTCCACAATTATCCATTAGTAGGTCAGGCCATGCCTGCCATTTGAGGTGGTTGCGTGCAGCTAGGGTTAGGGTGTGCATCAATAGAAAGAGAGAATGCAAGAAAGATATCTTTCTAATGCTTGCTTTCCTTTTATAAAGAACTAATCCCTGCCTTCCTTATATCTAATTTGGCTAACTTAATTAGCAAGGAAGTAGTCCCACCATGTCCTACGGTTTTGCTGGTGCTGTTGCTGTGGGCGCCTGACATAATGTTGGTCCTACATGACACGCTATTATACGGCGTGGCCAGTGGCAGACGCAAGATGGACTGCTAGTGGGGGCTCATCTCCTCCTCCACCCCCCCCCCCCCAGCCCCCACTGTTCTCCCTCCTTTCTCTCCATGGAGCACCAGAGGGTACCCCCCCATCCACCCCTGGGCGTGGCACTGTAGCTGCGCGCTACTGTATCACACAGCAACAACCCAAAAGATGTCTTAGAGATAATCCAGTCCATTCTATCCTCAAGTTTTTATGTTCCATAGCTATCAGGATTAGATGGTTTGTTAGATAAGACCAATTAGCTGGGATAGGATTAGCTACATTTGTTAGATGAATTTGTTAGGAGCCGGTCTATATAAAGGCATACAGCAGTTCTACTTAGGAAGCAAGAAATAAATAAACAAAGTCCCCGTAATTTAGGCTCACCAAGTCGCTCAGCTTGCTTGGAATGTTGAGTTAGTGGCTCGAGTTGCTTGCTGCTGGCTGGTTGGACAGCAATGCTCGGTTTTGTTTACAAAAATGGTATAGATCAATAAACTTTTTGCCCTGGTCAAGTTGCTTCTGGGAGAGGCCTTTGAGGTTAATATGGTTTTCTCATAGAAAATGTAGTCAGTGAAGATAGGTATCAGTTGTTCTGAAAGATTTGCACTGTTATGTTACATTCCTTTTGATTTCTTTTATATTATTTTGTCCTTAGAATCCAATTGATTCATATTATGTGAATAATTTCTTTATCAAATTGAAGGATGAAGCATCTCAAATTGAGCAAGACATGCAGGAATTACAACAGGAAATTAACTCTGCTCATTTAAATGTTACAAGGTTGTTTCTTTGTTCTTGTTACTTGTGTTCTGGGTAGCACCAAAGTTAACTTCTTATGGTTTGATGCTGCCTTGTATTTAGGTTAAAAGAGGAAGAAAATAAATTGTCCGAAGAATTACGGGGCATTATTAAAGCCATCGGTGACGTCGAAAAAGAGGTATTTGTTGTTGCATGACAATTAATCCTTAGCAGTTTTTTCTTTTTTTAGTAAGCAGTTTCTGCATGTAGCATTTTTTTTAACGGAACAGGCATTTCATTAGATCACGGTGCTAGACAAATCGCTATCAACCAAGCTCTGGACGAACAGCGGAGCCTCAGATGAGACGAGTTCCACTCCACTGCATCCATGCGCCGCTAGGGTGTGTGCTACACTATTACAAGCCCTTGGACAATAAGACACATTACAAAATGAAAAATTCAAAGTAGATGTTGAAGCTTGCATATAACATTGCTGGTCGCTGATAGGTTATACGTATTTCCTTCAATTGCCTGCTTAACCATGATGACATTCGTCTCCAAAACAATATTTGTCATACCCCTTTCAATTGTAGCTTGTACTCCTTTTGTAGTAGCTATCAGTTCGGCGTGGAAAGCATCCATGGCCGTCGTGATCATTCCAGCTCATGCTAACACAACCGTCCCATTATGATCGCGTGCACAGAAGCCCAGTCGCCCAAATGGCTGGCCTCCGCAAAAGCAACATCATTTTCAGGTCGTTTCCACATAGGACGTTGCTGTTGTATCTGCTTCTTCATGAAGACTTGTGTGTAATTTGAAGCCGTTTTGCGCACAATATGAGCTAGGCTTTCAATACTTTTCTTTGCTCACCCTCTCTAATGCTGTTGCGTTCACCCCACCAAATCCAAAGCAGAGTGATTGGTTGGATCATCTTCTTAGGTGCCATGGAAACAATTAGCTGCACAACTTCCAGAGCAGAACGACGCTCCTCAAGCTTCACTCTATCATCCTCCATTAGAAGCTCCCTCCGCAAGGCCCTAAAAACTTGCATTTAAAGAAAAGGTGACCCCCATCCTTATCTAATCTTCTGCAAACAAAACACCGAGGGTCTACCTCCATACCTCTTCTTTTCGGATTCGAACACAGGGCTAAGGTAGCATGTGCAAGTCTCCAAAGAAAGTGCTTGATCTTGCCCAGACATTGTAATTTCCATAGGTCCCCCCCAATGATCACTTGGACTCGGCCCTTGGTTAGAGCATGAACTCCTCCCACCTCCTTGTTTAGCCACATCATCACAGAAGACATCATATGTTGATCTCACAGTAAACAAGCCCTGACTATCATAATGCCAGGCCGGCCAGTCCCCTATGTCAACATTCACTGGAATACGTAGGAGTATCAGCATCTTGATGCCAAAATATATCATTCACTAAATCACGATCCCATGTCTCCGTAACTGGCTCGATGAAGTCTGAAACACGAGTGATCAAGTTACTTCCCCTTGGTGTGGCTGGTCTCCTTGTATTACCTTCCGGAATCCATGGATCAAACCAAACTCTAATCAAATTTCCATTGCCAACTCTCCACACTAATCCCTTGTTTAACAGAGGCACTCCTCTCAAGAAGCTCCTCCATGTGTACGACATCCCATGGACTGGTGTTGCTTCAAGAAGGGAAACACCACTGGAATATTAGTAGCATGCATGGTAGCAGTTTCTGTATGTAGCATTAGTAGCATGCATGGTAGTAGTTTCTGCATGTAGCAATTTTTGAATGCAAGTTACCACATTCACAACACATTCGTGCCCAAGCAAAATGTTTGCATGGGCATGAATGTAGGCCATGTCTGGTTGTTTGTTTCTTTTAAATAAGAGATCAAGAAAATGGAAAAGTTGCAGTTCAGTGCAGCACAAAAAATACAACTTGTGTTATCGCGTGTGTTCGAGGTTGATTCCAACATTTGGTAACTGAGCCTGTGTTGTCGATCCGAGCGTAATTATGTTGTCGTGGGCTCTTAGGGGCGCACAATCGAGGACTTCTCCGTGCCGAGGCCACCGTAGCTCACTGACACCTATGCGTTGGCCGCGACACAGTGATGATGGTGGTTGCGAGGTGGTCGTGTAGCGCGTCAAGGAGATGTTGCGCTTGGTGGTCTACCCCCACGCTCACTGAGTGGGCGCTCGTGATGCGCGTGAACCTGTAGGTGCAAGGTCTTTAGGAGGCAATTGAACCAGGCGGCAATGGCTACCGTGACGACAGGCTGGCGCTGTTTGCCATTCTCCGCGTCGTGTTGTCTTAGATGCTGTTCATTCGCCATCAAGGACACCGCCAATGACACTTGGGACGTGATCAAGACGATGCGTATCGGCGTCAAGTGTGTCAGAGAAGCGAACGCACAGAAGTTGCGACGCAAGCTCGGCGAGATTGAGTTCAAAGATGGCGAGTCCGTCGTCAATTTCGCCATGAGGATCATGAGCCTCGCCAATAACCTCCGAGTCATGGGGGATGAAGTCACTGATGTTGAGGTGGTGTGGAAATTTTGCAGGTTGTCTCGGGACATCTCTGGCAGGTTGCCATCTCCATCGAGACTCCTTGATCTGAGCATGATCTCGATCGAGGAGGTGACCGGTCGCTTGCGTGCTGTGGAGCAGTGGTAACAAGCTTGGCTCTTTAGGCAGTGGCGAGCAAAAGTTACTCTTCATTGAGTGGCTAGCTCGCATGAAGAAGTGCGATAGCGATGGAGGATCCAGTAGCGGCAGCAATGATAGCTCTCATCGTCGTCATGGCAAGAACCATGGGCGCGGCCGTGGCAACGGGTCGCATGACAGCAATGCCAACATGTCCGGCCAAGGAGGTGGTTGAGACCAATGTCGAAACTGCGGCAAATACGATTATTGGGAAAGTACCGAATTACCCATGAATATGTCGAGAATATGGCGGTTGAAGGGGTAATGTCGTAAACTGTAACAAGGGTGGTTGGGTACGGCCAATAAATAAGTTAGCACTGTAACCGGAAAGACCGGTGACATTAATTATAGTGCACAGTTCCCTAGCTTGTGTGTGCTTTCACTGAGCCTTTAGATTCCCTCGACGATCCGAAGGCCCACCACTTTGTTTGGTTATACAAGTTTTCAACAGTGGTTATTTATTAGACATAAGTGCCATTCACCCCTCTTCAAGCCCCTTGATGAACAGTGCCATTTGTTAAAAAAATCCGATGTTACAATTGGAAGCTTCACAACACACAAATAAAAGATTGGATTGTTTGATAAAAGTTGAGAACAAAAGCCTAGGTATAGCCATACTCATAGTTATGGCGACGTGGTGAGGCGCTACGACCCACCACCTTCACAACTTTACAGCGTCTATGGCGTGTGTCGTGATGACGCCATACACACTTCAGCATGGCGAATACACACATTATAGTCTAGGATATTAGCAAATGGCAATGTAAATGTAGCTCAAAAGTTATAGTCTAGGATATTAGGAAATGTAAATGTAGCACGTAAGACAAATAACAATGTAAATATAGCACAAAAGACATAACTCTCGCATCTCTCAAAGTCGTACTATTGTGTCATTGTGTGCTAGTGTGCTTAAGCTACTGCTATGTGTGCTAGCTGCTTAGTGTGGTACTCTGCTATGTGTGCTACTGCTTAGAGTATAGCTACTGCCTACTCCCTACTGTTACGTGTGCCTAGTGCAGCAATGCTTGAGTTGTGTGCTACACTGCTATTGGCCTACTGTTATGTGTCAATGTGTGCTTGGCTGCTTGAGCTGTGTGTGTGCTAAGTGCCCAAGTGTGCTACATTGCTATTGCTAGTCTGCTATGTGTGTGCGTGTGCTAATGCTACTAGCTTACTGCTATTCTGCTAGTGTGTGTGCTCATAGTGTGCTACTAGCCTGCTAGTGTGCGTGAGAGTTGAGACAGAACACTAGAACACAACATAAGAGGCGAGGAGCTACCCAATGGAGTGCGGATAGGGGCGGCTGACTTGGGTGATGTGGACTCGAGGGCGGGCGAGGGCGGCTGACAAGGACAGGGGCGAAGGTGGACACATCTCTAAGCAGCGGCGGCACCGCGGCTCATGGATTTGAGCAGGTGACAACGGTGGCGCGGCGCATGGCGAGATTTCAGTCACGGGTAGGCGGACGGAGACGTCAAGGCGGAGTGGCAGAGGTGGACGCGTCTCGGAGTAGCGGCGGCGCCGCGGCTCACGGATCTGAGCAGGGGCGGCAAACGGCGAGGAGTAGGGGCGGCAGACGGCTTGGTCTCGACAGCGGTGGTGACTCCAACTCGGGCTAGGTTAGGAAAAGGTATGTTGTCGAGTGCCTCAGTCTGTGCCCCACCTGACCTCTCCTCCCCCTTCTCATCCCCTCGATTGACTGTATGGCGCTCGCCACAAAGAAAAACTCGCCACACGATGCCTTATTGGTGCCACAGCGACGCCATGCCGATATGGCAGACGCCATACACTCCAGCGCTGTGGTGTCGCCATGGCAAGGAGCAGATCACTGCCACGCTGCCATATCGACAATGGTGACGGTATAGCGATACCATGATAACTATGGCCATACTTACAATCCACTACTAGTTCTTGATTATCCTCTAGGTTGGTACGGTAACGTGAATTGTATTCCTGTTTCAATGTGAATTCCTAATTGAACCTGTAAAAAATCCAAATATGACTGCACTTATATGTAATGTATGAAGGAAAGCACCGAAGCCATGCCCAATGCTACTTTGCTCTTCACTGTAGTTGACATATCATAACACTATTGATCCTTTCTTTTCTTTTATGCCACTTCCCCCTCATGAAGATTCGGATTTACTTAATTTTTTAGTAGTTTGATTGAAAGTTCAGATATTGGGGGAAAATACATGTGAGTCAAATATTTGACTCATGAAATCATGATTTGTTTTAAACTATATGCTCATATCATTTCGTTTGACCACATGCTCCAATATTTTCTGAAAAGCATTACTCACAGTTATCTGTGTCGTATGAAGTTCACAAGTACTGCTATAGTTTTGTGTTGTCAGCCTTTCTTGACAAAGAAGGACGTATTGTATATTTAATTACATTTTGTTATGATTCAAAGAAGGACATACTGCTAGGAGCATGTGGGTCTTTTGTCATACTGTATATTTAATTACATTTAACATTACAGGTAGATGAAGGTGCAACAAGGATTCGTTACCTGAAATCTCAAATGCGAGATCTTCAACAACGGCAAGGCAATAAGGTACATTTGATGCTTTAATAAGGACATATTCATATTATGATTATGTCACTTCTCCTCAGTACGTATTTTTTAAGTACTAGCCGTTTGTAAGCATCTTTGTTTACATATTATTGATGCTTCTTTCAGGTAACAGCATTCGGAGGAGATAGAGTACTGCAGCTCATGAGATCAATAGAGAGAAACTGCAGTAGATTTAAAATCCCACCTATTGGTCCAATAGGAGCTCATCTGGTATGAAAGTACTTACTATCTTGATTGTTGCATTGAGTTAGTTACTTTTGTTCTCTGTTGATAACTAGTATCTGGTTGCTGCTGGTTTTCAATAATCTCGGTTGGTCTCAGGGTTACCAATTCAAAAATATAAACCTAAATTTTCAAATTTGAAAAAACAGTTTTCGGCCCGTATTATCCTGTTTGACCAGTCATAAGTCATCACTGGTATCCGGTGAGAGACTGAAACTGGATATGGTGTGATCTTATGATGGTTCTAGTTTCCCAAACTCTACTGTGAAGTACTTAGTGTTACTCTGTGCAGTTGGCATACCCTTGAGCACTTGTTTCTTTGTGCTGTATTTGGTTATGGACTTCCACAATGCCATATTCTTTACCTTGTTTTATTGCCTTCCTTGTTTTGCTGCAACTCAAATGTTTGTAGGATGTACCTTCACTTCTTGCAATACCTTAGATATGCTATTTGTTTATCCACATCTTTAGAGGTGGCAGCCAAATTGTTCTTCGTAGCAAGAGGCCAATTACGTGTTCCATTAGTCCTCTGGTCAGCCCATTGCCTTGTCCTCCGTTCTTCCCAGTATCTTCTGCTGCTGTATTGCTGATGTTGACCCTGTAAATTCTGGCTTCGCTATGGCCTGGTCTTTGCATTAATCCAAGCAATTCATTAATCCATCTTGAAAAGGAAAAAATGATTACATCTTTTCTGCTGTTGATCTCTGTTCCTTTGAATCACTATATTCACATTTCTTCTCCTTGAATCAAATATCATGAATGCAAAATTGATTTATCGTTAGGTTAACCCAATAGCAATAGAAAATAGTAATCTTGATGTGATCTTACCTTGGATGATACTCATTTGGGCTACCATTTAGTTGTAGTTAATCATGTGCTACTTCCAGCGGGGCTATTTGCAATAATATTGTAATACAATGTCATGACAGCTATTATAGTTAATTATAATCTGTAGTATTGTCCTGAATGAAATGGAATGTTATAGTTGCATTACTTGTTCTGAACCTAACTTTCACAGTGCTTGTTGCAATGCAGCAACTTGCTAGCGACTCCTGGTCTGTTGCAGTTGATTGCGCATTGGGGAGGCTACTAGATGCTTTTATTGTCTCATGTCATAAAGATTCACTCATTTTACGAGATTGTGGGAAAGAAGCAAACTATCGAAATGTTCAAATTATTATATATGACTTTGCTGAACCACTGTAAGATGCTATGGCTTTCATTTTGTGCTACATGTTTGATTTCGTCTTAAATGAAATTTAATTCCATGTTCCTTTTTATAGATTGGACATTCCAGCTCATTCTCTTCCATCAACAACACACCCAACGATACTTTCAGTTCTTCATTCAGAGAATCCTACTGTACTAAATGTCTTGGTGGATCTGGTAATGCATTATGTAACACTTCACAAAAGTATTTTATTTATAGATGTCAATAACCCGTTCGATTCATTGTTTTGTCCTCCAGTTTTAAATATAATTTGATCAACAATTTGCTTAAAGTTCCTCTGTTTCAGGGTCATGTTGAAAGACAAGTCCTAGTTAAAGATTATGAAGTTGGCAAGTCTGTTGCATTTGATCATAGGATACAAAATCTGAAGGATGTATATACTTCTGATGGGTACAAAATGTAAGTGTCAATAGTAGTGCTCATTTTCGTTCAGGTTTTGGTCATACTCTTTTTCACTCTAGCCATTTATCCAGTAGTTATCATGAAGTGGTCTGTGTGTGGAATACCATAGTGAATCTTTACAAAAGCTTAGGGTCAAGGCATCAACAAGGGTCTAAAAGGAAATTACAAAGCAATCGAAAATTCAGCACAGTGGCTAGCTCCACAAGCAATCGACTAAAAAGTCGCCTGTCTAGAACTCAGCTCTGTCTTTTGGGAGATCCTCATAGTCTTCGCCTTTTGAGTAGCAACAAGATGGAGAGAGCAAGCGTGAGTATATGGAATACTCAACAAGTGGGAAAGTATGATGTGGGCCAAAGTAAAGAAAGGCTTAACTTAGGGATTTATTTGCATAAATGTCATTTTATTTTCAATTTTTTTATAAAGGCAACCTAATTACTAGGTGAAAGATTCTTTAAGACTTCAACCACCTCTAAACAAAACTGAACTTGAATCACAGTTCTTACCACTGTGATCCACCAGAACCAACCAAAAATCAACCCGGAACACTTGACTAATCATGTGATGAGTCTATGTTGTTCATGGTCGTGAGCATAACTGATATATCAGTTTTCACTCTGTAAAGGTTGTACATTTTACCCACAATACGTGTCTTTCTGTTTTGCTAAGTACCTGTTGGCCAATGGATGACTCATACACTTTCGAGGTGTGCGTTAGGAATCCACTGTAAAGCCTTTCTATCGCCTCTCAGCATGTGTCGACCTGCTGAGGATTCACCACTGTGGGAGTACACCCTTCACTCTAGAAGCCCCCTCTTGCGTCTTGTGGATCCAGGAAGTACACCTTTCCATCTTTGTATCACCAAATGATTTTCACCACGCTGAAAGGATAGAGAATTACTCGGCTAGGCCCGTCCCATATCAGACTTGTGGTACTGTTTTCATAGGTGGTTACTCCACGAACCGGTCCTTCACATAGTGTGGGCAAAACCGCTACCATCCAACATAGGGTAATAACCAATTATTCGACAAAGCCAACAATTTTACCTAGAACACATCCACAGGTCAACCAACATGCCAAACTTGCCCATACCCCACTTTCCATGTGTCTAAGCATTTTTACCAAAATTAACATCATGATTCACATTATTAATCAAAATCATCATTCGCCTATACTACCCATGAATAAGCAACACTAAGCCTAATCTACCCAAAACATGATAACCATACTACGAATACAAGGAATGCTGGGAAAAACTAGTAAACCTTACCAATTTGTAAAACAAAACTTTGTAAAAGTAAGCACAAAATGTTCAAGGACACTTGCCTTCTTCAAAGTGTTGCTCAAAATCACCGAAGTCATGGTATTGGATGTTGTCGAACGCCTTCAGGATGAACTCCTCTACACGCAAACAGAACAAGCAACACTAAGAACGAGTACTAAACAAAGCAACACATCAAATAAATGCTAGAACAAGGTAGAGCACGATTTTAGAATGATTTGGGCGCAAGAACTGCCCAAATCGAAGCCACAACGTGAAAACTACGGCTAAATGAATTTTTAAACGGCTGAAAATGACGAAAATTATTTTTCTGGAATTAAACCTAATTTTTAAAAGGTCCAAAACATTTATTTACAATTTTCCAGAATTATCTTATAGCATAAAACTGATTAAAACAATCTATAGAATTTATTTGCATTTTTAGGAATTAAAACTAATTTTATATGCATCAAAATAAATTAAAGCATTTATTTTACTAAATAAAACATATTTAAAACATTATTAGAATTATTCTAGATTTTCTAAAACTATTTTCCTAAATAAAAACATTTATTCTAACATTAAACTAATTACAGAAATTAAAAAGAATTTAAAAACATATAAAAACATCTAATCTATTGGGAAGAACTATTTTAACCCTTTATCTAAATCATTTTCTATTCTTTGGAATTTTTCTATTAAAAGAAATTTCGGACTTACGCGAATCATTTTCTAACGGGAAAAACTTAATTACTGCACAAGTTGAATTCATCGTGCCTATTGGGCTGCTGACTAGGCGAGAAAATTCTGACTGGACCGCCACGTAGGACAACTAGCACACATGGCAGCTGACGCGGACACACTGATTGGGATTAAGATTATTTGAATCTAGATCCTATGATTCTAATCGGATGGCTGAGATCGACGAATGCGAAAGGGTATGCGGGATCTAATCCAAACTGGACACTAAGGATTGGACGACAGGGAGGGTGCCTACCTCGGCTCCGATGAGATCAACGGCGACGGCGAGTTCGGGACGACGGAAGGCCGGAGAAGGACGAAGATGATGCTGCAGTGCTCGAGAGACGACAGTAAGCAGCGGAACATGACCATAAGACGACGATGAACTCGTTTGAAGGGTCGTGGGACGTTGGGGATGATCGGGACGGCTTAGTGGTGACGAGCTTCAACGGCGAGGTTTTGGCGGCTAGAGCTCTGCGCAGTTGTCAGAACTCAATGACGAGTGGCGAACGACGACTGGATGTTGACGGCAAACAGGGGCGAAGTATCGGTTGTCTTCGGGGATGTAGGGTGCTGGGAGAGGCACGACAATGACGACGGGTGCGGTAGAGCTATGGCGGCGGCGCAGGGTCTCTCTGGTGGTGCAAACTCGTCGGATTTGGAGGTGCAGGCGCAGTATAGCAAAAGGAACCTCGGCCGGAAGTCAATTGTGGGTTTTATAGAGGGAGGGTGAATCGAATCGGGCGGCTCGAGTTAATGGTGGGTGGAGGAACCTTGCCACAAGGAGCTTGTTTGAAGATTCGTGTTTAAACGGCAGACGGGGCAGCCGTTGAAATTGACGTGCCGTTCAAACTCTAGAGACCGCTCCCAGAGCGTTCGCTAGGACTGGAACCCTTATCGTGGTCCTATAGCTCGATCTCGTCGGATCTAGCCGTCGACAACATCGATGCAGGTGGGGGAGGGTGGGTGAGGGGAACTGAAGCGGGGGAGATTGAGGGGAGCAGGACGGCTGCCAACGGGATTGAGGCGGAAAGCCGGAGGGAGGGGAGAAGAAGGCCAGATGATGAGATGACAAGGCGATGGTGCGGCAGTCAGAGAAGGTGAGAGGCGCCCATCCTGGGGAGAGAGTCGGGGAGGGGAAGAGTAATAGCGACACGGGAAGGACAGGCTGGCGGCGGCGTATGCAGTGCTGTGAGTCCAGGACGCGCGTCCTCATGGGCGCATATGTATCTTAGTTTCACAAACGTCTTTCAGAAAAGAGATGATGATGCCCTCTAGATGATTCTGTTTCCATTGGCTGTTTCTTTCAGGTTTTCTAGAGGTTCTGTTCAGACCATTCTTCCTCCAAACAGAAAGGGTAGAGCTGGTCGTTTGTGCACTTCGTTGGGAGAAAGGATAGCAGAAATGGAGAAGGAAGCTACTGGAATTGACCAAATAATCAAAGAAAGGGTGGGCTGGGGAAAGGAGTTAGGTAGTGAACGAAAAGACCTCGAAGATAAAGTAAAAACTTTGAAGGTAAAATTCTGATTGCAGTGCAATTTATTTTAAATTGTATGATAGCTGTTCCTCTTATTCTGCAGAGAAAAAGAGAAGATGAGGAGTGGCGTCTGGAGCATAAAAAAGTGCAGCTGGATGACACCAAGAGGATTTCTGCTAACAATAGTCATGAGACTGTTGTGGATACCACTGAACTAGAGGCTGAAATGATGGTTTGTTCCCATTGATAACATTTTACTGCATTGCGACTGATCATTATTATCTAAGCAAGAACCTCATCAGCTTGCCATTGCCACTTCTGCAGCAATTGCAGGAAGACATTATGAACAGAAAATTAGTTCTGCAAAAAATTGATGTGAAATTAACAGGAGCTTTGCAAGACGAGAATAATCGGAGGGCTTCTTACAAGGACTTTATTGGTATAATCTCGTACCGACATTAATGTTGATGTCATCTGCTTCAAACTTGAGTTTTTTATACTTATTTCGATTTTTCATATTGGAGTTATGTGGATCTAGAGACCTCAAGAACACACAAATTTTTAAGTGAAGCTTCCAGATTATAAAACATTCAAAATAGAGGAGGCAGTAAATTTTTTGTCAGGATTTATATTTCAAAGCAGCAGAAGTCAATGCAATCATTTTATCAGTCAGTATGTTGCTCTTCCATAAACAAACTAATATCCGTTCTTATTTCTGGTGCTTTCTTGTTGTCAAACAAGAGAGAACAAAATGTAACGATGTATGTACAGCTTTTTGGCTTTTCCATCCTTTTTACTGAAATTATTTCCAACCTATTCACTTTTTAAATTTGCCAAAGATTTGTTCTAAATTAGGTTTAGCATTTTGAAAGAAATGTTTCCCCCCCAAAATTTACGAGTACCATTTGGTCTGCAAAACTTTTCATTCTGTCTCAAACTGTTAATAAACCCATCCATATTTGATGCATTCATATTTGATCCAGAACATTACACTATGCTTTTTGAATGCCTGATTGAATTCCCATATACTTCTGAAGTATGATTTTGAACTACAATATGATGGCAAAACCATGGATGGCATAAAATCGGGAAAGTTATAATGTTCATAAATTTGCTCTTACTGAAATGTGCTCTTTAATGCCTGATAGCTTACTGTTGTGCTAACTGTGACAGCCTGCTTGGCTGTGGCTGGTATTCTCTACACATACTAAATGCAAAATAATTTATTTCAGATTCTGCAAATGTTGAGATGGGGTCTATTAACGAAGTAGAGCATGAATTACAGATTGTTGAAGAGAAATTACATGCAGCACAGCAGGTGTGCCTCTCTTTCTCACAAGTAATAGTTTGAGTATTTTAGTCTTCATATTCTATGAGCTTTGATTATCAGGTGATAGTTTGACAATATGGTTGCCACAACTCTAGCAAAGTCTGTACAAAGAGCTGAATCTGTGACACCCGGGTCAGGTGCTAAGATAAAGTTGCAAACTGCAATTGTTGCAGTAAATTGAATGCCTACTTATGGAAATGTCTGGCGACTAATGTTAGATCGTAGATGCGACAAAGTTAGGCTTCAACCTGCACACCCTCAAAGTCACGAGCTTGCTCTTGCTATTCCTCCACATCGAGCCATCTCATGCTTTGTCTGCCGCTAGATCCAAGGACTGAAGAAGTTGGTGTTTGGCAGCGCCGTATGAGGATGATTTGGCTAATGGAGACAAACGGAAGTGGTCCCAGCCAAGTCTGAGAAGAAGGCTCAACTGCAGTCTTTGCAAGCAAATTAATACTAGGGATTAAGGCATGCTTTTTTTTGACTGGCATTAATTTGTTTTAAAAACTTGATCTAAACAATATAAGGTCTACCTTGGAATTTGTCAAGAACAAAAAATTATTTGCTTGAAATCCGTATTAAAAAAAAAATAGAAGTAACTTATAAAGCAAATGGTACTAGTTGAATCGAGCCAAGGATGTAAGACATAACCATATGTTAGGTTTTAAATTTGAATGAATTGAGTAGGCATCATCAACGGGAGCAGATTATTAAGTTAGGGTGAGGTGTTTTCTCTCTGGTGTGTGTTCACACCAGGCTTAATTAAATGAATGCAACATGTTTCAATTTTTACAGTTGAACAGTAGTTTTCTCTAGAGAAAAACTTCTGCTCGCATTCATTGTCTCCCTTTTTTTCCTGCCACCTGAAAAAACACCCTTCCCTAGGTGCTGTTGGTGTCTTGGTGTGTCCCAGGTTCAGGGTGCTTTTGTGCGACTGTGTTGGGCGGTAGCTGATGTTTCTTTCCTCGGTGTCTCCACCTAGGACTAGTGTAACATTTAAACTCTATTTCTTCTTCAATGATGAAATTGGCAGAGCTCCTGACATCCATACTACTACAACAACTTTTTGTACCAAGCAAGTTGGGGTAGGCTACGGATGAAACCCAACAGAGCTGCCATCCATATCAAAAAAGAAGAAAAGAAGAAAAACACCCTTCTTTCTTTCGCCACTCTTCTGTCTGCACTTTTTTTTTTTGGCTACTCCTATTGGTTCAGTGCTGTTAAATGCAACGGTTGGGGTCCTATTGTAGTAACAGCTAACTTGTTGCCTTTTGTGTCAAATTTACTTGACACGTGCACTCACTTTACTTATTTCATTGTATTTTTGAACCTTACCAGGAAAAGGCTCACTACGAGGATGTCATGGAAAAGAAAGTTTTAGCAGTTATTAAAAATGCTGAATCAGAGTACACAGATCTTCAGCAGCTTCGTCAGGTTATTGTTCTGTCACTGGTAGTAGTTAGCTTTGCACCCCCCCTCCCCCTCACCAAAAAAAAGAAAAGGAAAAGAAAAAGCACCGAATGGTAGATATATAATACTCTTCGTAACTATAATTGCCATGGAAGATTATACATTGGGAACTGCTGTACTAAAACCATCAAATTTATCTTATCATTTACGAAAAATAGATTTATATGACAGCCATGCGCTCAGTTTTGAAATATACCACTGATGTTGGTGGGCTTGAAAAAGTCTGTGAAGCATTTGTAACTACTAGATATATCAGATTCTCCTGTGATCTGAGTAGAATACCACTACTAGAGATGACAATTAGATAAATGGGTTTATTTGGCACTCACGTGTCCAGTAATGACTGTATATTCTTCTGTAGGAGAACTACAAGAAGGCTTCAATTATATGTTCTGAGAATGAAGTGGAAGCTCTGGGGGGTGTTGCCGGATCCACCCCAGAACAACTAAGTGCTCATATTAATAAATTGAAACAGAGATTCCAGCAAGAAAGCAGAAGGTTTACAATCAATCACTTGCTCATTTCTGCAGAATTAATAAAGAATATGAGTTCTAATTTGTTTCTAAAATATTCTGAGCAGATATACCGAGTCCATTGATGATTTGAGAGCATTGCATAACAAAAAGGAGCGTAAAATCCTAAGAAAACAACAAATGTATGCAGGTTTTAGGGATAAATTAAATGTAAGTACAGTACAGTTTGTTAGCTATGATGGCATCTTCCTTTCTTTTTGACTCATGTGGTGCTTAGAAGGCTTAATTTTGTTCCTTACCTAAAATTACAGGTATGGTTGTAACTTCGTAGTTATTGATCTGTAGGCATATTCAAGTACTGATAGTGGCATTTGAGATATTAGTTAGACGTGTATAATGCACTCTATAATGAATCTGTTTTCAGGTAAGTTCATAGTTTTGCAGGCATGTCAAAAGGCATTGGACTTGCGATGGAAGAAGTTCCAGAGAAATGCTGGTCTTTTGAAGCGGCAGCTGACGTGGTTGTAAGTATAAGTTTCTTGCTTGGATGCTTATCACTGAATTTTCTACTATATCTTATCCATTGCTAGAAATGACTAGCCCTGAGAGTTCTACCACCTTTCGACTGTATTGAAGGTTCAATGAACACCTGGGAAAGAAAGGTATCAGTGGGCACATCAACATAGATTACAAGAATAAAGTTCTGTCAGTTGAGGTGAGTCGCATGCACAAGATTTTTTTTTAATTTTTTTTCCTGAATGTATACATATCTGTTTTGGGAGCAATATATGTACCATTTGTTACGGTGTGATGTAGATCACAATGCCTCAAGATGCATCTCGCGATACTGTTAGAGACACTAGAGGACTTTCAGGTAGCTGCAGCTTCTAATAGTCTTGGTTGTAAGATTATATCATCAGATTTCTTCAGAATACTAAGTACCCTATACTTACAAATCATTTTGCTTAGTGTTCTCTAGTTGCAGATTTTTTATTCACACTGTCTCTTTCTCTAGGTGGAGAACGATCTTTCTCAACTCTTTGCTTCACCTTAGCTCTTCACGGAATGACAGAAGCACCATTTAGGGCCATGGATGAGTTCGATGTATTCATGGTGAGCAATCAGATGACCTTGTGAACCAAACTCTCCAGTTAATGATAGACCAAACTCTCCAGTTAATGATAGACCAAACTTTCTAATTGGTGACATCTCAAATTGGGCAGGATGCGGTGAGCCGCAAAATAAGCTTAGACACCCTTGTAGATTTTGCTGCTGCACAAGGGTCACAGTGGATATTTATAACCCCTCATGATATCAGGTCTGTCAATACAATCTCAAATAGCTGTTGTTTCAAGCTTCATTCCGTTTCATTACTGCCTCAACTGCTCATCTCTGTGTTTTCTCTCAGCATGGTTAAGCCTGGAGATAGGATCAAGAAGCAGCAAATGGCCGCCCCTCGCGGTTGACTATCACTGTGTTGAGTACCTTGTATATCATAGCCTTAGGGACCATCTTCGACTTGGAGTGCATCTGCTTGGAACTGCTACTTTGATATTCCGATTGTACATAGAGTATTTTGGAGCGCAAAACTTGGTCAAGGAAGTGTCTACATTGCTATTTAACGTGATCCCATATGTAAGACAATGCTAACGAGTGACAGATGTCTGTCTGAAGATACTTGATCGTGGTCGCAGGTCTTTCAACAGTCCAGATAGCTGACTGTCGTGCTGAGGGTGCGTTTGGCTGGCCGAAACGAACCTGTTTCTCCATGGAATCGGTCTTTGAGCCAGCCAAACGATCGCCTGTGAAATGTTTCTCACCGAAACTGCTGGGAAACCAGAAACGCCTCCCTGTTTCGATCAATTCGAGTCCAGACTGCCCTTGATTTCAAAATTGCTTAAAAAATTCATATTTTTAGTATCTTTTTCCTATAGGTTTAGACCTTCTAAAATATTCTAAAAAAATCTATCAATTTTTATGTAGGTTATATAATCTATAAGAACTTATTTTTAACTGGTTGCACTTAAAAAGCCTGAACAGAATTCAAAAATCAGCAGAAGACAGTGGTCAATTACATCACCATCCCCTCTTAGCAACTGACATGCCTTCTAGTTGAAACCGTTGTCCATACAAATTTGAACAACATGATCTGGGCCTACGTCTTGCAACATTGACTTGATTTCCTACAGAAAGAATTGCAAGCAAACGTATCTAGCTTCAATATGAAATTAGCATCCTGCGTCTGACCCGTCACATCCACAGACGTGGAAATACATAATCCCATTGCAGTATAATATATAGAAAGTTCACCACGCTAGCTCATCCTTGCCTGGCCTGTCCACCCGTCGCACATTATGGTTCCTTCTTCCATCTCAACATCTCCTATTCTATCTCCTTGTCATCAGCATCCAATACATAGCCACTTACCCCTCTCCATCATCTCTTGCTTAGCAGACTCATCGCTTGCCCTGAACCCGCAGCTATATCTAGTCTCTTGCCACCGCTGACCCACCCCTCCGTCATCCTCTGTTGTGGCACTGCCGACCCAGTACCCCCACCGTGCTCATACCTGCCACCTGCCCGCCTCTTGTCTGGAGGCATGCATGGCAGCTTCCATCTGTTCATCCTCCCGCGAACGTACTCATCTCTCCAAGTTGCTCTTTCCTCTAGCCTTAGCCTCCCCTCCTTGCTGTCCCTCAACTTCTCCTTTACTCTTTGCAGATAGTCGCGCTGAAAGTACTCCGATCCTTTACGTTCTGCGGCAAGGTTTGACATTTGTCCCACAATGTGCCATGTGTTCCTGGAACCGTGTCGCTCCTCCACCTTTCTTCTCTTTCTGGCAATGCCTACACCAAAACCATGTGCCTCTTTTCTCGCCGTGCTGCCAAATCTCATCCTGCTATTCCGCCATTTACCTCCAAACACCCTTCAAACAACATTGTTAATCAATCCATACAAGCTGTAAACAACACTATTTGCGCACGTAAACTTGCAAACCCAGCTTCTTTATTAGAAAATCGAGGACATACAAAACAAAACCGACCTCATACCTTGAAAACCGACGGTTTGGACCTTACCGCACTTACTGAGCTCTCCGCGGTCGATTTCCTGCAAAAACCGTAGGTAAGTCGAGCCATACATCCTTTCTTCTTTCTTCTTTCTCAGTAGAATGAGCACAATGATTGAAGAGCTGTCGGCACAATAATTGAACAGCATCCAATGACCGGTATTTAGTCCGGATTGGGCAAAATGGGCCTCCAAAAATATGCCTTTTGCATTTTCTCAAAAAAAATTTATTTGTCCTCTATTTCTCCGCTCAATTCTCAAAATTTATGAAACTTTTTGTGGTGAAACTAAAATTCATAGTGGTTCCATTTTGACTGATTTCACTCAATTAGGACTTGTAGATTTCAAATGAAAATTCTTTAAATTTTAGTATTTGATGATTTTTAATTTGAAAAATATAATAGATATAAGGGCATAACCAATTCAAATGGGTTCATTGTGAATTATAGCATATCTGAGAAAATTTTCAAATTTTTTTATTTTTTTAATTTGCCCAGTTTAAAACTCGGTATTCCTCTGTTTGTATAATCGCTACCCCTCGGTATAGTCAGTTTTCACAAAAATCAACCAAACTGGTGGACCCTGCGTGGGAGATCTCTACTCTTCTCTTAAGTACTGCAAAAAAGATAACATCTGCAGAACCTACATAATTAGTTGGGCACACATCCACAAAAGAGATTGCCGAATCACGTTTTGTGCATGCCTATAAGGTGAAGCACGCCTGCCAAGGAGGAGTGTTGGGGGCTGGTTGGGAGCGCCTTTTGCCCCAATGACTCGGATCTAAGGACACGGATCTTCTAGCTCGTACTTAGAGCTATCAGTTTCACCATGGATGGATGCGATCGGTTGTTACAGCAAAATGCTACCTTACCCGAATATCGCATAGTACACTGAAATACTATTTCTACAATAATTAGTGATTAATTAATGCAAATGATTGTAGCAGTGGACTCGTTTTGCTGTGCAAGCAGTAACCCCTGTGCATTAATCGAATTAATGTCATCATGGCTCTCCTCTCCCTTGCGCAAATTGAAAGGGAGAAAAGTGGGCGATGGTAAAAATACTCTTTTTTAGGAATATTGTTGGGTTCATGATCAACCTTTGACAGTTTTGTTTCCAAGATTATATAATCTCATTTTCACCAAATATGTGACAGTAGCTCATGTGATGTCTAATTGTTTTTTGGTTGCATCCGGTTCAGAAGAACTTTGTGGTGTGAAACATGGAGTCTTTTAGTAAAGGAAAAACTGTAAATTAAATTTAAATCTTAAAATGCGTGGATGCCTTATTTTTCTAAAGACGGAGTAACATCGCAAATTGCTTAGGTACATTGCATTGGGGACAGTCGCTGGGAGCCTTGCTTACCGTAGGAGGTGGCACAAGGCCCCACACTGGGCGCAGATTAGCGGCTCGCCTCCTCCTAAATACAGCATGCCCAGTTATGCGCGGGCGGCGGCGGCTGCCGCTCAGTCATGCGTCCGGCGTGGCCATCTTTGTGTGTTTCTGATTAATCTCTGCTGCTTACACGATGTTTGTTGCTGCAATTCGGAGCTCTGCAACAGTACATGAAACGGAATCCCCCTGTTGCGATGGGTGTAGCTGTTATCGGGTCAAGTCCTCAAAAGAAAAATTAATGTTTAAGAGAGAAAAGCTGAATCAGTTGGCGTCAGGGGGCATTGGCCGGACTGGAAAAGGTTATAGGACTAATTCCCAGTCATAATTTAATCTTCTTCGAGCCTTTCCGTAAGACCCATGTGCGTAAGTGCGTTCCACATATTGCAGTGATGGGAAGTTGGCTCCTTGGTTCTAGTGTAGATTGGACTAGAGGATTCGGAAGGAAATTATATGAGATTAAGTCTCACAGAAAGATTCTTATCTCCGTGTGATACGTGTCCTCTACTTCTCTCACATGTATTCAATCAGACCGTCGGATTCAGAACGAACAGCGTGGATCGGAGTCTCACAGAGGCCTTTCTACAGAGAGTCTCATATAATTTTCTTCCGGGGGATTTTGTGCCAAGTTAGTGCTTGAGTTAAAGTTATTATTACTGAAAAATTAAGTTGAAATGTATTTTAAATTATTTATGATGAGTGATTGATAAAGTTGTTTGAGTTAATTTGATGATTTTACCTTAGCTAGAGTTTTTACTTTCCATCTAATGATCTGACATTGAAAAGAATGGCTTCACCAGATGATTCGATTCTGATACTAAAAAGCAAAAAAAATGAAGTAAAACTTGTGACTTTCGATAATAAGCTCAGCGGATGGTCTGATGCTCTGAAGATTTGAACACCGAGCTTTTTCTTGTAGAAAATTGTTTTTCAAAAGAAAATAAAGCTTTGAACATTGGATGGTTCAGTGTTTGGGTTATGAACACCGGATGCTTTTACCGGACCTTATTTTCACAGAACTAAAAACTATTAACTTTTGGTAAAATACTCACCGGATGGTCCGGTGTTAAAGAAATGAGAATATCGAAGCATTTTCCAGGGAAAGTAAAAAACTGTTGACTTTTGGTAAAATGAGCTTGAACTTGGTAAAAAGTGTTCTCAATTGTTCTAGATAAACTTTGAACTGGGCATTTAGATTTTGACTAATCTATAATGAATTTGGAGATGGTATGGAGAAACATGTTTATTTGTCTCATGGTGTATATGTGATGGATGCAACCTGGCGATCGACGGCATGTGATCAGGGTCAAGCGGGGTGCTTGGTGTTGGACGATCAAAGAAGTCGAACAGAGTCGAGGTGATCCTAGAGGTACACGTGGAAGTAAAGCAAGGCATGAGATGAAGATTGATGAAGACGACGTGTTGACAAAGTCAAGCAAAGGGATACTGGTACAAGTAACAAAGCAGCCTGAGGGATCGGGAGCAGGAGAGACTTGCCAGCGATCAAGATCGCAAGATGGAGTACATATGTCGATATCAAAGCAGTTGTGTGAGGCGAAGCAATTGGTGACTAGTCACATTTTGAGAAGCGTGCTAAGGTTTTACGATTTGGCCTAAAAATCGTGAGAGGACTGGAGGTCCATGTGGCATCATCGTGAAGATTACGTCAAGACGAAACTAAGTCGTGAGAATGCCACGACCGTCCGATAAATGGAGAAGAAAATGAACCAAAATACATTCGATGGTAGGTAGGAGTATATTACAAGAGAGGAATATTTTAAGAAAAAGCTAGGAAATTTAGGGATCAAATTTCCTATACCAATAAATAGAGAGGTATGGCTA
Source organism: Phragmites australis (assembly GCF_958298935.1). NCBI lineage: Eukaryota > Viridiplantae > Streptophyta > Magnoliopsida > Poales > Poaceae > Phragmites > Phragmites australis. The sequence continues at coordinate 22,310,265 of NC_084940.1, read as the reverse complement.
TGGGAGGACTTGAACCATCCATTTGGGAGAGTCTAATGATAGGTTTTGAGGAGAGGAGAGGAGAGGATAGACTTAGTCTTGTAAGTTAGAGTTTTTGTGAGGGAAAAATCTTATAATCCATATAAAATAGGACTGACCTATTTGAGTAATGAAGTTTATGTTTTTGCATATGCTTGAGTTTCCCTCCTTCTAGTTTTCTTCTATTGGTTTCCTCGTAAGTTTGCAAGTTCTCGTTGTTTTTTTTTGTTGATTTTCGTTTGGGCTGAAATTTTAACATCTTGGGAGGTTGTTCTTCTTGATGTTAGAGACATATAATTCATATAAACATGAATATGTGATGGAATCTTAAATTTCCTTGTCTCTAGACTATCATCTTGGACAGTTTACTTGTCCAGTGATCTTGCCTTTGTTTGTTCATCTTCAAAGTTGTGAGTTTTTGGATACAATGACACATGGAATGGTCTTGAATGAAATCTATGGTTCTTATTTTATCCGTTGAGTCATATTACCTTGAAACTTTCATCTTGCTTTATCTCTCCGAGTATTTTACCTATTTCACAAGAAATTGTTAAGACGCCTATTCACCCCTCTCTAGTTGCCACTCTCGATCATACAATCGGTATCAGAGCCGGTGTGATCACTTGTTGACCTTAACCGGCTTTGTTATCCGTAGGGGATATGGCGAGAAATGGAAATATTCTCTTATTTGATGGTCGTGATTTTTCATATTGTAAGGTGTGCATGGAGGCTGATCTTCTAAGCTAAGAAAGTGCAATATAGGAAATAGTTGATTCCAACTATGAGAACCCCGCTGCTCAGACAACTCAGGATCATGGAGAATAGTACGAGGCCAATAACAAGGTCAGAAATATTTTGTTCATAAGCCTGAGTCGGAATGAGTTTAATAGGGTCCAACTCCTCCGTACTGTTCAGGAGATCTAGACTACTCTAAGTGTCTTTTATGAAGGCACTAATCAGATTAAGATTAGATGCCAAATCACATACAACCAAGAATACCAAATGTTTGTACATGGTTCCGAAGAGTCTTTGGATGCAATTTTTTCTTGTTCTGATGGGATTGTTAGCAATCTTCGATCAACTGATGTTTTGCCCTATTCTGACTATGAGAAAGCGATCAAGCTTCTCTATGCTCTTGACCGTAGCATGTGGAAAGTGAAGATCTCGAGCATTGAAGAGTCTCCAAGTTACGACACATTGACTTGTGATAAGCTCTTCAGCAAGCTCAAATCCACCGAGATAGCTAAGATAACTCGAATCGGTATCTGAAACCCCATGTCTCAGAATATGGTGGTTGTTTCCGGACCTAGTGGTGGCAATCAGTCTGCAGCTGGCTTTTTTTGTGTGGTAACACTTCATCGAGTGGACTCGCTTTGTCTTCCTTGGTTTCTATCACAGAGGAGCAAGTGGACTAGCTGGATGATGAGGACCGTGCGCTGATTGTGAAGAAGTTCACCCGATTCTACAACAACCGCCGAGACCGAAGGAGGGGTGGTTCTCGTGGCTGCTTTGAGTGTGGTGACACTACCAACTTCAAGGCGGACTACCCCAAGCTCAAGAAAAGGGAGGATGATGACCACGACTACAACAATCACAAGAAGCAGAATAAGAAGCCCTTCTTCAAGAAGAACCGCAACAAGATGGCCAAGAAGACGGCCAAGGTGGCTTCTAGGGCATTCATGGTGGCTTTTAGCGACATCGATATCTCTTCTAGCAAGGAGGAGAGCTCGGAGGAGGGTGAACCGCAAGCAAAGAACAAGAAGAAGGCTAAAGACTTCGCTGGCCTTTGCTTCATGGCAGATGACAACAATGACGACATCGACCTCGAGTTGGATCCCTCTGAGGTATTGCCTTCCTATGACCAACTTTCCATCCAAGTTGATATCTTGAACGATGCTCTCGTTAGCCAGGATAGGTTACTTAAGAAAGCTACGTGACTTGAAGGTTCTTAGGCCAAAATATGAGTTTGTCTCTACTGAACTTGCATTACTTAGGTTTTGGCCCGATGTCGAGGAGTGTGAGAGTTGCCTAATTGTCATGATTGAACTTGCCGAGCTTTGTAATGTGCATGATCAAGTTGCCAGTTAGCTTGAGAGTGCTGAGAAAAAGCTCCTTGAGGAGGAGTCTAGGTCTACTCTCTTAGGTGCTTGTAAAAATTACCCTTTGCTTTCAAAAGATGTTGAACTGAAAGATAAGTGGCTGAAGGAGCTAGAGTCTATATTGTAGAGTGCTGTGAGTTCTAAGAATGTGCAGCCGAATTGTTCCACTTGCACCATCTTTCAGGATAAACTCAGCTAGGTTAGAGGACAAGTTCAAAAGCTTTTGACTGAGATTAGATACCTCCTTTCTCTAGTGGAGAAGTGCTTAGAGGGCAAAGGGAAAATAAATTTGATCTTGACTAAAACCAAGATATGTGCTGACAAGGCGGGTTTGGCTCTTGGGTTGGGTTTTGAGAGGGTATCTTATAATGGAGAGAGTAAGACTATGTTCACCTAGAAGCTAAGAAGATCAAAATCAATACCACACCACAACCCATTAAGAAACCTATTCCACAACCCACAAAAAAGAAACCCGCATCACAACCCAAGAGAGCTCCACAGCCTAAGATGGGAGAGCCTGTGAGAGAGCACTAAGTGACTAGCAGTCGAGTTCCTAAGAGACGCTACCATTGCACCTACTGCTAGAGAGAGGGTCACTTGGTTGGGTTTTGCTTTTACCGTAGGACAGATGAGCTGTGTGAGTGGGAGTAGAGCACCCGGTACATGTACCGCCCCTCTGTTTGTGTACATGAGCCTTTTTTTTTTTGCTTCCAATCATGAGTCCCTAGCTCTTTTCAGTCTCTTCCTAGTGGTGTTGCCCGACGTGGATTTTATCATGACTCATATGGTTTTGGTTCACATATAAGAGGCTTTGAGTCACAATGCTTTGGTGAACCACATTTTCCTCGTCGTGGTTCTCGCCCCCAGCATGCTAATATTGATATGCATTCACCTGCTTTCATTACTTCAGGGCGGATGACCCAGTACTGGATTCCCAAGGGATTTTTGTCTAACCCCAATACTGAACCATCCACCTACTATTCTTCTCATATGTAGGTGGCAGGTCGAGGCATGTAGAACAAGTGGCTCATCGACTTCGGTTGTTCATGCCATATGACCAGAGATGCATCATGGTTCTCCAACCTCACCCTAATGAAGCGGAACAAGTACGTCACTTTCGGGGATGATTGAAAAGGAAGGGTAAAGGCCAAAGGTATGGTAAGGGTGAATGAGAGTTTCACTCTCAAGGATGTGGCTTTGGTGGAGCATTTGGGATACAATCTTCTCTCTGTATCTTAGTTGCTAGATGAGGACTTAGAAGTGCATTTGAAACACGATTCTTATCGAGTTCTTGATTCTTCAGCGCTTTGATTTGCAAGATTTCTAGAGTGGAGAGAGTTTTTAGAGCTAATTTTTCTAAGTCTCTTAGTTCTTCTCATTGTTTGATTGCTCAACCTTCTTCGTTTGAGTGCCCTATAGGAGACTAGGGCACATGAGTTTTGATTTGCTTACTCGTTTGAGTGCCCTAGTCTCGATCCAAGGACTGCCTAAGCTCAAGTTTGAGAAGAATCTTGTTTGTGCTCCTTGTCGGCATAGCAAGATGGTTGCTACCTCTCACCTACTAGTCAATCTGATGATGACTGAACGATCGGGAGAACTTCTCCATATAGACACTGTTGGTCCTTCTCGGGTTCATTCGGCAGGTGGGAAGTGATATATTCTTGTCATTATTGATGATTTCTCTGGTTACTCTTGGGTCTTCTTTCTTGTGAGTAAGGATGAAGTGTTCTCACACTTTTGGAGCTTAGCTTTGAGGTTGTTCAAAGAACTCCCTGGTGCATTGAAAATAATTCACAGTGATAATAACACCGAGTTCAAGAACTATCTCTTTGATTCTTTCTGTCTTGAGCATAAAATTGAGTATCAATTTTCTATCCCACGTGTTACTCAACAGAATGACGTGGTTGAAAGGAAGAACAAAACTTTGGTGGAGATGGCTAGGACGATGCTCTATGAGCATATAACTCCTAGAAGGTTTTGGCTGAGGCCATAAGCACATCGTGCTACATCTCTAATCGGATTTTCTTGCGCTCGATTTTGAATTTGACTTCTTATGGGTTGCGCTTTAGGAGGAAGCTGAAGGTTTCACATTTGAGAGTATTTGGTTGCAAGTGCTTCATCCTTAAGTGTGACAATCTTGACAAGTTCGAGTCGTGTTCTTTCGATGACCTTTTCTTGGGGTATTCTCCTTATAGTCATTTTTACAGGATCTTTAATCTTGACAATAACAACATCATGGAGTCATGTGATGTGACTTTTGATGAAGCAACCCCCTATTCGAGTTCTGTCTTTGAGTGTACAGGTAATCAAGAGATGAGTGATAACATCTTTGTAGATGGTGACCTTCCAACTCTCGGTGAGGACGAGGATGATCCACCACTTCTCTCCACCACAACTGTTTTAGAGCTAGCACCAGCTTCTTCTACTCCAGCAGAGGGTCCTACAACATCTACTTTCACTTCAGCTGCTCTCGAGTCTGCACCAGCACAGGTTGAGGGGGAGTTCACCTCTAGGCATGAGGCCCCTCAACACATTCAGCGGCGACACCCTTCACACATGATGATCAGAGATCTTGATGAGAGGGTAATGCGGTCTAAGACTGCTTCTCATGCTCATTTTATTGATTCTACATTCGTTGCTTCTTTTGAGCCCTATAATATTGGACATGCTCTTTCCGATTCGAGTTGAGTCCATGCCATGCATGAAAAGTTAGAAAATTTTAAGAGAAACCAAGTTTGGGTCCTTATAGAGCCACCTCCCAATGTTCACACCATAGATACAAAATGGATTTTCAAAAACAAATAGGAGGAGGATGGATCTGTAGTGAGAAACAAGGCTAGACTAGTGGCTCTGGGTTTCACTCAGGTAGAGGGGATAGACTTTGGAGAACCTTTGCACCCGTAGCTAGGCTAGGATCCATTAGGATCATTCTTACATTCGCGGCATCCAAAAGTTTCAAGTTGTATCAAATGAATGTCAAGAGTGCTTTTCTAGATGGTTTCATTCAGGAAGAGGTTTATGTCAATCAACCCCTAGATTTCGAGCACCCAAATACCCATATAGAGTTTACAAGCTTAGAAATGCTCTGTATGGGCTTAAGTAAGCACCTAGAGCTTGGTATGATAGACTTAAGTCTTTCTTCATAGAGCATAGGTATGTGATGGGGTCAGCTGATAAAATTTGTTCACTCTCAGGCATGGCAATGATTTCTTACTTGTTCAGATTTATATGGATGATATCATTTTTTGTGGTTCTTCTCATGCACTTGTGGCCAAGTTTGCAGAAACTATGAGCAGGGAGTTCGAGACGTCGATGATGGGCGAGCTAAACTTCTTTCTTGGGCTAAAATCAAGTAATGCAAGTAAGGTACATTCGTCCACTAGACGAAGTATACTAAGGATTTGCTGAAGAAGTTCGACATGAGTGATGCGAAGCCCTTGGCGACACCGATGGCTACCTCAACTATGCTTGATCCTGATGAAGATGGTGAGGAGGCGGACCAATGGGAGTTCAGGAGCATGATCGGCTCACTCCTGTACCTGACGACAACAAGACCTGACATTCACTTCATCGTCTGCTTGTGTGTTCGCTTCTAAGATTCACCGAGGACGTCTCACCGCCAAGTGGTGAAACGCATTCTGAGGTATCTCAAGCACACTCTCAAGCATGGGCTTTAGTTTTCTGCTTCCTCGTCGCTTTCTCTTCGAGGGTTTTCGGATGCGAATTTTACTAGTTGTAGAATTGACAGAAAGAGTACCTCTGGTACTTGTTATTTTTTGGTACTTCTCTTGTGTTGGTCTTCTCGCAAACAATCTAGCGTTACGCAATCTACTGCTAAAGCTGAATATGTAGCTGCCGCTAGTTGTTGCTGATAGATTTTGCGGATGGTTGCTACCTTGAGGGATTTTGGGTTGGTTTTTAGGAGTGTGCCACTTTTGTGTGACAACACTAGTGCTACCAGCTTAGCGAATAACCTAGTTCAGCATTCCAGAACTAAACACATAGATGTGAGATTTCACTTTCTGAGAGATTACAATGAGAAGGGAGACATTGAGTTGAGCCCTAACACCAGTTAGCCGATATATTCACCAAGCCTCTAGATGCTACCAGATTTACCTATTTAAGGAGAGAGTTTGGTGTGTGCCATCCCTATAGCCTTGTGTGAGGGCGAGCTATTCTTGTACATACTCTATCTTATTTTTGCTACATTTGCATTGCATTTAATTATGTAAGATAATCATAGTAATTGAACTTTGACTTGTATGTCTTTAGCATTTTCTTGTGCTAGACTTGAATTTGGACTAAGTTGAGTAGTTGTGCGGTGCAATATTTTAATCTTAAGCTCTTCTTGATGCTTTGACATGAAACATCTCAAGCAAGTTAGCTTTCCTTAAGATGAAATTTGGTAATTTTATGAATCATGTAGGCTATGAAATGCTACGTTCTTGATCACCATGTTCGTATTGCTTAGGTTTAGTCAATGCTTATGTTAAGGATAGTTTGATGAATATCTTGCTCTAGAACTTCTTAGTTCAAGATAGTGGATCGGGGAATATTGCACTATCCTTTTCTATCTTTGTTAAATATTTAGCTCATGATAGAACCTTAGAGGAACATGTGTTTCTTGTGTCGCAAAGGTACTACTTAACTTGATCTTGTGACCATTTTGATAACTTGTGCGAATTGAATAATCATAAAAAATTCAAGTTTCTTGTGCTCAAATGTGATCCAATATGGTTGCCTTGATGTCTCGAGGTCTTTGCCGTACCCATTCGCATGACACTTCATTTGGATAAGAGGCAACTTGAGGATAAAATGAAATAAAAAAAGTACCTAAATGTTTTATCTTTTGATAAATCTAAGTCTTGGTTTCATATGTGAGCGTTTGCAAAGCCTACTGTTATGAACACTTGTTTGCCTAGTTTAAGGTTGAAATTGGCCAGTTCTTAATGCTTGTATTGCCTCATCACGAGTGGATGCTTATGTGGTGGTCACTTTGAACATGATTCGGCTATGTGAAATTAAACGCGCCAATCTATTCTTTGGGTTTAGCTTGTAAAGCTTCATATTTTTATGTTGTTGTCTCTTTTTGAGTCTTTATGCGATTGTAAGCTCCACTTTCTACTTTCTGGAGCCCTTTGACGTTTTTAGCTTTTGCAAATGCTTTATGGTATACTTGTGAAAGCTCATTAGGTTTGCATATTCATGCATTGCATAATTTTTTGTACTTGATGTTTGCATTGCTAAAGTGGGAGAGCATATTCACAAATATAAGAATATGCACAAATATGCTACAAAGGAGGAGAAATGAGAAAATTTACAACAAACCTCAACAAAAAATGAAAAATATGCATTTATCAAGGGGAGCATTTGTTTACGAGTTTTTGAGTTTTTCTTGCTCTTTTGAGGTTGTGGCTTGTCTTTGCCTTTCTTCGACCTTTTGCAATCCTTCTTATGCCAAGTGTTGTGTTTTTGCTCTTTCTCGAGTTTTTGGTCACTTGGATGTGCTTCACTTCTTAAAACCAAAATCTTTATGCTTCGAGGGTTGTTAATACACATATCCAGGGGGAGATTGAGAAACCAAGTTGAAATGTGCCTTAGATTATTTGTGATGAGTGATTGACATTGTTGTTTGAGTTGATTTGATGATTTTACCTCAGAGCCGGAGTTTTTACCTTCGATCTAATGATCCGGCACTAAAAAGAATGGCTTCACCGGATGGTCCGGTGCTGGACACTAAAAAGCCAAAGAATGAAGTAAAAACTTATGACTTTCGGTAAAAATCTCACCGGATGGTCCGATGCTCTGAAGATTTGAACACCTGGCTTACAGAGAAGAAGTTTTTCGAAGGAAAATGAAGCTTTGAACACCGGATGGTCCGGTGTTTGGATTGTAAACACTGGAGGCTTTCACCGGACCTTATTTTCAGAGAAGTAAAAACTATTGACTTTTGGTAAAATGCTCACCGGATGGTCCGTTGTTAAGGAAATAAGAACACCAGAGCATTTTCTAGGGAAAGTAAAAAACTGTTGACTTTTGGTAAAATGAGCTTGAACTTGGTAAAAAGTGTTCTCGATTGTTCTGGATAAGCTTTGAACTGGGCATTTAGATTTTGACTAATCTATAATGAATTTTGAGATGGTATAGAAAACATGTTTGCTTATCTCATGGTGTGCAGGTGATGGATGCAACTTGGCGGTCGACGGTAGGTGATCGGGGCCAAGCCGGGTGCTTGGTGCCGGATGATCAAAGAGGCTGGGCGGAGTCGAAGATGATCCTAGCGGTACACGTGAAGGTCAAGCAAGGCATAGGATGAAGGTTGATGAAGACGACGTGTTGACAAAGTCAAGTGAAGGGGATATTGATGTAAGTGACAAGGCAATTTGAGGGATTAGGAGCGTGAGAGACTTGTCAGTGGTCAAGATCGTAAGACGGAGGACACGCATCGAAGCAAGTGGTGATTAGTCAAGGGGTAGGATTATAGGAGGACTTAAACCATTCAATTGGGAGAGTCTAGTGATAGTTTTTGAGCAGAGGGGATGATAGACTTAGTCTTGTAATAGTTAGAGTTTTTGTGAGGGAAAAAAATCTTGTAATCTATCTAAAATAGTACTGAATTCTTTGACTAATGAAGTTTATATTTTTGCATATATTTGAGTTCCCCTCCTTTTAGTTTTCTTGAATTGGTTCCTGCAAGTTTGCAAGTTTTCGGTGTTTTGTTGTTGATTTTCGTTTTTCCTTTTGGACTGAAATTTCAACACCTTGGAAGGTTGTTCTTTTTTATGCTAGAGGCATAGAATTTATATACATATGTATATATGATGTAGTTTTAAATTTTCTTGCCATTAGACCATCATCTTGAAGAGTTTACTTGCTCGGTGATCTTATCTTTGTTTTGTCCATGTTCAAAGTTGCAAGCTTTTGGACACAATAACATATGAAATGGCCTTGAATAAAACCTATAGTTCATATTCTATCCGTTGAGTTATATTGTCTTGAAATTTTCATTTTGCTTTATCTCTCTGAGTATTTTGCTTCCGCTTAAGATTTGAGGTGCATTGAGTGATGAAAATAGAAAAAGACTATCTATTTAAAAAAAATTATTGAGACTCTCTAGTCGCTACTCTTGATCATACCATTACAAAATGATAGGAGTGAGTCTACTTCATTTCAAAAAGGGCCCCTTATGGATGTATTCAATCGGTCCTTTATCATATAATCATATTTGAGTGATCCCAATCGACTTGCCATAGCTTCTTGTCGTTCTCAGCTTCACCCTGCAGGTTTTTCTCTTCTTCTCTTCGCAGGGGTCCGCCGCTACAACATCTCGTCTGTTTTGAAGACCCTCCTCTGGCTGGTATATCTGCTTGCTGATTTCACTGCAACGTACGCTTTGGGACACATGTCAACAAAATCGTCTCCCAAGCACCAGCTCGTGGCGTTCTGGGCGCCGTTCCTCCTCCTGCACCTCGGTGGCCAGGATACCATCACTGCCTATGCCTTGGAGGACAGCCGACTCTGGCTGCGCCACCCGCTAAATCTGTTTGTGAGGTTGCTGTGCTCTACAAGTATAGCATTGCAGGCTGGTCCTTGGTCCCTGCCGTGCTATGATCTTGGTTTTTGCCGCCGGGGTTATCAAGTACGGCGAGAGGATATGGGCATTGAAGCGTGCAAGCGTGAAGGATTCCAAATGGCCCCTTCGCCCTTGTATAGACGTCGAAAACCAAGATGACTTACAAGGAGGCTTCACCACGGGCGACCATTTTGCAATGTACGAAAATATAGTACTTATAACACACTCTTTGCTCTATATTGTCAAGCCTGTAATCATAGACGGAAAGGTCCGAATGTCACAGTGGAACTACTATAGGAATATGTGGGTTGCCCAGGGAGATGATGGGGTATCGAAATGGGAGCAGACTACGTGCCTGAGGGCGAGAGCAGAGCGCATCTGCAAGGCAGTAGAGGTGGAGCTCCCTCTTATGTACGACCTCCTGTACACCAAGGCAGCAGTGATCCACACATGGCATGACTACTGCATCCGTGCTATTTGCCTTGTTGCTTCCCTCGCCAGTCTTGTGGTTTTCACGACAAGCAATAGAGATGGTTACAGCACACCTGATATTGCTACCAGTTGCATTCTTTTGGTTGGGGCTTCCTCACTGGAGATCACATCAGCTCTCAAGGCGATTGGGTCAACCTGGACATATCCCATCCCGAGAGGCTGCAAATGGCGAACGAGCAGCTGTGAATGTACCTCCTCGCCGTTCACCGTGACCTTCTGCCCATTTCAGCTGGTGAGAGCATCTATGATGACACCCGCACTATTTCGCCAAGGAATGGTGTTCAAACTAAGTTGAAATGTGTCTTGATTTTTTTATAAGTGATTGATATTATCATTTATTTGGTTTGATGATCTTCGATTTTGCATGAGCTTTAATGTGATTTGAATTGATTTGAGATTTTATTTGAGCATAATGATTATGGACTAATTAGAATTGAAGTTGGAGATATGTGTTTGCTTGTCTCATGGTGTATAGGTGATGGATGCAACTTGACAGTCGATGGCGGGATGATCGGGGCCAAGTGGAGTGCTTGGTGCCAGACGATCAAGGAGGCCGGGCGGAGTCAAGGGTGATCCTAGCTGAACACGTGGAGGTCAAGCAAAGCATTGGAGACGGATGGAGACGGCGTGTTGATAAAGTCAAACGAAGGGGATGCCGGTGCAAGTGACAAGGCAGCCCGAGGGATCGGGAGTGGGAGAGACTTGCCGGCGGTCAGGATCGCATGACGGAGTACACGCGTCGACATCAAAGCGCTTGCTTAAGGTGTAAGCAAGGCGGCGAGTCACGCTTTGAGAAGTGTGCAGGCGGTTTCGCGGTTTGGCCTCAAAACCGTGGGAGAACTGGAGGAGTATGTGGCACCATCACGAAGCTTGCGTCGAGGCGAAGCTAAGTCGTGAAGGCGCCGCGACCGTCCGATGAATGAAGAAGAAAATGAACCAAAATACCCTCGGCGGTATGTAGAAGTGCACTACAAGAGAGGAGTATTTTGGGGAAAAGCTAGGAAACTTAAGAGCCAAATTTTCTAGACCTATAAATAGAGGGGTAGGGCTAGAGAGAGTTTTTAACCAGCCACTTGAGCCCCTTTGTGCCACTCATTTGAGAGCCTTAGAGCTAAGGTTTTAGAGGAGAGAAGGATGAGTGCTTAGCCTATGTAATAGGTGAGAGTTTTGAGAGATAAATCTTTATAATCCGCCTAAAATAGGGCTGACCTCTTTGAGTAATTTAGTTTATGTTTTTTCATATGCTTTAATTCCCCTCCTTCTAGTTTTCCTCTATTGGTTCCCTTGTAAGTTTGCAAGTTTTTCGATTTTCGGTTTTGATTTTCGTTTTGGTTTTTGGGCTGAAATTTCAGCACCTTGTGAGATCATTCTTCTTATTGCTAGAGGCATAAAAACCCACATACAAGTGTATACTCATGGGTCTTGAGTACTCTTGCCTCTAGATCATCAACTTGGAGAGGTTTCTTGCCCGGTGATCTTTTTATTTGAGCTGCAATATTTCACCTTTGTAGGGTTGTTTTTCTTGATGCTAGTGGCTTAAACACTCACATACTCATGTATTTGAGCGGGTCTTGAGTCCCCTTGCCACTAGACTATCATCTTGGAGGATAACCTTGTTCGGTGTCTATCTTATCTAGTTTCTTTGGAAGTTGCGAGTTTTTTTGCACAAAGACACATGGAATGGTCCTGAATGGAACCTATGATTCATATTCCATCTGTGGAGTCATGTTTCCATAGAAGTAGTCTTCTTACTTTGTCTCTCTAATTCTTTTGCTTCCGCTTGAGCGTTTTGAGGTGCGTTGGGTGAAAAACAGGAAAATGCCATCTATTTCGAAAGAAATTTGTTGAGGCGCCTATTCACCCCCCCTCTAGTCGCCATTCTCGTTCCTACACGTTCCTTCTCCAGTCAAAATGATAATCAAGGACTTGTGCCTGGACCTCACGACATGATTCTAAATTATAAATTTAAGAAATTTCACCCATGCAACACCGCTAGATTTGGCGAAGTTGTGCTGCTGAGAGCACGCAGACTTGTCTAGGGAATGCTCGGCATGGAGTTAGACCTCACCACTAAGCTTCCTATGATTATAAATAGAGGGGTATGATTATGAGAAGAGATGAACCAGCCATTTTGAGCCCATCGTGCCATCCATATGAGAGCCTTGTACTAGTGTTTTAGAGGAGATGAAGATAAATGCTTAGCCTATGTATTAGGTGAGAGCTTTGTGAAGAAAATTATTTGTAATTTGCTTAAAATAGGGCTGACCTCTATTGCAATAAAGTTTATTTTTCTTCATATTATTGTGCTCACCTCCTTCTAGTTTCCGTCTATTGGTTCCCTTGCAAATTTGCAAGTTTTTCGGTTTCTGGATTTGATTTTTGTTTTGATTTTTGGGCTGAAATTTCAGCACCTTGTGAGGTCATTCTTTTTCATGCTAGAGGCATAAAATTTCGTATATACATGCTTATGTGATGGAGTCTTAAATTCTCTTGCCTCTAGACAATCAACTTGGAGAGTTTCGTTGCTTAGTGTTCATCTTTTCTTTCTTTTTACAAGTTGTGATCTTTCGAGTGCTAAGATATATGAATTGATCTTAAATAGAACCTATGGTTCATATACTATCTGTGGAGTCGTATAGCATCAATTTTCTCTTGTGAAAACTTCTCTCTATTTTGCTTTCGCTTGAGTTTTGAGGTACGTTGGGTGATCCAAATAGAAGAAGGCCATCAATTTCGTAAGAAATTATTTGAGGGGCCTATTCACCCCCTTTAGTCGCTAATCTCATTCCTACAATTTGTATTAGAGCCAATTTGATCACTTATTGACCTTTACCGTCTTTGTGATCCGTAGGTGACAATGGAAAGAAATGAAAAGATTCCTCTGTTTGATGGTCAAGATTTTTCATACAGGAAGGTGCGCATGAAGGCTTATGTTCTAAGTCAAGAAAGTGCAATTTGGGAAATAGTTGATTCCAACTATGTGATTTCTGTTGCTTGCATGACTCAGATTCAAATCGAACAATATGATGCCAACAACAAGACTAGAAATATTTTGTTCATAAGTCTGAGTCGGAATGAGTTTGACAGGGTCCAACACCTCCGTACTGCCCGGGAGATCTGATCTACTCTGGGTGTCTTTATCATTTACATTGATTAGTAAGTATGCGACTTGTTTGTGGAACTATTTGTTTATATCATGATATTATTCTAATTTGATCCCTGGTCACATATCATTGTGATGATTCATAAGGCCATCACATGTATTAATTAATGATCACGTTTCATGGATCATAGGTATAGAGATACCGAATTAATAATGTGAATATTTATGTTAGGGAACATGATGTTGGATAGACCCACTTTAAGATACTGATGGGATTGTTACTTATTATGTGTCATTAGTTGTTATCTCAAATGGTGTACCTGCAGGATCCTTAGACCTGAGATCGTCATTAATTCCCAGAATGTGTAGTAGCTTTCAGGTTTGTCCTGAAACATGTTGTGGGGTGTGAGCGATCAAGGTGAAATTTACCCCTCCTTAATAATGAGAGAGATATCTCTAGGCCTCTTGAGGTAGTTGGATTGAGAAAGTGCATGACCATACTAATATGATTAAAGAGTTAATCATGATGAATCCACTACTTGATCGAGTGAATGATTGAGCTATCATAAGGTTGACACATATCTTGCCTTGAGCTCGACGGGCATCCCGAGACAAAGGGATTAGTGCATGTGTATATTAAGGTTCAGCCGATATGATCTTTGTGTATACTCAGAAGTCAACATGTCCTACTAGGGACTACTATTGATTTCGGTTTGGAAAGGGTTTCCGAGTCATAGCCATTTGTACATGAACCTAACGGGTCACACACTTAATGGGTTAGAACAAAACATATGAATTGAATTCATATATGAGTTTAATTGGATTGTGATCCATGAGGTGTTTGAGTCCTAAAGGGCTCCCAATGTGGGAGCCCATTAGTGAGCCCTATATAAGGAGAGGCGTGGGGTGGGGCGTGATGGGGAGAGGCACTCTAAAATCCTAGCCGCAACCCTCCACACGATCTCCTAAAACCCTAGCCGTGCGTGCGGTGTTAGCACATCGGCGCTCGGCGATTCCACCCAGTATGTGTGGATACCATAGAGGCGCTGCTTCTATTACGGTGTTGATCTCCTCGATGTTTAGATCTTAATGCTACTGCTTGGCTGGTTGAGGACCTACTCGGCTGGTCGACATACTTGCTCAGTGCTGGTCGCGAAGCGTGACGGGACTACTCAGAGCTGGTCGAGAATGCGACAGATCTGCTTGGTGGCTGGTCGAGGCACTGGTCGAGGTGCATGACCACCTGCTAGCAACTGTTCGCGGAGCATGATCACTTGCTCAGAGTTGGTTGAGAAGCGCGACCACCTGTGCGAGGTTGGTCATAGACCTGATTGAGAAGCTACTCAAGGAGTTTAATGCGCATGATATTGGGTCGGTCTACTCCAACTCTTCTTCCGATGCATTACACATCAAGTGGTAACGATCTATGATCTCCTACTTGTATGGTTTTCTAGGTGAATGCAGCAGAATTTTTATTATTTTAGTCTAGCATAGCCTACTCGTTCCTCAACAAGTACTGCGTAAGAGATTTGGACTACTCTTAGTGTCTTTCATGAGTGCACTAACCAAATCAAGGCTTAGCACAAGAGCATGTACAACCAAGAATATCAGATGTCTGTGCAAGGACCCAGAGAATCTTTGGATGCTATGTTTGCTAGATTTGATGAAATTGTTAGCAACCTTAGATCCACCGGTGTTTTTCCCTATATCATGAGTGGACGATAAAACTTCTCTATGCTTTTGACCGTAGCATATGGGAAGTGAAGATCTTGAGCATTGAAGAGTCATCCAATTATGACACATTAACTTGTGATGAACTCTTCAGCAAGCTCATATCCATAACATAGCGTTGGTTTCAAGACCTAGCGGTGGTAGTCCTGTTGGAGTTGGTTTTCTTGTGCTAATCCTTCACCC
Source organism: Phragmites australis (assembly GCF_958298935.1). NCBI lineage: Eukaryota > Viridiplantae > Streptophyta > Magnoliopsida > Poales > Poaceae > Phragmites > Phragmites australis. Next base: position 22,295,066 of record NC_084940.1, on the reverse strand, counting down.
AGTGGCTTTGCTTTGTCTCCTTTGGTTTGTATCATAGAGGAACATGTGGACACACTTGATGATGAAGATCTTGCTTTGATTGTGAAGAAGTTCACCCACTTCTACAACAACAGAAGAGACCTGAGGAGAGGTGGCTCTCGGGCTTGTTATGAGTGTGGTGATACCACTCATTTCAAGGTAGATTACCCAAATCTCAAGAAGAAGGAAGATCACGGTCATGACCACGAGAAGCACAAGAAGAACAAGCTTCAATAACCGCGACAAGCTGGCCAAGAAGGCAGCTTCTTGAGCTTTCATAGCGACACTCAGTGACGTCGACACTTCCTCAAGTGAGGAGGAGATCTCGAAGGAGGAGGAGCTGCCCATGAAGAACAAGAACTTCACCGGTTTTTGCTTCATGGTGGACGATAATAACAATGACCCTGAGCTTGATTCTTCTGAGGTATCACCCTCTTACGGCCAACTTTCTATTTAGTTTGATACCTTGAATGACGCTCTTGTTAGTCAGGATAGATTGCTTAAGAGAGCGGTTCGAGAAGTAAAGGAACTCAAGTCTAGGCTAGAATGTTTATCTTCTGAGATTGAGTTGCTTAGGTCTAAGGCCAGGGGTGAGAAGTGTGATATTTGCCTTGTGGTCTTGAGTAAGCTTGTTGAGCTTCAGACTTTGCATAATCAAGTCGCTAGTTGGCTTGAGACTGCCGAGAAGAAGCTCCTTGAGTAGGAGTCTAGACCTACTCTCTTAAGCATTTGCAAAAATTGCCCTTTGCTCTCAAAGGATGATGTGAAAATCAAGCGCATAAAGGAGCTAGAGTCTATATTGTAGAGTGCTGAAAGTTCTAAAGATGTGTAGCCAAACTGTTCCACCTGCATCATCCTTAAAGACAAGCTCAGCTGGATTAGAGGGCAAGTTAAGAAGCTCATGGCTGAGAATGAGTATCTCCTTTCTCTTGTGGAGAAATGCTCAGCAGGCAAGGGAAAAATGAACTTGATTTTAGCTAAGACCAAACTGTGCGTAGATAAGGCAAATTTAGCTTTGGGGTTGAGTTTTGAGAGGGTGGCTTACAATGGGGATGGTAAGACAAATTTAGCTTTGGGGTTGAGTTTTGAGAGGGTGGCTTACAATGGGGATGGTAAGATGTTTTTACCACACCTACTACCTTTGAGGCCAAGAAATCCAAGATTAATACCCCACCACAACTCACAAAGAAGAAATCCACACCACAATCCAAGAGAGCTCCATAGTCAAAGATGAAAGTCCTTGTGAGAGAGCTTAGAGTGACCGGTAGTCCAGCTTCTGAGAGAAGATACTACTGCACCTAATGCCAGAGAGAGGGTCACCAAGTTGGATTTTTCTTTCGCCGTAGTAGGGATGAGCGGCGTGAGTGGGAGTGGAGTACTCAGGACATGTACCATCCTCCTTTTGGTGTACATGAGCCTTTTCCTCACTCTTACTCATGAGGTTTCAGTGCCTCTCAGTTTCCTCCTAGAGGTGGTGCCTGACATGGATCTTACCATGATTCATATAGTTTTGGTTCATGTGTAAGAGGTTTTGAGTTGCAGCACTTTGACGAACCATATTTTCACTATCATAGCATTCTCCCTCAGCGCACTATAGTTGATTTGCATGCACCTGCTTTTTTGGCTTTAGGGCGGATGACCCAGTACTAGATTCCTAAGAGGTTTTTGTCCAACCCTAGTACTGATGTAGCATCTAGGCCCCTAGGTAAGTAGTAAGTATTTCGGTCATTAATGACAACCATATCATTGTGTCTAACAAACTTATTTTGAAGGGTATAAAAAATTTTAGTTCACAATGATGATTGGGTATTCTTGGTTCGTAAGGCGATTATATTGACGATAAAAGGAGATGTGCATCAAGATTAATGATCTTCTAATTCTAAGTGTCACAAAGGAGAGGAAGGATACTTAGAGTAGTATAGGTCTTCTTTCTTAATCTTTTGACCGTACTATAAAGAGGGGCTAAGAGTAGTATATTGACTTAGTTGAGTCTAGACTTGGTTTGATGCACACTTGTGAAATTCGAGCACTAGATAGCTCATAGAAGCCCATGGTTGAGATGTCGTGAAGTTAGAGTTCAAGAAAAGATTGAATTGGACAGGTACAATGAATTTAGCCTCACCGGATAGTTTGATGATGTGACTTGTTCTCACTGGAGCATTTTTCTTGGTTTGAACAGAAATCACATGTGTTGACCGGATGGTCCGGTGATTAACATACATGCATTACTAGAACCTTTTCTTGGTGACACATGTCCTGAAATTTTTGAAGTATTGCACCAGATGGTCCGGTGTTATCCCCATGAGAGCATCAGAGCTCTTTCAGCAGAAGCAATTTTTTCCCATGAAACATGAAGTTGAACTGACCAAATTCTCCGGTGATGGAAAGATGGGAGCACTAGAGCTTTTCTTGCAGAGAAGATCTTTTGGTTCCAGAGGAAGCTACACTCACCGGATGGTCCGGTGAAGGCAAAGAGGAATCACCGAACTAATTTTTGCAGAGAGATTACTTCGGACAGTTTAAAGTTGCTTAGTTCACCGGATGGTCCGGTGATGGACAAAACAAGCACCAGAGTAATTTTTGCAGAGAAGGGTGCAGCTGTTAGAAAAGTGGAGGTTAACTGATCGGATGGTCCATGCTAAAGGTATGATCATCAGATGCATACACCGGACTATCCTTAGCAGTAATGGCTAGTGACAGCTGGAACAGTGTGTTTTTGATAGTTGTGCTCACCGGATTGTTCGATGATTGTGAGGAGATACTCACCAGATCATCCAATGTTAACAAAAAAAGTGGGTTCTAAGGCAATGACTAAATTTGGATCTTTAGCCCATAAATACCCCCTCACTTGGTTTCAGTTGGTCCTCTTGCGACCCTAGAAGAGCTCATACACTGTGTGTGTCATCAAGAAACAAGAGAGTGCACTTGAGTGAATTCCAAAGTTTTTAATTGAAGGTTAAGGACATCTTTAGTGCTTGGAGAGTAGCAAGTGTGGATCTAGCTGTAGTCTAGGCTTGATCTTTGTCAAGTGAAGCTATTGTCTTGTGGGAGCCCCGAGAAAAGCTATGTGCTTGGTTTGATGCCCGCCAATCCGAAGATGAAGAAGTGGTAATCATGAGTGAGCACTTGATATTTCATGACTTAAGGGGGAGCGATATCCTTTATGAATGCTCCAATGAGAACTAGGGGGAGTGCCAACTCCTCGATACCTCAGGAAAAAATCAGTGTTCTCTTGTCTATCTCCTTACTTTCCTGTTTTTACATTTGAGCATTTTACTTACTTGCAAGTTTTACTTTCCACATTTACTTTGTTTTCTAGCTTGTTTTTCATGCTTCCGTCTAGTTTGATCATGTAGCCATATTTCAATTTATCTAGGCTAAGGTTGCTACTTGTTCTAGAATTCGGTAGGAGTAAAAAAATTTAATTACCAATTCACCCCTTCTTGGGCCATTCGATCATTTGAACTGAGCCATCCACTTGTTATTCTTCTCATATGTAGGTGGCAGGCAGAGACCTGGAGAACAAGTGGCCCATCAACTCCAGTTGTTTTCACCATATGACCGGAGATGCATCATGGTTCTCTAGCCTCATCTCGACAAAGCGACACGAGTGCATCGTATTTGGGGATGACAAAAAGGTATAGAAAGGCCAAATGTTTGGTAAGAGTGAGTGACAATTCCACTCTCAAGGATATGACTTTGGTGGAACATCTGGGATACAACTTTCTTTCTGTATCTCAGTTGCTAGATGAAAACATGTAAGTGCGCTTCAAGCGTAATGCTTCTCTAGTTCTTGATTCCTCGGGCACTTTGATTTGCCAAATTTTTCGAGTGCGGAGAGTCTTTGGAGCTAATTTTTCTAGTTTTTTTCGTTCTTCTCGATGCTTATTTGCTTAACCTCCTTCTGAGCTTTGGATGTGGGATAAGAGACTAGGGCACATGAGTTTTGATTTGCTTTCTCATTTGAGTGTCCAAGGCTTGATCCGAAGATTACCTAAGCTCAAGTTTGAGAAGAACCTTATTTGTGCTCCTTGTCTGCATGATAAGATGGTTGCCACCTCTCACCCACCAGTTAATCTAGTTGACTGAATGACCAGGAGAACTTTTCTACATGGAAATCGTTGGTCCTTCCTGGATTCGTTTGCTAGGTGGAAAATGGTATGTACTTGTCATTGTTGATGACTTTTCTCGCTACTCTTGGGTGTTCTTTATTGTGAGTAAGGATGAAGTGTTCTGACACATTCAGAGCTTAGCTTTGAGATTGTTCAAGGAACTTTTTGGAGATGGCTAGGACGATGCTTGATGAGCATATGACTCCTATAAAGTTTTAGGCTGAGGCCATTAACACCTCTTGCTATATCTTCAATCGAATTTTCTTATGCTCGATCTTGAATTTGACTTCTTATGAGTTGCACTTTGGGAGGAAGCCGAAGGTTTCTCATTTGAGAATATTTGGATGCCGTTGCTTCATCATAAAGCGTGGTAATCTTGATAAGTTCAAGTCACGCTCTTTTGATGGGATTTCTTGGGATATTCTCTTCATGGTCATTCCTATGGGGTTTATAATCTTAACACTAACCCCATCATGGAATATTGTGATGTGACTTTTGATTAATCAACCCTGTGTGCTAGTTCTGTTTTTGAGTATGCAGGTGACAAAGAGATTGGTGAAAACATCTTTGTAGATGATGACCTTCCAACTCTCAGTGATGATGAGGATGATCAACTACTTCCTTCCATCACACCTGCTCCCGAGATGACTCCTGCTTTTTCTACACAGGCAAAGGGTCCTGCAATATCTACTTCCACTTCAGCTGCTTTTGATCTTGCACTAGCTATGTTTGAGGGGAAGTGGTCTCACAACGCGAGGCTCCTCGGCACATTCAGCGGATACATCCTCCTCAACAGATGATTGGTGACCTTGGTGAGAGGATAACAAGATCCAAATCTGCTTATCAAGCTCATTTTACTAACTCTATATTTGTTGCTTCTTTTGAGCCCCATGCTATTAGATACGCTAGAAAACTAGAAAACTTTTAGAGAAACCAAGTTTGGGTCCTTGTAGAGCCACCCCTAAATGTTCATACCATAGGCACTAAATGGGTTTTCAAAACAAATAGGGGGAGTATGAGTCTGTAGTGAGAAATAAGGCTAGACTTGTGGCTCAAGGTTTCACTCAAATAGAGGAGATAGACTTTAGAGAGACCTTTGCATCAGTAGCTAGATTAAAAGTCATTATGATCCTCCTTGCATTTTTAGCATCCCAAGGTTTCAAGTTGTACCAAATAGATGTCAAAAGTGCATTCCTAAATGGGTTCATAGAGGAAGAGGTCTATAGCAAGCAACCCCCTGGCTTTGGGCACCCTAAATACCCACATAGAGTATACAAGCTTCAGAAAGCTTTGTATGGGCTTAAGCAAGGACCTAGGGCTTGGTATGATAGGCTTAAGTCCTTGTTAGAACATGGGTATGTGATGGAGTCAGTTGATAAACTTTGTTCACCTTTAGGTATGGCAATGATTTCCTACTTATTCAAATATACATGGATGATATCATTTTTGGTGGCTCTTCTCATGCTCTTGTGGCTAAGTTTGCAAAAACTATGAGCATAAAATTGGAGATATCGATGATGGGTGAGCTCAACTTCTTCCTTGGACTGCAAATCAAGCAATGCAAGTAAGGTATATTCATCCATCAGACGAATTATACCAAGGATTTGCTGAAGAAGTTCGACATGAGCGATGCGAAGCCCCTGGCAACACCGATGGCTACCTCAATTGTGATTGATCTAGATGAAGATGGAAATGAGGTAGACTAGCGCGAGTACAAGAGAATGATCGACTCCCTCTTGTATCTGACAATGACAAGACCTGATATCTACTTTGTCATCTGCTTGTGTGCCTGCTTTCAAGCGTTACTAAGGACATCTCATCACCAAGTGGGGAAGAGCATATTGAGATATCTCAAACACACCATTGAGTATGGTCTTTGATTTTCTGCATCTTCTTCTCTCTCTCTTTGTGGTTTTTCGGATACATATTTTGCTAATTGTAGAATTGACAGGAATATTTTATGAATCATTTCAACCAAGATAGCTTTTCTAAAGATGAAACTTGGCAATTTTATGAATCATATAGACTATGAAATGCTACATTCTTGATCACCATATTCGTAATTGCTTTGGCTTAGTCAATGCTTGTGTTAAGACTCGTTTGATAGGTATCTTGTTCTAGGCTTCTTGGTTCAAGATAGTGGATTGTGGAACATTGCACTATATTTTCTGTCTTTGTCAAATGTTTAGCTCATAATAGAACCTTGGAGTAACTTGTGTTTCTTGTGTCACAAAGACACTACTGACTTGATTTAATTGAAAACTTGATAACTTATGTAATTTGAATACTTTTGAGAAATCAAGTTTCTTGTGCTAAAATATAATCCAATACGGTTATCTTGATTCTTCATGTGGTTTGCCAAAAAAAGCAAGCCCATGGTTGCTAAAGTCAACTTGAGGATAACATGAATCACAAAGAAATATGCCTAAACGATCAATTTTGTTTTAATCACTTGATCTAACTAAGTCTTGGTTTTAAATGTGAACGTTTGCAAAGCCTTCTAGCCTGAATACTTGTTTGCCTAGTTTGAAATTGAAGTTGGCTAGTTCTTAATGCTTGTATTGCCTCGGCTTGAGTGTTGCGTATGTGGTGATCTCATTTAACATGCTTCGGCTATGGGAACCTAAATGAGCCAACAATTCTTCAGGATTAGATTGTAAAACTTCATGCTCTTATGTCACTGTCTTCTTTTTAGCCTTTATGTGATTGTGAGATCCATATTCTACTCTCTCTATATCCCTTTGAAGTTTCTAGCTTTTGCAAATGCTTTGTGGTATATTTGTAAAAGCTCATTAGGATTACATGTTCATGCATTTCATGCTGCTTTTATCCTTGATGTTTGCATTGCCAAATGGGGAGAAAATTTGCTATACACAAAGAATCCCGCATAAAGGAAAAAGGGAGAAAATACTGTGCATTTCTCAAGGGGGAGTTTTTGCATTTTTGGCTTGTCTTTGCCTCTCTTCAAGCTTTTGTGATCCTTCTTATACCAAGTGACATCTTTTGCTTTTTCTTGAGTTTTTGGTCACTTGGATAAGCTTCTCTTATTGAAAGTTTTCAAACCAAAACCTTTGCGCTTTAAGGATTGCAATGCACTCATCAAGGGGGAGATTGAGAAACCAAGTTGAAATGTGCCTTGGTTTATATGTGATGAGTGTTTGATAAGGTTGTGGATTTGGTTTGATGATTGTTGGATTGCATGAGCATGTATATGTATTTCAATTATAATCATGACTAACCAAAGTTACAGAGAAAATAGAGTTGACGTGTTTTTTCTCTAAGTTTAGGAAAATTGTACACGCCAAATGGTTTGCCGCTTGGGGTTTGAATCTCTGGATGGTCTGATGTTCAGATGGTGTACACGCAGAAGCATTTTAACTCAGAAGAAAAAATTGAAGTACACGCTGGATAGTCCGACGATAGGCACTGTGAACACCAGAGCATTTCTTGCAGAAAGGTTATAAGTTGGATCTAGTAGACTTACATGCACCGGATGGTCCGACGGTGAGCATATGTACACGTCGGAGTATTTCATTCCAGGGGCAAAGATTGAAGTGTACACCAGATGGTTCGGAGATAGAGTGAAGTGAACGTTGGAGCTTTTCTTGTAGAGAGGCTGCAGAATGACTCTAGGGTAAATGCTACTCGCAGGATGGTCCGGCGATCATGCAAAGAGTACGCCAGACTGTTTCTTGCAGATAGGATCGAAAGTTTGACCGGTCTAATGGTTTGCACACGTCGGATGGTCCGACGCTCAGAAAGGGTACACACCGGATCATTTGACGTTCACAATTTTTTTGGGGTGTGTCTTAAGCTGAGGATTTTGATTTGGAACTAACTGGAGATGGTTTGGAGATACGTGTTTGCTTGTCTTGTGTTGTGCAGGTGATGCATGCAACTTGGTGGCCGACTGTGGGATGATCGGGGCCAAGCGGGGCGCTTGGTGCCAGACGATCGAGGAGACTGGACGGAGTCAAGGGTGATCTTAGATGTGCATATGGAGGTCAAGCAAAGCATGAAATGGAAGATGATGATAGCATGTTGACAAAGTCAAGCGAATATGATGCTGGTGCAAGTGACAAGGCCACCCGAGGGATCAGAAGCTAGAGAGACTTGTCGGCGGTCAAGATCGCCAGACGAAGTGCATGCATCAACATCAGGATGCTTGCTTGGGGTCAGAGCAAGTGGTAGCGAGTCACACTTTGAGAAGCATGTAAGACAGTTTCGTGGTTTGGCCTCAAAACTGTAAAAGGATAGAGTGCACGTGGCATTATCACGAAGCTTGAGTCGAGTCAAAGCTAAGCTGTGAAGGCACTACGGCCGTTCGATGGATGGAGCAAAAAATGGACCAAAATGCTCCAGTGGTAGGTAAGAGGCTATTGGAAGAGAGGGGTATTTCGGGAACAAGGAAGATTAAGAATTAAGCTATCTCCCTAGACTTATAAATAGAGGGGTAGGGCTTTATGGATAGGGTGAGTGAGTCATTTGAGCATTGAGAGATATGTTTTAGGGAAGAGGAAAGGAGAGCTTAGCTTTTGTAATAAGTGAGAGCTTTTTGTGAGAAAAACATCTTGTAATATGCTGAAAAGAGGGTTGTCCTCCGTAAGAAATGAAGAGACTGTTTCTTTTGATGTTTGTGTTCATCTCCTTCTACTCTCTTTCTATTGGCTCATTTGCTTTATTGCGAGTTTTTCTCTTTTTGGTTGTGTTTTTGTTTCAGTTGTTAAGATACAATTTTTCCACCATGGGAAACTATTCTTCTTGTTGCCAGAGGCATATAATTCATATACAACTGAGTTTTGAATTCCTTTACCTCTAGATCATCAACTTGGAGAATCTCTTCTAGTGTATGATTTTGTATTTATTTTGAAGGTTTTTTTTCTCAAGTTGCAATCTTCTTATGGTGATGACTCGTGAACTGAGTTTCATTGGAACCTAGGGTTCATATACAATCATACTAGCCATGATTTCCGTTGCGTTCTTGATTGCAACTTATTTCTTTCTAGTATTTGCTTTCACTTGAGTTTTTGAGATGTGTTGGGTGGAACTAAGGAGAAGACCATCTAATTTGAAAGAATTTGGTAAAGCTTCTATTCACCTCCTAGTTGACATTCTCGATCCTACACTGTTGGTGCAAATGTCGAGCTGGATTTGGACAGTTAAAAGGGCCCACGTCTTAGTTGAGTCTGCCTAAAACATTTGATGATGCATCACTTCTTTCTTGAGTTTGCCATCGTATTCGTCATGTGTCAACAACTTATAGTACTATTTTCGTGAAGTGCAATTTGTAACCTCATTTCCAAGTCAATTTCATCGCGTGCTGGCAAACCACTATGTAATCTTGCCAATTTGTAAGTCTTCGTGGTAAGTCCCATTGAAATCAGAAGCTAGTATCATTTTCCGGGTTTCACTATTCCGTTTCCGTGTCCTCATACCCCTTGTGTTTGAACTTGATCTGATACTTGTTTCATCCTCTGCAATCCTATGAGTCACTGGATTCTACGATCCTTGTGTATTTCTTATTAATTTCTACTTCTTCTGTGATGTTATTGTTGGGGAATCTAAACAATCGGACACACGAAATCGCTCAGATCACTCAACTCGTAGGTCTCAGGCAGACTGAAGAATTTCAGCCTATTGCTGTCAGCTAACACAGGCAGAACGCAAGCCTCAGACTCAGTGGTTTTGTGCTGCAATTGTTGCAGCGTTTTGTTCAACTTGTATTGCTTAAATAGAGAAAACAAAACAAAGACACAATTACATGACCAATTGAGGCGGAAAGTTAAGCACACAAATATCCTATTTTGCCATGCCATCCCACGACTGAAGATTGTGCTGTGCAGGTCCTAACAGAGAGCCAAAAAAACTAACAACCTACTGACTAAGACCTGAACTGAGTAACAAACTTGACTGAGATTCTAGTCTGACGATCAGAGATTATTCCATCAATTTCTCCCTTAGTGCATGCATTCCTTTAGCTCAACAACTCCTATCTTCCCACGCTGATCCTAGAATCTTACTCGATCCAGGGCCTTAGTGAGCATGTCTGCACGTTGTTCATCTGAACTGACAAACCCCAAGCTGACCCTTCATCCAAGCACTCCCGAATACAATAAAATTTGGTGTCTATGTGCTTCCTGTGATCATGGAAAACTAGATTCTTACTCAGGGAAATAGTCGACAGATTATCAATCTTTAGCTCTGGGACAATGGTTGGGATACCAAGAATGTCTGCAAGAACTCTTGCAATCCTTACTCCCTGACAAGTTGCTGCATCTCCTGCAATGTACTTCGCTTCACATGAAGATAGAGCTACAACCCGCTGCTTCTGTGACTGCCAAGATATTGGCATGTTTCCCAACAAGAATATGACTCCAGTGTAACTTCTTCGTTCATCAACATCTCATGCCAGATCTGAGTCACTATACCCGAGTGGAAATGGTTCATCACCTTGTTTCAAATAGTTCAAACAATAGTTGATGGTTCTTGCAACATATCTCAAGATATGCTTGACTGCAGCAAAGTGTTCTTGACTTGGTGCTTCCATAAATCTGCTGACATACCCTACAACAAATGTTATGTTAGGTCGAGTGTGGACTAGATATTGAAGACTTCCAATAATGCTTCAGTATAGAATGGCATCAACTGGTTCAGCATAACTCTTCTGGGAGAGTGTAAGGATCGGTGACGTCCTAAGAGGGGGGGGGGGTGAATTAGGACACTTAGAACTAAACCGGCTCAAAAAATAACACAAGATAAACCTATATCAATTTCTATCTAAATGTGTTCTAGGTTTATCTAGCGTGTCTACTCTACCGATTAAGGAAACTTGCAACCTATCTAGTAAGGTAAATTGCAAGAATGTAAATGCGGAAGTGTAAAGAGGGTAGAGAGAACAAACTCAGCACAAGGATTTTTATCTCGTGGTTTCGATGGCATGAATGCCACCCCTAGTCCACGTTGGAGCTCCACAAAGGATATGCTCCCGGTCGGCACCCGGTCACGGCCTTTGAGCCACCAAGTCACAAAGACAAGGTCTCTACCCGGATGAGCCACCAAACCACCAAGGCAAGGTCTCACCACTAGCCTCTCTTCCGGTTCCTTGCCGCCGTGATCACTTCGGAGCTTAAGCCACAAAGGCAAGGGTCTCCGCGTCCCCGCACAAATACCTTGCCGCCTCTCCACACCAAGTCGGAGGGTCAACAAGCTTACCAGCGAGTCACCAAGACTCCAAGGTGCCGACGTACCACTTGGTACAAGTTAGGATCACTCCTTGATCCACTCTCTATGCAGCTATCAACTAGCTACACTCTCTCTAGGCCTACAAGCACTAATCACTCTCTAATAGTATGCTTAATCGCCTTGGATTTGATCACTTAAGCACTTTGGTGGCTTGGATGTCTTCTCAAGTGTACATGAACTTCTCTGGACTCCAGCATCTTCAAATGACTGAGTGGAGGAGTATTTATAGCCTAGAGATAAAAATTAGCCGTTGGCTAACCACTCTCATTTTTCTGTAATCACCGGATAATCCGCTGGCTATATTCTTAAGATCACCGGATAATCCGGTGGGTTCAAACCCAGAGCCAGCTATCACTAGCCGTTGCACGGCAACATTTGTCCGGTGATAAACTCCGGTGAACAACAGTCATCACCGGATAATCCGGTGAGTACAACTCACCCGACCCTTTAAATTTCAGAACCTTCTGCAAGAAATACTCCGGTGATATTTTTGCTCTCACTGGATAATCCGGTGAGTTCAATTTGTCTGAGTTTCTTCACAACATTTCTCCGGTGGTCTGCCAGCTAAGTCATCGGATAGTCCGGTGACTGTAATTTTCCACTGTGGCCCGAAGCAATGCTCTCTGCAAGAAATAGTCCGGTGTTCATATTATGGGGCATCGGATAATCCTCTGAAGCACCGGAGTTATGTTGATTTTGAGCACCGGATTATCCTGTGAGGCAAATTTCAGCACAACTGTATTTTGGGCATAACTTTTCGCTCTGAACTCCGATTTTGATGATCTTAGGCTCTATTGAAAGCTTGTGAATAGATCTACAAGATTATACAAAAGTCCATCCCATTTGATCACATAAAAATTCATTGTGAGCACCGGATAATCCGGTGAGGCAAATTTCAGCACAACTGCGTTTTGTATTTTGGGCATAACTTTTCGCTCCGAACTCCGATTTTGATGATCTTGGGCTCTATTGAAAGCTTGTGAAGAACTCTACAAAATTATACAGAAATCTAACCCATTTGATCACATCAAAATTAATGGAACAAGTCCAATTCATTCATTTCTTTGTTTCGGTTTCGGTGACTTCTCTTTTGTTGCATCCATGAGACCTACTAAAGCATATACTTGACAAACATGTTAGTCTTATTGACTATATTGTCATTAATCACCAAAATCACATACATGCCCTTATGTAATTTAGGCAATCAACCTAAGGGCATGTTTCCTACAGAGAGCTTCGACCAAGTTTCCATCAGTGTTTGACAGACATTGCAGTTCATCATGCCTATTTTTCAAGCAACCTCAGAGCATATCTTGATTGTTTCAGTGAGATCCCCCTTTGATCCTTGATGCACATCTATGCCAAGATCGTGAGATAGTAGCTCTAAATCACTCATGTTGAAGAGTCTACTCATCTCACTCTTAAACTCAACAACATCATCCTTGATTGCTCCAGTAATTATCATGTCACCAACATACACTCCAATAACCAACTTGAATTGATTCTCACCTCTTGTGTACACTGCATGCTCGGTGTCACTTCTGTGAAATCCGAGACTCGTGAGACTGGAGTCAAGCTTGGAATTCCACGCTCGTGGAACTTGGCGCAACCCATACAAAACCTTTTTGAGCTTTAACACCTGGTGAGGATTATCAACATAAAAAAACCTGAAGGTTGCTCGACGTATATTTCTTCGGCAAGATCACCATTGAGGAAGGCTATCTTCACGTCCATGTGATGCACCTTCCAACCAAAATGTGCAGCTGCTGCTACCATCAATCGAATTGAGTTCAGCCTTGCCACTAGCGCAAAGGTTTCCTCGAAGTCGATTCCCTGCCACTGCACATACCCTTTTGCAACAAGCCGGGCCTTGTGCCTTACAATAGCCCCTTTCTCATCACACTTTAGCCTGTACACCCATTTTAGGCCAATGGCTCTCTAGCCAGCGGGAAGAACAGCGGGCTCCCAGGTCTTGTTCTCATCAATGGACTTTAGTTCTTCTATCATTGCTTGCCGCCATTCCTTCACGTGCTGAGCTTTAGCAAAAGTGGTGGGCTCCTCATTGACAGCCAGCAGAACTGCAGAAGCCGACTGGAGACAAGATCTTGGTGAGCCTGTCTTGGAGGTAAGGCCAGCCTGAGGATCTAATCCACCAGTCAAAATAGAGGAGTGCCATCGTCATGGTCATCATCGAGATCCAGTGTGTGCATTGGTGGAGACACAAATCCAATTGGATTCCTTGAGAGGCTTGGTGAAGTTGCTGCAAGAGCCATGGGCATGGCAACAGCAGGCACCATTTGTGGCATAGTCCTGTACATGATTTCAGTGATCACTTCAACCTAAAATAGCTTGCCGCTACCAGACAGCACCTCCTCACCGGATTTGCTCCAATCCCATTGAGCAGCCTCATCAAAAACAGCATCATGTGTCACGAACACGCGATCCTTAGCTGGGTCATACACCCGATAGGCTTTTGATCCTAGTTCATAACCAACAAACACTGTGGGCACACTCTGGTCTTCCAGTTTCTTCAGATTTGGCCGAACCACTTTGCATGTACCATGCAACCAAAGGTGCGAAGAAAATGGACAATTGGTGTCTTGCCATACCATGCTTCAAATGGAGTTTTGTTGAGGATGCTTCTTGTCGGGGATAGATTCAAGATGAACACGGCACTGGCACCGCTTCACCGCAAAATCTACCGGGGAGCGCCTTGGCCTTCATCATACTCCTTGCCATCCTAAGAATGGTTTGATTCATTCGTTCCACCACGCCATTTTGTTGTGGTGAATACGACACGGTGAGCTGCCTGTGAACTCCTTCTGCTACGCAATACTCCACGAATTCCCTGCTTGAATTCGCCACCACGGTCCGTACGGAGTGCGCCCAGCTGCGGCCGGACTTAGCTTCAGCTCAAGCTCAAAAATTCTTGATTGCCGCAGACGCCTTATCCTTTGTCATGAGCAAGATGAGCCACATGAATCGGCTCAAATCGTCAATGAGCAAAAGGAAGAACTTCTTCCTGCTTAGCGTCACTGACGTGATGGGGCCATAGATGTCACACAAGCTCAAGGATTCGCTCGGCTCTGTACACTAACTTTCTTGGGAATGATATTCGCCTTTGTTTCCCGACCAAGCAGCTATCGCAGAGCTACTCGACGTAGGCGATGCGAGGGAGTCCACGCACCATGTTCTTCTGAGCGAGCTCTCGCAGCCCTTTGAAGAAAAGATGCCTGAAACAAGCATGCCACCTCCATGCGTCGTCACCGCTTTGAGCAGAGAGGCAAACAGGCCTAACAATGTTCAAGTCGAGGAGGTAGAGGCACGAGGCTGACTGCTGTACCTTCACCAGGAGTTGACAACACTGATCGCGAACCCTCGGAATGCCGTCGTCGATGATGACCTGACACCTGACTTCATCAGGTTGTCCAAGACTAACGATATTAGTAGTGAGACAAGGAATGTAATACACCCCTGACAATGTGCGATGCTCGCCGTCCTTGCACACAGACAACACGACGCCACAACCTTGGATTTTCACCACCGATTTGACCCCAAAGCGCACAGTGCCGTGAACACCTGTGTCAAGCTTAGAAAATGCTTCGTGAGAACCTGTCATGTGGTTTGAAGCTCCCATATCCGGTACCCACTTGAAGTAACCATGCTTCCCTTTGGGTCCCAAATGAGCGAACACCTTAGCTCCATCCACCCGGAGTGGCACAAACTCGATTAGCGTGTGGCTTGGAGTAGAGCGTTCAATCGCCGCCGTTGCCATCAGTAGGGACTATTCATTATCATCAGCATTGGCAACGTGCACTTGCTCGTGATTCTTGGGCTTGCTACGGCACTCCCTTAACCAGTGCCCAAGTTTCCATAGCTCCGGTACTTGTCTGTGGAGGTAGCCCATCTTGCGCCCATTCCTGCGTTGCAGCTGCCGCTTGAGTGCCCTCGTCCTCTGGCATGTGGTTTCCCACGTCCTCTACTACTCGAGCCACCCTGATCACCAGATAGTTCACACCGCTTCATCCGTGCAAGCCACTCCTCCTTTGTGAGGAGGAGCTGGTCACTCTTGCCATTGCCATTGCCACCCAGTTGGTAGCGATCTTCTACTGCCCTGAGCCGGCCCATGACCTCCTCCACTAAGAGAGTATTGAGGTCCAACAATGTCTCAATGGAGATGGCCACCTGAGATAGCCGGTTCGGAATGACCTGAAAGAACTTCCGCACGATCTCACCATCGGTGATGTTGTCGCCGAGTACTCGTATGTTTGTTGGCCAATCCTATGATGCGCATGGAGAAGGCATCAACCGATTCCCCATGGCGTTTCTATGCGTTCGCCTCCTGTACACGTCGCACGCCGATGCACATCATTTGCACAGCCTCCCAGGCTGCCTCTGTCGTGTAGTTGACCGCCAAGGTTGGTAGCATCTCTTGCAACGCCGTGCAAAGTATGATCGAGAGCGTGAGATGGTCTTCTCGGTAGTCGCCATCACCTAGCTCAATAGCCTCCCACAGACCCTGAGCCTTGCAGTTCACCCTCATTACCATGCTCCATTCCTGGTAGTTTGTGTTGGTAAACATCGGATACACCACTGTACCAGATGCTTCCCTCACCACTCGTTGCACCACCATCTCCCCCAGTCCTGCTGCCCTAGCGGACACGCCTCCGGTCCCTGCCAAGCCTAGGAGGAGATGCAATGGGAGTGCACGCCAAAGAGGTTGAGGAGGACTCCGAGTGGATCAACATCGCTTCCCGGAATGATTCACCTGGCTCTAATGTCAATTGTTGGGGAATCTAAAAAATTGGACACATGGAATCGCTCAGATCACTCAACTCGCAGGTCTCAAGCAGACTCGCAGGTCTCAGGCAGACTGAAGAATTTCAGCCTATTGCCGTCAATTGACAGGCAGAGCGCAAGCCTCAGACTCAGTGGTTTTGTGCTGCAATTGTTGCAGCATTTTCTTCCACTTGTACTGCTTAAATAGAGAAAACAAAACAAAGACACGACTACATGATTACCTGACTAATTGAGGCCGAAAGCTAAGCACACCACGATCCTGTTTTGCCACACCATCCCACGACTGAAGATCGTGCTGTGCAGGTCCTAACAGAGAGCGAAAAAACTAACAACCTACTTATCACTAAGACCTGAACTGAGTAACAAACTTGACTGAGATTCTAGCCTGACGTGCAGGGATTATTCCATCAGTTATATAAATTGCAATAATATGCTATAGCACCGATTTGAAAATCTTGTTATGTGTCTCCTTGCTGCGATTTGTCATCAGAACTCTGCAGACCAGAAGCAAACTCCGACGATCCTGTGATTTTGATTTGCGGGTGTACGACTGCCATGATTTTTCAAAAAAATTGTGTTGTCGCATCATTTATGATTTCTTGTTTCTGTTCGAAGCGAAGGAAAACTGGATGATAATTAGCTACCATTTTGTAGATGTAATTACACTTTTGATTGGGCTGGGGGCTGGATGGGAGCAAGATTCTTCTATTGCCTCCATTTAGACATAAAGCTGTTTTAATGGCTGAATAATGGTGGCTGATATCATGAACTGGAGTAGTTACGGACCTCAGTACAGTTGCGCTTATTGTAATGGTTGTCTAAGAGGGTGGTGAGTATTAGCACATTACTTCATCAGCTACAAGTCATGGAGATGACATTTTCTTCTGATCTTCTCCTTTTGTATGGCTCTGGACACATTCAGTTTGAGAGCACATTTTGAAAAAAGAAGCATCTGTGCATGACAAGATGAAGTATACAGCTACGTACTAGTTGAAATTCCAGTAAAGTGACCTTCGAGTTCAAAAAACGATACAGCTACGGAAAGAGTCCTCCATCAAACAGTTCCTTTTGACGCCGATAGATTGACAAATGTTGAGTAGGAAACATATTTACGTCTATCTCAAGTTGCAAATGTGCAATGTTGAGTAGGAAACTTATTTACTCCATGGACGAAGGGTGCGGTTTTGATAGTTAGAGTCAAAACCGGGTTTTAGAGTTAAGGAATAAAAAATACATTCAAACAATAGTTGATGATCAACCGGTCGACATAACTGATACCAACAAACATTACTACAAAATCTATTTTCTGAGACATTTAGGTTTCATTTCTACAGGTGGTTCATAGGACCAACCGCCTGAGAAAGTGGTTGCGGCCCCGTGCGGCTGAGGACCGCCTGTGAAAACTAATTTTCACAGGCGGTTCCTTATGTGAACCGCCTGTGGAAATAGCTCCATTTTCCCAGGCGGTTCACATAAGGAACCGCTTATGAAAACGGACCATTTCCACAGGTGTTTCTTTATATGAACCGTCTGTGAAAATAGAGCTATTTTCATAGACGGTTCACATAACCGCCTGTGAAAATTAGTTTTCACAAGTGGTTTCTTATGTCAACCGTCTGTGAAAATATCTCTATAAATAGTGCATCGTCTCGGGGAGCATTCAGACAGGCTCTACTATTGTCCGAACAGTAGAGTAGCTCAAGTGGTGGCGGATTTGGAAAATAGGGGGGGAAGGTTTTGTTTTTGAATTCATTAGAGGAGCCAAATAAGGTATGTGTATCCCATCCCTAGCTTGTATTTTTTTTTAGGTTCAGATTTAGATTTAAGGATAAATTAGGGTTTAAATGTGATCTAGAGATGCTCATGGTTCTTGCCATTTAGATTATCAAATTAGCTCAAATTTGTTGCAATATTGATTTAATTGCGTAGATTCACATGATTTCTAGCATTATATTTTAAAAGTGTAGCTAGAATTTAATGTTTTTTAGCCTTAGAAGGTTTCATCATGAATGGGGATTTTTTTCTCTAGATCTAGATCTAGATCTCTAGGGAGAGGGGAGAGGGAAGAGGGGAGAGAGAGTAATGAATTCACATTATTTTGAGCCATAAATTTATGTCAATGTAGATTCAATTGCGTAGGTATATTATAATCATAACAAGCCCATTTTTTCCTTTTTAAAAAAAAATCTTTTTAATTCTAATTTTTAAATTAATTAATTGATGTATCTAATTTTGTGGTTGCAATTAAAGATAGACAGAGCATGGATGTATGATGCGCCAAGACATGGAGAAATATACATTAAATGACTCTCTGTTTTTATTGAAGCCACCGAGAAGGACGCTTTAACTAAGAAGACAAAAGAAATATACTGTCCATGTTCTGACTGCAAGAACCAGAAATTGTGGGACAAATCAAGTATAATCAAATCACACTTGATCTTGAGAGGTTTTGTTGAGGATTACAAATGTTAGTCCAATCACGGCGAACAACGTACAAGCGAACCAAATGAGGACATCGCTGCTGATCAAGTGGATGGTGATGATGAGGGAGCAGTCGAAGGCGACACTGATGTTATGATAGATGCTGATGCTGATTTTGATCTGGATGATGATGCTGATTTTGATCTGGAGAAAATGCTGCGCCACGTAGAACCGCATGTTTTAAGGGACACGAGAGGTTTAGATAATTTTTGAGGCGTTACAGAAGGCATCGAAGGAACTTTTGTATGAGGAACCGAAGGGTTGTGGTAAGGAGTTTACGGTGTTGCATTCGGTGCTTGAACTTCTAAGGTTGAAGGCCAGCAATGGATGGTCCGACAAGAGTTTCTCGGATCTGTTGAGTCTCTTGGCAAACATGCTTCCGAAGCCTAACTCCTTGCCCACCACCACTTATCAGGCGAAGAAGCTTATCTGCCCGTTGTCATTAGATGTGCAAAAAATACACGCGTGTCCGAACCACTGTATCCTCTACCGTAAAGAGTACGAAGCCTTGGATAGATGTCCAGTGTGCAATGCAAGTCGATACAAGAGGAATGATGATTGTGAGGACAAGATGCTTTCGCCAACGCGAAGAAGAAGAAGAGTAATGCTGGTCGTGACGATCTAGACACTTCTTCCAATACGGAGAAGAAGAGAAGAAGTCTTGCGATGGTGATGTAGTACCTACCAGTGATCTCCCGCTTACAACGTTTGTACTCGAACCCTAGGGACTCTGAACTGATGCGTTAGAATTTCGATAAGCGCAAGAAGGATGGAACTAAGCTTCGACACCCCGCTGATGCTAGGCAATGGAGAAAGTTTGATGCCATGTATCCAGAGTTCGCTAAAGAACCAAGGAATGTAAGGTTCGCATTGAGTACCGACGGAATGAATCCTTTCGGTGACATGAGCACCTCACATAGCACTTGGCCAGTGGTCCTGGCCATCTACAACATTCCTCCATAGCTATGCATGAAGCAAAAGTACCTTATACTGTCCATTCTTATCCAAGGACCGAAACAACCTGGCAACGATATAGATGTGTTTCTGGAACCATTGATGGAAGATATGACGAAACTATGGAACGAGGGGGTCTGGGTGTGGGATGAGTTCCGACGACAGTACTTCATGCTGAAAGCCATAATTTTGTTAGCATCAATGATTATCCCGCCCTTTTTTCCCTATCGGGACAGGTTAAAGGGAAGCAAGGATGTGCAGTGTGCTTGGACGAAACCACGTCTATGTACCTTCCGTACTCAAAAAAGGTAGTGTACACGCGACATCGACGGTTCTTACTCAGAACTCACAGATACCGCAAGATGAAGAAACATTTTGACAACACGGTTGAGGAAGATACTGGCCCGAAACCTCGCAGCGGGGCACTAGTGTTTCAAATGGTCAGTAGCATCAAGGTTATTTTTGGGAAGCCGTCGAAGGGTAAAAAGAGGAAGAAAAGTAAGACGCCGACCAGTACATTGTGGAAGAAGATGCCGATTTTCTTTAAGTATTTTCCCTATTGGAAGGACTTGGACGTCCGTCACAGCATCAATGTCATGCACGTTGAGAAAAATATGTGTGATAGCATCCTTGGCCTCTTACTGGACATACTGGGCAAGACAAAGGATGGAATCAAATCATGTAAGGACTTGGTGCATTTTGAAATCAGGCCAGAGCTACACCCTGAAGACAGACCAAATGAGAAACATTATCTTCCCCCGGCTAGCTACTCTCTGACACCTAAGGAGAAAAAGGCTCTGTGCAAGTGCTTACGTGGGGTGAGAGTCCCGACTGGCTACTCATCCAACATTAAGAACCTAGTCTCGATGAAAGATTTGAAGCTAATCGGCATGAAGTCTCACGATTGTCATGTGATGATGACGCAGATGCTCCCTATTGCAATCAGGGGTATCAAGCCAAGATACATAAAGGTGGTCATCACACGGTTGTGTCACTTCTTCAACGCAATTACTCAGAAGGTGATCGATGCTGAAAAACTGGGTGCTCTACATAGTTACTTGGTAGAGACTCTGTGCCAACTTGAGATGTGCTTCCCTCCATCCTTTTTCGATATCATGGTACACCTCTTGGTTCAAATCGTGAATGAGATAATTGAGCTGGGCCCTGTATTCTTGCATCAGATGTATACATTTGAGCGGTACATGGGCATTCTCAAGGGCTATGTACGGAATCGTGCTCACCCAGAGGGTTCCATGATTGAGGGCTACAGTACCGAGGAAGTCATTGAGTGTTGCATCGATTACATAAAAGATTCTAATCCGATTGGTGTACCTGTATCTCGACATGAGGGGAGGTTGTCTGGGAGAGGGACCAAAGGAAAGAAAAGATTCATCGATCATGATTACAAAGCAGTGGAAGAAGCATATTTCACCATCTTGCAGCAGATCCAGTTAGTGGCGTCGTACGTCGAGCAAATCCTGAATGAGCTCCACACAAAAAATCAAGGCCGCTCGTATGATTGGATCTTGAAAGAGCACAAGCGTCGCTTCACCACATGGTTCAAGAACCAAAATCTTCCGGATGGTGAATCTGTAGATAAAAAAAATGTGAAAATGTTGGCTTGTGGCCCATCAAATTTAGTTACGTCATGGTAAGTGTATGACATTAATGGGTACACGTTTTATACCAAAGCAAAAGATAAGAAGAGCACGACCTAAAACAGCGGCGTTCGAACAGAAGCCTATGACACAACAGGGGAAAAGGTCACCTACTATGGGTTCATAGAAGAAATCTAGGAACTCGACTATGGAGTGAATCTGTAGATCCCCATCTTTCGGTGCAAATGGGTCAAACACCCAAATGACGTGGCGATGGACAACTACGGCTTCACAATTGTCGACCTCAGCATTGTAGGCTACAAAGATGACCTGCGGGTACTTGCTGATCACGTCGCACAAGTTTTCTATATAATCGACCCCGCGAATGAAAAGAAGCACGTAGTTGTTGCCGGAAAATAAAGAATTATCGGAGTCGAGAATGTGGAGGATGAGGAAGAATACAATTAGTTCGACGATGTGCCGCCTTTCGGAGATCCAGAAAAGATCAAACTTGTAGAAGCAACCCTCGATAGATCTGTGATGCCGTACATGCGTCTGGATGGTGCAGGGAAAACAGTTCAAGGCAAATAGTGCCATCTTATGCGAATTATTTTCCAATGTGATAGAACCCAAAATTTGTATAAAATTAGGATAAGCTTTAATTTGTATCGAGGACTTGTATGCATGATGTAAGAGAGATTTTGCTTTAATTTATATCAAGGGCACGTATAGAGTAATAATATGTTTTAATTTATATTTAGGGCATGTATATGCTTTAATTTAAGATGCTTTAATATGTAATAGAAGAGTATTTCCCAAACAAGGAAAAATTTATTTCACATGTGGTTTACCTAATAAGCGCGCATAGCCCCAAAAACCCTAGCACTTTGACAAACTTTCGACCGTGCCATCAGGCTGTCCCTCCGTTTGCCGCCTGTGCTCTCCCTTTCCGCTGCCGCCCGCGCTCTCCCTCCGTCCGCCGCCCCCGACGAGGAGGGCCACCGCACGACGCCGCCGCCCCTAACGAGGTGCTGCCACCCGCGCCTCGTCCCCCCACCGAGGAGGACAGCGCCGACGGCGAGGAGGAGCCGCCGCCGCCGAGGAGGAGCCACCACCGCCAAGTTGGACCGCACCGACGCTGAGGAGCCACCGCCACCGAGTTGGACCGCGCCGACGCCGAGGAGGAGCCGCCGCCGCCGCCGAGTTGGATCGTGCTGACGCCACCGCCGAGTTGGACCGCGCTGACGCCGCCAGTGAGTAGCTCCATATCCCCCTCCCGGCCGAGCTGTCGTAGTCGGTTCTCCGGCCGGCCGTGTGATGCCCTGCTTTTCTTTGTGATGCCGGCCCATCGTGCCGTTGTGATGTCGGCCATCGTGCCGTTGTGATGCGGCCGTTGTGATGCCGCCGAGTTGTAGTTAATTTATTTTCAGATTCTGTTGGGTTCACGTCGGCGTTGAACAATTGTGAAAATGTTTGGGAAATACTGGAATGTAACCGTATTCATCAAGGGGAGCTTCATCATAGTACCCAGTCAGCACATAAGAAGCACCAGTCCTTCCAAAATTTCTTCCACCATGATACTGTTCACAACAAGTTAAAGTGTAATTCCATAAGAAATCCTCATATCTTCTCTGTTAAATTCTTTCAATGTATTTCATTGCAGAAAAAATGGATGTACGTACCATGTAGTAGTTAACCAATGACCCACCCTTTGCAAAAAATCGTAACACGAAATATGCAATATCCTCAGCTGAACACATAGCTACTTGATCGCCAAATGTTCTGAATCTGTATATGCACACAGATCCCAACGTTTGTTGATGATTGCCACATAGGTTTACATTGTTTATCTTTCTCCGGTGCTCTCTGGCATTTGGAGCTGGATTCGATGATCTGTATATGCACACGGATCCTATGTTGTCGTTTACCTTTTTTCACATGTAAGCTTTTCTTCTGTTGTTAACTGATTCTTTCTCAGTGTGAAGTTTTCATGTTTTGTGCTAAAGCCTAGTTTACTTCGATATATTGGGCAAATTGCTCCCGATTCAACTGCTGTTTGTGACAGACTTACCAGATGAAAATTTTCATTCTACCTTTGATATATTCTGTGATTGAATTTCATTCTACTTTGATATAAAGCTCTGTTCGAGTTGATGCCAGATGAACATACTCATGCAAATGGTACAGAAGTTCGTCCTGCATTACTGCAAACAGTGTTTGTAAGACAGCAGCACATTGCACATCCGAGATAACTGTTTTCGGTTTTTGCTTTGTTGCAGTTGTCTTTCACTCTACGTTTCATCAGGCCATATTCAGATTTTGCTATGGTGGTTAATTAAGATATGGAGTTAATTTATCCATATGGCTACTCTGCATAACTATCGAAGATGTTACATATAGTTCCAAAGGCCCAATATGACTTGGTCTAAATCAAGTTAGTTTATGATTCTTCCCATTATGTTGCTCTTATTATCCCTTGTATCTATAGCTTTGGCCTTTTGCCTAAAGAAACATAGTTTAATGAAACATAGTTTATCCCTTGTATCTACATTTAGCATGTTAGGGCAATACATTTGTATATGTTTAATGAAATGAACATATCATTATTTGGCTGAGAGGTAAAAATCTTCTGTAGTATTTGTGAAAGATGTATGTTTCTTTGCAAGTTTATTAAAACTGGACCATCTTTAGTCCCTAGAGGATTATTTTTTCTTGGCTAAAAACAACCAGCATGCTCAAGATTGGATCACACACAGGGGCGTGATCTGCACAACAAGTTGACAATAAGGATCAAGTCCGTACAAGTTGTTCTGCATCTCTGGTCGACCTCCTGCTCTCTAACGAGGGAGTACGAGTGAGGAAAAGACCATGGGTTGTCGTAGATTTCCTATTATTTGCTAGTCACAATTCCTTTAGGATCTTTTATGATCTGTTACATTGATTCCTTTTCTTTCCTCTAAAAGTTTAAAATCCATACATTGATTCCTTTTCTTTCCTCTAAAATAATCCATTTGTTGAGTAAGTACCATGGGGTCTAAGAAACCAGAAGCAAGCAGGAGGTCTGATAGGAGCCCAAGCCCGCTCCCAATAGAGGGCGCCTCGGCACAGACGCCGCTCGCAATAGAGGGAGCCCCGGCACAGACGCCGCTCCCAATAGAGGGCGCTTCGGCACAGACGCCGCTCCCAATAGAGGGCGCCCCAGCACAAGATGGGGCGGATGCAAGCAAGAGGTCGGATAGGAGCCCAAGCCCTCACCAGTCGTCCTCCTCTGACAGCAGCGAAAGCTCGGGGTCGTATCACAGCCCGAGCCCTGTTCTGTGTGATCGGGAGATCCGACGTCGCGAAAGTGACAACGACTACGATCCTACCGAAGAGGTATTTAGTTGAGTCAATGCATTTTATACTTCTTAAATGGAGGAATGTCTTTTGTTTATTTCAAGTCTCCTTTTTTTTCTCTCTAGAGGGTCAGGGTGCAAAGATCTTCACATCGATCATCTATGCCACAACCCACCACTACCTCTGTGCCCGAAACTTCGGGTCCCTCTGGGGTTACGCTAAAACAAAGAAGGGGTGAGCGTAGCAGAAACAAGTTACCGTCCGGCATTTATACAATAACACAGGTCGATGTTGAAGGGAAGCCTATTGCACCTCGTGAGGCCTGCGCTAAATTCCATAACAGTTGCAGATTTCTTGTCAAGGAGTACGTCCCAATCACTATAACTGATTGGCGGTTGCTGCCGGATGAGACGAAGGAGTTCCTGTGGGCAACATTGCAGAAAACCATCCGATTCCCCGCGGGAACAGAGGAAGCTGCCAAACATAATGCATTGAAAACTATGGGAAAGAGCTTCCGAGGCTGGAAGAGTGAGCTGAATAAGGAATTTGTGAAGAAGAACCTGGTACCCTATAATAAATATGGAAAGATTACGCCAGACCAATGGGCAGAGTTTGTTAGGCAGAAGACCACACCTGAGGCCATCAAACTGGGTGAATCGTTCAAGCACCTTGCAAAGAAGAACAAGCACCACCATCACCTGGGCTCGTTTGGGTACGCCCCCAAAATTTCTGAGTGGAGGAGGCCAGAAGAAGAGGCTGCCTGGGCTGGGAAACCCAACCCTTTGAAAAATTGTGATGAGCGAAGCAGGAACTGGGTCTACGCTCGGTCACAATGAACCGAGTCTGGGGACTTAGCCTTCAATAGCCCCGAGACCATGGAGGTGACCCAGACCATTCAAGGGCTTGCTAAGAAAGGGTCTCTAGAGCCCAAGAGGGAGAATGACCTACTTACCAAGGCCCTGGGGAACAAGGAACACTCGGGTCGCACTCGAGGCATCGGATCAAAAGTGGGCTGGGAGCATGGGTTCCCAGACACCGCGGGCTAGTACAAGACTCGTAATAGATATAAGAAGACCCTAGAGGAACAGAGCAAGAACAGGTTAAGGTCCAATTCATGAAAATGTGGAATGAAAAGGAGAAGGAAAAGACGGCATTAATGCTGATAGAGCAACCAACAAGCCCAGGCTTTCGGAGCAGCGTCGGGTCCACGTAGGCCGATAACCAGAGATATCCTGTGGATGATATCACAGAGGCTACCCCTTGCATGCTACATGTTCCGGTAGGCAAGGGAGACTTCACTGTAGAGGCGGCCATGGGCCAGGCCATTCCAAGCCGTTTGTTTCACAATCAAGACATTCCGACCGGTTACGCCAAGGTACAAGTGGACTCGGTACAGCCACTTTTCATGAAGTACAAGCTAGACATCAGCACACCTGAGGGTATCGAGCTTCTTGATGAGGCTGTTGGCAACTTCATTTTGTGGCCCAAATGGGATATCATCTTCAGGCGTCAGAAGTCACAATCGCCAGCGTCACGGCCGCCCCCGCGCCCAGCATCTCTGCCTCAGGCACCTATGCCCCAGAGCCGAGCCTCTACGCCTCAGGAAACTCTGCCCCAGAGCTAAGACTCTCCTCCTCAGGCAGCTTCGCCCCCGCGCCCAATATCTCCGCCTCATGCATCTTCACATCATGCTTCACCGTCTGCGACTCCGGCACCTCCGCCTCCAGCGTTTGTGACTCTGGCATATTCATCACCTGAGCATCGAAGAGTCCCCAAAATGATTACCCCATACGAGAACACTCTACCTGATCCGGTGAAGAGGTGGCTTCTGTCCTCAAAAGAAAAGGCATCATCCGCTCAGGAATCTCCAGCGAAGGGCGATCTGGCAAAAGAGACTGGCAAAACATTAAGTACCCCTCAGATGGATTTCTTGCCTACACCGGATGTTCCTGAGAAATATGAGCATGGCAAGCCATTTCTGCAATCGTTTCAACTCCAAGAAGGTCCATGGGAGATGAGAAAATTCCACGAATGGTACATGCGGGCATGTCACGTGGGGTTCTCCGTAATCACTGCTTCTGTCCCCGCTAACGTTTATCTAAGCGGAGACTAAGCGGAGACTCCTTTCTCATGTTGGATTTTAAGGACATGCATGCTTTGTTCCGCCGCGAAAAACTCAACATCAATCTCATAAGTGTGTGGTGCTTGTAAGTGCCTATAATCTACCCCTACGTTAATATATCTACCAATGTATGCTATAGAAGCTAATGACTAGTGACTTGTTCTGTAGGATGCAATTTAACGATGCAGAAAAGTTGAAGAGGCCCGTCGGATTCATTAATCCGCAACGAATTTTCCAGCCCAACATGGTCATGAACTTGAGGAACGATGACCCCCAGATTAAGGGGAAGTGTAAAAAGGATAAAGCAAGGGTCCTAAAAGACTTGACCAAATCAAAAAGGCTTGAAATGTCAGCCTACATAGGAAGGGCTATGCTAGAAATGCAGGACAAAGACTGCATCTTGGCTCCCTACAACTTTCTGCATCTTGGCTCCCTACAACTTTAAGTAAGCGTGATACGTCATGAACCTAACATAAGTATTCAACTTAGTTGATCAATCAAGAATCTAACATAAGTATTCATGTAGCGACCACTATATTTGTATAATGCTGATGCCGAAGTCGAGCAGACTCGTGGTCCTTGACTCAGCCGATTTCCATAAAAATTCCTATCAAGATTTCATTGACGTTATACAGAGGTAAAAGAAATCCCCATACATAAAATTCTTATAAATCATTTATGAATTCATAATTAATTATTGGCATTCGAATAGGACCTACAAGTGGTATGTAATGAAAGGTGGGATACACGATATGGCCAAACCGGATGCGATGGCGATCCGTACACACTTTCCGGTAATAACACACTTGTAATGCTTGCATCTCGCTATTTATGATGAAGAGTCTTATTGAACTAATGAATACATTGCGTTTTTATTTGAAGTTCCACAAACAAGATTTCAATAGCGTTCTTTGTGGATATTATGTTTACGAGTTTCTTAGCGTAAACGGAAGGTACACAACGAACCCTGAGGACGTAAGTCATCATTGCGCCTGCATATTCTTATTTGGTTATGTTTCCGTTGTCAGGAGTGTTTTAACTCTTTTAGTTGTGTTTTCAATCCAGGCACGAATGAACCAATGTACCGACCAATCTCTCACAGATAAAGATATTCAAAATATCCAACATGACATGTGCCGGTTTATTTTGCACGAAGTCATCCACAAGAGTGGCATATTCTTTGATCCCGGAGGTGAATTAGTTAGCCATCCGAGGCTTTGTGAGTGGGAGAGGAAAGACTTGTGATGTTTTGAATATTATTGTACTTGTTTTAAATATTGAAATCTGTGAAATTTGTGATGCTATTGAAATATGTGATGTTGAAATCTATATTGAAATTTGTTGAAATCTGTATGCTCATTTTTTTTTGAAAGAAATACATACCACATGCGGTTCCTTAAGAGAACCGTCTGTGGAAATCTTCATATCTATAGGCGGCACATAAAGTGGGCTGCCTGTGAAAATGGATTTCCACAAGCGGTTGGCTTAAGGAACTGCCTATGAAAATGGGTTTCTTAAGTCAACCGCCTGTGGAAATGACGACCCCAACAATAGCCCCAGCGACTAGCTCCACGGTTTTCTGGGAGCGAGGCCCCTTGCGGTCCTTGGCTCCATAGTCGATGGCTTGTAGCCCTTTTGTCTTCCTGCCAATCATCTGGAGGGTCCCGCCCAATCTGGTTTGGAATTTTATCATCGACAACACCTGTAAAGGGGTATTAAATGCAACTTGCGGTTCGTGGGCGGTGGCACCTTGTCAGCTGCTGAGGGGACACATGGTGTCTTATCGTAGGAGGGTCATGGGGAGTGGTTCTACTCCCCATGATTGCGGCCTTGCAGATGAAAGGACGGGATGTATGCGGGTTTCCCTAGAAGTAAACACTCCCCTTTATCTTTCTAAGGAGAGGGTCTCGGCCGAGCAGTGGTTTTGCTTAGCATCTTGTTCCCATCTTCATCCACCTTTGCGTTCTGCACACTTGTTCCATCACAGCGCCTTATATCCTCTCCCGCCGTCCAGAGTTCCTCGCTGCAGCTTGGGGTCCCCATAGCCAGTTTGAGCACTCGAGGCAGGGCCGTCATGTCATCGCTAGGCAAGGATGACGAGGCGCATGGGGCGGCCCGGACTCAGGCGGCGCCGATTGCTCTGCCATTGCCTGGGCCACCGTCGGGCGTGGAGCTCCACCGTGCTAGCAAGAAGTACCCTCCAGCAGACCAACATGCTGTGGGATCATTGATGACGTCGTGCTTGACCGGATGGTCAAGGAGGGGAAGATCTCCCCCTGATTTGTCATCCGGGCTTCGAAGGGAGAGGAGATCCAAACCCTCGGGGTCACGAGACCGTGGTGTTCGAGGCCTTCCTCGATGTGGGCCTTGGCTTTTCGGCCTTGCCTCTTCTTGAAGGGGTGCTCCGCTACTTCTTCCTGGAGCTCCTGCAGCTCCATGCCAACGTCATCGCTTGCCTGGCCATCTTTGAGTAGGCCATGCGAGTGGAGTGGTGCGAAGGAAGAGGGGACCTATTTGCCGCCATCCACTATGCGAGCTACCAACCGAAGCTAGGGACGGAGGATGGGGTGACAAAGGCCCTCAGCTTCGATAGTGTCAACTTCCAGGTATGACCAGAGTATCAAGACCTGTTTCTTGCGAAAGCCATCAATGGTTGGTAGTACACTGGGTGGTCAGAGTGGTGGTTTTACCATGATGTCAGCTTTGGATCCCCCTTCGTTCTACAAACTGTGACACTGAGTACGTGTCAACTCCGGTGACGGACATCTCGGACGCCCAGCTTGCTGCGCGATTGATGCTTCTCCAACTGGTGGCCCAACGGATGAGCATGCGTGATCTCATGGAGGAGTTCACTATGCTGCGTGCCTGACCCCTTTGGGCGGATTGGAACCGCGTCTTCGAACAAGGCGGGGAAGAGGAGCCGAATGCGTACTCTAAGTCCACCGTCCTTTCCAGTGAGTCCTCCTCGTTGTTTTAGTTTTTGAACTAGCAGATGTGAAATGCCTCTCCTTTCTTTTCTCTTCCAGAGGATTGCCTTCCGCTGGAGCGAGCTGCTGAGGTCATGGAAGTGTTCTTGGGTCCGCCTATTATTGGGGAGCGGGTTCGACGTGTGGGTTTGGTCGGGAGCTGGGAGTGGTACATCACATAAGGAGCATAACAACCTCTGTAGGGTTGATAGATGTAATCCTGATCTCCTCACAAATTAAATCAAACACACTGAAGATGTTGGTATTGCTATCCATCTGTGCCATCCAATTTTGAGACATGGTCAAGACACTCGATGCATCCCCTCCCTTGGGAACTAAGGTGACCCAAAACATCCTGTTAAGGTAATGGAAGAATGGTAGTAGCCCCTTTGTGTGTCTGAGGTTGACCTCACCCTCGGTCACATACATGATCTCCATATCGGATGATGTTAACTGCTCATCGGAATATATGCTTTCCTTCTGGAGATCATTGGAACCAAGCCCGACTAAACGAGCAAACTGATGATAGGTCACACAATACCAAGTGCCCTTGGTCATCCAAAGAATGATCCTCGCCTTGTCCTTCTCAAAGTAGATGGTGGCATATAATTGGGCTATTAACTCAACACACCAATCATACTTGAAACCCATGATTGTAACACCCAATTTTAACGGAACAAAATGGGGCACAAGACATGTATACCAGGATCAAGTTTCCATACATGTGCTACATCATCAGTGTATCATCATAATGCCAATATTACAATGATACTTAACTTATTACAAAAGGACCCGAGGGTCTAAAAGAAAACACAACGGAACTAAAAAGAGGTCTTTAGCGCTAGCAGGGCCACCATCTTCCACAGGCGTCGACCGGGGCACACCAGCCTAGAACAGCAACTCCGGGTCGAAGTCATCCTCGTCGAAGTTTGCAACATCAAAGACGGTTTCTGAGAAGCGGTAGAATGCAAGAAGAGGGACAACGGGAGTGAGTACAAAATATACTCTGCAAGTGTAGGGAAAATATGCTATGGGGCTCAAGTCAAGAAAAGGATAGACACAGGCTAACTACACTAAGCAACTATGACCTATGACATCAACATCAGGCAATCTATTTTTACTAGTTGAAGACTCAACTATAACAAAAAGGAATGACTCATCGAATTCCATCCGACTACCAAAACTCACCAGGTAATTCCATCACCCGGCTACCCGATGGACCATACCAACCCTGATCCCAACTAATTCCGAAGAAGTCCAAGTTTGCTCTTGTCTATGAGCACGGCTGATCAATCAACTTGATACTCTCCAGAGTTTGCACAGCTTTCCCCACGAGTCATGATTCCTGTGTTGCTTCACACTTCCGGGGTGTGGAGTCGGGGTCTCACTACAAGGCCTTTACAAAGCTCCCACTAACATGCAGGCACCCACTAAGGTTTCACCGCTAACAGATGATTCCATCTCTGCAGAAGCCCCATCTTGTGCCACTTAACCGTCCAACGGTGCCGACAGAATTAGAGGGGTGGCTAGTTAGTTGGCCAGGTTGTACCCATATTAGCCTCGTGGTTGTGTGGAAATAACTTGGTTACACGTTCAAGAACTGGTCCTTAGGACCCCACACAGGAACAATCGCAACCAACTGTGCACTACTAACACACGTGCATTCTCGCACCATCATCAAACAACCATTCTGTTGGGATCCCTATACCATGTTACTACAAAATTAGCCTTCTCGATTCTTGTTGCATAATCATTAGTCAATATTAACATTTTTCCCAACCATGACTGCACTAGCATATTCTACCCATTTATATCATGACTTAATAATGGTGACAAGGAATAGTCATTCAAAAACTAGTAAACCCTAATGTACGATTTCAAATTAGACAAGCATAAATTTGAAGGATAAACATCTACGCATGAATCCTAAAATAGGGGTGAAATGCTCAAGGACACTTTCCTTCAATGTAGGGTTGCTCAAAATCCTCGAAAGCTTGATCTTGTAGATTACCAGACTGCTCAGCTCCTAAACAAAATACTGAGAAAAACACACAAAAGCAAACTATAAGAATAGTAGACCAAATAGTACTAAAACTAAACCCTATAAAAGATTCTACACGACACTATAAACATTTGGGCGTGAAAATCGCGCAAATCGAAGCTATGAGCAAAAAGTATTGAGCTTTTGAAGTTTCAGGGCTAAACTGCAAGTTTTAGTTTATTTTCAGAGAAAAACCCGAATTAATTTTATATTGGAAAACCTTGATTATGATGTCATAAACAATTCCAGATTTATTCTTCAATAGAAGAATCGGTGAAAAAGGTTTACGGGCCTGTGGACCACGGCCTAATGGCCGGTCCACGGGTCCATGGTGGACCGAGGCGAAGGGGTATACGCCCCTCTAATCTGAGCCATCGGATTAGAGATCGGTGATAGAGATTTAAAAGGGGGGCGACAGACGACTCGGATGGTGACGTTGGCACGGGCGGAAGGCGGCCAACGGCGGCGAAGCAGCTGGAGCTTCGCCGGATCGGCGCAAACGGCCACGGATTGTGATGACACTTGGTGCAAAAGAGAGAGGAGGGGAAGGGGATCATCACTGAGGGCTCAGCGGCAGCGGAGGAGCTCCGAAAGCGGCTGGCAATGGAGAAGAAGGGGCGGTGGCACTTGGAGCTCGGTGCGGCGACGTTTGGCAACGCGAGGAGCTCCAAGAAGCGCCAGGATGCGATGCTTGAGATCCTGCGACACCAAAAAGGCCAAGACCGAGGTAAAAAATGGTTCGACCATGGAGAATTTGGGCGGCAGTGAGCTCCTTACCGGCGACAATGGCAGAGACGGTGGCGGGCTCGATTCCGTGCATGAAAGAAAGGGAAAAAGGGTGGAACGAGTGGGGAACCTCACAACGGAGATGATGGGGAGCTTATATGCGCGAGAGAGGGAGAGGAGGGGTTGGATTTGGGGATAGATGGCCGGCGCCCTAAATGGCAATAAAGGGTCGGTTTCCATACTTAAGAGGGGAGAAATGAAGGGGGAAACGACTGAAATCAAGAGAGGGGAAGGAAGGGATCACGGCCATGTGACTTGATTGAAGAATTAAGGCGCGAAGAGGCTTGGATCTGAAACGGCCGGCATATTTGGGGGCGCCGGGGTCGGGCGGCGGGAGGAAGAGGAAGGGGAGTCGCGGCTCAGGCGCGGACGGCTTGGGCGGAGCGGCTCGGCTCAGGCTGGGCCCACCTGGCGACGGAAGAAAGTGGGAGGGAGCTGGCTCGAGCAAGAAGCAGGTCGGCTTGGCCTTAATGGGCCGGCTCGGAGAAAGGGGCGCGTGCCGCTCGGGAGGAGAAAAAAAAGAGAGGGTGGGGGAGGAGTGGGCTAGGGAGAGATTCGGCCCAACAGAGTTTTTCCAATTTTGAATTGCTTTTCTTTTTTAGATTTTGAACAAATTTCAAAAGGAGTTTAAACGAGCGACTACTAGCGAATTTTTGCAAACTTTTTCCATGTATAAAAACCTATTGCAACTACAATGCTTAACAACTTGCTAGAAGTACAAGACATGTGAATCAATGCTATACTAAACGATCTGAACGAAATCTGAAAAACAATAGCCACCCGGAGTATCCGGGTTGGTCCGGAGTATCCGTGTCCAAACCCTTCGGGTGAACCTATAGAAGAGGCGCTCGGTTACTACCCTTTTATTTGACTGACCCAGAGTATCCGGGTTCCAGAGTCCCCGGGCCATCCTCCGGTGAAGGTGCTAGGTTAGCCACTTTTCTAACTTAACACAGAACCTCCGTGCTGATCCGGACTATCCGGGCTGTGCCGGACACTCCGGGTGAGGCTCCGTGAGAGGTTCTCGGTTAATCGTTAATGCAATTACCCGGAGTCTCCGGGTTTACCCGGATTATCCGGGTGAGGCAGACTTAGGTTTTTTCACAAATTTTCCCTCGATCGATTCGACTCACTTTACAAATCTGTGCTACACAAACATGTATATGCCCTATCCAAAGGATTATAAACCCATCTTGCACCCTAACCCTAACAAATTTTGAACACAATTCGACGGACGATTTCTGCTGAACCCGGAGTATCCGGGTGAGGCCGGAGTATCCGGGTCAGCCTAGAAAAACTATTCTCGAGTGGATTTTTAGTCAATTCGAGTTGCGATCTTCTCCAAGCCTAAAGGGAATATGTTAGGAATAGTCCAAGGGTCTTGGAACTCACTCATCAATTAGCAACACGGCTCTATAACTTAAATTTGTCCAAAACTCCATGTTTGCTCCAAAAAGCTTAAGAACTTCAAGAACTACTCGATTGTTCCATGAAAACGAAAATGAATTGGATAGACGAGTAGCTCATGAGCTAGAGAATGCAATGGTACCACATGCATACCTTGACCTTGCTCCTAGAGAGAGAAATCCAAGGGAGAGTGAGAGAGCTTGAGAGGGGAGTGAGAGGGGCAGCTGCTGCAGCTGCTGTGTGTTGCACATGTGGGGGCGTGGGGAGTGAGGGAGGGGAGAGAGAGGGCAGGTGGGGCTGCCTATTTGAGTGGTTGGGGTGGTTGGCTCATTTGTGGGGCCCATGTATAAGAGAAAAGGGGGCACTTCCAATGCGATTTCTATTCTTTTCTCTCCCAAATTTCTTCCTCTTATCCAAATGATTTCAAACAAACTACTTTATAGTTACAAACAAAATCATGCAAAATTAAATATAATGCTTAAGAAGCATATTTATGCTTAATTATGCAATTACGGATTCTGGGACGTGACAAACCTCCCCCTTAAGAAGAATCTCGTCCCGAGATTCGATACGAGTCGAGGAGAGGACGATGAGTCTAGGAACCACGCTATGAGAGATATCACGCGGTGAGATACAGAACCTAATACAATATTTTAATTCAACATAGTGATGAGCATAGACATGCAAGAGATTCCAATTGTGCAAAATTTACACAACGCTTACAAGCTCTCAAAAAGCTCGGGATACTCGAAGCGGATTTTATCCTCATGCTCCCAAGTCGCTTCGGCTTCCGAATGGTTGCTCCATTTGACTTTGACGAACTTTATGGAATGACGCCGAATTTTGCATTCCGCTACATCCAATATCTGGATCGGTCACTCACAATATGTAAGATCCGGCTACAACTCTTGAGGTGCAACATCAACAGCCTCGGTTGGAACTCGGAGGCACTTCTTCAGTTGCGACACGTGGAACACATTATGCATGGTGGAGAGAGATGGCGGAAAGTCCAATTGATAGGCTACATCTCCACGTCGGCCAACAATTTGAAAAGGTCCCACATAGCGAGGTGCTAGCTTGCCTCGAACTCGGAAACATCAGACGCCTTTGAGAGGCAAAACCTTGAGATACACATAATCTCCAATTGTGAACTCGAGGTCTCGGTGGCGGCGATCCGCATAGCTCTTCTGCCATGATTGTGCTATGAGAAGACACTTTCAAAAAGCTATAACATGCTCTTCGGCCTCTTTGACCAAGTCCACACTTAGAAAAGCCCTTTCGCCGGATTCAGACCAATTCAACGGCGTTCGGCATCATCGGCCATATAGAGCTTCAAATGGCGATATGCCAATGCTCATTTGGAAGCTATTGTTATATGAGAACTCGGTAAATGGCAAGCAAATGTCCCACCTCTTCCCATAAGTAAGAACACAAGCCCGGAGCATGTCCTCCAGAATCTGATTCACCCTCTCAGTTTGACCATCGGTTTGAGGATGATACGCTGTGCTATGGAAGATCTCGGTCTCCATAGCTTCATGAAAGCTCTTCCAGAAATGAGAAGTGAACTGAGTGTCTCGATCAGAAATGATCTTCTTCGGAATCCCATGGAGACAGATAATCTGAGTGAGGTATAGCTCTGCATATTGCTTGGCCGAAAATATGGTCTTAACGGGCAAGAAGTGAGCGGACTTCATCAACCGATTCACAATGACCCAAATCGAGTCATAGCCATGCGAGGTCTTTGACAATCCAGTAATGAAATCCATACCGATCTCCTCCCACTTCTAGGAGGGAATAGGTAAAGGTTGAAGTGTACCGGCTGGCTTGAGATGCTCGGCCTTCACCCTTCGGCAGGCATCACACTCAGCAACATATCGAGCGATTTCTCGCTTCATGCGAGTCCATCAAAACCGTGGCTTGAGGTCTTGATACATTTTTGTGCTCCCTGGATGAATGTATAGCAACAAGTCATGAGCCTCATCCAGTATCTTCCTCCTTAGTGCCTCAACCTTCGGAACCACTAAACGGTTCCTGAACCACAGAATACCCTGGTCATCTTCAGAAAAGCACACGGCCTTATCGATCTTCATTTTCTCCCGGATTTTGGCCATGCCCTTATCACCCTTCTGAGCTGCCTTGATATCATCCAGGAGAGTGGATCTGATCTCTAGATTGGTGAGAAAACCATCTGAAACCATTTCAAGTCCAAGCCAGCGGAAATCATCACAAAGTGTGGCATTCCCGAGCTTGACTCTAAGACAATGATAATGAGCCCTTCGGCTCAAAGCATTGACGACCACATTCACCTTATCGGGGTGATAATGAACTTCCAGCTCATTGTCTTTGATCAACTCGAGCCACCTTCACTGCCTCATATTCAAATCCGCCCGAGTGAAGATATATTTGAGACTTTTGTGATCCGTGTAGATACGACACAAGTTGCCCATTAGGTAATGGTGCTAGATCTTCAGAGCGTGCACCACTGCGGCAATCTCTAAGTCATGTGTTGGGTAGTTCTCCTCGCGGCGCTTCAATTGGCGGGAGGCATAAGCGACAACTCTGCCCTCTTGCATAAGGACACATCTGAGGCACATGCGGGAAGCAAGGTAATAGACGACGAAGCTCTTGCCCACATCAGGCTGAGCAAGAACGGGAGCAGTCGTGTGCAGCTTCTTTAAGGTCTGGAAAGCTAACTCACATTCACTTGACCACTCAAACACGTTGCCTTGCTTCAACAGCTCGGCCATTGGCTTGGTAATTCTGGAGAAATTCTCAATAAACCAGTGGTAATAACTTGCGAGTCCGAGAAAACTCCGGATGTCGGTGACATTCTTGGGCTGAACCAAGCTGAGCACATCCTGCACCTTGCTCGGGTCAACTGCAACACCGTTCTCTGACAAGACATGACCCAAAAAAGTGACCTCCTTGAGCCAAAACTCGCATTTGCTGAACTTGGCATAGAGTTGGTGATCTCGGAGTAGGCCAAGAACAACACGGAGGTGCTCATAATGTTCTTCTTTAGTCTTGGAGTATATAAGAATTTCACAAATGAAAATCACGACAAACTTATCAAGTTCCTCCATGAATATCGTGTTCATCAAGTACATGAAGAGCGTCGGGGCATTCGTCAAGCCAAAGGACATGACGATAAACTCATAAAGACCGTAACGAGTCGAGAAAGTCATCTTTGGAATATCCTCTGGTCGGACCTTGATTTGATGATAGCCCAGTCTCAAGTCAATCTTCGAGAAAACCCGGGCACCGGTCAACTGATCAAACAGAATGTTGATTCTCGGGAGCAGATACTTGTTCTTGACAGTGACCTCATTCAGCGGGCAATAATCAACACACATCCGAAGAGATCCGTCTTTCTTCTTCACAAAGAGTGCCGAGCATCCCCAAGGTGAGGAGCTCGGACGAATGAGCCCCTTCTCTAGCAACTCCTTCAACTGCTTCTTCAGTTCCATCAATTCATTTGGCGGCATCCTATAAGACCTTTTTGATACTGGGGTCGTTCCAGGCACAAGATCAATAGAAAACTCCACGGTGCGGTCGGGTGGCATCCCTGGCAACTCATCCAGAAAGACATCCGGGAATTCACACACCACAGGAATGCTTAATAGATCCATGGTGGGGACAACCTTGAGGGCATAAAGACAAGGATTGACACCCTTAAGCTTCAAATGAACTCGAGTGCTAGATAGGCCATTAAGAGTGATGATTCGTCGAGCACAATCTATGACAGCCTTGTTCTTAGTAAGCCAATTCATCCCCAGGATGACGTCTTTCCCTTTGGAGTTCATTACCAACAGATTTGCACTGAAGGGTATCTCATTGATAACCAACGATGCTTTGGGACACACTGATGAATAAGAACCTCAGCTCTAGGTGCATCTATGAGATAAGGCGTAGGAGTGGCGCTAAAATTCAACTCGTGACGCCGTGTATAACTCGTCGCTATTAAACAGTGAGAAGCCCCAGAATAAAAAAGAACAACTACGGGAATAATGACCGAATTAAAACTCATATTCAATGTAACCAACAGTATGTTGCCACCCTCGTGAACTTCTTCAGCGGTGGTGTGGTGTGCTTGGCCACGCTAGGGGATGTGGGTAGGCTAAGAAGACTACGGTGCAGACTGAGCAGGTGGTGACCTTGGAGCGGTCACCACGGCTCCCAGTTTCAGGTATGGGAAATCCCGAGCATAGTGGTCGACACGGCCGCAGTTGTAGCACGGGCCGCCAGGGCCACCTGTCACGCTCACTCGAGAGTCAACGGGTTTTGCAAGCTGCCCTTGTGGAGCGGAGAAAGATGAGCGCCGCACCATCCACATCGGCTGTGGAGTAGTCGGTGCTGACACGTGAGATGGTGGAGGCTGACTCTCAGTGCGGGCACGTTGAGAGCTCCTGCCCATGAAAGGCGACGGACCCCTCTTACGCTTCTTCTCCTCCTAGTGGTTCTTGAGCTTGAACTCCACCGTGAGTGACGTGCTCACCAACTTGTTGAAGTTGGTGAACTCATGTGCGGATAGCCGGTCTTGCATCTTCGAGTTGAGGCCATTGACAAAGCGGTATTGTTTCCTCTCGTCGGTGTTGACCTTATCCTAAGCATACTGTGCAAGGTGGTTGAACACCTGCACGTACTCCATCACTGATTTACTTCCTTGCTTGAGGTTCATGAATTCCCTTCTTTTGATCTCCATAAGACCCTTAGGAATATGGAAATCCCATAATGCCTGGCGGAACTCCACCCAAGACATCCGATTATTGGCGGGGTGCATGGCCAAGTAGTTGGACTACCGCGCGCCCGCCGAGCCTTAAAGCTAATGAGCAGCGAAGAGCGCCCTCTTGTGATCTTCACATCTAAGGAGGGCGAGCTTCTGCTCAATAGTACAAAGCTAATGGTCGGCATCCAGAGGATCCTCAGCCCGCGTGAAGGTAGGCGGCTGAGTCCTAAGGAAATCTGAGAAGTCATCTCGGCGCCTGGCCCCACCTCCTCCTTGAGGGGCTGTGTTACACACGAGAGCTTCGAGAAGCGCCGTCTGAGCTTGATGGTTTTGCTTGATTTGCATAAGCACCTCCGCCATGCTCGGTAGTGGAGGTGGGTTATTCTCATTAGAACCCTCGGGAAGATCTCCCAAACTGACACGGGTTCTCATCCTGTTATGATGATGAGAAGAAAGAGAGGGGAAAGGTTAAATTCTGACATAGGTGAAAGAACAAACTCCAACTAATGCTACCTTGCTATGTCGGACCTTGCTTATTTGGATCCGTATACTATATACTAATGAAAATGCATGTTCAAAGGCATGATGCAAAATGAGCAATGAAACATGAAAGCATGCTCGCTTCTGAACTACACGTATCTTTCTCAAAAGCATCTTACTCTATCAAGCATCACAACTACATACGTTATACTTAGGGGCATAATATAGCAAGTTTATACATATTGGCAAGAAGATGCACAAAAGAAATTTTAGTGAGTTGCTTAGTGAAGTTAACCACTTACTAAACAATGTTCTAATTATGTTTAGGTCACTTAATTAAATCAAGCTCTGATACCATGCTGTGAGGAACCATCCAAATAATATTCTAATTAATCACCAGGAGGATCATTATTCATAATCACATCCTTGATGATTTACCAGAATATCATCCCGGTAGTCCCGGCACGTGTTTTGTGCCCAAAATCGGAACACATGCCTTCCAACATTTAGCATCACAACATAGCTCAAGAAAGAGCAAGTAATTAACATTTATATTACAAGTCTTAAGCATGCAACCATTTTCAACAATTTACATCAAAAGGCAACAACACTACGCAGCGGAAACATAAACCTATACAACAAAATAGAGTGGAGCCACATGCCCTCAGGCTCCACCCCAAAAGCACAACCTCTGAGAGTAGGATGCATTACTCTTGCCCGACACCTAGATCGATAAGCATGAAGTAGCCAAACACCGGCTCTTCCTCATCAGCAACACCTGAAAATGCAGGCATAAATACGAAGGTACTCGCAGGACTTAAGCTATATAGAGCACATATACATAGCTCGACTTCAAGGATTATGCATTGAGCCATTATCAAGGAAAAGCCACATGGTTAAGTTAAATATAAGCGGTAAGCAACCTAGACACATATGTGTGAGCAGTAACCAATAAAACATAACTCTATGCTGCCATAACACAGACACACGCTCGAGCCTGGCTGCCTCCACGGAGTCCCATGCCCGCTGAAGGATATCATGAATCATCGCCTTCACATTCATCCGCTCTTCGATGACGGCATCAAGCTCCTCCTCGACTTTCTTCAGCCGAGCTTCGAGACTGCTGTTGTCGGCGGTGCTAGCAGGGACGTCCTTCGTGGCCCGTACCCCTTGGAGTTGGGTAGCCACCTCGATCCAGGACTGCTCCAGTTGCTCGGCCCGGGTCTCGATGGCCTGGTCTCGGGCAGTTAGGTCGGCCTCTTGGTTGGAGACATGCTCCTCCCGGGTGGCAAGCGTTGACGACGCTAAATCGGCATTCGTCTCATGCAGTGCGACCTGCTCCTCCCGGTGGAGAAAGTCGGCGCGTCCGCCCTCGAGGTCATCAGCTTGGCGGTGGAGGTCCGCCTGTACAGACTGCACGGTTTCCTCCCGCTTGCCGACCGCCCCCTCTCGTAAGGCAACCTGCTGCTCGCACCGGGCAAGTTGCTCCTCATGAGCGGCCAACTCGCTGGCATGCTTCCTCGACGCTTGGTCGCGCTCTGCTGCGAGCCATCCCAGGCGGTCGGCTTTCTCCTGTGCGGCGACAGCCTCGTCGCGGGCCTCCTCTAGTGCCTCCCACTCCACGGCCAGCTCCTGCATGGACCTTTCGTAGGTCGAGCGAGCCGTGGCCACGTGGGTCTCCAGCAACTTGCGGGCCTCCTCCAGCCACCCCCTTTCGTTGACTAGGGCGGCGCGCTCCCCTTCGAGCTCGGCCTGCTCTACCGCAACGGCCGCCTCAAACCACCCGATAACCTCCCGGGCGCTTCCCAGTACCTCGGGGAGGGGTTCCGAGGTCTGCCCAGGGGATGGCCGAGGGCTGGGTCCCCTGCGAGCTCTCTCAGTAGAGGCGCTCGGGGACCCTGATGGTGGCCGCGCCAGCACCACCCTTGTCATGACAACCTTCCCTGCAGCCGGTTGCTCCTCCCCAGTCGGAGGGCTCGAGGCAGGGCCGGCTGGGGCTCTTGACTCAGAGTTGGTCGGGGCTCTCGGCTCAGAACCGGCCTGGGTTCTCAACTCAGAGCCAGCCGAGGCTCTCAGCTCAGGGGCAGGGGAAGGCCTCGGCTGCTTCGGGGATGTCCAGCCTCCTGTAGAGTCCTTAGGTGGCCTGGAACGAAAACAGGTTAACCTCCAGCAAAGACACGGGCAAAACGGGCTCGAGAAACAAAAGGGAGCTTACGTGGTTTTGGGCATGCGGTACTGCCATCGGGACTGTGGGATCTGGAACTCTGGGGCCTGCGGCCTGGGCTCCAGCCTGCTCCTCTTAAGGGGCGGGCTCTGGCCCTCGGGCCACTGTGAGCTGGACCTAGCCTCCGCCCCGGAACCTGCTCCCGAAGACTAGCCAGCTCGGCTGCAGGCCGTCGTGCCACCTGCTGTCGACCGTGGTCCTTGGCGCGGGGATCGCGCAGGTGACGATGATGAAGAGGATGAGGACGGTTGGGGGATAAACACCCGGGGACGCTTCCCCTTGTCGCCCCGGCTCTGCGGCCTACTGTCGTTGGTGGTGGCGCCCTGCCCTCCATTGTCGTCTGCCCCGGGGATGTGCAGAGTCCTGGGGTCTCGGCGCCTCGGGCGGTCAACCGGCCCCTAGGCGTCAAAGGCCGGCATTGACTCTTGCAGAGCCCCCGGGCTGGGTCTGCGCAGAGTGCCAGGTCCTCGCGTGGCAGGACCGCCCGGGCAAGGTCGTCAACGCCGGTCACCACCTTAAGCAGCATCGCCAGGGCCCCCTCATCGAGGTCCCCGTCCTCGCCTACGCAGGATCTCGCCAGGTCACGAGGCTCTGTGTACATCCAAGCGAAGCGGGCGTGTTCCCTCAGGGGGGCCAGCCGGCAGCGCAGGAAATCAGCGACCATCATGAGCGGGGTAAGCCCCGCCCGGCACAGGTCTTCAATACGGTTCAGCACCGGGTGCAAGCGAGCATCCTCCACGGGGGCGGCTTCCCAGATCGGTTTGTTGGGCTCTGCCGGTGATCGGGGTAGCGTGAGGCGGTCGTGGGGACTGACGTCGACGTAGACTCAGTCCCAGCGCCAGTCGTCCCACTTGCCGTGCAACACCTGCGGGATGTAGGCGTCACCAAATCCCTCCCGCAGGAGGAAGTTGTAGCAGCCCACGACCTCCACGTCGTCTGATCCCTTCTTTCCGGCCGCTCGAAGGATGAAGAAAGGCCGAAAGAGCGCGATCGACGGTGGCACCCCCACGAACATCTCGTAGAGGTGGGCAAAGACCACCAGGATGACCACTGATTTTGGACTCAGATGGACCAGCTGGACACCATAAGTGTCCAGCACTTGCAGGAAAAACGCCAAAAACGGCGGCACCAGGCCGGCGGCAATGAAGGAGACGAAAATTATGATCCGCTCGGGCCTACACGGGGCAGGCGGATGGGTGGCCGGCGTCACCACCGGCGCTCCCCGCTGGCCAGCGGGGACCATCAGCTTCCGAACCTTCTCTGCGCCCTCCTCGTTCATGAGACGGGACCTCGGCAGGACGCTGCTGGCACCCGACGCATCCCGACGGCCGCTTCCTGCCCTTGGCATTTTCGAGGGTGGGAAGTGCGCTGGAGGAGACTAGAGACAAGGTGCACTGAGGGCTGGAAAGAAGGCTCCCAGTGCGCAAGAAAGACGAAGGCAAGAAATGGCAACTACAAGAATGGCGTGAGGGGGTAACGGTTCGTTGCCCCTCCCCTTTTCTATCACAGGGAGTTCAAACGCCTCATTCCTCAACGCAATATGCGAGGCGCATCTCCCTCGATCCACGCGGTTGCCAGGCGCGGCTCCTACCTCATCATCACTTTCCTCGAAAGTCGGAAGGGCACGCGCCCTTTCGGTTTCCTCCTTGGGCTATACCAAGAGCCTAGGCCAAAAAACTGCAAGGCCCGTGAAGATTTCGACACCTGGCAACAGAAAGCCATGTGGTACCAACACTGTGATCGGCCTCGAAGAAATAGGGCCCCATCCGCAGTCTCTGGGCCATCGCCTGCCGATGGGCCCGGGGGCTGTTGTCGGTGATATGGGAACCAGAGGTTCCCGAGTCCCAAGGCCAGGACAGCACAATGCCACGTGGTACTATCCCTCGGGGACCATCCCCCCGAGGGCCCGAGAAAAGCCAGACCCGGGAGGGGGTGCTCGGGGCCAAGAACAGTTGGACCCCAAGTACCCAGAGTTCCCCGAGGACCCGAGAAGAGCCAAGTCCGGGAGGGGGTGCTCAGGACCAAGAACGGTTGGTCCCTGAGTACCCAGAGTTCCACGAGGACCCGAGAAGAACCAGGCCCGGGAGGGGGTGCTTGGGGCCAAGAATAGTTGGTCCCCGAGTACCTAGAGTTCCCCGAGGACCTGAGAAGCCCCTTGCCGGTGGACCCCGCAAGGGCTCCACGGTGAGGTGTCAATCGGTGGGAACCCCGATGCTGCCTTTAAGGGGGAGCGTGGCCGGTCACATTGAAAGTGCATCTAGGCCCCCTAAGTGGGTTTTGGCTTATTGATGACAAAACGATTAAGGAACTAATATGTTTATCTAAGTTATAGAGGTTTAAGTCTTAGTTGAGAAGACATATGACGTTTGACGTCCGTCAAAACGAAAGGAGAAGCAACTAAGAGTACTCAATAGGATTTAAATTCTTTTATTTTTGAAATTGAGTCTAGGATAGCCGCTCTATTAAGAGGGTTGCATTTGATTGCTTGATTAGTGTCTCAATGCTCAAGATATCCTTTAGAACCAACAAGTTGAGAGACAC
The DNA here is from genome assembly GCF_958298935.1 of Phragmites australis. NCBI lineage: Eukaryota > Viridiplantae > Streptophyta > Magnoliopsida > Poales > Poaceae > Phragmites > Phragmites australis. The sequence goes on along the minus strand of NC_084940.1, from coordinate 22,251,232 downwards.
ACTCACCCACGGATACCGGGTTAGTTCTGCAAAAGTTCACTGAGTCTGGATACTCCGGTGTTCACCGGATACTCCGGTACTCAGTGTTTAGTCCGGAGTCTTTGAGGTAGACTCCGGCAGAGAGTCTCGGTTCCGATTTATTTTTATTAGGAAAAAGACCGGAGTCTCTGGTGTTCACCGGATACTCTGGTAGTTGGTGGGTTTTGAGGCCGGAGTCTCTGAGAGAGACTCCGCCAGAGAGTCTCGGTTAAGTTGTTATTTTTATTGAAAAAGACCGGAGTCTCCGGTGTTCACCGGATACTCCGGTAGGAGAAAAAGTTTTGACAAGGAGTTTCCGAGAGAGACTCCGGCAGGGGTATCTCAGTTAGCATTTAATCTTTTTGATAAAAAGACCGGAGTCTCCGGTGTTCACCGGATACTCCGGTACCTAGAGAGGTCAGAGGGTCCGGCAAGTCTCCGGACTTAGTCTTTTTGAAAGCCCTGTCAGGACCGGAGACTCCGGTGTTCACCGGAGACTCCGGTAACTTAACAGAATTGTAACGGCTACTTTTTTAGACATATATCAGGGCTACCAAAGCTAGCTACTAAGTAATGCAAGAAATAGATTTACCGGAAGCAGTAGCAATTAGTGGATTCATGGTGAGTTCCCATCTCTTTTTGGCAATGGGTTAAGGAATTTAGGGCAGGCGAAAAGCACGCACAAAAAATAAAAGAAAGCAAAAATGCTTTGGACCCAAATTGAGCGAAGGCGGCCACATCGCGATATTGTGCCAATTCCAGTTTTGAACTCACTCGATCACCGGCTTTCAAAGGATTCCCCCATATTTCTTCGTAGCACGTGTGTCCTTCGTATGTTTTCTTTATTGGGAAACTTCAAAAAAGAAAAAGATGATTTTTGCTGGGTTCCATTACACTCTGTAGGAAATGCATAGAAAAACATGATCGAGGAAAGAAAAGCGAGTGGAGGCCACCCATCCCCTTGCCAAGGGGATGCCCACTAAGATAACTAGGAAATGGGAGCAGCGGCTTAAGCCATTAGGTGTAGGCGCCACCCCGCGGAGAACTTTGGTTGCGCTTTGGTTGGCTTTCTCTTTTTTTCTATTTTCTCCAGCATCAAAAAGAAAGTCAGAATTTTCCACGGAAGCCGGCTCAAAATATTTTCTGTGATCGTTCTGATGCTGTTTTTGGATTTTGGGGCGGATACTCCGGACCAGACCGGAGTATCCGATCTTCACCGGAGTATCCGGCAGATTTAATCCGTTGTTTTAGTTTTAATTTTCAGAAAAGCCTATTCACCCCACCCCACCCCCCTCTAGGCACTTTCACACATCCAACCACTCCCCCCACACCTGTCGTACTGAGTACGTCAGTCCGTGCCACCACCTGGCAGGAAGGCGTGGGGACAATTAATATGACGGGTCCCATCGCACGTCACCCTGCGGGGCCCATAAGGGAAGACGGCTTGAAGATATCGTTGATGGGCTCGAGGCGTATCATCTGTCGCCCTGCCGTGTCAAACCGTGTCAGATCTACTCTGACCGAACGGGCATGCGGGGATATTCAGAAACTGGCCGGTGGGCCCCCCGCACCTGCTAAAGTTGGGGCGTAATGAGCGACGGGACCGACTGAAGGGCGCATTTTCAACCCCTGTAATATCAAACTGTAGACCCATAATGGTTGTTTTCCATTTATGATTTACAGGAACTTGTGCCCCCGTTCTGGGCACGCCGAGCCTCCCCCCAGAAGGATAAAAGGGGGGGGGCACTTTGTAGAAAGGGAGGTTGAGGCGAATCGAAGTTCAGAAGTTGAGAGAGACCGGACTTGACTTGAAGAAGGAAGCTCAAGACTTATAATAGCAGCAGCTTGTAACACAGAGGTCCAGAGAAAGGCATTCCGAGAGCATTAATAACACACCAGACATATAGGAGTAGGCTTACACCAAGCGATGTGCTTGGAAGGATCCTTGCTCATGAGCTCATGGAAGAAGAAGCAAATGAAGTGAAGATTCATGCAAAACAAAGCTCAACCTCAAAGAACAAGGAGGTTGCATTCAAGGCAAGCAAAAGTAAGCAAGCTCAAGAATCGAGTACAAGTGAAGAGGAAAGCTCTGAAGATGAAGAAATGGCCTTCTTTGTGAAAAGATTCAAGAAGTTCATGAGAAAGGGAGGCTATTCAAAATATAAGAGAGACATGCCCAAGAAGAGAACATCAAGGAGGGCATGCTATGAATGTGGCGAAGTTGGTCACTTCATAGCCGATTGTCCGAACAAGAAGAAAGGAAAGGACAAAAAAGACAATAAAATCAAGCCATATAAGAAGGACAAGAACAAGATATACAGGAAGAAGTATTCGGGCCAAGCACATATTGGAGAAGAGTGGGATTCAAACTCCGACTCCGACTCCGATGATGAAGGAGTCACCACCATTGCCATCCATGAGATGACACAAAGAAAATCACTCTTAATGAGTGATGATGATGACGACTCCCCAAAGTGCTTCATGGCTAAAAGTCGCAAGGTAAAATCTCAATCCAAGCTTTTATATAGTGATAGTGAATATGATAGTGATTGTGATAACTTGTTTAAAGGTTTGAATAAAAATGTCATAGCTAAAATAAAGGAGCTAATGGATACAATAGATAGTCCTGAAGAGACCCTCGAGAGACAAGAGGACTTGCTCATCCTTGAAAAGGAGAGAAACCTTGAACTCGAGGAGCTCTTTGCTAAAGAGAAGGAAAAAGTTGAGAAATTGTCAAATGATTATGATTCGGCCAATTCCTCAATTGCCGACCTTAAGAATAACAATTTCTTGCTTCAAGAGAAATTATCTTGTTTAGATGAAAATTATAAAAACTCTTAAAACACAAATTGATATCCTTAAGAAAGGCTCATCCAACTCTAGTAAAGCTAATTTACTATCTAGTGCATCTACTAGCAATGGATGTTCTTGTTGTTTCAACTTTGATATAAATGCTTGTACAACTAATGTTGAATCCTTGCAAGCGTTACAAAAGGATAATGAGAGGCTAAATGCCTTGGTCAAATACGGGTGCATCAAAACCTATAAATCAAAAGATGCACTTTACAAGACCATCCAAGCAAAGGATAACAAGCAAAAGAGATGTCTTGGATTTGACCAATACACGAGCAAGCCTAATGGTCCTGTGCTATTGAATGGAGTGGAATGCCTCAAGTTTGTCAAAGGAGGCAAGCAAGTTGATCACACGGCTCAAACAAGGCAACCAAAGGCTCATGATCCTCAATGTTCATTCTATGCCTCATATATGCTCAAGAGAGACCACCGTGGTAAAGTGGTTGCTCTCTATGTTGGTCCCCGCACAAGAGATAGAATTGTTAAAAGGAATGTGTGGGTGCCAAAAGTGCTTGTGACTAACGCTAAAGGACCCAAACAAATTTGGGTACCTAAAATAAAGGCATAACTTTGTTTTGTAGGCATACTCCTCTGGTGGATCAAGTTGGGTCATTGATAGTGGATGTACAAATCACATGACCGGAGAAAAGAGTATGTTTTCCTCTTTTGAAGAAAATGAAGGACCTCATGAAAACATCATTTTTGGCGATAATGGAAAAGGAGAGGTAATAGGCCTAGGTAAAATCGCCATCTAAAATGATCATTCTATTTCAAATGTCTCGTTAATCAAATCTCTTAACTACAATTTGTTATCCGTATCTCAATTATGTGAGATAGGTTATAATTGACTTTTTACAAATGAGGGTGTGATTGTCTCTAGAAGGGAAGACGCCTCAATAGCTTTCACCGGTAAGTTGAAGGGTAAACTTTATCTTGTTGATTTTTCAACGGATGAAGTAAAGCCTAAAACTTGCTTGATGGCTAAGTCTAGCATGGGTTGGCTTTGGCATCGCCGACTAGCTCATGTTGGCATGAGGAATTTATCTAAACTTCAAAAGGGCGAACACATCCTAGGACTAACAAATGTTTCTTTTGAGAAAAATAGAATTTGTAGTGCTTGTCAAGCGAGAAAGCAAGTTGGAGCATCTCATCCCGTGAAAAATGTGATGACAACTTCAAGACCATTGGAACTCCTCCACATGGACTTATTTGGGCCGATTGCCTACATAAGTATTGGAGGTAACAAATATGGTTTAGTTATTGTTGATGACTTTTCACATTTCACTGGGGTATTCTTCTTGCATGATAAAAGCGAAACACAAGCTATTTTCAAGAAGTTTGTAAGAAGAGTCCAAAATGAGTTCGAAGTGAAGATCAAGAGAGTGAGAAGCGACAACGGAAGTGAGTTCAACAATATACAAGTTAAAGAGTTTCTTGATGAAGAGGGAATCAAGCATGAATTCTCGGCTCCTTACTCCCCTCAATAAAATGGAGTGGTTGAGAGGAAGAATATGACTCTAATGGAGTCCGTAAGAACAATGCTTGATGAATACAAGGTATCGGGTCAATTTTGGGTGGAAGCAATCAACACCGCCTGCCATGCCATCAACCGGTTGTATCTACACAAGATATTGAACAAGACCGCATATGAGCTTCTAATCGGTAACAAACCAAACGTTTCCTACTTTAAGGTTTTTGGTAGCAAATGCTTTATTTTAAACAAGAAGGCAAGAAGTTCAAAATTTGCTCCAAAAGTAGATGAAGGTTTTATGCTTGGTTATGGATCAAATGCCTACGCCTACCGTATTTTCAACAAAACCACCGGTTGCTTTAAAATTGCGAGAGACGTAATATTTGATGAATCTAATGGCTCTCAAGTGGAGCAAGTTGATCCTAATATGCTAGGTGACGAAGAAATACCAAATGAAGCAATCAAGAAAATGGCAATTGGTGAAATCAAGCCTTTAGAGCAACAAAAGGTTCAAGAGACTCAAAATGATCAAGATCAACCATCTTCATCAATGCAAGTGGAACCATCAACATCAACTCAAAATCAAGACGACAAACGACCACAAGACCAAAATCAAGACTATGAAGACCCAAATAACTTTTTAGATGATGAAGTGGAAGATATTCAACATCAATCTCAAGTGCCACACCCACACGTTCATTAAAGCATCTAAAGAGATCACCCCGTGGACAACATACTTGGTGATATACAAAAGGGGGTAACTGCTCGTTCAAGAATTGCAAATTTTTGTGAATTTTACTCTTTTGTTTCCTCTTTGGAGCCTTTGAAGGTAGAAGAAGCTCTTGATGATCCGGATTGGGTGATGGCTATGCAAGAAGAATTGAACAACTTCAAAAGAAATGAAGTTTGGTCTTTGGTGGAAAGGCCAAAGCAAAATATGATTGGGACAAAATGGGTCTTCCGCAACAAACAAGATGAAAATGGGATAGTAACAAGGAACAAAGCTCAATTGGTTGCTTAAGGGTTCACTCAAATCGAAGGTTTGGACTTTGGTGAGACTTATGCTCCCGTAGCTAGGCTTCAGTCAATTCGTATATTATTAGCCTATGCTACTCACCATGATTTCAAGCTATATCAAATGGATGTGAAAAGTGCCTTTCTCAATGGATCAATCTCCGAATTGGTATATGTGGAGCAACCGTCCGGCTTTGAAGATCCCAAGCATCCCGCACATGTTTACAAACTCCATAAGGCGCTCTATGGGCTAAAGCAAGCTCCTAGAGCATGGTATGAATGCCTTATGAATTTTCTTGTCAAAAAGGGCTTTGAAATAGGCAAAGCCGACTCTACTCTTTTTACCAAGAATATTGATAATGATTTATTTGTTTGCCAAATATATATCGATGACATTATATTTGGTTCTACTAATCAACAATTTTGTGAAGATTTTAGTAGGATCATGACAAAGAGATTTGAGATGTCTATGATGGGGGAATTGAAGTTCTTTCTCAGATTTCAAATCAAACAACTCAAGGAAGGAACCTTTATTTGCCAAATCAAGTATATCAAAGACATGCTCAAGAAGTTTGACATGGAGAATACCAAACCAATCAAGACACCTATGCAAACTAGTGGATATCTTGATCTCAATGGAGAAGGCAAAAGCGTGGATCAAAAGGTATATCGTTCCATGATAGGTTCTTTGCTTTATCTATGTGCATCTAGGCCCGATATCATGCTTAGTGTGTGCATGTGTGCAAGATTTCAAGCCGCTCCTAAAGAGTGTCATTTAATGGCCGTTAAGAGGATTCTTCGATATTTAGTTCATACACCTTACCTTGGCTTATGGTATCCTAAAGGGTCATCCTTCGACCTTATCGGCTATTCGGACTCTGACTATGCCAGTTACAAAGTAGATAGAAAAAGCACTTCGGGGACTTGCCAATTCTTGGGTAGGTCCTTAGTGTCATGGTCATCCAAGAAACAAAATTCCGTAGCTCTATCTACCGCCGAAGCCAAATATGTTGCCGCGGGAGCTTGTTGTGTTCAACTCCTATGGATGAGGCAAACTCTAAGAGATTATGGCTACAAAACATCCAAAATTCCACTTTTGTGTGATAATGAGAGTGACATCAAAATAGCCAACAATCCCGTACAACACTCAAGAACCAAGCACATAGACATTAGACATCATTTCTTGAGGGATCATGCAACAAAAGGGGATATCGATATTCGCTATGTGAGAACCAAAAGACAACTAGCCGATATCCTCACTAAGCCACTAGACGAGCAAAGGTTTTGCGAGTTGAGAAGTGAATTAAATATCCTAGATTCTCGAAACGTGGCTTGAATTGTTGCATACATTTGTTTGTTGTAGATTTGTAGCTTTCTTAGTTAGGAGTTTGCGAAAATTGCATTTTTGAGTGATTTTCTCAAAATTATTTAGTTCTTTGATCTCTCGATCATGATTTGCAATTTGTGATCATAGTTATGTAATGATGCTTGTTGGCTGATCACATTTAGCAAATTAGTCCTTATGTCCAACGATTTTCTCTCGAAAAACTCCTCCCCAAATTTCAGCCTTCAATCTATTCTGTCACAGTTCCAGGTGTCGGAATGTCCGGTGTTCACCGGAGTATTCGGACCTGACACTGTTCACTGCTCAAGCTGATTCCTGTCCTGGTTCCAGTTACCGGATAGTCCGGTCTTCACCGGAGTCTCCGGTATAAGTATCAGGACCGGAGTCTCCGGTCTTTACCGAAGTCTCCGGTATAGTATTAGGACCGGAGTCTCCGGTGTCTCCAGATTTCTTATATAACCCCCTGCCCGAACAGTTCCTCATATTCATCTACTCTCAACTCCTCTCTCCCAAACTTACTCTCTCCGGTGATTTTTGAGGAACAACCAAGGAGCTTCAAGATTTGCATAGTTTCTCACTTGGATTCAAGGCCGGAATCTCCGAAAATCCCTATTCATCAAAATCCCTGGAGTATTTTTGCTCAAAAAGGTACTTTTTCCCACATCTTCCCGATCTCTCAATGCCCTTATCTAGGATCGTTTTCCCTTGGTAGAATAGCTCCATATACTTCCTAGAACTCATCCCTAAACCAGATTCAACTCTTGTCGGCCGAATCTTCCAAAACCCTAGGTTTTGGGGGATTTCTCGGGCTGACCAGTTCACCGGATACTCTGGTGTCTGCCTGATTTTTAGCAACACTCTTTTAATTAGTGTCCCTCATGTCCACAAATTCGTTCTGTCTCTCTCAGGTTATTTGCAATGGCCGGATATCGCTTTTTGAAGGGTCGCACATTTGAGAGGAAGAAGAAACAAAAGAGTGATCCTCGAGCTCAAGAGGCGAGAGCACTGGCACATTCCGAGGATAGTGGAAGTGGGCACGCAAGCGGTGAGAGAGTCCGCAAAGTGGCCTCAGGCAGAGGTATTCACATCGAAGAAGGGGGATCTACTGAACACTATGAAAGAGATGTTGTCATTTTATGTCGGACCAAAAGTCAAGCAATGAGGGGCCGCGAAAGTGGTCGTGGAAAGGGTTTAGCCAAGGTGACAGCAGGAAGGGGAAGAGGTGGGATGCCTTCTCGAGAAGAGAGAGGCAAAGGCATCGCTACAAAAAACAGTTCTGAATCCAAGGAAGATGAGGAAGAAGAGCAAGCTGATGAAGTCATTGGACCCTTGAAACTCCATAGACCACTAAGAACTACTAGCATCTTTGACACTCCAAAATAAACGATGAACTACATGAAGCATGTATCCAGGGTGGTCAATGAGAGATTAAACAACCCGTATGACTATGAGAAAAATGTCGCAGATCATCGCTTTTGGAATGACTTCCAAGCAGATTTTTATGAAACGGTGATCTTGGCCAAGAAGAAGCCTATTACTCATATGGAGTGGATTGATTGGAATTACATGGCTCAGAAAGATGATCCCGTGTTCAATGAGTTCATCGCTGCTTGTGAGAGCAAGAAAGTCAAAAATATAATGGCTTTCAAGTATGATTGGTGCGAGGAAGTTATCGCACAATTTTATGCTACCGTGTGGTTCAAGGGATCTGAGAATCCCGTTATGCATTGGATGACAGAGGGAGTCAAGTATAGAATAAGCTTCAGAGGATTTACTCATCACTTTCATTTTGATACTCGAGACACATCCAAAGATCAAATCCATAACGAGAATCAGCTGACTTTGGAAGAGCTTGGATTCATGTATCTAAATCATGGACGAGTCGAGTTTGGAAAACTTACAGGGATGAGACCTTTCTACCGTTGCTTAAACTCCCTGTTTCGACTCACCTTGGCACCTAAGAGCGGGGATGCAACGACTGTGCAGAGCATTTCTAGGAATCTCCTCGCCGCCATGTCCAATGATCATGCTCCCTTCAGTGTGGCGTATTTTCTTTGGGAAGAAATTGTGTTTACATCCAAATCGCCCATCAAAAGCTGTGGATACGCTCCCTACATCATGTCTATCATTGAGAGAGTGTCCAGGAAAACTTTTGTGAAGGAGGTAAAGCATGAACCCTATCGGATGAGACCCCTGAACATCCGAGCTCCATCTCCCTCACCATCACCTCCTCATGCTCCTTCAAGCTCAAGGAAGTTTGCCTCGAGACGTGCTCCTCCTCGAGGGTCATCTTTTATCAAAAGTGCTCTCAAAGCCATTTTCAGAGTGTGCACTCATAATGCTACTCAAATCAAGGAGCAAGGTTTTCGTTTAAAGAAAATGGAGAAGCGTCAGAAAGAGATGTACACCTCCATGAACCTTCAGCCACCTTGTTCACCCATCGCTTCGGATGAAGCGGAAAGTGCACCGGTTGAATTTGAAAACCCTTGGGCATGGTATGATGAAGCCCAAGCAGCTGCAGAGAGCTCTCAACCTCAAGCTCAAGATGACTCCTCCAACGCCGCTCCTGGCAACGACACTGAGGGAAGTGATGATGAAGATGATGATGATGACGCCGATGACGATGAAGAAGCCAGCAGCGATTAGGTTCTCTCTCTTTTTGGTGCTTGATGCCAAAGGGGGAGAGAGAGTTATCCAATTCTTAGTTTCCTAAATTTTTTAGCTTTGGACTCTGTTTCATCCTTAATCGTTGTTGGACATTTGGACTCTATTGTTTGTGATGAACTTTGTGCTCTATTTGAATTTGTAAGACTTTTATGTTAATGTGATGATTATCGTACTTTCTTAAATTAAGTGTGATTCTTATCTTGCCATATGCATCTTGTTTACTTAATATTGCATCCCACGGATTCTAGGATATAGGGGGAGCTCTTGCGAATTTAAATCTTGAATATGTGCATTTGCGTATAACTCAAACTTAAACCAATGCACACATTTAGGGGGAGCTCACCATATCTTCTAGAATTCAAAATCCTATTTCAAATATCTTTTAGTAAGCTTTAATCGTGTTGTCATCAATCACCAAAAAGGGGGAGATTGAAAGTGCATCTAGGCCCCCTAAGTGGGTTTTGGCTTATTGATGACAAAACGATTAAGGAACTAATATGTTTATCTAAGTTATGAACATGTTTAAGTCTTAGTTGAGAAGACATATGACGTTTGACGCCCGTCGAAACGAAAGGAGAAGCAACTAAGAGTACTCAATAGGATTTAAATTCTTTTATTTTTGAAATTGAGTCTAGGATAGCCACTCTATTAAGAGGGTTGCTTTTGATTGCTTGATTAGCGTCTCAATGCTCAAGATATCCTTTAGAACCAACAAGTTGAGAGACACACTCACCCACGGATACCGGGTTAGTTCTGCAAAAGTTCACTGAGTCCGGATACTCCGGTGTTCACCGGATACTCCGGTACTCAGTGTTTAGTCTGGAGTCTCTGAGGTAGACTCCGGCAGAGAGTCTCAGTTCCGATTTATTTTTATTAGGAAAAAGACCGGAGTCTCCGGTGTTCACCGGATACTCCGGTAGTTGGTGGGTTTTGAGGCCGGAGTCTTCGAGGGAGACTCCGCAGAGAGTCTCGGTTAAGTTGTTATTTTTATTGAAAAAGACCGGAGTCTCCGGTGTTCACCGGATACTCCGGTAGGAGAAAAAGTTTTAACCGGAGTTTCCGAGAGAGACTCCGGCAGGGGTGTCTCAGTTAGCATTTAATCTTTTTGATAAACAGACCGGATTCTCTGGTGTTCACCGGATACTCCGGTACCTGGAGAGGCCGGAGGGTCCGGCAAGTCTCCAGACTTAGTCTTTTTGAAAGCCCTGTCAGGACCGGAGACTCTAGTGTTCACCGGAGACTCTGGTAACTTAACAGAATTGTAACAGCTAGTTCTGACACGTTCTGTAACCGTTCTGACGTCATTTTTGGATTTGGGGCCGGATACTCCGGTGTTCACCGGATAATCCGGTCAGGTCTGACAGAACAGCAACGGCTAGTTTTTGACAGAGGGCTATAAATACTCCCACACCCCATGGCATTTAATGCTTGCTGTTGCTGGTGAACTCTAGACTCTTTGAGCACTTTAAGAGCATTTAAAGTCCCTCCAACCACCTCTAGTGCAAAGTTTACAAAATTTAGTGAGTTTGTGTTTGGAGAGGGTTTAAGCCACTTGAGCATTGAGTTCTTCCTCGAGCATTCGCTGTGATCATTACTCTTGAAGCTTTGTGCTTCTAGACGGCAATGTGTCGCCCGTAGAGCACCCAAACTTTATGGAGTGCCACGGGAAGTTTGTAATCAACTTCAAATTGAGTAAGGAAATTCTAGCTTGATCTTTGTGGTCGCTAGAAGAGGATAGGGTTGGAAAAGACCCGGCTCTTTGTGTGCTCCTCAACGGAGACGTAGGCACTTCTATGTGAGGTGGCCGAACTCCGGGATAATCTCTCGAGTTCTTGTTTGTGCAATTTGCTTAATCGTGTGAATTTGTGATTCTTCATATAAATTGCCCTAGTGATCATCTTACTAGTATTAATTATTATTTTAGCTCTGTGATAACTAGTAGACCTAGCTTCAACTATAGATTCTAGCTACTTACTTTAATTCGTAGTTGTTCTTGATTTCCTGTATACACCGGAGACTCCGGACTAGACTAGATACTCCGAACCAGACCGGAGTATCCGACCTTCACCGGAGTATCCGGCAGATTTAATCCGCTGTTTTAGTTTTAATTTTCAGAAAAGCCTATTCACCCCCCTCTAGGCACTTTCCCACATCCAACCACTCCCCCCACGCCTGTCGTACTGAGTACGTCAGTCCGTGCCACCACCTGGCAGGAAGGCGTGGGGATAATTAATACAACGGGTCCCATCGCACGTCACCCTACGGGGCCCATAAGGGAAGACGGCTTGAAGATATCGTCGATGGGCTCGAGGCGTATCGCCTGTCGCCCTGCCACGTCAGATCTACTCTAACCGAACGGGCATGCGGGGATATTCAGAAGCTGGCCGGTGGGCCCCCCTGCACCTGCTAAAGTTGGGGGGTAATGAGCGACGGGACCGACTGAAGGGCGCATTTTCAACCCCTGTAATATCAAACTGTAGACCCATAATGGTTGTTTTCCATTTATGATTTACAGGAACTTGTGCCCCCGTTCTGGGCACGCCGAGCCTCCCCCCAGAAGGATAAAAGGGGGGGCACTTTGTAGAAAGGGAGGTTGAGGCGAATCGAAGTTCAGAAGTTGAGAGAGACCGGACTTGACTTGAAGAAGGAAGCTCAAGACTTATAATAGCAGCAGCTTGTAACACAGAGGTCCAGAGAAAGGCATTTTGAGAGCATTAATAACACACCAGACACACATGAGTAGGGTATTACGCCTCCGTACGGCCCGAACCTGTCTAAATCCCCTGTGCATTTACTCCTACTAGACGACGATCATTCGTCCCCCTAGATCCCATACATTCGCATTAACCCCACGTACGAGGTAGATCCAGAATCAGCCCCTTCGGTCGAATCTCAAAGGGGATCCCTCAGAATCCCTGCTTGCGGTGTTCATCCACCGACAATCACCTACCTATGACCAGCTTTCTGTTTAGATTGATACCTTGAATGATACTCTCATTAGCCTGGATAGATTGCTTAAGAAAATTGTTCGTGAGTTTTTGATTCTTTTGTTGCAGCTTGTCTTTCTTAAGTTTTTGCTTCCACTCGTGGTTTTGAGGTACGTTGGGTGACAAAATAGGAGAAGATTATTGTTTCGAAAGAAATTAGTGAGACGCCTATTCACCCCCTCCAGTCGCCATTCTCGATCCTACATTCCAAAAATTTTCAGCTAATTCAGAGAAGGTCAAGTTTTGATAAAAACTTCAGAGATCCTATCGACGATCTTCTGAGCTTTTTTTTTTCAAGAAAGGTACCAATGTAAATATATATATATATATATAATCTTTTCATTAGCTTCAAAAGTAGTGGTCAAATTTCGAAATCAGACACCATATGCAAAAGTTATGACTGTTTTACCGAACAATGCGCCGATTAGTTGTTGTATCCGACTCCAACTTGATTTCATTATCTCTAATTGACTCGTAGGCGATGATGATGGTGGCATCGGCATGGGGATGATGTTGTATGGTCCTGATGGCAGCGTGGCAAGGTGATGGCATCATATCCTTATAAGTATGAATACAAACACAGACAAACATGCTCACCTCATGATTTAATCGACATGCATGAGTTCATATCATAGGACCTTGCAAATGGTGCAACAACAGCCGACTCCAAAGAATTATTTGTAGTGCGTGTATCCGTAAGAGTAATATCCTCATCACCACATATCGAAACTTGCTAATACCATTATTCTAACCTCACTAAATAAATAATTCTAAAATGCCAAACCTAAAATATACATTCCAAGATTTCTTTTAGTGAACAAATCAAAATAAATTAAACATTGGATGCATAAGGAACTCACACATCATTTTTTTTATAAGCAAACTACAATGAATATATTTATTTGTGTACCACTCATATGATCCTACCGGACATTGTTTATAAAATCGATAGTTTATATTGTTCAGTTGTTGCCTAGGCTCTAGATACCACTCTCTTAATTAATACATAATTGCCGCCTCAACCACCTTGGTGGAACCTTAGCTTACCTATTGCCTCCTATGTATCAAACACCATCCAACTAAAGCAGAGCGTTTTTTGAAACACTGCTATAAAACAAACAATTATAAAATTCTATGTGTGACTTACGTACGTGTTGGTCTGTAGAGGGTTGGGTGGATGTCTATTTGTATTTTCTGAACGTGTTGCGTATTAAAAATATGAATGTCAGGTGGTTTAAGCGTGCTATTGGGCTCAATATATCTTTCCGTATTTATAGTTTTTATTCATTACATTATGTTTTGTAAAGCATGTGCTAATATCTGTTTAAACTGATTGTGTTTGACTTATTTTAAATATTTCGGTTTTATAAAATTAGAGGACATGGAACTCGCTTAAGCTAGCTGATCCTCTATCAGTGGCAAAATCGTTAAAACCGTCGAATTAGGAAAGCAATGGCAAAGTCGTAAAACCCATCAAATCTGGAAAGGAAAGCAGGCCCCTCTCTATCCATCCCCTTCGGTTCCCCTCCTCCCCACCCCACCATCGTCGTCGCGTCCAAACCCTAGCCCGCCTCCCCCAACCCCCTGCCTCCGGAGCTCGAACTCCCCGCGGCGGCGCGTGATCCCGACGCTCCCATCGCGCCCCGCGCCTCCGGTTCACCCTAGATCCGGCGGATGGAGCCCCCGGCGGAGAAGGAGGCGCCGCCGCCCGCGGCGGAGGAGGACGGGATGCTCTCGGCGACTGCGGCGATGGCGAGGGACGCCGCCGTGCTGTTCCAGAGCCGCCGGTACGCCGAGTGCGCCGACGTGCTCGCACAGCTCCTGCTCAAGAAGGAGGGCGATCCCAAGGTGGGCGATTCGGTCTCTTCTTGTTTACTCTGGAGATGCGAGGAGGGTTAAGAGCTTTCGGGGTCAATCTTTTAGCTGTACAAGTATACTGCACATACCGCGAATCCATGTGCTTGGTTGGGATAGCGGCAGTGCCTTTGGTTGGGGGACGTTTCAGTTGCTTGCTAGATGCATCTGTGGTTGGAGCTGTGCTTGGCTTTTCTTGCGTGGGAATTTGGTGATGTGCATGTTTGAGTTCCATGCATGGCTGTGCTCTGGTGTGGTTAGTGTTAGGTCTGCAAATGTATGTGGTGAATGGATGGATGCGTTCGCCCTGGTTGTGATAGTTCGCTGGCGTATGCATATGCGCTTGCATCTGTTGCGTGAGCTCTCGTTACATATGCCACCTGCGTGACTTGCGTGCGTGTTGGTCTGTAAGGGGGTTGGGTGGGTGCCCATTTGTATTTTCTGAATGTGTTGCACGTTGGAAATGTGAAATGTGAATGCCAGGTGGCTTGGGCGTGCTATTGGCCTCGATGTGCCTTTCCGTGTTTATGATTTTCATTCGTTATGTCGCATGTTTCATGAAGCATGTGCTAGGGTCTGTTTAAGCTGGTTGTTTTTGGCTACAAATTTGAAGCATAATTGCCTAAGAACATCAAGGAAAACAGTTTCTTTAGAATGATGGGTGAAATAGTTATCCATCATCTTCGTATAGGACAATAGTCAGTTTGAATCAGTAGCTATTCTACTTTTACTTTGGGAAGAAATGGTTGTGCTATCATAAATTTTCCCTTCATCTGATGACCCAATTTTGCTGTTTTCAGGTCCTCCACAATATGGCCATTACAGAATCTTTCTTGGATGGTTGTCCTGATCCAAAGAGTCTGCTTAAAATTCTAGGCGATGTTAAGGTTAGTTAATCTGCATGGCTCACTGTATCTTCATGTAATTGATTAGCAGATTATATAGTAAAGTAATAGAAGCACGCCATCTTTCATTAGTAAACAACTATATAGGTAAAGCTTGAATTGGCAACTACAATGGAAGCCTGTTAGGCTCAGAGACACATGATTGTTAGAACAAAATGTTACTTTTGCCATGTCTATACTTATTTATGGATGAAAAGAAGATACCATGCAATGTGTCCTATCCTTTGGTTAATGTTAATCATAAGTTCCTTCTTGGAAGGAGAATCTTGATGTTCCGCCTAATTGTTCTTCATCTATCTGTTGTGGGACCTATTTTGTATAAGATTGCTTGAAATGGCTAAACGTTTCGGTTTTTAGGATTTTGTTGTTTCCAAATGATAGTTGTCACATGCATGAAAAATTCTTTCTTGTGTGGCTAGTGACAAAATTCTTTCATGTATGGATAGTGCTTTCTATTGTTTACCCTTGTATTTGTTCCCCATATCTGTATGTTTTCTTAACTGTAGAGTTGAATTAGTTTTGAATTGCCACCTGGTAGCATAACTTCCTATTTACTTGAAAGTTCTTTTTTCTGCGATGTGCGCGAGTACTTGTAACATGTGTGTTGTGTAGGACTATTGGACACACTCCACATGTTGAGAATTGTGATAGCTATCTAGCTTATTAATTGGTCTGCCAACTTGTGTAAGGATGTGTATGTGTGAAGGGGCATGAAAATAATCAAATTATGAAAACCTTATTGTTAGATATAAGCAACTTCAGAAGGGTTATGTGAGTAGGCATTAAGATCATTTGAGTTTGTGGGAGCATATTGATAGAACTGGACGTGAACCCATATAATCTTATGAACACCTTCACTATTGTTTTGCCTATGACAGAACACCTTCACTATTTTTATTTTTGTTTGCAAAAGTGAGTTCTATTAAAGAAAATTCTGCTTTAGCTGCACCAAACAAATGTCTTCGTATTCTGAGCACTCTCCAGTTCGTGTTTTAAAATCTTGCTTTAGCATGCTCAGTAAATCATATTTCTGTTTGTTGAACAAATACTTAAAATTTTGTGACACGAGTTGCTTCAGAATTCGCCAGCTACGGTTAATGTATCATTCTTTACTGTATCTGTAACCTACTGTTCTATATATGGGCCGCTATAACATTTATGGCAGCTGGCTGCGATCATGGTAATGGTGGATATTTTGCAACGGTATACACGTAGTGGTATAAGTTAGTTGTAAATATGGCCTTTTTCATCGCTAAAGTGGCCTTGCAGGCCCCCTAAAGCTCCCTGATTCCTTATCCTGCATATCCTTATTTTTTCGAAGCTTCAAATTAGCAGTGGCAAACTACTTGCAGTATATTCTCATTGAAACCATATATGATATATTTGGCGAATACAGTGAGAATCTGAGCTGCCAGGTTGGTTTGGCTCACGGCCTGTGCCCTGGTGGTGGGGTAACTATATAACATCCCCACCTACCTGGGTTTGTGTTGTACTTCCAGCTTGGGCGCATAGTGAATGCTATATCATCTGGGAATTTCGAGGGGGAAAAATATCAAACGGACAACAAAAAACCAGCCCCCTCCATTTTTGGGCCAGATTCTGGTTTTAGGAGCCTTGGGGTTTTGTTTATTATTCTATTATTTTTGAGGCTGCATGCAGCAATAATACCGCATGGTTAGGTGGATTCTTACTCATCAGTTGCCTAAACCCTAAACCGGTATTTCGAGCGTTGGTGCAACATGATGTTTGGAATATCGTACAATGTATTTCGAAATGCATCATTATAAATAACTATAGTAACTACTACTATATAATCTTGTATTGTACTTCCTTTGTGTGATACTTAATCTCTTTTAACCACTTAATTATTTACACACATTTGTCAATTCCCATTCCCTTGGTGAACTTTTCCACCAAATACTCCTGTCACCTCTACCTATGATCATCCTCCATACTTTATTCAAACTATGATTTTTCTTGGCTTGTGTGCTTTGGTCAAAAGTTACAAGTTTTGCAACTGTAGGGAGTATTATGGACCTTGTTCAGTTTACAAATCTTTTATTTAGTTGGGGTAATTCTATTCTAATGTTCTACCACTACATCCATTCAGAGAAGAAGTGAAGAACTTGCATGTGCATCTAGAGAACAAGCTGATTCTGCCAATGGGGTAGGAAGCAATGCTTCTTCAGGATCAAGAGGGAGTGGCATAGTCCCAACTTTCTCTGCTGCACATAATGCGTCAACCTATGGGGATGAGTTCGACACAACCATAATAACATTCAACACCGTATGTTCTCTTGTTCTGTGGCAGTTATTATTTGATTATTAAGTGTTTCTGGTCTAAGATCTACTCCATCCCAAAATATTGGGCGTATTAGGATTTGGAAAAGTCAAATTTCGTAAATTTTGACCAACAATTAGTCCAATTATACGCATGTTTTAATGTACAAAAATTGTATCAATAGATCTGTATTTCATAGATCTTTTAATACAATATTGATTTTGTAGAAATTGATAATATATGGCATATACTTTCAAAGACTTCTCCAAATCCTAATACGTCCTATATTTACTACAATAACTACAATCCTGTCTAACATAAGCATTGAATACGCTGTAATTCACTGATTTTCTTATGGACATGATGAATTTGCAGGCTGTGATCCTTTATCATCTTCATGACTACGAATCTGCATTATCTGTTTTGAACCCGTTGTACCGAAATATTGAACCAATTGATGAGGTATTATTAGTGATTCCTTAGCTTAATTGCAAGGAAAATATGTGTCATGCTAATTATTCTTTGATCTTGCAGACAACTGCTCTTCATGTATGCTTTCTGTTATTGGATATTGCATTAGCTTTGCAAGATGCAACAAAAGCTGCAGTAAGTTTATTTCCTTGGTGGACTCTGCAGTTGTCATCTACAGCTTGATCCATTGGATCTAGCGAACTTTTTGTAAATGTTTTTAATTACTTTGCGGGCTTATGTGTAGTCTTGTCAATAGATTCTCCTGAGATTGCACTATGTGGTATCTTCATCGTTTGACACAAAATTGGTTTTATATTTTATTGCGGGCTTATTGTTGGTTGTATATGCTATTTGTATTTAATATGTTAGATTTTGTGTACTTTGCTCCCACATTCTTCCTGGTGTCATATCATGCGATGACGTTTTTGTGCTGTCGCTATCGGCTCTTTGTTATGTGATGATTGCTGGCAAGGGAGAAAACTGGGGTGGTTTGATCATGCAGTTCATTTGTCTATTAGGTATGGCTTATTAGGGAGATTATTATGTACCTACTGTTTGATCTATGTTGGAACTTTGAACTCTTGAGGTTAATACTGTCAGATTTAGTTGGGATTTTAGCCTGTATAATCAGTCATAGCATTTGTTTGACCTTTTTCTTTTTAGTTGTAGGATTGACATTTGCGTACTTTATTCATCTTAGTTATTCATATGATTACTTGTGTACAGGATATAATTCAGTACTTGGAAAGGTCATTTGGAGTAGCTAACACCATGAACCAGAATGAAAATTCTACCATAGCTCAGCAGCAATCAGCTCAACCAAAGCCTCCTGCAAAAAGTAACACGCCTCCAGATTCTGATTCAAATGCTTATGCTGGTGGATGTGAGAACCTATCGGCGGGAAGTTTCTCAGATGATACACTGGAATTCGAATCTTTATACTCGACTTTGGATGGTGGACACCAGAACTTGGGCAGGCCTATCTTAAATGATTTCTCAAGGGCATCTGCTGATCTTGCCGCTACCGCTGCTGATTTGAAAGTTAGGCTGCAAATTTACAAGGTCCGGCTTCTACTGCTCACTAGGAACCTTAAGGTTGCTAAGAGAGAACTCAAAGTTCTAATGAACATGGCACGTGGTAGGGATTCGTCAACAGAGCTTCTCTTAAAATCACAGCTGGAGTATGCCCGGGGGAACTATCGGAAGGCTGTGAAGCTATTGAGTACACCGAATAATCGGACTGAACCAGCAATGCTTGCCATGTTCTACAACAATCTTGGATGTATACTCCACCAACAGAGATCTAACCACACTTCTATATGGTGCTTCAGCAAAGCGCTGAAATATAGCTTATCTCTTCGATCAGAGAAACCACTGAAGCTGTCTGCATTATCCCAAGACAAGTCTTGTCTTATTTCATACAACTGTGGTATCCAACATTTGATGTGTGGGAAATCTCTGTTAGCAGCTCGCTGTTTTCGTGAGGCCATGCCGCTATTCTACAAACGACCCCTTTTCTGGCTTCGTTTTTCCGAGTGTAGTCTGCTTGCTCTAGAAAAGGGCATCCTGTGTGCAAACGGCGCTTCTTCGTGCAATGATCAGATTGAAGTGAATGTCGTGGGGTCAGGAAAATGGCGGCACTTAATTATCAATCCGGTGAACTCTAGAAGTAATTCAGATTCTGCAGGAGTGACTTCAGATGAACATGGAAATTTGGTATCACTTGGATTTGCTAGACAGTGTCTACTCAATGCCCAAATATTGCTGGATACTTCTGAGCAGGAAGATCTGGTGCCTGCATCTGGTACAGAGGACTGCAACCAAGGAGCACTACAAGGACATAAAAGCTCAGGTCAGAAGAGCACTGCGAGTACAGATTTGAAAACTCCTGGTCCAGCACTAGCTAATGCAAATGGAGAACAAAAGGGGACGAGCTTGAATGCCACCTTGCAGAGCTCTCTTGCTTTCTATGATGACATCTGTAGAAAAGAGAAGCTCAAAATCAGACAGGCCATCCTGGGGAACTTAGCGTTTGTTGAACTGTGTCTTGAGAATCCCTTGAAAGCCTTGTCTTTTGTGAAGTCGCTACAGCAGTTGACAGACTGCTCCAGAATGTATGTATTCCTCAGCCATGTATACGCAGCTGAAGCTCTGTGTGCTCTGAATAGACCAAAGGATGCTGCTGAGCAGTTGTCAGTTTATGTTAGAGATGGCAATGATATTGAGTTGCCATACAATGTGGAGAACTGTGAGAAGGCCCTTGTTGAGAAAGACAGTGATGGTGAAGACTCAATTACACCTGCAGTCACAAAGCTTACATCAGAAGAATCTCAGCACTCTGAGAGCCTCAAGCCCGAGGAAGCTCAGGGTGTTCTGTATATTGACCTTGGCATGACTGCTGCAATGCAGGGAGAACTTGAACAGGCTAACTATATGGTGAGCCGCGGTCTTGCCATGTTGCCCAATAACCCTAGGGCGGTGCTGGCATCAATTTACATGGACCTTCTGCAGGGGAAGTCGCAAGATGCTATCTCGAAGTTGAGACAGTGTAGAAATGTGAGATTTAGACCCAGTAGTGTAGCAGGCAGCAGCAGCTAAGTTTAGAGCCACCCTTTTATGATTTCTGTAGTTTACAATTGCCATTACATCTTTTTTGGACCCTGACCCCATGTGGAATGATCATCACAGATCGTAATGTTCCTTCTGTGTACCATACATAAGAAATGAACTGTAGATCTCCCTCCTTTCCCCTCTTTTAGCTTCCCAGATTCAGGGGTGTAATGTGTTGGAATTATATCTTTTTAATTCGCCCCTCTTTGGACTGAAGAGGGGTGAAGTGATAAGAATAGTTTCTCGTTTATTCAGGAATCAGGAAAGCAATGGGCAAGAGATTTTACTTTGGGACCCGATCCATGTGCACCGTGTTACCCTGAATATCTTACCTACAGCTGCTTGTCTCAAGGCAATAAACAGGTGAAGCGATCCAGTGCTGGTTGTGTGTGGTTTATTTGTCTTCTCTCTCCCTCTCTCTCTCTCGAACACAGGAGAGAAAAAAAACATTTTTAAATGGTTCTAAGGAGAGAAAAGAAAATTGAAAAAATCAGCGACATAGCACTCGACAACACCAAAAAAGACACAACTGATAACAATAATCTATCGTCTCGGATGTCACGAAGTCTTGTAGCACACTGTTTTAACTTTTCTGACAATAGTTATTTAGACAAGTCATCATCCTTTTGCTGTTCATATCTCATGCAGATGAATTTTGTGCCACTTTAGATCATTGGGTGCTAACCATCCTTGTGGTACTGTGCGGCCCATGGAATGTTCGTATCGTACAAATGGATCAATGCCGTGGTTGAATGGTTAAAATAACAAGATCCCATACATTTCATCAAATGTACAAACACTGCATTTGCAATCAAAATAATTTCAACACACAATGGTAAGTTCTACATTGCCAACAAAATAATAGAGAAACATTAACACATCGCAACACATTCCTTTCGCAACATTATATGGATCAACGTTGTCGGTTGTCATTGAATGGTTAAAATGACGAGAGCACTTTCACATGTAACTGTTAACATGGCAAGTATTTTCCATTAAGCGCGCAAACACCACATTTGCAACCAAAATCGTCTTGACTCAAAAGTATAATTTATTCATTGCAAACAAGCGAAGGAAAATCAGCAACAAATCGCGACACGTTCCTTTCCCTTCACAATCGTGACTAATTTTATTACCAGTTTCACGTATGTCAGATGAAATCAACAATGATCTATATTCCACGATGAAGGGATGAAGTCGAAGGCACAGTCGAACACATAGTTGAACCCAAAGGAGCCATTGCTGCTGAGTGGCTTCCCGTCGTTCACAAGGTAAGCGTCGCCATCTCTGCGAAACGCCAACGGGTCAACAAGAGTGCTGCTGCTGAAGCCATTGGCGTTGATGGTGAAGGTGCAGTTGTTGAGTATCAGCACCGAGAAAGTGACGTCCAACTCATTTGTGCAGGTTGCTGATGGCTGCTGCTTCTTCGGTGGGCAAGCTTCATCAAGATAATATTTATTCTTGGATGATTAGATTATCTTGATTCTCAAAAATCACTGCCTCGAATATGGATATCGAAATCACTGATTCTCTGGATGCATCACTATAAAATCTTCAATTAGATCTTCATATGCAACCTCCTTCAAAATATCATTTTCCAGTGCTATAGTAGCTAGTCCACTAAATCTTTCTTGTGTCATTGTAGAATGCATGTAGGATTTCAACAATTTTAGTTTTGAAAAACTTCTCTCTTCTAATGCCACAATCACTGGAATAATCAATAAAATTCTATATGCAATAGTGGCATTAGAGAAACAATCTAGTCATTTCAGAAAATTCAAAATATCAACCAGACCCATATTTTCCTTTGGAATAAAATCTTGGAGTAACTTTAACTCCATGTACAACTCATTGTTATCAATGTCAGAGTATTCACCACTCTTAAGAGTAGCCTCAAGAAAAAGCACAAGAAGATTTCAAGCTGTTATCATCCAATGAGTGCAATGCATGGGTGGTAAATAAAAAACCAAAAGTTCTTTCATATGCTTTATATCGTTCAAACCTCCTTGTAAGTGAAGCAATAGCTTGATCAACCACATGTATGAAGTATTTTATCCTAAATGCATCTTGTGCAGAATGTGAAGCAATCAACACATCATCTGGGTTTTCATGAAAATGTTTCTTTCTTTTAATTTCATGCTTTTTCTGAAATGTCGGTCTATCCATTTCAAGTGCAATTTCTATTGCTATTTCCAATGCATTAGAAAAACTGGTTTCTCTATACCCATTGACAAAAGTTATCAGCCCCAACACTTCCTCAATATCAACATCAATAAGCATATCCTTCGCTTGTAGGTTGTTGCTGACCAAATTTACTGCATACAATATTTCATACCAAATGGTTATTACTACTAAAAACTCAAAATCACCTAGTTCATTATTCGCTAAAGATTTAGCTTCATTGGCAGTGCTTCTCAAATTTCAAAAATCTGAAACCTTATGGCTTTAATGCTATCTATGCGACTTTCCCAATGAGTAGATGACAATGACTTGACAGTAAATCCTGTTATATTATCTTTCAATATCTGCCACTTTTTAGTTGAATTAGCAAATATTGTGTAGATGTGTTCTATCATTCCAAAGAATTCCTTAGCTTTATTGTCAGAACCGTCAAATCGCACTTGGCTTAATCAATAGTGCTGACTGTCCATAAAGATAAGAGCTACCACACAACTGTCATTTGACGTGTTGAGTGCTAACACTCATCTAAAGACATCCATTGCAACCACTATTTGGTTAAAACAAGAGCAATTCTGATAGTACTGATATACCATTTACAACAAAGCCTAAGATCACAACATATACCATTTACAACATAGTTTCATCACCAGATATGAATAGAGTGTAAATCTTTAACTTATATTACATACCGTGTTCACCATACTAGTTTCTACTTAATATTAGAGTTTTCATACGCATTGAAAAGTGTTAAAAAAAATAAAAGATCAGTGACACCATTGCCCAAAAGGCACCATCGGGATCAGCTTAGACAGACATCCTCTACTCCTGCTCATCGCTGGCATCGACATGATAGAAATATCCATACACTAGTTCATCGTTACCTGCAACAACTTAAGGGTAATATCCTGAGTACGAATGTACTTGCAAGACTTACACAATATAGGTATATATTATCCACAACTCCAAGGATAATGCATTTGGATCAATAGTAAGGAATAAGGCCACAAGTTAAGTTAATTCACTGAAAAAACACTTTAACCAATATAATGACATGAACAACTAATATTGATTGACAATAATCAAAACCTCCAAGAAGGTAAACTTGCTCAACTCAACTAAGCATCAGCAGATGCTTTTCCTAAAAGTCCACATACTTTCCATCCCACAAACTGAATGAAACTCTACGATTGATGTCCAATGGACATTAAGTATACTCATGATTGAGAGTGCGGCAATTTGAATTGATTTTACACCCTGCAAGGGAGTACTTCTTTATCCACACGACACGTGAGCATTCGGCTTGTGCAACCAGTCATAGCTACATAATGGGTACCTATTGATGCGTGTTTGTCCGATCTTCCGAAGGTAATATGATGTCAATTAGTGGAGTTTCGACATTAATGATTCAAAGGCTCCGATCAAAACAGATCAAGAACCCTCGCAACAACTACACCACTACTCTGTGGTTATCAACCGTGCCAAGACGCGATTGACCTTACCAAGAAGGTTTTTCCTACAAGCGAATCGAGAACACAAGCAAGAATAGGTAGATCCAATCTGAATATTGCTAATTATCAATGAAACACTCGAGTTTGGGGTTCAACAAACAGATAAACGGTGAAACTGTATTAAACAGATTAATCTAAGCTAAACCCAAGCCTAAACTATGACAGCTACTGTGAATATATAGGGGGGGCGTGAGGAGGTCGACCTAGGGTTGTGCAACCGTGGAGAGAGGTGTGCACAACCTGGACTCCGACTCTGACATGATTACAAAACCCGACAGGGTTCAAAACAGTGATGCAACACCTTATTCCTTTGACTCTGACTAAACTACAAGGAATATTTGGTCAAGCTCATATCCATTGGAAAGAGCTCGTTGTAAGCTTTCTAGAATGTCCAAGATTATCTAAAATGGACTTCGTATGAGAGAGTTATGTCCGTTTTACTGACATGCTGTCCTGGAACTCGACTTCGACCACGACCACGACCACGACTAGAGTTCAGCCTTGAGTCCAAGTAGACTTGGCCTTCGAGGAGTGACGTTCGAGTGAGGTTGTGGTTCTTCTCCCACGTTTCTATACAATAAAACATCACAAGAATTTAGTAGCAATCGATCCAAGGAAACATGAACAGCAAGGAACGAGTTTACTTAGTGGTCTAATTGTCGTACATGTGCTCTTGAAATTTGACCTTGTATGATTTGAGGATTATTGGTGGTATTGATCGTATCCGAAGGAGCCATGGGCTCATCATCCTCCCCCTCTTAAATTGGAGCCGTCCTCGACTCAAGCTCATCTTCTTCTCCAAAATATGGCTTCAAATCTGAAATGTTAAACATGGGACTAACCCCAAAACTGTAGGTAGGTCCAGTTTATATGCCTTGTCATTGATTTTTCTCAATTATATTAAATGATCCATCAACTCTAGACATCAACTTTTATTTTGTTAGTTCTGAAAACCTATCCTTCCTCAAATGCAACCAAACTAAATCACCCGGTTCAAATTTTATTTTCTTCCTACCTTTACTTTCAGCAATCTTATACTTTTGAGTTATGCTCTCTATATTATTTTTAGTTATGTCATGCAACTTAAGAATAAACTCAACACGTTTCTTAGCATCTAAATTAAGTCTTTCAAAAATAGGCAAAGGTAGTAAATCAATAGGAGCATAGGAATTAAATCCATACACTATTTGGAACGGACTTACCATGACGGCGGAGTGTACCGACCTGTTGTAAGAAAATTCAATATGTGGTAAACACTCTTCTCACATCCTCAAATTCTTCTTTAGAACTGCCCGCAACATGGTCGATAATGTGCGGTTGACGACCTCTGTTTGACCATCAGTTTGGGGATGACAAGTAGTAGAAAATATCAGCTTTATCTCTAATTTATTCCAAAGTTATCTTCAAAAGTGACTCAAAAACTTTATGTCACAACCCGAGACGATAGTATTAGGCACTCCATGTAGTCGAACGATTTCCCTGAAAAACAAATTAGCTATGTTTGTAGCATTATCGCTCTTGTGATAAGGTATAAAATGTGTCATTTTAGATAATCGATCCACAACTACAAATATACTATCCCTCCCCCTCATTGTCTTAGGCAATCCTAAAACAAAATCTATGAAAATATCCTCCCAGGGTACACTAGGAACAAGAAAAGACATGTAAAGGTCATGTGGATTTAAGCGAGACTTAGCTTTATTGCAAGTGGTGCAACGTGTCACGTAGCGCTTGACGTCACGTCTCATATTTGGTCAAAAAAAATGAGCAGCCAACACATCTTCAGTCTTCTTTGCTCCAAAATGTGCCATCAATCCTCCTGCATGCGCCTCCTGCAATAACAAAAGATGAACAGAGCTAGCTGTAATGCATAGCTTGTTAGCACGATAGAGCAATCGTCATTCAACACATATTTATTCCATGCTTTCCCTTCTGTACAATTTTCAAACACTTCTTTAAAGTCTAAATCAGCAACATATAAGTCTTTAATGGTCTCTAAACCAAAAATCTTATGATCAAGTTGAATAACATGGTATAACGCCTAGAAAGCGTATCAGCAATTACATTGTTTTTTCCTTTCTTATATTTTATGACATATGGAAACGACTCAATAAATTCTATCCATTTAGCATGTCGTTTATTCAGTTTAGTTTGACTTCTAATATATTTCAGCGATTCATGATCAAAATGTATAACAAATTTTTTGGGCCATAGATAATATTGCCAATTTTCAAGAACACGAACTAAAGCATACAATTCTTTATCATAAGTGGAATAATTCAGATTTTCATCCACTTAATTTCTCGCTAAAATAAGCAACATGTTTACCTTCTTGAATTAGCACACCTCCAATTCTAATCCCACTAACATCATATTCTAGTTCAAAGGTCCTACCAAAATCAGGGAGTTAGAGCAATAGAGCATGGGTAAGTTTCTCTTTCAACAATTTGAATGCTTTTTCTTATGCAGGTCCCTATTTAAAAATTACTCATTTCTTTGTCAACTCGTTTAATGGAGCAGCAATGGTGCTGAAATCTCGCACAAATCATCAATAGAAACCCGCAAGATCATGAAAGCTTCTTACTTGAGTAACAGTCTCAGGGGTCGGCCAGCTCTTTATGGCTTGATTTTTGCTTCATCCACATCTATTCCCTGTGGAGTAACAACATAGTTAAGAAAAGAAACTCAATCCGTGCAAAAGGTGCACATTTCGAGGTTACCGAACAAACGTGCATCTCTCAAAGCATTAAAAACAATACGTAAATGATCAAAGTGTTGTTCTTGTGACTTACTGTAAATCAAGATATCATGAAAATAAACCATCACAAATTTTCCAATGAAAGCACGTAAAATTTCGTTCATCAATCACATGAAAGTACTAGGTGCATTAGTTAACCCAAAAGGCATTACTAACCACTCATACAAACCAAACTTAGTTTTAAATACAGTCTTCCATTCATCTCCAAGTTTCGTTCTAATTTGGTGGTCTCCGCTTCGCAAGTTAATTTTAGTGAAAATTATAGAACAACTCAATTCATCAAGCATGTCATCTAACCTAGGGATAGGGTGACGATATCTGATGCTAATATATTATTGATGGCTCTACAATCAACACACATATGCCAACTACCATCTTTCTTAGAAACGAAAAGAATGGGAACAACATAAGGGCTAAGATTTTCTCGTACATACCTGCGGTCCAAAAGGTCTTGGACTTGTCGCTGAATTTTCTTAGTCTCTTCCGGGTTGGTCCTATATGCAGCACGGTTTGACAAAGTTGCTCCCGGAATCAAATCAATTTGATGCTCAATCCCTCGAATAGGTGGTAATCCGGGGGTATCTCAGCTGGAAATACATCCACAAACTACTGCAAAAGGTTAGCAACAGCAGGAGGCTAATTCATTTGGGTAACGGCTAATTCATGGGGTTGAGGCTATAAATACCCCTCCAACTCGGTCATGTGATGGAGCTAGAGTGTGCCAGAATACAAAGAAAAATAGAGACACTTGAGAAGACATCCAAACCACCAAAGTGCTAAAAGTGATCATCTAAGGCATTAGCACATATATTAGGGAGTGATTAGTGCTATTAGGCATAGAGAGAGTATTACTAGGTGATTGCTACCTAGAGAGTGGATTAAGGAGTGATCCAAGCTTGTACCAAGTGGTACATCAATGCCTTATAGTCTTGGTGACTCGCCGACAACTTGAGCTGGAGTTGCTCAAGCTTATTGACCCCCCCCCCCAATTGGTGTGGAGCAGCAGCAAGACACGTGCACAGGGACGCGGAGACCCTTGCCTTGTGGCTCAAGCTTTGAACTGATCACGGCGGTAAGCAACCGGAAGAGAGGCTAGTGATGGGGCCTAGCTTTAGTGGTTTGGTGGCTCATATGGTTTAAGGCCTTGCCTTGGTGGCTTGGTGGCTTAAGAGCCGTGACTAAATACCGTTCAGGAGCATATCCTTGGTGGTGCTCCAACATGGACTAAGGGTAATATTTATGCCATCGATATCACTGGATAAAAATCACTTGTGCTGAGTTTTCTCTCTACCTTATTTACGTTTCCAGATTTACATACTTGCAATTACTTTGCTAGAGTAGGTTGCAATCCTTTTAATGGTAGAGTAGGCACACTAGATAAACCTAGAGCGTATTTAGATAGAAATTAAGATAGGTTTATCTTGTGATGTTTTTGAAGTCATTAGTTTCTAAGTATCCTAATTCAATCCTCCCTCTTAGGATGTCATCAATCCTTTCAATTGATATCAGAGTCTAATGCTCTTGATAAAGTTTAACCCCTAGAGTTGTGACAATGTCCAAAGTTGGGATGGATACCCATAGCACTCTACATTTTGGCGGCACTAATTTCCCCCATTGGAAAATTGTAATGGTTTATTATTTTCAAGCTAAAGGTTTAGATGTTCGGAGAGTCACCAAGGAAAGGATGAAATCTCATATCACTAACAAGGAGAGGCAATTAGATGCATTGGCGAAGTGTATCCTTTTATCATCTTTAAATATTTATGCATTTAATTGTATTTATTCTCTCACCAATGCACATGATATTAGGACTAGTCTCATTAAAATACATGAAGGCACAAAGGATGTGCGTAATAAAAAATATCATGTGCTAGTCGTTAAGTTCAATGGCATCAAACAACTATCCTATGAAAATACTAATGACATGTACTCACATTTAAATACTCTTGTTAATGAGATCAATAGGGTAGGTTTGAGACAAATTGACGATGATCAAGAGGTGAGAAGAATATTTCAAACTCTTCTTCCAAAGTACAAGTTGATAGTCTCCATCATCTACGATAACGATGACATCAAGAGGATGACTCTAAGTCAAGTGCTTAGCAAGATCACCGTCAATGAGATGACCATGAATATGAGGGTGGAAGCCTCTTTCTCATCTGACGCCAAGAATCTTAGCTCTCACAAATAAGTAACACCATGCCCACACATGAAGGTAAAGATGAGGAGGCAAGAGCAAGAGTCAAGCTCAAGCAAAGATGATAAAGATGAAGATGAAAATGATAAAAGCACCTCGAGTGATGAAGAGGTGGATCCCAAAGTCGCCAAGCTCATCTCTCAAGTGGAGAAGAACATCAAGAAGATCAATGCTAAGATTGATCACCGAATCTCCATAAAGACTTGGTCAAAATAATTAGTCACATCAAGAAGGACAAGAAGATCAAGAGCAAGAAGGAGACAAGATGAAGAGCCAAAATATTTGCAAGCATGGGAATATGCGTGAGTGAAGATGAAGATTCAAGCTCAAGTGACAAGAGCTTCACCACCCACTCCTCCAAGAGAAGCTCTTCCTCAAGGTCATCATCACGCAAATCGTCATCACACAAGTGCCTTATGGCAAAAGGTATGGAAAACAATGTAATTGATAATGAATCCGATGAGGATTCCCCCTCTCAACGGAAACTTCTTGATTTGATCAATGAGCAACAAAGGACCCTTAAAATAATCTAAAGAACTTAAGAAATTCAATACCCTCAATGGCATTCATGCTACCTTTATTTCTAATTAAGAGTAATTATTGAGCAAATTCAATTTACTAAACAAGGAGCGTGAAGAGCTTACGGTAAAATTTAAGTGCATTAGATCTCAAACTAAGGTCCATTTAAAGTAATCTACCTCTCTATTTAATTTCAACCCTAAGGTATATGTTTTTAATTCTTGCTAAGATTTAATTGATATATCATGCTCACCCCTTTGTAATGAGAAATACATTGAGAATATTTTTCTAGAACCATCTAATGACCTTATTGCACAAGAAAATGATGAGCTCAAATAAGAAGTGAAGAAACTCAAGAAGGACTTGGAAAAATTAAAGGGCAAGAATCTTGTCCAATCTCCACAAGATAATCGTACAACTATAGTGAATAAACTTATGGAGGGGTCCACTGTGACATGCTTTAAGTATAATCAAGAATGCTACAAGTCCTTCCAATGCAAGCAAGTCAAGAAGGAGACAAAGGATAAGAAAAAATCAATGAACCTCTCCAATAAGACCTACAACCTCTATACTAAGCCTAACTATAAGAACAAGACCAAGAGCAATCACTACAAGCTCAAGAAGAAGAAAAATAGAAGGTGGTTGCGCTTATGGTTGGGCGAAAGATCCGAGGGTGGAATCAACCTATTTGGGTGCTCAAGGAAGTCATAACCAACATTAAAGGGTCCCAATCTGTTTGGGTTCCAAAGAAGTGTTAAAGTCTGAGGCGGCTATGAGGATTTAGAGACTTGGCTCACAAGATGAAGTGAAGATTCAATCAAAGAAGCCTAGTATACAAGATTGGGTCTGCAATGAAGATCATGATCATATATACCCAAATCCCTGTCCAAAGGTAAAAGATGTAAATGGTAGCTAGATCTTTATTCATGCATTTTGTTTTGCATCTAGAATATTTGCCTTGATTGAGATTTCATGTGCATATTTCAATTTATTGCAATGCTTAGTGTAGGTTTTTCATATTGTAGGTTGCTTGTGTTTCTCTCTTTCTTATGAGAAACCTATATGGTTTATTAATTGTAGGTTTCTTATACAACACTAGTTTTTCAATTGGTATCTTTTATGTACTATAGATCAATAGGGTACCCTCCCCATTGTTATGAATAACAAGTACATATCTGTCACAAGTATTCAACAGTTATATGCACATATTTAGAGGGAGTATATCATATGGGTTGTGATTTTAAGACTAACATATGTTTCAAATAATATCTTTTGTAGTCTCATGGAGTGATCAACAAGTCCCTAGAGATATGTAGTGTTTAAAGGCTTTAATTGGTACCTTAGTGGCTCAAGCTTGTTAGCCCTCTGACTTGGTGTGAAGCGGCTGTAAGACACGTGTGCAGAGATATAGAGACCCTTACCTTAGTGGCTCAAGCTCCGAAGTGATCACAGCGGTAAGTGACCAGAAGAGAGGCTAGTGGTGAGACCATACCTTGGTGGCTTGGTGGCTCATTGTACTTGAGATCTTGTCTTGGTGACTTGGTAGCTCAAGAGCCGTGACCGGAAGAGACTTGGTGACCGGAAGCATATCCTTTGTGTAGCTCAAACATGGATTAGGGGTGGTATTCATTCCATCGATACCACAGGATAAAAATCTCTTGTGCCAAGTTTTACTCTCTATCTTGTTTACGTTTTCGCATTTATATACTTACAATTTATCTTGCTAGAGTAGGTTGCAATCGTCTTAAGCGGTAGAGTAGATACACTAGATAAACCTAAAGCATATTTAGATAGCAATTGATATAGGTTTATCTTGTGAAGTTTTTGGAGCCAACTTGGTTTGATTTCTAAGTGTCCTAACACCCCCTCTCTTAGGACGTCACTGTTTCTCACAATTGGTATCAGAGCTTCATACTCTTGATAGGCTTAATATCCTAGAGTTGTGAAATCTAAGGTTGGGATGGATACCTATAGTGCACCACTTTTCGATGGTATTAATTTCACCAATTGGAAAATTCTAATGGTTTTTTATTTTCAAACTAAAGGTTTAGATGTTCGAAAGTCACCAAGGAAGGGATGAAATCTCCTATCACTAACAAGGAGAGGCAATTAGATGTATTGGCAAAGTGTATTCTTTTATCATTTTTAAATATTGATGCATTTAATTGTGTTTATTCTCTTACTAATGCACATGATATTTGGAATAGTCTCATTGAAATACATGAAGGCACAAAGGATATGCGTAATGAAAAATAGCATGTGCTTGTTACTAAGTTCAATAGTATCAAACAATTTAACCATGAAAATATTAATGACATGTACTCATGTTTGAATATTCTTGTCAATGAGATCAATGGGCTAGGTTTGATGCCAATTGACGATGATCAAGTGGTAAGAAGAATACTTTAAGCTCTTCTTTCTAAGTATAAATTGATAGTTTCCATCATCTATGACAACAATGACATCAAGAGGATGACTTCAAGTCAAGTACTCAGTAAGATCATCGCCCAGTAGATGACCATGAACATGGGGTCAAAGCCTCTTCCTTATCTGATACCAAGAACCATGCTCTCACAAATTAGTAAGCACCATGCTCACACATGAAAGCTAAAATGAGGAGGCAAGAACAAGAATTAAGCTCAAGCGAAGATAATACAGATGAAGATGAAGATGAAGAAAGCAATGAAGATGATGAGCAAAGCACATCAAGTGATAATAAAATGAATCCCAAAGTCACCAAGTTCATCTCTCAAGTGGAGAAGAACATAAAAAAGATCAATGCCAAGATTGATCAATAAATCTCCATAAAATACTTGGTCGAAACTATTGATCGCATGAACAAGGAGAAGAAAACCAAGAGCAAGAGGGAGATAAGGAGAAGAGCCAAAGTATTTACAAGTATGGGAAGACGAGTGGGTGAAGATTAAGATTCAAGTTCAAGTGATGAGTGCTTCGTCACCCACTCCTCTAAGAGAAACTCTTTCTCATGGTTGTCATCACGCAAGCCATCATGACACAAGTGTCTTATGGCCAAAGGTATGGAAAGTAAATAAGTGGTAATAAATCTGATGAGAATTCTCCTTCCTATAATGAACTTCTTTATTTGATCAATGAGCAACAAAAGGTCCTTAAGAAACAATCAAAAGAGCTTAAGAAATTCAATGCACTTAATGACATTCATGCTACCTTTGTTTCTAATTATAAATAATTATTGAGCAAATTCAATATAAGGCCCTGTTACAACAATCTACCTCTCTATTTAATTTCAATCCTAAGATAGATGTTTGCACTTCTTGTGATGATTTAATTGGTTTATCTATCTCACCCCTTTGCAATGAGATATATATTGAGAATATTCTTGTAGAACCATCTAATGAACTTATTGCACAATTAAATGATGAACTCAAGCAAGAAGTGAAAAAACTCAAGAAGGACTTGGCAAGATTAAAGGGCAAGAACCATATACAACTTCATCAAGATAACCGTGCAACCATGGTGAAGAACCTTGCGGAGGGGTCCACCGTGACATGCTTCAAATGTCATCAAGAAGATCACAAGTCCTATCAATACAAGCAAGTCAAAAAAGAGACAACGAGAAGATTAAAGCAACAAACCTCTTAAATAAAACCTACTTCTACATCAAGCCCAACTACAAAAATAAGATCAAGATCAACCACTACAAGCTTAAAAAAAAGAGAAAATAGCAAGGTGGTTGCACATATAGTTGAGAGAAAGAATTAAGAGTGGAACCAACCTATTTGGGTTCCCAAGGAAGTCATCACTAATATGAAGGGGCCTAAGTCGGTTTGGGTTCCAAAGAAGACTTGAAGTCCGAGGCGACTATGAAGATTTGGAGACTTGGCTCATAAAATGAAGCGAAGGTTTAAGGAAAGAAGTCAAGTGTATAAGATTGAGCACTTTGATGAAGATCATGATCATCATATATCCAAATTCTCATTCAAATATTAAAAAAAGGTAATAAAGCTAGATGCAAAATCTTTCAATTGTTGTAGCTTATTTGCCTTGTCTAGGATTGCATATACATATTTTAATTTATTGCAATGCCTAGTGTGGGTTTTCATATGGTACGTTGCTTGTATTTCTCTCTTTCTTATGAGCAATCTACATGGTTTATTAGTTGTAGGTTATTTTTATGGCATTAGTTTTATAATTGGTATCTTTCATGTGCCATGATTCAATCTATATGATAAATCTCCATTATTATAAAAAAACAAGTGTATATATCTCATAAGTATTCGGCATTTGTATGCACATATTTAGGGGGAGTATATCCTATGGGTTGTAATATTGAGACTAACATGTGTTGCTAGATATAGCTTTTATAGTCTCATAAAGAAATCAACACGCCCTTAGAGGTATACAATGCTTAAATACTTCAATTGGTATCATTGTCAATTCATTTCTACATTTAAGCTACCTCCATACATGATATTGTCGGTGTATCAGGAACTAGGGGTCCCTGAGTCCCGAGACCGGGCCAGCCATCCGCCACGCGTCACCATCCCGCGAGGTCCGCCCTGCAAGATAAGAAGAAGCTAAGTCCCGGGAGAAGGTGCTCGGGGCCGCCGCCTCTGGTTCCCGAGCACCCCAGTTCCCCGATGATCCGTAGAGTCCAAGTACCGGGAAGGAAGTGCTCGGAAGGGTCCTCGCCTACCCCCGAGTACTGTAGTCCCCCGATGACCCAAACAGCCAAGTGCTCGGGAGAGAGTACCCGGGGTTGCACGTGGCAGCCCCCGAGGACTCGGTTCCCCGAAGGTCTCCCCCAAGTGCTCGGGAGAGAGTACCCGGGGCTGCACGTGGCAGCCCCCGAGGACTCGGTTCCCCGAAGGTCTCCCCCAAGTGCTCGGGAGAGAGTGCTCGGGGTTGCACGTGGCAGCCCCCGAGGACTCGGTTCCCCGAAGGTCTCACCCAAGTGATCGGGAGAGAGTGCTCGGGGCTGCACGTGGCAGCCCCCGAGGACTCGGTTCCCCGAAGGTCTCACCGGAGTGCTCGGGGCTGCACGTGGCAGCCCCCGAGGACTCGGTTCCCCGAAGGTTCGCGCAAGATCGTTCGACGATCCGAAGGGTCCCATCATCGGGGTGTCAGCCAGTCAAAGGCCCGAATGCTGCATTTAATAGGCACGCGCGGCCTGACATCCTGACATTCTCAGCTACCCACGCCCTAGTGTCAGACCCTGCCATGCTCTGGCAGGGGGAGGCGTGGGTCCATTAAATGCACGGGTCCCGTCCCGTTTCACCCGGGTGCCTCGGGATAACGTTGCCAAAATCGAAGCGCTCCGCTTGCCACCCTGCCCTGACAGAAGAACAAGACAGGGTGGGCGCACCGGGCACCTCTGCGGCTGCCCGGTGGGCCCTCTTAATGGCGCCGGAGGACCTCCACAGTGGCGGGTGGTCGGGTGCACGCCGCAATTTTCCACCGCCCTTGTCACTTCGCCAAGACGGAATGATGACGCCTTTCTCCGTGGCGCCTTGGCACTCGCGCCCCCTCTTTCCCATTCGGGATAAGTCAAGGTCGGCGCGCCTATAAAAGGAAAGGATGGAGAACACATAAAGACATTCCGCCTCAGATCCGGAAGCTCTCTGAAGACAGACCGAAAAACACCGCGAAGAAAACCCCCGACAACCCTCAAGAAGCACCCGAAGCCCAGATCAAAAGACGAAGAACATCACAAACAAGCTCAAGCCAAGCTAGAACACGAGAGCCTCAAGCTCTCTGTAGACAGCTCACCCCTGTAACCAGATACATCCTTGAAGAATTCCCTTCAAGGAAAGATATAGCACTCACACATGAGTAGGGTGTTACGCCTCCGTGCAGCCCGAACCTGTCTAAACCCCAGTGCACCCATCTTTCTTGCACTAGGTCGATCATCTCCCACCACCAGCCACTGCATTTATTTCCGTTCCCGTTTATTTCCCAGACAAACTCGTTCAGGATCATCCCTCCGGCCGAATCTCTAAAAAGGGGTCTCTCGGGATCCCTGCGACAGGAGTTCATCCTCCGACAGATATGATTTAAACTTTCTACATCTACTTATTGTCCAAATGTGCATATATTGCTATATTCCTACAAGTGGTATTTACAAGTGGATCTCATTATATATATGCACATATATAGGGAGAGTTTAGATTATATCATGTGACTTTCATGAATTATAATCCCTGGTTGTCTTTTTCAATTGATAGTAATGTGTTCTATTATTACAATTAATATATCTTTTCAATTGGTATCATTTCATTAAATCATGATTTATGAAGCTCTCTTTTCTATGCTCTAACGTTTTTTCTCGAGTTCAATATTTGTTTGTAGCCCATTTTTAGATTGTTGACAAAGGAGGAGACATTTGATGACCAAAGCAAGAAACGCAATACAAGATATTTAGAAATACTGAAGTTGATAAAGGGGGAGAAGAAGAAGATACAAGAAGCAATATGAGGCACCTAGGTTGACAAAGAGGGAGAAGTTCTTGCATGAGTCGATCAAGGGAGACAATGGTAATGGAGAAAGAGGAACCACAACAAAAGGGACTAAATGGTAACAACATACATCTAAGTAATGTGGTAGGGTTTCGTGCTCTTTATGATTCGTATCATTTATTAGTTGCCATTTGTTTTAGTTGTGTTGTCATCAATCACCAAAAAAGAAGAGATTGTAGTGAAAATAGCCCTATTAGGTTATGATTGTAATTTTAGTGATTAATGACAACATAGTCATTGAGACTAATATGTTTTATGAATACAATACCTCAAGAAGTCACCACAGCTGAGACAAAGTTTGATTGAATTAAAAAAGTCTCAGAAAGATTTGCTCCACCGGAAGGTCCGGTGCAGAGGAGTCTGCACTCATCGAAGCATTATGTCCAGAGTCTGATAGCCTCACTAGATGGTTCGGTGCTCTGTGTGTTGAACTCACTAAAGTATTTCTGACAAAGAGAGAGAAGGTTGAGGACCTCACTGGATAGTCTGGCGATCTGCATTAGGTAACACCAGAGTATTTCTTGCAGAGAAGAATGCAAGTGCAGAAGACTAAAGATTAACCCACCGGAAGGTCCGATGCTTGGTTTGTACACACCGGAATATAACACCAAAGCATATCTTGCAGAAAAGAATGCAAGTGTTGAAGAATGAAGATCAACTTACTGGATAATCTGATGATCACAAAGATAGTTACACTGGAGCATTTCTAAGAAAAGAAAAGAAGATTTTACTCACTAGATAATCCGATATGAATGGAATGAACACCGGATGAATGCATCGGAGCATTTTACACTAAGATGTTGCAAATGCTCGGATGACTCAAGATAACTCACCGGAAAGTCCGGTGATGGATTTAAGGGCACACTGGAGTGCCCTGTGTTCACAGAGGCATTGAATGGAGTTCCAACAGCTAGTTTCTGAGTCTGTACACACCAGTTGATCTGGTGTTAGTACTACTGTTCTCACCGGATCATCTGGTGTTAACAGCTTTTCTCAACCATTAGTAAAACAACTATTTGATGGGTTTGAGGCTATAAATACCCCTCCACTCAGTCATTTGAAGATGTGGCATGCTGCTGGAGTTTAGAGGAAGCTATACACTTGAGAAGACATCGAAGCCACAAAGTTGTTAAAGTGATCATCCAAGGCGATTAAGCACAAGATTAGAGAGTATTTAGTGCTTATCGGTCTAGAGTGAGTTGTAGCTCAGCTTAAAGAAGGTATCAAGGAGTGATCCTAGCTTGTATCGAGTGGCAAGTCAGCATCTTGGAGTCTTGATGGCTCGCCAGTATCTTGGGCCATGGTGGCTCAAGCTTGTTGATCCCCCGACTTGGTGTGGAGCGGCTGCAAGATGTGTGTACGAGGACACGGAGACTTTTACCTTGGTGGCTTAAGTTTTGAAGTGATCACAGCGTCAAGTGACCAAAAGAGAGGCTAATGGTGAGACTTCGCCTTGGTGGCTTTGTGGCTCATCATGCTTGAGATCTTGTCTTGGTGACTTGGTAGCTCAAGGACTGTGATCAGAAGAGACTTGACGATCGAGAGTATATCCTTTGTAGAGCTCCAACATGGATTAGAGGTGGTGTTGGAGAATGGTCTCACAGGCCCCTTCAGATGGTGAGTCAAAGTCCACTGGTGGCCGTACATTGAAGAATAATACAGTTGTATTTTAGGAAGTGCAGGCGAAGCCTCTAGCGGGCCTTCGGATGGAGACTGAAGGTCGACTCGTAGCGTCAAGTATCAACGCAGGTGAAGCCTCTGGCGGGCCTTCGGACGAAGACCGAAAGTCGACCTATGATGCCAAGTAATAGCGCAGGCGAAGTCTCTTGCGAGATTTCGGACAGAGACCGAAGGGTGACTCGGGACGTAGCGTCAAGGCTGGTCGAAGGTGCCCTGAAGGCCCGTTTGCGACTGGCCTTATGGGGGCTCGGACATGTCCATCGAAGCCCATGTAGCGGTCTGGGTATAATTGCAAATGTGCAAATGTACTTAATGATACCAAAATACCCCCGAATATACCGGGAATGTGGTAGTTAGGGGGTAATGCTGTAAATTATGGCGTGGAGTGGTTGAGTACGGGCTATAATTAGGTTGGCACTGTAACTGATGCGACACATGAATGAGACTACACATCTTCCCATAAACACGTGTTGCATCTCGCCGCCTTCGGCTCTCTCTCTTGGCCGAAGACTTCCCCTGATTTGGTGACTTAGCAACCAACCGATGGCATTCATGCCATTGATACTACGAGATAAAATTCCTTTGTACCGAGTTTTCTTTCTACCTTATTTACGTTTCCACATTTACATATTTGCAATTTAGCTTGCTATGGTAGATCGTAATCCTCTTAAACGGTAGAGTAGATACACTAGATAAACTTAGCACATTTAGATAGAAATTGATATAGATTTTATCTTTAAAGTTTTTGAAGCCAATTTAATTTAGTTTCTAAGTGTTCTAATTCAACCCTCATTATTCCTCACACTTATGAATTTGCATAGAACAATATTTTATTAGATTGGAACATGCACAAGGAGCAACACAGTGGGGTGGGTGACACCTAGGGATGTCAACGGGGCCCCGATCCCCGTTCCCTGACGGGGAATTCTCCTATTAGGGGATGGAGATGGGGTCAATTTTCCTCTCGCAGAGGGGGTTTAATGGGGGAAAATTCTCCCCCGTCGGGTATGGCGGGGGCGGGGACGGTTCCCTGTCCCCCGTCCTCGCTTTCCCGCGGGAATAATTCCTCAAAATATTTAAACTCTCCATGGCCTATATATGCAAGAAACGGCTCAACTAAAGCCCAACCCACCAAAGCCTGTCAGCCAGCAGGCCCTTCATCGTGCTAGTGTAGCGGGGACGGGGAACCCGTCGGGTATATTTCCCCGCGCGGGGACGGTGATGGGAGAATTTTCTCCCCCGCGAGCGGGGACGGGGACGGGGAAATTTTCCCCCAATCGGGGCGGGGATGGTTACCCATTCCCTGCGGGGAATTTCCTCGTTGACATCCCTAGTGACACCGTAGTGCAGGGGAGGTGGGCACAAACTTGACGGTAAGATGTCAAGTAAAGATGATGGTGTATCGGGATCCCATTACACTGGGTTAAGACTTACGAGCAATATTAGACTCTCTATGTAGAACTTAATTAGAGATGGGTTGAACTAAACAAGTAACATCACAATCAATTACCCCTTAATCAGGCCACGTTACAATAATCATAACCAAACACCACCTAATAAACTTGCTGGAGTTGAAGTTGAAACTTCAAATGTCTTTTGAAACTTCTACTTTGAAAATCTGAGACATGCTAAAGCTCGATTGGAAACCTGTACGGAAATTGCAAACTGTTTTCCTAAAACCAGTGAGCAAGATACATGCTTAGAATAATTTGATGACCTTCCTCGCAAAGAAAAAAAAATTCCATGACATTAGGTACATTTTATTTTACTCATGTTTATAGACACAGATTATGGAGTACAAAATGCAAATGCACTCGTGGATCCAAATGCTGACTCTACTGTCTACTCTGCAGGTTGTTATTCAAAAACCACGGGCCTTAAAAAAAAGGAAAACCGGTACGGGAAACCAAAAAAAGGGCTCTTGTGGGTGGGTCCGAGTTGTAAGCCTCTCCCAACCGCCTTGGCTCGTCGATGGAGTCCAACCCGAACACGGCGACGACGACAAAAGGACAAGAAAATAGCCTCTTCTTCCTCTCTCTCCCCATCGCCCAAATTGGATTCCCCTCTCGCGCTCCCGTCGCAAGCAACGACCAGGTACGAATTCCTCCCCCGTACTCGCGATTTCCTCAGATTCATCTTCCCCGCTCCCCCGATCGCCAGCTTTCCCGCTGCCGAACCGCGGATTTTGGCCTCAGATTTCGCGACTCTTGGCCGTGAGTTAGCCGGGGTTCAGGGAGATCCGCCGATTCGTGGCTTGTCGTTCGGGGGTGCGGGTGCAGACGTTCTTCGTCCCCGCTTGGTTTTTGCTGAGCGGGGGATTAGGGTTTGCGCGGGTCTCACCCCGAAGAGTGTTGCGGCGAGATTGGATTGCTTTTTAGTGTGATGTTTGATTCCGTTGGTAATTGAAGTGCACGTAGTATTGTTGCAGGTGGCGAAACCCATGTGCGTTTGATGGATGATGACTGTTCCGATGGATAGTGCTACTGCAGCCCCGTCCTCGCGGGACCTCGCGGAGCGCCTCTTCAAGAAGGTGAAGCCCTTTATTTTTGTGTGGCTCTTTACATGTTACAGCTCATACTACTTCTGATGGTATGCTCGCCATAGTCGGCTTTATGGTCTATTGTCCTGCCTTTTCTGCCAATTGCGGATGGATCATCTGCTTGTTTGTGTTGTTTGTCGTGTTCTGTAGATGCTGAAGTAGTAATTGGGCCAGTTTGTGTATTCGATAGGCTCATCAATTTGAATAATAGATGGATTACTTTGAGTGTTGGAGCACTTACTGTTTAATTTTTTTTAAAGCAAAGAAAAACACACTGATTTAGTGATCTCCCTGGATGTAAATACTCATAAGTCAATGCTTTGCATTATTTTGAGTTTGAGCTTCCCATGTCGTAAGGAGATCCAATAAATAGTTCAGTCCATACGAGGCATTAAGACAAATTGATGACACTTCAATGTTATTGTGCAGAATGGCGAACTCGAAAATCAGCTCCGGAAGTCTGTGCAGTCCAAAGTTCCATCAGATCCCAACATATGGATTCAGATGCGTGACAACTTTGAGAAGATAATTGTGGCAGATCATGATTTCTCTGAACAGCAGGAGATAGAGTATCATCTCTGGCAGTTGCACTACAAAAGAATTGAGGA
Source organism: Phragmites australis (assembly GCF_958298935.1). NCBI lineage: Eukaryota > Viridiplantae > Streptophyta > Magnoliopsida > Poales > Poaceae > Phragmites > Phragmites australis. Next base: position 22,210,272 of record NC_084940.1, on the reverse strand, counting down.
GTTCAGGAGGAACATTATTTCTGCAGGCTCAGTTGCAGCTCATAGCGGGAAGAGCAATGCCAACCTGGATCGAATCAGGAGAATTAAATCAGCCTTCAGAAGCTTCCTTTCAGAAGCAACTGGCTTCTATCACGACTTGATGTTAAAGATCAAATCAAATTATGGCCTTCCACTGGGTTACTTTCCCGAGGGCCTTGAGAATGCAGGCAACTCTGTGAGAGATGACAAGAAAACAGCTGAAGTAAAGAAAGGCTTGGTGTCATGCCACCGCTGTCTGATATATTTGGGAGATCTTGCCCGTTACAAGAGCTTGCATGGCGATGATGATTCTGCTAGTCGTGAGTATGCCACGGCCTCTAGTTACTACAAGGAGGCAGCTTCCATTTGTCCTTCCAGTGGCAATCCTCATCATCAGGTGTGATCACACTGCCATATTTGCTCAACTGGTTCTTTATTCTCTATTCAGTTATCTAATGATGAGCTTCTGGCCGGATTTTTCAGCTTGCGATACTAGCATCTTACTCAGGCAATGAGGTGGTGTCTGTTTATAGGTACTTCCGAAGCTTAGCTGCTGAAACTCCTTTTGCTACAGCACGGGATAACTTGATTATTCTTTTTGAGAAGGTATGGTGTTGTATCTTCATTAACTTGTATGTGTTGTATTGTTCTCATCATGCTTTGTCATGTAGTTTGATACTGCTGGCCTGCTGTAGAATGTCTACCCCTTTGTCACACTATGTGGAAATTTTACTTGATTTCCTTATTTCTTTTGCGAGTCTTCTTATTGTTTGTCTGATAAGATCAGACGGTTGAAACCATTGTTGGATCTCCTTATTTTTAACCAGTCTAATTAGTTGTAGCTGTGGATCTAATACATACGAGACCCTTAACACTTTTTCTCTACAAATGTAATATAATATAAACATCCTGTAATGGCACTTGTTTTGCATGTTCACATGTGGCAAATGACTGCGTGATTTATTTCATTTTTTCTTCTATCCTTGTACTCTTAATCTATTATCGTGTTAGATTCTGTACAAGTTTAGGGTGCTTGTATATTCTGGGACGATGTTATTGTTACTAGTTTGGGAAGATGTTATTTGTTACTATTCTCTTTACATTTTTATTCCGTTTGCCACAATTTTGTCTCCTTAATGCACTAATGCTACCATGTTTCCTAAATGCTAGTTTATCTTGAATTTTTTCTTTTGGGGAGATTACTCCCTCCAGTCACTTAGGAGTGACGTTTTTACATTGTCTCTAATGAGCAAACATTGAGCACTAATTTCTATTAATATGTACATAAAAGCTAATAAAATTATAGTTTTATTGAAGTGCTGTATGGGACAAATCCGCACTTATGCTCTCCCACATATTGAGTCTTAGTATTCAGAAGCATATTGATAGCCGAACTATAGAAAGTTTGACTGAATGTATTCCAAGGTTACTCTTTTCTGATTTAAGAGAATAGTAAAGAGACAAGTTAAGCTATTTCATACTATCTTATAATTTTTTGTGCATTTGATCTAGTAGAGGAAAAAAAAACCCCTAAAAGCTAATGGTTGGATGTTTTGCAGATTGCATGTATTCCATAACCACCCATCATATGTTGTATTCAATCTCATGTTGTGTTCCTATTAAACTTGTTATGTTTTTTCTGCCTGTCCTGTTGGGGTCAGTGCAACTATTTTCACTCATCAGATGAGATTAAACTTGATCGCAACTTATCATTGTTCATATGGATCTCGATATTTCCTAGTCTCTCCTACCATGTTTGCATTATACTATGAGTAAGACAGCATACTATTGAACCAGGCATAAAGTCTAAATTCCTGTAATATAGCAATATGATTAGAATGATGGGTGGGTGTGTTGTTAAGGGTTGAGATGGCTTTTGGTGTTGACAGTACTAGAAGTGTTGTTATCATCATATCGAAAAATATTCCTAGATCTGCAGTATGAAGTTTCTATATCTGATCGTTCAACTTTCTACACAGAATCGTCAGAGTTATGCACAGCTGTCAGCCAACAATAAAGGTCCCACAGCTAGGACATTACCCCCGCGGTCATCTGGGAGGGGCCGAGGACGGGGTGAAGCAAGGTTTCAGCCAAGAGATGTTAGTACTGAAGCAGCTGCACGGGAACGAGAGTGCAGTGTTCCTGAAACATTAAAGGCCTTCTATGTGCGATTTGTTAGGCTCAATGGAATTCTTTTCACAAGGACTAGGTACTCTCCAGTCCCTTGCATGACTGACCTTGTTATTCTTCAACCCTCCTCCCTTTGGTGCCAACCTGACTAGTATGTCCTTTTTCTCTCTCTCTTTTTGCAGTTTGGAAACATTTGGGGAGCTGTTTGCTTCAGTCAGCAATGATCTGCAGATTCTTCTTTCATCCGGTCCTGAGGAGGAGCTCAATTTCGGTTCTGACACTGTAGAAAATTCATTAGCTGTTGTTAGACTTACCGCCATCCTTATATTCACAGTGCACAATGTAAAGAAAGAGCCCGATAGCCAATCGTATGTTGAAATTGTGCAACGCAGGGTACTGCTTCAAAGTGCATTTACAGCTGCTTTTGAGTTTGTTGGACAAATTCTCAAAAGGTGTTCACAGCTTCGTGATATTGCATCAAGTTTCTACCTGCCAGCCATTATGGTCTACATTGAATGGCTGGCGTCCCATCCAGAGTTGGCTGTTGATTCAGAGATGGAGGAAAAGCATGCGAATGCCCGATCTTTCTTCTGGAACCAGTGTATCTTGTTCATGAATAAGCTGATCCTTACGGACCTTGCGTCGATTGATGGTGACAATGATGAAGCTTGCTTTTCTAATATGAGCACGTATGAGGAGGGTGAAACTGGCAACAGGCTTGCTTTGTGGGAAGATCTTGAATTAAGAGGGTTTTTGCCCTTACTTCCTGCTCAGATCATTTTGGATTTCTCAAGCAAACAGACGTTTCGAAATGTTGGAAGCACCAAGGAGAAGAAAGCACGGGTTCAACGGATTTTTGCCGCAGGGAAATCACTGCTGAATTTTGTTCAGATTGATCAACTGAGGATATATTTTGATCCATCTTCTAAGAAGTTTGTCATGGCCGAGAAGCCTCCTGTTTTTGAAGCTAACACCCCTCCACATGAATCTTTAGATGCACTTAAAATGAGTGCCAGTAAACTTGATCAAGCTGCAAGAAGATTTGACTCAGTTTCTGCTAATCTGGGCGTGCTTCAGTCAAAAGTGCAGTTGTGTCCTGAAGGAGATGACGATGAAGAAATTGTTTTCAAGCCTATAGCTTCCGAGAAGTTTCCGAAAACTCCTTCAGAGCTATCTGTTAATGGATACGCCCAGCCTGTACAAATGTCTGCTGCTGGTTGGCCAACCAATGGTGGGTCAGTTTCTGTTCAGAGCACTACATCAATGTCTGCTGCTAGTTGGCCAACTAATGGTATGTCAGTTTCTATTCAGAGTACCGGACCTGTATCAGCTGCTGGCAATTATAACATTAACCAGTCACTACCTATGTCTTCTATTAGTTGGGCTGTCAATGGTGAGCAAAAGGTGATTCCTAGCATTGCTCCAAGATATGAATTTGTGCAGCCTGTTGACGTGCCTGCTTCCAGCTGGGCAAGCAATGGTACACTGCATGTTGGTCCTCAGAACGCTATTTCAACTTTCCCAGATGTTGTCTTTGACCCACGAGCATCTGCACCAATGGTTCCACGCTTCAGTAGCCCTGATTATTCAAAATTGCTCAGGGAACAAGAGTTACTTTTAATGAGTGGACTGAAGAATGTCAACATAACTGGAAATGGTTATCTGGAGCAGAGGTTGCAGGGTGGATTGAGTGGTTTACAGCCCATGGGGTATTCACCTCAGATATCTATTGAATCTTGTGGTAACATTACAAATTTGATACATAATCAAGTGAAAGCTACTGGAGAGACTATCCCATCTACGCTTGATTCAGTTGTACCATCAGTAGCACCTTCAAATGGTGTGACACTCAGGTTCACTGAAGCACCGCTTGTTGCATCAAAGAAGAACCCTGTTAGTCGTCCATCAAAGCCTGTTGGTCCTCCTCCAGGATTTAACCATATTACCCCAAAGCGTCAGGATGATTCTATTTCAGTCGAGAAACTGCAGAACCCACAGGTTGATGATTACAGCTGGCTGGATGGTTATCAGCCGTCATTGGACTGTGTTAATAACTTAAAAGCTGTTTATCCTGATGTGAGTGCTACTAGCACTGCATTCACCACTCCATTCCCTTTCCCTGGTAAACAGCAGCAGGCCTCTGGGATGCATAACCATGGGGCCAATGAGAGGACATGGCAAGATTTCCACCTTTTTGAGCCTGCAAAACAGAATATGTTTCAGAATTACCAGCAAAGAAATCAGCAAACTGGTCAAATGGCTGAACAAGAGTCAGCAAATCCTATCTGGTCCAGCCGTTACCTTGTGTGACTTAGTAGCTTGTTTCCAGGATGATTGCTGGTAAAGATCTTCCTTTCAGTTGAGAAATTTGTCATTATACAGGAGTCTCGATTTCAGTGCATGTCTTACCATGTAGTCTATATCATTTCATGCCAACATATTTTTATCTAGGAGCAAAGTTTGGTTCACACATCTGAAGAAGTTACAGTTCTCATAAATATTTTGTTTTGTTTCATTTATGTAGAAGTTGCTGGGGATCCATTGGAGGAAGTGGCACAGCTTGACCCCCTACTGAGTTCGACCCATACCCGGCAGCCCTCTCTCATAGTGTTAAATTTCTTTTGGAGAATGTTGGTCTTTGAAGCATTACAACTGCCGCTGTTAGGTTTGGTAAGCTTGATGCTTCAGTTCTATGCATGCATTTTGTTTGGATATGATCGATCACCTTAACTAGTGAGTTGGAAACTTTCCCGCTTAGGATATTTACCTTTTGTGCTTACATTGTTGGGTTGGCTTGCGATTTACAGGGTGAGCCACATTGTTTGGGCCAGACAGGGGTGGAGGATGATTGATCTGTGGCAGTCTGATGAGAATGAATTGTATTGCGAAGTCTTAGATGCTCAGACATGAAGGTTTGACCGAACTCGAATCCAGTGGTTATAGGCACGGCCCGTATGCTTCATCTCTCATCGGACGACTACCTACCACAAGAATGGTGCCAGTGGATGGTTGCTGCAGCGACTAAAAGGCCATTCAATGTGGATGTCTGTTCTTGGTTCTACTATGCCTGTCTATGGTACTTATGAATAAAAGTTGAGGAACAACTAGCATGTCGGTCGAAGTACACTCCATCTTGTTATTTTGCTCAGTTTGTGCCGTTTGGTAACAATATGTTGGTCGCTGTTTCACTAGTTACCTACTTTATGACTGTAACAGTTTGTCATGGTATTTGTGTGGCACCTATGCCCTGAACTGTATGGACCAGCCATCGTCTTATGATGTCTATGTGATATGAGACTGTACACTTTATATGGTTTCCATTGAGCTTGTCGAGTCGTTTGTGTTATTGTGGTCGTTTTTTAGATAAGATAAAGTGCATCGGTGCATGATCTTGATGCCTTGTCTTCTTTTTTTTCTTTTTCTTTTTTTTTTCCGTCTGTCATTTGTTTGGTTGTGTTGGGGTGACGCGGCTATAGTAGACTTGTGTTGAGGTCGTTGGACAAAGGATGGCAGCTGATCGGTTAAGCACATTAAACTGAGAGACTTTACTACCATACAAAATGTTCAGGCCCTGTTTTGGTGATCTGCTTCAGCACCGGTTGCTTCCGGTTGCCGTTGATGCTGCATCCCTCTCTCAAACCCAAGTACCACTTGTGAGCCTTGTGTTTTGGAGAAAATGCTACTTCCATGTGAAGCGGCCGAGCAATCGTTGGGGCCGGAGTTGACATGGGTGCCACACATGCCGATGCTTTGAGCGCATTTCATAGGAGAGCTGAGATTAGGGTACCTCCTGCAGCTGTGAACTTCAAACATCGAACGCTTTCCCTGAAACTGATCGGATATTTTCCGTTTCGGATCTGAAAAAACGGATATGGGTGGTTTTATCCTGATACGGATACAAATATTTTCGGATCGAATATAGATATAGATATTTTTTATTTGGATAAGGATACGGAAACGGAAACGCTTTTTTGAGCTGGATACGGATACGAAAACGGATAATATCTGGATAAGGATACAGATAATATTAGATTCATCCAACCCATTGAAAAATAAGCCCATCACCATCGCCAACAGGGCAACAGCCCATCACTGTCATAACTACTTAGACTATATTATTATTTTTGTTGTTTTTATATGTATAATATATTTTCCTTATGTGTGATATTATACTATATTGTTATTTTGTTATTTTTATATGCATAATTTAAGGGATATTTATAATTTGACAGATATCCAGATCTATATTTGTATTCGATTCATATTCGTATCGTATTTGTTTATGATACTATCCATATTTGTTTCCGTATCCAGGATTTCTATATTTATTTTCATTTCTGGTTAAAATAAGAATTAGGATATGAAATGACCATTATTCGTTTGTATCTGATCTGTTTTCATCCCTAATTTCGGTAGTATATCTACCCATTTCCGTTTGTTATATTTGACAATGCAAAAAGTTATAGATTTACGGGGATGTTCTAATTCTAAACCTTGGATATGTTCATTCCAACTTTCGGCAGGAGTTACGCCTTGAGATCTACAAGAAGAGCTTCCAAGATACATACAACTAAAGTGACCAAGCTAGCGAGATATAAATTGTCAGGACCCCGAACCCGGGTTCCTCTGTGCCTCCTGTATCAGTCCCTGGATCAAGTAGCTGATACGCACATAATTCAACAGAATGACATCAAATATATACTTCGAATACAAATAAGTAAAATAAATACCTGAAAAGAGAAAAGATGGTCTGGTGAAGAAGAATCCGCAGCAGACCAGCCAGGCAGAAGAGCCTACAGCGCAGCGGAGCGAAACGACGATGCAACCCAATGCCACAGGCAACTCAGGTGCGGACGCGACCTTAGACTTCTTCTCTTCGACTTCATCTGGGTTGAGGTTGAACTTCAACTCAACAATCTGAAAGCAACAAGACTGAGTACGGAAGGTACTCAACAAGTCCTATACTACTTCAAGGGGGTTGATAGATGCATAATGAATATTTCAAGGATAAAGCTTTACGGCATAGTTTTAAGCGTAAGGAAGGTTTTATGCAAGCATCCAGTTATATTCTCCATTGTTAACCTTTTGAAATAAATGTAACAAATCTTTTGAAAACAAAGGCAAGCATCTTCTGTTGGTACTGAGTATCACCTCAAGTCCCCAACGTATTAGAAGGTGACCTGATAGCAAAGCTGTCGAAATAGTTTTAAAACCAAAACCAGGGCAACAAATAATATCTGGGGGTTTTCAGTCCTGGGAGGGGCTATACCTCACTCCGCAGTCCCTTTTATTACATCTGGTGTACCTCTAGTACCACACAACTTTTGGCGGATCGAGCCAGGAACCACATCACACGGATATCTAGTCCACACACTCACACATCAAGACTCACGCACCCAGAGTCTAGTCAAAACGGTTACTGCTGTCGCATGTCCATAACCGTGGACACGGCTATTTGAATAGGTTTACACTCTGCAGAGGTTGTACAGCTTTACCCATATGATATGCTCAGCCTCCGCCGTAGCTAGCGGAGGAGCAAATCATACCGAGATTCTCCAAACACCTTTCCTGCCAGGCTTTTCCACGTGATCCATCAAGTACCAGAGGCCATGTTCCGAAGGCCAGTCCCATTTTTAAGCCTAAGCCGGCTAGCAACCTCCAAACATCAGGACAACTGGTAACTTGGCTCAAGCGCTGCTCTCAGCCTCCTGGTATTATGCCTAACTCAGTCTGGTGAAAGAAAAGTCAAGTCCTGCCCATACAGGACGCATGGTTGCACGGGGTGGCTAAGCATGACGGCGCATTGACTCGGTCCTTAAGCGACCAGGACAGGTATCTTCCAGCAATGAGTACCCCCACGATACCTCACGCCCCCAAGAGCACCCTCCCCGGAGGACTACTCTACCTACCCTCGCCAAAGCAGTTTTCACCCATTTTTACACATCACCTTTCATGTCCCACATGACATCAAGGATTTCCCGACCATCACGGAATTCACAACCATCAAGAAGCATGGTATATGAGTTATCATTGATAATAGTAAATCTTTCCTCCGAAGAGAAGTGTTTTAAAAGCGATATCTCCGAGGAGATGTATTTTAAAGGTGACATCTCCGAGGAGATGTATTCAATCCTAAGCATGCTAGATATCAAGACGTCGTCTATTGTTAATATATATAACAACAGGTATTCCTAGAGTGATATGTATTCTGAATGATGACATATAAGGCATGGTAGTGTTGATAGGATTAACTACTATAAGCAGTTTGAAAGGAAAATGCAATATATAGCGCATACGATAATAAGTCTGGTTTTAGTTGATCATGTACATTATTTGAAAACCATAGGTTCAATATGATCAAGAAGATAGGACTTGCCTTCATGAAGAGTCAATTCACGATTGGTCTTGTCGTTCACATCTTTCGGGTTCTTCTTCATCATTGGACCTTGCCTTCAGTTCCTTCCTCGCGTTCTTGCTTTGAACCTTGACTTCGAGTCTACGCATATTAACGATAAAAAGCGCACAATGACTAAGCAATTGAACACCAGAACAAAACCAAGAAATGCCAAAACGAAAGAAAAACAACGAAAAAAACGACGAAAGCTAAACCTAGCGGAAGACGACCGGCAACTCTAATCAACACGAAGCTAGTACACATAGAATAACAGGATAATCTAGCGAAACTAGGCTAAACTATTAACCTAGTTGTTTTATCAACTTAAGAGAAAATCTGAACAAATCACGATTAACTAGATGAATGTTTATTAGAGTAACTGCCGAAAGACGACAGCTAGAGATTCTACACGTAGGTGAGTGCATATGTACAAACATGAATATATGTGTAATACTTATGTCTATATGTATGTGAGCATATATACATATATACATAAGTATAACCCTACACGATTATCTGTGCTTAAGTGTGGAGATTAATATTCTAATCTACAGCACTAAAACATGGTTATTTAGCGATTAAACTTAATTATCTAGTGTTGTTTAATTACTAAACTAATCAAGTTATACTCTAATGCTATCATAAAAGCATACAAGCAATTAATTAATTAGGTTAATCTATCATTTGAATCTAATTAATTAATTATTAAAAGGGTATTCAATTAATTAATTACCAACGATAAAATATTCTATCATATTCTATTAACATGTATTTATTTAACAGCTACACTGGTTAACCTATCCCATTAACTATAACTAAGATTTAATCTATAAACTATCACATGAAATAACAATACATTGCAACATTGATTAAAAGATTAATCTAAAACTACCCTTTTACTCATATGATGATTAATCTACACTTAAGTGAGATTAATATAAGCAACTTAAACATGATTATATCTCAAACACACTTATGAAATTATCTAAACTCGACTTTATTTATTAAAGGAGAAAATCTAAATCTAGATCAAATGCTGCAATACAAATAATTACTAAACGAGAAATAAACGAACTCCAAAATTTACAAGATTTGGCATGGAGGTAGATTATGATTTTAGAGGAATATCGGCGAAAGAATTACCGAAATCGGAGTTGAAACGGATGAATTACGAACATCGGAAGTTTTGCGGAAAAGGAAAATCCTGAAAATTAAAAAGAACTACTGTTTTATAGGCTTGGTCTACGGGATTCGTGAACTGGAGGGAGAATGAGGGTGGTTCACCGTGGACCGGGCTCAGGTGGACTCAGGTCATGGGCTGTGGACCGGTATGGGCTGCGGGTGTGCGGTCCACCGCGGACCGTGGCCGGTGGACACGCCGGCTTGAGCAATGGATAAGGCCGGCCGGGCTTCTCCTGTGCGGGCGTGAGACTCAGAGAAGAGTGAGAGACCAGAGAAAGGAGAGAGAGAGGGGGGTGGCTGGAGGGCAGAAGGGCACCGGAGAGAGGGAGCGGCGGCGGTGGAGAAGAAGCGGCAACGCGAAGGAAGAGGCGGCCGGAGAGGGTGGCGCGCCCGGAGGTGGTCGGAGCACCGCGCAGGCTGGTGGAGCAGAGGGAGGCACCGGAGAAGAAGGTCGGCTGGGGTGGTGAAGGCGCAGGCGGACCAGCGGCTCAGGCCAGCGGAGCGGCACGGCGCGGTGTGGGGCGCGAGCAGCCGGGAAGGAGCAGCGCGCGACGACGACGGCGACGCAACCGCGCTGGCTCTCGTCGGCGCGATGCGCACTGCGGCGACGCCACGGGCGGCGTGGAGCGCGCGGGAGCGGCGACCGAGCGGCCGGCAGGGCGGGGCGGGTCGGCGCGAGCACGCGGCGGTGGAATGAGGCGCATCGGCTTGAGGCCGGGTTGCGGGAGGATGCGCCGGCACGGGTGGACCAGACGGCAGCCGGAGGAGATGAAGGTGCTCACTGGGGTGGCGTGCGGGTGGAGCTCGCCTGGGATGGCTCGTCCGTGGCGGAGCTGAGACCAGCGGTGCACGCGCGTGCAGAGGACGGCGCGTCAAGCAGAGGAAGGTCGGCGGCGCAGAGCACCACCGGGGCGGCTGGGACAGTGCGCGCGATGGCACGCACGGCGGCGGTGCGGAGGAGCTACGGTCAGCTGTGTTGCCGCTGCTGCATGTGTGTGTGTATGCTTGTATGTGTGTGGAGAAGATCACTTGCAGGTGACGGAAGAGAGCAGAGTGGAGCAGAGGGGAGGGCTGCTGCTCAGTTTTGAAGAAGAAAGGAGTATGGCAGGGGTGGAGATGGCTTGCAGGTGAAGCTTGAGAGGAGAAGAGAAAAGCTGCTTTTGGCTTGCTCGGTGGAGATCAGCGGAGAGGAGGATGGGTAGGAGAGAGCAGGGAGGGAGGTGGAGCTCGCGGTGGAAAGATCAGAGGGAGAGGGAGAGGAGCATGGGCCTGCCTTGGTCGGTGATCACACAAAGAGAAGCATGGGGAAGGGGATGGGCTGAGAGAGAAGGAGAGATGAGAGAGATAGAGAGATATTTGTGTATTTGAATTGCAAAAGATGTATTTGAATTTGTAAATGAATTGTGTGATAATTCAAATAGATGGAATTGAATTCAATTTGTATTTGAGCTGAAAAGAATAAAGATTGAGATTCGAATTTGAGAGGCATTCAAATTCGAAGCGCCACACAAGGAACCATAAGAACCAATAAACCAAAATGCATATGATCAATTCATTGCAACGATTAATTTAGAACTACTTGATGCTTTCTGGAATACTTAGCCCAAAATAATATATTTGAATATATACATACGAGTATACATACCTCAAATATATACTTCCTTGATTTTACACTAGTTTAATAATTAGAAAAAGTTTTAATTTGGAGCGAATTTTGCTATATTTTTATATGCTAAAATTCAGGGTGTTACATAAATCATCTCGGATATAATGAATCTGTTGGGAGAAAATAAACCAGCCTGAGGATAATAGTTGAAGTTTACTATCCAGGTCCCTTTGGAGCCTTGATCTCTGGACTCTCAGCTAAAGGCCCGACCTCTGAAGCCATCGGGCTCCTTTGTGCTATCTCTTTGTACATGCAAAGCCTTCCCATGACTCGGAATCACGCCTAGCCCCTCCGAAGCCTTCGACCTCTGAACTCTCAACAGCAGGCCTGACCCCTGGAGGTTGTGGACCCCTTCGGGCCACCCCACCAGCGCTCGAGTGGCTTTCCGAAGCCTAAGATACAACAGGCCTCCGAAGACAATATCAGGGGGGAAAATATCTCCCTCTGCCACTGACCCGATGTGAAGTGACGGGCGATCAATGCCGGTGCAAGTGGTGCTATCCTGACACCCTAATGCATTTAAGGCTGCCTTGACACCCCTGATAGTACGACACTGTTGGGGGTCGTTGTTAAGGACCCCCGATGGCCCCTTGGCTTAACTAGCCCGGCCTCCTGAAGCTTGCCCCCCCTGAAACCTCGGTCTCCCGAAGCCTCGGTCCTCCCGGAGCCATGCCTCCCGAGGCCCCCATCTCTAGCTGCTCGGGCTGGCTTCCCGGAGGCTACAAGGTGAGTCATCAGGCCTCAGGAAAGATCTGCTAGAAAGGGAGCACCGGTCATACTTTGCCTGTAAGGAAGTGATCGGCATTAAATGTCTAGGCTGGTGAACGCCGCTCTGACACCCCGACGTAATGGAGGCTATCCTGACACCACTGAAAGTGCGGCGCCGGGCCGCAGTTGGCGACCGGCACACCCCTCAGGGTGCAGGTACCGCGATGGTTACTACGGTAGATATTTATCTCCCATGTAGGGTAGAAAGTAGTTCTTCGGGATAAGATCTAGTAATTTAGTCAGATCCTAGATATTTGTACATTGTGATAACTTGTACGCCAAGCTACGCACGACCCTATAAATAGGAGCCATGGTCGCCTGGGCTAAATGGGGTTATACAACAGAGAGACACAGAGGTGAAAAAACACCAAGCCACGCTGTGATACTCCCCCCAGATCGATCCATTTTTTCTACCATCAATACATTCGTCGTGTTCCTTCCTCTTAAACTTCATCTCCAAGCTTGAGTCTCCTCCTTAGAAGAAACTCTCACCATACTTGCTGGAGCAAGACAAAATCTTGCTCCAACAGTGGCGCCGTCCGTGGGCGCCACTGTTGGGACTGAACACAGAAGTGCTAAGAGAGATAGGAATCCATCAGAAAAACTACCAAAGTGCTAGCCAAAACAGCCATAACCACCGTTGCAAGCATGCAACCATATGCATGGCTGTCTCAGCCATCCACATAGTATGCATGCTCCAGCCCCACTGCCGTGTGGGACGACATTCCTCCGACTTTGGCCAACCCAGAACCTTGGGTCGGTACAAGAACTCCAAACGGCGCGGAGGCCTTCCAGTCTCTGCATGACGAATACCTCGCCGCCTCACGAGAGGATGCGGTCGAAGCCACAACCAAGCAGGCCGCCTTCCAGTGCTTCTGGGTGGTCAAACCCAGGAGTGTTCCCACCTGGGCTTGGTCCCAAAGTATCCCCTTCGACAACACCTGGGATACCCTGGGCGAGCCAACATCTTCAGAAAGTTTGTCCACCTAGCGTCCTCCTTGGGCCCCTCAGGCGAAAGAGGGTTCCAAGGAGACGCAGAGCTCAGGGGTGCGCAGACCCTGCCAGCGCCTCCAACACCGCCCTCGCAACGCCAACCGCGCACAGGGAACCCCAAGCCCACCTCGTCCGGGGAGGCATAGTCAAAGCCACTTTGACTCCAAAAGCCGGTTCACCGCACAGCCTAGACGGTCTCCCAAAGGGGAAGGAGACCCTGGAGAAACCACAGGCTCCGGGACACACTACCTTCGGCAATGACAACTCTAAGCTCTGGTGCCCCCAAAGGCACACGGGTGCATCCTGCACGGACCAGGGCGTGGCCACAACACCAACGACTGCTGCACCCTAATGACATTCCGAAAGGAATACCTCGGAAGGCAAGCAGGATACCTGGCCGCAGAAGGAGCCGGTGAAGGACGACGCAGGGTTCAGAGGCTTGGGGCAAACTCCTGGGCAAATCCCTGGCCCCTTAACCCTGCACCATCACTACCAACCCTACTACCAACGGTACTATATCCAGCAACGAGAATTGAGTCGGGGACATGCCATCGCTAAGCTCCAGACGGATTACCTTCGGAGCCGGGCGACGGCTAAGGGCTGACGGGGTCAAGCACCACCTCTCTCGGACTAGCCACATGCTTCGAGGCCTCCAAACCTCACAATAGAGGCCTTATTTCTACAAAGGTACACCCATTATTAACTATCGGTAGTTTACCTAGTGATCTATCTTTCATACAGCAAAGTTAGAGTATGTTGGAGGCCTCCAACCTTACTGCTAGAAGTCTTTTGCAATAGATAGCCACTAGGTAGAAGCAGTAGAACTTAAGTTACATCCTCATTTAGTATGAATAGTTATATAACCTAGCTATGTTTTATACTACAATCAGCTTCTTATTGTCAACAATAGACTGCAAAACTTAGCTAGTATAACCATGCAAAATCCCTACACTCCCGCAGACGCATCGTGCCTAGGTCGTCTGGGGGGCAGGTCCGTCCAGGTTTCCTGGAAGGCATTGTGCAGCCTCGGAAGTGTAGTTGTCATGTATTAAGGGATTTCCTTGATAGACCGTGTTGCAGCACCACCTGTGGGACATCTTCGGGTGGTGTTACAAGCCCACGCACCACGGGCGTAGCATGCCTAGGTCACCTGGAAGGCAAGACTGCCTAGGTTTCCTGGAAGGTATTGTGTAGCCTCGATAGTGTGTAAATGCTGGCTATCAAGGGACTTCTTTGGTAATGTAGTTGCGGCGCCCCAGAGGGATTTCTACGGAGGCGTGACAGGGCCACGCACCAGTAAGCATTGCTTGCCTAGACCCAAGGTCACTTTAAAAGGTTTTCCGGAGGGTAGGCTTTGCCCTGGTAGGCAATGGAGCTCATACACCACGGGCGTAGCATGCCTAGGTCACCTGGAAGGCAAGACTGCCTAGGTTTCCTGGAAGGTATTGTGTAGCCTCGATAGTGTGTGGACGTCGCATATCATGGGATGGCCCTGATGTGAGGATGCGGTGCTCTGAAGAATGCTGTCACAAGGAATCATAGTTGCATGACATGCTTATATACCACGGGCACAGCATGCCTATGTCACCGCTAAGGCATCAAGCCTAGGTTTCCTAAAAGGTATTGCATAGCTTCAGTCGTATAAATCCACACGCCAGGGCACATCCTTGGTGGACAGTGTTGCGGTGCACCCCGGGCGTTTCCTCGAGAGCATGACAAGCCTACACACCGCGGGCGTAGCATTCCTAGGTCACCTGGAAGACAAGATTGCCTAGGTTTCCTGGAAGGTGTTGCGTAGCTCCGATAGTGTGTAGGGCCTTGGGCATTAATACATGCCAAGGAGTCTTACAAAACCTCCGGCAAAAACGGAGAACCTTACAAAACCTTCAGCAAAAACGAAGAACCTTACAAAACCTCTGGCAAAAACAGAGAACCTTACAAAACCTCCGGCAAAAACAGAGAACCTTACAAAACCTCAGGCAAAAAACGGAGAACCTTACAAAACCTACGACAAAAACAGAGAACCTTACAAAACCTTTGGCAAAAATGGAGAACCTTACAAAACCTCCGCACAACGGAGAGTTTTACCAAACCTCCGCCAAAACGGAGAGACTTCCAAAAACCTCTGCACAAAGGAGAGTTTTACAAAAACCTTTGGCAAAAATGGAGAGATTTACCAAACGTACACATAACAGAGAGTTTACCAAACCTCCGCCAAAACGGAGAGACTTCCAAAAACCCCCGCAAATGGGGATGTTTTCTGAAAACTCCGCCGGGCGGAAAGGACCTAACAGGAAGAATACCCCGGCATCTTGAAGGCAAATGCCTCTGTGCCGAAGGGGTACGAAACCCGCTAGCCTCCAAAAGGCACAACAAACAGATCAAAGGAGTATAAAGATCCCCCTCCCTCCAGGGAAAAGTATGACCCGCGTGACTCCAACACATATGGTAAAAGGTAAAATCATTACCCTACCATCTTCTTTAAAGACACATTTCATACGTTATTTCATGAAAATTATACTAACATTTAATAAAAGCCACGCTGTGTAGCACGGGAAATAGAGTGGAACCCTTGACTGTCCATTTCAGAGGCTGCAAATTCATTGTAGCGGCTAAGGGCCGAGGGGATCGCGGACCACCTCTCCCGCCTAGCCCTCGGCTTCGCCTCTGACACGCCATCACCAGCCCTTGAACAGAGTACCTCCGGAGCCGAGCAGCGGCTAAGGGCTGAGGGGGTCGCTGGCCACTTCCCTCATCCGACCCTCGGCTTCACCTCCGACATGCCATCGCCAGGCTCCGGACGGAGTACCTCTGGAGTCGGGCAGTGGCTAAGGGCCGAGGGGGTCATGGACCACCTCCCCCGCCTAGCCCTCGGCTTCACCTCTGAGACACCGTCGTCAGGCTCCGGACGAAGTACCTCCAAAGCCAGGCATCAGCTAAGGGCCGAGAGGGTCGCGAACCACTTCCCCCGCTTGGCCGTCGGCTTCGCCTACGACACGCCGTCGCCAGGCTCCAGACGGAGCACCTCTGGAGCCAGGCAGTGGCTAAGGGCTGAGGGGGTCACGGACCACTTCCCCCGTCCGGCCCTCGGCTTCGCCTCTGACATGCCATCGCCAGGCTCCGGACGGAGTACCTCCGGAGCCGGGCACCGGCTAAGGGCCGAGGGGGTCGCAGACCACCTCTCCCTCCTAGCCTTCGGCTTCGCCTTCGACACATTGTTGCCAGGCTCCAGACAGAGTACCCTCGTCCGACCCTCGGCTTCACCTCCAACATACCATCGCCAGGCTTCAGACGGAGTACCTCTAGAGTCGGGTAGCGACTAAGGGACGAGGGGGTCACGGACCACCTCTCACATCTAGCCTTCGGCTTCGCCTCCAACATATTGTCACTGGGCTTTAGACGGGTCACCTCCGAAGCCGGGCAGCGGCTAGGAGCCTGAAGGGATGCAATCCATCTCCGAGAGCTTGTCCCCAAGAATCCCAATGGGGCCTCGCCAGGTCAAAAGTCTGAAACAACATTGGAGAAAGGCCCAGCCAAATGCCAAACCCGGGGAGAACACGATGGCCGGGAACGACGAAGTCACCAACACCTCACCTGACCATCCTTAGCTACCCTGCGTATCTACCGTCACTAAAGCCCCAAGGCCACCTCTCTCCAAGAAGAAAACGAAGCCGGTTACAATCTATGCAAGTTCTCGATACCCCGGTCATCTGAAAAACTATCCACGAAGAGGGCGAGGAAGTACGCTATGAAGGCACGAAGGCACACATACATACGGTCACCCGTTTGAAAGATCCCCTCGCACTCCTATACAGAAAGAGACACGACCGTCCCCGAAGGTCTATATTATATTATTAAACAACTAGTACATCTGGAGGATGCATACAAAGAGTGAAAGTACAGAGATTACTACGAAGGAGATAGACCCGATAGAGCAAACCAGGGGGAGAAAGAGTACAAGGTGACTAGGTCAAGCCATGGGCCCACAGCAAGGCCATAGTCAACCATTAGACACGAATGTCTCGCGACTTCACCAAGAGCTCCCTCCAGAAGATTGCCTTCACCTCCTACAGGTCCCGGCAGGGGCCACGCATGGGGCGGCATATGCGCCTCATTTGCGTCCAGTCGCTGCGGAAGCCGATACAGTAGCCGGCTCTCGAGCTGCCGGAGGACGAAGAAGAGTCTGAGGAGGTCACCGGCGGGGCCTTCTCTCTCACCTTCCCAGCCTCCTCCTTCATCGTCAAAGTCACCGTCGTTTCTGCAGATGCCTGATTCTCCTCATTGTTCTCCCCCCGCAGGAGACCCCAGTCGGTCTCCTCATCGTCATCGGAGATATCGATGATCCCAATGGGCGTGGCCTCCTGAGCCAAGGGTCGGGCCGAAGCGGCAGGCAGCCGCCTCCCCTGCAGAGATGGAAGCAGCATGGCTACCGGTGCCTCTGTCGACGACCGAAATGGTCCGGCTCCCCAAGAAGCCATCGAGATCATTGACATCTCCGAAGAGGATAAGGAGGAAGATGACACCATACTCAAGTCAAGATTAACTGCTCACTCGTAAGGTTGTGGAGAATCCAGCTGCGTTACCTCAGCTTTATACTCGGGCCAAGCAGCCACGTAAGCTCGGGAGATGAAGTTGAACCGGCGCAGCGATGTCCCCCATTGAATGCCTGAGGGGACCGTGGCCATATGCTGGTTGTTCCACCAACACATGGCAGCTTTCCACAACAAACGCATCATTTTCTCGCACGGACGTCCCGTCACATTAATAACCCAGACTCCTTTCGACATGTAACAGGGGCGTGGACATAAGACCCTAAACGACCCCCCGCATTGTCCAGTCAGAACGCGACAGTGGCACATCTCATCCTGCCGGGCAAACACGTGGGGTCCCCCGATCCTACACGTAATCTCTACTATGGCGACCTCAAAAGGCAAGAAGAACCATTACCAAAGAAATCCAGATAGCCAGTATCGTCCTCAGCACGGACCCCGGAGTGCACCACCTCCATCGACGCCCCTCTGGCCCGGTGTCCTGACATCCCGCATGCCAGCTACAACAGGCTTCGGAGCATATCGCCACCGCCAGTACACCACTAGCCTTGAGCCTCGCCATCGATGCCCACAGTTCCCAACGGAAAAACTTCTTAAGGACCGGGAATGGCCATCGAGCATCCTTGATACTATACCACGCTGGAGTTGGTTTTCCTCTACATCCTCCCCCCCCTCCGAAACATTGGGGCCCGAGAATGAGGGGGTATCGTTGGGGAAAAATAAACCAGCCTGGGAACAATGGTTGAAGATTACTATCCAGGTCCCTCCGGAGCCTTGATATCTGGATCCTCAGCTAAAGGCCCGACCTCCAAAGGCATTGGGCTCCTTCGTGCCACCTCTTCGTACCTGTAAAGCCTTCCCATGACTCAAAACCACGCCTGGCCCCTCCGAAGTCTTCAGCCTCCGAACTCTCAGCAGTAGGCCTGACCCCCGGAGGTTGTGGACCCGTTCGGGCCACCCCACCGGCGCCTGGGCGGCTTTTCAAAGCCTAAGATACAGAAGGTCTCCGAAGACAATATCAGGGGGAAAAATGTCTCCCCCTGCCACCGACTCGATGTGAAGTGACGGGCAATCAATGACGGTGCAAGTGGTGCTATCCTGACACCCCAGTGCATTTAAGGCTGTCCTGACACCCTTGACACTACAACACTGTTGGGGGTCATTGTTAAGGACCCCCGACGGCCCCTTGGCTTAACCAACCCGGCATCCCGAAGCCTCAGCCTCTCGAAGGCTCAGCCTCCCAAAGCCCAGCCTCCTGAAGCCCGCCCCCCTCGAAACCTTAGTCTCCCGAAGCCTCGGTCCTCCCGGAGCCATGCCTCCCGAGGCCCCCGTCTCCAGCTACTCGGGTTGGCTTCCCGAAGGCTACAGGGTGAATCATCAGGCCTCAGGAAAGATCTGCCAGAAGGGGAGCACCGGTCATACTTTGCCTGCAAGGAAGTGGTCGGCATTAAATGCCTAGGCTGGTGAACGCCACTCTGACACTCCGGCGTAATGGAGTCTATCCTGACACCCCTAATAGTGTGGCGTCGGGTCGCAGTTGGCGACCGACACACCCCTCAGGGTGCAGGCACCATGATGGTTACTACGGTAGATATTTATCTCCCATGTATGATAGAAAGTAGTTAGGATAAGGCCCAGTAATTTGGTCAGATCCCAGATATTTGTATATTGTGATAACTTGTACGCCAAGCTACGTGTGGCCCTATAATAGGAGCCATGGTCGCCTGGGCTAGAGGGAGCTAGATAGCAGAAAGACACAGAGGTGAAAAAACATCAAGTCACGCTGTGATACTCCCCTAAATCGATCCATTTTTTCTACTATCAATACATTCATGGTGTTCCTTCCTCTTAAACTTTGTCTCCAAGCTTGAGTCTCCTCCTTAGAAGAAACTCTCGCCGTACTTGCTGGAGCAAGACGAACTCTTACTCCAACAGGATCTAAACTGCCAAGCTAGTATCGATTACTAACAAGCAAGATCTGAACTACCAATACAAGCTATATTTAAACTGCTAGAATTAATCACAAACCACAGATCACCGAGAACAAATGCATTTACAAGCACCCTTACAAATCTATGACCTTGTTTCACCAAATCGCCTCCAATCTACTGCATCACAGGTGGATCTTATCTTCCGGGGCAGGGCTATTAATGATGAAGCAAATATCATCAATGGTTCATAATAAATTTGTACGTGATACATTCTTGTCACATACAGTTTTCATTCTGAACTAACCGTCGGCCATGTAAAGAAGGTTTAATTTGGAGCAAAAACCATCTGTGATGTAAGTATGTTTGACATGGAGTTCTTTCCACGCTAGTTCTCTTATACAACCCCTCAAATATGTTGTTTTCCGCCAAATTCGTTGAGAAATTTCCCCTAAAAAAATTTGTTGAGAAATTTATAGTTCTCTGACACAACTTATTAGATATGATATGTAGTTTTGAGAGAGTATATATTACATAAATACATGTAATTATCCAAAATCCACCCTAGTTTGTTAATTAAAACTTAAATGGCAATATCTTGCACTTTGCATATAAAGATAACACATAAGAGGTTAACTCGTACATGGAATTAATATGTTGTGTAGCATGCAACACGAGCTTGGACTTCCTCTTTACAGTAATATATACCAGATTTTCTCACACTCGATCATGTCAAGTTCTCCTTTCTTGCCACGAGGGAGTTCCCAAAGAAGTGGTGATTCGGCCGGAACAGGCTGATGCAACGGAAGACAAAGAAGTGGAGATTTGGCCGAAACAGGCTGATGCCTCAAATGGCGAGGAAATAAATGGACATAGAGATCATAGCATTAAAAAGGTTAAAAGGCCGAAGCCTACATTCAAAGATCTTTAGGCTAAATATACAGGTGGAAAGGCCGATTAAAAAATTGATAATGAGCCAAATATATTAAGCGATCAAGGTCACCTCCAAGATGTGAGTTTGAACATTGGGTCAGCGAAGAGAAGACTTTCGTGCAGTAGCACTGTATCCCCCTCTCGGGCCGCCAATGACAATGTCGTGGGGGCCTTCTCCTGTTGGTTTTTCTTCTTACTCGTCGTGGGGCTGGTATGATCTGTGGATGTCTCCTCCATTACATTTTGGACCATCTTACCCAGAGTATGTAGCTCCAAGAAGGCTAGTATCTGAAAGACAATCACATGTTAAGAATGACCATTTTGATCAAGGGAATCGGTTTGGAGATCAATGGAAGAGTAAAGTGATCAACAAGTTGATCGTGTTAAAAGGGATGGTAACAAGGATAAAGTTCAGATTTACCTTCAAGAGATGATAAGCTGACTATTGTACCCAAGGAGCTGATAAGTGTGAATTCACTTGAAGGAGCTATGCCGATAACTGATAAATATGCACATGCTTCATGTGATGAAGCCAAACACACATCTTGTTTGGGCTCCAACATTAGTATGCGACAAAGAAAAGCAACACATAGAAGAAGAATCATTGATATCAGGCTTAGCAAAAAGGAATGGTCCAGTAGCTCAACGGTAAATGATGCAGCCGAATGTGTGTGTTCTAGTTCAGGTTCAAAGCAAGAAAGTGAGAAGGCAGCTACTGTGACTAATCAAAAGAATGAACTTGATGTGGTTAATTACAAGAAGAAGATGTGGGTTCCTAAAGGTAGCACACAAGTTTAGACTAAGCATAGTGTTCAAGTATCCATTGCTAGAACTACACAGGAGGCAAAGTTCAAGGCGAAGGGATCCAGGAAACAACCGCAAAATAACAAGTTTGCACATGATCATCAAAACCATTGGCAGCTACATCATCTATGTTCATTACCTGTTCCACCTATGTCCTCATTGTGGAAATTATGCCTAGGTATGTTTGGTTATTCTCCATGGTTTTGGTGTGATCCTTGGAGGTCGTTTTATGAATCTTTACAGTTTAGTCGTGCATTGCCAAGGCAAGGTGCATATGATCGTCTGATATGGCTGTATTAGAAACATTATTAGGAGAACATAAGATATATGGACGATATTTATTTATCATCACCCTAAGAGCATACATAGCCGGTGCATTGTTTGTCATCGTCCTAAGTGATGGTTGAAAATAGATAATAAGTTATTCATAATTATTGCGCATGAACGTGTTTTTTCAGTATGCTAGCTTTACCGAAAAACAAGGGGGCATATGTTGATGACAAGATTTGGTATCTATAGTGGTCATTGCAGTGATGATTGACTTAGTGGGATATTTTTGCACTTGGTCGAATGGTGGTCTCTCGCTAAGTGGTATCTGGCTATGGTGACCACGACCACTGACTGGTGACCAGTGACCAGTGATCATGACCAGCGACCATGACCAACGACTAATGACTAGCGACTAGCAACCAGGCTATCTCTAACCATGGTGATCTCTAACCATGGTGTATTTCAACAGTTGGTCTCCAGACAGGTTGGAGAGCTGGTCGGATTCGAGCACATGGACACATCGAGCAATTGGTCTTTAAGCAGGAATCAAGCCGAGAAGGTGGTATGCGAGCAGATGTTCGGATCGAGCATTAGTCGAATATAAGAAAGCTGAACTACATTAAAGGATATTCTGGTAGATAATGGGAGTTTACGTGGTCAAATAAGAATGATATGTTGATTATAGAAAGTTTGGAGATCATGTGGTATAGCCGAATTATATCTATAAGTCTTTCTCAATTTGAATTAGAAATCCTGATATCTTACGGCTAAGACCTGCTGCCCCTTAAATATGAGAGGGTCATGGCAGATTGAGGGACATCACAATTGATCAAACACAAACCAATTTACTTTTATCATGTAGTTTACTTTTCTTCCTGTTTACCATATTCTTCCAAACCCTAATTGCTGTTTGTCGCTCATCTCTATGGCGTGAGAAGGTGCCCTAGGCTTGACGGCCAACCTAGGGCAAACCAGCGGCGTGCATGCCTTGACGGGGTCCCTCCCGGGTGCATGCTTCGATGACCTTTGCTAGTTTGCTCGGAAACTAGTCATTCATTGCCACGAAAACACGATAGTTATCCTTTGGTAGTTTGCTCAGAAACTAGTCATTCATTACTGCGAAAGTGAAATAGTCATCTTCGCTGTCGTACACTCCACTCATGTTGCTGCTGATTGAACCAGAACTTCCAGTCCACATTGAAACTTCCGATTTCTTGTCGGAATTTTTGATCCTGCTAGGACATTTTGGTCCAGGATTGCACATGAGATGCTCAGTGTTTAGCATGGAAACTTTTCGTGTCAACTATGGTATGCTTTCACTTAAACATGCTTCTATGCAAACGTAATCTTAAAATTACTCAACATTAGCAATCAGGTAAAATCAGCTACGAAGGCTCAAGATTCTCGGTCAATTTATGAACTGCATGAGAGAGAGAGAGAGAGAGAGAGAGAGAGAGAGAGAGAGAAGAAGAAGTAGTAAAAAAATTTGGTACTTTTGGTTTCTAATTCTTATGTTATGTGTAATGATTACTCATAGAAGATTTAAATTACTGAAGCTACATTACACAACAGCCATGAGAGTGGGGATCAGTCATCCTTACTGGAACGGTTGCAACACCTACTAGTTAAAAAATAATCTGTTGATTTGACATTTTGATGTTTGAATAATTTTTTTATAGACTTTTTGATTCAACATTTTTATTAACATTACAACAATTAAGAAGGTAATCCTAATATGCATTGATTCAAGATTTCTTTATTGGTTCAGCATGTTTTAGACACTCGTTGATTCATTAAGAAACAATGTGGGTCCAACATTTTCTTAGGTCACCTAAAAAATGTGGATCAATATTTTTCACGTCACAAAAATAAAAGTGGATCCAATGTTTATTCACACCTAAAAATGTGTATCCAACATGTTTCACACCTATAAATGTGGTTCCAACATTTCAAAGGCCGTGTGCGTAGTACAACTAACATTTGCGGAACTAGGCCGAGACAAACCTACGTGCCCAATACCGTATGCACCACCACTACATCTCCGCAACCACCACTACCCTAGACAAGCAAAAAGAGAAAAGGCTTGTAGTAACATACAAAAAAAGTGGCACACGATGGGGGACTAGATTAGAGCGGCATGATACGAGTGATGGTAGCTGAGGCACAACTGGGTGGTGACCGACTGGCAGGCTACCCTACCTTTAAATCGCACACTACCCTTGACATTGGCACATCTTGTAGGTAGGAAAGATACCTAGCAATAGGGGTACCTATGTAGCTAGGCAATGAGCATGGGTTTCACGAATAAAAGACGGAGTTAGGGGAATTGGCCTAGCAGGCGGCATTGGTGGTGAGGGTCAAGTGGGAGGCACATGCCCTAGGGGTATCATGGATCAGAAGTAACATGACACGAAGGAGCACTACGACAAAATGTGGCAGAAATCCAGGACCCACTGGCGAATAGTGTGCGGGTGTACCTCGAATCGCCTACTCGTACATTGTGTCACACCCGGTTTTATAAAGGGACAAAATCAGATGTAAACTACTTGTATGCCATGATCAAGTTTCATATATGCAGCGACTTCATCAGTGTATCACACACAGTACCATTATTACAACGTTTAACTCAAAATAAATAGAAAGGACCTCAAGGTCTTAAACAAGAACACTAGCAAAAAACAAAGAAGCTCCCATCTTCCACAGGCAATCGACTGGGGGTCCACCAGCCTAGCAATCTTCATCTTCTTCTGGGAAGTAGTCTGGTTCTTCTTCATCATATAAGCAGCGTTTTGATGAACATTTGAATGGAAATAGCAAGTGTGAGTACATATCGTACTATTCAAGTGTGAAAAATAAATGATATGCAAGCTTAAATAAAGGAACAGACTATAACAGGTACAATTTGCATAAATGTCAACTATGCTAACTATTGAATTATAAAAGCATCCTATTTAACTAGATGATTCATCATGTTACTACCAACCTCTAGAAACAACTCCATATGTTTTCCAACTATCTAAAATCTACATCAGGTTCCAAAACCAACTAACTTGATACCCAACACAGGTAACCAAGAATTATCCACTAATATTACCCATCACAGGTAACTAACCATCCAATTGCTACCCATCAGAGGTAACAACCCACCAACCAAACCAAAAATAACTAAACCAACTAATCATGTGAAGGGACCACGCCACTCTTAACCATGAGTACGAATGATATATAAGTTTTACACTCTGCAGAGGTTGTCCAACTTTACCCATGAGTCGTGATTTACATGTTGTTGTATTCATGAAACACTTAACACACTTTCCATGGTGTATCGCTCGGAGATCACTACAAGGCCGTTACAAAATATTTGCCCAACAAGAATAAGCCCGCTAAGGTTTTACCACCGTTAAAGTGGCATCACACCACCCAGAAACCCCTCTTGCGCCTTGTAGCAACAGAAAGAATCACTCTTTCCTTCCTACAGCACCATTGGTTCATTCTATATTGAGGATCCGCTAATTAATTGGCCAAGCTATACCCACATAAGCCTCGTCATTGAACTGCTAATCGAGGTTACCCATTCCACGAACCGGTCCTTATGATACCGAGCAGTCACTACCATCAACCATAGTGCAACACGCACCTATGCTTTCATGCACCATCATCAACCAACCTTCTGCTCGACATCCCCATGTTGTTACACAATTACCAGAAAACCCAACTTGTAGTTGCATAGTTCATTAGTCATGTTTAACCGACTACCCAACCATACCCTTGTGCAAAGCTAAGCATAAGCTACCTAACATAGCCACTAATGACAACTAGATCCACAAAGAAAATATGGAACAAGGTACTATAAGTTATGGGATTCAGAATTAACATCAAGCATGTTTAAAAAAATATCACATTTGAAAAACTAGGATAATAATGTTCAAGGACACTTGTCTCTTCCAACTTGTTGCTCAGACTGTTCAAAGATTTGGTCCTGGAGATTCTTGAACTGCTCCTCATCCGCTCTTGATACACACCAAAAAAGTATAACAAAACTATCTAATAATAGTACACCAAACAATATCAAACATATATGAAAAACGTACTAAAAGATGGTACACATCGTTACAAACGTGTGAGTGTGAAAATCGTCTAAATCGGAGTTAGAATGAGAAAGTTATACTAAAAATAAGATTAGGGTTAAATCTGAAAAAGAAAAAGACCTATTTTGAATAAAACAGAAAGTTTAGGTTCCTTTTTGTAAAAATAGATGGACCTATTTGTAAATATGGAAAAGTTTAGGGACTAAAATGTAAAAATATAAGGGATTTTAGGTCAATATGGGAAAGTTCAAGGGCTAAAGTGCAAAATTGGCAATTTTCCTGAATTAAAGTAAATCAAAAAATTATTGGGTAAAAGGGATGCTGACGTGGTGGTGACAGTGCTTGATACATCGGCTCAAAGGCTGAGGTGGCTGTTGACTGGGCGATGACATGGTGCTGACTAGATTATGAAGGAACATGTGGCAGCGCATGATTGGATAGCGAAGGGGTATGAACTGATCTAATCTCAGTCGTTTGGATCAGATCCGATGGCTGAGGGTGATGGGCGGGTTGGGACGCTGGCGGCGAAAGGCCGAGGCGGTGGCGGCGGCTCGGGAATGGTGACGCTTCACTGGA
Organism: Phragmites australis; assembly: GCF_958298935.1. Classification (NCBI taxonomy): domain Eukaryota; kingdom Viridiplantae; phylum Streptophyta; class Magnoliopsida; order Poales; family Poaceae; genus Phragmites; species Phragmites australis. The sequence continues at coordinate 22,183,972 of NC_084940.1, read as the reverse complement.
GAAGTGCGCAAACCTCGTCGCCGTCCTTGGAATGCGACAGCGAGCAGCGGAGCAAAGAGAGAGTAGGACGGCGAACTCACCTAGGGCGTCGGGTGGCTCCGGGAGGCGGCGAGACGGGCTGGTGGTAGCAGCTCTCGGGCCTTGGTGACGACGATGCTCTGATGGCCGACGAGCGATGGCAAGGGCACCGGCACACTCAGCGGACGGAGGCGGAGCTTGCAGGTGGGTCGGCGGCAGCAAAAGGCGATGAAAATGGTGCGGTGTTGAGCTCAGCCGAGCGGCAATGGCGGTGGCTCGGTCTGGGGCAAAACAGATCGAGGGGAGGGGGGCTGGACTTATATAGGCGGGGGATATCTCGCGTAGGGTAGTTCAGATTCGGCCGGGGGTGTTGGGATTCGGCTCAAGAAAAAGGTGGCGGCAGGATTTGGGTGCGGGACAGACTCTAGCGAGGTAGGGTCCATGCGTCAGCGGCGCTGAAGAGGAGGCGGGACGGCTCGAAGGCGCCAAGCCGAGGGGGAAACAACCTTCGATCGGGCTCCAACAAAGATGTGGGGAGGAGGAGCGATGGGCCTGATCTTCGGCCAACCTAGGCGGGGAGGTGGGGGAAGAAGGGAGGGGAGAGAGGGCTCGGCCCGAAAAGAAGAAGGGTGGGTCACCGGGGAAAAAGAAGGAAGAGGAGAAAAAGAAAAGAGATTAGGCCCAAGGAGGAAAAGTGACTTTTCTTTTATAAAATCTTTTTGAACTTTTATAAAATTCAAACGGCGCATCACGACTCTTTCAAAAATCATTTTTTACACAATAAAACCCTAATGCTACTGCTCTGCATGAATGCAACACATTAAACTAACTATCACCTACATTAATTATTTAATTTAGAAAATACATTTCCACATAAGGTTTTGAGCCAAAGATTAACACACTAAACTAAAGAAAACTTGGAAAATTAGGATGTTACACATTGCTAGCGTAACGATCGTGCATGGGAAAGGGGCAAGGTCAAACTTCCCCAAGTCGTCCCCTGCAGATGCCGGAGGGAGAGGATGATGTGACGACATTCATCGTGCTAGAGGACGTAAAGCACATGCATGCTGTTTAGTGTGTTATGATTTCAGTCGGGTCACCGCCGCTTGCACATTGCTGTTTGCACCTGGTACCGAGCCTGCACCACTCGACTTCCAGTTCCAGCAGGCGATTGGACTGGAGGCTGAGACGCCTGTCTTCCATCACTCACCTACACCTGCTGGACATACTTCTACCAGCAATGCACCTACTTCAAGTGCGCACCTTCCCCACATCTCTTCTCTTACCAGCCAGCCTATAGACCAGGGTTCAAAAAACCATCGGTAACCGCCCAAAAATCACGGTTACCGACCTTCTCGGTCCGATCCGATTTCAGAAACCGAACGGTAACCGAAATTTGAATTTAAAAAATTCGAAAAATTAAAAAATTCAAACAAAATTCAAAAAAAATCTTAAAAAAAAACTAGACACAATTATAAGACCTTCTGTGAAAAAAGTTTTCAAAAATAATGTCGTTTGCATTATATTCTATTGGGAGAAAGTTTAAAAAAAATGAAAAAAATTGAAACGTGCGGCTCAGTTATTAACTTACGTTAAGGAAAAGTGTAACATGCAAACACATATTTTTCTTGTATAAAACGTATTTTAAGAGAATCTTTAAAATTGATTTCACTTTATTTAGAGTTTTATTAAATTCTCTATGATTTTTACAAAGTTCACAAGCATAAAGTGAATATGTTAAGAAACAGCATTGTAATTAACTTTTTCATATCTAATATTATTTTTTCTACGTAAATCATAGTATAAATAAGCTAATGAAAGTGGTTTCACTAATTTTTTAGGTGTGATGGGTCAGTTATGAATTAATCTAGTCGCAACACATTTACACAATCATGCATGTTACAATAACTAATTCATGAGTTCATGTATTTTTAAAAGACATAGGATCATGTAAGAAGACTAAAAAATTTAGTTTCATGATTTTTGGATTAGCAAAGAGTAAACTATGCATTTAATTTGGTTTAACAAATACAATTTCTCACAGAAAATTTTGAACTTTTTTATGAGTATAAATACTTTTATCATGTAGATCATGTTACAAGGAAGCCAACAAAATTTTTTTCACTTGATTTGAAGCTCAGATGAATTAGTTATTGATTTTACAAGGTTGAGCCTTTTTTTGGGTTTTTTGTTGAACTGCGCTGAAATTCGATAAAACCGCTCGATAAATCGAGAAAACCGAGCGGTTACCGACCCAAACCACTCGGTAACCGACCAATTCAAAAATACGAGAAAATCGCTCGGTAACCGACCCAAACCGCTCGGTAACCGACCAAAACCGAGCGGTTACCGAACAGCTAAAGTCGCAATTTTTTTTCCAAAATTCAAATTTTGCCAAATGAATTTTCTCTAATTTTTTTTGAATTTTTGACCGGTAACTGCGGTTATCACGCATTTTCGGTTACCGCCGGAGCTCGGTAACCGAGTTCCGATCGGTAAATTGAACCTTGCTATAGACTCGCGCCCACTGAACAATACTTTTACTACCCATCTCTCACCGCCACTGCAACCATCACTCCAGGCTCCAGCTTTCTAGGCCTACTTCACCATTTATTTACATGTCATCTTGATTCAGTATTTTTTACAGGACACAATAATACAATATAATGAGTTGATTGAACATTAATGTGGATCCAACATTTTCACGTCACTTAAAAAAATGGTTGATCAAAAAAATGTCTTACACATTTTTTTCACATATAGAAATGTGGATGCAATATTTAAAAGGCCGCGTGTGCGGCACATCCGACACTAGGCTGAGTAAAGCCAATGTACCAGATGCCCTTTGCAATTCACTACACTATTGATTCTCTGCAACTAGCACTGCATGCTCGTGTAGACATGTCCAAAATAAGGAAGAAATGCCTGTATTAACGCTTAACAAAGTGGGAGGCCATAGTGGACTATATGAGAGCAGTGTAAGGTGAGCGATGCTGGCTAAGGCACAACTGGGCAAAGGTTGGCTGGCTAGCCACCTTGCCTTTAAATCCCACACTTCACTTGGTATTAGGACATCAGGTAGTCACGCACAATACCTAGCGATAGGGGTACCTATCCAGCTTGGTGGCAAGCGTGGGTTCTAGGGATATGGTGTCTGACCAAGCAAACGATGCATACCATGTCCTTCTGGAACCAACATACTACTGGACATACCATCCCGGCCCACCTCATCCTCCTTTTTTTCCCGCTACATCCGCACCCTGCTCCCCCTCGCCTCTCGCCTCCTCGATCCCTGATCTCTCCACCCCCCCCCCTCGCACTACAAGGGGAAAAGGTTTTTGTGGCGAAATTTTTTATCAACAAAATGTAATTTTTTGTCACCAAAATGTAATTTTTTGTCACAAATCAGTGTTTGTGGTGATCTTTTCGTTCACCACTAGTCGCCACAAATAGTCAAGTCATAAATAATATACTGATGATTTTTGTTCCCCACAAATGACTATGCTTATTAGTGACGAATTTAATTATCACTATTGGCCCACCTATTTGTGATGATTTTGATGGTCACAAAAACATGTAAATTAGTGACAAAAAATACTGTCACTTATATTATTCGCAGTGAAATAAAAGTCCACACGGTTTGAAAGTATTTATGGCAACTTAATAACAATAATTTTATTTGTAATAGTGACCACAAATATAGTCACTAGAGAGTCAATATTAGTGATCAAAGCTTCATCACTAAATGAACTTATTGTGTATATGTTTCTTCTCACTATTTTAATTATAATTGTGACAATTGAACCGTCACACTTGTATTTTACAAAAGTGGCATCTTTGCCACACAAATACATATTTTTTTCACAATATGCAACACTTGCCATAAACGTTCATCAACCATGGGGAAACAGCCAATAAAAGAACCAACAAATTAAAATTGTTAGTTAAACAAATGATTCCAGACATTGAGAAGAGAATTGATGATACAAAGCATCGATCATAATATAGCATTTAAAAAAATTACAAGATATAAAATGGTAAGCTTTTCTTGCTGCGAGATCTTTGAACTTCATTCTTTGATCAATCGTAACTTGCAAACCATATCAGTTTATCCTGCATTGGAATATAGGGTGCACAGGTAAATAAATAAACTAAAGAGGATAAAAAGTGACATGAACAGCGACAATTTTTTTTTTGTCTCAGAAATACATTGTAGAACATATCCGAGTGAATGAAACACGGATTTAACTGATCAGCCATTACTGTTGTGTACCTGGCCAACAGTACCAATTAAAAGGGAAGTATATTACCACTTGATGACACGTCACAATCAGTTTGTCATCTGGTCTGAAACACACCATCACTGATTCAACAAGTGTCTGTTTAACAAATCTAAAATATTACTACAATATTTTAGTTATATGGTAATTAACCATGATAATACTATAATATCACCTTGAATGTGTGACAATCTGGAAATATGAGCCAAAATACTCTTCATGTAATATTTATAGAACAGAATGCGATGTCGCTGCAACAGATCTAACTACTTTATATGTCGACTGCAAAATAAAATAGTGAATTAGAAATCATGAAACTGAAAGTCTTGAAGTACCAGAGTATCAAGCCTCTCAATCAAATTTACTTTATAAACTGCTAAACTTTCACTGGTTTGTAGTTCCTTAGGGAAAGCATTTGAACTGGTAGAACTACAGCTACAGAGACTTTTCACTACTGTGTTGCGAACAACCAGACTTCAAAATTTCATATCTCCTAATTTATTCATCCGAATTAAGAGTATAAATACTCTAAGAAAGATAATTGAATCATCTGCAATTCTATAGTACATCATATTCTAATATTCGGTTTCTATGAACCCTTAAACATCGACTATATCAGCATTGTGCATAGACTGAAAAACCTGTAACACAATACTCACGAACAGCATGTCTCCCAATGAGATTAGCCCTAATCACCGGACCTAATCGGCTAATCCAATGCTGGATAGAGGAAAACGTAAGAGAAAATGATTAGGCCCTTTACCTACACGAGATCGTGATCCCCTACTCCCTTCTTTTCCCTCTTGCCACCCTTCTTCCTCTCCCTGTCCTGCTGCAGCCTGTCGTGCACGGTGCACTGCTCTGCCTCTAGTTCTGCAGCAGCGAACCACAGCCAAGACAGAGGAGAGACAGAGACGTTCGAAACCACCCGCAGCTCCTTTCCCTTGCGGCTGCTTGCAAGGAGACCATGCACATTGCACAATAGCCACATTAAAAACATATACTACTTACATAGAATCCCACATAATGGTTGAGCTTTGCTTCACTCATCGGTTGCAATATTTGCACCTAAACCTCACATTTCCCCCGCCACCAGATGTAGCTCTACCAAGTACTTATACATGATTCCACGCTAGTTTGTTGCTTTGCTCATTTGCTGTCTCATCTGAGGTATTCCCATCCATGTTGGATCAGCGACGTGACCTGGAGAGAATAGTATGCACTACCGCACTAGGCAGTTAGGCACCCAAGGGTCAGTTCTCAATTGGATCGGCAACCAGACGTACATACCGCAGCATCATCAACAAACACAGGAAAGACAGGAGGAAAGGTTTGGCTGTAGACAAAGCCCATCGCGTCCCTGGGTCATGACGAGCATATGGAGGGTTGTCACATCTGCATTGTTGTCGCGTCCCTGGAAAGAGATCTCGAAGAAGAGGCTCACCATTCACCTGTTGTTGCATGGCACAGCGAACTCCCGGCAACGCGACAAGATCCCGCCGGCGGAGTGACGACCTCTCCTGTTGCACGGCGCGGTGGACTCCCGATGGCGGAAGAAAATTATATGAGACCTTTTACAGAAAATCCTCCGTGAGACTCTGATCCATATCGTTCGTTTTGGATCCAACAGTCTGATTAAATACATGTGAGAGAAGTAGAGGACACGTGTCACATGAAGATGTGGATCTTTCTGTGAGACCCGATCTCATATAATTTTCTTCCCCCGATGGCGGCACGAGGCAGGTGAGTCAGACGGATGTCAGGGCAACAGGCAGCGTGGAGATGAGATGGGAAATTTAATGTTGTTTCTAGTGGGCTTGGGCCTTTTTCCCTGCCTCGTGGGCTCCAGTGTACCCTCCGTGTCCGTCCGTGTCACCGACGTGTCCGGTTTTCTTTTCATTTTGTTTTTTGACGTTTCATCGGCCAGAGTGTCCGTGCATCACAGTTTAGTATGGATACCAAAAGGCTGCTGAACTTGCATGACACGTCACATCTAAACATTGGGAGAAGAAATACTCTCTACATGTTCGATTTTGGCTGTTCCATGGGATTTGAGTAATCAACAATTTTAGTATGTTTGATGATTGATTAAATATATCACTTATACAAAAAATGATACTATTTATTAAATCATTAGTTACTAATAAGACCTATTGTGCCGAAATTTTTTTTCATATTATTTGTCACATTACTAGAAAAACTATTTTTCGAGACATCCAAAGTGTCTTTTTATAGGTGGTTTATATGAAAATCTGTCTAAGCAGTCTGCCACGGTCCCTTGCAGTTTTAGACCGTATGTGAAAACAAATTTTCATATGCGGTTTCTTAGATGAACCACTTGTGAAAATATGTTATTTTCAGAGGCGGTTCCTTATGTGAATCATCTGTGTAAAAAGTCATTTTCACAGACAGTTTCTTATGTGAACTGATTGTAAAAATAGGATAATTACCATAGGCGGTTCCTATAAGAAACTACCAGTGTATTTTCACACGCGATTCATTATATGAACCACCTGTGAAAATAGGATAATTAACACAAGTGGTTCCTATTGTGGTAATGGTTAATTTTACTGACGGTTCCTTATGTGAATCGTCTGTGAAAATGAAGGGTTATTTTCAGATGCAGGTCAAAGATCGCATTTGAAAATGGATGACAGTTTATCTTAAAAAATTCATAACTTTTTCATACGAACTAAATTCATAACTTTTTCATACGAACTCGAATGTGGACAGACTTTATATAAAAATTGTAGCCTCACCAAGATCTACAACTTTGTAGTTGAACTTTTTTATTTGAAATCATTTAGGTGTCTAAATAATCAATTAAAGTTTTACACATAAGTTTCGATCACATATGCTACCATAAGTTCTATTAATGCAAGTAAAATTAAGAACAACAAGAAGAAAAAGAATACTACTAACTTCAACATATCCAACAAGATCAACAAGAAGAAGATCAAAGATCCTTACTATCAACAGCAAGACTTGATTTACAGAAGTACCAGTGATAACAATAGTATCAAGCGTCAGCACGATCATAAATATTTTTTTATTTTTATTTTATTTTTCTCTTATTTTTCTCACCTCATCAGTACTAGAATAGAAACTATTATAAATTTTTGCTCAAGTTTAATGTAAGAGATGATGTCTATGGAGACAAACAAGCGTTTTGAAAATGATGCAGAAACTTATGAGAGCGAGAACTCAATCTTCCAAGTCATTTTTTGCCTCAAAAAATTAACCGTACCCAATAAAGTCGAGGAGAAATGGGTGTAACTTTTTCTGTAGATGCCCGTAGAGCAAAAAAAAAAAGTCAAAATTGGAGTCCGTATGTAAAAGTTATGCCTATTTTACCAAAGGTACTCATGGTCACTGCAATGCTTCAGCAGAAAAGGTTAAATGGATATTTTATCAAGTTTCTATCATAGGTACTTGATAGGTGAGCCGGTAAGGAGATTCGCGCATGAGCGGAGGGTCTCGGATTCGATTCCTACCAAACGCAAAGGCTGAAAATAGTGTAAAAAAATAGTGTGGCTTATAACTTGCGATGGTGCAATAGCGAGGGTTCCTCGGGTGAATTTTTTTTTGCCAAAAAACATCGATTTAGGGATTGACCATTACAGGCGATTCGCTTAAGAAACCGCATATAATAATCGATTTTAATAGACAGTTCCTTAAGTGAATCATCTGTAGTAATTGATTTCCATATGTGATCCGTTTAAGAAACCGTCTATGTAATCTATTAACACAGGTGGTTTCTTAAGTGAACCACCTGTGATAATAGATTTCCACAGACGGTCTCTTTTGCAGTTATGAAAATTATCCACAGGCCTTCGATCATATACGGGTTGGCTAAACGCCTGTGCAAATGGGTTACGACATACCTCTAAAAATAGTTTTTTATAGTGTCAAATAAGTTGTGGAAAATTATCATTCATCACTACAAAGTTGACAATGAAAATATCTTTCGTGGTGACGCCATATTTTGACACTGCTGCGAAAAGAGGCAATGACAAAACAATAGTTCACCAAAAAAAAAAGTTCAGCACAGAAAAGTTTTCACTATTGTGATATTTCATGGTGATATAATATTTTGTCACTAATAAGCTACATAATAATGAGGACAAGTAGTTTAGCCACTATTAATCTGATAAGAAATGACAAAAAAATATTTCCCTAATGCATTTTCATCAGTAATGCAATGTTGTGTAGCAATATATTTTTTTGTCATTGATAAATTACATAACAGTGGGTAAAAAGGTTAGACACAAATACCCGGGTAAGCAGTGACAAAACAATATTTTGTCACTAATAATTGGCATAATAGCGAGGAAAAATAGTTTGTTCACATTAACGTGGGAATCATTGACAACATCAAATTACTATATTTCATCACTAATGGTATATTCTGTGGTGATATAAAATTGTCACTAATAAACTACGTAATTGTGATGAATGGTGTATCTTGTGGAGAAATTAAATTTTATCACTAATAAACTAAATAATGGTGCGGAAAATTAGTTTGTTCACAATTAGCATGTGAATCAGTGACAAGATAAATATCTCCATAACTTTTCATCACTAATACATCGATTTCTTGTAGTGTCGCCTAGACAACAACAACAGGTTGCTGGGTGAGCGATGGCGCTGCTAGGGTTGCGGCAGTGGGTGTACGTACAAGTGATGGCGAGGACCATCATACGAAGCATCCTCGGCTTCGACGTCATGCATCCCATGGAGACCTCCTACAAGGCACACCCCCAATCCTCCGCCCTGCACTGTCCTCTTGTTCTCAACTACTCCACTGTCCTTAATTTATATGATTTTTTAGTGCACTAAAAGTTAATTGATATTGTGCAAAAATGTTCCTTGAAACATTGATGAAAAGAAAAAAAATGGAATGTACCTCGGTCCATGTTCTTTTCTCCCTCTAGTGGCTTGATTAGCTCAAAAGCAAGCTCATTAACTACTCTACCCATCGCGAAAGTGTCTCGATCCAGTTGGTAGGTGCGCTCAGAGTAGTCGAGTTCAATCTCCTTTGAGTTGAATTTCGGTGCCTACACGGGCTTGTTGGTGGGGAGTTTGTGCCGCCATCCCACCCGTCCGCGTTCAAGTTTTGAGTGAATGCATGTCGCACCAGAGATTTTCCCTAATAAGTGTAGTGTGCATGTGTGTTGTACTAAGAAGAAACTACTCCACCAACCTATTCTCTCTCCACTAACTTAACTACTCAGCACCAATCTGAATGCAAAATCAATGGTTGCAAAGGTGAGTTGTCCGGACACCCAGGTCCAATTCCGCCATGTCAAGGTTTATTAGGTTCAGGGCGCCCGAAAACCTAGACTGGACAAAAGTGACAGAAGCTTCTGGACCCACGCAATTGCACATATAAATTCCTTTTTGGACGAATTGCACTGTAGTCGATAGATTGATGAAGATGGCAAGCAGAGCCGTCTAAAGTCGTACTCGTAGTACTAAAGCATCACACCTGTCTTGTATGATTGTTTGATAAGGCTGAAGGTAATCATTGGGGTGTCCACTGATAGTCAGAGTAGTCGAACAGAACCTTATGAATAGAACACTAATTGATATCAGAGTTATTACGAGCTTAGCACATTATTAAGTGGCCAAAAGATTGGCTATCTCGTTACAAAAGTGAGGTCTCATGTCCCGACAAAGACATTCCTTTATTAAAAAACGAGGACTCGTGTGGACTTCGAAATCCACAGAATCACACAACTGAAGGAATTTAGTAGCTCTACAACATCCTACGATTGGTTTAGGCCACTATGTACTGGTTGACGGTCAACGATACTTGGGCCAACGAAACCAGTACCAACCCAACAGACATACGGCCACCAGCATCACAATCAACCTGGGCTAGCTGATGGATGGTCTGGATCGACGCACATAGACCAGACCACACACGTGGACCACCAGTACTGTGGGGGTAAAGATGATTAAATGGGTCAATCGGACCGGCCCGATTGGCCCATTTACTGTTACAGGCCGTGCCGTGCCGGCCCGCGTGCCTAGTCGTCGGCCCACGGCACGGCTCAACTGTCACCGTGCCGTGCCGGGTCGGCCCATGGCACGGTCGGCACGATGGGCCCGGCCGGCACGATGGGCCCGTTCGGCACGACGGGCCCAGTCGGCACGGTGGAGGCACGATGGGCCCGTTTGGTACGACGGGTCCGACCGGCATGGTGGAGGCACGACGGGCCAGGTCAGCACGATGGGCCAGGTCAGCACGATGGACCCGGCTGGCACGGTGGAGGCACATTCGGCCTGTCAGCACTCCAAAAAGTAGAAAAAAATAAAAAATAATAGCTAAAAAAATCCAAAAAAACAATAAAAATATAGAAAATAAATACATAAGATTTTTATTGATTGGTTGCCTCGTTAAAAACCTTTCTACTAGAAGGAAAAAAGAGTACAACCTACGATTATGCTCCGAAAATTACATGATTTCAGTAGAAACCCCAGAATTTTGCTTGCAATATTTAATATGCTTCCTCAAGTGTCCCGTTCCATTTAGAGATCTGGCACCTATTTCTTTGTTGCATATATTACACTTAGCAAATCTTACCTGTTCCCCGTTAATTTCTCTGAAGACCTTTTCAAAATGTTGCCACACCCATGACCATGCACGCGAGTTCTCGGCGTCTTGATCCATGAATTGAAATATGGAATTGGTTTCTTGATGTGAAGTGGCTACTGGCTACTTGGCTAGCAACTAGGAAAAGAGAGATGTGTGGCCGATGAGATTACATGGAGTTTGAGATGGAGTAGATGGTATTTATAGGCCACGATGAGAGGAGAGGTGGGTGGGGGTGGGGCCGTGGGGGTTATTTTAAAAAAAATAAACAAAAAACATGAATAAAATAAAAAAAACTTAGAAATAATAGGGGCATATGATTAATTCTAAAAATGAGTTTTATTGATAGGTTGCCTCATTAAAAACCTTTCTAGCAAAGGAAAAAAGAGTACAACCTAGCTCAGAACATTTAAAATTATACGTTCTCATCAGCATCTAGATACAAATTTTGGAATGATTCTTCAAGCTCAGTATTTTCTGCAGTGTGTTGCATTCGTGCTTCAGTTTGTTCCCAATCCTTTACTATGGTGAGTATTTCAACCATCTCACTTGACAGATTTGTTCTTCTCTCTTTGATTATCCTTCCTGTAAGACTGAAGGTAGCCTCAGAAGAGACTATAGATACATGAACCATTAACAAATCTCGCGCTAACAGTGAAAGCACTAGATAATTCGTCTTATGCTCATGCCACCATTGCAGTATGTTGAAGTTTTCTTGTTCGTGGCTGATAACATCACTGTCGATGAAGGTAGTTAGCTCCCCTCCGGATGTTGGAATTCTGGTGCCTGTAGACGATCATGACGAAGAGTCTAAACTTCTTGATGAAGAACTTGCACCAAATATTTTCCCCCACGTTGTCGTCTTCTTACTTGTTGTGGGTGCTAGTGGAGGTCGTTGCAGGCGAACTCCGTCATACTTTGTTTCATATTTACTATAAACTTCGAATAACTTAGAACGAATATTAGTATAATAATTAGAATAATCATGGCCAAGAGCATCACCTAGAATTGCGAGAACTCTACAGAAAGCTGCAATTTTAGCTCTAGGATCTAAAATAAAGGCAAAGGCGTACAACAAAGGAATTTCTTTCCAATACTTTAAGAATTTAGATTTCATAGGAACGACACAATCTCTTAGAAGATTGTCATTTTCATAGTTGTTTAAATGAGTAGCAATTTCAACAATATTATGCACTACTAAACAAGATGTTGGAAAATAAACTCCTGATAAACTCACAGTTGAATCATAAAAAAATTCAAGAAACTCCAGTATCCTTTCAGCAACATACCAATGCGCTTCCATGAGTAAAGTTTGACCCCCATGCTGATGGTAATGTGTATGAATAAACACACCAAATGTGCTCTTATATGGTATAATTTTTTTAAGCATCAAGAAAGTAGAGTTCCATCTCACCGGCATGTCCAGAGCAAACTTACGTGGACGCACACCCATTGCAACACAATACTGTTTATATACTGCAATTCGTTAGTTAGAGGAGTTCATAAAAGATATTGCAGTACGAAAATCGTCTAAGTATCACGACAACCTCTTCAAACCGGATTTTACTATAAGATTGATAATATGACAAGCACAACGTTGATGTAACAAGAAAGATTCAGCATAAGTACTAAACAACGGAGTAAGAATATCCATTGCTCTAGAATTTGCACCGGCATTATCTAAAGTGATAGAAAATATTTTATTCGTGAGACCAAAGTCTGCAACTACTTGAGATATTTTTTCAGCAATATTTTCACCGGTATGTGTGTTGTCAATCAAACGAAAACCTATTATTCTCTTTTCTAATTCCCAATCATTATTAACAAAATGAGCAACCACACTAAGATAATCCTCTCTAGCCCTACCTGCCCATATGTCCGAGGTCAAAGCAACTGAAAATGTACATGTTTGCAACATTTCTTTAAGCTTGCTACGACACGCATTGTAGTATTTTACCATATCCCTACTAGTTGTCTGTCTAGAAACATGCGTAAACCTAGTATTATGAGCTTGCTTAATGTAATCTTCAAATGCAGCAGACTCACCGATATTGAGTGGTAGATCCGCTCTTGCAATGAAGCGACATTGCTCTTTTCGAGCATTGGCAGAGTCGTACTCCCAATGATGAACAGAGCCGTCGGGGTTGTACTGCAACACCGTATGCTTCATGGCTGCTCAACTCTTTCGCTTGCAACTTGTGGCATGCCTCTTCAAGTGCCCCGTTCCACCTGAGGGCTTTGCAGATAATTCATTTTTACAAATATAACACCTAGCATACCTGACACTTACCCCATCTTCCTCTTTGTAGATCCTTTCAAAGTCTTGCCAAACTTCGGAAGGACCGGCTCTTGATCTTTTAGACCCGCTGCTTGCTAATGTGTGCGCACTTGTAGAGCCTGGATCACCTGGATCTGGATGTGAACCAACCGGAGGTTCACCGTCGGATCCATCATCACCTGCAGCACTGGTATCAAAGGGGCCGTAGTCTCCTGTGAGTCCTTGGAGAAAAAAATCATGATCTATGGATGTATCATGATCACCGGCATTCATGATCAATGTCGAATGACACTACAAAAATTGTAAATATTCAGAGTTAGAAATAATCAAGTAATAAAACTAATAATAAAATAAGACTCAACAACGATGCAAAAAAATCACCAAGATTTCTTCAACTTCAAGATAGCAAGTCAGCAGGATGACGATTTTGGAATTGCTCGGATTTTTTTGCAACAATTCAAACTAATTTTGCTAAATTATCGCTAATTCTCAGGAACTTTGAGACAAGAATGAGAAGAGGAAACAAGAGAGAAAATAGTGTTGCTGGTGTGGAATGGAAGGACAAGGTGCTCCTCTATTTATAGGTGAAAAATGGTGATTTTTGCAATTTTTTTCGAATTTTTTGGAGCTCAAACGGTCACAAAACAGCTATAAAATTCAAAAATATCGGGTTAACGGGTTAAACGGGCCGTTCCCGGCCCGTTTAACTCATTAACCTGCGCGCCCCCGCCGGCCCATCGCGCCCCCATGTGCCGGCCAGGCCGTGCCCCCCGCGGTGGGCCGTGCCGTGATGGGCCGGCCGTGCCCGGGCCGTACCGTGCGGGCCGCCGCGTTCCCGGGCCGTGCCGTGCCCGTGCCAGCCCGGCCCGGCCATGCCTCCTGGGCCGCTCGTGCCCGAGCCGGGCCGTGCCCGTGCTGGCCCGACTCGGCCGGGCCGTGCCGTGCTGACCCGCCGTGCAGCGCGCTCGGCCCAGGCACGGCCCGTGGCCTCGTGCCGTGCGGGCCCAGCCCATCTCAGCTCGGGCCGGGCCGTGCCTGGGTTGTGCCTACAGTGCCATGCCTCGGGCCGGCCCAGTAGGCACGGCCCATTTGGACATCTTTACTGTGGGGGAATCATGAATTGATCTAGTGTTGGAGAGTGGTCTCACATGTCCTTCGGGCATTGAGACGAAAATCTCTATAGACAATGTAAATTAATAAGGCTTATAGTTACTATGAATCTATCGTATTGTAGGAACTCTTTGGCAAACCGAAGGAACCCTTCGGACTCTCCGCGTCGCAGAAGCGGTTTCGATAGCTGGGATGGGTGAAGCCTTCGATAGGCATTTGAAGCTCGGCCGAAGGATTTCGCTCGACGTCGCGAGGGAGTCATTCAAAGAGACGTCGAATGTGTTGCAAGAGTGATCCAAGTCCGACACGAAGATGGATGAAAGAGCGAAGGCATGGTCAAAAGGAAGACCGTTGCTAGCAACCGAAAACCATAAAAAGAAATATTATAAATAATCTAAATATACTTAGAATAATACCGTATTACTCGTAAATATACCGAGAATATAATATAGTTGAAGGGATAATCTCATAAACTGTAATAATGATAGGTTAGATATGACATATAAATAGAGCGTAACTATAACCGACAAAATATAACGTTAGTACCAATGAAAGATTTCTTATTTGCGTGCTTTTCGTCTAGTCCTCGAATTACTCAGAAGTTCGACTATCACTCTGTTTTGCGATGCAAGTTTCCACCTAGCTTTTTGTCATCGAATCATGCATTAGCGAAGTGGCTTGCATGCATGTTCCGCTTGTTCAATGCGCTCGGCCGGGTCAAATCGGATCGATGATCACCTGGAACCCAACGCAAGCACGTGCTATGGGGAAGGCGCTCACTCGGAGCTCTGTACTAAGTCTTCAACAAGTCTCCCACTCCAATGAAGAAAATAAAGGTCTCCAACTGCAGTTACCATTCTTTTTTTGTACGCCTGAGGGGAAAGTAATAAATGTCCTTAAGGTATTGTTGATGTCAGTTATTCTATATTTTCAGCATCAACTTCTCTTAATATATGGTGAAATTATCACTATAATTCTATATTATTATCACTAATATTCATGATTTTGCGATAACGTGCATGTGAATCAGTTTGTAGGAAATAAGGCTTAAAACGTCGAAATATGATATGTGTTGACACGAAGCCCAGTTCTCCATTCAAAATGGACCAAAACACCGGCCCATAAAGCTTAAAGTATCCCTTGGACATCCATAAGGCTCAACACACAAGACCCAAGCTCATAGCTTGCCACATAAATCTTCTAGAAGATGCATCCAAAAGATCCCTAAAACCTGAAATTATTCCCATAGTCCAGGACAATATCATATTCCAACAAAGATTTAAGTCCTAAACGATGTTTTCTAAAAATACAATGAATACCTAAGTTGTATATCTAGTTGAGAGCTTTGATTTATATATATGGGAGACGTGATTTGGACTTCGGGGCTAGAAGATATGGGCCCCTCAATGAATGCTGCGTTGAGGAGTCAAATTTAGGACATATTATCTTTCAATGCATTTTTGGGAGTCAAAATGACCTTTTCAGGGAAAGTCATAATGTAAAAGGTTGTTGATCATTTTGAGAGATATAATTTAGAGTCCAAATTCATACAATTTAGAGTTTGTACTTGCGCTCCTTGGAAGGGAGAGCTACGAAAAAGGAAAGTCTAAAATCGACTTGAAAACGTATAAAACGAGTTGTAATTTACTTCCATCAATAGATTTCATGTATAGATTAGTAGAGCATGCCCCAAGGTACCTCTAGACTATGAATATGACTCCAGGGGTGCCTCCACTACACCAATATATAATTTCGAGTTGAGAGTCACAAACGATAGCCTCGCGCCGTCGGCTTAAGCCATATAATCTAATTGTCTAGCTTTTTTTAGTTGGCTAATTAGCGCTCTAATATAGTAGCCCTTGATTGGGAATGCTATAATTCGGCTTTAACTAGTCATGATTCTAGTTAGACTAACATTCAAGAGCCGGATACGATCACTGTCCGGTACGCTTATGAAGGTGTTCGTATCGTTTATCTTGTGAATATTGATTTTCCTTGCTAGAGTATGTTGGAAATCTTGTTTCTCTCTTGGTCCTGGTTATTGCGATTATGCTTAATCATTTGTTTAGTCTAGACTTGACAATGAGCTAGTAGATGTGATCATGGTGATTCGATCTATTAGTTGAACTATCATGATAACTAAGGCATGAGCTGAGCTAGGTATTTTTGGCCAAACACTAATCATTATCAAGTTCATATTTCAACAAACAGCTGAGGGTGCGCATACTCTTCCAACATGACATTAAATGTGCTTAGCTTAGCAATGGCAAAACTATCTTTTGGCTAGAACTACAACTTGAACTGCTAGGTTTGAACGTTATTGAATATCTGGCTAAGACTCATAATTTCGGATATAGGTTATGGGATATTGACTCTTAGTCATTACTCTTCATTCACCAAATAGGATAGAAACGGGGGCTGAGTTGACGAGGAACATAGCGAGTGCAACGTCCAGTGCATCCTGAGCTTCTTTTGAGGTGACGTGATTCACTCATTCCTTGACATAGTTCTGTTGAGCTTGGTTTGGTAGAGCAGGGGTCTTGTACTAATTGTAGTTTTGAGCTGGAGAAGGAGTCTTAACCGGTGTGTTCAGGTTGAAAGGAACCGTCGTTTGATTTTGCCATGGATACTAATTGGCAAAGTGTATAATCTCCTATAGTTAAAACATAGACAACCAGTTTTTGCCTGAGGGTTATGATTCTTAGCGAGAAATGAGGTGTTGTTATTTGAGCGGGGTTACTAATAGCATGCCAAGGTTTTGTTGCTTGAGACCTAGATTGGCTGGGCACATGATACTATTATCCTTGTTGTATTATAGTGCATGGGCAAGAGTTGCTGCCTGAATACTGTCCTTGAGCAACTATCTTTCTCTTGCGGTCCTCTCCAAGCACGACGCACTTATCTTCCAACACCAATGCCTTATTCATAAGATGATGGAAGTTTGGGTAATCATGAGTGTTTAGTTGAGCTTGCATCCCATAGAATAGTCCGTCCAAGAAGCATTCTTATTTCTTTTCATCTGCATCCACATCGTCTGGTGCATACCTTGAGAGTTGAGTGAACAAGTTAACATAGACTTTCACTGGCATGGATCCTTGCTTCAGGTTGTGGAAAGGTTCTTCATCATCGTGATAGCTCTTGCCAGTACATGGTGGTGACAAAATGCTCCCTTGAATTTAACCTAGGTGATGGTCTCATGGTCTTTATGTGCATTGCAAAAGGCATCTCACTAGTCAACACCGGGATAGATGAGTTGGTGAGCAGTGTATAGAACCTTCTCACGATCATTGCACTGAGTAATCAACAACTTCTTCTCTATGGTCTTCAATCAATCATCTATAGCGAGTGGTTTAGTGGCATGGGAGAACGCTGGTGGTTTAGTCCTCATGAATTCTCCCAACTTGGACTGGTTGTGGGCATGTTATGGCAGAGGCTGGGATTGTGTCTGTGATGTTTGCTACATGTTGGTCATTGCATGTGCCATCCCTTAAAGAATTTGGGTTTGCATAGCCATTAGTTGTTCCATGCCCATGGGGGGGGGGGGCAGTGGCGGAGGTGGGGTTGTAGAGCAGTATCACTGTTCCCAGAGTTGTTCCTATTAGTGATATACCCTAGAGGATCGTATATGCATATTGGATCTGCAAGTGGGCTTTAATATTATTAAAGGCCTATTAGGGTTTAGAGTCATGATGTTCTTTAATATGATTAAAGGTCTATTAGTGAGTTCTATATAAACGGAGGAGGTGCGCAGTGTTCTGAACACGTGAAAACCAGCCACCGAAGGCATTAGGGTTAAGAGACTAAGAGTCACACCTCGTCTTTTGCAGGTGCACTCCGTGGCGCCTTCTGATCTTAGAGCCACCTTCCTCCAGCCCTTCGATGACCTCCTGCTGTGAGTGTGGTGCTAGCACACTGCAGGCGCTACTGCCATTGAGATGTTGATCTCCTCTGGCCGTGCTCGAAGCTAGTCGAGGATTACTCAAAACTGGTTGAGGATTGCTCGGAACTAATTGAGGACTTCTCGGAACTGGTTTCTCAGAAATAGTCGAGGACTTCTCGAAGCTGGTCGAGGAGTGCGATGGACCCGCTTGGAGCTTGTCAGAGAGCTGCCTCCTCTACATTGACACGCACGACGTTGGATCGGCCTACTCAAACTCTTCTTCCGCTGTGCTGCGCGTCAAAGTGGTAATGAACTATGATCTCTTACTAGCTTGATTTTCTGTAGGATTGATTACACTTAGAGGAGGGGGTGAATGATTGTGGAAGCAAAATTCAAAGATTAACTCACCCAAATTGAAAATTGATTTAAATTATGTATCCCACTAGAAATAGATTGTACATGATCTAATAGAAACGATGTAGAGAAAGATCTGTTAGTCCGATTTTCCTCCAATTTGGATAGTAGAAACTAGATTCAAGTACGAAACTAGTAAAACAAGAATTAGGTCAATTGGTTATATGGATAAAAAATTATGCCTAGTCAAAGCAGACTATATCAACCAAAATCTAGTAGGTCAAAACCTAGTCAAGTTGACCAAAAAAGCTACTCGAGATCAAACCAAAGCCACTCAAAATTTTCTCAGATCAAACACTAGATATTATAGTAAGGTTCTGGATGGATTAAACAAAGATGAAACTCGATAAAAACATGAAATTAATTGAAAACCAAAACCAAGCACACAGAATATAGAACCGAGAGAAAATTCCAAATCAGCAACTCATCAACTTACAAAACTTAATTTTCATTGCATAGATGAGGTTACAATATGCTTCTCCAAAGAATCCAACAAGAATTTTCACAAAATCCCAAAACAACCCTCTATAGAGTTTCTCTATTTTTCTCTCTATTGTGTTGTCTACCAGTACAATAGACCTCTCTATTTATTAGATAGCCACATGCCCAAACATACTACAACTCCAAGTCGTATTTAACTTGGTCTCTATCCTCATCTAATCACAAGAGGATAGACAACTTCCGCTAATTAAGCTAATTATCCAACAACTCTCATGTAATCATGCATGCAATATCTCACATGCATACATATATGCATGTACATAACCCACTTGGAGTCCGTCTCTAACACTAACTCTTGTCTCAAGCCTAGTGTAACATCTTGAATTTTAGCATGTAAATTTATTAAAAATTTCACTCCAAATTAAAAAATTTCTAATTATTTATACCAATATAAAACCAAGAAGTATATATTTGAAGTATATATGCTCGTATGTATATATTCAAATATATTATTTGGGCTAAGTATTACGAATAGCACCCAGGCAATTTCTGAATTAATCCCTGCCTTAAATTGTTTCATATTCTTTGGTTTGTGATCTTTATGGTTCTTTGTGTGGAGATTTGAATTTGAATGTCTCTCAAATTCAAATCTACTCTTAGATTCTATTTAGCTCAAATCCAATTCAAATTCAAATCACTTGATTCAAATCATCTTAGGAAGATCAAGAGTCAACTTCAAATCATAATTCAAATATGTTTAATTGAATTGATCTAAATCCAAAATTTGAATTTGAATTCAAATCACACATTTGAATTTAATCCCAAAACGAAAAAGATTCTTTCCTCTTCTCCTATTCACCCTGGGCCCAATCTCTCTCTCCCTCACTGTTTTCGCCCAAGTGCAACTGGCCTAGTCTCCTCTTCTCTCTCTCTCTCTCTCTCCCTCTCTCTCTCTCTCTCCCACGCGCTCTCCCGCACTGTGCCGGCCCGCTCCCGTGCGCCGCTCCACCTTCCATGCATCGCACATCGATTGGCCACCACCGGCCTCCTTCCCCTTTCTAGCGTGATGTGCTCACCGATCGCCGTTCCTCCTCTCCATGAAATATCCCGCGTGTCGACCGGCCTCCGCTTTTTTCGCTCCCTCGCTCTCTCTCTTCTCTTCGCCCATGCTCGCGTCGCCCAAGCCTCTGCGCCGTGTGATTTCTGCGCCCACGCACGTGTGTGGATGACGCAGGCGTCCATGTCATGGGAAACACGGTGAGCTTATCCTGCCACCTCACCGCTGACGATCCCGTGATGCCCACAAATGCACCGTCTCTCTCTCCAACTCCCTCTTTCGTCTATAAATAGCATGCCTGTTTCCTTCTCCTCACCCTTTTCCCCATTTGCCACCGCTATCGCACTGCCGTTGCTGCCATTCGCACCGTTGTGACCACGCTGTTGCTAATCCACCATCGACGTGCTACTGAGGAGCACCAAGGATCCCTCGCCGTCCCTATGCCGCTATCCGTTCACCGGAAGCTCGACGGGAGCCCGCCCGCACTAGTAGCCGAACAGCTTTGCCACCGCCTCTTTGATGGATCACTAGCCGCCGCCCTGCCCGTCACCGTTCTTGCGCTCGGTGAGCCTCCCCGTCCCCTCGTGCATCCACATAGGTAGTAGGTAGTTGCCATGAGCTGCTGATTAGCATATGGCCGCACGTCGCCGCATGTGTTTATCGCCTACGACGTGCGCCTTTCCTTTGTGATCTGCCCTACTATCGTGTTGTGATGCCTTGAGGCACTAGGCCTTGTTTCTTTGCAGGGTTGGCCCCTCCCTATGTAGGGGAGGTGCTGCCCAATCCTTCCCATGCCGCTGTCTCCCCTGCGGCCGTTAGCTAGTGCTGCCTCCACCGCCAGTCACCATCAAGGAGCCCCCAGCCGAGTCCGTGGTATTGTGCTGATGGCCAGCATCAATTCCTCGTCGATGAACTCTGGCAAGAACCTCCCTCCAGCGAGCCTCCTAGTGCTGCACTGCCATAATCCCTCGCTGGAGTTCTCTTTCCCCCCTCCTCCACTATGCGCCCGCGCGTGTTCAGCCGGGCCGTCGCCCTTGCACGTGCGTGGAAAACGGCCTCGGGCCATGGCTCGACCTGGCCGGCCCAGCTACCCAATGGCCGCGCACCATGGGTCAACCTAGCTTCCAAGCCTGATAGCCAGCCAGCCCAAGACCTGGGCGGGCCTGCATTGTGCAGCCAGCCCATCCGAACCCAAGCCTGGCCCATCCAAGCCTGGGTTGAGCCCAACTCGACCCAAACTAGTACTGTTGATGAGCCTATGGCTCCTTCGGATATGATCAATACTGCCAATAATTCTCAAATCATACAAGGTCCAATTACAAGAGCACGTGCATGATAATTAGATCACCAGGTGAACTCGTTCCTTGCTGTTCATGCTTCCTTGGATAGATTACTACTAAATTCTTGTGTTGTTTTATTGCTTAGGAACGTGGGAGAATCACCATAACCTTACATAGATGTCACCCTTTGAAGACCAAATCTACTCGGATTCGAGGCTGAGCTCTAGTTGTGGTCGAGTCCCAGGACAACACGTTAGTAAAACAGACATAACTCTCTCATACGAAGTTCATTTTAGGCAATTTTGGACATCCTGGAAAGCTAACGACGAGCCCTTTCCAATGGATATGAGCTCAACCAAACATTATTTATAGTTTAGTTAGATTCAAAGAAATAAGATGCTACGCTACCGTATCAGACCATGTTGGGTCTTGTAATCGTGTTGGGGTCGGAGTCCAGGTTGTGTACACCTCCTTACACGGCTGCACAACCATAGGTTGATCTCCTCATGTCCCTCCTATATATATACAGTAGCCTTATAGTTTAGGCTCAGGTTTAGCTTAGAATTTTCTGTTTTAGACAGTTTTGCCGTTTATCTGTTTATTGAACCCCAACTCGAGTACTTCTTTGGTAATTAGCAATATTCAGATTGCATCTACCTATTCTTGCTTGTGTTCTCAATTTGCTTGCAGGAAAAGCCTTCTTGGTGAGGTCAACTGTGTCCTGACATGGTTGATAACCACAGAGTGGTGGTGTAGTGGTTGCGAGGGTTCTCGATCTGTTCTGTTCGGAGCTTTTGGATCGTCAACATCGAAGCTCTACCAATTGACTTATCATATTACCTTTCGGAAGATCAGGCAAACACGTATCAAGTGGTATCAGAGCCTCGGTTGCCTGTTAGGTAATCTCAGTTATCCCCTTTGTTTCGTCGTTTTCCATTACCTAGAGTCTAGAAAAGTGCCTCAAAAAAAATATGTAGATCGTAGTTTTTTTGCTGTCCAATCCACTTTAAGCCTTCCCAATTTTGTTTCCAGTATTCGTGTTGTTGAGTTTGAGTCCATCGCCGGTGTCTTTGTTGCTGGTGGAGTCATCGTGATCTAGTTTCTAGTGTTGAGTCTTGCTGTTTAGTTGTCGTGTATCTCAGTCTGGCCTTGTTTGCTATAGTCGAGATTGTATATCCACTCGAGTTTGACCACTAGTTGAGTCGACCATCAATTTGTGTTCGACCACTAGTCGCTTCAACCATTTACTCGAGTTCGACCACTGGTCGAGTCGACCATCAACTCGTGTTCAACCACTAGTCGAGTCGACCATCTACTCGGAGTCGACCACTAGTCGCTCCGACTACCCACTCGGGATCCTAACCAGTCATTCCGACCATCCACTCAGGATCTGACCAGGCACTCTGACCACCCACTCGGGGTCCCGACCAGCCACTCTGATCACCCACTCGGGTCCCGACCAGTCACTTCGACCACCTAGTTGAAATCGCCTACCTTCTCAATTCTGACCATCCTTTCAGGTTTGACCACCTAGTCGGATTCAACTATCCACTCGTTTTCACCTACACAACCTAGTCGGAGAATATCTTTTTTTGTTGCTCTTGGACACCACCATACACTCATCATATCGAGCATTGTCCGATAAAGTTCGAGTAGCAATTCATAGCGAAAACAGAGGCAGCCAAAGTTCAAAGAGAGAGCGAGAGAGACCCATGCTCTCTGGAATTTTTTTTTGTAACGTATGTACCTCACTGGTCTTAGAAAAGGCAGTATAAAAGTTTTTGAGTTTGTGTCACATTCGCAAAAAAACAAGAAAAAAAAAAGAAAAAGAAAAGCAAGCAAGAAGCAAAGAGTGCCAAAAAGAAGAAGTAAAGAGTGCCAAAAAAAAAGAGATAGAATTAAAAAAAGGGAATCAGTTTGCATTGCGAATTTTGTTCCTTTGTGCTTGTGTCTATTATAGTTCTCGGCTTGCTTGAGGTAGTTCTAGGAACGTGTTCGGGCCAGCAAGTGTGATGAGTACTGTGGATTTTTATTCAGTTTTGCTAATCTGATTTCTATTATTGCCTTTCCTTGCTACTAAATATTGCCTATCCAAGCTACACCTTCTCTCGATCAGAACAGTTTCTCCCATTGCAACTACCTCACTCGCACCCGATAAGGTATCACGAACCAGCCACCGGTTACGCCAACTGCGGTGTTTGGTAATAACACTTGCAAGAGCGTGTTAAGGCACTTGAGAGTGCGTGACTCCAACTCCACCACCTAGTAGTCGATAGGGATAATTTATCTTTCATTGTTTTTTATCTTCAACTAACCATGGTAGGAGAAATATCGGATGCAAAAGAGTGTGTTTTGAGAGAAGAACTCACAATGTTGTTTGATGATTATCGACAAACTATTAATGACGACATTGATAAGAACCTTGCAGGAACCAATACCGCATTACAACGACTCAATGAAAGCGTTGCAATGCTCAATACACGCTTTGATCGATTAGTAATCCACCACCAAACAATGGTCGAGTGGATCCTCATGGTGCAGCCTATGAACAAGAGGAGTCTGTCGTGGATGATGAAATTTTGAGACAAGAACATGACGCCTTTGATGAATGACAAAGGAACCGATTGAACTTCAACCGTCTAGGTATGAGAAGTAATAATTTTTAGCAACATAACCCACGTATTAATGATGATCCATTTGCTAATGTTAAATTTCCTATACCATCTTTTGAGGGTGCTTATGATGCTGAAAGGTACTTAGATTGGCAGATGATGGTAGAACAGAAGTTTAATGCTCATTTAGTTCCTGAAGCGCATAGAGTTAGGCAAGCCACTAGTGAATTTAAAAATTTTGCAATCATCTGGTGGAATAGGGTATGCATCGATGGATTAGCTCCTACTACTTGAAATGCTTTAAAGGTTGCTATGCGTAACAGATTTGTTCCACCATCTTTTAAACATGATTTGCGTAAGAAATTGCAGCGCTTAAACTAAGGTGAAAGATCCGTAGAAGAATATTATCAGGAGCTACAAATTAGTATGTTGCGTTGTGATATTATTGAGGATGAAGAGACTACAATAGCACGCTTTTATGGAGGGTTAAGGCATGAAATTCAAGACATAGTTGATTACAAAGAATAAGATAGTGCTCCTAGATTGTTCCAACTTGCGTGTTTGGTAGAAAAAGAATTGCAGGGACGACTACTGAGGCCAAGGAGCAATTTTGGAAGCACGACTATTTCAAAATCAATACCGGGACAAGTCAAAATAGCCCCACGTTTAGCTACATGGTCTGCTACTCCCTTCTTGAGTAGGGCACATTCAGTAGTACCTTGACACCGTCACACGCTCTCGAGGTAAGCAAATCTGTAAGTGTGCAGGGTCCAGTCAAGAGCTCTTCTTCGGTTGCTTCTATAGGCCGATCGACTGGGATTATTTGCCACCGATGTAAGGGAATGGACCATGTCATGAAGGATTGCCCAAGTCAGTGAGCATACATTGTAACAGAGGATGGTGATATGTAAGTGCTAGTGATGTTGAGGATGAATATGCACTTGCAGCTAACCATGCAGGTGATGAGGACGAATGTGAGACGGATATCGACAATGAGGAAGAATTGAGTGCAGCTGCTACGGAGAATTATAGGACACTCTTTGTGCAGCGAGTGTTAAGTACTCAAATGGAGCAAGCGGAATAGTTACAATGCCACAATTTGTTTCAGATGTTCCTCATAGTCAAGGATGATCGTATTCGAGTTATTATTGATGGAGAAAGCTGCAACAACTTGGTAAGTTCAGATATGATCAAGAAGCTTACCTTGCCAACAAGAAACCATCCTCACCTGCATCATATTCAATGGTTTAACAACAGTGGTAAGTTGAAGGTAATGCAAACAGCTAGGGTGTATTTTTCTATTTGTTCATACCATGATTGTGCTGATTTTGATGTAGTTCCTATGCAAGCATGCTCTCTTTTGTTTGGACGACCATGGGAGTTTGATACTGATGCAACACATCATGGTAGAAGTAATAAGTACACCCTTATGCATAAAGGAAAGAAAATAACTTTTCTACCTTTAACCCCTGTTGAAATTGTGAAATGTGAACAAGAGATAGTTGAAAATAAGAAAAAAGAGTTTGAGAATGAATCTGAAAATCAGCAAGTAGTGGAAAAAGATTTTCCACCCAAAAAGGAGAAAGCAACAATAACTTCTAAGTCCGATGGAATTCAACTAAAAGAATGTGTTATGCTTGCTACTAAATCTGATCTTGCTGAAATTTATGCTAATGAGCTTCCATGCTATTCTTTGATATGCAAAGATACTTCAGTGTCACTTGAGAATATATCTAGCTCTTTGCCTCCTGCTGTTGCTAACCTTTTGCAGGAGTTTGTGGATGTATTTCCAGCTGAAGTACCCCCGGGATTACCACCGATTCGAGGGATTGAACATCAAATTGATTTGATTTCGGGAGTAACTTTGCCAAACCGTGTTGCATATAGGACCAACCCAGAAGAGACTAAGGAAATTCTGCGACAAGTCTAAGACCTTTTGGACTGCGAGTATGTCTGAGAAAGTCTTAGCCCTTGTGTTGTTCCTATTCTTTTGGTTCCTAAGAAAGATGGTAGTTGGCGTATGTGTGTTGATTGTAGAGCCATCAATAATATTACTATAAGATATCGTCACCCTATCCCTAGATTAGATGATATACTTGATGAGTTGAGTGGTTCTATAATTTTCACTAAAATTGACTTGCGAAGTGGATACCACCAAATTAGGATGAAACTTGGAGATGAATGGAAAACTGCATTTAAAACTAAGTTTGGTTTGTATGAGTGGTTATAATGCCTTTTGGGTTAACTAATGCACCTAGTACCTTCATGCGATTGATGAATGAAGTTTTACATGTTTTCATTGGGAGATTTGTGGTGGTTTCCTTTGATGACATCTTGATTTACGACAAGTCATATGAACTACACTTTGATCACTTACGTGCTATTTTTAACGCTTTGAGAGATGCACATTTGTTTGGTAACCTCAAAAAGTGTATCTTTAGCACGGATCGAGTTTCTTTTCTTAGCTATGTTATTACTCCACAGGGAATAGAAGTGGATGAAGAAAAATTGAAGCCATAAAGAGCTGGCCAACCCCTGAGATTGTTACTCAAGTGAGAAGCTTTCGTGGTCTTGCGGGTTTCTATCGATGATTTGTGCGGGATTTCAACACCATTGCTGTTCCATTAAACGAGTTGACAAAGAAAGGATTAGTTTTCAAATTGGGACCTGCACAAGAAAAAATATTCAAGTTGTTGAAAGAGAAACTTACCCATACTCCTTTACTCCAACTCCCTGATTTTGGTAAGACCTTTGAGCTCGAGTGTGATGCTAGTGGGATTGGAATTGGAGGAGTGCTAATTCAAGAAGGTAAACCTGTTGCTTATTTCAGCGAGAAATTAAGTGGGCCAAGTCTGAATTATTCCACTTGATAAAGAATTGTATGCTTTAGTTCATGTGCTATAAACTTGGCAACATTATCTATGGCCCAAAGAATTTGTTATACGTTCTGATCATGAAACACTGAAACATATTAGAAGTCAAGCTAAACTGAATAAATGACATGCTAAATGGATAGAATTTATTGAGTTGTTTCCATATGTCATAAAACATAAGAAAGGAAAGGACAATGTGATTGATGATGTGCTTTCTAGGCGTTATACCATGTTATCTCAACTTGATCATAAGATTTTTGGTTTAGAGACCATTAAGGGCTTGTATGCTGCTGATTTAGACTTTACAGAAGTGCTTGAGCATTGTAAAGATGAGAAAACATGGAATAAATATATGCTGAATGACGGATTGCTCTATCATGCTAACAAGCTATGCATTCCAGCTAGCTCCGTTCATTTTTTATTGTTACAGGAGGTGCATGGAGGAGGATTGATGGCATATTTTGGAGCAAAGAAGACTGAAGATGTGTTGGCTGCCCACTTCTTTTGGCCAAAGATGAGACATGACGTCGAGCGCTACATGTCACGTTGCACCACTTGTAATAAAGCTAAGTATTGTTTAAATCCACATGGTCTTTACATGCCTCTTCCTATTCCTAGTGCACCTTGGGAGGATATTTTCATGGATTTTGTTTTAGGACTACCTAGGACAATGAGGGGGAGAGATAGTATATTTGTAGTTGTAGATCGATTCTCTAAATGGCACATTTTATACTTTATCACAAGAGCGATGATGCAACAAACATAGCTTATTTGTTTTTTAGGAAAATTGTTCGACTACATGGAGTGCCTAATACTATCGTCTCGGATCGTGACACAAAGTTTTTGAGTCACTTTTGAAGATCACTTTGGAATAAATTGGGGACGAAGCTGCTATTTTCTACTACATGTCACCCACAAACCAATGGTTAAACAGAGATTGTCAACCGTACATTATTGACCATGCTACGTGCAGTTCTAAAGAAGAATTTGAGGATGTGGGAAGAGTGTTTACCACATATTGAATTTTCTTATAATAGGTCGGTATACTGGATCGTGACACAAAGTTTTTGAGTCTCTTTTGAAGATCACTTTGGAATAAATTAGGGACGAAGCTGCTGTTTTATACAACATGTCACCCCCAAACCAATGGTCAAATAGAGGTTGTCAACCGTACATTATCGACCATGTTACGGGCAGTTCTAAGGAAGAATTTGAGGATGTGAGAAGAGTGTTTACCACATATTGAATTTTCTTACAATAGGTCGGTATACTCCACCACAAAGGTAAGTCCGTTCCAGGTAGTGTATGGATTTAATTCCTGTGCTCCTATTGATTTACTACCTTTGCCTACTTTTGAAAGACTTATTTTAGATTTTAAAAAATGTGCTGAATTTATTCTTATGTTGCATGAAATAACTAAAAAGAATATAGAGAGCATGACTGAAAAGTATAGGATTGCTGGAACTAAAGGTAGGAAGGAAATAAATTTTGAACCAGGTGATTTAGTTTGGTTTTATTTGAGGAACGATAGGTTTCCAGAATTAAGAAGTCAAAGTTGATGTCTAGAGCTGATGGACCTTTTAAGATAATTGAGAAAATCAATGATAATGCATACAAATTGGACCAACCTGCAGATTTTGGGGTTAGTCCCACGTTTAACATTTTAGATTTGAAGCCATATTTAGAAGAAAAAGATGAGCTTGAGTCGAGGACGACTTCAATTCAAGAGGAGGAGGATGATGAGCCCATGGCTCTTTCGGATACTATCAATACCACCAATAATCCTCAAGTCATGCAAGGTCCAATTACAAGAGCACGTGCACGACAATTAAACTACTAGGTTAACTCATTCCTTGCTGTTCATGCTTCCTTGGATGGATTACTACTAAATTCTTGTGATATTTTATTGCTTAGGAATGTGGGAGAAGCACCACAACCTTAACTGAACGTTACACCTCGAAGGCCAAATCTACTCGGACTCAAGGCTGAGCTCTAGTCATGGTCGAGTCCCAGGGCAACATGTTAGTAAAACGGGTATAACTCTCTCATACGAAGTCCGTTTTAGGCAATCTTGGATATTATGGAAAGATTACGATGAGCCCTTTCCAATGGATGTGAGTTTGACCAAATATTCCTTATAGTTTAGTCATAGTCAAAGAAATAATGTGCTACGCCATCTTATCGGGCCCTGTTGGGTCTTGTAATTGTGTTGGTGTCGGAGTCCAGGTTGTGTATGCCTCTTTCCACGGCTGCATAACCCTAGGTCAACCTCCTCACGTCCCTCCTATATATATACAGTAGCCATCATAGTTTAGGCTTGGGTTTAGCTTAGATTATTCTGTTTTAGAAAGTTTCACAGTTTATCGGTTTGTTGAACCCCAACTCGAGTACTTCTTTGGTAATTAGCAATATTCGGATTGCATCTACTTGTTCTTGCTTTTGTTCTCGATTCGCTTGCAGGAAAAGCCTTCTTGGCAACGTCAACTGCATCTTGGCACGATTGATAACCACGGAGTAGTGGTGTAGTGGTTGCGAGGGTTCTCGGTCTGTTCTGTTTGGAGCCTTTTGATCATTAACGTCGAAGCTCTACCAATTGACTTATCATATTACCTTTCGGAAGATCGGGCAAACGCATCAAATGTTCATGTGGGTCGCACCGAGCCACTGTTCATGTGGGCCCCGATTACTGTTCAGTGGCCCCACCTGTGGGTCCCACTTATTAATAGTGCCATTTCATAATTTTCCGATTTAATTTTTGGTTAATTCTTCCGGGAGCCATAACTTCTTTGTTCTAGGATTTCGGTGATTCTTTCGCTGAAATTCATCTAAAATCATGATCTACTCATCTATCACATGGTGATATCTATTAGGGCTCATTTGGCTTTCCATTTGGTGTTATTTGATTCTTCTCTAGTATAGCTATTATTGATCGTAGTCGCAATTACAGAACAACCAGAGTTCTGCGAGTGTTGTGTGGGAAGTGTCAGGAGCGAGGAGGATACCAACTACAACCAAGAACTCGAAGAGAACTTCGGAGAAGGCAAGTCCTATCTCCTTAATCATATTGAACCTTTGTTTTCATATAATCTATAAAACTGGACTTATATCGCATGTGCTATGTATTGTGCTTTTACAAACTACTTGTAGTAGTTAATCCTATCAACACTTACCATGTCATAAATGCTATCATCCAGAACACATATCACCGTAGGATTACCTATTGTTATCTATATTAATGACAGACGACGTCTTGATATCTAGCATACTTAGGATTGAATATGTCTCCTCGGCGACGTCACTTTTAAAACACTTCTCCTCGGATATAAGACTTACTGTTATCAATGATAACTCATATACTATGAATCCTTGATGGTTATGAATTTCGTGATGGTTGTGAAATCCTTGATATCATTATTTGGGAATGGTTGTCATGGGTACCCCCTTGTGTGGACTTTAGCGGGTTGCACAAGCCGAATGGTCCTCGTGTCGTATGGGGGTAAAGATGTACCCCACTACAAGGTGTAAGATCAATTTGAATTGTCACGCTCTCGGTTATGAGCACGTTTTTGTCCATTTGCATCAATCGTAGAGTTTCGAATGTGGTTATGGTGGTATGATGGGAGATGGATAGTTATGTTGGTGATGAGTATTTATGGTTCATATTACAATTATGATATGTTGGGATCTCTAGATAGGAATGTATAGTTAGATAAGTGTTAATGCTCAACTCTAGAGTCAAATTCTGCTTTTGCAATTAAACCCATTCAACTTTGAGACTGGTTCCTTGCTACGCATCCTCAAATGCATTCTCCTTAGAGTCGGGTTATTTATATGCACCCTTTATGGATTAAGCCTTACGAGTGCCTTCGTACTCATGTGCTTTGTAAGCTTTTCAAATGAGGAAGAATTAGTGTTTGACTACTTGTGCTCACTAATGCCAACGAAGGGCAAGAGTAGCCATGCTTTACTTGATGTTGTTCGATGGTGTCTTAGGGCAAATGGCACCATCGCCTTTTGTTGTTTTAGCTATTGTTCTGTTGCGCATGGTCGTTAGTTGCTAGAGGATGAACTTGTCTTGTAATATCCTCTGTAGCACGCCTTAATATCCTTTAAGAGCTGGAACTTTTAAAGTTTGCTCTCAATCTCTAACTTCAGATGTAGCTTTGAATTCATGGGCTTGTTATATCATCTAATACTTGTAATTTAATTTAAATATCCGCTCTTTATTATGTCTTGTGATGATGTGCTTGTTGCAAAGGCATGTGTTCCATTCTTGGGCATAAAACACATACTGGGACTACCGGGGTCGTATTCTAGTTAATCATCGTGGTCATGATTATATAAATGATCAACTTAATGATTAATTATAATACTATTTAGATAGTTCCCCACACATGCAACCTGAGGTAAGCCACCAAACAAGTTCATCATCATTTCCTCTTGCTCCTCTGCCGCTCGTCGTTGACCCCCGAAGCTGATGACGAGGTTCCGATCGTCCTCCGGTGAAATCGCCGCCGTGATCGAGCCTGGCTGTGTCGACTGTCTCCCCATCCTCCCTGGCCGATTAGATCTAAAAGCAGTGGCCTAGATTAAAAGGATTCCTTACCCATTTGTCGTCTAATAGGAAGCTAACACATGTCACCTTCATAGAACCAGTCAGCTAGCTATGCCACCTCATCTACCTTGTTAGCAGCCACGTGACCCACCACCTCAACAATCAAGCCCAGTTAATGACCAGTCAGAAATTAATCATTTTCCCATACGAAAATAATTCTAGAAATTCCTATAAATTAGGAATTTATAAATTGGCCCCTGGTTAATTTAAATAATTAGATCTAGGTCCTAAATTTTTATAGAAAGCCCCTTAGACTTTTAAATATTAATTTTAGGTCAGGCCTTTTTACAGAAAAATACCTGAACTTTAATGAATTTGATTTTAGCCCTAGCTATTTTGTAGTTAGGTCCCTGGAACTTCAAAGTCCCATATCTTTCTCATTTTAGCTCCGATTTGAGTGATTCTTGCCCTCAAATTTTTCTAAAAATATGATCTATCCAACCATGCCAGTTCTAGGTATTAATTCTCACATCTTTATATAGTTATTCCTTATTAACGTCTTGATCCCTACAACATGAAGCTATTATTTTGATTAGTTTATGTTTGTTACAATGGCATACAATTCCTGATCCGCTTTACGTGTCATTGCATTACAAAAAAAAATTGATAATTAAAATAATATATCAATTTATAGGTTACACATGTTACTGCTTCTATCAGTCTTTTCTATCATTTCATGTGAAACCCTAGTTCCTATCTGTTTCTCTTTCTTAAGTCCAGTCAATTATGTTCTTCTTGTCTAGCCAATCAAAGATTCTAGTCTATCATTATATTCCTATTATATTTGAAATTTGGAGTTTATTTGGTGTTTATTCGATGTTGTTTTTATTTATCGATAGAATTCGCGATTAGTTGACAACGCATCGGATCTATTCGAGGGACTTCAAGACCAAGATTTTGACAACACTGAGTAGCATTGGGTAAAAGAAAAGTGTACTTCCTTGATCATCTTGAACCTATGTTTTTAAATATTTTATTTTATAAAATTGCATGCAATGTCTATTAATATGATGGGTAGTCACCTATGTTAGGGTTTGCTCTAGTTTTTCCCTTATCATCCCTTGGAACCTAGGTTATTTATGATTAGGTGTCTTTTGTGTGTAGAAGTTCTCAGCCACGCTTTCAGGATGTTGGGAGGTGTCTTATACCTGATTAATGAACATAAGCAATGATGATGGTTAATTTTGTTAATGGTATAGCAACATAGAGCCTTAGTCCTTGAGCATAGTGATGTTGATGATAGTGGTCATGGTTATGTGTTGGTTTAGTATTTTCTCAAGTAACCTAAGTAAGGAACGGTTCATGGAGCGACAACTCAAGAAGTATTACCAACCACGAGGCTGATATAGGTAAGGCTTGGCATACTAGTTAGAGTTCTATCCAGTGTGTCGTGTCAGCACAATAGGGGGCTTCTGGGTTGGAAGGGTATTCCGTAATCCCTGGCGGTGAAACTTAGTGGGCAGATGCGTATTGGAGTAGGCTCTAGGTAGTGGTAACATCATGCAGTCATCTCCTGATGGTACACCATAGGAGTGTGTTAAGTGTCTTACAAACACAACAATATGAAATTCACTGACTCGTGGGGAAAACTGGACAACCTCTGCAATATCTAAAAAACTGTTATAACAGTCGTACCTGTAGTTATGGGAGACTTGGATCCTCACATGATTAGTTGGCTGTGGTTATGGTTATGACTGGTGGTACAAGATGTTTATGGTTTGCAAGATGGTTAGCTTTGGTGAAGTCTAATTGTCGGATTAATTGAGTTACATTCACTTAATAATTGCTCAATGTTTTCAAGTTCAATTATTTTCTTTACTTGTATTTACACAAATATACCATGTATTAGCCTATTCTTGATATAAGCCTGCATATCATTATTCTCCTATACACTTGTTGAGTGCATCATGTGCTAACACTTGCTATTTTTCCTATGCCATGCAACATGTGTGGTGCTACTCAGTGAGTGAAGACGTTGAAGATTGTTATAATGAGGTTGTGATGTTCTAGGCGTGTGTCTCCCAGTCAGTTACCTGCGGTGTTGTTGACCACTAGTGCTTCTTTTCCACTGCAGATATCTACATATAAGACAATATATGTCTATTGCTATAAGAGTTAACATTTATTCTATAAAAATATTGCATTTGTTACTTCACCCGTGATGTCCTTATGTGTGTTAAACATCCTAGGCACAGATAAGTCGCATCTGATTTTGTGTGTTAAAACGGGTGTGACAATGATTAACCAGAATCCAATCTCATTAGTCCTGATGTCTGTTTTATATCCAAGATCAGAACACACGTCCTTCCAACATGTTTCATCACATTAAAGAATAATAAAGAGCAAGTAAATAAAAATATATTACAATTATTTATGTTATTACATTTTTTATCTATTTATAGAAAACGTATGCTAGGAGGATGAAAGAACAGTTTCACCTCCCAGCCGATTAGAGATACTATGCAGCGAAAAGGAAAGCCTATTAACAACAAAGATAGGTAGAGCCATTTGCCCTAAGGCATACTCCATGACCAAGAGCACGGCAATTCGAATTGATATTATAGCCTGCAGGGGTACATTTTTACCCACACGACACGAGACCATCCTCTATACAACTTGTCGAATGCAAACGATGATTCACATGACAACCGTTCATGTACCCACCCCGAACCTTTGTTCCCATGCCGAGTATGTGGAAACCACCTAGATATACTCCCAGAACAATCTTAGGTGCCTCTACCAGCCCTTACGCTTACATCCTGGTGCATGAGTCAAATGAATGCGGCGACTTACGATACTAGGCTCATCCTTACCATATTCAGATATGTGGTAGTACGGGAAAGTGCTTAAGCCAACAGGCCGTGCTTAATCGATTTAAGCGGTCCTATAGCATCCGAGACTCTATTCTCAAGCCATCCCTATCGCCCACCCAAATCTCGTCTCATCCTCACGATCTCATGAACGTAAAACATCATTATCTTTGTAAACAATAATAAGCCCTAGGCTCGCGAATGACGGTCGAACCACCACTCTACTTCTACCGAGGATCTGTGCATTGCTAAGCATCTTAAATAACTTTTAAGTTAGACATCAACATTATAGTACCCAGGTTACAAGCAAATGAAACAACAAGAAATCAAGGTAGACACTATACATCAACATAGGTTCTACCCACAGCTCCCAACATTGACTATGTAACATGCATAACATACATAAAGCGATAATTTATCAATTTAGACTTCACACGATCCAAAGTATAAGGTGACATATGCTTAGATGCTTGCCTTGTTACTCTGATGCATCTCTCACGTACATGACTGGTTCGGAGTCAGCCTCGATCGCTTGAACAATCGGCGTGTCACTCTCTAAAGAATTCAAGAATGCATCATATAAACAAATGAATGATGGGAAAGTATGCTCGTCATGCATGCTTGAACAACAATGAAGTGCCATGTTTCAAAATATTTGCAAAAGAATGCTAAACGAATGGGTTAGAAAAGGTTTGAACCTCGGATAAGACAACCTAAGTTCACATGGTTCTGAGTAGCTAGGCCAGACCAGACCAGGCGATGGTCAGAGCATTAGGCTCCAGAGAAGAAAAATGGTACTGAGTAAATTTGGCAGTCAAATAGGAGTCTGGCAGTCAAACTGGCCCTAGTGGCGGTCTGATTCCTAACTATGGAGTTGACTGATGTTTTGAATTGACTTAACCTCGACTGGCAGTCAGACCGACTCGAACGACGGTCAGACTACTGGGCCCTACCAGTGCCACCTTGGCGAGGTCGCCGGAGAAGGCTTTGGCATTGCCTTCAACCGTGAAAGGTACAAAAACACTCCATGAGACTAGGCGAACATTTCCAATGATAGGTTGGACGAATGCACTAGGCCAAACTCAAAAAAACCCATTGATGAGATCTATAACTTAGGTTTAACTTGGTCTAAACCAAACAGGGATGGAAAAGAGCTCAGGAACGATGAAAAAACGATACAAGAAGGCTCACCTCGCCTTGGGGAAGCTTTCTATTGGTCTAGTTCACTCCGAAGAAGCTTCGATTCATAGATCGGGCTCCCAGGAAGGTTATCGGCCTCGAGGTGCCAGATATCATGAGGAAACATCTCTGCTGATGCAGAAGAGGAGGAGGAGCTGGAGGAAGCCTTATGGAAGCTCAAGGAAGTCCTCTCCATTGATCTCCGCCCATCGGGGATGTCAATGATGATCTCTCCTTCTATCTCTCTTGGTGGGGGTGAAGAATGTGAGTGAGAGTGAAATGAATGAGAGAGAGAGAGAGAGAGCATTGGTGAATTAAGTAGAAAGCCTCTGCGCTCTCGCAGTCAGACTACAAGGAATCTCGGTCAGACCGCGGGAGTGGTCCTTGTGATCGAAGCCTTGTTCTTTTTCCCTTGTTCCCTCCTTTTTATTTTCTTCTTATCAAAGGTCTTTGGGGTTTACATAAATAGCTCTAAACCATTCCACTCTTCTATCAATACTTATATGTGGTGGAAACGTGCACTGATCCAAAACGCACAATTTTTGAAACATGTTTAAATACTCAGATTGAAAATCACTCACGCAAAACATGATGCTTATGCATAATTAAACTAAATTTGGATTTTTGGGGTGTGACAAATTCTAAAAACTAGATCACCTGAAGCATCTAATACTTTGCATTCATTTTTCTTAAAGCACACCTCAAGGTCTTCATGAATCATTTGTGAGACAGAAAGCAGGTTAAATTTCAAGTTCTCGATGAGAGCAACATCCTTAAATATAAACTTGTCATTTACCTGCACTGTACCTTTTTACAACAATTAATGTAGAAGAAGCATCTCCAAAAGTAACACTTTCAGCACGAGATGCACATACAAGAGAGGAGAACCAATTCTTTTCACCGGACATGTGGTGTGAGCATTTGGAATCGACTAACCATATGTTATCCTTCCCCGCTCGAGAAGCCTACAAAAGCAACAAAAGATGTCAAGGTCTTAGGACTGGGGTTAGTAATAAAGCATTTAAAAATCTAGTACTGAGTCACACGACTAGAAATGCGAGTAGGCAAAATACGAGTAACCTGAGTAAACTCAACTAGAGAAGCTCGAGTAGGTTCAACTCGAGAAGACTAGAAGCCCGAGTAGTCTCAACTCGAGAAGCCTAAGTAGGTCATGACAAGTTACAGGAGCAGTATAAGATGATGATTGTTTCACCCGAGGCACAAAATGAGGTGCCACAACCTCACGAGGGATAAAACGTGCCTTTCGCAAATTAGACCTAGCCTGAAACTTTTCTTTCCTTTGTTGTTTAGCTAGTTTAAAGAAAAAATCTACTAAATGTCCATCTCTACCACAATAAGTGCAAGTGTACTTAACCCGATGTGTGAATTTAGAAGAAGAAGCAACATTTGCATTTATTGTAGAAGATAAAAATCATGCATACTTAAAAACAACCTTTTTAGGTTCTACAAGTGTTTCAAATTTGCCACTACCAGCTTTAAAAATAGTGGGTGCATTTGTCTTAGAATGAGCATAGGGATCAAAACATAAACCTTAATTACATGTACTTGATTTAGATGAATCTAAAATCAGGTTCAAACTTTTCATTCCCTTAGAAAATCGTTCAAAAGTTCCTTTCAAATAATCAACCTATTTAGAAAGAGTTGGGCACTTATCACAAGCAACTTTCATGGGTTTCTTTTGTTTACGACAATTGGAGCATCAAAGAACCTCATGAGTAATCATTTGATTAGCTATCTGAGAAACTCTAGCTTTAGCATCATGCAACTTTAATTCAAGAATTGAGCAATTAGAACACGAAGTTGAAACAAGCAAATCAAACGTTGAACAAGTAGCATTTTTAACATATTTGCAATTCAACGCTGAAAGTTTCTAAATTAAGTCACATGACTTTCAAGCATCATCATTAGGAATTAGAATCTTAAGTCTTGCCATTTTAGAATTAAGTGATTCAGTTAACACATCATGTTTCTTAATTTTCTTGTTACATTACTTTAAGAGTGTATCAAGACAAACAACAACATTAGATAAATCATCGTAAGTAGGTAATACCTCGTTACCATTGCTGTCAAGTTCATCCTTGGTTAATCTTTCTTTGTTGATTGCCATGAGACACAACCCAGTCAAATCACACAATGTCT
The DNA here is from genome assembly GCF_958298935.1 of Phragmites australis. Lineage (NCBI taxonomy): Eukaryota > Viridiplantae > Streptophyta > Magnoliopsida > Poales > Poaceae > Phragmites > Phragmites australis. The sequence goes on along the minus strand of NC_084940.1, from coordinate 22,146,364 downwards.
TGCTCCTAGATGTTGTGTCATCCTCACTGCTCTTCGAATCAACGTCACTCAAGTTGACTTGTTCGAGTGCCAAAAGAACTCGATACACAACTTTATGGTTGAGAAAGCTTTTCTTCTTGTGATTGAACGAGCGATTCTTTTTCTCCTCCTCTTTTGATGCCTTCTCTACAAACTTAGGATACTTGAAACGAATATGGTTGAGATCACCACATTCATAGCATCTTGGAGGACCTCCACTTCCTCTCTTTCTCGTACGCACATTCTACAATGCATGAGTAGAGTGTAGTGCTAAATCTTCTTCAGGAATCAACTCAAGCTGATCATTGATTAGTGAAGATATAGAAGACAATGAAAAGCTTGATGAAGAACATTCAATATGAGACATGCCTGGTTGAGAGACCAAAGCACACTACTGCAGAATACCTTATCAGTGTCGGTTAAAAACACGCCAAGTTCAAAATCGCCATCAGTGGCGTGTTTTGAACTGACACTGATTACTCGACACTGATAGTCAGTGACTATTAGTGCCGGGTACAGAACTAGTACTAAAAATCACTATCAGTGCTTGTTCCATCCACGAATCGACATTGATAGATATTCGGTAGCAAAAAAAAAATAAAAAATTGCACAATCCAAAATGTATCACATGCACATGCATCCATTCTTCTAATGTTTAAATCATGATAAACACTTAATACATTAATTCAAACTACAGGCATTTCTAAAATTACATCAAATACCATTACATGCATAGTTGATATCTAAAATTTCAACTCCAAATATTACATCAAAATGATTCAGTGCATAAATGAGCACACTAGCTGTTGCTTCAAATGGAAGTTCCATTGCAATTTTGTAAATAACGAAACTGTTACTATCACACTGAAACTTAAGGTGTGACTGGTACTTTCCGTCCCAGACATTCCTACATTGAGGATCAAGTAATGTGTACCCCTACTGCTGGGCAAGAAGATGTAAGATTGATGTCAAGCTACGATCCATCCGCGTCCGAGTATTCCAGTAAAAATTTTACAAACAAAGAGCAACAATTTAGAGGAAAAAATTAATATTATTGAAATAATCCTAGCTACAAACTACATGTTCATGTCACCAACCATTTCAACTGCATGTAACCGCGAGAGCCTAGGAGTCATTGCAAGCATATCCTAATTCTGTTCAGGCACTTTCAATTTGAAATAGTTGTAGTCCGGAAACGTGTATCCAAGTTGCAGGTTAACTGATTATACAAGCACATGGATAGCATATCTTTCAGCCATAAGTCTTTGGTCTGTTTCAGAGCTTCATGGTGTTAAAGTGATATATCCTTATATAGGAAAAGCAATGCTAAAAGAGATAGTGATCTTTATTTTATTATTATCAGCCAATGTGGTCGTCACCACAGTTGGTGTGCCACTAAGTTCCGCATTAATTCCATGTAGCCATTGTAGATGAGGAAGCATCTACATCAATCGGCATGTTAGTTTTTGAATTTGTTACTGCAAACTGCAATATTAACTGACCTTTTATAATTTATAGAAAAGGGATTTTCATCTTTGAGCAAGCAGATGTAACTAAGATAAGTCATAGGTACGTCTACATGCCCAGAGAAAAAAATGTCAATACCATATCTGTCGGAGGATTAACTCCTGTCGCAGGGATCCCGAGAGACCCCTTTTTAGAGATTCGGCCGGGGGGATGATCTTGAATACGTTCGTCGGAGAAATGAATGAGAGTAAATGCAACGGCCGGTGATGGGGGTGATGACCTAGTGCAAAAAGAAGTAAATGCACCGGAATTTAGACAGGTTCGGGCCGCACGAGGGCGTAATACCCTACTCCTGTATGGATGTAATAACTGTCCTGAGAAAGTCCCTCAAGGATGTTGCTGGTTACAAGAATATTGGCCTAACTAAGAGCTTGAGGTTCCTTATTCTTCGACAGGGACTGTCCCTTGTGCCTTGTGTTCGTCTATGGTTCGGTCCTTGATGCTTGGGTGCTTGGATTCTCTTGTTGGCTTGGTTATTGTTGGATTGTCCGTTTTTCTCTTCTGTGTTGCCGGCTCTTTTAAGTACTCGCCGGCTGCGACATATCCCGAACGGAAAGGAGGGGGGCACAAGTTCCAAGACACCATGACTGGGAAAGGCGTCATCATTTCTTCTAGGTGAAGTGACCGGGGGTGGAAAAAACGCCGCACGCCCGGTCACCTGTCAGCATAAACGCCTTGGCAACGGGCGCTGTGGAGAGGGCCCACCGGGCAGCCGCAGAGCAACCCGGCGTGCCCGCCCTGTCTTGTTCCTCTGCCACAGCAGGGCGGCAGACGGAACGCCTTGATCCTCGTGATGTTATCCCGAGACAAGCCGGATGATACGGGACGGGACCCGTGCATTTAATAGCCCCGCGCCTCTCTGCCAAAACATGGCAGGAACTAACACCGCGGCAGGAGCAGTTGGATGTGTCAGGCCACACACGCTCATTAAATGCGGCCTCGGACCTCTGACTGGTGGACACCTCATCGGCGGGCCCCTCGGAGGCCTTTCTGGGTCGTCGGGGCACCGAGTGCTCGGGGGTACTGTTCACCTCCCCGAGCACTCTTGCACGATCCTTCGGGGAACCGAGTGCTCGGGGGCTGTTACGTACAGCCCCGAGCACTCTTACGCGGATCCTCAGGGAACCGAGCGCTCGGGAGCTGCCACACGCAGTCCCGAGCACTCTTTCCCGGAACTTAGCTCTTCTGATCGTCGGGGGACTAGGGCGCTCGGGGGTGATCAGGCACCTCCCCGAGCACTTTCTTCCCGGTACTTAGACTCTGTGGATCATCGGGGAACTAGTGTGCTCGGGGACCACCGACTGTGGCCCCGAGCACCTTCTCCCGGGACTTGAGCTTTTCTCATCCTTTAGGAGGGACCTCGTGGAATGGCGCCAGGTGGTGGATGGCTGGCCGGGCCTCGGGACTCAGGGACCCCCGGTTCCTGATACATCGACAGTAGCCCCCGGGCCCATTGGCAGGCGATGGCACGAAGACTGCGGATGGGCCCTTCATCGCGAACGAGGCCGAAGCCGGCGCGGACGCCACTTGGCAAGCTTTCAGATGGTGGCCCCCTCGATCCGGGCCTTTGGTACGGCCCAACGGGGAGACGAATGGACGCGTGTCCACACAACTCCCGAAGGGCATGACAACGGGACGAGCGGCACGCGCGGCTGCCGCGCAGATCGAGGGAAATGCGCCTGGCAGCTGCTGACACTGCACGATCAGTGGGAGATTTGCCTGGTAGTTGTGTCGATCGAGGAAACCATCCCACCGAGTGCGCCGTGGCAGGAGACGTTTGAATTCTCTGAGGTATAAAAAGGGGGAGGGGAGCGATCCGCCCCCCTCTTTACGCCATCTTGCGATCCTGCTCTTGCTTCCTTCGCGCTCCTGAGCCCTTAGAATCCCTTAGAAGATCAGAGCACTTCTCTCTCTTTCCACCACCCAGACAACCTCCCCCTCCTATGAGATGCCGAGAGCCGGGGGAAGCCGCCGCGACAGGACTCTGGACAGCGTACTGCCAGAGTCTCGCTTGAGCAACGAGGAGGTGGCGGAGAGGGTCAGGAAGCTGCTGGTCCCCGAGGGCCAGCAGGGGGCCCTGAAGGTGACGCCGGCAAGCTTCCCGCCAGCGACAACCCACCCCGGGTGCATTGTCTTGTTTACGTCCTTCGTGGTGGCGGGGCTGGTGCTGCCGTTTTCAACATTATTTCTTCAAGTCCTCGACACCTACGGCGTGCAGTTGGTGCATCTGAGCCCCAACTCAGTCGTCGCCTTGGCGGTATTCGTGCACTTCTGCGAGATGTTCGTGGGAGTGGCGCCGTCGGTGACGCTTCTTCGGCACTTCTTCGCCCTACGATCGGCCGGGAAGAAGAGAGGGTACTCCACGGTGGACGTCGTGGGCTGCTGCAACCTTTGGCTGCGGGACGGCATGGGGGAGCGGTACATCCCTCAGGTGCTGCGAAGCAAATAGGAGAAGTGGCGGCGGGACTGGTTCTACGTCGACGTCGACCCCCACGACCGCCTCGCCCTGCCGGAGGTGGCGGCGGAGCCCCAGAAATCAACATGGGAGGTACCGCCGCTGTCGGACGCGAGGTTGGAGCCGGTCTTCGAGCGCATCAGGTTCTTGCGCGACGTCGGGCTGACCTCGGTGATGGTGGTGGTGGACTTCCTGCGTCGCTGCCTGGCGCCCCTGCGGGAGCGGGCCCGGCCCTGCTGGCTCTACACCGGGCCTGAAGACATCACCCGTTCCCAGATCGGCGCAAGCTGAGACCTGGGCCCGGCGGAGCTGAGGGGCATGCTTCGGGTGGTGACCGGCGTGGAGGACATGAGCTGGGCAGAGCTCCCGTGGAGGGAAAATGGCGCTCTGCGCCAACCCCAAGCGCGTGGCGATCCAGGCGCAGCTGCCGGAATTCGACGCCCAGGGGCTCGTCGACCGACCGAGGAGCCAGAGCCCCGAGGCCCCCAAGCTCCCTGGGTTGGATGAGGTGGCCAGCGAGGGGGCCGCGAGCAGTCCGGTGCGGACAGGTGGCCCGGGCGCCGCGAGCGGCGAGCCGCAGGCCAGCGGTGGGGCCGCTGCGAGCAGCAGCTGTCGCACCAGAGGAGGAGGCACCGGTGGCAGTGGAGCAGCGGCGGCGCCGGAGGACCGGGGGAAGCGCCCCCGGCTCTTCATTCCCGTGCCGGAGTCCCCGCTGTCGCCATCGGCAGCGGCGGCGTTCCCGGTTCTGGAACCGTGCCTCGTTCGGATGGGGCCCGATCCGGCGCCCGGAGACCTCGCGGTGGCCCCGCCAAGCCCCCGGTGGAAGAGGATGAGGGAGGACTCCGGGCCGGAGCTATCGGGCCCGGAGTTCAGGATCCCGGCAGCCAAATGGCAATATCGAGGGACGAAGACCGCGTAAGTTTTGTTCTTCATTCCTTCTTGGGCATGCTTCGCCTGAACTAAGCTTCGGTTTTTATCTTCGTCTTTCTCCTGCAGGCCGCCTGCGGGCGCCGCTGAGGGCCAGGGGCGACCGGAGGCACCGAGGCCGGCACCAGTCCCCGAGCTGAGCGCGCCGGCGGAGCCAGGGCTGGCAAGCGCGGCGGCTGGGCCGAGGCCAGTGGACACGGCGACGGAGACGGGGCAGACGGACGGGGCTGCGGTGCCGGAACTAGCGGACGCGGTGGCAGAGCCAGAACCGGTGGACGCGATGTCCTTGCCGGGACCGGCGGATGCGGTGGCCGAGAGGGTGCCGGCAGACGCGGCGGCTGAGACGGAGACGCAGCCCCGCCAGAGCGTTCCGCGCCATCCGACCCTACCTCGAGCGTGCCGAGCCCGGGGCGGATGATCGTGCAGCAGTCTTCGGGGACCTCGAGCCCACCGAGGGAGGCTCGCAGGGGACCCAACGCCCAGCCGCCGCCCAGCCAGCCCACCGAACCCCTCCCGACCGCGCTGGGGAGCGTCCGGGAGGCGATGGAGTGGCTGGAGGCGGCCGCGGCGGCGGAGGCCGCGCAACTGGAGGTGGAGCGCGTCGCACTGGCCACGGAGAGAGCGCAGCTCATGACTGCTTGGCGCTCCTTCGAAGCCCGGCTCGTCGTAGTGCGCGCCGCCAACGAGGAGGAACAAAGTGCCATGGAGGAGGCCCGTGCGGAGGGCACACAGGAGCAGAAGTTTTTGGAGGATACCCGCGCGGAAGTCACGCGGGAGCGAGAAGTTTTGGAGAACGCCCGCGCAGAAGTTGCACGGGAGCGAGAAGACGCCGCCCGCCTGGCTGAGGCGTCGCGGCAGCAGGCTGCTGAGGCCCTTGCCAGGGAGAGGCAGGTGCAGGAGCGGGAGGAGGCGGTCGCGAGCCAAAGAGGGCGGTGGAGGCACTCCAGGCCGACCTAACCCGTCGAGAAGGCGAGGCCGACCGGACACGCGCCAACCTCCAACGTTGGGCAGGGGAGCTCCAGGACATCGAAGGAGATCTCCGACGTTGGGAGGAGGACGTCGCCATCCGGGAGGTCGACACCGAGATCACGGCGGTAGACTTGAGCCCCCGAGAGGACTTGCTAACCCGCCGGGAGGCTGAGGCTGCCGAGGCGGTGGCGATCGCCACTGCCAGGGAGGAGCAGATCGCCAAGCACGAGGCTGAGCTGACCGCCCGTGAGTGGGCTCTATCCAAGCTGGCAGCGCAGGTGAAGCAGGCCGCCGGCCATGCACCCGACACCGGCTCTTCTGGCGCGGCCGGGGGCCAGGGGCTCAAGGAGGAGCTGCGGATCGCGAAGGAGAAGCTCGAGGCCGCCTTTGTCGTGCGGGCCAGCCTGTAGCATATGTTGGAGGACACACTCTGGAGGATGCAGCGGTCCGTGGCGAGGGCCGGCCTTGGGCGACTCGTCGTGGAGTTGAAGGGCGACGGTCCTGGCCGATTCGTCCTGGGATTCCAGCAGGTCTGTGGGCGCCTCGAGGCGCTGCCCTGGGCCGTCCAGGAGCTTGCCGCCCGGGAAGGGCGCGGCTTGGCCCAAGCGGTGGCCGAGCACATCCTGGCCTGCTACCGGAGCAGAGAGTCGAACTTCCCGCTGGAGCCAGCTCAGGAAGGAGTAGTCGAAGCCAAGGAAGAGGCCTCCCGGGAAGCGATTCGGAACACCGCTGCCGAGGTGGCGGCCGGCTTCAAGTGGGAAGTGCCGCCGCCGCCAGCCCCCGGGGGTGGCCGTGAAGACTCCGACTCTGACGCCGACTCCGATTAGGCTTTTTGTAGTTTCTTCTTCTTTCATTTTTCTTTGACTTGATGTAAATACGGGAGTGATCCCTTAGAAATGCTTGTATTCCCTTTGTAAATATAATGGAAGCTTTTCTTCGGGCTCGCAACTCCAGTATTCTTGAGTACTTAGTGCTTCTTCTGATGTTTTGCCTTGATGCCCCGAGGAGTATTTAGTCGGTTTGATCCGACCTTTCCATCCCCGAGAACGAAGTCGTCCCGACCGTCCTTCTTGGTGCGCTCAGCCCCCGAACCCTCGTGAGTCCGCATCGGCTAAGTCAAGAGACAAAGACACGAACTTCCTTGCTCGGGAGATAGATCGATCCAACACGGAGCACGCCATGACCGGTGAACACTTTTCCATCTTGCGACCACTCAGTCAGCAGACCGGAGACACGTGCGGGCGGGAATGCGACCAAGAGTCCCCATGGTTCGGTGGTGCCCGGGCTTAAGACGGACCGAACCGAGCACCGACAGCCTACCCCTGAGGCCTAGGCTCCGAACTACTCGAGCGGCTCGAGCGATAGGATTACCCAGGGTGCCCAGGGATTCGGTAGTGCTCGGGGCCCTTGAAAGCGTACCGAACACCACGACCACCATGAAAGACTTCGATCAGGCATTACCGCACGTACGGTACACCTTTCTACGGACCGTTCTGTCGTTCTAGGAAAAAGTGGACACACGGTAGGGTTTTGTGCGCGAGGAGACCATCTCACAGGGCAGATTAGAATACGAGGGCCCCTGAGGACGACTCGGGAACAAAATATTATTGAATGTAAATTCATCTGAATTTAACCACTCACTGGACAACTATCGGCCTTTCGGCCAACCGATCCAGGAGGGGTATGCACTCCGAGCTCGGGGTGCCCGGAGACTTGGTTCCCTCGGCTAGGGCGCCCGAGCATTAAGGGGCGCGCGAGGAGCCCGGGGTCGGGTGATCTCGACCACTCATGCTTAAGTGGTAGGACCACCCGAGGACCCTTGGGGCCGAGCAGCGACCTAGGCATCGAGGCCCTCACGGTCAAGCTGCTTTTGCTTTGATTGTCGATCTGTGACTTAAGAGAGAATGGAGAAAATCCTTGTTTGGTGCGCTCTGTTAGTGCGGTACTTGTGATAGACTACTCTCGTTTTTGATCCGAGACCTCTCGAATACCCAGATTGGTGGACAAGAGCGGACAGAGGCATAACCCAGAGGTCCTATGGTTCGGTGGCGCCCGGGTATGACAGACTAGACCGAGCACTGACAGCCCGCCCCTAGGGCCTAGGCTCCGGACTACTCAAGCAGCTCGAGCGATAGGATTACCCAGGGCGCCTAGGGACTCGGTAGTGCCTGGGAGCCTGCCACGACACCGAACACCACAGCCTACCACATCAGACGTAAGTCAGTGGCAACTGCCCTCACGCATACCGATCGGGATTCTTTTATCAGCGGGGAAAATGAGAGAGCGAACTTTTCTCGCGCAATCGAGCATCTCACCAGACAGATTAAACATATGGAATCCAGAAAAATGAAATTGACACACGATTGCACATTAATATTCATACTGAATTAATAATTTTTTACAAGGTTGGGTGACTTACCCAGCTAGTGGTAGCCCCCGGTCAACTTGGGCGGGGGGGAAGCCCCCTGCCTCGTTGACCTGAGCCGCGAGCATGGCCATCTACGGGTAGAACTTGCACAGGTGCTCGATGTTCCATGGGTTGGGGAGCGGTTGCCCGTCTTCTGCAGCCAGCCTGAAAGAACCTTCTCGCGGGACCCCGATCACGGTGTAGGGACCTTCCCACATAGGGGCTAGCTTATTCTTTCCTTCGTGCGACTGGACGTGTCGGAGAACTAGGTCCCCCACCACCTCGAGAGACCGGGCCTGGACATGGCACTGATGATAGCGCCGCGGACTTTGCTGGTAACTAGCTGCCCGGACGGCAGCACGCCGCCGGCGCTCCTCTAAGTAGTCGACGTCGTCGCGCCTCTACTGCTCCTGTTCGCCTTCAGAATAGGCGTGCACCCGAGGGGAGCCTAGAGTGAGCTCGGAGGGGAGGACCGCCTCAACGCCGTACACGAGGAAGAATGGAGTCTCCCCGGTGGCGCGGCTTGGCGTGGTCCGATTAGCCCATAGCTCGTCCACCCATCCCTTCCCGTGCTTTGCGAGCACATCATAGGTCCGGGTTTTGAGGCCCTTCAGTATCTCCACATTGGCGTGCTCAACTTGCCCGTTATTCCGAGGATGAGCGATGGAGGCGAAGCAGAGCTTGATACCAAGGTCTTCGCAGTAGTCCCCGAACAGGGCACTTGTGAACTGGGTGCCATTGTCGGTGATGAGCCGGTTCGGGACACTGAAGCGACTGGTGATGCCGCGGATAAACTAGAGCACCGCGTTCTTGGTCACCTTGATGACTGGGACCGCCTTCGGCCACTTGGTGAATTTGTTGATGGCGACGTAGAGGTACTCATAGCCCCCGATTGCTCGGGGGAATGGACCCAGAATGTCCAGCCCCCAGACCGCGAAAGTCCATGACAGGGGGGTGGTGTGAAGAGCCTGAGCTGGCTGGTGAATCTACTTTGCGTGGAACTGGCACGTTCTGTAGCACCGAACCAGCTCGGAAGCATCTTGGAGGGTTGTAGGCCAGTAGAAACCTTGCCGGAAGGCCTTCCCGACCAGCGTGCGGAACGATGCATGGCCACCGCACTCGCCCTCATGGATCTCAGCGAGAAGCTCACCGCCTTCTGCCCGGGAGATGTATTTTAGGAGAATACCGCCTGCACTACGCCGGTAGAGATCCCCATCGACTATGGCATAGCGTTTGGACTGCCGAGCAACTCTTTCGGCAGATGCCTCATCCCCGGGAAGGAACTTTTCCTTCAAGTACCCTCGGATGTCGCCCATCCACGAGGCATCTTGAGAACATTCAGCAAGTGCAGCGCACTCGCCGGACAATGGCACCCTGACGGGGATTCGCACTGAGGGCACCGCCGGGGTCCCTTGAATTCAGTTCGAGGTTTCCCCTTCGTCCTGTTCGGCAGGCAGGACGGAAGGTCGTGTTAGTCTTTCTTCAAAGACTCTGGAAGGGACGTGCGCACGGGAGGAGGCCAGGCGGGAGAGCTCGTCAGCCAGAGCGTTGTCGCGGTGAGGGATGTGCCACAGCTCCAGGCCATCGAAGCGTTTCTCCAGCTTCCTGACTGCTGCCACGTACGCCGCCATTTGAGGATCCGTGCACTGGTACTCTTTGGATACCTGGTTGACCACCAGCTGGGAGTCTCCCTTGACCAGGAGGCGACGAATCCCAAGGCCCACTGCAGCTCAGAGGTCGGCGATGAGACCTTCATATTCCGCCATGTTGTTGGATGCGCGGAACTGTAGCTGCACGACGTACCGGAGTTCTTCACCTATTGGGGAGGTGAGAACCACTCCGGCCCCCGCGCCCTTCAGCGAGAGGGAACCGTCGAAGTGCATGATCCAGTACCCAGGCGCATCGTGCCCGGGATATGCAGAAATCTCTTCTGGGATGACCTCGGGGATGGGTGTCCACTCTGCCACGAAGTCAGAGAGTGCCTTGCTTTTGATTGCCTGGCGACTAACAAAGTGCAGGTCGAACTCCGCCAGCTCCACCGCCCACTTGACAACACGCCCGGTGCCTTCTCAGTTTCGGAGGATAGGTCCCAGTGGATACGTGGTAACCACCGAGACCTTGTGCACTTGGAAGTAGTGGCGCAGCTTCCGGTATGTGATGAGCACGGCGTAGAGCAGCTTCTGAGCCTGGGGGTACCTTGTTTTGGCCTCCCAGAGGACTTCACTGACGAAGTACACCGGTCGTTGTACCCGGTGGGCCCGGACCGCGGCCTTACCCGAGGGGCTGTCGCAGCCCCCAGGCTCGGCGGCGTGGTCGGGGGCTGACCGGTTGCTCGGGCTCTACCCCCTGGTCGTGAGGAGCCGAGTGCTCGGGCTCGACCCCCTGCTCGGGGGGAGCCAAGTGCTCGGGCTGGACCCCCTGCTCGGGGGGAGCCGCCAGGACGGGTGAGTGCCCGGGGGCGGTCGGGAGCTGGGACCCAGCACCTGGCCCCGCGCACTCATCGCGCTCTACCACCAGCACCATGCTTACGACCTGAGGAGTGGCCGATACATAGAGTAGTAGCGGCTCGCCTTCGGACGGAGCCACCAGCATGGGTGGTGAGGTGAGGTACTTCTTCAGATCGCGGAAGGCCTGCTCAGCCTCCGGTATCCAGTCGAAACGACCAGTCTTCTTTAGAATCTTGAAGAGGGGGAGCCCCCGCTCCCCAAGTTTGGAGATGAAGCGCCCGAGGGCCGCCATGCAGCTGGCGAGATGCTGGACCTCCTTGAGTCGAGCCGGGGGTCGCATCTACTTGATGGCCCGGATCTTCTCTGGATTGGCCTCGATTCATCGGCTAGAAACCAAGAAACCGAGGAGCTTGCCCGCGGGTACCCCGAAGACAAACTTCTCGGGGTTGAGCTTTAGGCGGGTAGTGTGGAGACTGATGAAAGTCTCGGCAAGGTCGTCGAGCAGGGTGGCGCTGTCTCAGGACTTGACCACGAGATCGTCGATGCAGACCTCGACGTTGCGGCCAACCTGCGAATCAAGGGTGATGCGAATAGCGCGCTGGAAAGAAGACCCAGCATTGCACAAACCAAAAGGCATTAACATATAACAATAAGTCCCCACCGAGGTGGTAAAAGCAGTTTTTTCTTCATCCTCTATGGCCATGCGAATTTGGTGGTACCCAGAGTTTGCATCTAAAAAACACAAAAGATCACATCCCGCGGTTGCATCTACAATCTAATCTATGAGGGGCAAGGGAAAAGGATCTTTAGGGCAAGCCTTATTTAGGTCGGTGTAGTCCACGCACATGCGGAGCTTGCCATTGGCCTTCGGGACGATAACTGGATTCGCCAGCCACTCGGGGTGGAGGACTTCTCGGATAAATCCGACATCAAGGAGCTTGCTGACCTGCTCCCGGATGAACTCCTGGCGCTCAGGCGCCTGCCGCCGAACCTTCTGCTTCACCGGGCGTGCGTCCGGGCGCACAGGCAAGTGGTGCTCAATCACCTCCCTAGGGATCCAGGGCATTTCTGATGGTTGCCATGCAAACACGTCGGCGTTAGCCCGGAGGAAGGTGACGAGCACGCTTTCCTATTTGTCGTCCAAGTCACCACCGATTCGGATGACCTGGGAGGCATCTTCGTCCACCACGACCTCCTTCGTAGGAATAGAGGCGTCGGCGGCGAGTCGGGGTTTGGATGAAGAGGGTCCCGGGCCCCCTGGGCAGGCTTCGACCTCGGCCTGGGCTGAGACCAAAGCCATGTACGACTGCTCGGCGCGAGAAACGGCGCCGCTGGAGTCGGCAGTCACGGAGATGGGGCCTGCTGGGCCCGGCATCTTGACCGTGAGAGACGCATAATGCGCTGCCATCATGAATTTGGCGAGCGCCGGACGCCCGAGGATGGCGTTGTAGGGGAGGGGGAGCTCCACGACGTCGAAGAGGACATTTTCCGTGCGGAAGTTGTCCCGACTCCCGAAGGTTACGGGTAGCCCGACCTGCCCGAGGGGCAGGGAGTGCCTGGGTGTCACTCCGCAGAATGGAAGTGACGGCTTTAGGCGCCTGGAGGGCACCTGCAGCTTCTCGAAGGCATCCTTGGAGAGGAGGTTGAGGCCTGCGCCCCCATCGATCAGCACTCTGCCAACCTTGACATTGCAGATGGTGGGGGACACTACCAAAGGTAGTCGCCCCACACCTGCAGTACTGGAGGGGTGGTCGGCTATAATGAACGTGATTGGAGCATCCAACCACAATAGGGGCCTAACGGCCTCTTCGCTCGGGGTCACCGAGCATACCTCGCGCTGCATGGTCTTGATGCCACGCCGCGAGGAAGGCGTGTAAGCGCCTCCGTCGATGAAGGCGATGGTATGCTCGGGTTCCTGGAAGCTGAGCTCATCGTTGCCGGGGCGGCGTCGGGATTGCCCCCCCCCCCCCCCGTGTGACTCGTCGCGCTCCCTCTGGCGCTGCTCAACGAGGCCTTTGATCGTACAGCACTCCGTGAGATCGTGTCATCTAGTCTGGTGGATGGGGCACCATTTTCCTGGCTCGGGCCTCGCGGGAACGGGGGCCCTCGCTGGAGCAGGAGCCCGGGTGGGTGCCAAGGCTCTTGCGGGTGCTGGCGCCCTTGCAGGCGCCGGGGCCCTCGCGGGAGCCGGAGCCCTAGGAGGGACCCTGGCCGGGGCTCTCGCGGGCGCAGGCCGTCTGTCGGCGGCCGCCCGGCGTTCTTGCCGGTGGTCGGGCTCTTGGGCCGGCCAATGGGCGGGGCCCTGGGCCGGTTCGACAGGAGCGGCTTCGCACTTTCTTCTCTTTTTCTTCTCCCGCCTGTCGGAGCAGGAAGAACTTGGTTGGTCGGCAGTGGGGCGCTCGAGGCGTGGAGCATGCTAAGCCCGGGCCTCCACCGCCTTGGCGCACTTGTCGACCAGTGCGAAGAGTTCCGCAGTGGTTTTGATTTCGTGCGTACCTAGCTTCTCAAGCATCCGCTCATCGCGGGCGCCCTGCTGGAAGGCGACGATGACAGCGTGGGGGGCTATCCGCGGGATGGTGCTGCGGACCTGGCTGAAATGCTAAATGAAGCACCGCAGCGTCTCCCCCTCCTGCTGCTTGACAGCATGGAGGTCGCACTCCAAGCCGGGGCGCGTGAATGTGCCCTGAAAATTAGCCACAAACTGGTGGCAGAGGTCATCCCAGGAGCTAATAGATCCTGGGGGTAAGTTCATGAGCCAAAAACGGGCAGAGCCCCTCAAGGCAACATAGAAATAATTTGTCATCACCTTTTCACTGCCACCGGCCGCCTGGACGGCCGTAGTGTATATTTGGAGGAACTCAACAGGGTCGATGGACCCGTCATACTTATCCAGCAGCTCGGGGCAGAACTTGGAGGGCCATTTGACCTGTCGGAGCTCACTAGAGAAGGCACGGCAGCCGGTGCCGTACCCCGTGGCGCGGGTGGCGTTCCTTGGCGGTGAACGCCGGCGAGCCGGGGAATCCTGGCGATCGTGGGCCGGCAATGAGGAAGCCTGGTCCTTAGCCTCGGCCTCCTGCCGGGTCTCCCGCTGGCACTCGAGAGTGACGCGCGCATCTTCGTGGCCCCTCTGCTCGTTGAGATGCAAGCGGAGATCCTGGGCTTCGGACGCGGCCAGGGGGGTGGCGCTCCACCTGGAGGCCCCCCGACCTGTGCGAACGTTGCCTGTTGATGCGCCGGTTCTGGCAGCGCCACGCTGGGTGGTGGCGCGAGAACTCTCGGCCAGCACCCGGCGGCGAGCAGTGCCGACCAGGGCAGCGACTTCTTAGATCCAGCGGCCCTCCGGGGTTTCCGGCATCGCCTGAACAGGCGGATGCTTGAGGAGAGCGTGCGCCGCAAGCAGCGCGCTCCCGGGACCGGCCTCGCTGAAAGCGAGCCTACGCCGGAAAGGCACCCGGCGCTGCCCAGAGGCGGACCTGGCTGCCGGAGTTTCGACCACCAGCTGGGAGTCGGATGGTGCACCGGCGGCGGCGGCAGCGGCCCTGCTGGGTCCAGCGCCTTGGTCCCATTGGGAAGGGAACGTCGCGCGTGCAGATCGCGGCTGCTGCTGGGATGCAGCAGTGGCTAGGGCCTCCTGTGCGAGGGACTGCATTTCCTCACTGGAACTGGAGCCGGAACGCTGGAGGCGGTGTCCACCGGCCATTTTTTTTGTGGAAGAAAATAAACAAACAGATTCGGGGATGTTCCCCCCTACCTGGAGCGCCAGCTGTCAGAGGATTAACTCCTGTCGCAGGGATCCCGAGAGACCCTTTTTAGAGATTCGGCTGGGGTGATGATCCTGAATACGTTCGTCGGAGAAATGAATGAGAGTAAATGCAACGGCCGGTGGTGGGGGTGATGACCTAGTGCAAAAAGAAGTAAATGCACCGAAATTTAGACAGGTTCGGGCCGCACGAGGGCGTAATACCCTACTCCTGTATGGATGTAATAACTGTCCTGAGGAAGTCTCTCAAGGATGTTGCTGGTTACAAGAATATTGGCCTAACTAAGAGCTTGAGGTTCCTTGCTCTTCGGCAGGGACTGTCCCTTGTGCCTTGTGTTCGTCTATGGTTCAGTCCTTGATGCTTGGGTGCTTGGATTCTCCTGTTGGCTTGGTTATTGTTGGATTGTCCATTTTTCTCTTCTGTGTTGCCGGCTCTTTTAAGCACTCGTCGGCTGCGACATGTCCTGAACGGGAAGGAGGGGGCACAAGTTCCAAGATGCCATGACTGGGAAAGGCGTCATCATTTCTTCTGGGTGAAGTGACCGGGGGTGGAAAAAACACCGCACGCCCGGTCACCTGTCACCATAAATGCCCTGGCAACGGGCGCTGTGGAGAGGGCCCACCGGGCAGCCGCAGAGCAACCCGGCGTGCCTGCCCTGTCTTGTTCCTCTGCCACAGCAGGGCGGCAGATAGAACGCCTTGATCCTCGCGATGTTATTCCGAGACAAGCCGGATGATACGGGACGGGACCCGTGCAATTAATAGCCCCGCGCCTCTCTGCCAAAACATGGCAGGAACTGACACCGCGGCGGGAGCAGTTGGATGTTTCAGGCCACACACGCTCATTAAATGCGGCCTCGGACCTCTGACTAGTGGACACCTCATCGGTGGGCCCCTCGGGGGCCTTTCTGGGTCGTCGGGGCACCGAGTGCTCGGGGGTACTGTTCACCTCCCCGAGCACTCTCTCCCGAGAATGCCTATCCTTGTCCTCGGGGTACCGGGTGCTCGGGGGTACTATTCACCTCCTCGAGCACTCTCTCCTAAGCACTCTTGCACGATCCTTCGGGGAACTGAGTGCTCGGGGGCTGCCACGTGTAGCCCCGAGCACTCTCTCCCGAGCACTCTTATGCGGATCCTCAGGGAACCGAGCGCTCGGGAGCTGCCACACGCAGTCCCGAGCACTCTCTCCCAGAACTTAGCTCTTCTGATCGTCGGGGGACTAGGGCGCTCGGGGGTGATCGGGCACCTCCCCGAGCACTTTCTTCCCGGTACTTAGACTCTGTGGATCATCGGGGAACTGGGGTGCTCGGGGACCACCGACTGTGGCCTCGAGCACCTTCTCCCGGGACTTGAGCTTTTCTCATCCTTTAGGAGGGACCTCGTGGAATGGCGCCAGATGGTGGATGGCTGGCCGAGCCTCGGGACTCAGGGACCCTTGGTTCCTGATACACCGACAATATCAATCGGCATATGTAGATAATCTCGCAATTATGTCAAGTCATCAATTGTAGAACAAGGAAGTACCAAACTAGTTACTAACAGGGAAGTGATGGTAACATCTAGAACACCGATATAGCGATACACATCTAATATCATGACATACATATCTAATAATAAGCCAACATATTTTGAACTAAAATACATATCTAATTTCAGGACCTAAATTGGCTAACTAAAATTGCTAACTACAGTTTGCTAACTATAATTTGCTAACTACAATTTGCTAAATACAATTTGCTAACTTGAATTTGAGAACTAACTCAGGTGTTTCATGGTCCTTCCTGGTAGGAAGGGGATACGCCGTTGAGGATCTGGAGGCTGGGAGTATGAGGGTGGTCATCTGGAACCGGGCGAGCAGATAGGATGGAGTGGCCACCTCCACACTGCCTAGATCTACACCCTCCACCTCCACTGCTGCTGCTGCTCGCCATGGGGATGTTGAAGAGGTGACGAGGAGGCGGCGGTGGGCTGACACACGATGAGGACGAGGAGGCGGCGATGGGCCAATGCACGATGAGGACGAGGAGGCGACAGTCGATGCGTGACGAGGAGGAGGAGGTGGAGGATCGATGCACGATGAGGATGAGGAGGTGACGACTTGATGCACGATGAGGAGGCTGTGGATGCGGCGGAGGTGGTGGTCGGGGAGGAGGAGCAGCATGGGGCTGAATGGAGCAAACGAGGAGAGTGGCTAAGTGCTGGATATACATATAACACAGGCATTAGTGCCGATTCTAGCTCCTACCGGCACTGATAGTGACTATCAGTGTCAGTTCTTAAACTCACGTGCATGAACAATAATTGAGGCGCCCAGAACTGGCACTGATAGTGCCTATCAGTGTCGGTTCTTTGTGCATCAATCCTGGTTCGCGCGCGGGAGTTTAAGAACCAGCACTGATACGTCAACAGTACCGGTTACACTCAAACCGACACTGATGAGGCGCTACTTATGACCTGTTCTGTAGTAGTGGCAATTGATTTATTAGCAATTTTCCTAGTAAAGACATCTAGCTCATGAGTTTTTAATTCAGAATAAAGAACATCTAATATAAATGTACTCATGACAATAGATTCTCTAATAGATGTCACTTTCATCTCCTGTACAACATTAAAAGCACGCAGATTGCTAATAATCTTACTAAAGCGAGCAAATAAATCATCAAGAGAATCACTGGGTTTCATCTCAAATTTTTTGTATTCTTTCTTATATATATCTTGACATGCCTCTTTAATGGTAGATGAACCTTCATGGTAAACATAGAGTGCTTTCCATACTTCGTACTCTTATTTTAGATGTATCACTTGGTCGAAGTCGCTCATTTCCAAGCCTTGCATGATCAAGTTTCTTGCTTTGCTATTTCCCTTGACGGCTGGCATGTTTTGTGCCGTCACTTCATTATTCTCCAGAACAACATATGGCTTGTAGACCTTTTCCCAAATTGCAAAGCCCTGTGTTTGAATGTAGGCATCCATCTTCCCCTTCTAGAATTGAAAATTAACTCCATCGAAAACACAAGATTTTGTGAAACAAATATCTGAGAAGCCATATTTTTAATTACCAACTAAGATCAATTAGAAATAATTATAGCTCTGATACCAATTATAGAATCGATTACACTCTAATATGGCAATCTAAGGGGGTGTATGACTGTGAATACTAAATCCAAAGATTAACTCACCCAAATTAAAAATCAATTTCAACTCGATATTCCACTCGGAATAGATTGTACATGCTCTAGTAAAAATGATGTAGATAAAGATCCATTGGTTCAATTTCCGTTAAATTTGCACAGACAAAGCTAGAATCAAACAAGAAACTAATCCAACAACAACTAGGTCAATCGGTTATGTGGATCAAGAATTATGCCTGGTTGAAGCAGACTGTATAAACCAGAATTGAGTAGGTCGAAACTTAGTCAAGTGGACCAAAAAGCCACTCGAGATCAAACCAAATCCACTCGAAATTTTCTCAGGTCAAACACTAGATATTCTAGCAAGGTTTTGGATGGATTAAACCAAGATGAAACTCGATTAAAATATGAAATTAATCGAAAACCAAAACCAAGTACACAGAATATAGAACAGAGAGAAAATTCTAAATCAACAACTCATCAACGTACGAAACTTGATTTTCATTGCATAGATGAGTTTGCAAGATGCTTCTCCAAAGCATCCAACAAGGATTTTCATGAAATTCCAAAACAACCCTCTCTATGGTTTCTCTAATTTTCTCTCTACTATGTTGTCCACCTAATACAACAGACCTTTCTATTTATTGGATAGCCACACACACAAACGTGACCGAATCAAACTACAACTCAAAGTTGTATTCAACCTGGTCTCTATCCTCATTTAATGATAAGAGGACAAACAACTTCTCCTAATTAAGCTGATTAGCCAACAATTCTCACGTAATCATGCATGTAACATCTCAAATGCATACATGCATATACGTAACCCACTCGGAGTCCATCTTTGACACTAACTCTTGTATCAAACCCAACCACTACAAAACTTTGTCATGCTTGCTCTGACTCAAACATGAATTAGTCTTCATGTCCTCTCACGATCAGATCGCCTCCTGCGTCCATCGCAAAACCTTGTCTCCATATGCATTGTTCTCTCAGCTCAAATGTCCCACATGACATCCTCGATCACCACGACCTTAGTTCCTCTTCAACCTAGTCATCGAACCTTAGTTCTTCCCTAAACTTAGTTCATCGATCCATCATCGACCATGTTTGCCTTCGAGCAACACCTGCGCGTGAATCAAACAATAAATTAGTACGGGCACAAGTCCTTCCTGAATTGACTTAAGATCAGTTCACGCAACAATACTGACATGAGTATATTGCAACATCTCTACACTAACACCAGTGTATAAGCATATCTAAGCAGTATCTTAGCAACTCATGAACATTATCCTAATGTCATTATGCTAAATCACTTTGCCTTGCCAATTTCATCATTCAACCAATTTTTCATCACATGATCTCACATTTTCTGGGTGAATGCGGTAGAAAACTTTTGTTTTAGGCTAGCATAGCCCACTCGTTCCCCAATAGTTCCTGGTGTTCACCATCTTATGGTGGTACGAGATAGATAAGATTGAAGCATGATATTCTAAAAATGATCTATGTTGAAGGAGACTTGATTTAATTTAAAGCTCTTCTTATTAATTAATTAATTATATACCCTACTTCTAAGATGCTGATGCAGACAGTGTGCTTAAGGGTGGTTCTGCAACTCACATCTCACACTCACAAACAATAAGATCTATAAAAAAAACCAAACTCCAAAATTACCTAAATGTCACTACTCATCAATATCCTCTAATGGGATTGCTAATTTCCTATTTGATACACATGTGGGGGTGCAAGTTATCCTTCTAAATCACTATTTTGGTAGCTAGATCCAGAATGTGAAAAAGGCTAGGAGCACGATCTCTTGCTTGCGGGTGAGGGTGGTGTAAGGGTAGCATTATCATGTAGGCAACGTCGAAGGAAAATGTTCTCTCATTTAGCATCTTCCAAGTGTTGATGAGCGGTCTTTGGCTCCAACATGGCACTCTCATATAGTTGGTCCAAGGTGTAGTGAGCTGAACTTGTAGTTGAAGTGTGTCACTTGCTTCATCACAATAGCATCGAACTCCTATCTCTGGGCTGGCAGGGCAATAGATGGGGATGTAGTGGTACAACAAGTCCTTGATGCTTATTCCATAGTCCAGGAACACACGGTAGAGAGTTTGGTGTGTGGTGTCTCATATGCCTTCTTCAAAGCTAGCCCTTCTTGTATTGGTCGAGTAGGTGTGAGGGACTCTGAATTCTCCTTTTGTGGGCGTGGCTTCCAAAGATGAAGATGGTGACACTCCACTCTGTTCCATTTGCTTGTCATGTTCCCTTGTACAATGACTTCTTTTGGTGTCCCATATCCGATAGCATGGACTAAAGCATCCTTAGGAGAACTCTATGGCACAAACCATTAGAGTGGCGTACTTTATTAAGATCCAAGTTCATCTATAGGTTTAAGCATATGCAGGAATAAATAACCATCAAGAGAAGAGAAGAAGATGGTAAGTTTTTGGGCAAATCTTTTAGGTTTTCAAGTTTTACCTTTTTAAGGCTATCCATGCTATTTAAGCTTGTGTTCTAGGTCGACATGGCTCGGATACCACCTCTGTCAAGACTAGTCCAAGAAAATGACCAATCTCATCTATGTGCTAAGCACAGGAATCAATCCTAACATATAGTGACCTCATAGATGATAATTATTACAATATTCAACTTAATCATATTTAATCTTCTTACAAAAGTGACATTCGAGGGCCAAGATCCAAATAAAATTGCAGCAAAACTACGTAGACTTTATCCTTCATGATGACTCCACATGCAAATTGACATAAAAATACCTTAGAATGATCTATCTTCTGTGAACTCTCCAACGTATTCTCCAACTGAGTTTGTGTTGTGATAGCAAGTGTGAAAGCAGGTTGTACTCAGTAAGTTGTGAGGAAAATAATATGCATGTGAAGGTTTGAAGAATAATATGGCAATATTGGCCCTCTTGTGTAAAAATATTTACTTTAAAAACAATTGAAAAGCGAGTAATAATTAAGTGAATAACACCAAATAAATAATCACTTCAAGATTTCAACCATCTTGACTTAACCAACCTTTTAACACCTCAACCATGATTCCCACCACCAAGGTTGAAAAAACCAACCAAATAATCAAGTTCTAATCTTGTGAGGTTTTTTTTGTCACTCATAACTGTGAGTACAACTGATTAATCAGTTCTACAGAGGTTGTACATTTACCACAATTCATGATTGTCTATTATACTCATGTTTATCAAACACTTACACACTTCTGAGGTGTGTGGCTAGAAAATCATTACAAAGCCTTTACTAAAGCCCCTCTAAACATGTGTATACCCGCTAAGATTTCATCGCCACGTGAATACACCTTGACAATGGAAGCCCCTCTTGTGTCTTATGGAAACCCTAGAAGTATGTAACACCCTAAATTTTCAATTTTTTCAATAGTTTGAAATTTTACTATAATTTTAAATAGGAGTTGCAATTTTGTTCAATAGAAGAAATTAATTTCTAAATTTAAATTTGACATAGGTTATATACGTTTGATGCATTCATGCTGTCGTAGTTGCAATAGGTTTTTATGCATGGAAAAGTTTGCAAAAGTTTGCTAGAAGTCGCTCATTTAAAATCTCTTTTGAAAAATAGCTCAAATTCATAAAAGAAAAAGGATTTCAAAATTGATAAAGCCTCTCGGGCCGATTCCTTTTCCCCAACCCATTTCTTCCCTCCCCCTCTCCCTTTCATTCTTCTCGCGTGGGCCACCCTTCCTTGTCCCCGCACTGGGCCGTGCCCGAGCCGGCTTGCCTCAGCGTTGAGCTGCCCCCTCTCCACCCTCTCTTCCTGCTGCACGGGCCCAAGCCAAGCTAAGCCACACAGCTGAGATGCCCACCTGAGCCGCCGACTCACTTTCTTCCTCCTCCCGCAGCCTGCCCAATCCGCCCCCAATCTCCTCCAGCCTATTTAATCCGAGCCTCCTCGCACAGTTTCTTGTCAATTAAAGCCCATGGCCACAATCCTCGCCCCCTAATTATGACCTCCCAGTCGTTTCCCCTTCCTTAACCCCTCTCAAATGCATAAACCATCACATTTAAGGAAATTAAGGCTGTTGGCCAATCTCTTCAAATCCGACTGATTTGTTGCCTCTCTCGCGCATATAAGCCATTCATCCACTTCATTGCGACGTTCTGCAACCAATCCACCCCTTGGAATTCTTTTTCCCCCTCTCAGTTTCTTCCCCTGCGCCTTCTTGTGCCCCAACGTCGGTAAGGAGCCTTGCCGCCGCAATTTTTCATGCCCGAGAAGCCATTGGTCACGTTTCTTCACTCTTTGGTATCACAGGGCCATCCCGCCATTTCTCGGACACATTGCAGCGTCACCCAACCTCTAGAAGTGTCGTCGCCCAAGCTCAACAATCGCCGACCGCTTCTCTCGGTCGTCGGCCGCCCACAGCTCATCTGCGCGGGTGTGAAGCCCACGGTGAGCTTCCCCGTGTCGCCCTCTTTCTTTTGCGCCACTTCCCATCGAGATTCGTGGCCGGTAGCGCATTTTTGCGCTACTCCGGCGAGGCTCTGGCCACCGCCGCCGTCAACCGACCACCGCCTCCTTGTTCAGTGCCGCCCGACCTAGCTCCATTGAACCCCAGTCGTCCGATCTCCATCCTGCGGTTGAAATCACATACCCCTTTATCCATTCATAATTCATCCACCTTGGACCCATGGACCGGCCTCCAGGCCATGGTTCATGGGCCCATAAACCTTTTCCATCGGTTTTCCAATTGAAAAATAATTTGGTATTTGATTTCTGATATCATAAATAGAATTGTTAGTATAAAATTAATTTGGTTTATTCTCAACAATCAAGTAAAATTTGCAGATTAGCCCCTGAAACTTCAAAAGCTTAATACTTTTTGCTCATAGCTCTGTTTTGGGCAATTCATGCCCAAATATTCGTAGTGACGTGTAGAATCTTTTTATTGTGTTTTTACCTAGTTTTAGTACTATATGGTGTATTGTTCTTAGTAGTTTCCATTGTGTGCTTTTTTCGGTATGTCGATTAGGAGGTGAGCAGTTCGGGAATTTTCAAGATCAAGCTTTCGAGGACTTTGAGCAACCCTCCGCTGAAGGCAAGTGTCCTTTAACATTTTGCCTCTATTTTAGGATTCATGTGTAGCTATTTTATTCCTTCTATGCATGCTTGTATAAATTGGAATCCTATGTTAGGGTTTACTAGCTTTGTATGATTGTTCCTTATCGCTATTGTTTAACCATGGGTTAAAATAGGTAGTATATGCAACCAGAAACGAGTATGGTAATCTTGTAGCAACATGGTATAGGGATCCTAATAGGATCGTTGGTTTGATGTGGTGCTGAACAACAGGCTTGTGTTGGTTCCTATGTGTGGTCCTAAGTACCAGTTCTTGAATATGAAATCAAGTGAATCCGCACAACCACGAGGCCTATATGGGTACGGTTTGATCAACTAATTAGCCACCCCTCTAACTCTGTAGGCACCGTTGAACGGTTGAGTGGCACAAGAGAGGGCTTTTGCAGCAATGTAATCGTTTGTTAATGGTGAAACCTCAGTGGGTGACTACAAGTTGGCAGGAGCTTTGTAAAGTCGTTTTAGTGACACCCTGACTCCACACCCCATAAGTGTGAAGCAACACGGGAATCATGAATCATGGGGAAAGCTGTGCAAACTCTGCAAAGTATCAATCTGGTTGATCAGCCGTGCACACGGACAAGAGCGAACTTGGACTTCTTCAGGATTAGATGGGATCAGGGTTTGGTATGGTTGGTTGGGAAGCCGGGTAATGGAATTACCTTGTGATTCTTGGTAGTCTAATGGAATCTGATGAGTCAATCCTTTTGTTATAATGGTGTCTTCACACTTAGTAAATATGATGCTTGTTGTTGGAGTCAATAGGTTAAAGTTTGCTTAGTGCAGTTAACTGTGTCTAACCTTTTCTTGACTTAAGCCCCATACCATGTTTTTCTCACACTTGCGGAGTACATTTTTGTAATCACACCCATTGTCCCTTCTCTTGCATTCCACCACTGTTCAGAAACCGTCATTGAAGTTACAACCTTTGATGAAAATGACTTCAACTCAGAGTGCCCCCCAGTTGACGCATGTGGAAGATGGAAGCCCACTGGCGCTGAAGATCTTTAGTTCCACTATATTTTCTTTTAGACCCTCGGGTTCTTTTGTATTAAGTTAAATCGTTATTGTAACAATGGTACTATGATGATACATTGATGATGTAAATTCATTTATGTACCTTGATCCTACCATACATGTGTTGTGCCCGGTTTTGTTTCTTTGAAACTAGGTGTTACAAAGTACACCCTTTTTTTCCATACAACCAAATGGTCTACACAATACTGAGAGTAAAACAAATTAATCGGTTATGCTCTTCTCATACTAGACCTATGGTTGTACTGTTAATCTAGAAATGTCACTCCACAAACCGGTCCTTAGATTTGAGAATAGCTACCATGAACCCACCTGTACAACATGTACCGGTCTCATCAAACCACTTGCTCAAATTCTAATTCCATGTTGCTGCAAAAATTAGGTCATCACCTTTTGTTATTGTTGCAGAAGAAAATTATCATATTCAATTGAGCCATTATCATTATCACTATCTCAAACCAAGGCTAAGCATGATCTACCCTTCCATAACCAAAATCATAACCATGGCGATAAGGATGATTAAGGAAAACTAGGGTAAATCCTAACTTGGTATTCCCGATAATATTATTAGCATGCATGTTTGTAAACAAAACATTTCAAAAACTAGGATCAATATGGTGAAAGACAAAACTTGTCCTCACAATACTCAATTGTATCTTCAAAGTCTTGGTTTTGAAGTCCTTCTAGCTCCTCCAGAACATTGGCGTGTACTCACAAACATAAGCGGAAAGGTAACAAATAAACACTAAGATCCAAAAAGAACCAAATAGCACACAACAAATATTATCACTCAATAGATTGGGTTTTCTCTGGAAATTTTACTGAAAGAACGGATCAAATCGGAGGTGCGGTTGACAAGTTACGTCTTCCATAAGATTAAAACATGATAAAAAGATTAACTACATTTGAAACTATGTGATTAGGAATTTTTATAGAATTTTCCAGAGCAATATATGATTTTCTAGGGGTTTCTAAGGTTTTTTTGGAATTTATTAGCGTTTATTTGAATTATTAAACCATATAAAACATTAAACAAAATTATTACACATTATTAAAACGTTGTTAAACATTATTTAAACAATTATCAAATTTATCCTCTGTATCAGAATTATTTTTGTACTAGAAACCATAATTATTGCGCAATAAACACATATATGAAGTAAGCAACATAAAACAATTCAAAAAGAAAATAAAAATGCTGATTGGGCATGCTGACTTGGCTGACATGGCGATTGGATTGCTAACATGGCGTCAACATGGTCGGGCGACTAGGCAACTGACTATGCCGAAAACTATTTAGAAGTTGCTCGTCGGATCTAGATGGGATGACTCGTACCTAATAGGTCGAAGGAGTACACGACAATCTAATCGTGGCCATCGGTACAAGATCGGATGGTGGATGGGCGATTAGGCTCAGTTCTAGCGACTCTGATGGCTGTGACAGCGGCTGGAACATGACGGTGGATGGCCGACTACTCTTCTGAATTGTGCTACGCGGATCAGTTCTTGACGGTGAGTGGCGGAACAAAAACAGGAGACCAAGGCAAACTCACCTAGGGGCGTGTGATCATCAGCGGGGTCCTGGTGAAGCTAGTGATGAGCAATGGAGGCGGTGATCTTCAGAGCTCGATAGAATAGGGGTTTCAGCCTTGGTTTCTTGACAAAAAGTGAGGGGTTTTGCTCAGTATGGCTTGAGGAGGGCATAGGGGTTGCTATTTATACGAGGCGCTTTAGAACTCCTAAATCGATTCAGTCTAGCATTTAAGGAGTCCGGCAGCAACATGATTTTCTCCTAATCAATTTATGAGTTTAAGCCGGGGTAATTTGAAGATAAACTGGGCAAAAACTTACTGATAGCATATGGATTCTTGTTGATGGCCTTTTAGAGAGATTTTATTCTGAATTAATTCGAATTTTCTCAGGATTGAACTTGGCTGGCGGGTTGGACTCCATCTCCAATCCAAATTTGACTCAGGCTCTGTTCGAGATAAGATGGGCCACTTCTTCTAGAAGCTCGGGCGAACCCAATTCAACGATCTCCCAGTGTAGTTTGGCTCGAACACGGCAATGCCGACACGGTCTTCCCGTTGTCGCTCTTGTGCCAGACAAGAACAGAGGGAAGGGAGTGAGGGCAAGGAAGAAGAAGGGAGGGCAGCTGGGTTGTTGTGTGCGCGCGCAGAGATGGCCCAGAGAGAGAGAGAGAGATGATAGGTGGAGCCAAGAGAGGGAGATGGGCTAGTTGGCTCGGACAGCGTCGGCCCACGTGGGGAAGAGAAGGAGAGAGCAGAGACAGGGCGGACCAGGTGAGGGGAGAAGAGAGAGGGAGAGAATGAGCTGGAGTGATGGGTTCAGCCTAGGTTTGGTTTCTTCTTTTCTTTTTTCTCTATTCTTTGTATTCTACATATATATGCATATATACATACATATACAATATGTACATTAGATAATATACTTTTAAACAAGCGCGCGCACACACACACACATATATATATAAGAAAACTAGTTTTGTACTCATGGGAGTACATACTTCCTACCATGATATAGAACTAGGGCTGGATAACGAGCTAGCTCAGCTCGTTTTGGCTCAACTCGTTTGGCTCGTTTAATATAACGAGCAAAAAATCCAGCTCATTTGGCTCGCGAGCAGCTCATTACTTTTTCTTAAAGAAGTAGCTCATTACTCAGATGAAAAGAATATAAACATCCACTAAAAATGCATCGATAAAATCATACGACAATAGCAATGACATCTATAAGCATAGCACTTCTTTGCATGGTTTAATCAGAGGTATAATTGTTGTAAGCTGAATCTCTTCTGAATATTTTTCAAACACATATGTAGCACAGCAACAGACATATCCACCTATATATGTTCTGCTACTAGAACAAAACATTCCTCCAAAAAAATATGAAACAATGTTCCCCCCTCCCCCCCACATCTGTCTATATATGCAAATCCTGAAGGAATGATCGATGGGAGAAGAAAAAAGATAAGAGCTGCATCGTAATGAGGAGCTGACCAATAGAAAGCCATGTAGGTTAGTGAGGAGCCTCTCCATCAAAGATGAAGATGACCAATGAGCAAACTGATGACTACAGTGAAAGAGAGCGATATGATGCAAAAGATGACCAAAGAGAGCTTGTTTGGCTCGCGAGCTGGCTCGATATTTAAACGAGCTAAAACTCTAGCTCGGCTCGTTAGATTTTGTAATGAGCCGAGCCAAACACGAGTTGAGCTAGCTCGCGAACTTCAAGCTTTTCGTCCAGCCCTATATACGACATAAATAAACTGGATATACTCTTTTATCACTATGAGTATACTTATATACTCCTTCTAAGATACTCCAATGTGAACTATATTAAATTTTTAAAAGAAGTCCATCAATTTTAATAGATTTTGATAATACATTTATATTTATACATAAAATGTAATATACTAAAAAAATATGTACAACCCACCTAAAAAAGTATACATACCACTTGGATGATACTATGTACTTGCATGCTCCATATACATACCATTTATCATATAAGATACTTCCTATGTTATGAGATACGTATGTGGGAGTACATACTCCCGAGACTACCAAATATACTTCACTATGCACACATATATATACATATATACATGTACATATATATATATACATACATATACATATATATATGTATATATATATAAAGCAAACAATTCCAAGCAAGAGTTAAAACCATTTGCATATATATGCATATATGTGTATATGCTCTTTTATGTTTTAATTATCTTATTTTCTTTTGTATAAAAATAAATTTTTACTCATGGTGAAAATGGGCTCTTACAACACTGTTGGAAGAAGTATTACGATTAATAAGGCTCTCATCAAAAGCATCACTAGAAGGAATCATGATGCCTACGCGAATACAGAAGCCTAAAATATCAAGTATACCATAATGGCGGCCGGTTATAATGTTTCAGTGGGACTTGGGTTTTGGGATTGGGTTATCATATGCACCGGATCAATAGTTGCTGGCTGTAGAGATGGTTTGTGGTCGTTGATGATTTTGAGGTTTCGGCATGAGCTATATTTATTAAGAGTACTTACTTTCATATGTCCAGTGCTTTTGATAAATTTTGCTGATGTTAGTTTTGCTTAAAATGCTGGTGAACTAAATGAACCTGGTTAAGCCTGTTGTTGAATTGCCTTGCATATATATTACTCTTCATTCCCGACTTCACCTCCGGCGTTGTCAGCATCAGCTTTCTCATCTGAATGATAACAAGAGTGAGTACGGAAAGTACTCAATAAGCCCTATTCTACTTCAAGGTATTGATAGATGCATAAAGGAGAAATTGAAGGATAAGGCTTTACGGTTTAGTTTTAAGCGTAGAGCTATTTCGGCGAGTATTCTATTGTATCATCTACTATTGACTTTAAAATAGTTTAAATAGTTCACAACAAAGCCACCAGTTATATCTAGGGATTTTTCGGTCCTGGGATGGCCTACACCTCACTCCGCAGTCCCTATTATCACATCTGGTGTACCTCTAGTACCACACAACTTCTGGCGAATTGAGCTAGGAACCATCATCACACGGACATCTAGTCCGCACACTCACTCATCAAGACGCACGTACCCGGAGTATACTCAAAGTGTGACCACACCTTTGCATGTCCATGATCATGGACACGACTATTTGAATAGGTTTACACTCTGCAGAGGTTGTATACTGTACCCACGCGATATACTTAGCCTCCAACCATTACAAGCAGAGGAGCGAATTATACCGAGACACACCAATCACCTACCTTGCTGGGCTTTTCTATGAGATTTGCCGCCAAGTACTAGTGGTCTTGTACTGAATGCCAGGTTCCCTTTATAAGCATTTGTTGGTCTCTATACACTCGGGCCACATAGTCACTTGACTACTCGCTGCTCTCAGCCTCCTAGTATGATGCCCACATCAGTAGGATGAAGGAGAAGTCAAGTCATGCTGATTCAGGACGCATGGTTGCACAGGGGTGGCTAAGCATGACTGCACAATGACTCGGTCCTTAAATGACTAGGGCAGGTATCTTACGGTAATGAACAACATAGAGGTGACTCAAGCTCCCAGGAACATCCTCATCCAGAGTACTACTCCGCCTGCCCCCGCCAAACAGTTTTCACCATTTTTACACATCACCCACCATATCCCACGCGACATCAAGGATTACATAATCATCACAGAATTCACAACCATCAAGGCTTCAAGGTATATAAGTTATCATTGATAAAAATAAATCTTATCTCCGAGAAGAGGTGTTTTAAAAGCGACGTCTCCGAGGAGACGTATTCATACCTAAGCATGCTAGATATCAAGGCATCGTCCATCGTTAATATAGATAACAACAGGTAATTCTAGGGTAATATGTATTCTGGATGATGATATTCAAGGCATGGCATGTGTTTGATAGGATTTAACTATTACAAGTAGTTTGTAAAAGCGCAACACATAACACATGCGATAATAAGGTCAGTTTTTAGTTGATCATGTAGATTATTTGAAAACATTGGTTTAATATGATCAACAAGATAGGACTCGCCTTCTCCGAAGTTCTCTTCAAAGTCTTGGTTGTAGTCAGGATCCTCCTCGCTCCTTATGCTCCCGGCATAGCACTCATAGAATTTTGGTGATTCTGCAATTGCTACTATGATAAATAACAGCAACACTAGAGAAGAATCAAATAACACCAAATGAAAAACCAAATGTGCCCTAATGGATATCACATTGTGGTGGATAGGTATATCTCGAATTTAGATGAATTTTGGTGAAAGAATCGCCAAAATCAGAGCCAGAATGAAGAAGTTATACTCTTGAAAGATTTAGTCTAAAATTAAATTGAGAAATTATGAAATTACACTATTCATAGGTGGGGCCACAGGTGGGGCCCATTGAACACTAGCCTGGACCCACATGAACAGTGACTCAGTGAGACCCACATGAACAATACTGGTTGGCCCAGGCTACATAGTGCCGGCTACAAAGTGCCGGCCCACTCGGGTTTTGGGCTGGCTAATTCATGGGTTGTGGAGCTGGGTTGGCC
This sequence comes from Phragmites australis, assembly GCF_958298935.1. Taxonomy (NCBI): domain Eukaryota; kingdom Viridiplantae; phylum Streptophyta; class Magnoliopsida; order Poales; family Poaceae; genus Phragmites; species Phragmites australis. The sequence continues at coordinate 22,116,497 of NC_084940.1, read as the reverse complement.
CACTAGGGCGTGGACTTTGGGCAGCTGGGCTGGCCTGGCAGGCTGGCGGCGCTCGGGCCGAGTTGTTCTAAGCGCACATGCGGACACACTGACACGGAGTGACGGTGAAGGGGGAAAAGCGGTTGGTGGTGAGCGATTGTGGCGGAGGCACGCCGGTGAGCTCGCCGGAGTCAAGTTTTCGGTGGAGTTTCACGACAAGAATCTAACACTGGTTATCTATGCGTGATGAGAAACTCAGCTAGGTGCTCCTTGATGAAGGCCAGCAGCGGGAACGACACCAGGCAACGACCGGAGTGGGGTGTCAACGATGCTAGCAAATCGGGCAGCACCTCCCTTATACTGGGAGGTGCCAACCTGCAAGGTAAAATGGCCTAGAGCCCCTAGGCTTCTGGCACAATGGACAAACCATATCATAGAGCACAAGCATGCTGATGGTGAGTATTTGCATGGCGGTAAAAACATGAGCATGGTGGCACATGCTACGCACTAAGAAAGAGCTCAGGGGCGGCCACATGCTACCTAGGCAGATGCATGAAGGGATTAGGAGGCTCACCGAGAGCAAGAATGATGATGGGCAGGGTGGTGGCTAGTGATATGTCGAAGAGGCAGCAGCGGTGCGGCTCGGTTGAAGGCTCAGATAGCCTCCCATTGGGCTTCTGGTCTGCAAAGAGCAGCACTGGGGTAGCGTCATCCTCCTAGGGCTCCTTGGCAACACGTGGGTGGCAGATCGGCGACGACGAGCAGCAGTGGCGAGCAATGGTGTGGCGGTGTCGTTGATTTGGGGAAATAGATAGAGAGAGAGAGAGGGGGGGGTAGGGTGGCTCTATTTATAGAGGGAGGCGGAGCAGTGAGGCGGTGCGGTGCATGACATCGTGCAGCTGTCGGTGGTAGCGTGACGGTGAGGTTGTGGGGTGGCGCCCACCTCTTTTCCCATGGCATGGGCGCTCTATGCCATCCACGTGCGTGTGTGGGCATGTAAGTCATCACGCCAGACACTCGGGTAGCGCGCTGTGAGGGCGGAGAGAGAGAGAGAGAGAGAGAGAGAGAGAGAGAGCGATGGTGCAGAGAGTGTCGTGGTGATATTTCCTGGAGGGAAATGGTGGCCAACATGTCACGGCAATGAGGTGGAGGAGGGAGGAGAGAGTGCAGGCAGTTGAGTGGCAGATGGCCAACACGTGGACGGCCACGCTCATGCGAGCGTGCTGGCGGGCGGGCAAGCTGGCGCGCTGTGATCTGGGCCAGCACTGTGAGCGAGTGGGCCAAGCATGCGGGAGGAAAGGGAGAAAGGAGGCCAGGCCGATTGGGCTGAGCAAGAGAGAAGGGAGGGAAGATTGAGCCCATGAGAGAAAATGGAAAAAGAAAAAAAGTTTGATTTTAAATTCAAATGTGGTATTTGAATTTGGCTTTGACTTGGGATTCAGGTCAATTCAAATAAATATATTTGAATTGTGATTTGGTCTTGGATCTTGATTTTCAAAAGATGTTTTGAATTCAAGGGATTTGAATCCAATTTGATTCGAGCTAAAGGGAACTAAGATTCGAAAAGTTCGTCAAAGAGGTTTGGAAACTCCTTAAATAGATCCTCTTCGGGTTCCCATATAGCTTCTGCTTCTGTGTGATTACTCCACTGTACTCGATAGAACCTGACTGTAGTCCTTCTAATTTGACGGGTTGCCACATCCAAGATTTAGATGGGTATTTTCTCATTCTAAGGATCTTGTTGTGGATCCATGACTTCTAATGGAACTTGTTCCTCTGGAACCCACAAATATTTCTTTAACTGCGATACATGGAACACATTGTGCACATCGGATATCTCTTCCGAAAGTGCCAACTCACATGCCACTACTCTAATCTTGTCGAGAATCTTGTATGGTCCCACATACATCAGTGCTAGCTTTCCATGAACTTGGAATCTCTCAGTGCCTCTTATTGGGGACACCTTAAGGTAGATGTAGTTTTCAATTTCGAAGGTCAAATCTCTCCTTCGGTTATCCGCATAACCTTTCTGTCTACTTTGAGCTGCTCTTAAATTCTCTCTGATTTTAGCAACTTGTTCTTCTGCGTCTCTCATTAACGCAGATCCGAAGAGCGTATGCTCTCCTACTTAGTGGTGTTCTGAATTTCAGTCCATATAAGGCTTCAAACAGTGTCATTTTCAGACTGGCTTGAAAACTGTTGTTGTAAGAGAACTATGCAAATGATAGATTCTTCGCCCAGTCTTTCCCATAGGTGATCCCACAATCTCTCATAACATCTTCTAAGATCTTGTTTACTCTTTCAGTCTGACCATCAGTCTGTGGGTGATAAGCAGAACTAAAGTCAAAATTTAGTTCCTAGGGCAGTGTGTAAACGTTTCCAGAACCTGGATGTGAATTGGGGGCCTCTATCAGAGACAATTCTACTTGGGATCCCGTGTAGTCTTAAGATATTATCAATATACAGGTCTACCAATTTGTCCCCTCTATAGGTTGTCTTGACCGGTATGAAGTAAGCTACTTTCCTCAGATGATCCACTATAACCCATATGGAGTCGTTACCCTTTTGAGTTCAGGGTATGAAAAAAGTGTCACACCTAGTTTTTCAAAAGAATAACCAGGTGCATTCCACATGTATGCCAGGATCAGTTTCATCATACATGCAGTGACATAATAAGTGATATACAGTTCTATATCGAACAAAACAACTTTATTGAAAAGGTAACCAAAGTTTTTAAACAACAGCGGAAGATCAAGAGGAAACTCCAATGAAAGCTTCAGGGCACACCACAGGCAATTGACTGGGGGCAACACGACACGGAACGCTCCGTCTTCATATAGCTTTCAGCTTCCTTGATCACCACATAGACTTCTCTCATTGAGCAGCATTTATTATTGGAAACAACAAGTGTGAGTACATATCATACTCTGCAAGTGTAGAAAAATATGACATGAGGGCTTAAGTCAAGAAATGGTTAGACACTGGTTAACTGCACTAAGCAACCTTACCCTATAACTCCAACAACGAGCATCCTTTATACTTAGCGTGAGGAAACAACTAAACAAGAGGAACAGCTCATCAGATTCTATCTGACTACCAAACACACCAGATATTCCACATTCGGATACCATAACTCACTAGGTAATCCCATTACCTAACTACCCGACCATCCACACCAAAACCCTGATCATGTTGCTACAAAAGATTACCACTCCCGATCATGTTGCATAGACATTAATCAAGTTTAACTCATAAACCAACCATGACAGCGACTAGCATATCCACCCTTTTCCCATGACTCTTTCAACGACGACAAGGATAATCAAACAATTACTAGTAAACCCTAATCATAGGTTTCCAATTTTAGACAAGCATGCAAGAAGGATAAACATCTAACATATAAATCCTAAAATAGGTACAAAATGAGTAAGGACACTTGCCTGGCAACTGCTCAGTTATCTTCGTAAACTCGGTTCTAGCATATCTTAAAGTCTCGACCTTGTAGCTCATTGAATCTCTAGAAATGCCATATTCTGCTCACAAGATCTACCGATAAAAAGAGAAAGCACAAAACAACTAAGAAATAATACACCAAACAGAGACAACACATCATAAAAACACTATGGTTGGATAGGATACGATTTTAGAAGAATTTGGGCGCAAGAACCACTCAAATCAAAGTTCAGATGGAGGAGAACATGTTCTCGGAAGATTAAATTAGGATTGAAGAAAAAGGAGCTAGAATATTCCATGGAAATATTCTCGACCAATTATTTGATGAAGGAAAACCCTAACTAATAATTGGAATAGAGTGGAACAAGGCGATGGGTGGCGGTGGGCTCTCGACATCGCCGGCGATGGAGGACATGGACGACGGCTGTGGCAGTCACTGACGTCGATGTCGGCAGCAGTGAGTTTCAACAAATTGAGTAGAATGCAAGAAGGTAAGCTTGGTTTTATGGTTGGTCTTGGTACAGGAGTTCCGAGGTAGTGGCAAACAGCGACAAACGCTCCAAGGTTTGGTGGTGACCGCGCATAGACACAACGAAGAAGATGTGCGCATTCTCGAAGATTGGCTGTGATATACAAGAAATGGTTTGAATAGAATTATTCATATTTTCTGGACAACGGTTCCGCAAAGATGGTTTGGATAAGGCTTCATCTGAGAAGGAGATCGATCGGTTGGAACTTTAGCGAGATTGCACAACGACGTTGGAAGTTAGGATCGCGTTCTTGGTGGCGCCACTGTAGATGCGAGGGAACCCTCATGTAGCTGCATAGAAGATGTGATAGGACACACAGTGACGCAGTCGGTGCATCCAAACAGCTCCTGGATTGACGAGGAATGCGAATGCATTCCGGGTGCACGCGCAGAACCCTCACAGACATGGGGGCAGCGGTGTAGCGACCACAAAACCATTGGCGTCGATGCTCTTCTAGCCGAACTACTTTTAGGGATAGTTGATGATAACTAGGGGCACGTCTTAGTGAATGGGATCGATGATTAGAGCTCCAGTTCACCGGGGAACGCGGCTAACATTCTAGGTACGCAGAACGTGTACGAGACTGGGCAGCAGGAATTGCAATGTCGAGAACGGGATCTCTGTTGTAGCTATGGACACCGATTTTGGAAGGATGTAGAGGACTAGAAGGGGCACGTCTCGGCCAAAGGACTCATGAATTGGAGTGCTAGTTCGACGGGGAATGCGAACTCAACCCACGCTACACACGCAGAACTCTAAACAGGGCAATGGGCACGGCGATTGTGATCTTGGCGACGTCATGGCTCTAATGGCCAAACAGGTTGGTGAGGGTGTGTGGCACATCTAGGGGCACGTTCTGGTCAAAGGGCGCGGTGATACGACCTCAGATCGACCGGGGAACGCCGATCCCAATCGGCGGCCTCGCGGCTGTCTGCAATGGCGACGGCCGTAGCGGGGCAGCGATGGCTTTGGCCGGGCTCAGGGTTCGGTTAGGGATCACAAACGGCGTACATACAGGGTAAAAGAGGAGGGGGAAGGTGCTGGTCCAGGTCCTCGCCTTCTTGCGACGATCGATGAAGAACAATTCACGGAGACGACGATGGCACCGGCGGTGACAGCATGTGGCACCGGTGGCACGGTGGTGCTGTCTAGCGAGCAGGGGTAGGAATAGGATCCTCAATGGTGTTGAAAACATTCTATAGCGCAGAGACATCATTGACAATGGTGGGGCGATGGGGCAGCTCCTACATGGGTGACGACTCATCGGAACGGCAGCGAACGGCGGCGGCAGCGATTCACAGGCAGGGCAGCAGCTGTGGATATGATTTCGGAGTAATGGGAAGGGGAAAGAGAGTGTGTGGAGCTCCTCTTGATAGCCTGGGTGATGCTGGACAAGAAGGGGAAGAGGAAGAGGCCGGAGGTGGAAGATGAAGTGAATGGCTCAGTAAGATGAAACGAATGGCTCTGGTTCAAGGACAATAACTTCGCCATTACAACTCCAAATTGGACGTTTTCAGATCTTTCGTGTAGTACTCGAAAAGATGTACAACTTTAGTATTCATTGGAACTTCTGAAAACACCATCTTGATTTCCAAAACTGCGTCACAATAAAAACTGTTTGAATTCAGCCTTAACTGCGTAGCACTTATCTCGAGGGTAATAACTCTTAGATCCATTATCCAAATGGGGACTTCCATAGGTGCAAATCGAAACTCTCGACCAGACCTACAACTTTGGTATTGTCAAGATTTGCATTTGTGACTGTCTTGAACTCCGAAACTTCATGAGAAGACGAGGCTGGCGACGAGGAGTAACTGGCAACCCGCTTCAATTGCCATTATGGCCATTAAAGTGGCAGTTTTGATCATGAATTGAGGAAAATAAAGAGGGAATTGATGAGGGGATTGAATTTGGACAACAACATTTAAACAGTACGGGTGCACATTCAATTCATCAGTTTTGGGAGCTCCTATGTGCAGCCATGGAGTCGGGAAGGCGAATGGCTTTGTTCATGTCCTCCTCTCGATCTGGAGATAGAAGAAGGGACAGGGCAGCTTGGGTCATCTTTGGTTTGGGAAAGAAATAGGAAGAAATAAAGATAAGGAACTTCAGACCTTTGGAGGAATGGTGACAAGATATAAAATAGAAGAAATTAATATAGGGATCTTGGCTAATATTGGGAAAAGGGAGCAAGGATTTATCCAACCTTGAAATTCCTTAACCTATTCTAATATTTTATAAATATATTTTTTCATCACACAAAAAAAAAATCCTTTTTAAACTCTAAAATTTATTTGAAAAGCTTTCAAATTTCTGGAAAAATGTTATTTTATTATTTTAGAATGCTCACAACCCAAAATCGGAATTTTAGGGTGTGACAAACTACCCCGGTTAAAAGAAATCTTGCCCCGAGATTTGAGTGGACTAGAGAGATTAGGAGGAGGAGCATGGGGCCTTAGGGTTTGTCTTGCGATCAGCTACCCTATTAAAAATTTGATTTTTTCTTATTTGTAGAAAACACCACTCAATGTTTACTATTGCGTTGTACACAAGGATGACTTTTTCACTCACTAATCAAAAGGACACCTAAGTGAGTGGTGTATATTAGTTGTTTAGGAGAATCTTTAGCATCAAACCTTTATCTTCAGCGACAAACCTTCATCTTCAGTGACGAACCCTCATCTTCAGGAGCAGGGGTTCCAAACATCCATTCTAACTAAGGCCACGTCCCTACAGTCAACATATAGCTTTGATACCACTTGTCATGCCCGGTTTTTTCAAAAGAATAACCAGGTGCATTCCACATGTATCCCAGGATCAGTTTCATCATACATGCGGTGACATAATAAGTGATATACAGTTCTATATCGAACAAAACAACTTTATTGAAAAGGTTACCAAAGTTTTTAAACAACAGCGGAAGATCAAGAGGAAACTCCAATGAAAGCTTCAGGGCACACCACAGGCAATCGACTGGGGGCAACGCGACGCGGAATGCTCCGTCTTCATAGCCTTCAGCTTCCTTGATCACCACATAGACTTCTCCCACTAAGCAGTATTTATTATTGGAAACAGCAAGTGTGAGTACATATCGTACTCCGTAAGTGTAGGAAAGTATGACATGAGGGCTTAAGTCAAGAAATGGTTAGACACTGGTTAACTGCACTAAGCAACCTTAGCCTATGCCTCTAACAACAGGTATCCTATTTACTTAGTGTGAGGACACAACTAAACAAGAGGAACAGCTCATCGGATCCTATCCGACTACCAAACTCACCAGATATTTCATATCCGACTATCATAACTCACCAGGTAATCCCATTACCTGTCTACCCAAACATCCACACCAAAACCCTGATACCAACTAATCCAGAAGAAGTCTAAGCCGCTCTTGACCATGAGCACGGCTGATCGATCAGATTTATACTCTGTAGAGTTTACCCATCTTTCCCCTTGGGTCGTGATTTCATCATCCGCATTATGAGGTGACAGTCTCCATGTTGTCATGCTGATCAGGCACTTACACACTCCTGAGGTGTGCGCTAGAAGATCACTACAAAGCCTTTACAAAGCTCCCACTGACCTGTAAGCACCCACTGAGGTTTCACCGCAAGTAGACGATTACATCGTTGTAGAAGCCCCCTCTTGTGCCACTCAACCGTCCAAATGGTGCTCACAGAACCAGAGGGTAGCTAATTAATTGGTCAGGTCGTACCCATATAGGCCCCATGGATGATTGTGGTTTTAGCTTGGTTACATGTTCAAGAACCGATCCTTAGGATCCTACACAGGAACAACCACAAACATGCTGTGCAGCACCAGCTCAAACCAACTATCCAGTTAGGATCTCTATACCATGTTGCTACAAAAGATTACCACTCCCGATCATGTTGCATAGACATTAATCAAGTTTAACTCATAAACCAACCATGACAGCGACTAGCATATCTACCCTTATTCCCATGACTCTTTCAACGACGACAAGGATAATCAAACAATTACTAGTAAACCCTAATCATAAGTTTCCAATTTTAGACAAGCATGCAAGAAGGATAAACATCGAACATATAAATCCTAAAATAGGTGCAAAATGAGCAATGACACTTGCCTGGCTACTGCTCAGTTATCTTCATAAACTCGGTTCTGGCATATATTGAAGTCTCGACCTTGTAGCTCATCGAATCTCTATAAACGCCATATTCTGCTCACAAGATCTACTGATAAAAGAGAAAGTGCAAAACAACTAAAAAACAATACACCTAATAGAGACAACACATCATAAAAACATTATGGTTGGATAGGATACGGTTTTAGAAGAATTTGAGTGCAAGAACCGCTCAAATCAGAGTTCAGACAAAGGAGAACAGGTTCTCGGAAGATTAAATTAGGGTTGAAGAAAAATGAGCTAGAATATTACCTGAAAATATTCTTGACCAATTATTTGATGAAGGAAAACCCTAACTAACAATTGGAATAGAGTGGAACAAGGCGATGGTCGGTGGTGGGCTCTCTACATCGCTGGCGATGGAGGACATGGACGACGGCTATGGCGGTCACTGATGTCGACGTTGGCAGCAGTGAGTTTCAACAAATTGAGTAGAATGCGAGAAGGTCAGCTCGGTTTTATGGTTGGTCTTGGCAGAGGAGTTCTGAAGTAGTAGCAGAACAGCGACGAACGCTCCCAGGTTCGGTGGTGACCACGCACAGACACAGCGAAGAAGACATGCGCGTTCTCGGAGATTGGCTGTGATATACAAGAAATGGTTTGAATAGAATTATTCATACTTTCTGGAACAAGGTTCTGCAGAGATGGTTTGGATAGGGCTTCACTTGAGAAGGAGATCGATCGGTTGGAACTTTGGCGAGATTGCATGTGAGGAACCGTCCAAATAATATTCTAATTAATCACCGGGAGGATCATTATTCATAATCACAACCTCAATGATTAACCAGAATATCATCCCGGTAGTCCTGGTAAGTGTTTTGTGCCCAAGATCGGAAATTGTGTAGAGCAATGAATCTAACACAATGATGAATAATATGAATTTAAAACATTATGATAGAAATTTACCTTCATAGAGTGGCATTGGATAGATAATAATTATAATTTCATATAACTTGGCTCTTTAATCAATTAGATAAATATTCAAGCAATTTGCCAAGTCTCCAATGCCGTTCAATTCACCTATTGATCAATTTTTAGATTTTTGTTACCCAACATTGTTAGGTCCTAAGACATTAGTCACATTAGGCTTGGTAACCCAAATTGCCTTTTTATTCTTTAAGCTACATTGAGTACCAATTAATTTGGCAAACACATTGCCAATTTCATCATTTCTAAGTGAATACTTTTTATTGACAATGGGAGGCTTAGAATGAGTACCTTAGGGACATGATAAAGATAAATGTCCATTCTTACGGCATGTGTAGCATATTTTCCCGCCTAGCCTCTTCACTTGAGACTTCTTACCTTGATAACCATTTGTTTGACCCCTTTGCTTCTGTGATCTTGAAATAGCTTGGGGCCTCTTCTTTTGTAGTTTATCATCTTGATGAGAACTTCCTTGATCTCTTGATGATGAATGAGCTTCTTACTTCATAGACCTTTTGTCTTGTTGTTCCTTGATCAAGGATCTCTTCTTATTCTACAAAGGGCAATCTTGAACATGGTGACCCTCTTTCTTGAACTTGAAGCAAGTGATGAGTGCGGTGATCTTCCTTTGACCTTGGCCCTTCTTTTTGGCATTATTGAGCTTTTTTGGTTGTTGGAATTGAATCCAAGTCCACTTTTATCCTTTGGATGCCTTTGATCAACTAGCATCTCATCAAGAGTAGTCCTCCCTTTGAAGCACCAAGTCAAATCTTTTTTCAAAGAATTGACTTGGTCTTTAAGCTCCTTAGATACCTATACAAGGTTAGTTTCAGAAATAGAATTAGAGGAGACAATTTTGTTAGAGCAACAAGGAATAAAGGATAATGCATCATTAGATATAGAATTTACATCAGATGAATTTTTAGGACTAGCACATGTTAAATCTACATTATGCAAAGAATGAGTGCTATTGTCTACACGAGGCTCATATGATTTTACCTTGGTGAGAATTTTCTCGTGAGCTATCTCTAGCTTGGTATGAGAAGCTACAAGATTTTCATGAGTGCACAAAAACTCATTATGATTTTATTGTAGTTTCACATGCTTACTAGTTAGCATTTCAAGTTGATCCATTCGCTCAACATTTTCTTTCTACAAAGATGCTACATGAGAAATAGAGTTAGAAACATAAGCATCAGCAATAGGAGAAATAGTGGAGTTGTCCTTAGATAAAGCATTACAATTAGGATATGGTATTTCTAAATCCACTAGAGGTATAGCATCTAATTTATCAATTAGAAAAACATGTTTAATTTTAAGATTCTCATAAAGATCGGATAAAGAACTATGAGACTCTATAAGCTTTTCATGCTTCCTATTTAAGGCCTTAAGCTCTTCAATTTTCTCTATAAGGTATTCCTCTTGCCTCTCGAGGTTTTCCTCCTGGCCTTTTATTATGCTCATTAGTTTGATCATTTTAGGCATGCCATTTTTGCTAAATAGATCAAACCCAAGCTCATCACTATTACTAGAATCACTACTAGCATTATCAAGATCAGCCTCACTTACCGCTTTCTTTTTTCCTTTTGCCATAAGGCATATTTGTGCATTGGAGTGAGGGGATGAGTATCTTGAGGAAGTGGATGCTTCACTTCTAAGTTGAAGACAATTGATGTTAAAATGTCCATATTGATGACATGTATAGCACATCTTGTTTGTCCTTGATCTTCTCCTAGGTGGAGTATTCTTCTTGATTTTCTTTGTGGCCTCTCCACCTAAGCTTTGTCTCTCATAATCTTCTATTTCCTTCAAAATGTTAGTCTCACAAGTACTAGTAGAAATAGATGCATCATTATGAGGAAAAAGAACCATATCATCATAATAAATAAGCATTTTTGCACTAAATGATATGCAAGGGTTAACAACAAGGGGATATGGAATTTTCATTACTAGTGTTGTAGTTGGAGTCCAAAGAGAGAGTTGGACACCTACTCATCATACTCATCATTTTATTACCTTGCTCGGATTTGTATGTTGGTGAGGAAGATAACAAAGTGAAATCCTCTTGGACAAAGGAGAAAGTCATTTGGTGCTCCTCATGATATGTTGATGAAGTAGAGCTCTCTCCAAATGATATCTTCGGAAGATAAACCTCTTCATCCCATTTAGGCTTATCATATCTTTGTTTAACCGTTGTCTAAATGAGATGAGTATCCTCAAGCGGTATGATCATGTCAAATACATCTTCGCTTAAAACATTAAATAAAGTATTAGTAGCTTGAGCATTGAGATGTATGCATTTCTCTTCCTCATCAAATGATATGAATTTATTATTAGGAGAAGCTCACATCTACATATCGCTCCATTTGAGGACCCAAAGTCCTAAAAATAGTAAGCAAGCGAGTACTCCACTCAAAATAATTAGAACCATCTAATAGGAGTGGATCTATATGCACTAATCCAATAGTCGATATCTTTACTCTCTAGGCGGTAAAGCCCTAAAAAGAGAGACTTGGCTCTGATATAAATTGAAAGGACAATAATATCGCCTAGAGGGGAGTGAAATGGTATTTTAACAAAACTTTACCCCTTTTACTGTTTGGCCTAACTTACAGCGAAAATGAACTAATGGATTTTTCATAAGTGAAAAAACTAAATATGATAGGCTCAACTAGTGCACAATCACCCTAAACAAATGTGAATGTTACAATCCTAGGGTGTGAAAAAGATTATCCAAATCTAGGAAGATAACTCTAATTTGAAATTCTGAAATTATTGTTTATTAGAAGTTCCAATTTTACTGTTCATCGGATGTTCTGATTCCTAAAATCGGAAGTTCCATTCAGTTCAAAACAACATATTTCATAATCAAAGTAATGCACAAGAGTAAGGAAATATGGAGATAAATGATTTGTTACCGAAGTTCGGATATCCACCGTTATCCTACGTCTCTGTTGAGGAAGCTCGGTCACACTTGAGCCGGGTCTTTTTCAACCATTTTCATCACGAGGTTGCACACATGCACTCCTCACCTCCATTATGGCCAACTCTTCCTCGACTCCGAAGATGGTGAGCTCCGCAACCACTTCCGGGCCTCCTCATAATCTTCACTTGAGCAGATCACCGACAATCCACCACCAAGCTATCTAGGAGACGGTGGTTTCCAAGAGTAACAAACTCTTGAACTTATGCACGATCAACGCCAAGTGCTAAACACATGCAACTAATGCGACAACCATGGGCTACCAAAGCACCACACCCTTCACACCTCTCTCCCTCTATTCACTAAGCCACAAAGGCTTGAATCTCACCAAATCTTGATAGAGAGGGAAGGGGAGCACTAAAAGGTGGAACACCAAGTTCAAACACCTCACACAAGTAGCACAAAGCTCTGTAAGCAACCGGCCCCACGAAATGAGGCTAATTCTGAAAAACTAGCCATTTGGCAAATTCTGTACTGATCGAAACTTCCGATCCCCCGATCAGAACTTCAGATCCCAAGAATCCCAATGGTCAGAAGCTAGCCGTTACAGCCTTTTACCAGCACACATCGGAACTTCCGATGCTTAGATCGGAACTTCCGATTAGCAACAACCCCAACCGAGAACCTAAGGATTTGAGGATATCGGACAATCCATTTTAGATCGGACAGAGAAAAATATCGGAACTTCCTATTATAAACTAATTAGCAAACCGAGAGCCCCGGATTTCTAAAACATCAGAATTTCCGACCTTACATATCTTCCGATTTCAGCACAGCTGACACTCTGAAAATGGTGATAATTTTTTATTTCAAAGTCCGATTTTGACGATTTCAGACTCTACGAAAAGCTTATTCAGAGGGCTACGCATCCATACTGAATTCATGATCTCAAAAACATTTGATAAAAACTAGAACACTCTGAAAATAGATTCAAACACTTCCATCTATTGTCCAAAGCTTAATCCCCCAAGATTAAACTAGGAACCATATGGAATATGCCAAACACCATTAATGATTGGCTACAACCACTTATTGCTACTAAGGCCAACAACACAAAGGGTTAGATCTAAAACACCTTTTAGATACTCTTGACTCCTAAAGCGAACTCTCAACACAAACCCATCCCGCACTAAGCATATGGTTTGAGAATTTGACACAACAATCGAGCAACATTTTTGGCAGTCTCTCTTGATAGTATGTCTATCGATCCTATAACACGGTCTCCAACCAAACTTCTTGAGATCAGCAAAACTAAAAAACATATTCTAATTATTCCTTTGCCTTGAGCAATCCCGTCGAACTTGATGAACATATCATCCAAGCCACGATGCTTCTCATAGCTCTTCAAGGCTCATCATCAACTCATCTTCTCTTGATGATGATGATCATCCTCGCTTCCATTTTGATCTTTACTTGATCTTCCGAAAGCTTGATGAAGTTCACTTAATTGCTCCTCATGCACCAAGCATGGAAGATTTCTCTTTTCACATCATCTTCATCCAGTTCACCACTTAGGTATGAACCGTAAGCATCAAGCCACAAGTTGTTCATTAATATTATCTTCATCTTACTTCTTGCAACTTGGCATATTGAATATCTCAATTCAACTCATATCATATTAAGGAATCTATCCCTAACTTACTCTCGAGCACAAAGCACATGGGTTATTCCATAAAACCTAATTGACAATCTCATACCTTTAGTTACTTGATTTCCACAAGTAACTTAGCCTTCATGCTTGTTATCAATTTTCTTGAGCTTTTCATTCATCTCATGAGCACCACTAAGAGCTCAATGACAACGATGCATTTCTTTTGATCTCACGGCATTGTTCAACGAATCCGTGTTTCATTTCTTATGCATCGTATAGAATAATCCTAAAAACAATTCTCAACATAATTGTTAGTCTATAGGTATTGTCATCACTTACCCGATTATCACTTAGAGCTCATTCATCTTGATGCATATCTCTCCTCCATGCATCACCTATGGAATAATCTACCAATAATTCTCAACAACATTATTAGTCCATAGGTATTGTCATTAATTACTAAAACCACACTTAAGGGCTAGATGCACTTTCAGGGTAACCCGACTATGAAATCCATACCGGTTTCATCCCACTTTCAAGTTGGGATCTGCAATGGTTGCAGCAGTCCTGCTTGTCTTTAGTGCTCTGTCTTGACCCTTTGATAGGTGTAACATCGAGTGACAAACCCTGCTATGTCAAACTTCATTCCTATCCACCAATATTTGGTTCTCAGATATGTGAACATCTTGGTACATCTCAGATGAATAGAATAAAGGGGAGTTATGGGCTTCATCCATGATGAACTCCCTAAGATTTTTCCCAGCTGGCACAAATAACCGATCCTTGTACTATGCAATTCCTTGTGGATCTATTTTGAACCCTAGTGCCTTATCTAATCCAAGGTTCTTGTTGACTTCTAGAATCTCCTCATCTTCTGACTGGGCCTCACAAATTTTATCCTCCAATGTTGGATGTACCACTAGAGTGTGAGCTTGTCCTTGCGTTATGTGTAGATTCAATTATTGTATTTCCATGAACAGTTATGGCACTAACTCTTGGACTTGTAGATTATTGTAATAAACTATCTTGCTAAGGGCATCTGCCACAACATTGGCCTTGTCTGGGTGATATTGGATACTCATATTGTAATCCTTTATCAACTCTAACCACCTTTGTTGCCTCAGATTCAATTTTGATTGGGTGAAAATATACTTCAGGATCTTGTGATCCATAAAGATCTCGCACTTATTTCTAAGAGGATAATGTCTCCATATCTTAAGTACATGTACAACTGCCGCTAACTCCAGATCATGAGTTGGGTAATTTTGTTCATGGTCCTTTAGTTGCCTAGATGCATAAGCGACAACCTTACCTTCTTGCATTAGTACATAGCCTAAACCTTGACGTGATGCATCACAATATACCACAAAGTCCCTCTGGATATCTAGCAACTTTAGCATTGGGGCGGTAGTCAGACTCTTCTTAAGTTCTTGAAAACTCTTCTCACAAGGTTCATCCCATTCAAACTTGACATCTTTCTAGAGGAGCTTGGTCATTGGCCTAGCAAACTTTGAAAATCCCTCAATAAACTTGCGGTAATAACCCATCAATCCAAAGAAGCTTCTAATTTCCGTGATATTGATTGGTTGAATCCAATCAACCACTGCTTCAACTTTTGAAGGGTCCACTGACACACCTTCAGCTGTTAGAACATGTCCAAGAAATGCCACTTATTGAAGCGAAAACTCACACTTGCTGAATTTGGCATAGAGTTGGTGTGCTCTTAGCCTTTCCATAACCACTCTCAGATGTTGTTCGTGCTCTTCAACATTCTTTGAGTAGATGAGAATATCATCAATGAACACTATCACAAACATATCCAGTTCTTCCATGAACACGTTATTCATCATATTCATGAAGTATGTCGGGGCATTTGTCAGTCCAAATGGCATGACTGTGAATTCATACAGCCCATACCTTGTCACAAAGGCGGTCTTCTAGATATCTCTCTTCCTGATCTTGAACTGGTAGTATCCTAACCTCAAATCTATCTTAGAGAAATACTTGGCTCCTCTTAGATGATCGAACAAGTCATCAATCCTAGGTAGCGGATACTTATTCTTGATGGTCATTTCATTCAAAGAATGGTAATCGACACACATCCTTTAGCTCTCATCTTTCTTGTCTACAATAGGACTGGGCATCCCTAAGGTGAAGAACTAGGTCTGATGAAACCACTTTCTTGCAACTCTCTAATATGTTCCTTTAATAACTCCAGTTCATTACTGACATCCTATAAGGTCTCTTGGCAATCGGGGTTGTTCCGGGTAAGAGATCAATAATGAACTCTATGTCACAGTCCGGCAGCATACCAGGTAATTCCTCTAGGAATACATCTGGGTATTCACATATTACTGACACATCCTCCATTGACTGGGTAGATAGGGTTGCATACCATTGGGTCAAATTTGGGTCTTTTGGCCTCAAACTCTACCTTGATTCCCTTGTGATTGACTAGGGTAAACTTTCTACTGCAGAAGCTATATTGCCTTCATGCTCAGTTAACCAATCCATTCTTAGGATGACATCTATTCCATTGGAATTCATAATAACTAAGTTCCCTAGAAACTCTACCCCACTTAAACTGAGTTTAACCCGAGAGCATCCTAGATAACACTAAATATTTCTCACAGGGGACAAGCATAGGTTTCTTCAGAACCACAGATGGCAACTTATGAAGTGCAGCAAACTTTGAAGAAACAAACGAATGCGAAGCTCTAGAAAGGCAATTGAGCGTTCCCTAGAGTTTGGTTCAAAGAATTGAATAAGACTGTTGCAAGGGTTGAGTTGATGGGGAACTCACCGAGTATGACTTCAGGTGCTTCTAGGGCCTCTTGCACGTCAATGTGGTTCACGCGGCCTCGTCCATTGTTCCGTGATTGTTTGGCTGATTGATTCCCTCCTCGTCTTACTCCTGCTACTGGAGCTCTAGGGGCTGAATGGGCTGGAGCATTGTTCCTGTTGGCATTGGGGCAGTCCTTCATATAGTGACCTGGTTGAAAGCAGATGTAGCATGTCCTCTACGTAACTGCTAGAGTTTGGGTGCTACTTTGCTAGGATTGCCCTGCATTGGAACTACAGGGAGTTGACACTGCTATGTAGGATGTGGACCTTGGAGTCTAGTATTGCATAGTCTATTGTTGCCAATATTGGGATTTCTGTCACTAGCTCTGGCTGTTCCCTTGGGGTCTACTGCTCTGCAGCCTTTTGTCAAAGAACTTTCTCTTCTGTTCTACCTCTATGGGTGCATGGGCCTCTTCTAGAAGGATGGTCATGTTCATCAGAGTGTTGAAGTTGGGGTAGAGGACATGCACGAGCTGGACATACAAGCTGTGTTGCAACCCTTTCTTGAAACGATCATGTTTCTTCTTGTTTGTTGACACGTCTTCCAGACCATAGCGGGAAAGACGGATGAACTTCTGGATATACTGGTTTACTATCATTGATCCTTGCTTTAGGCTATGGAATTTGTCAACTTTCATTTCCATGGTCCCTTCTGGCACATGGTGCTTCCGAAACTCTTCAAAAAATTCCTCCCAAGTGATGGCATCGACATCTTCTGATGCCTCGTAGTAATTCTCTCACCATTCTGCTGCTGATCTAGTGAGTTGATAGGCTGTTAGATTCATCCTTTCTTGACCCTCGCAGTTGATGACTTTGAGCTTTCTGGTGATGGCCCTAAGCCAGTCATCAGCCTAGTTGGAGGTTTGATCCTCATGAACTCTGATATCTTGTTTTGAGATCCATAACCTCGGTTGTTGTTTCCTGCTTGTGCTATGGTCTCTAGTAGGTGGGTTTGGTTGGCCATCACCACCACTAGGTCTTTTCTCGTGGTGGGGCAGTGGGGTTCCTTGACTACTGGGGTGGCTCTGGTGGACCTCCTGGCTGGGCTGAGAGTTAGCGACCCTGCCCCTTCTTCTACCTTGGCCCGAAGAGGCCCTTCCTCAAGACCCTATGGTACTTCCTGCTTCAGATCCACCCTCGGGGGCTACAACGACAAGAGCCATCTGGCATTATTGCCAAAGATAAGACGACTGTCTAGATGATTCCATCTGTTCTCTGTAGATAAAAGAGGAAGCAAGAGCTAAGATACAACTATAAAATGAGAGCAAGCATAATAGAAGAAAGGACAATCCTTGCTAATCACGCAATCAAGAGCCAACAAGGATCAACACCATACGCAAGCACCAATAACTTGTATTAAACATACCTAGGACTATCTCTACTAGGTCACTAGTACAAAAGTTTTTGATATAAAAACAAAAAAAGCATGCTCACCGAGCATCTAACTACAGGGTTATCAACAACAAAAGCTCTTGAAGAACCTACTCCTACTACTAACTCGCCATGACACGTGTTGTCCTCAAGCATCGTCTGCAGACCTGTCAGCGGCGTTGTCAGCAGCTGACTCAACCAGTGAGAGGAACCTTGCTGGTGTCGGGGTAGAAGTGGGTTAGAGATCCTATCAATGTTGTTATTACCGTTGTGGTCACTAATGAGCTCACGCTCGCTAGAGTCCTCCTCCTCTGAGTCATCAGTCCATATCACCATATCTCCATCCTGGATCGGCTCGGCAGGCACTAGACCTCCTCTAGCTGTTGGAACTAGTGAGGGGCCAATCCTGCCATCTGCTATAGCTGCTGCAATATGCGCTAGTAGGAGAGGTACACTTCAAAGGACGATGTGCTAGGTCTGACTCGTGTGTAGCGTGAAGGTACTCTTCCCGCCAGTTGTTCTAACTTGGGAGCTATTCATGGCATTCTGTCTGCTAAGATCCCTGTGATGCACCCTTACCGCCCTCTGCCATCCTTCTTAGTTCCTTACCGCGGTGTCTTCAGCGGTTGCGGCCTATACTCTGATATGATCCAACATCACAATGAGAGCTATCTCTCGTGTCTCTAACTCCTCTGCCCTCTGACGACTAGCCTAGAATAGCTGATAGGTCTCATTGTGCATGTGCTCCAAGGCGTGAAGGTACTGTGTTGTGATGGCCATGGTGGTGTCATCCTCCTCTTCCTCTTGACCTACATCCTCCATGGTAGTTAGGCATGCACACCAAGCGGCTCGCTGTCCAGCGGCAGCTAGGAAGTGCCTCAAGGGAGTGTGTGCCACCTCTTTGACATGTCTCCCACAGAAGTGCTGAAGTACTTCATATGCCACCAACTGGTATGTGTTAGGGTATCATACTCTAGTGGTGCTGACGTACCATGTCTATCAGCTGGGGTGAAGATTTGTATAAGAACCTGACACTTATGGGAACTATTCTCGTCATACTCACGCCTGGTGTACTCAGGGTGTCGGTTGTACCCCAGGCGACAACAAGCTTCTCACAACAATTTGGGAAAACCCTTCACTAGTAGACATCGCACTATATTCCAGCCCTCGTCTTTCATCTACCGAGGCAAAAGGGACATCTTAGAACCAACATAAAAGAAGTTTCAAAAGCAAAAAGACAGAAGGTAAGTACGAAAGCAGTTTTTGGAAACTAAACAGACACGAGCAAGTCTATCCTAAGGTTACATCCTACAGCCAAGCATGGCTCTGAACCACTCTTGTAAGACCCCAACCCGGGATCTCTTGTGTCTCCCGTATCAGTCTCTGGATTAAGTAGTTGGTATGCACAGTATACTAGTTGTAGTATCACAATCAAACTTCGTACATAAGTATTAAGGTTCAGAGTATAAAAGATTTATAAATCATATAGTATTACACAAACGTAGCCGAATGGACAACAAAAACACATAAAAGCAAAGACCCAAGCCACAAGCAGCTAGGGTGCAAACATAACTTCTAAACTACTCTTCATTCCCGACTTCGCCTCTGGCGTTTTCAACATCAGCTTCCTCATCTAAATGATAACAAGAGTGAGTACGGAAGGTACTCAGCAAACCCTATTCTACTTCAAGGTGTTGATAGATGCATAAAGGATAAATTCAAGGATAAGGCTTTAAAGTTTAGTTTTAAGTGCAAAGCTGTTTATGCAGGTATTCAATTGTATCATCTACTATTGCCTTGAAAACAGTTTAAATAGTTCAAAACAAACCCACAAGTTATATCTTGGGGGTTTTTGGTCCTGAGAGGGGCTACACCTTGCTCCGCAATACCACATAGCTTCTGGTGGATTGAGCCAAGAACCATCAGCACACGGACATCTAGTCCACACACTCACTCATCAAGACGCACACACCCGAAGTCTACTTAAGCGTGACCATGCCTTCGCATGTCCATGACTATGGACACGACTATTCAAATATATTTACACTCTACAAAGATTGTACATTGTACCAATGCAATATGCTTAGCCTCCAACCGTTGCAAGCAGAGCAGCGAATCATACCGAGACACTCCAATCATGTTTCCTACTGGCCTTTTCTACAAGATTTACCCCCCAAGTACTAGTGGTCTTGTACTGAATGCCAAGTTCCCTTTTAAGCATTTCTCGGTCTCTGCATGGTCAAATAGAGGGCAACATAGTCACTTGACTGCTCGCTACTCTCCGCCTCCTAGTATGATGCCCAACTCAGTTCGGTGAAGGAGAAGTCAAGTCATGCATATTCATGACGCATGGTTGCACGGGGGTGGCTAAGCATAACTACGCAATGACTTAGGCCTTAAACGGCCAGGTCAGGTATTTTCTAGCAATGAATATCACAAAGGTGACTCAAGCCTCCATGAGCATCCTCATCCAGAGTACTACTCCGCTTGCCCGTCAAATAGTTTTCACACATTTTTACACATCACCCACCATATCCCACACGCATCAAGGATTTCACAATCATCATAGAATTCACAACCATCAAGGCTTCACGATATATGAGTTATCATTGATAACAATAAACCTTATCTCTGATGAAAGGTGTTTTAAAAAGCGATGTCTCTAAGGAGACGTATTCAGACCTAAGCATGCTAGATATCAAGGTGTCGTCCATTGTTAATATAGATAACAACAGGTAATCCTAGGGTGATATATATTCTGGATGATGATATTTAAGGCATGACATGTGTTTGATAAGATTTAACTATTACAAGCAGTTTGTAAAAGCGCAATACATAGCACATGTGATAATAAGTTCAGTTTTAATTGATCATGTATTTGAAAACATTAGTTAAATATGATCAATGAGATAGGACTTGCCTTTACCGAAGTTCTCTTCAAGATCTTGGTTGCAGTTAGGATCCTCCTCGCTCCTAATGCTCCTGCCGCAGCACTCAAAGAATTCTGGTGGTTTTGCAATTGCCACTACGATAAATAACGATGACACTAGAGAAGAATCAAACAACACCAAATGAAAAACCAAATGAGCCCTATTGGATATCACATTGTGATGGATAGGTAGATCTCAAATTTAGATGAATTTCCAAAAGAATCGCCAAAATCGGAGCCAGAATGGAGAAGTTATAGCTCTTCGAAGACTTAATCTAAAATTAAATCAAAAAATTATGAAATTATACTATTGACAGATAGGGCCCACGTGTGGGACCAACTGAACAGTAGCTTGGACCCACATGAACATTGACTTGATGGGACCCACATGAACAGTACTGGTTGGGTCCAAGTGGGCTTGGATGGGCTGGGTCCGGACTTGGGCTGCACAGTGCCGGCCCACTCGGGTTTTGCTAGCTAATTCGCGAGTTGTGGTGCTGGGCTGACCCACTGGGGTGCGGCCTTTAGGCGACTAGGTCGGCCTAGCAGGCTGGTGGCGCTCGGGCCGAGCAGTTGCCCATGCAGCCAGGCCAAGCCATAGCTTGTGGCCTTTCCAAGCGCACCTTGATGATGACCAGCGGTGGGAACGACACTAGGCGGCGGCCCGAGTGGATGGCAGCAGTGCTTGAAAATTGGGCAGTACCTCCCCTGTACTGGGAGGTGCCAACTTGCAAGGTAAAAGGGCCTAGAGCCCCTAGGCTTCTCGGCATGATGGCCAAACCACATCACATAGCACAAAGCACACCGGCAGCGAGTATTTGTATGGTGGTGAAAACATGAGCACGTCAGCACTTGGCTACGCACTAAGAAAGAGCTCGAGTGTCAGGACCCCGAGCCTAGGTTCCCCTGTGCCTCCTATATCAGTCCCTGGATCAAGTAGCTGATACGCACAAAATTCAACAGAATGATGTCAAATACATACTTCAAAAATAAATAAATAAAATAAATACCTGAAAAGAGAAAAGATGGTCTGGTGGACAAGAATCCATAGCACACCAGCCAGGCAGAAGAGCCTACAGCACAGCAGAGCGAAACGACGATACAACCCAATGCCACAGGCAACTCGGGTGCGGAAGGTACTCAACAAGTCCTATACTACTTCTCTTTGACTTCATCCGGGTTGAGGCTGATCTCCAACTCAACAATCTGAAAGCAACAAGACTGAGTATGGAAGGTACTCAACAAGTCCTATACTACTTCAAGGGGTTGATAGATGCATAATGGACATTTCAAGGATAAGGCTTTACAGCATAGTTTTAACCGTAAAGCAGGTTTTATGCAGGTATCCAATTATATTCTCTATTATTAACCTTTTGAAATAAATGTAACAAAGCTTTTGAAAACAACTATAGGAATCTTCTATTGGTATTGAGTATCACCTCAAGTCCCCAACATATTAGAAGGTGACCTGGTAGCAAAGCTGTTGAAATAGTTTTAAAACCCAAACCAGAGTAACAAGTTATATCTGGGGGTTTTCGGTCCTGGGAGGGGCTATACCTCACTCCGCAGTCCCTTTTATCACATCTGGTGTACCTCTAGTACCGCACAGCTTCTGGCGGATCGAGCTAGGAACCACATCACACGGACATCTAGTCCACACACTCACTCATCAAGACACACGCTCCCAAGTCTAGTCAAAATGGTTATGCCTTCGCATGTCCATGATCGTGGACACGGCTATTCAAATAGATTTACACTCTGCAGAGATTGTACAACTTTACCCACGTGATATGCTCAGCCTCCAATCATTGCAAGCGGAGGAGCGAATCATACCGAGACTCTCCAAACACCTTTCCTGTCGGGCTTTTCCACGAGACACGCCAAGTCCCAGAGCTGCATGTTCTAAAGGCCAGTCGGTCCCTGAAACCTCCAAACAGCAGGACAGATAGACCCTTAGCTGCTCGTTGCTCTCAGCCTCCTGGTATAATGCCCAAGTCAGTCCGGTGAAGGAAAAGTCAAGTCCTGCCCATACAGGACGCATGGTTGCACAGGGTCGCTAAGGCATGGTGGCGAAATGACTCGGTCCTTTAGTGGCCGAGCCAGGCATCTTCATGTAACTCAAGCCCTCAATAGTGGCCGGGCCAGGCATCTTCATGTAACTCAAGCCCTCAAGAGCATCCTCCCCGGAGGACTACTCTACCTGCCCGCGCCAAAACAGTTTTCACCCATTTTTACACATCACCAACCATGTCCCACATGGCATAAAGGATTTTACAGCCATCACAAAATTCACAACCATGAAGGAGGCATGGTATATGAGTTATCATTGATAACAGTAAATCTTGTCTCTGAAGAGAAGTGTTTTGAAAGCAACGTCTCCGAGGAGACATATTCAATCCTAAGCATGCTAGATATCATGGAGTCGTCCGACGTTAATATAGATAACAACAGGTAATCCTAGGGTGATATGTATTCTGGATGATGACATATAAGGCATGGCAGTGTTGATAGGATTAACTACTACAGTAGTTTGAAAGAAAATACAATATATAGCACATGCGATAATAAGTCCGATTTTAGTTGATCATGTATATTATTTGAAAACATAGGTTCAATATGATCAAGGAGATAGGACTTGCCTTCCTGGAGGGTCAATTCATGATTGGTCTTGTCGTTCGAGTTTCCTAAGTTCGTCTTCAACGGGCCTCGCCTTTAGTTCCTTCCTCGCGCCTCTTGCTTAGAACCTTGACTTCGAGCCTACGCAGATTAATGACAAAAAGTGCACAACGACTACGCAAATGAACACCAACACAAAACCAAATGAAACACTAAGGTGGAAGAAGAACGACCGAGGGAAACGACGAAAGCTAAACCTAGCGGAAGACGATCGGTAACTCTAAGCAACACGAAGCTAATACACAAAGAATAATGGGACAATCTAGTGAAGCTAGGTTAAGCTGTTAACTTAGTTATTTTATTAACTTAAGAGAAAGCCTAAACAAATCACGATTAACTAGGTGAGTGTTTATTAGATTAACTGTCGAAGGATGACAGCTAGAGATTCTACGTTGAAAGGATCGAATAGCCTAAGAGGAGGGGGGTGAATTGGGATATTAAAATTTTTAATTAACTACCGCTTGACCAAATAAAACTTAAAAGAAACGCAAGTAAGGAATTTTAACTAGCACAAGATAACTAACCAAGCAAGAATTAACTAAGAAAGATAATTCCTAAGAAGAACTTGCAATAATAACAAAGCTCAAAATAAGATGCAAGAAAGTAAAGAGTTGGAGAAGACAACACCGATTTTTTCCTGAGGTTTCGAGAAGTTGGCACTTCCCCCTAGTCCTCGTTGGAGCATCCACCAAGGATGTCGCTCCCCCTTGAGTCACCAAGGCTCAAGTGCTCCCTCTTGATTACCCCTTCTCCATCTCCGGATTGGCGGGTATCAAACCAAGTACACCCTCTTTTCCCGGGGCTCCCACAATTCCTCCAAGAGCTCACCGAGAAATCCTCCGATCACCAAGACCGTCTAGGTGTTGCCAACCACCAAGAGTAACAAGCCTCAAGCTTCACTTGACAAAGACCAAGCTTAGACAACAGCTAGATGCACACTTGTTACTCTTCAAGCACTCAAAGAAGTCCTTAATCCTCAACTAAGAACTTAGAATGGACACAAGTGCTCTCTCTCTTGCTTCTAAGTGACACACCAAGTGTATGAGCTGCTACAGGGTCGCAATAGCACCAGAGAGGTCCAAATGGATGGGTATTTATAGGCTAAGGATCGAAAATTAGCCGTTGCCTAACAACCCAGAATTTTTCTTAACGCCGGAAGGTCCGGTGTGAATAACACGCTTCACACCGGAATATCCGATGGTAATACTTCTGACAAAATAGCCGTTAACTGTTCCATTAGCCGTTAAAACTCCGGTGATTAATCCTGGCTTACAGCGGATCAACCGGTGCATTAAAATGGGCCAGATGATAGTTTACAACCTCTCTGTAAAAATTCATCCGGTGATCATCTTTGCTACGCCGGACTATCCGGTGTATAGAATTAGTTCTGGACTTCATGGCTTTCTATTTATCCAGTGATTTCACCTATCGAACGTCGGACTATCCGGCATGGTCTTCAACAATTTTTCAAGTCAGAACTCTTAGGAATTTACTCCCGCTAACTCACTCTGACATCAGAGGATCATCCGGTGAATTGAAATTTTGCTGATTTTATCTATTTCAGAGCAATTTTGAGTTCTATCTTCGAGATTCGGAACCAATGATTTTCTGAGGTTAACCTAGTAATGGAAAGTCACAAGTGTGCATCGACTATGTCTAGACTCTCCTAAGTCAAGCTACAACTCTTAGCCCCTCTTTATAGTACGATCAAAAGACTAAGAATAAAAAGAACCTATACTACTCTAAGTGTCCTTCATCTCCTTGTGACACTTAGATCTAGAAGATCCTTATTCTTCACGTTCCGGTCCTTTGATTATCACATAACTCTTTTAATGGGCAAGAGTGTAAAGTCACCATTGACAATTAAGTCTTTCTTTGTTCCTTAAAAGCTGAAATATTAGTCACAATGATATGGTTGTCATTAATCACCGAAACCCTTACCTTTTTCTTAGGGGCCTAGATGCTACAATCTCCCTCTTTTTGGTGATTGATGACAACATATATATTAAAAGAATGTGAAATTGAAGTGCAACTATGCAATCATTGGCATATATCAATTTGAGCAATAAAACATGATAGATTAAATAATAATTATGTGCGCAAGAAAGTAACACAATGTAATGACAAGCGAAACACATCCATATAGAGAACCAAATAGCCTGTCAATACATCAAAAGCCATAAGATCCAACAATCCGAACTAAAGCTACCCAAAATCTAAGCTCCCCCTGAATCTATAGCCACTACTCACACCACTCTCCCTCTACCCTCTCTACCAACTCCCCCTATCACTAGACTCTCCCCCTTTGGCATCGAAGCACCAAAAAGAGGAAGATACGACTAAGCATCCGGAGCTGGGGGAGACGAAGGATCTGACGCTGCTGAAGAGGGGGCTACGACAAACTGAGAGCCGTCGATCTCGGAGTCGGAGCTAGATGGACTGTGCTCCACAGCAGCTGTCACCGCGTCAATCTGATGCTGCACTGACTGAAGAGTAGTGTCGGGCTCATCAAGTGCAGGTACAGGGACTGATGGTGGCTCAACAAGCTGCTGCTGCTCAGGTACTATCGACTGGGGAGTATCCTCAAAGCGTAGAGGACCAGTAGGCAGGGGTGAAGTCAATGATGGTAACACTGGCCTCTGAGATGTCCCGACAGGCTCTGAGAGTACTCCGGTGGCTAACAAAGCCGATGGTGGGAAGCTGGACTCCGGAGTACTGAGCAGACTGGTGGTGGTGGCAGGTAGAGGGCTAGGAACAGATGCTGGAAGCTGCTGTCCTGTCTGCTGGAGAAGGTATGAAAAGAGCCGAGTGTTAGTCTCTCTGTCGGCCAGCATAGCCTGCTGCTGCTGCTATAGGACTGTAAGCATGGCCTGCTGCTGCTGCTGGAGAGACTGAATGATCAATGTCTGCTGCTCCTGCTGGTGTATAATATCAGCCTGATACTTCAGCTGCCTCTCCTCCTGAGCTGCCTGCTGCTGGATGATCATCTGCTGCTGCTGTACCAGCATCTGCTGCATCATCTGCTGCTGCTGCTGCATCTGCTGCAGAAACTGTGAGAACTCTGAGGAGGATGCAGCAGGAGGTGGCACGGGGTGGGTCGACTTAGGTGCTGAAGGCACTGAGGCTGAATGCTGCATACCCTGAGCAGACCTCCCTGCCTCATGATCATGTCGTCGAGGAAGAGGCGGTAAAAACTCGTGATCCGAAGAGTCGGAGTCACTGTCAGACGCTATATCCAAGAATGCCTGTGGTAGATCAGCCTCGGCCTCTGCAAGAGCCTCATCCTCAGCAGCTACTCTCTCTCTGTCCTCATGTGGGATCTGCTCCTGAGCATGAGCCATCGCTCGCTGGCCACAACGTCTGTTTGTAGGCGGAGCTGGAGCATACACCTTGAAGGACCGAGATGACTCATAAGTCTTGAAGAACTCTGAAGGTCTGGTGGTCTGAGCAAGCAGGAAAGATATGATATGGGCATACGGCTGCTGTCGGACCATCGTCATCCCATCGGCGATCACGTCCTCAATCTCACATAGAATAAAGTCAACAATGTCGAACGGCTGGTGAGTGAAGATGGATAGAATCAGCCACTGCTGAAGGCTAGTGATCGACTCTGCATTCCCAATCCTCGGTAGCAAACTGTGCCTCAATGCGTTATGAATAACGCGCACCTCTGGGATCAGCATGTTTGGCAGTCTCCGAGATCCTGGAGGGAATGGCGGCCTGAACAGTGGTCTATCTGATCGTCAATCGGAAAAATCCCTCCAGTCAGACCACGGCGAGGAGCACTGGCACCAGGATAAACAATCTCATGCAGGCTCCTGTCAGACTCCTGCAACCTCAATGCCTCTAGAATGTCTGTCCTATACAGCCTCTGAGAGTCTCCCTGAAACATGAACTGCACAAACGAACGATCCTCTGCAATCCAAGCTGTGGCATAGAAAACTCTCACCCAGTCCTCTACGTAGTGATCTACATCTGTCAGCAGGTCAGTGAGTCCTGGGATAGAGTCAAAATGACGCCTCACATCTGCTCCCCCTGCAGCTATCCTCATATATCTCTAGTTAAGTGTCTTGTGGATACTCAGGCTGACCTTCAGCTTCTGATATGAGACATAGAAGCTCTCCTGCAATAGGGTGTGGCATATCGGATCTGTTCCCTCTTCTCTCATCTCAGGGAACCACTCAGCAATAGGCACGAATCGCAGCTTCTTAACTTTTGGTGACTTATAAGATGTCAAGTCACGCAACCTCCTCTCGGCATGTGGCTGTGGGTCTGCCGACTGCTGCTGCTCCTCCTCCTCAGGCTCTGGCTCCTGACGAGCCCTCTTCCGGCTGTCTGACTAGCCGGAAGGTGTCGAGCTCGCTCCTCTGGTAGACCGAGAGCGAGTCGACCGCCGAACAGGGGTAGAAGAATCTCGAATCTGGATACCCTGACCCTGCTGCTGCCTATTATATGCATCTACAGCTGCAGTAGCTCTCTCCCACTCTTTCTCAGATGGTGTTCCCTTGGCCTTCTTGACCATCTTGCCTTTGCCTTTGTCAGTTCGCTCACGACCCATCTGAAGAGATAAAAGATAATGCCAAGATGAGTGATTGCACAGAGTGTATGAGATTTTGGTGATAAGAGACTCTGAAACGGATCCTAAGCATGTAAAGGATGAAAAAGATGATTATGCTAGAATTGGATTGCGATATAAGATGATGAATCAATTTGCAGAGTATATGAGATCAATTTGACGAATTTTAAGAGACTAAGGAAACATGGGATTATTTTGACGAATTGATTAGTTAAGGATCAGAGATGAACATATGTTTCAAATTCTGAAAATTGAAGTTTTGAATGAAACAATTTTCAGGATTTTTGATTCAAATGTGCATGTTTGTGATCAATTGTCGCATTAACTAATGAATGGGTTGAAAGTGAAGGTAATGAGGCAAGTGTTACTAGGAATTTTGAATTTTGAACGAAATTTACTTGAATTTTACCAAATTGGCTGAATTTTCATGGAAATACATGAGTTTTATCAAATTAAATTGCAAATCCATGAATGTATGTGTAGACTTTCTCAAAGATTTGAAGATTAAGCTAGTGATTAAGTTTTCAACAGAAATTTGATTGAATTTGAATGAAATTTGAATAACTTTGACTAAATTTGCTCGAATTTATCATGAATTTGTCAAAATTCAGTATAGAAAGATGAATGTGTATGGGATTGATGAAAGATGATCTAATGTGACACAATTTACTCAAAATGTGAGAAGATTTTGATGAAATTTGAGAAATTTTGCATGGAATTCATTTAATTTGATCTAGGGTTTGATATTTTTGAAATTTGGATGGAGGGTTGGGCTTACCACTCCTTAATGATTGTGGAGATGACGGTGAGAGGAGAATCCGTCGAAGAAGATGGCCGGCGGTGATGGTTCTTCGGCGGCGCGGAAGAAAACGGCGGCGGCGGCGCTCAGGAAGAAAAATCGTCAGCGCAGAGGAGAAAGCCCGCCGGCGCGGCCGTCGGCAACGGAGGACGGGCGGCGGGTTCGGCGCGGCGACGGGAAGAGAATAGAAAGAGCGGCGACGGGCGACAGACGGATTGCTTATATGACAGGCGGGCCCCACGAACGCCAGAAGATCCGCTGACATAGAATTTTAACACCGGAAAGACACCGGATCAAAATCCATAGACATATTCGCCCTAGATTATGAGCGCCGGATAGTCCGGTGACTCGGCTACTGAACACCGGATGTGCGCCGGAATGAATTTTCCAGAGAGCTTTCAAATTGCTAAAGAAACAACTTCTATACGCCGGATGGTCCTCTGAGTCATGTATTGAACACCGGATAAACACCGGAACAAATTTTCCAGAGAGCACTTTTAATCTGTTCAAAACATTATCTTCTGCACGCCGGATGTTCCTCTGAGACGTGTGCTGAACACCGGTCCTTCCGGTGCAAGTCCTTTTTTGATTTCATTCTCATTGAACTGACCGGATAATCCGGTGATGACTCTGAGGATACGCCGGATTATTTTTTTGTTTTTGTGATGGAACATTGTGCTGAACTAAAATCTCTTACCAAGTCCAAATTTTAAACAAACCACTCAACAAAACACATATTTGGACCGGTTTGAGTGAAATCTTTACCCTCTCAAACACTCCTTTGCAAATATTTTCCAAAAGGCTTTACTATATGTATAATTTTTGAAATAGACAAATAAGATCCAAAGAGTAAGAGATGAAACTCAAATGGAAATGTTTGAGCCATATTTCCTATGAACTTAAAGATTAAGACTTTAAATTCGATAGGATATGACTCAATCGGCATTAAGCACTTATATTAATTTAAGCACACTTATAGAGTTGTATGCTCACATCAAGATTGAACAACCATCTCAAAGAGTGATATTCTCCTTTGTGATCTCTCTACCGCCAATGCAAGGTTCATTCATGAAAGTAAACGTGAGTGTATCTATATGACAAGGTATCACATAACATTAGAGGCATCGATCACATTTAGTTCATTTCGCAATCTACTAAAAGTGGCTTCATCTAGAGGTTTAGTGAAGATATCCACCAATTGATCTTCCGATCGAACACTACTAAGGGAGATATCATTGTTAGCCACATGGTTTCTTAAAAAATGATGACGGATATCAATGTGCTTTGTGCGAGAGTGTTGAACGGGATTGTTAGCAATTTTTACGGCACTCTCATTATCACAAAGGAGTGGAACCTTCTCTAGACGAACACCAAAATCTAACAAGGTTTGCTTCATATAGAGGATTTGAGCACAACATGCTCCGGCGGCAATGTATTCTGCTTCAGCTGTGGACAAGGCTACTGAGTTTTGCTTCTTAGAACTCCAAGTGACTAGGGATCACCCTAGCAAGTGGCACCCACCCGAAGTACTCTTGCGATCCACACGGCATCCGGCAAAGTCCGAATCCGAGTATCCAAGGAGTACGAAACTAGCGCCTTTTGGGTACCACAAGCCTATGCTAGGTGTATGCTTTAGGTATCTAAGGATTCTTTTTACCGCACCAAGATGAGATTCCTTAGGATTAGCTTGAAAACGAGCGCACATGCATACACTAAACATTATATCGGGCCTAGATGCGGTAAGATAAAGGAGTGACCCAATCATAGAACGATAGAGTTTTTGGTCAATCGATTTACCCGTTTCATCCAAGTCGAGATGTCCATTTGTAGGCATGGGGGTCTTGATTGGCTTGCACTCTTCCATCTTAAACTTCTTGAGGATATCCCTCGTGTACTTCTCTTGATGGATGAATGTCCCTTCCTTCAATTGCTTGATTTGGAATCCAAGAAAGTAATTTAGCTCGCCAATCATCGACATCTCGAACTCCTTAGACATCATGTCACCAAATTCTTTGCAAAACTCTTTGTTAGTTGAACCAAATATTATATCATCAACATAAATTTGACACAAGAAGAGCTCATTATCGATGATTTTTGTGAACAATGTGGTGTCCACCCTCCCGATCTTGAATCCTTGGTTGATGAGGAAGTCATGTAGGCGTTCATACCAAGCTCGTGAGGCTTGCTTGAGTCCATAAAGCGCATTGACCAACCTATAAACATGATTAGGATATCTAGGATCTTCGAAATCGGGAGGTTGTTCAACATATACGAGTTCATTAATAAGGCCATTTAAGAATGCACTTTTCACATCCATTTGATAAAGTTTAATGTTATGATGTGAAGCGAATGCAAGAAGGATACGGATTGCTTCAAGCCTTGCCACTGGAGCAAATGTTTCCCCAAAATCCAAACCTTCAACTTGTGCAAAACCTTGTGCAACAAGTCTTGCCTTGTTGCGTACCACCACACCATGTTCATCTTGCTTGTTACGGAAGACCCACTTGGTTCCAATCACATTCTTATCTTGAGGCCTCTCTTCAAGTATCCATACCTCATTGCGGGTGAAGTTGTTAAGTTCTTGATGAACTTGGTCTACGGGATTGATGAACCAGAGTGGCTGTGAGGGTGGTCTATGGTGCACCGAAGCTGTGGACTGATGCGGTGGACTCAGTCTACAGGTCTGTGGACTGGGGGGGTTTGGGCACATAGGGTGGTCCATGGTGGACCATACCGGTGGACCGGCCTAGGGGGCCCACATGGCGGTGAGAGGGCGCAACCTAAAGGGATAAGGCCGGTTGGCCTTTGGCTTGTGCGGCTCAGAGAAGAGAGAGAGACCGGAAGAAAGGAGCCAGCGGGAGAAGCGGCGAAGAAAGGGAGGCTCACCGGGGTGGCATGCGGGTGGAGCTCGCCGGTGATGGCTCATCTGCGGCGGGTCGGAGACCGACGGCGCACGTGTGCAGCGTAAGGGCGCGGTGCACGTGTGGGCGAGCGGCAGCATGGGCAGCAGCGCGACGCGCATGCGGGACTCCCCTAGCGCGGTGACGCGCACTGCGGCGACAGCAAAGGCCAGCTGCACGACGGAGCAGTGGCGCATGGCAGCAGGCTCAGGCGGCGGCTTGAAGCATAACCGAGTACGGTCAGGCTCACGTGAAGCTTGCCAACGGTGCACACGACTGCTCGATTTGAGGCCAGCAGTGCGCAAGCAAGCAGCGGCGTGCACGGGTGCGCGTACGGCGCGGTGGTGTCCACGAGCAGAGGAGGAAGGGGTGGCTTGGCGCCGGGAGAGAGGAAGATGCCGACCGGGGCGAGGAGCTCACCGGCAGAGGGAGGGAGGGGAAGCACCGGAGTGAGGGGCGACCGGGGATGGAGAGCTCGGCGGTGGCTCAGATTCGGGCTAGCAGTGTGAAGGAAGAGAGTCCGGAGGGGATTGACGCCAGAGCTCGCCGGAGGGAGAAAGAGTAGCCGTCACGACGGCGGCTTGAGTCGACAGCGCAGTGCAGCGATGACACGCAGGGGGCGGCGCGGGAGAGAAATGGCTAGTCGGGGAAGAAGCGGCGGCGCCAGAAAAAGTGGGGTGAAGACCAGCGGGGAGCTCAGCCTGGCGGCGTGAGGCAAGGATGGCGAGAGGCCAAGGTGAAATGGCGCATGCGGCAGCGCAGGCTACCAATGCGGCGTGGCCGAGATTGAAGAAGTGGAGGCCAGTGGACTCTTTGGACAAGCAGCAATGCGGACGATGGGTAGCGGCGGCTCAGCCACGGCTCAGAGCTGGGCAAGCACGGCAGCGCGCCGGCCTTGGCGCATGCGGGCAGCGGCGGATGGTGCGGGCCGATGCACCGGCGATGCTCAGCCCAGCGGCGGCCTCTTCCGCCGAGCAACGAGAGGTGCGGCAGAGCGCGCCGGCGACTGGCGGCGCGGAGGACGCGTGTGAGCGAAAGCATGCACGGGCAAAGCTGCACGACAGGGGCAGCTCGGAGGAAGGGAGCTCGATGGGGGTGGTCAGCTTACCAGCGGCGATTGGAAGCTAGGCGGCAGAGAGAAGGCCGAGGCGGCACGGCTGCGCTCACGGCGTGGCAACGGCACAACGGTGCAGGTCGGTGGTTGGACAGCACAGTGGCGCGGGCTAGCGGCTGAGCGCGGTGACGGGAGCTGCACGGAGCTACGGCGTGATGTGCTTGAGCTGCGTGTGTGCTTGTGTGTATGCATGCAGGGAGAGAAGGCCTGCGTCGGGGTTGCTCTGTGTTGATGCTTGTGCTTGTGTGCTCTCTGTATGTGGTGCAGAGGCTCGTGTGTATGTATGCATGCGCTTGTGTGTGATGCCTTGTGGGTGAAGGAATGAGGGAGGAGAGCAAATGGCTCTTGCCTGCTCGGTGAAAAGATCAGGCAGAGCATGGGGATGGTGATGGCTGGCTGTGAGAGGACTTTTGTGTGGGTGATAGATGTGAGAGGGTGAGAGGACTTTTGTGCCATGGTGAATAGAGAGAAAGGGAGCTCAGTGAGAGGGAGATGAGAGAGAATAGAAAGAGATTAGAGAGATTTGTATGACAATCAATTTGATGCATCTGAATTGTAATTGTATTTGCAAAGATTCAAATTGAATAATTTGAATTGGAAATTGGATTTTGAAATATTCAAATTGAAATTGAATAATTCAATTTCAATGCAATAGAATCGAAATGGATTTGTGATAATTCAAATGGATGTATGTGGATTGGATTGGGATAGCAAGGATTCAAAAGAATATTTGAAGTTGGTTTGAATTTGAGTTTGGCATTAATTCAAATAAGGATATTTGAATTAGGAGAAAGATTCATACTTGAAGCTTCGGGATTTGAGAGATGTTTGAATTCTGGAGAACTGAATTCAATTTGTATTTGAGCTGAAAAGAATAAAGATTGAGATTCGAATTTGAGAGACATTCAACACTCGAATTGCCACACAAAGAACCATAAGAACAATAAACCAAAATGCATATGCTCAATTCAATGCATCGATTTATTTAGAAATTAACTTGGTGCTATTTAGAATACTTAGCCCAAATAATATATTTAAATATATACATACAAGTATATGCATACTTAAATATATATTTTCTCAATTTTATACTGGTTTAATAATTAGAAAAAATTTTAATTTGGAGTAAATTTTGCTATATTTTTATATGTTAAAATTCAGGGTGTTACATTGGGGGTGGCGACACGCTACCTGGGCGGACGCGTGAAGGGACTGGGAGGCTCATTGAGAGGAAGAACGGCGATGGGCAGGGCGGCGGTCGACGATTTGTCGAAGAGGCGGCGGCGGTGCCGCTTGATGGAAGGCTTGGACGGCCTCCTGTCAAGATTCTGGTCTATGAAGAGTGGCACTAGGGCGGTGTCATCCTCATATGCCTCCTCGGCAGCACGTGGGTGGTGGATCGGTGACAACGAGAAGTGGTGGCGAGCAATGGCATGGTGTTGGCATTGATTTGGGGAAACGGAGAGAGAGGGGCCAGGCAGCTCTATTTATATAGGCAAGCGAAGCAATGAGGTAGTGTGGCGCATGATGTCGTGCGGTCATCGGCGGCAGTGTGGCACTGAGGTGGCAGGGTGGCACCCACCTCTATCCCATGGCATGGGTGCTCTGTGCCATCCATGCACAAGCATGGGCGTGTAAGTCATCGTGCTAGATGCTCGGGCGGCGCATTGTGAGGGCTGAGAGAGAGAGAGAGAGAGAGGAGAGAAAGCGAGGGTGCGGAGGGTGTCGCGGTGATATTTCCTTGAGGGGAATAGCGCCCGGTGTGTCGTGGTAGTAAGGTGGAGGAGGGAGGAGAGAGCACAGGCAGTTGAGTGGCAGATGTCCGACACACGGATGGACATGCTCGTGTGGGTGAGCTGGCGGGCGGGAAAGCCGACGCGCTGTAATCTGGGCTAGCAGCACAAGTGAGTGGGCTGAGCACGTGGCAGGAAAGGGAGAAAGGGGGCCGAGTCGATTGGGCTAAGCAAGAGAGAAGGGAGGGAAGATTGAACTCGTGAGAGAAAATGGAAAGAGAAAAGAAGTTTGATTTTAAATTCAAATGAGGTATTTGAATTTGGCTTTGACTTGGGATTCAGGTCAATTCAAATAAATGTATTTGAATTGTGATTTGGTCTTGGATCTTGATTTTTCGAAAGATGATTTGAATTCAAGGGATTTGAATCCACACACAAGGAACCATAAAAACTTCAAACCTATATATATATATATAATATATATATATATATAAACCAATTCAATGCAGGAATTAATTTAGAAATAAACTTGGCGTAATTTGGAATACTTAGTCCATTTAACATATATGAATGTATACATATTGGTATACATATATTCATATACATACACATATTCGTTTGACTTTAATTAGCTTAATAAATCATAAAAGGTTTTAATTAGGAGTAAAATTTACAATTAATTAACATATTTAAAACTCAGGATGTTACAGATAAGACCTTAGTAATATAACATGTTGTAATAAAATATGTGTATGAATGTGATAACAATATTATTATCCGTACTTGCGTACTTATCATGGAACAAGTACGAGATGCACTTAAGGACCCTGCGTATTCAAGGCCTTTGGGCCAACATAGGCGAACCGACAGTAATAGTCGGTCATCTATTCGATGTTCTATAGTAGTGTTGACAAGGCTGGTCGTGCTCCACCAAGATCTGGGAGGGAAGCTATGGCACCAATGTGGTTTACGCATCCATGACGACGAGGTGGAGCAAGGAATGACAGTAACACTACTATAAAACGGTCATTAGTGGAGGTTCAAAATCGTCATCAGTGGCGGGTATTGAACCACCACTGATTACTTGGCACTGATAGTTAGTGACTATCTGTGCCGGATATAGAACTGGCACTAAAAATCAGCATCACTGCCGGTTTATGGATCCAACTGACAGTGATAGGTGTATCCCGTCCTTTCAAATTTTGATGATTGCCGTTAATATCGTGTCCATTTTTAGATTATGGTTGTTGCCACCAATAGTATATGATATATTTATAGACACGCACATATAAATTTAATACACAAGATGTCAAGTTTCATCGCAGCATATATGCACAAGCATATATAAATCTAAGTCATAAAACATTAAGTCTCATCATAGTATATATACACCTTATACATGTCAAGTTTCATTACAACAAGGATAAGAATTTTAAGGTTTGTTGCTAATCGAATGGTCTGAACTCTGTCTTTTCTTGTTAGATGAAGGTAACGAGATTGACCAGCCAAGTTCATGGTACCCGACAAGTTAGCCGGTTGGTTTGGTGACTTGATCATTGATAAACCCGACAAATTGTTCTTGAAGTTCGTTGATTTCAATAGGCAAGAGTCGATCTGTTGCCAGCTTGAGAAGCTGCAATTTCAAGAATTGAAGAAATAAATCCTTATGAACATGTATTGAACCTAGAAATTAATCATCAATATGTATGCCGTCTACCTCAGCATCATTCACCTAGAGTGACGAGTCTCCAGTGAAACTGTGCATGAATTCCATTACATAAAAATCACATAAATTTTTGCCTGGATCATGCTTCCTACAAAGAACGTTGTTCAAACCTAAAGCAATCTAGCAAGTAAATCCAATTACGAATGAAATATAGATCATATCTGTACATCTAACAATGATAAAATTTTAAACTTTTTCTAAATTAGATCTCAATTGGATCTCAAAATTCATCACCATAAAATAAGCGCCAACCGTCAACCCTAGCGCAATATACCAAGTAAATCTATCTAAAAATAAAATATAGATCATCTTACTAACCTTAGAACACACCGACTCCTCCAATTTTTGAATGATCCAACCGCAAGGATGGCAAAAATAGCGGCCGATGCTGTTCTGCTTGGGCTTGCAATGGCTTTGTTCTGATCGAGTTGAGGTAAAAGGTGGGCTTTGTACTGTAGCGAACATCAGTGCCGGTTGGTAGCTAGAACCGGCACTGAAATGGATTATCAGTGCTGATTTCATCCACCAACCGACACTGATAGTCAATCTCCCGCACGCGAACAATTGAGCTGCTAATCGGCACTGATATATTTTCAGTTCCGGTTATTTTTAACCGACACTGATGAGTTATTATTTTTGACCGGTTCTGTAGTAGTGTAAGAGAGAAAAGAGAGAGGAGGATGGAGAGACATGGACACATGGGATTGAGGAAATATTCTGAATGAATTCTTTTTCTTATAAGACATACTCAATGGCATTCGGGGATTACAAAATCAGCTCACTAATACCGATAGGGGCAAACTTGTCTTTGCACACTATTTCAGGCTTGACTAACGAATTTTGATCAACGATGGGAAATAAGGTTTGCATACGCGGTGACATAGACGAAACTAGACTCTCTTTTTTTTGGCGTTGGCAGTGGCCAACAAATAATTATTCGGTGAAACAAATATCTCCTAACATCTTACTGATGTGTACTGGCTCAAACTACGACGAGTTCACCCAGAAATCTTCACCTTGCCCGATGCAACGTCTCGATTTTCCACTGGATCAATGTTTAGTTCTCTACAGCCTCGTAGTCTTGGTTCCACCATGGCCATGCGACCTAGAGCATAGGACGTGGTAGAGGCATAAAAAGAGATCAACATCACTATCACTTTTACGCTCGTCATATAAGAGCGTGTTGGATTATCTATATCAACTATTTTACTATAACTTATAGATATAAATATATGATATTATTCTAGTTCGAGAGTGAAGCTCAAATCAAATCGCTCAAATTCATTTTAGTTTCACTCCACGGTATGGTATGACGGATACAGACTCTGCATTAGCTCATACAGATAAACTCATTTGTCATGATCACAAAATTATTAACTTGTCATCGTTAAAAAATCAACTTTATACGAATAACCAATTATAATTTTAATTTTTACATCTACTCATACAACCTTATATTGAGTCAAATAGATAGAAAATTAGTTCAATCTATCAACACAAATTTTCTTTTCAACAAATATATAACTCCATTTAGTTAAGATGAATCATCATGATAACCCCAACCTGGTAAGAGTATCCAGGCAAAAATACGAATTTATACAATATACTTGAGCGTATTTAATGAAATAGACAATATTTTTCTGTATTTACGATTCTAGCATATGTATTCGGTACATGGTGTGCTAAAAATGGTTTTTCGGGACTCGGTGTATCGAAAAAGGCATTTTCGGCACAA
Source organism: Phragmites australis (assembly GCF_958298935.1). Taxonomy (NCBI): domain Eukaryota; kingdom Viridiplantae; phylum Streptophyta; class Magnoliopsida; order Poales; family Poaceae; genus Phragmites; species Phragmites australis. The sequence goes on along the minus strand of NC_084940.1, from coordinate 22,078,466 downwards.
CGTATGCTGAATACAGCCAAATACAGGGGAAAATGTATTCGGCACACTGTGTGTTGAAAATCACATGTATTCGGCATACGGTGTGTTGAAATACATGTTTTTTTTGCGTGTGCAAATATGGTTGTGGCCGGCATCGGTTCGCTTCTGTCATCTGTTACTTCATGGAATTGGCAACTTTCAACTAAATTTGAAACGAGTTATTAATTTAACTGTCATTTTACCTCAGTGCGTTGGCACTTCATTTTACGTACCGGTGTGTTGTTATTTCATGTAATTAGTAACTTTCAACAAAATTAGAAATTAGTTGCTAATTTAACTGTACATTTCAAAATGCATGAGAAAGAAAGCATATAGTCTCTAAGGCGATGAGCAGTCTTAACACTTATGTATGTTTGAACATACACAACATTAACCCTTGTATCATTGATCTCAAGATGGAGGCGGAAAGTAATGACGTAGATTAGCGAAAGAATACCAGTTGTGCCAGTCAAGACTATTATGGTAAGATGGTTGTCGTCTACGAGGTGGTGGTTAGAAGTTAGGAGAAAGGGTACAAGAAAATCCAACATCATCTTCACGGTCATCACGGTCCTTCGGAGATGGAGGCCTTGGAGGGAGGGTCGAGGTGGCATGAAATCGCCGTCGTCGTCGTCATCTTGAGGTATCACGGTATGAACCTTCTCCTGTATGACTGGTGGAACATCGACGCATTGGTGGCATGAAATCATCATCAGCTCTTGTACCTCTTAGGGTTGCTGATCTTTGTCGTCTTCTATGCAAACTAGGTATCACATCCCCACCGAAGAGCATATGTGTCGGAGGGTGAACTCCTGTCGCAGGGATCCCGAGAGACCCCTTTTTAGAGATTCGGCTGGGGGGATGATCCTGAATGAGTTCGTCGGAGAAATAAATGGAAGTGGAAATAAATGCAACGGCCGGTGGTGGGGGATGATCGACCTAGTGCAGGGGAAGTAAATGCATCGGAGTTTAGACAGGTTCGGACCGCACGGGGGCGTAATACCCTACTCCTGTGTGGATGCAATATCCTTCCCTGAGGGGGATCCCTCAGGGATATGTCTGGTTACAAGAATATATTGTCTAACTAAGAGCTTGAGGCTCCCTTGTTCTAGCTCTGCTCAGGCTTGCTTGCAGTGTTCTTCGTCTAAGTGTGGCACGGTCGATTGCTTGGGCTTGTTCTCTCCTCCTATGCTTTGAGTCAATCCGGTGTCTTGGTCCAATCTTCTCTTCTTTCTGTATGCCCATCCTTTTATGCACTCGCCGTCCACGACATACCCCAAACGGGAAAGAAGGGGCACAAGTTCCAAGACGCCACGACTGAGAAAGGCGTCATCATTTCCTCTGGGCGAAGTGACAGGGGTGGTGGAAAAACATGGCGCGCGTCCGATCACCCGTCACTGTGGACGCCCTGGCGCCGGGCGCCGTTGAGAGGGCCCACCAAGCAGCCACAGAGGCACCCGGCGCGCCCACCCTGTCTTGTTCCTTTGCCAGGGCAGGGTGGCAGGCGGAACGCCTTGATCCTGGCAATGTTATCCCGAGATACACCGGATGATACGGGACGGGACCCGTGCAATTAATGGCCCCACGCCTCTCTGCCAAAGCATGGCAGGGACTGACACTGCGGCGGGAGCAGTTGGGGATGTCAGGATGTCAGGCTGCGCACGCCCATTAAATGTGGCCTTGGACCTCTGACTGGTTGACACCTCGCCGGCGGGCCCCTCGGGGGCCCTTCTGGGTCCTCGGGGCACCGGGTGCTCTCGCACGAACCTTCAGGGAACCGAGTGCTCGGGGGCTGCCACGAGCAACCCCGAGCACCCTCTCCCGAGCACTTTTGCACGAACCTTTGGGGAACCGAGTGCTCGGGGGCCAGCACGTGCAGCCCCGAGCACTTTTGCACGAACCTTCGGGGAACCGAGTGCTCGGGGGCTGCCACGTGCAGCCCCGAGCACTCTCTCCCGGTACTTAGCTCTTCTGACCATCGGGGAACTAGGGTACTCGGGGGCGAGTGGGCACCTCCCCGAGCACTTTCTTCCCGGTACTTCGACTCTGCGGGTCATCGAGGAACTGGGGTGCTCGGGGACCAGAGGCTGTGGCCCCGAGCACCTTCTCCCGGAACTTAGATTTTCCTCATCTCGCAGGAGGGACCTCGTAGGATGGTGACACATGGCGGATGGCTGGCCTGGCCTCGGGACTCAGGGACCCCCGATTCCTGATACACCGACTAATATGAACAAGGGTTCCCGATCTTCCGAAAGGTTCTGGTAACTCTCGATTTGGTGGAAACGAGACACAAGTCGATCCGGCTTCCGAACAACACGATCCGAAACCCCGCAATCGCAGCACCACGTCTCCTCTGGTTATCAACCGGTGTTGCACGGTTGACCTCGCCAAGAAGGCTAAAATCCTTGCCTGCGAATCGAAGAACACAAGCAAGAACAAGGAAGAATGCAACCAAATTGCAGATGAATGATTAATCTCACGAGTTGGGGTCTCACAAACCGACGAAACGGCGAAACTGTTCTTGACAGAATAATCTAAGCAAAACCCAACCCTAATTAGGGCGGCGGCTACTGTATATAAAGGATTAGGGTCGGCCAAGGACCCCTAGATGCGTCCCTAATGGACTCCAACACGATACATGGCCCAACGGACCAAAAACGGTGACGCAGCACCGGGACAGATTCTGGACGCTGACTTGTTTCGACGTTTCCCGTTGACTCAGAAGGAATTTGGACCTCAAACCAACGCCATTGGTTTCCTTATGAAATTATCTTTCCAACCATATGTGAATCGTCGAAAACGGAGTCCGGATGCGTCCTGGGCGTCCGTTTTATTGCTCGCTGGTCCTGGAGGCCGAGGCTGATTCGGACTCGAGTTGGACTGGACCTCCTGCTGTTGTTGGACGTCCTAGCTGCTCCTCCACGCCTCCAAGTCTTTCTCTATGTGTTTCCTTGTCCTCTCCATGATTCCTAAACAACACATAATCATTAGGTAGTAATCTATTCTCAAAATTATATAAAGAGTTGCTTAGGAACGAGCTCACCTCTAAATTTAATTGTCGTGCGCGAGCTCTTGTGATTGGACCTTGAAAGTTTAATGGAGGATCATTGTATGTATCCGAGGGAGTGATGTCCTCATCACCGACAGTAGCCCCCGGGTCCATTGGTAGGTGATGGCACGGAGACTGCGGATGGGCCCTTCGTCGCGGACGAGGCCGAGGCTGGCGTGGACGCCACATGGCAGGCTTTCAAGAGGTGGCCCTTTAGACCCGGGCCTCGGGTACGGCCCAGCAAGGAGACAAGCGGACGTGCGATCACTCAACTCCCGAAGGGCATGACAATGGTACGGGCGGCACGCGCGGCTGCCGCGCAGATCGAGGAAAATACGCCTGACAGCCGCTGACGCCGCACGATCGGCGGGAGATTCGCTTGCCAGTTGCGTCGACCGAGGAGGCCGTCCCGCCGAGCGAACCGTTGGCCAGCAACGTTTGAACTCTGAAATATAAAAGGGGGAGGAGATCGATCCGCCCCCCTCTTTACGCCTTCTTGCAATCTTGCTCTTGTCTCCATCGTGCTCCGAAGCCCTTAGAAACCTTTCAGGCGATCGGAGCGCTTCTCCTCCTTTCTCTCCACCACCAGAACACCTCCGCTCCCATCGAGATGCCGAGAGTCGGAGGAGGCCATCGTGACAAAACTCTGGATGGCATTCTGCCGGAGTCTCGTCTGAAGAATGAAGAAGCGGCGGCCAAAATTAGGAAGCTGCTGGTCCCCGAGGGGCAGGAGGGAGCCGTGGTGGTGATGCCGGCGAACTTCCCGCCGGCGACGACCGTTCCTGGGCGAATCGTTTTGTTCACTTCTTTCGTGGCGGTGGGGTTGGTGACGCCGTTTTCAACCTTCTTCCTACAAGTTCTTGATACCTACAGCATCCAGCTGGTGCACTTGAACCCCAACTCCGTCGTGGTGCTGGCGGTCTTCGTGCAGCTCTGCGAGATGTTCGTTGGGGTGGTGCCTTCGGCGATGCTTCTCCGGCACTTCTTCGTCTTGCGGCCGGCCGGGAAGAAGAGGGGGTACTCCACAGCGGACGTCGCGGGGTGTTGCAACCTTCGGCTACGAGACGGCTTGGGGGAGCAGTACATCCCCCAGGTGCTGCGCAGCAAGTGGGAGGAATGGCGACGGGATTGGTTCTTCATCGACGTCGACCCCCATGATCGTCTCGCTCTACCGGAAGCGGCGGTGGAGCCCCGGAGGTTGACGTGGGAGGTGCCGCCGCCGGAGGACGCGAGGATGGAGCCAGTGTTCGAGCGCATCAGACTCCTGCGCGACTCCGGGCTGACCTCGGTCATGGTGGTGGCGGACTTCTTGCGCCGTCACCTGGCGCCCCTGCGGGAGCGGGCCCGGCCGTGCTGGTTCTACACCGGGCCTGAGGATATCACTCGAATCCAAATCGGCGCAAGCTGGGACCTGGGCCCAGCGGAGCTGAGAGGCATGACCCGAGTGGTGACCGGAGTGGAAGACATGAGCCGGGCGGAGCTCCCGTGGCCGGAGATGGCGCTCTGCGCCAACCCCGAGCGCGCGGCGATCATGGCGCAGCTGTCGAAGTTCGATGCTCAGGGGCTCGTGGACCGACCGAGGAGCCAGAGCCCCGAGGCCCCTGAGCTCCCTGGGTTGGACGAGCTGGCCAGCGAGGAGGCCACGAACAGCCCAGCGCGGGCTGGTGGCGGGGCCACTGCGGGCAGCAGCCGCCGCACCAGAGAAGAGGGTACTGCTGAAATCGTAGTGGCGGCGGTGCCGGGGGATCGGGGGAAGCGCCCCCAAGTCTACATCCCAGTGCCGGACTCCCCGCCGTCGCCGTCGGCAACAGCGGTGTTCCCGGTCCTGGAACCGCGTCTTGTGAGGATGGGGCTTGACCCGGCGCCTGAGAACCGCGCTGCGGCCCCGCCGAGCCCCCGGTGGAAGAGGAGACGGGAGGATTCCGGGCCGGCATCGTCGGACCAGGACTTCAGGCTCCCGGCGGCCAAATGGCAGTACTGGGGTACTACGACCGAGTAAGTTTCATTCTTCGCTCTTTCTTGGGCGTTCTTTGCCCGAACTAGGCTTCGATTTTAACCTTCGTCTATCTCCCGCAGGCCGCCCATGGGCGCCGCTGCAATTGAAGGAGCGCCGGCGCTGGCGCCAGAGCCAAGCCCGACGGCCGAGCCGAGGCAGGCGGACGCAGCGATGGTGGGGGCGCCAGCGGACACGGCGGCCAAGGGGAGGACGGCGGAAGCGGTGGCCGAGGGGAGGACGGAGCGGTCGCCCGAACCTTCGGTGCCGGTGGAACCTACCCCGGGCATGCAGAGCCCGGGGCGGATGGTGGCGGAAGCAGCGGCCTTGCCGGGGCCGGCGGATGCGGTGGTCGAGGCGGGAATGCGGCCATCGCCCGAGCGCCCGATGCCGGTCCAACCTACCCCGGGCGTGCCGAGCCCGGGGTGGATGATCGTGTGGCATCCCTTGGGGACCTCGAACCCCCCGGAGGCGGATCGCGGGGAAGCCGGCACTCCACCGGCGCCCGGCCGGCCTGCCGACCCCTTCCTGGCCGCGATCGAGGGCGTCCAGGTGGCGATCGGGCGGCTGGGCGCGGCAGTGGACGCGAAGGAGGGGCAGCTCGAAGCAGAGCGCGCCCGGCTGATCTTGGAGAGGGTGCAGCTTGCGAGCGCCCAGGATGAGGCTCGCGCGGCGGCTGCGCGGGAGCAGAAACTCCTGTAAGATACCCGCGCGGAGGTCGCGCAGGAACGGGAGATTTTAAAGGCCGCCCGTGCTGAAGCCGCGCGGGAGCGAGAAGACGCCGCCCGCCTGGTTGAGGCGTCGCGGCAGCAGGCTGTCGAGGCCCTTGCCAGGGCGGGGCAGGCGCAGGAGAGGGAGGAAGCGGTCGCGGTCCGTGAGAAGGCGGCGGAGGAGCTCCGGGCTGAGCTGACCTGCCGAGAGGGCGAGGCCGATCAGACGCGCGCCGGCCTCCAGCGTTGGGAAGAAGACCTTTGGAAGATTGAAGAAGATATCCGCCGGTGGGAGGAGGACATCTCCCTCCGGGAGGTCGACAATGAGATCACGGCGGCGGATCTGGGGGCCCGGGAGGACTCGCTGGCCCACCAGGAGGACGTGCTGACCCGCCGGGAGGGGGAGCTGACCCGTCGAGAGGGGGAGGCTGTCACGGCGGCATCGGCCGTCGCCACCAGGGAGGAGGAGAACGCAAAACACGAGGTGGAGCTAACCGCCCGTGAGCGCGCCTTGTCCGAACTGGTGGCGCAGACAAAGCAAGCCGCCGGCTCCGCAACCGACGGCGGTTCTTCTGGCCCGGCCGGGGGCTAGGGACTCGAGGCGTAGCTGCGGGCCGTGAAGGAGAAGCTCGAGACTGCCTTTGTCACGCGGGTCAACCTGCAGCAAATGTTGGAGGACATACTCCGGCGGATGCGGCGGGCCATGGAGAGGGCCGGCCTTGGGCGACTCGTCGTGGACGAGAAGAGTGATAGCCCCGCACGACAAGTCCTAGGGCTTCAACAAGTCTGCGAGAGCCTCGAGGCGGTGCCCTGGGCCGTCCAGGAACTCGCCGCCTGGGAAGGACGTGGCTTGGCCACGCGGTGGCCGAGCACGTCCTGGCCTGCTACCGGAGCAGAGACCCGAACTTCCCGCTGGAGCCGGCGCAGGAAGGAGTGGTCGAAGCCAAAGGAGAGGCCGCCCGGGAAGCAGTTCGGAGCACCGCTGCCGAGGTGGCGGCCGGCTTCAGGCGGGAAGTGCCACCGCCGCCAGCCCCCGGCGATGGCCCAGACGACTCCGATGCCGACTCTGCCGCCGATTAGGCTTTTTGTAGTAGTTTCCTTTTCTTTTGTTGTTCTCTTGGATGGATGTAAATATGGGAGCGATCCATCAGAAATGCTTGTATTTTCCTTGTGAATATAATGGCAACTTTTCTTTGGGCTTGCAACTCCAGTGTTCTTGAGTACTTAATGTTTCTTCCGATGTTTTGCCTTGAAGCCCCGGGGAGTACTCAGTCGGACCGTTCCCGACCTTTCCGTCCCCGAGAACAAAGTCATCCCGATCGTCGTTCTTAGCGTGTTCAGCCCCCGAGCCCTCGCGAGTCCGCATCGTTTAAGTCAAAAGACAAAGACACGAACTTCCTTGCTCGGGAGATGGATCGATCTAGCACGGAACACGCCATGACCGGTGAATACTTTTTCACCTCGCGACAACTCAGTCAGTAGACCGGAGACGCGCGCGGGCGGAAATGTGACCAAGAGTCCCCATGGTTTGGTGGTGCCCGGGCTTAAGACGGACCGAACCGAGCACTGACAGCCCGCCCCTGAGGCCTAGGCTCCGGACTACTCGAGTGGCTCGAGTGATAGGATTACCCAGGGCACCCAGGGACTCGGTAGTGCTCGGGGTCCTTAAAAGCGGACCGAACACCACGACCACCACGAAGGGCTTCGGTCGGACATTACCGTACGTGCGGTACACCTTTCTACGAACCATTCTGTCGTTCCAGGAAAAAGTAGACACACGATAGGGTTTTGTGCGCGAGGAGATCATCTCACCGTGCAGATTAGAATACGAGGGCCCCCGAGGATGACTCGGGAACAGAGTACTATTGAACGTAAATTTGTCTGAATTTAACCACTCACCGGACAGCTGTCGGCCTTCCGGCCAACCGATCCAGGAGGAGCATGTGCTTCCGAGCTCGGGGTGCCCGGGGACTTGGTTCCTTCAGCCGGAGCGCCCGAGCGTCAAGGGGCACATGAGGATCCCGGGGTTGGGTGATCTCGACCACTCATGCCTAAGCGGTAGGACCACCCGAGGACCCTTGGGGCCGATCAGCGACCTGGGCATCGAGGCCCTCGTGGTCGAGCTGCTCTTGATTGTCGACCTGTGACTTAAGAAAGAATGGGGAATTTCTTTGCTTGGTGCGCTCTGTTGGTGCGGTACTTGTTATAGACTGCTCTCGTTTTCGACTCGAGACCTCTCGAATACCCAAACCGGCGGACAAGAGCAGACAGATGCATAACCCAGAGGTCCTATGGTCCAGTGGCGCCCGGGTATGACAGACCAAACCGAGCACTGACAGTCCGCCCCTGGGGCCTGGGCTCCGGACTACTCGAGCAGCTCGAGCGATAGGATTACCCAGAGCGCCCCGGAACTCAATAGTGCCCGGGAGCCTGTCACGACACCGAAAACCACAGCCTACCACGTCGGATGTAAGTCAGCGGCAACTGCCCGCGTGCATACCGATTGGGATTCTTTTATCAGCGGGGAAAATGAGGGAGCGAACTTTTTCTCGCACAATCGAGCATCTCACCAGACAGGTTAAACATACGGAATCCAGGAAAAAGAAATTGACATACGACTGAATATTGAGATATTGAATTTACAAATTTTACAAGTCTGGGTGACTTACCCAATGGGTGGTAGCCCCCGGTCAACTTGGGCGGGGGGAAGCCCCCGGCCTGGTTGACCTGAGGCGCGAGCATGGCCATCTACGGGTAGAACCTGCGCAGGTGCTCGATGTTCCACGGGTTCGGGAGCGGCTGCCCATCTTCTGCTGCCAACCTGAAAGAACCTTCTCGCGGGACCCCGATCACGGTGAAGGGACCTTCCCACATGGGGGGGGGCAGCTTATTCTTTCCTTCGCGTGACTGGACGCGTCGGAGAACTAGGTCCCCCACCTCGAGAGACCGGGCCCGGACATGGTGCAGATGGTATCGCCGCAGATGATGAGGACATCACTCACTCGGATACATACAATGATCCTCCATTGAACTTTCAAGGTCCAATCACAAGAGCTCGCGCACGACAATTAAATTTAGAGGTGAGCTCGTTCCTAAGCAACTCTTTATATAATTTTGAGAATAGATTACTACCTAATGATTATGTGTTGCTTAGGAATTATGGAGAGGACGAGGAGACACATAGAGGAAGGCTTGGAGGCGTGGAGGAGCAGCTAGGACGTCCAACAACAGCAGGAGGTCTAGTCCAACTCGAGTCCGAATCAGTCTCGACCTCCAGGACCAGCGAGCACTAAAACGGACGCCCAGGACGCATCCGGACTCCGTTTTCGACGATTCACATATGGTTGGAAAGATAATTTCATAAGGAAACCAATGGCGTTGGTCCAAATTCCTTCTGAGTCAACGGGAAATGTCGAAACAAGTCAGCATCCAGAATCTGTCCCGGTGCTGCGTCACCGTTTTTGGTCCGTTGGGCCGTGTATCGTCGTTGAGCCCATTAGGGGGGCGTGACCAGGGGGTGTGATGACCCTTAGACCCATATTATCAGCCGCCGCCGCTCTCGTTAGGGCGGGTTTTTGCTTAGATTATTCTGTCAAGAACAGTTTCGCCGTTTCGTCGGTTTGTGAGACCCCAACTCGTGAGATTAATCATTCATCTGCAATTTGGTTGCATTCTTCCTTGTTCTTGCTTGTGTTCTTCGATTCGCAGGCAAGGATTTTAGCCTTCTTGGCGAGGTCAACCGTGCAACGCCGGTTGATAACCAGAGGAGACGTGGTGCTGCGATTGCGGGGTTTCGGATCGTGTTGTTCGGAAGCCGGATCGACTTGTGTCTCGTTTCCACCAAATCGAGAGTTACCAGAACCTTTCGGAAGATCGGGAACCCTTGTTCATATTACTCCCTGAGCCAGAACTCACACTTGCTGAACTTAGCGTACAGCTGATGTTCTCGGAGTCTGCCCAGAACAACACGGAGATGCCCAATGTGTTCTTGCTCGGTCTTGGAGTATATTAGAATGTCGTCGATGAAAACAATTACAAACTTGTCCAACTCCTCCATGAACACCGAGTTCATAAGGTACATAAAGAAGGCCGGCGCATTAGTCAAGCCAAACGACATAACGGTGAACTCATACAAGCCGTATCGAGTAGAGAACGCTGTCTTTGGAATATCCTCTGGCCGAACCTTAATTTGATGATAGCCCAGCCTCAAGTCAATCTTTGAGAAGACTCGGGCTCCCGTCAACTGATCAAACAAGATGTCAATCCTAGGAAGCGGATACACATTCTTGATTGAGAGGCACCACTCCACCTTTGTAGTACGATTATTAGGGATAACCTTCACTGTTTGTTGTTGTGTTTGTTTCCCCAATGTCAGTTGATGGAGATAAAACGCCAAAGGACTTCAAGGAGTGTGTCAGCCAAGAGCAGCTACAAGCTGTTGTAGACAATGCTCAGAAGGAGATGAAGGAGACAGTCATCAAGGCTATCACTGAAGCGATAATTGAGATGAAACTCGCAAACGCGGTTGAGCGGGTGGACAAACGGTTATCCGAGCTCACCGACAGGGTAAATGCTTTGGAAAACCGTCCTGTGCACAACGAAGATGTGAATGGCAGCAACACCAGTGATGAGTTGTATGATGACGATGTTAATGTTGATCCAGCGGCGACATTGCAAAACAGATTACGGCGTCGTCTTCGCACTAACACCACAGGTATGGGTGGTGTTCCACATCACCACCACCATTGAGGTATGTATAATCGAGCTCATGAAGATCCTTATGCTAAGGTTAAATTTACTATACCTTCTTTTTCGGGACATTATGATGCTGAGGGATATCTTGATTGGGAGATGACAGTAGAGCAAAAATTTAGTGCCCACCAAGTACCTGAACAACATAGAGTTAGACAAGCCACTAGTGAGTTTAAAGATTTTGCTATTATTTGGTGGACTGGTTTAGCTGCAGATGGTGCCACACCTCGTACATGGGAAGAGCTTAAGGTTGCTATGCGTGATAGATTTGTTCCCCCATCTTATCATAGAGACCTGCGTAAGAAATTGATGCGCTTAGAACAGGGAGATAAATCTGTGCAGGATTATTATGGTGAGCTTCAAAAGGGCTTGATGCGTTGTGGCATAGTAGAGGGAAACGAAGATTCTATTTGTCGATTTTATTCGGGTTTGAGACGTGAAATCCAGGATATTATTGATTATAAAGAATTTAACAATGTCAACCAGTTGTTTCAATTTGCTATGCTTGCAGAGAAGGAGTTGCAGGGGCGTGAGCAGCAGGGCAAGTACAAGGCCAGCACCACATACACGCCGCGCACAGGACCATCCTTTGGGCTGTCCAAACCATCCACTTACAGGGCTCCCTCACCAGTAAGCAAGCAACAAGCAGCTACGGCACCAAATCCGGTCACTACACGACTTTCAGGCTCAGGTAAAAATTCTGTTTTGCAGGGACCTTCCAAGAGTGCTTCCTCTGTTGCATCAACGGGACGCACCTCTGGCATTCAGTGCCGTCGCTGCCATGGGTTCGGTCATGTGCAGAAGGATTGCCCAAGTCAGCGGGCATACATTGCAACGGAAGATGGGTACATCAGCGCCTCTGACATTGAGGAAGAAGAAGAAGAAGAACCAGTTGTTGAGGATAGCAACGAAATCTTGGGCAGTGATGACACAGCGACCTATAGGAGCATCATTGTGCAGCGGGCGCTCAGCACAAAGGTACAACAACCAAAGAAGCTGCAACGCCATAACTTGTTCCAGATTTTCTTCGTCATCCAAAATCGGCGAGCACGTGTCATCATCGATGGAGGTAGTTGTAATAATTTGGTGAGTTCAGATTTGGTCAAGAAGCTTGGCTTGACCACACGCCAACACCCCCATCCATATAACCTTCAGTGGTTTAATGATGCTGGAAAAGCTAAGGTAACACAAACTTGCAGAGTTTCTTTTTCCATTGGTTCCTATGCTGATTATATTGACTGTGATGTGGTACCTATGGAAGCTTGCTCACTTTTATTGGGTCGACCTTGGGAATTTGATAATGATGCTATACACCATGGTAGAAGTAATACATATACTTTTATGCATAAAGGAAAGAAAATTACTTTGGTTCCTATGACCCCTGCTGAAATTGTACAAGCTGATAAAGAGCGAGCTGCTAATTTGCGTGATACTAAATCTGAAAATCAGCAAGTTGCTAATTCTCTTTACCCACCTAAAAAGGATAAGTCTGCACCTAGTTCTAAAGTAGAGGGCATAAAATTGAAGGGTGGTGTTATGCTTGCACTAAAAAGTGACCTTGCTGAAATTTCTAATAATGATATTTGCTACACCTTGGTTTGCAAACGAGTTTTGTATTCGCTTGATGATGATATTAGTTCGATACCTCCTGCTGCCACTAACCTTTTGCAGGAGTATGAGGATGTTTTCCCAGCTGAGATACCCCCGGGACTGCCACCTATGAGAGGGATAGAGCATCAAATCGATTTGATCCCGGGAGCAACATTGCCAAATCGTGCTGCGTATCGAGCCAATCCCGAGGAGACTAAGGAAATTCAGCGGCAAGTCCAAGAGCTTTTGGACCGCGGGTATGTACGTGAGAGCCTTAGTCCTTGTGCTGTTCCTGTGATTTTGGTTCCTAAGAAAGATGGTACTTGGCGTATGTGTGTTGATTGTAGAGCAATCAATAACATTACTATTCGATATCGCCATCCTATTCCTAGACTTGATGATATGCTTGATGAGTTGTGTGGCTTTGTAATTTTTACAAAGATTGACTTGCGTAGTGGTTACCACCAAATTAGAATGAAACTTGGAGATGAATGGAAAACAGCTTTCAAAACTAAATTCGGATTATATGAGTGGTTAGTAATGCCTTTTGGTTTAACTAATGCACCTAGCACTTTCATGCGTTTGATGAATGAGGTTTTAAGAGCTTTTATTGGACGATTTGTGGTGGTTTACTTTGATGATATATTGATTTATAGCAAGTCTTTGGATGAACATATGGATCACTTACGTGCTGTTTTTAATGGTTTACGTGATGCACGTTTATTTGGTAACCTTGAGAAGTGCATCTTTTGCACGGATCGAGTCTCTTTTCTTGGCTATGTTATTACTCCACATGGAATTGATGTGGATGAGATGAAAATTGAAGCCATAAAGAGTTGGCCGGTGCCCCAAACCATCAAACAGGTGACAAGTTTTCTTGGACTTGCAGGTTTTTATCATCGTTTCGTGAAGGATTTCAGCGCCATTGCTGCCCCCTTACACGAGTTGACAAAGAAAGGTGTGGTGTTCCATTGGGGTGAGACACAAGAGGAGTCCTTTGACACTTTGAAGGACAAGCTTACGCACGCGCCATTGCTGCAACTTCCAAATTTTGGTAAGACCTTTGAGCTAGAATGTGATGCTAGTGGAGTTGGCATTGGAGGTATTTTGATGCAAGAAGGTAAGCCCGTTGCATACTTTAGCGAAAAATTGCATGGCCCTGTTCTTAATTACTCTACGTATGATAAGGAATTGTATGCACTTGTACGTTCTTTAGAGACGTGGCGTCATTATTTGTGGCCTAAAGAATTTGTTATACATTCAGATCATGAATCGCTTAAGTATCTTCGTTCTCAAAATAATCTGAATCGTAGACATGCTAAGTGGGTTGAATTTATTGAATCTTTTCCTTATGTTATCAAACACAAGAAAGGGAAGGATAATATAATTGCTGATGCTTTGTCTAGACGATATGCTTTGTTGTCCCAACTTGATTATAGAATTTTTGGACTTGACTCAATAAAAGAACAATACGTGCTTGATCCTGATTTTAAAGATGTATTGCTGAACTGTAAAGAGGGACGTACATGGAACAAGTTTGTGATCAATGATGGATTTGTGTTTAGAGCTAACCGTCTATGCATTCCAGTTGGTTCCGTTCATCTTTTGTTGTTGCAGGAAGCACATGGAGGAGGATTGATGGGACATTTTGGTGCTAAGAAGACGGAGGATATGTTGGCCACACATTTCTTTTGGCCAAAGATGAGGAGAGATGTTGAGCGGTTCGTGGCACGCTGTACTACATGTCAAAAGGCTAAGTCTCGCTTGAATCCACATGGTTTGTATATGCCTCTTCCTGTCCCTTCTATTCCTTGGGCAGATATTTCGATGGACTTTGTTTTGGGATTGCCTAGGACTAAGAGGGGGAGGGATAGCATTTTTGTTGTTGTGGATCGTTTTTCTAAGATGGCACATTTTATACCTTGTCATAAAAGTGATGATGCCGTTTATATTGCTGACCTCTTTTTCAAAGAGATTGTTCGCTTGCATGGTATGCCTTCTACTATTGTTTCAGATCGCGACGCTAAATTTTTGAGTCACTTTTGGCGCACTCTATGGAATAAGTTGGGTACAAAACTATTGTTTTCTACTACTTGCCACCCACAAACTGATGGCCAAACGGAGGTAGTGAACCGCACTTTGGGTACCATGTTGAGAGCTATTTTAAAGAAAAATTTGAAGATGTGGGAAGAATGTTTTCCCCACGTGGAGTTTGCTTATAATCGGGCAACACATTCTACCACCAAGGTAAGTCCTTTTCAGGTAGTGTATGGTTTTACCCCTCGCGCTCCTATTGATCTTTTGCCTTTACCTACCACTGAAAGAACACATAGTGATGCTAGTGCACGTGCTGATTTTATTCGTAAGTTGCATGAAACAACTAAAATAAATATCGAAAAGATGAATGAAAAGTATAGAATTGCTGGTAGTGAAGGTAGGAAAGAAGTCAAACTTGAACCGGGTGATTTAGTGTGGTTACATTTAAGAAAAGATAGGTTTCCAGAGCTGCGTAAGTCTAAATTAATGCCAAGAGCTGCTGGTCCTTATAAGATAATTGAGAAAATAAATGATAATACATATAAACTTGAGTTGCCACCCGAGTTCGGGGTTAGTCCTTCTTTTAACATTGCAGATTTGAAACCTTACTTGGGAGCCGATGATGAGCTTGAGTCGAGGACGCCTCCAATTTAAGAGGGGGAGGATGATGAGGACATCACTCCCTCGGATACATACAATGATCCTCTATTGAACTTTCAAGTTCCAATCACAAGAGCTCGCGCACGACAATTAAATTTAGAGGTGAGCTCGTTCCTAAGCAACTCTTTATATAATTTTGAGAATAGATTACTACCTAATGATTATGTGTTGCTTAGGAATCATGGAGAGGACAAGGAGACACATAGAGGAAGGCTTGGAGGCGTGGAGGAGCAGCTAGGACGTCCAACAACAGCAGGAGGTCTAGTCCAACTCGAGTCCGAATCAGTCTCGACCTCCAGGACCAGCGAGCACTAAAACGAACGCCCAGGACGCATCCGGACTCCGTTTTCGACGATTCACATATGGTTGGAAAGATAATTTCATAAGGAAACCAATGGCTTTGGTTTGAGGTCCAAATTCCTTCTGAGTCAATGGAAAACGTCGAAACAAGTCAGCGTCCAGAATCTGTCCCGGTGCTGCGTCACTGTTTTTGGTCCGTTGGGCCGTGTATCGTCGTTGAGCCCATTAGGGGAGCGTGACCAGGGGGTGTGACGACCCTTAGACCCTTATTATCAGCCGCCACTGCTCTCGTTAGGGCGGGTTTTTGCTTAGATTATTCTGTCAAGAACAGTTTCGCCGTTTCGTCGGTTTGTGAGACCCCAACTCGTGAGATTAATCATTCATCTGCAATTTGGTTGCATTCTTCCTTGTTCTTGCTTGTGTTCTTCGATTCGCAGGCAAGGATTTTAGCCTTCTTGGCGAGGTCAACCGTGCAACGCCGGTTGATAACCAGAGGAGACGTGGTGCTGCGATTGCGGGGTTTCGGATCGTGTTGTTCGGAAGCCGGATCGACTTGTGTCTCGTTTCCACCAAATCGAGAGTTACCAGAACCTTTCGGAAGATCGGGAACCCTTGTTCATATTAGTCAGGGTCGGCGGTGTTGAATTCCAAGAAGATCGAATGGCACTTGAGGCCATTCTGCGAGCAGTGCCATCGGACATGATGCCGCGGATAAACTGGAGCACCGTGTTTTTGGTCACCTTGAGGACTGGGACCGCCTCCGGCCACTTGGTGAACTTGTCGATGGCGACGTAAAGGTACTCATAGCCCCCGATTGCTCGGGGGAATGGACCCAGAATGTCCAACCTCCAGACCGCGAAAGGCCATGACAGGGGGATGGTGTGAAGAGCCTGAGCTGGCTGGTGAATCTGCTTTGCGTGGAACTGGCACGCCCTACAGCGCCGAACCAGCTCGGAAGCATCCTGGAGAGCTGTATTCCAGTAGAAACCTTGCCGGAAGGCCTTCCCGGCTAGCGTGCGGAACGATGAATGGCCACCGCACTCGCCCTCGTGGATCTCAGCGAGAAGCTCGCCGCCTTCTGCCTGGGAGATGCATTTCAGGAGGACACCTCCTGCGCTACGCCGGTAGAGATCCCCATCTACTATGGCATAGCGTCTGGACTACCGAGCAACTCTTTCGGCAGACGCCTCATCCCCGGGAAGGGACTTTTCCTTCAAGTACCCTCGGATGTCGGACATCTACGAGGCATCTTGAGAACATTCAGCGAGTGCAGCGCACTCGCCGGACGGTAACACCCTGACGGGGCTTCCCACTGAGGGCACCGCCGGGGTCCCCTGAATTGAGTTCGAGGTTTCCCCTTCGTCCTGTTCGGCAGGCAGGACGGAAGGCCGTGCGAGTCTTTCTTCAAAGACTCCGGCAGGGACGCGCGCACGGGAGGAGGCCAGGTGGGAGAGCTCGTCGGCAGAGTGTTATCGTGGTGAGGGATATACCGCAACTCCAGGCCATCGAAACGCCTCTCCAGCTTCCTGACCGCTGCCACGTACGCCGCCATTTGAGGATCCGTGCACTGGTACTCCTTGGATACCTGGTTGACCACCAGTTGGGAGTCCCCTTTGACTAGGAGGCGACGAATCTCGAGCCCCACCACAGCCCGGAGGCCGGCGATGAGACCTTCATATTCCGCCATGTTGTTGGATGCGCGGAACTGCAACTGCACGACGTACCGATCTCTTCACCCGTTGGGGAGGTGAGAACCACTCTGGCCCCCGCGCCTTTCAGTGAGAGGGAGCCGTCGAAGTGCATGACCCAGTACCCGGGCGCGTCGTGCCCGGGATACGCAGAGATCTCTTCTGGGACGATCTCGGGGACGGGTGTCCACTCTGCCACGAAGTCGGAGAGCGCCTGGCATTTGATCGCCTAGCGACTGACAAAGTGCAGGTCGAATTCCGCCAGCTCCACCGCCCACTTGACAACACGCTCGGTGCCTTCCCGGTTCCGGAGAATGGGTCCCAGTGGATACGTGGTAACCACCGAGACCTTGTGCGCCTGAAAGAGTGGCGCAGCTTCCGGGAAGCGATGAGCACGGAATAGAGCAGCTTCTGAGCCTGGGGATACCTTGTTTTGGCCTCCCGGAGGACTTCACTGACGAAGTACACCGGTCGCTGTACCCGGCAGGCCCGGACGGCGGCTTTACCCGAGGGGCTGTTGTAGCCCCCAGGCTCGGCGGCATGGTCGGGGCTGGCCGGGTGCTTGGGCTTGACTCCCTGGTCGGGAGGAGCAGAGTGCTCGGACTCGACCCCTTGCTCGGGGGGAGCCAAGAGCTCGGGCGCGACCCCTTGCTTGGGGGGAGCCAAGTGCTCGGGCTCGACCCCTTGCTCGGGGGGTGCCACGAGGACGGGTGAGTGCTCGGGGGCCACTGGGAGCTGGGACCCAGCACCTGGCCCCATGCACTCATCATGCTCCACCACCAGCACCATGCTCACGACCTGAGGAGTGGCCGTGACGTTGAGCAGTAGGGGCTCACCTTCGGAGGGAGCCACCAGCACGGGTGGCGAGGTGAGGTACTTCTTCAGATCACGGAAGGCCTGCTCGGCCTCCGGCGTCCAGTCGAAACGACCGGTCTTCTTCAGAAGCTTGAAGAGGGGGAGCCCTCGCTCCCCGAGCTTGGAGATGAAGCGTCCGAGGGCCGCCATGCAGCCGGCGAGACGCTGGACCTCTTTGAGTCGAGCCGGGGGTCGTATCTGCTCGATGGCCCGGATCTTCTCTGGATTGGCCTCGATTCCTCGGCCGGAAACCAAGAAACCGAGGAGCTTGCCCGCCGGCACCCCGAAGACACACTTCTCGGGGTTGAGCTTGAGGCGGGTGGTGCAGAGACTGTTGAAAGTCTCGGCAAGGTCCTCGAGCAGGGTGGCGCGGTCTCGGGACTTGACCATGAGATCGTCGATGTAAGCCTCGACATTGCGGCCAACCTGTGAATCAAGGGTAATGCGAATGGCGCGCTGGAAAGAGGACCCAGCATTGCGCAAACCAAAAGGCATTGATATATAACAGTAAGTCCCCACCGGAGTGGTAAAAGCAGTTTTTTCCTCGTCTCCTACGGCCATGCGGATCTGGTGATACCCAGAGTTTGCATCTAAAAAACATAAAAGATCGCATCCCGCGGTTGCATCTACAATTTGATCAATGTGAGGTAAGGGAAAAGGATCTTTAGGGCAAGTCTCATTTAGGTCGGTGTAGTCCACACACATGCAGAGCTTGCCATTGGCCTTAGGGACGATGACTGGATTTGCCAGCCAGTCGGGATGGAGGACCTCTCGGATAAATCCGGCGTCAAGGAGCTTGCTGACCTGCTCCCGGATAAACTCCTGGCGCTCAGGCGCCTGCCGCCGGACCTTCTGCTTCACCGGGCGGGCGTCCGGGCGCACCGCCAAGTGATGCTCGATCACCTCCCTAGGGATCCCGGGCATGTCGGACGGTTGCCAGGCAAACACGTCTGCGTTGGCCCGGAGGAAGGTGACGAGCGCGCTTTTCTATTTGCTGCCCAGGTCACCGCCGATCCGGACGACCTGGGTAGCGCCTTCGCCCACCACGACCTCCTTCGTAGGAACAAAAGCGTCGGCGGCGAGTCGGGGTTTGGATGAAGAGGGTCCCGGGCCCCCTGTGCAGCCTTCGACTTCGGCCCGCGCTGAAACCAGAGCCATGTACGACTGCTCGGTGCAGGAGACGGCGACGCCAGAGTCGGCGATCACGGAGATGGGGCCCGCTGGGCCCGGCATCTTAACCGTGAGATACGCATAATGCACGGCCATCATGAACTTGGCGAGCGCCGGACGCCCGAGGATGGCGTTGTAGGGGAGGGGGAGCTCCGCGACGTCGAAGAGGACATTCTCCGTGCGGAAGTTATCCCGATTCCCAAAAGTCACGGGTAGCTCGACCTGCCCAAGGGGCAGGGAGTGCCCGGGTGTCACTCCGCAGAAGGGGAGCGACGGCCTTCGGCGCCTGGAGGACACCTATAGCTTTTCAAAAGCCTCCTTGGAGAGGAGGTTGAGGCCTGCACCACCATCGATCAGCACTCTGCCGACTTTGACATTGCAGACTGTGGGGGACACCACCAGGGGTAGTCGCCCCACGGCTGCAGTACTCGCGGGGTGATCGGCCATGCTGAATGTGATCGGGGCATCCGACCACCTCAGGGGCCTGGCGGCCTCCTCGCTCGGGGTTGCCGAGCACATCTCGCGCCGCATGACCTTGATGCCACGGCGCGAGGAAGGCGTGTAGGCGCCTCCGTCGATGAAGGTGACGGCATGCTCGGGCTACTGAAAGCCGAGCTCGGCGTTGTCGGGGGCGGCCTCAGCGTCGCCTCCCCCGCGGGACTCGTCGCGCTCCCTCTGGCGATGCTCGACGAGGCCTTTGACCATACGACACTCCGTGAGATCATGCCATCTGGTCTGGTGTATGGGGCACCATTTGCCTGGCTCGGGTCCCGCGGGAGCGGGGACCCTCGCCGGAGCAGGAGCCCGGCCGGGTGCCAGGGCTCTTGTGGGAGCCGGTGCCCTAGCTGGTGCCGGGGCCCTCGCGGGCGCCGGGGCTCGAGGAGGGGCCCTGGCAGGGGCCCTTGCGGGCGCGGGCCATCTGTCGGCGGCCGCCCGGCGCTCTTGCCGGCGGTCAGGCTCTTGGGCCAGCCTATGGGCGGGGCCCTGGGCCGGCTCGACAGGAGCGGCTTCGCGCTTTCTTCTCTTCTTCTTTTCCCGCCTATCGGAACGGGAAGAACTTGGCTGGTCAGCGGTGGGGCGTGGAGCATGCCACGCCCGGGCCTCCGCCGCCTTGGCGCACTTATCGGCCAGTGCGAAGAGCTCCGCAGTGGTTTCGATTTCGTGCATACCTAGCTTTTCGAGCATCCGCTCGTCGCGGACGCCGTGCCGGAAGGCGACGATGACAGCGTGGGGGGCCACCCGCGGGATGGTGTTGCGGACCTGGCTGAAGCGCGGAATAAAGCGCCGCAGCGTCTCCCCCTCCTGTTGCTTGACGGTGTGGAGGTCTTACTCCAAACCGGGGCGCGCGAATGTGCCCTGAAAATTAGCCACAAACTGGTGGCAGAGGTCATCCCAGGAGCTAATAGACCCTGGGGGTAAGTTCATGAGCCAAGAACGGGCAGAGCCCTTCAAGGCAACATGAAAATAATTCTCCATCACCTTTTCACTGCCTCCGGCCGCTTGAACGGCCGTAGTGTAGATCTGGAGGAACTCGACAGGGTCGATGGACCCGTCGTACTTCTCCGGCAGCTCGGGGCGGAACTTGGAGGGCCACTTGACCCGACGGAGCTCAGTGGTAAAGGCACAGCAACCGGTGCCGTACCCCGTGGCGCGGGCGGGAGTCCTTGGTGGCGAATGCCGGCGAGCCAAGGATTCCCGGTGATCATGGGCCAGGAAAGAGGAAGCCTGATCCTCTGCCTCGGCCTCCTGCCGGGTTTCCCGCTGGCGCTCGAGAGTGACGCGGGCATCCTCATGGCCCCTCCGCTCGTTGAGATGCAAGCAGAGGTCCCGGGCTTCGGACATGGCTAGGGGGGTGGCGCTCCGCCAAGAGGCCCCCCGGCCCGTGCGAACGTTGCCCGTTGATGAGCCGGTTCTGGCAGCGCCACGCTGGGTGGTGGCGTGAGAACTCCTGGCCAGCACCTGGCGGCGAGCAGTGCCGATCAGGGCGACGACATCTTGGATCCACCGACCTTCCGGAGTATTTGGTGTTGCCTGGATGGGCGGATGCCTGAGGAGAGCATGCGCCGCAAGCAGCGCGCTCCCCGGGCTGGCCTCGGTAAAGGCGAGTCTACGCCGAAGTGGCACCCGGCACTGCCCAGAGGCGGACCTGGCGGCCGGGGTTTCGACCACCTGCTGGGGGTCGGAGGGTGCACCGGCGGCGGCGACGGCGGCCCTGCTGGGCCCAGCGCCTTGGTCCCCTTAGGAGGGGAAAGCCGCACGTAAACATTGCGGCTGCTGCTGGGATGCAGCAGCGGCTGGGACCTCCGGTGCGAGGGGCTGCATTTCCTCACTGGAAGTGGAGCCGGAACACTGGAGGCGGTGTCCACCGGCCATTTTTTCCTGTAAAAGAAAACAAATGAACAGATTCAGGGATGTTCCCCCCTACCTGGCGCGCCAGCTGTCGGAGGGTGAACTCCTGTCGCAGGGATCCCGAGAGACCCCTTTTTAGAGATTCGGCTGGGGGGATGATCCTGAATGAGTTCGTCGGAGAAATAAATGGAAGTGGAAATAAATGCAATGGCCGGTGCTGGGGGATGATCGACCTAGTGCAGGGGAAGTAAATGCACCGGAGTTTAGACACGTTCGGGCCGCACGGGGGCGTAATACCCTACTCCTGTGTGGATGCAATATCCTTCCCTGAGGGGATCCCTCAGGGATATATCGGGTTACAAGAATATATTGTCTAACTAAGAGCTTGAGGCTCCCTTGTTCTAGCTCTGCTCAGGCTTGCTTGCAGTGTTCTTCGTCTAAGTGTGGCACGGTCGATTGCTTGGGCTTGTTCTCTCCTCCTATGCTTCGAGTCAATCCAGTGTCTTGGTCCAATCTTCTCTTCTTTCTGTACGCCCATCCTTTTATACACTCGCCGGCCACGACATACCCCAAACGGGAAAGAAGGGGCACAAGTTCCAAGATGTCACGACTGAGAAAGGCGTCATCATTTCCTCTGGGCGAAGTGACAGGGGTGGTGAAAAAACGCGGTGCGCGTCCGATCACCCGTCACTGTGGACGTCCTGGCGCCGGGCGCCGTTGAGAGGGCCCACCGAGCAGCCACAGAGGCACCCGGTGCGCCCACCCTGTCTTGTTCCTCTACCATGGCAGGGTGGCAGGCGGAACACCTTGATCCTGGTAACGTTATCCCGAGATACACCGGATGATACGGCACGGGACCCGTGCAATTAATGGCCCCACGCATCTCTGCCAAAGCATGGCAGGGACTGACACTGCGGCGGGAGCAGTTGGGGATGTCAGGATGTCAGGCCGCGCACGCCCATTAAATGTGGCCTTGGACCTCTGACTGGTTGACACCTCGCCGACGGGCCCCTCGGGGGCCCTTCTGGGTCGTCGGGGCACCGGGTGCTCTCGCACGAACCTTCGGGGAACTGAGTGCTCGGGGGCTGCCACGTGCAACCCCGAGCACACTCTCCTGAGCTCTTTTGCATGAACCTTCGGGGAACCGAGTGCTCGGGGGTTGCCACGTGCAGCCCCGAGCACTCTCTCCCAGTACTTAGCTCTTCTGACCATCGGGGGACTAGGGTACTCGGGGGCGAGTGGGCACCTCCCCGAGCACTTTCTTCCCGGTACTTGGACTCTGTGGGTCATCGGGGAACTGGGGTGCTCAGGGACCAGAGGCTGTGGCCCCGAGCACCTTCTCCCGGAACTTAGATTTTCCTCATCCCGCAGGAGGGACCTCGCAGGATGGTGACACGTGGCGGACGACTGGCCTGGCCTCGGGACTCAGGGACCCTCGATTCCTGATACACCGACAGTAGCCCCCGGGCCCATTGGTAGGTGATGGCACGGAGACTGCAGATGGGCCCTTCGTCGTGGACGAGGCCGAGGCTGGCATGGACGCCACATGGCAGGCTTTCAAGAGGTGGCCCTTTAGACCCGGGCCTCGGGTACGACCTAGCGGGGAGACAAGCGGACGCGCGATCACTCAACTCCCGAAGGGCATGACAATGGTACGGGTGGCATGCGCGGCTGCCGCGCAGATCGAGGAAAATATGCCTGGCAGCCGTTGACGTCGCACGATCGGCGGGAGATACGCCTGGCAGTTGCGTTGACCGAGGAGGCCATCCCGCCGAGCGAACTGTTGGCCGTCAACGTTTGAATTGTGAAATATAAAAGGGGGAGGGGATCGATCCGCCCCCCTCTTTACGCCTTCTTGCAATCTTGCTCTTGTCTCCTTCGTTCTCTGAAGCCCTTAGAAATCTTTCAGGCGATCGGAGTGCTTCTCCTCCTTTCTCTCCACCACCAGAACACCTCCGCTCCCGTCGAGATGCCGAGAGTCGGAGGAGGTCGTCCTGACAGGACTCCGGACGGCGTTCTGCCGGAGTCTCGTCTGAAGAATGAAGAAGCGGCAGCCAAAATTAGGAAGCTGCTGGTCCCCGAGGGGCAGGAGGGAGCCATGGTGGTGACGCCGACGAACTTCCCGCCGGCGACGACCGTTCCTGGGCGAATCGTTTTGTTCACTTCTTTCGTGGCGGCGGGGTTGGTGCCGCCGTTTTCAACCTTCTTCCTCCAAGTTCTTGATACCTACGGCATCTAGCTGGTGCACTTGAGCCCCAACTCCGTCGTGGTGCTGGCGGTCTTCGCGCACCTCTGCGAGATGTTCGTGGGGGTGGTACCTTCGGCGACGCTTCTCCGGCACTTCTTCGTCTTGCGGCCGGTCGGGAAGAAGAGGGGGTACTCCACGGGGGACGTCGCGGGGTGCTGCAACCTTCGGCTACGAGACGGCTTGGGGGAGCAGTACATCCCCCAGGTGCTGCGCAGCAAATGGGAGGAATGGCGACGGGACTGGTTCTTCGTCGACGTCGACCCCCATGATCATCTCGCTCTACCGGAAGCGGCGGCGGAGCCCCGGAGGTCGACGTGGGAGGTGCCGCCGCCGGAGGACGCGAGGATGGAGCCGGTGTTCGAGCGCATCAGACTCCTGCACGACTCCGGGCTGACCTCGGTCATGGTGGTGGCAGACTTCTTGCGCCGTCGCCTGGCGCCCCTGCGGGAGCGGGCCCGGCCGTGCTGGTTCTACACCAGGCCTGAGGATATCACTCGGACCCAAATCGGCGCAAGCTGGGACCTGGGCCCAGCGGAGCTGAGAGGCATGACCCGAGTGGTGACCGGAGTGGAAGACATGAGCCGGGCGGAGCTCCCGTGGCCGGAGATGGCGCTCTGCGCCAACCCCGAGCGCGCGGCGATCATGGCGCAGCTGCCGGAGTTCGATGCCCAGGGGCTCGTGGACCGGCCGAGGAGCCGAAGCCCCGAGGCCCCCGAGCTCCCTGGGTTGGACGAGCTGGCCAGCGAGGAGGCCACGAACAGCCCGGCGTGGGCTGGTGGCGGGGCCGCTGCAGGCAGCAGCCGCCGCACCAGAGAAGAGGGCACCGCCGACATCGTAGTGGCGGCGGTGCCGGGGGATCGGGGGAAGCGCCCCCGAGTCTACATCCCAGTGCCGGACTCCCCACCGTCGCCGTCAGCAGCGGTGGCGTTCCCGGTCCTGGAACCGTGTCTTGTGAGGATGGGGCCTGACCCGGTGCCTGAGAACCACGCTGCGGCCCCGCCGTGCCCCCGGCGGAAGAGGAGACGGGAGGATTCCGGGCCGGCACAACCTGCAAGGAGGCATTTAATGCTATATCGATCGTTGTAGGTGTCCAAGGGTAGCCAATACTAGAATATTCCGCCATATAGGTATTGATCTTTGACTGTAACTTTTTTGCTCTGCACCAAAACACGAATCGTTGGTTATTTAATAAACATTAAACATGTATGAAATATCGTAAATGATATATACAAATGCTTAATAAGTTACTCATAAATACGTTATGTGTCATAATTAGTTGACAAAGATTATGTAAATTAAATGTAATTACTTGAACACTAAAGTGTATGGCATAGTACAAATGAGTACATAATATAGTGAATAACACATAGTACAGATGAGTACACAAAACAGATGAGTACACAATATATTGCACTGGCTCATTAACGACGCCGACGCCGCAAGCAATCCCCAGGAGTGTAAGCATCTGGCAGGTGTGTGGCCCTCATCCCAGCGGCTTGAGCTGGCCCCTGCCATATGTGCCCTTGGTCATCATCTTCATCATTGTGCTGTGTTCCAACTCCACCGAATGTGTATCCAGAACCGCTAACTCGGCCCTGCATGTACCACGATGTAGAATCGTCATGCCGGAGTGTGGATGCCGGTAGTACGTGCTCGAATGGAGTCTGAAATGCTGAAGTCTCAACTTCTTGGTACCACTGTGAACCCCCAGGTGCATCGGGATATTGGGAGTATTGGTTGCTCCGTAGCTCGGTGAAGCTGCCCGCTTGCAATGCAGCAGCCCAGTCAAAATCTTGTGTGTCACTCCAGGTTGAGGTCCTCGTGGTGAGTTGATAAAACTGGTGGAGGTGTCTGCGTAGCCTGAGTAGGTTGTGTGAACTGAGGGGGCTGGGAACCCAGTGTACACTCCTCGGGAGTAGGAGCCTCGGTGACCTCCTCGGGTCCAGCATAAGAACGTGTCACATGATGGGCCGCTGAGGAAGGTGCCTCCCGTGAATGTGCCTCATGAGCACTGGACGAGCGTCTGCTGTGGGAGGCACAGGATGGGTCCATGGCGAGTACGTCGTACCCCCTAAAACGCGAGGCACAACCACCTAGACCACGTATAGCGGACAACAAGCAAGACCCTCTCGTCCTCATGTAGTCCCAGAGAGGGTGACGATCCCTTCGCGTGGATGACCCACTTGCTTCCCCACATGCATGCTTCACATGTGTATGTATTTCATACCCCGCTTCAGTCTGTAGTTATTGAGGGTTATGTCAGTAATACAGATGAGAAACTAATGAAAATCGTTATAAGTACAACATCACTTACCACCATATGAAGAAACCGGGCACGATCTTCGAGGAAGGGTCTATGGGCTGGCGGTATGTTGCCGCTGAGTAAGGTGGCACGCGTGCGTGAATGGTACCACGAAAGGTACTCCCAGTACGTGCCGTAACACACTTACCCATGCGCCCGACCAGTGTCTCATGGGGGAGGTACTGGCACCAACTGACAATGACCAAACTGCCTCTGTACACGGTCAGGAGAATACTCTTCCACATTGTTCATGTACAGCAAGAAACATCTGGTCATCCATAAGTCCGAGTCACGGAAATAAGAGGATGAGATGAGGCCACTGGTCGCAATTTTGGCCACTCGTTCCCTACACCATGGATCCCACTCCACGAGGTCGGTGTTGAGGACGTCAAGATCACTGATCAACCAGGAGTAGTTTCCATGGTCTTACTGGTGAGTCCATCACAGCCTGGCATGAATCCACCGATACCCCATCGTATGCCTCATGTCGTCGGCAACACCATCGAAGATGGAAACTAGATAGTAGGTCTTGCTCACCCACAGTCAACAAACCGGGAGATACTCCCAGCTCCAGAGCTGTAGAAGGTGTAGACAACCAGAAATAGATTCCATCTTCGTTGATCGTTGGGTAACGGCACACAATCCTTTTTATATAGCGACCAACACAGCAGATCCCCAACTGTAAGGTGTCGGCTCATACGGACGTAACGCGAGCTGACGCGCTAACCATACAATATGCAGAAGTACATAATCGTCTGCCATGTTACAGAACATAATGCCTCCTAGCAAGATGTACAAGTACACCTCGTAATGCTGCATAACTGTAGCCTTATCCGCATCCGGTGGGCAAGGGCCGAACTGTGTTAGCCCATGAATCCATGATATGGAGAGACCAACATCCTTCATGTCATATTGCACATTAAACCTACAAGATGCAGAGACTCAATGAACCACGAACAACATTGCAACGTATGAAATGCTTTATGTAACAAATAATTACCTGCCCTGAATATAACTCTTCCATTGCTCCTTTGCTGGTCGTGAAAGTATTAACGGGGTGCCCCTTATCGGGAACCCGGTCAGCATGGCCACGTCCCGCAAAGTTACGGTCATCTCCATAAGGAAAGTAGAATGTGTGCGTCTCAGGACGCCAGCGGTTGACGAGGCTTGTGAGCAGTGAGACATCGATCGGCGGCAGGGGAGTCCTGCCACCACCCTCCATGGGAGCTCCTGCCATCATCAAAGCGAACAGTAGTAGTCCGGCCTGTGCGAGTGGCTCGTGGAATCGAGGATCTAACTCCTTAATCTTACGCACACTCCTGGAATACAACGGGACCAACTGCAAAGGTATGCAATATATTTATTGAGTAAGTACCAAGTTATCAGAGCAATTAACATTCACGTATTATTGTTGTACCTATTGCCCTGCGAAAATCATCCTTCCACTGTGGTTCTCGTCGTACCGTAGCTGAAGAAGCTCGGGAAGGTGAACGTGAGCCATGCCAATGATTTCAAGCCTCATGGTTCAATTACAAAACAACGTACGACAACAACTATTACAAAATAGGTACAACAACTAATAGGTGCATAACAAATTACAATAAATCCATGTTTCTAATTCGATCATAGCCTAATAGTTTATCATCGGGTCGGACAAGTCCTCCTGTCATGGTCAGATTGTTTGCATATTTTGCACCTACGTAGTCCATCAACGGCATCTGCTGCATCCATGTCACCTTGCAGCCTCGTGGCGCTAGGCCTTCCAAGATCTGTGCGTCGGGCTCTAGGATAAGGTACCCAATTAGGCCCCTCGATTACTTTGTAGCTGCTTCTGATGTTGAAGGAACGCATCTTTAGAAGCCATGTGCTTCTCAGTGCATCGATCGTAAAATAGGGTGATACTTATTGTGATCCGTCATTACCATCCATGTCCCTGCAAGCGGCCAAGACATGGGAGCACGGGATATGGTGCAGTTTTGGCTTATTGCATGTGCACTTCACCTCGTGAGGACCAATTTGACATTGTTGCACGGTGTCCCCCGCGCTGTATCCTGAAGTGTACCAACGATGACACATGACCTCAAATTCATTGTTGGCCTGGTCGTAGATCCTAGTCCGATGAAAGTGTGCCTTACTTCTCCTTCTGGATATGATTTCCTTCACCTTAGGTGCAAACCGCGTGCTGCACTCCATTGCAGCTATACCACAGTCTCGAAAGTAGTCAGCCGTTCTATAGAATGTGAGCTCAATGATGGCACACAACGGGAGGCCGCGTACACCCTTTAGGACATTGTTGAATGCCTCCGCTATGTTCGTTGTCATGATCGTATACCTAATATAAGAGACACCAATTTTAGATGGGATATTTTCGTAACCAAAAGTAAAATACGATCTTTCTAATGCTATGTTCTAACCTAGAACCGTGAGTGTCATGGATTAGGACCCAACGCTCCGCCGGCTTTCCCGTTATCCATTGGCTAAACGTAGCACGTGAATGGCTAATGATGGTTTGTCCCCCCACCATTTGCGTCCGTAGATGGTCCTCCTGTGCTTCCTGCTCCGCCATCAGCTTTCGAGTGGTCTCATTTAACTCTCACGCATATCTCGTTGAACTCCGTCTGCTGGTTCTGAAGACACAACCCTTTGAACCTTTTTATAAGACCCTTGTTGTGGTACCTTGAGTAAAGGTTCGCACCTAAGGGTCGCATGCACCACCTTCTCTTCACATCAGGTCATGGAATGGAGTGGTTTGTGTTGTCATGCAACACTTCCAACGTATGCAAGAGACCCTTGTTGCGGTCTGAGATGATGCAGACTCGTTCCCTATTACTGATGACACGTGTCCTCACCAAGGTGAGGAACCGCAGCCAACTATCATTGTTCTCACTCTCAATCATTGCATACGCGAGAGGAATGATCTGATTGTTTGCATCCGCCGCCATCGCTATCATTAGGTTACCATGGTACTTGCCACTAAGAAATATGGTATCCACATATACCACCGGCTTGCAATGTCTGAAAGCTTCGATGTATTGGGCAAAGAACCAAAAAAACCTAATGAGGTATCGATCGGTGCTGCCGTATGACCCATCCTCCAGCCTGATCGGCTCATCCGCCATGGCCCACTGGGTCCCTAGATTGGTCATGGCAATCTTCTGCAGCAGCCTCGGTGCATAGTGGTAAGACTCTTCGAAACTTCCAAACAACATCTTCAACGCCTTCTGCTTCGCTCGCCATGCGGTGTGATAATTGATTAGCATACCAGTCTTAGTCTGTACCTCCTCCATAATGGATTTTAGCGATAAACATATGTTTGTGCCAACAAGGGTGATGAGGAGTTGGACTGTGAACCTCGCATCAACAGCGTGGCTCACATTCCTAACAATCTCTTCGCTGCATGTATGTGGGGCGTGTCTACTCAGCACAAAAGAGTTCTCGTGCTTTGGCTTATGTGCTCGTACGAAGTAAGGACAATTCAGGTGCTTGATATACCTAACCTCATACTCTGTATGGTTAGATCGGGCGCACTTGTGGTCCCTTCTTATGATTACAGCATAGTTGCTGATAAAGTGGATGACCTTCTCCTTGTTCCAAAACTATTGTCCCACCTGGATGTCGCTATTCTGGTATTCCCAGTTAGATAGGGTGTTATACTCAACGATGGTACAATCTAGCAGCCTAGCACCATGAAAGTACTGGATCGCCGGCACCGGGTCATCGTTGTCAGCACCTTCTTCGTCCCCACTACCACTTGCTTCATCATACATGCATCCTGCATAGGTCCCTCTGTACTGGAAGTGCCCTCCCTGACATTCCCTTCAGCCTCATCATGCATCACAAAGTTCTCCTCTAATGTCTTGCGTGAGTACAAAGCCCATGCGTTGTTCCTTCTCAAATCGAACAACGTATGGACAATGAGCGAGCTGTTTGGCACAAGCCGTGGCCACACACCCTCTAGGACAACATTATAGGACTGCTGGTTCAGATGCAAAAGACTCATAACATGTGATTTTAAGCGTTCTAGATCAATAGGTAGCTCAACCGTACTCTCTACGTGTTGGCAGTTCTTAATTGACACAAGCCTCCCATGCAAAACAGCGGGACGTTCTCCATAATAAATATGGATAGTAATAGCGTCTCTGCTAAACAAACGTAAATAGTCAAATAACTACATAGATGTATGTTTTATACCTACTCTATTTTATCAACTTAATACCATTTAACCAATGTATTCGAATGAAATAAATATTCTACTTTCTCTAATTACATTTTTATTCTAATTATTAAGTACATACATAATCTACATACAAAATTACTGTTAAACTATAATAGATTCTGTTACGAGATCAGAAAATATGCAAATATTAGACCTACTCTATTTTATCAACTTAATACCATTTAAACAATGTATTCGAACGGAATAAATACTCTACTTGCTCTAATTACATTTTCTAATCTAAATATTAAGATTACTGTTACACTATAGTAAATTCTGTTACGAGATCATAAAATATGCAAATATTATACTACTCTATTTTATCAACTTAATACCATTTAACCAATATATTCGAACGGAATAAATACTCTACTTCCTGTAATTACATTTTCTAATCTAAATATTAAGTGCATAGATAATCTAGGATCAAAATTACTATTACACTATAGAAAATTCTATTACGACATCATAAAATATGCAAATATTATACCTATTATATTTTATCAATTTAATACCATTTAACCAATGTATTTGAACGGAATAAATACTCTATTTCCTCTTATTACATTTTCTAATCTAAATATTACGTACATACATAATCTACGTACTTACTATTATGGAAGGCTGTCTTCTTCACGCGCTGCTGCACTACAGCTCCTCGCGCTCGACTGCTGCTTCAAATGTTGCTCGCGCTCGCGCTCACCTGCTGCTCTGCTCATGCAACGAACTCGCTCTGCTCGTTGTCGCTCTGCTCGCGCTCACCCTGCACGCAGAACATGGAGCGAACAGAGCCATTTTATAGTTGAGTTCTGCTGTCGCGCGCGATGCAAATTGAAATTCCGACCGGCCGACAGCATAAAGCATAAAGCAAAAAGCAAAAAGCAAATGCAAAAAAAAGTAAAGCGTGACGCGACATGACGTGACGGAAAAAAGTGTATTTTGGCACACCGTGTGCCAAATACATGTGATTTTTGGCACACGGTGTGCCGAATACACTTTTTCCTGTGTGTCGAATACATGTGATTTTTAGCATACCGTGTGCCGAATACAATGTATTTGACAGATGGTGTGCCGAAAATACCTTTTTCGGTACATCGTGTCCTAAAAACTATTTTCGACACACTATATACTGAATACCGATGCTAGAATCGTAAATACAGAAAAATATTATCTATTTCATTAAATACGCTCAAATATATTATACAAATTCATATTTTTGCCGAGTATCGATGAACCGTAAAACGTAGAGTAGGTTGCATCTGGCCTTAATCAAAGATTGCGGACGATGGGAAGTGAACATTGGACTTCAATGAGCACGTGATTTATATGAAGCCGTTGATACGGAGACTAGACCCTCTCAATTTTTTGGGGCCTGTTACTGACCCGATGTAGATTTTGATATATTGGACATAGACATGATTTTTGGAACACATCCTTGGTCATCAATATTGATTGTCGTACATTAAATTGTAATGTTATGGTAATACTTCTCCAAGTATGTCTACGTATAGTTTTCATGTTTAGAAACTATATATTAAAGAATATACCGATGATGGAAGTTTAGAAAATCTATATTATATAAAACACAAGATGATTCTTGTGTCATTTCTTTCCTCTACTGTCATCTTATCTAATAAAAATCTTTAAAATTAAAATAATTTACTTATTTTTATTATCTATCCTTAAAATTAAAATAATTTACTTATTTTTATTATCTATCCTTAAAATTATCATTTAGTCTCGCTGTATCATTACCGGCTATAAATATAAGATCCGTTTTACTAATAAAAATAAATAAAAAATTAGAAAAAAAATTTAATGGATAATTCTCTCTTTTTTCATCTATTTAAAATCAAATTACAACTTCCATGATACCTCCATATTTAATATTTTGAGTTTGTGTTTTATGGTACTAATTTAGTGTTTTTTAGTTGCAACGAATTAAAAAAAACCGACGGAGTATCCGTGACATGAGGTATAATAACTTGCACCAAAAACGACACACTCACACACGGCAGGTGCGACTACTGATCCGATCCGATCCACGCATAAATCCCGGCGGCCATCGACACAAGCGAGAAACCCAATTCCCAATCCAGTCGCAGTCTCACCTCGCGTCGCTCCCTCCGCCTCGACCGGTCGCCCATCCTCCCCCTCTCCCCTCCCTTCGTGCTCTTCTCTGCACCCTCGTCCTCGCAAAACCCTAGCTCCCCACATGCACCGCGGTGGCGACCGCTCCGGCGGCCCCTCGGGCGGCGGCGACCGCTCCGGTGGCAGGTTTCCGCGCGGCCCTTCCCGCTGGTCTGGCGGCGGAGGAGGAGGGGGAGGGGGTAGTCCGCCTCACCGGTACTCCTCCCGCGGCGGGGGTGAATCTGGCAGCGGAGGCGGGAGGTTCCACCCGTACCGTGGGTCCTCCGACTATTCTGGCGGCGGGGGTGGAGGTGGAGGCGGGGGTGGGGGGTACAGAGGCGGTGGTGGTGGTGGCGGCGACTTTGGCGAGCCGAGGCACCGCTACGGCGGCGGCGGTGGATGTGGAGGCCGCGGTGATTTCTCAGGTTTGTTCCAAAATCTCAGGGCCTTTTGGGCACTTTGCAATTCTTAGGTTTGTGCTGTCTCAGGATGAGGAACTTGAGGTCGCTTAGGTGTGATTAGGGTTTTGGTGATGAGGAGAGGCTAGGGTTTGACCTTAGGTGACGTATGGAAATGTGGACCAAAAATTCAGTGAACTTTCTTTGGAAATCTTGGTAAAACTGACAGTTTGATATTGGGATATATGAATCTGTCCAAAATTAGCAGCGCATAGCAGGAAACAGTTGCATGATATGGCGCTAGTAACATGTACTCCAACTAGGCGAAACCATCCAACCTTATTTTCTAGAAGTAACTTTGAATGGTTTTGGATTTATAGCCACGGTTCCATTTTGTTGCATGGTTAAATTCTCTAGTGGTAGGGACTAGAGTTTTCTCTTAGTTCTATTCTTGAGAAAAGTGGTTGTAAATTTTTAAGTAGCTTCACAATTTCGTACTGGACTGATTGTTTGTTTCAACATTTGTAATTTACTATTGGTCCCCTAACATTCTCAGAACTTCAGTTGAGTCACTAAACTTTTAGTTCTACATTTATCGGAACTTTCTTTTTTCTCTTAGCTTTGCTTTCTAATTCAAGGACATCCACGAATGAACAAATTCTATTGGTAGAAACCATGGTAGAACTAACGATTTCATGTTAGAAATAGATCTTGCTAGGTGCTAAGCGGACGAGCCTAGTTCTATACCCTTTCATTCATGAAATATTGATGCTCTTGAAAATTTCCTGCAGATCATGATGGCCGAAGTAATTATGTCAAACTTTTTATCGGTTCTGTTCCAAGGACAGCAACTGAAGATGATGTGAGTATTATTTCTACGCTAGTATCTTCCTTTCCGTGCATATTAAATACTCTATGTTTTTATAGCATCTCTTTTTAGTATATTCTTCTTGAGCTGGTGATGTGATTCTACTGGAGATAAAATAATAAGGCTGCATAGTCAATACTATTGTTTGGGGTCGTTTTATCCTAGTTTCTCACTGTGCACAAAACCAACTAGAGGCTTCTAACTTAAAAGATTTGAGGGTAGCTTACAAGATAAATTATGGAAAAGGTTTTTTCTTCCAGAAATACCAGCTCATAAACTATGCTCATTTTAGATTGAATTCTTGCAACTTATGAGCCAGTTTAAAGCTCCTTATAGCAAGTCATTGTTTTTCCAGTTAGTTTTCTAAGTTTAGCTCCGCCATGAGCATTGCATTAGTATCTTTTTTTTAGTTAGTTTTCTAAGATTTTCGTTATTTTCCCTGTATTTTTGTTTCTTTTTCTGTTCTTTAGTTTTCTTGATGTGTTGTTCAGTTTGTGAGAGATACTTTTCATGTCTTCAGGTTCGGCCTTTGTTTGAGGACCATGGAAATGTTCTAGAAGTTGCCTTAATCAAGGATAGGAAGACTGGTGAACAACAAGGTGCGCTATAACTTTTTTTCTTTATATTATCACAATGCCAGTATCTCTTTCTTTTCAGGTTTCTGAGAGGTAATAGGAGCAACAAGGTTGCATCTTCTCTCAGTTAGATTTGGCGGTTGTTGATTTTCATTTCCTGCGCTTCCATTCTGGTAGTCTCCTGTGGACTCAGTAGAAGACAAGAATGGAACTAACTGTCTGCTGATACTTCAACCTAAATAGTTTCCACTCTACTGCTAGACAAGGCAGCAAATTTGGTACCAACAACTTTGTGTAGATCATACTGTCTCCTGTGTAGTTATATTAGTAATTGAGGCTACAATTTCACCTTTGAATCTATTTGTCCTGAATGTGATGCAAGAACAGACAACATTCTAATGAATTAAGACAACTTTCCACCCTTTGCCTTTCATGGTTTGAGGTTTTGTTATCCGGGTAATCATGAAATGCATGGTGTGGAATCCCTGAACGCGGTTGATTGAATCCCTCAAAGCATAAGTATTTGGATGATGGAATATAGCGGCATAGTGTTATCCTGATCGATCACAGCTGTGGTATTCATCGCCTCGTTGTGTTCTGAGATGATTTTTCACGTATTGTGTGCACCATGAATCTAGAGTCATCTGGTTGGATGGACAACACTATTCATCTACGCATGATTGCCATATCATGGGTGGCTCTGACAGCCTGGTCCTTTGAAAATAATGAAACTTGTGAGTTCTGGTTTGATCATGGCATGCTGTGGTTGAATGCAATCTGTGGATGTTTGTGTGTAAATGGTGGTACGTTCCTGACAGGATGATGTTGCTTGGCACTACAATTGTCACTGTGATACTTTCTGTTTGCATTGAACATCTAAATAGTGCAATCTCATGTTTCTGGTTGTATGACAGAGATCGGTCTGACATGGTTGGCAATGGCATAATTTTAGTTGGTGGCTTGATGATGTACTAGTGCGTGTTTTAATGTATGCACAGAAAGTTACCACATCATGATTGATGTGTTCCATGTGATGACCTTCACTCCAAACTATTTGATTTACAGATGCATTACGTGTAATTGTTGTGTATGAAAGGTCATATATGTAGCTTATTCTGAATTGGATCATTTGGCATGCAGCTGATGAGATGCACTCTGAATGTCTGCACCTGAGCTTTCCTGTTGATCTTTTTTTTGTTGGAAGTTGGAA
The DNA here is from genome assembly GCF_958298935.1 of Phragmites australis. Classification (NCBI taxonomy): domain Eukaryota; kingdom Viridiplantae; phylum Streptophyta; class Magnoliopsida; order Poales; family Poaceae; genus Phragmites; species Phragmites australis. The sequence goes on along the minus strand of NC_084940.1, from coordinate 22,043,348 downwards.
TGATGGGTGTAGCATATGTTTTTATCATAGAGAAGTTGAAACTGAATACTGATCGAATATCAATCTACTGGTGTGATAAATGTGTGTCTGAATTATTCAGCACCCTTTCTGTCATTGCATTGTGGATATCTTTTCATTATCATGCATGAATGCCTAGAGAGAATCACTTGCAGTTTGGTACCACAAGTATTTCTCTTATGATTATTAATGTACTGCAGCTTGGTGGATATGTTAAGTGTATCAGTTATATTTCTCATGATTGTTAGTGTACTGCCATGATAGCAAGTAGTAAATACATTTTTGACTCTGTTCTGGCAGACTGTCGCTGTTATTTAATGGTTTAACTTTATACTGTGTGCCAAGAAGGCTATATTTATGCTCACTGTCAGTTGTTGAGTGGATTGACATCTCACTTTAGTTGTGGCTGTTGCTTTTCAATTCATCCCTACTTATTTATTGTGTGTTGGTGAACTAAAGTATATTATCCAAGAAAGCCCTTTTGCCATTGGTTAAGCCTCTTTTGTTTCACTCTCTCAAGGGTACTGTTGGGTATATCCTCAGATTATTTCAGTATGTGTATGGTTTTACCATATGCTTTACATTTTTTTTTTGTTTTTCTCTTCAAAGCATCATTCATGGGGCCATCAGGACTTGTGAACAATACAGAAAAATGCAACCGCTTGTGATCAAATATATTTTTGCATATGCAGGCTGTTGTTTTGTTAAATATGCTACTTCTGAAGAGGCTGAGAGGGCCATCAGGGTTCTCCACAACCAGTACACTTTACCTGGGGTATTCATCTCTTCTTTGGTTGTTTGTTTAGAGCCATTCTTTGTTTGTAGATTATTGATTGTGCATATGTTATGTCAGGCGCTGGGCCCCATTCAAGTTAGATACGCTGATGGTGAAAGAGAACGACATGGTAATTCACTGATATTTTGATCATTCAGTAGCTTGTCAGTGTCCTGTTTATGGTTTATGATGATGCTGGTTTTAAGGCAGCTGTAGTGCTTACTCCCATAATTTTCTTCTTACAATACATTTGCCTGTTTGCTATGCAGTATTTTTTTTAAATTCTTTGACTGGTGCGTTTCAATCTCTTTGCTAAAGGCAGCGCTAGGCATGTTTTGTCTGCTCTAAGATATAACAATATCCTCTACGTGCTGCTTGTCAGTTGTCACAGTAGTTAACTTTATTTGTTGTAGGATGTTCAGACAATCTATTACGGCTTTCCATCTTGATTTTAGGCTTCACAGTTACAAGTATGATGGCTGTTGCTCACTATAGCTGTTATTCATGTGCTGGTTCTGCATCTGTTCTGAATCTGACAAATTGCACTTCACTTTTAAGATTCTTCGTTGCTCTCTTCTGAGTCACGTAAAATTATCAAATTGGGAAATGTAGATATGCTTGGCTTGTTACTTGATTGTTTTTTTCTTCTTTTCTTGTTGTACTCATTGGGTGATTTACTCCTCGAATAATTTTGCTAGGGGCTATTGAGCACAAATTGTTTGTTGCATCCCTCAACAAGCAAGCAACAGCAAAAGAGATTGAAGAGGTAATTATTATGTTCTTTTTGTTTACTTTCTTCTTGACAATTTAGTTATTTGCTTGTTTGAAAGAATATTGTAAATGTTGAAACTACTGCTCCCATATCAATGACCAACCTACGATACTATATACATGTCCATATTGTGTACCATTAAGGACATTCTTAATGCAACTTCTGTAATTTGCTTTTCTAAGCAGTAAGAATTAATATGATATTATTTTCAGTTAAAAGCATGTAGCAACTGCACATTGAATTGTATCTGTGTTTTATATGCTCTTCAGATTTTTGCTCCATATGGTCATGTGGAAGATGTTTACATTATGAAAGATGGAATGAGGCAGAGTCGAGGTTTGTGAATGCATGTTTGCTTCATTATTTTTCTTCTTTTATTCCAACATTTTGTTGTGACATGTGTAATATAAAGGTTGCGGCTTTGTCAAATTTTCATCAAGAGAACCAGCAGTGGCTGCCATGAATGCTCTTAATGGGACTTACATAATGAGGGTAAATTACTGTGCCATGCTCATGGATTCTGGATGTTTTGCTTTGTTCATATTTATGGTGTATCTGTTGTGTCAGGGGTGCGAGCAACCATTAGTTATTCGATTCGCTGATCCTAAGAGGCCTAAACCTGGAGAATCAAGGTAATTAACTGCTCCACAACTCTATTTTTCTTTCCTGCATAGCATATTTTATTGCTTTACCTGAGATAAGTATAATCATCACTTCTTCTGATTGATTTGCCTTTTGGTTAGGGGTGGCCCTGCATTTGGAGGTCCTGGTTTCAGTCCTCGATCTGATGCAGCACTTGTTATCAGGTTTCACTACCTCTTATTCAGTTACTTCTTTTCACAAGAGAACAATTAGTTTAGATTGTTAAATGAAACTAATGTCACCTGATCTCTCCTTGCACATTATGAGTTACTGACATTTGGGGTTTGCACATTGCGAGTTTCAAGTTATAACATTATTATAGCTAACAATAAAGGCTAATAATGGTTTTGATTGTAGTGCAAAAGTTAAAACCAAAGCCTGCTTGTAGAAGCATTAGACAAAATAATACATGAAAAACAGAATTATCTGCAATATATGTTAAAAGTAGGGCTGGATAAGATGCAATAATCTGGAGTTGATGGAAGGCGTGAGTGCAAAACAATTGTTAATTTTTGTTTTTTCAGTGTCTTTGTCTAATAGTCTATTGAACTAATCATCTTAGGATCTTCTAGTTGGCTCTTAGAAATTCATCAGAGCTAGCTTATTGCTATGCATTTTTCTTATTTAGGCCAACAGAAAATCTTGATGAGCCAAGGGGTCAACATATGCCTCTTGACTCTTGGCGTCCATCAAGTCCAAGGTCCATGGCACCTCATCAATATAATAATTTCGGGTCTGACAATCCTTTGACTCTGCAAGCCAGCACTGTAACATCATCAGCAGATACTGTATGGTTCAAGTCAATCCTCTGTTATTGTTTTACTTTTTCTTAGTTCCATTTACTTAGCTTTGATTCTGCGACATGACAGGCTGCTTTTCGGCCTCCAATGTTCCCTGGAAATGGTTCATTGTCAAGTCAGACAGCTGTGCCAACTTCCACACATATGGTATACTGGCATATTATGACTTCTGTTGTTCATCATTTTCCTTTCATGGAAATTGTTTTATATCTTGGTTGTTCGACCTTTGCGTTTTAGGGCATGAATCCTCCCATGCTGCAAGGCTATCATCTGGGAGGCCAGCAGATTCCAACCTTGCAAAAGCCACCTGGGCCACCACAGAGTTTCCCTGTACAATTGCAGAACTCTCAGCAAGGACAGCCACTGCAGGGGTCTATTCCGCAGATTGGGCAGCTTCAGACACCACAATCCATAGGGCCTCTTTCTTTTGGCCAGAATGTGCCATCTATGCAATTACAAGGCCAGCCTCCTGTGTCACAACCATTGCAGCATAATGCTTCTCTAGGTGCGTTACAGGCACCTTCATCTGCACAGTCCAATCCCATGCAACCTATTCCTGGCCAGCAGCAACTTCCCACTAGTGTTGCTCCGCAAATGCTCCAGCAGACGAGGCAGCAAATGCCATCACAAGCACCTCAGTTGCTGCTTCAGCAGCAGGCAGCTTTGCAGTCCAGTTATCAATCTTCACAGCAGGCGATTTTTCAGCTTCAGCAACAGCTTCAACTAATGCAGCAGCAATCTAACCTGAATCAGCAACCCCTTGCTCAGGTTCCTAATCAGCAGGTAATTTCCTTGTTACTCGACTAGAAGACACTTCTTTTGATATTTGAAATCCTTCTGCATGCACCCTTCCCTTTATTTCTTGCATTTTCCTGCCATCATTTTATCTGTGTTTTCAGATTTTCTTTGGTTCTAGTATGTATTGCACGATTGACATATATTAGAAGATTTTGTTCAGTCTCTTTCTGCATTTCAGTTCTCATTGTCTGGACAGCCGGTGCAGCCCAGTAACCCTGGTGCTCCAGGTGTCATTATTCCAACAAACATTAATGCAGTTCCACAGCAGGTTACTTTACCTGCAGTTTCTTTGACCTGCAACTGGACAGAACATAATTCCCCTGAAGGTTTTAAATACTACTATAACAGCATTACTCATGAGAGCAAGGTGAGGAATGGGTGCTTATTGTCTTGAATTTCGCAACTTTCGGGGTTTCATTCTTATGAGCTATTATCTCCCTGCAGTGGGAGAAGCCTGAAGAGTATGTATTATATGAGCAGCAGCAGCAGCAGCAGCAGAAACTTCTTTTGCTTCAACAGCAGCAACAGAAGCTTGCTGTTCAGCAACTTCAGTCACCGCCTCAGGGTCAATCGCTTGCATCGATGCAACCTATCCAACAGCTTCCTCAGGCACAGCAAGGGCAAACACAAATGCAGATGAAACAGCAGGTGCACATGTAGCTCCTATCACAGTTTTGGTTTGTGGGCTTGTGTTTTTTTGTCTAGGCATGCTCTATAGTTCTAAAGTCTTTTTGTTTCTGGTATGCAAATAGGGTCTTTGTTGAGCAATCTGAGAAATTATCGAAGCAACAAATGAAATTCTTTGTAATCTTGTGTTTTCGCTGCATGCACTCTCTGTATGGATTCTAGTTGGTTGTCTTTTGGACTACTTGCAAACTTCTTTTTCCTATTATCTGTCAGAACGTAGGATGCAATCGAGCATAAGGATATGTCAGTTAGACCTTTCTGGTGCATATGTGATCTTGAAGCGCATGAAGATAATAATGAAATATAGAGTAATAAGGATGCTAGATGCCAGTTTTGCCATATTCATGTTGGGCCTTTGTCAGTTTTTTTGGGTATGTGTCTACATCAGTTGAATTATGGCAAATTATATGAGACCTGAATTTGTGGATCTCAAAATTTGTATGCAGGAACTGAATTATAGTCAATTACAGGCAGCTGGTACCATTGATCCTAGTAAGATCCAGCAGGTAGTCTAGCTTATGTTGTATTATTTGAATGTTTTCTCAATATCGTGGGCAATTCATATTTGCAGTCATCATCACTTACTTTGGTAACATAGTGTAGGGCATTCAAGCTGCACAAGAACGTGTTTGGAAAAGTTGAGTTCGAAGGTAAGCAAAACTACCTATGTATCCTTCTCTGGCATCTGCTACCGTACCCTTGACTTGAAACATGAATGTATTTATGTGAGAAGCTAGCTGACTTCTACTTTAGTGAATTATCTGGTGTTAAAGTAACACGAGCAGCCCCAAAGTTCTCATATGTTGCGTCATGGTCCCAGAAAAGTACAAACTATGATTTACATAAAGTCTTCACATGCTATCATGAGTATGTTCAAAGAAAAGTACCAAATACAATTTTCAGTTATTGCTTCATTTTCTGGATATGTTGTCTTGATTGGACATGATAGCAAATCAGCGGGGTTGTGTTATCACTTGTCAGACCCTTAGCCGCTTATACTTGGCACATCCTCCTTTTTCAGGTGATTGATAAATGGTCAGTCAAGAGTCAGCACTGAGCTCCCGTGTGCTCCCACCTGTAACAGTGGTCTGCTTTAGTGCCTATGCGGCTAGGCGCCTGACTGGCCTGATCTTTGTAACTCTGGGTTTAGCTTAGATTGATATCTAGATCTAGATCCTGTCTGTAAATTGATGCAGCTAGGCCATGTATCCCATGTAACTTTGCTTATTCAAATGCTTTCGTCGGGGTCTATCCCTACATGGATCTGCCAGTGGTCTTTTTCTGGGCCTCTCTGTTCAACTTTTTCTGCCATGTTTGTATGTTGCATACTGTACGTCTGGATGCAATGCCATTGTTTTCGGGCAGCATGTTGCTCTGGCTGATATGGTACTAACTCGCAAGTTGATTGTGTGCAAGCGTGATATAAATTGGATGGGCGGCTTGAAGAGCGAAGTATGGATCCTGTTTGTGTGCGCGATTTCTCTAATGGTTACATATTTAGGTTTGTATGCATATAATGATCGCTGGGGTTCTGGGCCGTTCAAAGAATGCATGTGTGAAATCATGCAATGGTTGGTGCAGCGGAACTGGCGGATGGTTGTGTGAAATCTTGCAATGGTTAGGTCGCCGAAGGGGCAAGGGAGCGGACTTTGGAGAAACAGGTGGGAGACTGGAGAAACCCTGCCGGATAGAAATCAGAGAAGAAAATAAGATAACACTGCTGCTCTTTACATAGAGTCCGAGTATGCAGCTTTTCCTTTTTTGTTCTTCAGCTGGTTCATCCCGGAAGCAGATATTAAAACAATCTGCTTCTAGAAAACGATTTTGAGAATCAAAATCTATCTTATTTGCTGCTGGAATCTATAAGCTGGTCTAGAGCGGGTTCTTAGGGACGATGTTTGGGATGTTGCCATTAGAGTTGCTACATATGTTATACACTTTGTCTACATAAAAAGACAACCTATAATCCATTTTAGGAGAATCAGCTGTTCCAAAGCCATGATCTTGAATCAGCTTTTCTAAAGCCACAATCTAAAATCAGCTTTTCGATTACGCTTAAACAAACAAGTTCCAAGGTGCATTATGCTCTAAGGATTTGTAGTTGTTATTTCCATCTATTTGAGAATATATGAATGCTTTATAAGAAGCAGTCTCCAGTAAGCAACTTTGACCATTAATTTTCATTGTTACATATTCATAAGAAGAATATAGTTTAGATGTATTTCTCGTTATAAATGTAATTATACTATTTTTCATGTGATGATTTAAATGGTTTCTTATATAGTATCAATGAAGGTTGTGAAAGTTTGACCACTCAAGCTCTAAAATATCCTAATAGAGGGAATAACACGACTCATTTTTTAAACCAAGGATCAAAGGACTTAAATCACTTACATGGTGTCTTGCATATTAAATTTGAGGCTCAAATTCTAAAGCTACACAGGCGTTTAAAATGACGAGTTCAAAACAATACAAGGACATAGCTTCACACAACTATACACCATGTGTAAAACTACCTGGAATGCTCAGTACTTTCTCAAGCATTTCGGATGCAAAAGGTAGTCCATTCATCAAACTGCCGGATGACATATGTAAGCTTAACACACGATTATTAATCTTGGCCTGTCAAAGTTTGAACAGGATTAGCTGTACCGCCGTGTCAAAGTTCAGGCTGGGAAATGAAAGCTTCAGATCACGTAGTCTGCCTTCTCACACTAGATTAATACTTCATCCGGTCCGAAATAAATGACATTTTGCATATCAATTCGGTCCTCAAAATACAACTTTGATTATCATTTTTTTTTCAATAAATTGATAAAACATAGCAAAAGTATACTTATGGGGAACTATCCAAATAATATTCTAATTAATCATTAAGTCGATCATCTACACAATCATGACTACAACAATTAACCAGAATACTATCCTGGTAATTCCGGTATGTGTTTTATATCCAAGATCAAAACACATACCTTTATAACATGATTCACCATATCAAGACATAATAAAGAGCGAATAATAAGATTAGATTACAAGTCTTTGAAGTGATTACAATTTTTACAATAATTTACATAAACGAATACTAGGAGGATAAAATACAGTTTCATCTCCTAGTGGGTTAGAGATACTACACAACAGAAAATAACACAAGAACGACAAAAGATGGGTAGTGCTATATGCCTATAAGCACCACCCCAAAATACATCTCCTGAGTAGGTAGCACTACTCTTGCCCGTCGTTAACATCGGCGGATATGAAGTAGCCAAAAACTAATTCTTCCTCACTTGAAAAGCAAGCAAGCAGCGTGAGTATGAAGGTACTCGTAAGACTTAATACATAATGTGTATTTATAAATAACCCTACTCCAAAGAGAATGCATTTGAGGATGCGTAGTAAGGAATCAACCATAGAGGTTAAATGAATTTTCAATGCAAACACGATTCTGACTCAAGTGTGAGCTTCTGTATCTTAGCCAAACACCCTTCTATGATGAGATTATCGACATAACATATCTGCCATTAGAACCATCTCAACTTGACATCAATATCACTATCTATTTCCCAACATACCATCACCACTTCTCAATATCAAAACTCTACGATTGATGCAAATGGACAGAAGCATGCTCATAACTGAGAGCACGGCAATTCAAATTGTTCTTACACCCTACAGTGAGGGTACTCCTTTTACCTACACGACATGAGAACCATTCGACTTATGATACTGCTAAAGTACACACAAGGGGTACTCATGATAACCTTTTCCAATTGAGCCCCGACTGTTTCAACATGGACCTATAGGTGTGGAGGTCCATTAGGGCTATTCTCGGAGCACCCTAGTTACGCCAGAAGGTATGGAGGTAGCTAGAATTACTCCTCGAGTGAACTAGATACCTCTACAAGCCTATTATGCCCACACCACCTTTACGATGTTACCTCTATAAGCCTATTATGTCCACAACACCATAGGCCAACAAGCCAAAATGTCACAGCTATAAAAGGTATTTGACTTATCTTACCATTATATCGACATGTGGTAAGTACGGAAAGTACTAGAGCTAACTACAACAACAGACGATGCTTAATCGATGCAAGTAGTCTATGGCATTCGAGTTCCGCTTCCAACCTACCCCTAGCACCACCCACATCTCGTCTCATTCTCACAACTCATACATCCCAACATCATCATTATCTTTTTGAACAAATAATTAAGCCTTAAGCTCGCGAATGATGACCGAACCACCGCTCGACTTCTACCGATGACCTAAGCTTGCTAAGAACATCGTGTTCATTTTGACACATACATAAAGATAACCAGGGTTACAATGGATCAGGAGAGAAACAACATCAAGGTAGGACAATGCAACAATTATGATCTACCCATCAAACCCAACAACGACTAACTAACATGCATAATATATATAAAGCATAATTATCAAATTAGACATCATATGATCCAAAATAATAGGTAGAGTATGCTTAGATGCTTGCCTTGCTGCTCAGCTGTGAGATACCGTTCAAATAGTATTCTAATTAATCATAAGGAGGATCATTATTCATAATCCAACCTCGACGATTAACTAGAATCCTGTTCTGGTAGTCTCGGCACGTGTTTTGTGCCCAAAGATCAGAGCACATGCCACCAACATAGTACATCACAACATAGATCAATAAAGAGCAAGTAATAAATATTTATATTACAAAAATTAACCATGCAACTGATTCCAACAATTTATAACAAAAGCAAGCTAGGAGGAGACAAAAACCCCTCAACTCCTAACTATCCAAAGATCTACGCAGCGGAAAGAATAAACTAGACATCAAAAGAGAGTGGAGCCACATGCCCTTAGGCTCCACTCCAAAAGCTCGAGCTTCGGAGTAGGATACACTACTCCTGCCCGCCACCATGATCGGCAGGCACAAAGTAGCCGAACACTGCCCGTTCCTCAGTAGCCGGAGTACCTGCATCAACTTAAGGGCAGCAACTTGAGTATGAAGGTACTCGCAAGACTTACATAATATGGGTATATAATATCCCGACTCTAAGAATTATGTATTGAGCTGTTAGCAAGAATATAAACATGCGGTTAACTTAATTAGAGCGGTAAGCAACCTAGACATATGTATGAGCAACTAACTTAACCAACATACTATTGTGGTTACAGTTTCATATGATTAGTTGGTTGCAGGGGGATACTCCTGGACCCACACGACTCGGGGACCATATGGCTTGTGCCATGCTCTAAAGTGCACACAAGGGGTACCCATGTTAACCTTTCCCAACCAGCCCCAACCGTGTGCGGCATGCATCGCTCGGCGCGGCGGTACTAGAACTACTCCCGGAGCAAACTAGTACCACTTACAAGCCCGCCCGCTCACACCGTCGATGTTCAGGCCCCACAAAGCCACAGCTGCGAAGGTATTCGGCTCGCCTTACCATTAGATCGGCATGTGGTGAGTAAGGTAAGTGCTAAATCCAACTATACCGACGGACGGCCTTAAACAATGCAAGCGGCCTACGGTATCCGGGTTTCCTTCCCGAACTGCCCCTGGACTTTCCTTGAGGGCAGGTGACACCTATAACACCACCCACATCTCGTCTCATACTCACCACTCAACCAACCATAACAATCTCAACCATGTATTTGTGCGACAAAAGTAAATCCTATGCTCACGAACAACAGAAAACGCCGTCGTTCGACTTCTACCGAAAGACCTAAGCATGGCTAAGCATTTAAGTCGAACTTGTACCTAGACATAACATCATCTCAAAGCTACAAGGAACGTGGATGAACAAGTCATCAAGGTAGAAGAATGCAATTGGCGTAGGTTCTATCCATTTGTTCCTGACATCGACTCCCTATACATGCAAACCTATACATAAGCATAATTTATCCATGTTTAGACTTCATTCAATTCAATTGATAGGGTGCAATATGTTAGATGCTTGCCTTACTGTTCAGGTGGCTATTCAAAGTTTCTCTCACTCTCCTGCATCACCGGCTCGACGTTCTCTAAAAAGAATAACACGTGCAATGCCATGAGCATGAATAAAGTGCAACAATGCATGCCACAATATGCACAAGATGAAATGCCATAAAAATATTCTTTAAAATGCATGAAAACATTTTTCCTAGCTAGAACAAGTCATAAGAAAACTATCAAAATTGGATTGACCCACTTTGGACTTGTGAAGAATTATCGGTGAATTAATGAAGCTTGAACCTAATTAATTAATCTCAGAAATTTAATTCAACATTTAATGTCTAGGGATATTTTTAATAGATAGATTAGTTTATTATGAAACAAAAACAATTAGTTTCATAATTTTTGGAGTTACAAAGAATTTACTATGAATTTATAAGTTATCAGCACAAAAGAAAAAAAGCTGATGAACAGTCAACCCGGGCACTCCGGGTACCGGAGTCTCCGGATGACCCTTGGGGTTGGGTCCTCTGTTATTTTTTGGCTGGGAGTTGCCCGGACCCTCCGGGTTAACCCGGATTCTCTGGGTGGCTCCAGAACAGCCCATTTGAGAGGGGGAAACTTGACCAAAATGATTTATGAACTTCTCCATACCAAAAGGAAACATCTTAGAGCTAATTCAAGGGTCCTAAAACTCACTACCCAACCTAGAAACTCAATTCCTAACTCAAATTCATCCAAATCATCAAATTAGGTCTAAAACCTCAAAAATACCCAAACTTCACCACCTAGCTCCAAATTCGGATTTTGACCAACCAAATGCGTATCCAAGCCATGGGAAGCCTAGAGGACTTACCCAAGGTGCTTTGCCAAGGTTGGGGACCACCGGGAGAAGGAGGAAATGGTGGGAAATTGAAGAACTCCGGTGTTCCTTGAGCTTCAACCAAGAACACCAAAAGACAACAAAATTGGCTCAAATCCTTCGGAAAAACGGAAATGAATTGGAGGAATCGATAGCTTATGAGCTCGTGATCGCAATGGTACCACATGCTCACCTTGATTCGGCTCCTAGATAGTGGATTTGAGGGAGAAAGGGAGAGAGTGCTTGAGAGGGGAGTGAGAGGGAGAGGGAGCTCTTGTGGGGACGTGAGGGAGAGTGAGGAGGATAGAGAGAGAGGGTAGGTGGGCTACCCCTTTGGAGTGGAGGAGGTGTGGGGTCGGGTGGGTCCCACATGTTATAGAGAAAGAGGTCCGTTTTAACTGTGAATTTAATTCTTTTCTCCACCGAATTTCTTTCTCTCATCCAATTGATTTCAAACGAAGTGCTCTAGTGCACCAAAATAATTTACCTCAAAATTAATTATGACACTAATGATGCATAATTAAGCTTAATCACACGATTATGGAATTTGGGACATGACAAACCTCCCCCCCCTTAAAAAGAATCTCACCCCGAGATTCGGTACGAGTCGGGGAAGAGCACGATGAGTCTAGGAACCACGCTGTGAAAGATAGAATCCAATGCACATTTCCATTTAACAAGGCGATGAACACATACATGCAAAATGTTTCAACTGTGCAAAATTTACAACGACTTTTACAAGCCTTCAAAGAGCTTGGGATACTCAAAACGGATCTTATCCTCACGCTCCCAAGTTGCCTCGCCTTCCGAGTGGTTGCTCCATTGGACTTTGATGAATTTGATGGAACTTCGCTGCGTCTTTCACTCAGCTTCACCCAAAATCCTTATCGGCCACTCACAATATGAAAAATCCAGCTGCAACTCCTGAGGTGCAATATCAATGACCTCGGTTGGAACCAGGAGGCATTTCTTTAGTTGCGACATGTGGAAGACGTTATGCATGGCGGAGAGAGACGGAGGCAAGTCTAGTTGATACGCCACCTCTCCATGTCGAGCAACAATCTGGAATGGTCCCACGTATCGAGGCGCTAACTTGCCTCGAACTTGGAATCGGCGAACACCCTTGAGCTGCAAAACCTTGAGGTACACATGATCTCCAATTGCAAACTCGAGGTCTCGGCAGCGACGATCCGCATAGCTCTTTTGCCAGGATTGAGCCGTCAGAAGACTCTTGCGGATATTCAGAACATGATCTTCCGCTTCCTTGACCAAATTCAGACCTAGAAAAGCTCGTTCACCAGATTCAGACTAATTCAATGGTGTTCGGCATCTTCGGCCATAAAAACAAACGGCGACATCTCGATGCTCGCTTGAAAGCTATTATTGTAGGAGAATTCCGCGAATGGCAAGCATAGGTCCCACCTCTTCCCATTAGTGAGAACACACGCATAGAGCATATCTTCAAGAATCTGATTCACTCGTTCAGTTTGACTGTCTATCTAAGGATGATATGCCGTGTTATGAAAAAGCTCGATTTTCATAGCCTCTTGGAAGCTCCTCCAAAAATGAGAAGTGAACTGCGTGCCTTGATCGAAGACAATCTTCTTTGGAATACCATGAAGACAAACTATCCTGATGAGGTACAACTCCGCATATTGCTTGGCCAAAAATGTGGTCTTGACGGGCAAGAAATGAGCGGACTTCGTCAATCGGTCCATAATCACCCATATAGAGTCGTACCCATTCGAGGTCTTCGGCAAGCCGGTAATGAAATCCATTCCAATTTCCTCCCACTTCCAGGAAGGAATGGGCAAAGGCTGAAGTGTACTGGCTGGCTTCAGGTGCTCGACCTTCACCCTTCGGCAGACATCACACTCAGAGACATACCGAACGATTTCTTTTTTCATGCGAGTTCACCAAAACCGTGGCTTGAGGTCTTGATACATTTTCGTGCTCCCCAGATGAATGGACAACAATGAATCATGAGCCTCATCAAGGTCTTCTTTATCAATGCTTCGACCCTTGGAACCACTAGTCGGTTCCCAAACCACAGAATGCCCTGCTCATCTTCAGAAAAGCATATGGCCTTACCGATCTTCATCTTCTCTTGGATTCAGGCTATGCCCTTATTATCCTTTTGAGCTGCTTTGATATCGTCCAGGAGAGTGGACTTGATCTCCAAATTGGCAAGGAAGCCATCTGAAACCATTTTGAGCCCAAGCCGGCGAATCATCACAAAGTGCGGCATTCCCGGGCTCGACTCTAAGGCAATGACAATGAGCCTTCCGGCTTAGTGCATCGACGACCACATTTGCTTTGCCTGGATGATAATGAACCTCTAGTTCGTAATCTTTGATCAACTCGAGTCATCTTCATTGCCTCATGTTCAGATCGGCTTGAGTGAAAATGTACTTCAAACTCTTGTGATCGATATAGATACGGCACAAGTTCCCCATCGGATAATGACACCGGATCTTTAGAGCGTGCACGACTGCAGCCAACTCTAAGTCATGTGTCGGATAATTCTCCTCGTGGCGCTTCAACTGTTGTGAGGCATAAGTGACAACCCTAAACCCTAAACCCTAAACCCTCAAAGTCTGGAAAGTAGACTCACATTCAACTGACCACTCAAATGTGTTTCCTTGCTTCAATAACTTATTCATCGGCTTGGCTATCTTGGAGAAATTCTCAATGAACCGGCGGTAATAACTTGCGAGTCCGAGAAAACTTCGGATGTCAGTGACATTCTTGGGCTGAACCCAATTGAACACATCCTGCACCTTACTTGGGTCAACTGCAACACTGTTCTCTGATAGCACATTACCCAGAAAAGCTACCTCCCTGAGCCAGAACTCACATTTGCTGAACTTGGCATAAAGTTGATGATCTCTGAGTTGACCAAGAACAATACAGAGGTGCTCAACATGCTCTTCATCAGTCTTGGAGTATATGAGAATGTCATCGATGAAAACCACAACAAACTTATCCAATTCCTCCATGAATACCGTGTTCATCAAATACATGAAAAATGCTGGCGCATTCGTCAATCCGAAGGATGTTTCGGTGAATTCATATAGCCCGTAGCGGGTCAAGAAAGCTGTCTTTGGGATATCCTCCGGTCGGACCTTAATCTGATGATAGCCTAGTCTCAAGTCGAGCTTTGAGAAGACCTGGGCACCTGTTAGCTGATTGAACAAGATATCAATCCTAGGGAGAGGATACTTGTTCTTCACTGTGACTTCATTCAGCGGGTGGTAATCAACACACATCTGCAGAATGTCATCCTTCTTCTTCACAAAGAGTTCTGAACATCCCCAGGGTGAGGAGCTCGGATGAATGAATCCCTTGGATAGCAATTCCTGAAGCTGCTTCTTCAGCTCAACTAGCTCAACTGATGACATCTTGTAAGATTTCTTGGAAATTGGAGCCGCTCCAGGCATGAGATCAATTGAGAACTCAACTGCTCGGTCGGGCGGCATTCCTGGCTATTCATATAGAAAGACGTCTGAGAATTCCCACACCACAGGAATACTCAATAGGTCGGTGGTGGGAACAGCCTTCAAAGCAAAGAGACAAGAACCGACACTGTCGGTGTATCAGGAACCGGGGGTCCCTGAGTCCCGAGGCCAGGCCAGTTGTCCGCCACGTGTCACCATCCCGCGAGGTCCCTCCTGCGGGATGAGGAAAGTCTAAGTTCCGCGAGGTCCCTCCTCCTCATAGTCAGGTCCCATCCTCACGAGGCGCGGCTCCAAGACCGAGAACGCTGCCGCCGCCGTCGCGACGGTGGGGACTCCGGCACGGGGATGTAGACTCGGGGGCGCTTCCCCCGGTCTCCCGGCGCCGCCGCCGCTGCGCTGTCGGCGGTGCCCTCTTCTCCGGTGCGGCGGCTGCTACCCGCAGCGGCTCTACCACTGGCCTGCGCCTCGCTGCACGTGGCGCCCGGGCCACCGGCCCGCACCGGGCTGCTCACAGCCTCCTCGCTGGACACCTCGTCCAACCCAGGGAGCTCTGGGGCCTCGGGGCTCCGGCTCCTCGGTCGGTCGACGAGCCCCTGGGGGTCGAACTCTGGCAGCTTCGCCAAGATCTCTGCGCGCTCGGGGTTAGCGCAGGGCGCCATCTCCGGCCACGGGAGCACCGCCCGGCTCGTGTCCTCCACGCAGGTCACCACTCGGGTCATGCCCCTCAGCTCCGCTGGGCCCAGATCCCAGCTTGCGCCGATTTGGGTCCGGGTGATATCTTCGGGCCCGGTGTAGAGCCAGCACAGCCGGGCCCGCTCCCGCAGGGGCGCCAGGCAGCGACGTAAGAAGTCCGCCACCACCATTACCGAGGTCAGCCTGGTGTCACGCAGGAATCTGATGCGCTCGAGCACCGGCTCCAACGTCGCATCCTCTGGCGGCGGCACCTCCCACGTCGACTTCTGGGGCTCCGTTGCCACTTCTGGTAGGGCAAGACGATGATGGGGGTCGACATCGACGAAGAACCAGTCCCGCCGCCACTCCTCCCATTTGCTGCGCAGCACCTGGGGGATGTACTGCTCCCCCAGGCCGTCTCGCAGCCGAAGATTGCAGCACCCCGCAACGTCCGCCGTGGAGTACCCCCTCTTCTTCCCGGCCGACCGCAGGACAAAGAAATGTCGAAGAAGCATCACCGAAGGCGCCACTCCCACGAACATCTCGCACAGGTGCGCGAACACCGCCAGCACTACGACGGAGTTGGGGCTCAGGTGCACCAACTGGATGCCGTAGGTGTCGAGGACTTGGAGGAAGAACGTTGAGAACGGCGGCACAAACCCCATCGCCATGAAAGACGTGAACAAGACTATGCGCCCGGGAATGGTCGTCGCCGGCGGGAAGTTCTCCGGCGTCACCACCGAGGCTCCCTGCTGGCCCTCGGGGACCAGCAGCTTCCTAATCTTATCCGCCACCTCTTCATTCTTCAAACGAGACTCTGGGAGCACGCTGTCCGGAGTCCTATCACGGCAGCTTCCTCCGGCTCTTGGCATCTCGATGGGAGGAGAGGTTGTCTGGCAGTGGAGAGGAAGGAGGAGAAGCGCTCTGATCGTCTAAAGGAGTTCTAAGGGCTCCAGAGCACGAAGGAAACGAGAGCAAGATCGCAAGATAGCGTAAAGAGGGGGGCGGATCGATCCCCTCCCCCTTTTATATCTCAGAGGATTCAAACGTCTCTTGCCAACGGTGCACTCGACGGGACGGTTTCCTTGGTCGACGCAACTGCCAGGCGAATCTCCCGCTGGTAGTGCGGCGTCAACGGCTACCAGGCATATTTTCCTCTATCTGCGTGGTAGCCGCGCGTGTCGCGCGTACCGTTGTCATGCCCTTCGGGAGTTGTGTGGACGCGCGTCCGCTTGTCTCCCCGCTGGGCCGTACCAGAGGCCTGGGTCTAAAGGGCCACCTCTTGAAAGCCTGCCATGTGGCGTCCACGCCAGCCTCGGCCTCGTCGGCGATGAAGGGCCCATCCGCAGTCTCCGTGCCCTCACCTGCCAATGGGCCCGGGGGCTACTGTCGGTGTATCAGGAACCGGCGGTCCCTGAGTCCCGAGGCCAGGCCAACCGTCTGCCACGTGTCACCATCCCGCGAGGTCCCTCTTGCGGGATGAGGAAAGTCTAAGTTCCGGGAGAAGGTGTTCGGGGCCACAGTCTCTGGTCCCCGAGCACCCCAGTTCCCCGATGACCCGCAGAGTCTAAGTATCGGGAAGAAAGTGCTCGGGGAGGTGCCCGGTCACCCCCGAGCACCCTAGTCTCCCGATGATCAGAAGGGCTAAGTTCCGGGAGAGAGTGCTTGGGGACTGCGCGCAGCAGTCCCTGAGCGCACGGTTCCCCGAGGGCCAGTGCGAAAGTGCTCGGGAGAGAATGTTCGGGGTTGCACGTGGCAGCCCCCGGCCTCTCGGTTCCCCGAAGGCTCGTACAGGGATAAGCATTCCCGGGAGAGAGTGCTCGGGGAGGTGAACAGTACCCCTGAGCACCCGGTACCCCGAAGACAAAGATAGGCATTCCCGGGAGAGAGTGCTCGGGGAGGTGAACGGTACCCCCGAGCACTCGGTTCCCCGACGACCCAGAGAGGCCCCCAAGGGGCCCACCGATGAGGTGTCCGCCCGTCAGAGGTCCAAGGCCGCATTAAATGAGCGCGCGTGGCCTGACATATCCAACTGCTCCCGCCGCAGTGTCAGTTCCTGCCATGCTTTGGCAGAGGGGCGTGGGGCTATTAATTGCACGGGTCCCGTCCCGTATCTTCCGGTGTGTCTTGGGATAACATTGCCAGGATCAAGGCGTTCCGCCTGCCGCCCTGCCGTGGCAGAGGAACAAGACAGGGCGGGCACACCGGGTGGCTCTGTGGCTGCCCGGTGGGCCCTCTCAACGGCGCCCGTTGCCAGGGCGTCCACAGTGACAAGTGACCGGACGCGCGCCGCATTTTTCCATCGCCCCAGTCACTTCGCCCAGAGGAAATGATGACGCCTTTCTCAGTCGTGGAGTCTTGGAACTTGTGCCCCTTCCTTCCCGTTCGGGGCATGTCGCGGCCGGCGAGTGCATAAAAGAGTCGGCACACAGAAGAGAAAAGGGGAAAAAAGACAGAAAAAGAAAAGGATCAATCAAGCAAGAGACCGCAGGCATCGAGCAATCAACAGAAGCACCAAGAACCAAACCGCAGTCCCTGCCCAAGAACAGGGAGTCTCGAGCTCTTAGTTAGACACAACATTCTTGTAACCAGATACATCCTCGAGGGATCTCCCTCAGGATAGTTATTGCATCCATACAGGAGTAGGGTATTACGCCCCCGTGCGACCCGAACCTGTCTAAACTCCGGTGCATTTGCTTCCCTTTGCACTAGGTCGATCATCCCCCACCACCGGCCGTTGCATTTACATCCACTTCCATTTATTTCTCCGACGAACTTATTCAGGATCATCCCCCCGGCCGAATCTCTAAAAAGGGGTCTCTCGGGATCCCTGCGACAGGAGCTAATCCTCCGACAGACACCCTCAAGTTTGAATTGAATCCTAGTGCCGGACGAACCATTTAGGGTGATGGTTCGCCGAGCACAATCAATGACAGCTTCATTTTTGGTGAGCCAGTTCATTCCCAAAATGACATCTATCCCCTTTGAGTCCATCACTAGCAAGTTTGCACCAAAATGCATCTCATTGACAATGACCGACGCTCTGGGCACACACTGCCTCACTAGAATCTTAGCCCCAGGTGCATCGATGACATACGGTGAAGTGGTGACATTGACTTTCAGCCTATGCTGCTAGGTATATCTCGTAGCTATGAAGGAGTGAGAGGCCCCGGAATCAAACAAAACTAATGCAGGAATGACGACAGAATTGAAACTCATACTCAACATACCCATCAGGATGGTATCACCCTCCTGAACCTCGTTGGCGTTGGTGTGGCATGCCCGGCCACGCTTGGGGACGTGGGCCGCCGAAGAGGACTGTGGTGCAGACTGAGCCGGTGGTGTCCTGGAAGCGGTCACCACGGCTCCTAGCTGCGGGTACGAGCAATCCCGCGCATAGTGGCCGACACGGCCGCAGTTGTAGCACAGGCCGCCAGGACCACCTGTCACGCTCACTTGGGAGCCGACGAGTCTTGTAGGCTACCTCTATGGAGCAGAGAAAGCCGGACGCTGCACCAACCACATCGGTCGTTGAGCAGTCGGTGCTGACACGTGAGATGGTGGAGGTTGACTCTCCATGCGGGCACGTTGAGAACTCTCGCCCACGGAAGGCGACGGACCCCTCTTGCGCTTCTTCTCCTCTTGGTGGTTCTTCAACTTGAATTCCACTATGAGCGAGGTGCTCACAAGTTTGTTTAAATCGGTGAACTCGTGCGCCAACAACCGGTCTTGCATCTTCGAATGAGGCCGTTAATGAAGCGATATTGTTTCCGCTTGTTGGTGCTCCCTTCATCTTGAGCATATTGTGCAAGGTGGTTGAACGCCTGCACATACTCCATCACTGATCTACCTCCTTACTTGAGGTTCATGAATTCCATTCTTTTGATCTCCATAAGGCCCTTAGGGATATGGAAATCCCGGAATGCTTGGCGGAACTCTGCTCAAGACACCCAATGATTGGCAGGGTGCATGGCCAATTTGCTAAACAAGGAGAATGAAGAGCTTAAGACAAAATTAGAATGCATTGAATCTCAAACTAAGGTCCCTTTGAAGCAATCTACCTCTCTCTTTAATTATAATTCTAAGGTAGATGTTTCCATTTCTTGTAATGATTTGATTGATTTATCTAGATCACCCCTTTGCAATGTGATCTGTGTTGATAATGTTATTGTAGAACCACCTAACAACCTTATTACACAAGAGAATGATGAGCACATGACTCCCTCGGATGGTGAATTCGTTCCTTATTGTTCATATTTTCTTCATAGAGAATAAAATACTACTAAGTTTTGTGTTGTTTTATCGCTTAGGAATATGGGAGAAGCATCACAATCTTACCCGGATGTCACCCCTCGAAGACCAACTCTACTCGGACTCGTGGCTGAGCCCTAGTCATGGTTGAAGTTGTGGTTGTGGTCGAGTCACAGGACATGACGTCAGTAAAACGGGCATAACTCTCTCATACGAAGTCCGTTTTTGGTAATCTTGGATATTCGAGAAAGATTACAACGAGCCCTTTCCAATGGATATGAGCTTGACCAAATATTACTTATAGTTTAGTCAGAGTCAAAGAAATAAGGTGATACGCCACCGTTTTGGACCTAGTTGGATCTTGTAATCGTATCGGGGTCGGAGTCCAGGTTGTGCACGCCTCTTTCCATGGCTGCACAACCTTAGGTCGACCTCCTCACGTCCCTCTATATATACACATGAGCATTGTAGTTTAGGCTTAGGTTTAGCTTAGATTATTCTGTTTTAGACAATTTCACTGTTTATCGGTTTGTTGAAACCCAACTCAAGTACTTCATTGGTAATTAGTAATATTCAGATTGGATCTACATGTTCTTGTTTATTTTCCTGATTCGTTTGCAGGAAAAGCCTTCTTGGCATGGCCAACCGCGTCTTGGCACGGTTGATAACCACAAAGTGGTTGCGAGGGTTCTTGATCTATTTTGTTCGGAGCCTTTGGATCATCAACGTTGAAGCTCCACCAATTGACTTATCATATTACCTTCCGGAAAATCGGACAAACGCGCATCAAGTGGTATCAGAGCCTTGATTACCTGTTAAGTAATCTCAGTTATCCCCTTTGTTTAATTGTTTTCCATTACCTAGAGTCTAGAAAATTGCTCCACAAAAATATTTATATCTAGTTTTTTTCCGTTGTACAAACCACTTTGTGCTTTGCAATTTTGTTCTCATTATTCACGTTCTTGAGTTTGAGTTCATCGTCGGTGTCTTTGTTGCTCGTCGAGTCATCGTGATCTAGTTTCTAGTGTTGAGTCTTGCTGTTTAGTCATCGTGTATCTCGGCCTGCCCTTGTTTGCTATAGCCGAGATTGTGTCTCTAGTCGAGTCAACCATCAACTCATGTTCGACCACTAGTCGAGTCGGCCATCTACTCGAGTTCGATCATTAGTCATTCCGACCACCCACTTGGAGTCCGACCAGGCACTCCAACCACCCACTCGGGGTCCCAACCAGTCACTCCGACCACTTGCTCGGGGTCTGACCAGTCACTCCGACCACCCACTCGAGGTCCCGACCAGTCATTCTAACCACCCACTTGGAGTCTGACCAGGCACTCCGACAACCCACTTGGGGTCCCGATCAGCCACTCCGACTACCCACTCGGGGTCCCGACTAGTCACTACAACCACCTAGTCAAAATCGCCCACCTTCTCGGATCCGACCATCATTTCGGGTTCGACCACCTAGTCGGATTCAACTATCCACTCGTTTTTGCCTCCATAACCTAGTTGGAGTATATCTGTTTATGGTTGCTGTGCTTTCATATCGAGCATTATCCGACAAAGTTCGAGTAGCAATTCATAGTGGAAACAGAGGTAGCCAAAGTTCAGAGAGAGAGAGAGAGAGACCCCTGCTCTCTGGAAAAAGTTTGTGACCCACATACTTCACTGATCTTAGAAAAGGCAGTAGAAGATTTTTTGAGTTTGTGTCACATTCAAAAAAAAAGAAAAAAAAAAGAAAAGAAAAGCAAGCAAAAAGCAAAGAGTGCCAAAAAAGAAACAGCAAAGAGTGCAAAAAAGAAAGAAAGCAAAAAGTGCAAAAAAAAAGAGAGAACTAAAAAAAAGAATCAGTTTGCATTGCGAATTTTGTTCCACTGTGCTTGTGTCTGTTATAGTTTTCGTTTTGCTTGAGCTAGTTCTAGAAACGTGTATAGTCCAGCAACTATGATGAACCAGCCACTAGTTGTGCCAACTGCGGTGATTGGTAAGAACACTTGCAAGAGCATGGTAAGACGCTTACACTTGAGAGTGTGTGACTCCACCTCCCCCACCTAGTAGTCGATAGGGATAATTTATTTTTTGTTGTTTTCTATCTTCGACTAACCATAGCAGGAGAAGCATCAGATGCGAAAGAGTGTGTTTTGAGGGAAGAATTCACAATGTTGTTGGATGATCATAGACAAACTATTAATGACGACATTGAGAATTAGCTTGCAGGAACCAATACCTGATTGCAACGACTCAATGAAAGCATTGCAATGCTCAATACATGCTTTGATCGATTGGTTAATCCGGCACCAAACAATGGTTGAGTGGATCCTCATGGTGCAGCCTATGAACAAGAGGAGTCCATAGCGGATGATCAAATTTTGAGACAAGAACGTGACACCTTTGATGAATGACAAAGGAACCGATTGAACTTCAACCGTCAAGGTATGAGAGGTAATAATTTTCAGCAATATAACACACGTATTAATGATGATCCTTTTGCTAAGGTTAAGTTTACTATACCATATTTTGAGAGTGCTTATGATCCTGAAAGGTATTTAGATTGGAAGATGATGGTAGAACAGAAGTTTAATGCTCATTAGTTCCTAAAGTGCATAGAGTTAGGCAAGCCACTAGTGAATTTAAAAATTTTGCAATCATCTGGTGGAATAGGGTATGCATCGATGGATTAGCTCCTACTACTTGGAATGCTTTAAAGGTTGCTATGCGTAACAGATTTGTTCCACCCTCTTTTAAATATGATTTGCGTAAGAAATTGCGGCGCTTAAACCAAGGTGATAGATCCGTAGAAGAATATTTCCAGGAGCTATAAATTAGTATGTTGCGTTGTGATATTATTGAGGATGAAGAGGCTGCAATGCCACACTTTTATGGAGGGTTAAGGCATGAAATTCAAGACATTGATTACAAAGAATACGATAGTGTTCCTAGATTGTTCCAACTTGCGTGTTTGGCAGAAAAAGAATTGCATGGATGACATCAAACGCCAAGGAGCAATTTTGGAATCACGACTACTTCCAAATCAACATCAGGACAAGTCAAAATAGTCCCACGTTCAGTTGCACGGTCTGCTGCCCTCTTCTTGAGTAGGGTGCATTCAGCAGTACCTTCGACACCGTTGCATGCTCCCGAAGTAAGCAAATCCGTAACTATGCAGGGTCCAGTCAAGAGCTCTTCTTCGGTTGCTTCTACAAGCCGATCGACCGGGATTGTATGCCACCGATGCAAGAGAATGGAAAATGCCATGAAAGGTTGCCCAAGTCAGCGAGCATACATTACAACAGAAGACGGTGGGTATGTAAGTGCTAGTGATGTTGTGGATAAATATGCTTTTGCAGCTAACCATGCAGGTGATGAGGATGGTTGTGAGATGGATATCGACCATGAGGAAGTGTTTGATGCGACTGCCACGGAGGATTATCGGACACTCATTTTGCAGCGAGTGTTAATCACTCAAATGGAGCAAGCGAAACAACTACAACGCCACAATTTATTTTAGATGTTCCTCATAGTCAAGGATTATCGTGTTCAAGTCATTATTGATGGAGGAAGCTGCAACAACTTGGTAAGATCAGATATGATCAAGAACCTTGCCTTGACGACAAGAAACCATCCTCACCATTATCATATTCAATGGTTCAACAACATTGGTAAGGTGAAGATAATGCAAACAGCTAGGGTGTATTTTTCTATTGGTTCATACCATGATTGTGTTGATTTCGATGTAGTTCTCATGCAAGCATGCTTTCTTTTGTTAGGACGACCATGGGAGTTTGACACCAATGCAACACATCATGGTAGAAGTAATAAGTACACTCTTATGCATAAAGGAAAGAAAATAACTTTTCTACCTTTAACCCCTGCTGAAATTGTGAAATGTGAACAAGAGATAGCTGAAAATAAGAGAAAAGAGTTTGAGAAAGAATCTGAAAATCAGCAAGTCTGTGTTATGTTTTCCACTAAATCTGACCTTGCTGAAATTGTTGATAATGAGCTGCCATGCTATGCTTCGTAATGCGAAAAATCCTTAGTTCCAATGGAGGATATTTCTAGTTCTTTGTCTCCTGCTATCACTAACCTTTTGCAGGATAGCAAAATCAACAAAGCAATGGATGAAGAGAAGAAGCAGTTACTTGAGGGCCCCACCACAACTCACTACTACAGAAAACCCCTTCATTGCCAGCTCCAAAACCCCCTTCCCTGCCAGTTTTGGAGCTGATAGTGGGCAACAGACATGGACTATCACTGTTGGAATCACTGCCAACCGAAGGTTTGAGCTGGCAATGTTTTCCCTCTTCCCCCTCCACGGTCCTCCTCTCTGTCCTCTCTACTCTCTCTCTCTCCTCAATCTCTCTGTCTCTCTCTCAATACATGCATACAATGATACATATATTTACTTTAAATCAACAATAAAAACACCTTCATTAATACATAGTAATGAACACATGCAAGTTAGGCATTGACAAACACACAATATTACAAGTAACCCCCTGAAAAGTCGGTTGAGTTGAGCCAGTCCAGTATCCCTCTACCTCTCCCACGACGAGGACTGCATCCCCGCACTGAAGATTGATGGTGTGAGTACGTCCGGGGATGCGGGGGGGCTGATGGTGGTGGAGTGGAGGACCCAGCAACACCTGATTGACCACAACGTTGCCTATGCTCCAGGCTTGCCGGCGTGTCAAAGACATCAAAGTCTAACGCCTGAACGCCTCTAGGTTTTGAGTCTTCGGCCTCCTCCATAGCACAGTGACGGGTCACCCTCTCGTCCTCCTCCTCCTGGGCACGTTTACGAGATAGTGCTTCTTGCTCCTCTGCAGTGCACAGCTCACGGGCTAGCCTCTCATCCTCCTCCTCTTGGGCACGTTTATGAGACATCACTTCTTGATCCTCCTTCGCATCATTGTTGGAAGGCCATTGTGTCCAAGAGTCATCCGATGTTACCAACTTTGCATCATACATAGTAATTCATATCATTCATTAATAAATGAAAAAACCTATGATTTACGACTGAATAAGTGCTGGTTCTACGGTATGTGTCGGAGGATTAACTCCAGTCGCAGGGATCCCGAGAGACCCCTTTTAAGAGATTCGGCCGGGGGGATGATCTTGAATACATTTGTCGGAGAAATAAATGGGAATGAATGCAACGGCCGGTGGTGAGGGTGCTGACCTAGTGCAAGAAGGAGTAAATGCACCAGAATTTAGACAGGTTCAGGCCGCACGAGGGCGTAATACCCTACTCCTGTATGGAAACTATAACTATCCTGAGGAAGTCCCTCAAGGATGTTACGGGTTACAAGAATGTTGGTCTATCTAAGAGCTTGAGGCTCCTTGTTCTTCGGCTGGGACTGGGCTCAGCCTTCCTCACAGTGTTTCTCTTGCGCTGTGTTCTTGTCTATCCGTTACCTCTCACCGTCTCCTTCAGCTCTGCTCTTTTCACTTGGTCTCTGTTTCTACTCTTCTTCGTCTCTCCCTTTTTTTTTTGCCTCTATTGCTTCTGTGCCGCCGGCTGCTTTTAGTACCCGTCGGCCGCGACATGCCCTGAACGGAAGGAGGGGGCACGAGTTCCGAGACACCATAAATGGAAAGGGCGTCATCATTTCCTCTGGATGAAGTGACCGGGGGTGGAAAATGCGTCGGTCATCCGTCACCATAAATGCCCTGGCAACGGGCACCGTGGAGAGGGCCGACCGGGCAGCCGCAGAGCAACCCGGCGTGCCCGTCCTGTCTTGTTCCCCTGCCACAGCAGCGTGGCAGACGAAACGCCTTGGTCCTTATGACGTTATCCGCGGGACCCGTGCAATTAATAACCCCACGCCTCTCTGCCAAAACATGGCAGGAACTGACGCTGAGCGCGGCGGGAGTAGTTGGAGGCGACATGCCACGCACGCTCATTAAATGCGGCCTCGGGCCTTTGACTGGTTGACACCTCATCGGTGGGCCCCTCGGGGGTCTTTCTGGGTCGTCGGGGTACCGAGTGCTCGGGGGTACTGTTCACATCCCCGAGCACTCTCTCCCGAGAATGCCTTTTCTTGTCCTCGTGGTGCTGAGTGCTT
Source organism: Phragmites australis (assembly GCF_958298935.1). Taxonomy (NCBI): domain Eukaryota; kingdom Viridiplantae; phylum Streptophyta; class Magnoliopsida; order Poales; family Poaceae; genus Phragmites; species Phragmites australis. The sequence continues at coordinate 22,017,623 of NC_084940.1, read as the reverse complement.
GGGGGTACTGTTCACCTCCCCAAGCACTCTCCCCCGAGCACTCTTGTACGGACCCTCGGGGAACCGAGTGCTCAGGGGCTGCCGCATGCAGCCCCGAGCACTCTCTCCCGAGCACTCTTGTATGGATCCTTGGGGAACCGAGTGCTCGGGGGCTGCCGCACACAGCCCCGAGCACTCTCTCCCGGAACTCAGCTCTCTTGATCGTCGGGGGACTAGGGTGCTCAGGGGTGATCGTACACCTCCCCGAGCACTTTCTTCCTGGTACTTGGATTCCGTGGATCATCGGGGAACTGGGGTACTTGGGGGCCACCGACTGTGATCACGAGCACCTTCTCCTGGGACTTGATATTTTCTCATCCTACAGGAGAGACCTCGCGGGATGGCGCCATGTGGCGGATGGCTGGCCTGGCCTCGGGATTCGGGGACCCCCGGTTCCTGATACACCGACAGTATGCCATCCATTGTGAGGATGACAAGTGGGACCTGGTCCCACATGTCATTGACACACCGGTGGCATATCGTAGAACAGGTAATGTAATTCATTAATATTGTGTCAATTACGAAAATAGAATACGTTGTCAAGCCCCTTGGTAACCTTCTGTAACACCCTAATTTTTTTTCTCTAATTCCAAATTTTTCTTAATGGTTATTAAGGTTCAAATGAATTTAATTATTTTATTCTTAAAGAGAGAAAACCCTATTTTATAGGAAAGAAAAGAAAATGACATAGGATATAAGTGAAAATTTTGCATTCATGCTGAATTAGGCAAATAGTATTTTATTTGAATTCTTGATGAACTTATTTGAAGAGATTTTGTCTGGATTTTTGAATTTGAAATTTGATTTGAATTCTATAGAAAAGATAAAGGTTAAATCTTCCCTCGGGCTGTCTCTTGCTGATTCGGCCCAACATCTCAGCTCGGCCCATCTGCCCGGATTTCCCTCCCGCCCGGGGCTGCGCCCCTGCTCCGGCCCAGCCACCCGCGCCGTGCTCTCGTGCGCCAGCCGAAGACGCCTGCGTAGTCTCCGTTTTCCCCTGTGCCGCCGCCAGGTGGGGCCCGCCGGTCGGATCCGTCGTCTCCGAGAAGGACTCCGCTGCGCCGCAGAAATCCGAGCGAGAAACCGACGCCGCCTTAAGAGTCCTGCGCTGTCCCGTGACCTCAGAGCCGCCTATATATATGCCCGCCCCCTCCCCGAACTCATCCCATCTGCAAATCGCCGAAAATCGAGCCCTAATCGTCGGATTCGAAGCTCGCCGAGCCGCCATCGCCGCCGCTTCGTACGCCCTCGCCGCTACGCCGTTCCAGAGCCAAACCACGCAACCCGAGCCCACCATTGCATGCGCCTGCCCTTGCTGAAGCTTTTCCCGCTGTCGCCTTGGCCCCTGCGTCGCCGGAGCACCCTCTCCGATGAGTTCCCGAGGCAGCCGCCGCCCCTTCCGTCGTCGATCGCTTTCCTGTGCCGCCAAGCCCGAGGTAAGCCCCAAAACGGATTCCCCGCGCTTCCCTGAACGTTTTGCACCGCTCATCGTCGTCGCCGGCGAGCCCTAGCCGATTCCGGCGAGATGTCCGGCCGTGCGCCGCCGTGAACCCCTCGGCGCGGCCCTGTCCTTCCCCTCCGGCCGCCCGATCTTCCCCGTGCCGTCAGATCTGTCCTCAACGATCGAGATTAGATCTAAATCGTACCCCTTCAGCAACTAGTAGCGTAGCGCCACGTGTTTACTCCTTAAACCAGTCAGCCGTATTGCCCCGTCACCCTGCCACCTCAGCTGCCAACTCATCCCTTTTGCCTATGTGTCCAACCAGTCAGCAGCCACGTCATAAAGGAGGTTTTTCAATCTGAAAATAATTCTTGATAAATCCTTTAATTGGTAAATTTTGCATTTTAGCCCCTGAACTTTTCTGAAATAACAAAAGAGCCCTGTCTTTTTATAGTTAGGTCCTTATACTTTTTCATAATTACTTTTTGGTCCCTCTGTTTTTACAAAAAGGTCCCTGGACTTTCTGATAATTCAATTTAAGTCCTTTTCCTTTTTCCAGATTTAACCCTAGACTTGTTTTAGCCCTAACTTTTCCATCGTAACTCCGATTTAAGCGATTCTTGCGTCGATGGATTCGTTTTTCAGTGCTCTTTCTTGTTAGCAAGTTTTTATCTAGTTGTTCTTTTGCTTTATGCTTTGTTCTTAGTGTATCTTGTTTGCTTGTTTGCCGGTAATTGTGTGATTAGCCGACAACGTCCCGGATCAATTGGAAGAACATCAAGACCAGGAGCAAGAATACACTGAGCAGCAGCAAGGAGAAGGCAAGTGTCCTTGATCATCTTGAACCTATGTTTTTAAATGTTTTGTTTTATAAAATTGCATGCAGTGTCTGTGAATATGATGGGTAGTCACCTATGTTAGGGTTTTCCCTAGATTTTCCCTTATCATCCCTTGGAACCTAGATGGTTTATGGTTAGTAGTCTTTTATGGGTAGATTGCTTAGCCTTGCTTTTGGGATATTGGGAAGTGTCATAATTTTGACTAATGAACATATGCAGTAATGATGATTAATATGATAATGTTTTAGCAACATGGAACCTTAGGCCTTGAGCATAGGGATGTTGGTGATGGTTGTCATGGTTATGACATTGCTTTAGTGTTTGCTCAAGTAACCTAAGTAAGGACCGGTTCGTGGAGCGACAACCCAAGAAGTAACGTACCAACCACGAGGCTGATATGGGTAAAGTGTGATATACTGATTAGAGTCTGTCCAGTGTGCGTTGGGTCAGCACAAAAGGGGGCTTCTGGGTAGGAGCTGTTGCTCGCGTAAAGCCTGGCGGTGAAACCTAGTGGGCAGACATGCACTGGATTAGTCTCTGGTTAGTGGAAAGTGTCATACAGTGATTCTTGGCGGCACACCACTGGCGTGTGTTAAGTGTCTTGCAAACACGGCAACATGGAATTCACTGACTCGTGGGTAAAGTTGGACAACCTCTGCAGAGTGTAAAACTGTTATAACAGCCGTGCTCACGGATATGGAGACTTGGATCCTCACATGATTAGATGGTGGTTTGGTTTTGATTCTGGTACAGGGAGTACTAGATGTTGTGGTCTTGGTCTTAGTGCGGGGAGCACAAGACAGATGTGGTATGCAGGGTGGGGAGCCTTGTATGCTAGTTGATGGATTGTTGGGTTACATTCATTTAATATATGTCTAATGCTTTTTGAGTCCAAATGTGTTATTTTTCATTACTCACATTTACGCAAATAATACCTTGTGTTAGCCTATTCTTGATATAAGCCTGCATGTCATTATTTTTCCACACTTGCTGAGTACATTATGTGCTCACCCTTGCTTTCTCCTACCAAAAACATATGCTGCTCAGTGGAAGACTTTGAGGATTTCCAAGATGACGACCTGGTGTTCTAAGGAGCGTATCTTCCAGTCGATGCCTGTGGAGTCTTGGTCGCCAATGCTTTCATTCCGCTGCCGTCGTTTAGATGATGTCGTTTAGGTTAAATTTTGAGTTTTGCTTAGGTAAAGTCTTTTATTGTAAGAGGTGAACGTTTAAATAAATAAAGTATTGCTTTTGTTACTTCACCTATGACGTCCTTATGTGTGTTAAACTTCCTGGGCACACATAAGCCGCACTTGGTTTTGGCCGTTAAAACCGGGTGTGACACCTTCCTCCTTGTCGCATACTCTCTGCTTGAAGGTAAGGTGTCATCTGAAGTTCTCGCACGTGGGGACGGCACAATCAGTTCATGAAACTCACCATTTGGGTTGATAATATGTTCCAATAAGAACCCGGCCATTTGTTCTTGAAGGGCATGTATTTTAGCAGATTGTAACACACTTGTGCATAGTTTGGAGTGCTGCGTTTGAAGAATCGAAAGAATTATTCCTTGAACACGTGTAGAAATTGAAAAGAAGGCATCAATATGTTATTTCATAACAGCATCTTCATCCGGGCTAAATGCGCGCAGGAAAGCAAGAACATAAAACCCGTAGAGATTGTTGACGGGTGGCTACCTCATACACTTCAAGAGGAAAGGATTCATCAGTGGAATGAATTGACCCTTTTTATTCTAGGAAATGCAAGACATGAATATGTATTGTGTACCAAAAAGTCAGTTTTTACAGTGTACTCCTTCCTGAATGGAAAGTGGATAACACTCTTTTTGCGGTATCTTGTGTACACCCTATACATGAATATGAATACCAATTAAACTTAGATGCAATCGTCGAGAAGATTAAATGATCGAGTTAACTTGTTTAGCATGTCGATGAGGTGTTGGTAAGTCGTCTGATCTCTCTTTGCTAAGTCCAACACAATGATCTTGCTCAAGTCTGGGTGGATGACAAAGAGGATCCAATGAAAACTGCAGAATATGTCACCATAGCAAATTAGTACTAGAATCGAGTTGCCCATAAAATAAGGACGCCCTTGCGCGCAAACACATACTCATAGCTGTAGGGTAAGAGTATGAATTTCTTGTATTGGTGGTGAAGCAGACGCTTCAATAAGTAGGCCTCAGTGAAGTCTGGATTTTTTGGTACATGTTTTTGGTTCACAAGGCCAGGATCGATGAATCCTACTTTCTTATCTAAGTCATGTTCGTATGCTTGGATCTCCATTCTACGAAAGAGAGAAGTTAGCTATGCAATTACAAGGTGCAAGATCATATAACATGAATTATATGCATAAGTCACTTACAGAGTCCATGCTCTGACTATAGGCACATCGATGCATCTTCCTTGTACAGTTCATACAAAAGAATTCCAACCATAAGAAGTCATCCCCATTGAGGAAATATTCTTCTTTGTATCTCACGGGGAACACCTGAAAACCCTGCCTGGACTGCTCCAAGTACCATTGATGTAATCGACGCATTTGAGTTGTAAGGTTTCTTTCTATATCTGGTTTGACCAAAGGTTTGCCCAACTCAAACGGCCATATAACATCCAACTTTGATATATTCGCTCCCATAGTAACTTGTGCTAGTTCTTTTGCTGTTAATCTAGAAGAAGCCAAGAAGTTCGCAATGCTTGGAGCATCCTTAATAATTGGGCTTGGTTTGCTCTTGTCCTACATCTTGCTAATGCATTCATAGTCATTCGGCGGCTTACTTGAAGCCAACCCTGTCTATTTAGCTTTGGACATTTTCATGAAAAAATTCAAGACATCTTCAGCCACAACAGGCTTCGGTGGAGGTGGTGGAGGATGGAAATGAGACGTGACACTGGCGTCCACAACCTTTTTTGTTTCCTCACCACATACTTGGGTTCCGCCAACTTTTTAGATGCCACCGACTTCTTAAATGATGTCGTCTGCTTAAATATTGCAGAACCTGATCTTGTTTTCCATGCTGATGGCTGGCTTCTTGATGGTGCTAGCTTCTTGAGCGATGGACTCCTTCGAGGCGATGGATGAGGAGGTGGACTTCTTTTGGGAGATGGCTGAGGAGAGGGAGATCTTTGAGGTGATGATGACCCGGGGTGTAACGGAGAGTAGAGAGTCTCGGGAGCTGTCCCTGGTGGAAACACTATGTAGACCTTCTCCCACGCGATGAATGTGTGCTCGTTCTCTCCTATAGTATTCAACCCCTCCTCTGTGGGGTAGTCCACCTCAACATGGCGGTACTGGTCAACTGCCTCATCTACTTCGACCGTGGCATAGCCCTCTGGTATCGGAGGTCCGTGCAAATATTCATGGGAGCCACAGGGATAAGCCACGCTGGAAGCCACCTTGATGGTAATATTCCTAGCACCAATGTGTAGTTCATACAGTGTCCGTGCTGTGATGAGGTCCACAGGATAAGTGATGGTGTTAGCTCCCGAAACTCCCGTGGACGCACAGCTACTCTGATGACCACCGGGGCTGGAGCGCACAAACTTAAAAGACGTTGCCGGCCGTTCCTCTATGCTTCTTCCGATGATTTTTACTCTACAAAGGCTTGCCAATGATCTTCCAGTTGCGGCCACTTGCAGAAATCTGGCGTTATACCTTTTTGCACATATGTTCTATTCAGTGTGCCCTTCCAGTTATTAAATGAAGAGATGCTATACGATAATATGTAGAAGAGATGCATTCATCTAATTATGAATTACCTCATCGACTCCACAAGCACCTATTTGTTCCAGGTTGAGTTAGTGGCTCGGGCTACCTTCTTCAATGTTTGACGGCGGCACTACATCTCCTTCCGGCACCTGAGCTAGATCCGTGGTTGGTGGTGCCATTCTTTTCTGGAAGTTTTGCATACGATGTCGACAAGCGATTGAGTAGTATACATATAGAGAGTTGAGAAAGGAGGGAGGTAGAGATAAAGCCGACGAGGTTGGGAGAGAGGCTGTTGAAAGAGTGAGATAACCATGAAGGAGTTGATAGATAGGGTGCATACACATACATTATTGTACTTGCATACACATACAATATTGTAATTGAGTACGTAGAATCACATTTAACAAAAAAAGTCACATCTAACGTAGGAAAATAGGCATAAGGGTACTGACAATTGACACATTGTTCTTACAAGTCAGTAATATCTTACATAGCAAAATAATGATGATTACAACCAGAACTAGCATTAACTTAGGCTAAAAGAAATCTGTTTAGGTCAACCTCAGATAGGGCGTCCAGTTCGTCTTGAGAGAAGCTCGTCTCTGAACTAGTAGGACTGGCACATAAATGCTTACTTGAGAAGAATGCTTCTTCTCCAAACCCACGAAATTAGTACTAAAGTCCTAGAAGTAATAAAGAAATACAACCTCGAGCCATATCATCATCGCCACTATTTTATTGTATTTCAAAAGAAATGTTTGCTTCTCCATAGAGAACATGATATCAAAAATAAGCATAGCATCAATATCTATACATTAGGGTGCATTGATCAGTACGAAAATAAGCATAGCATCAGTATCTATACATTAGGGTGTAAGAAAAAAAGCAACAAACAAAAACAAAAATTAGTCACCACCATCATATGAAACCACCATCCAACAAAGAGTCTATTATTTGATTGATCCGCATCAGATTATGGAGATAATTATATATGACTGCAAGCTCAACTGGAATAGTGAAAATACGTACAAGGTGCATGTGTAATAACCATCCCAGTCGAGCTTTGCAGTCATATGTATGGTAAATAATTATCTCCTTTCCTCATTTGCGACTGCAAAATATGCTTGAGGACCACCCGAATATAAAAATCAAGAAACAAAGTAGTTCATATACACTGAACATGAACTACATGTATGTGCCAAAAGTATAGAAGCAAAACCACCTCTCATCAAGCAAGATAATGAACTAAACAGCATATGGATGATTGAATAAAATTGCTCTCAGATAAATATAACAATTGGCCCCAGGACTACGATATCCTGCTCCCTAATTGTCCATTCGACACATCACAAGCTGGGATAGAAGCTAAGATCAGAACTAGATGTAAAACTGAAAAAAATGTTCTCTGAAATTGAGCTTTCTTCCTGGACAATGCTGCTAGACATAAAAGCTGATAGGGAGAGGATTACTCTTTGAGAAACAAGCACTATCCAAGTAGAAAAATATCAGAGCAGTACCAAAGTTTTTCCTGCTCTTCCCGAATTCAATCAAAACAAGATTAATTGAATCAACAAATACAGCAGCTCCTAGTCCAGGAATCAAGCCTAACTGGCAATGTACAGACTACCAACAATAAGCATAGGGACTGAACAATGGAATGCACCATTACTATCAGGGCAATCTGTGCCGATCCAACAACAGAGAACAAACAGAGTTAACACCTATTGCACTTAGACATCTAGCCCAGCCTCAGTGTTCCATTTGATCATCATAGAACATATCGCCAAGCCATCCAAAGAGCATAAATAAAAGAGAGGAGAAAACCGAAATACTCATAGTGCAATTCGGCTAAAGAAAAAAATCCATACAGTCAATAAACACCTCCAACACAGCACCTCCACCAACACAGCACCTCCACCAACACAGCACCACCACCAATCGATTGCCAGAGCACCAAAGTTCTAAACATCAGAACTGAGCTCACTCGGCTCAATTTCAATTGACTAAACCACCCAGTGGTGAAACCAGAACTCAATTACCAAATCAACCATTAAGCTAACAGTACCTATCACTTCGCAGCAACCACAAACACTGTCTGGGAGGTGGAGGGAGACGACGGGCGGTGGAGTACTCACTGTGTTGATGTATTGGAGCTCGGGGATGACAGCGATGGGGATGGCCACGTGGAGGAACACAGCCTAGGGGACGGGGCGACGGCGTAGAGGCAGGCGACTCAGAGGAAGGTGGTGTTAGGGACTGAGGACAGGGTCGGCATCTGGGAGGAGGACGGCGGCATCGAGGAGAACATGTAACGGTGTCGAGGAGGATGAGAATGGCACCAGGGAGGAGGACGGCGATGGCGGTGGGGAGGATGATGACGGCGTCGAGGAGGACGGGAATGGCACCGGGCAAGAGGATAGCGATGGCAGCGGGGAGGAGGACGATGATGTCTAGGAGGACACGGACAGTGGGCACGGGCTTGTGGATCTCCGATGGCATGGGTTCCTCGGTGTCGGGAGGAGTTTTTGTGGACGGCATAGGGAACGAGAAAAATTTTCTAAGTGTCAAAGGGCGCAGGGCGTCAAGCTATTCTATAGGTGAGGACTTTCATTGCCGGCTCAATATGACCACCGGTAGTGAAATGGTACCTTCACTGCAAGCTCACTAGGACAACCGGTAGTGAAACTACTTTCACTGTTGGCTCAATAAGTACACCAGCAGTGAAAGTATTTTCACTTCTAGCCCAATATGTCCACTGGCAGTGAAACCCCTTTCATTGTTGGTACCACAGGGTGCAAAAAATTTGTTTTAGCTTCGCGCGCGCGTAGAGACTCGAACCCAAGCCCTACACCAAGTAAGACTGAGCAAACCACTACACTACTCAGGTGATTTCAATTGAGTTTGTACTATCTATATTTATTAACATTAAGTTGACGTAGCAAACCTAATACATATTTAATTAAATTTGAACTTGCTATATACCAAAATTTGTTTTTGTATATACCTAAAATCTAAAATCAATATGGTCAATAATAAATATATCTTCCACTATACACTACAAATTGAAGCTTCCATAACAAGACTGAGGTATAATTGCATCTAAAACAAATTCATACATAGTAATTAATACAATTTAGCTACTTTCTCTTAACGATTTTCCCTTCATTATGATCAGATGTATATATGGAGGTTTGTCGGTGTCTTCCATGGGACCTAGGTCGACATCCACTCCTAAAGGAGGTAGCGCGTCGAATTGATTGTAGTCTTCCTCGTCAACAATATTCTCCACTCCGATAATCCTTCTTTTTCCTTAAAGAACTACATGGTGCTCCTCCTTGTTAGCCAGGTTCAGGTCCTTAACATAGAAGATCTACATAACATCATTTGCAAGTACAAATGGTTCTTCTCTGTATCCAACAAGTTTTTGGTCCACTGTAGTCATACCATATTGATCGATCTTCACACCCCATGGGAGTCTGACTCATTGGCACTAGAAAAGAGGAACCATTAACAATCCATAGTCAAGCACCCAGATCTCCTCTATGAATCCGTAATAGGTATCCCTATTTCCATTGCAGTCGTAGGCATCTATGCGGACACCACTATTTTGGTTGGAGCTCTTATTATATTAAGCTCTCGTATAAAATGTATAGCCATTCATGTCATATCCTTGGAATGTGAGGATTGTAGTAGACGGTCCGTGAGCTAACACATTCAACTGAGCACACTATATCTACTTATGCATCACCTGTCTGCGTAACCAAGTGCCAAAATGATCTTTGTGCTCTCATGTGATCCAAACATCGGACTTCCCTGGGTTTCTGGTGTGTAGCATCTTCTGGTGTTCTTTGACATACAGGTCCACTAGAACTGATTGTTGTAGAACTGCAAAATGTGCCTGTGTGAATGAAACAGGGTCATTAGTGCGGAATGCTTTTGCACCTATCGTCCCTTTCCCTTATAGCCTCCCCTCATGGCGAGATACAGGCACACCAATCGATTTGAGATTCATGTAGTCGACGCAGAAATCAATGACCTCATCGGTTCCCCAGCCCTCAGCCATGCAGCCTTCCGACCGATTTTGGTTATGAACATATTTCTTAAGAACTCCCATGAACCTCTCGAAAGGGTACATCTAATGCAGAAACACGGGGCCAAGAATCCGTATCTCTTTCACAATGTGAACAATGAGATGCACCATGATATCAAAAAATAATGGAGGGAACAACACCTCAAGCTGGGATAGAGTCTCGACCACATCTTCCTGTAGCTTATCTAGCTTGATCGGATCGATGGCCTTCTGTGATGTCTCGTTGAAGAATGAACACAGCTTTATGATTGGGTTTCGGACCTTCAGCGACAGAATACCTCTAATTGCAATTGGAAGCATCTATGTCATCATCACATGACAATCATGAGACTTCATGCCAGTTAATTTCAAGTCTTTCATGTTTACTAGTCTCTTTATGTTGGCAGAGTAACCAGATGGAACTTTGATTCCATGCAAGCACTTGCACACTGCAATTTTCTCTACCTTGCTCAGATTGTAGCTCGTAGGGCCAAGATATTTGTTGCCTTCTTCCATCTCTTTGGGATGTAGATCATGTCTGAGTTTCAAACATTTTCCGTGCTTGGAGTGTATCCTTTGTTTTGCCAGGTATGTCTAGTAACGTACTAATCAAGCTATCACACATGTTCTTCTCAATGTGCATGACATCGATTGCATGTCTAACCACCAAATCCAGCCAATATGCTAAGTCATGAAGCACAAATTTCTTTTTGAACATAGGAGCTCTAAGATTAGATTTCGGAACCGGTGTGCTCCCGCATCCCTTTCCAAGGATAACCCTAAGTCCCTTTACCATCTCATATACCTGTCTCCCAATGCGATGCTTAGGAGGTGATCGAGTCTCAACTTTCTCATCAAAAGCTCTCCTGTTGTTGTGGTATGAGTGATCCTTGCGAAAAAATTTACGATGACCTAGGTACACCATTTTTTTGGGATTTCTTCAGCCACAAGCTCTTTGTTTCATCTAAGCAATGCACGTATGCATAGTAACCTTTGACAGTCTGGCCCGATAGGTTTCTAAGGGCTGGCCAATCTTGGATTGTTGCGAACAGCATTGCGCGTATGGTGAAGTTCTTTCGTTTGTATGCATCCCATACCTACACACCATCGTTCCACAGTATTACAAGATCTTCCATTAAGGGTTTCCGTAGACATGGATATCGTAGCCAGATTGCCTCGGCCCTGGTATTAGCACTGGCATCATAATGTACTTCAGCTTCATACACAACCAAGGAGGAAGGTTGTAGATACATAGAGTCATAGGCAAAGTGCTATGACTACTGCTCATGTTGCCGAATGGATTCATCCCATCCGTACTCAACCCAAATCTTATATTCCTCACATCTTTTGCAAAGGGCTTCTTGTATTTCCTATCGATGTTTCTCCACTGCGTAGAATTAGTGGGGTGTCTCAGCATTCTATCATTCTTGTGCTCATCGGCGTGCCATCACATCAGTTCGGCATGTCTTTTGTTCATGAATAAATGCTCCAAATGGGGGACTATAGGAAAATACCACATCACCTTCACGGGACGCCTTTTCTTCTTTCATTCACCATCAATATCATCACCATCACGCTTGTACCATGCTGCACCACAGATGAGACACGCTTGCATATCTGCATGCTCTCTACGATACAACTTGCAATCATTTGGACATGCATGTATTTTCTGTACTTCTAACCCCAATGGGCACATAACCTGCTTGGCCTGGTACGTGTTTTCTGGTAGCATACTTTCCTTTGGAAGCAATTTCTTCAAGAACAGTAACAACCCTGTGAAGCTTGTATCAGACCACCTGTTGCTTACCTTCAATTGCAGCAGTAAAAGCACGGTATGCAACTTTGTGTGCTCCTTCTCACAGTCCGGGAACAACGGTGTTTTAAGTCTACTAACATACATTGGAACTTTTGAATCTCTCTTTCATTGGTGAAGTTCCCCTGCCCATCGTGCAACATCTGCTCCAGGTCATTGACGTTGGTGTCGGCCAACATCTCCTCTAGATCATCATCGGCCAACGTATCTCCAGTAGGCGACATATCGATGTATTCGTCGACCGGCATATCGGTGCACATGTCTTCGTCTTCTCTTTCAATGTATTACCCTTCCTGTACGATCTCAGCTTCATCGAGCTCGGTCCAACGGGTATAGCCAGGCATAAAGCCCCTTGGCATCAAGTGGGAATGTATCTGCTGGGTGGTGAAGAACTGCTTCTTGTTCTCGCAATCGACGCATGGACATCACATGTATTGAGACTGTGTATTTGACTTGTGTGTCGCGGCTTGTACCAGGAAACAATCCACGCCATTCTTGTACTCTGCGCTCAGACAGCTCGTATCGTACATCCATCTTCTGTCCATCTACAATTATATCATTATTGTAAATCCAAATTCATAACATCTAGAGCATTTTGTGATCACCAACAAATATATTACCTCGTCATCTCCTACCGGCAATTGGCCTGGGTTGGAGGAGCCGCCTTTTGCATGCTTTCGCGTCCGTTTCCAATGAGTATTTGTTGGTGCCATCCCTAGAAATTTTCTTTATTATTCAACACCCTATCTATGACTCATTAAGAAAACATGAAAAATAAATACGCTCATACATAAATATAATTGTATCTTGCTACATACATAAATATCATGGCGAAATTTTCTAATTCAATAAAAATCAAAATAAATACGCTCATACCTAAAGTTTCCATATTGGGAACATGCTAATTAATGAAAATAGAAAAAAAATAATTGGAGCTTTCTACATACCTAAATGTCATGGCTAATTTTTCTAATTCACTAAAGATCAACCATAAATATGCTCATACCTAAAGTTTCTATATTGTAGCTTGCTAATTAATTAAAATATAAAAAATATAATTGGAGTTTGCTATATACCTTAATATCAGGGCTAGATTTTCTAATTCATTAAAAACCAAAAATAAATATGCTCATACATATAGCTAAAGTAAATCAATAATAAAGACACTTTCCACCAGAATTGAATCTTTCATATCAATTTAGCAAATAAAATTCAAATAGAAATGGATTGGAGAGGAAGTTACACACCTTGGAACACCTAGGGCATGAGGATTCCTCAAAATTTTGAAGCCAGCAAGATCCTGGTGAGCAAAAATGGCAGCCACTGAGCAAGAACAGAGCTCCTCTCTATTTTGCTCGAGCTTGCAAAAGGAGAGGGTGACATCTATATAGCCAGGACATCACTGCCGATTCATTTAACCAGCCGATAGTGATGTTATGCTATCACTGCCGATCAGTGGATTAAGCCGGCAGTGATGAGGGAGTACATCACTGCAAGTCGATGGATGGCTCAATCCATCGACCGGAAGTGATGTCCCTTATCACTGCCGGTTTATAAGCCACGATGGCTGATTCTTCTTGCGCGGCTTATAAACCGACAGTGATGCCCCATCACTATCGACCCATTAAGAACCGACAGTGATGGTCCGTCATATAAGGCCAGTTCTGTAGTAGTGACTGCTACATCTTCTCCCACAGGTCGTAATATCCTTTCCTCTCATCCTTCTAATGATGGTTTTGATGCCGAGGAGTACATTGGTTGGGAAATAGCGATAGATAAAATGTTTGCCCAATGCCGAATGTGTGAAAAGAGGAAGATTAGGAATGCCGCTTGTATTTTAACCAGTTGTGCATCCATTTGGTGGAAGAACTTGTGTGCATCTAAAAAGGTTCCACGAACTTGGAAACAGATGAAAGTTCTTATGAGAGAAATATTTATTACTCAATCTCATGCATCTATTTGTAAAGAAAAAGTGCATCTTCCAAAGGAGGAAACCCTTGTTGCCCCTCCACCTGTGACAATTATTTTGCAGGAAAAAGCGAACAAACAAGAAAAAAAACAAGGAGAATGAGGAGACATCTGCTGCACCATGCATGTTACAACAAGGTTCAACTACCAACTCACCTATATTAGCTGAGAAAGAGAACAAAGGTAACAAACAAGGTGCTACACTCACACAAGGTGAGGAATACTTTTATAAGTTGAAATTGCCCACTACACATGCTATTGCAGAGCAACCATTAGTGGACCATATTGTTGTTTTATCTTTGTCACAAGATGATTTGTTTGTTGTTCCTTATGATAAAGAAGAGTTGTGTGGTAATGCTTCACTTATATCACAACCACAACTTGGGCATGAACGTACTAACTCTGTTTTACAAATGAATAGTTGTTCTAAAATTAAACGTGTTCAATGCATTGCTAGTGAGCAAGAAGAGTTGAAATTGTTATCTTCCCTAAATAATTTAGGTTATATTGAATTTGATGTTCTTTGTGATCTAAATAGTTTAGAAGAGAAATTAAAACTTAATTTTGATTTGCCATGTTTGTCACAGAACATCTTCTTGTTATTGGCAGATATAATGATAAATTAGAATATATAGTGCATCGAGTTTATATTTGTTCAAATCTGAAATCTTCTGTTATTGTGCCTGAACGTAAACATTTAGAGGACTACAATTGCAATATTAATATCATGTCAAGTTTTTCTAGTTCTATTTGCAACCCACTGAGTTGTTCACAGGAATGGGAGTGTTGTTGGATGCTACCATGCACCACAACCATTGCTTCACCTTTCTTTGTATAGAAGATACAAATTGATACTAGGTTGCCATGCAATGGCACTTTTTTTAAAGAAGGGGAGCAAGAAATATCACTTCTTTTAAAAAAGGGGAGAAAGAAGTGATACATGCATACATTGTACCAATGATGTTTACTATGGCCAATGATGATCAGGTACAATCGTTTCAAAGAGAATTACAATTGTTTGATAAGGAACTAATGATATTGCATAACGAGAGTTCCTTGTGCATTTTGCTTTGTATAGAAGTTTATAGACAAGACAATGCTATACGCAAACTGAGGACAGTTTGTTGTAAAGAAGGGGAGTATGATGAGCCCATGGCTCCCTAGGATGGTGAATTTGTTCCTTATTGTTCATATTTTCTTCGTAGAGAATAAAATACTACAAAGTGTTGTGTTGTTTTGTCGCTTAGGAACATGGGAGAAGTACCACAACCTTACCTGGACATCACCCCTCAAGGTCAAGTCTACTCGGACTCGAGGCTGAGCTCTAGTTGTGGTCAAAGTCGTGGTTTTGGTTGTGGTCGAGTCACAGGACAGCACGTCAGTAAAATAGATATAACTCTCTCATACGAAGTCCATTTTAGGCAATCTTGGACATTCTGAAAAGCTTATGACGAGCCCTTTCCAATGGATATGAGCTTGACCAAATATTCCTTATAGTTTAGTCAAAGTCAAAGAAATAAGGTATTGCGCCACCATTTTGTACCTAGTTGAGTCTTGTAATTGTGTCAAGGTCGGAGTCCAGGTTGTGTACGCCTCTTTCCACGGTTGCACAACCCTAGGTCGATCTCCTCATGTGCCCCCAATATATACACAGTAGTCATCATAGTTCAGGCTTGGGTTTAGCTCAGATTATTCTGTTTTAGACAATTTTGCCGTTTATCAGTTTGTTGAACCCCAACTCGAGTACTTCATTGGTAATTAGCAATATTTAGATTGCATCTACCTGTTCTTGCTTGTATTCTCAATTTGCTTGCAGGAAAAGCCTTCTTGGCGAGGTCAATCACACCTTGGCACGATTGATAACAATGGAGTAGTGGTGTAGTGGTTGCGAGGGTTCTCAATCTGTTCTGTTTGGAGCCTTTAGATCATCAACGTCGAAACTCCACCAATCTACTTATCATATTACCTTTCAAAAGATTGGGCAAATGCACATCATAAAGTAAGAAGTGGAGAAGCTCAAGAAGGTCTTGGCAAGATTAAAGGGCAAGGGACATATCCAACCTTCTCAAGTTAACCGTGCTACCATGGTGAAGATGCTTGCGGAGGGTCAACCATGATATGCTTCAAATGCCACCAAGAAGGCCATAAGTCTTTTCAATACGCACAAGTCAACCGGGAGACCAAGGAGAAGAAGAAGAAGATGAACCTCTCCAACAAGATCTCCAACATCTACACCAAGTCCAACTACAAGACCAAGAGCAAGAGCAACCACTACAAGCTCAAGAAAAAGGATAATGGCGAGGTGATTACACATATGGTTGGAAAAAAGGACTGGAGGTGGAACTAACCTATTTGGATGCCCAAATAAGTCATCACCAACATGAAGGAGCCTCAATCAGTTTGGGTTCCAAAGAAGAATTGAAGCCCTAAGGTGGCTATAGGGATTTGGAGACTTGGCTCACAAGATGAAGTGAAGGTTCAAGCAAAGAAACAAAGTATACAAGATTGGGCGCATTGATGAATATCATGATCATCATATACTCAAATCCCCATCTAAAGATAAAAGAGATAATGGTAGCTAGATTCATGTTCATGAATTTTGTTTTCATCATATACTCAAATCCCCATCCAAAGATAAAAGAGATAATGGTAGCTAGATTCATGTTCATGAATTTTGTTTTGCATCTAGCTCATTTTCCTTTTCTAGGATTTCATATGCATATTTCAATTTATTGCAATGTCTAGTGTAGATTTTCATATCGTGAGTTACTTGTGTTTCTCTCTAACCCATGAGCAACCTACAAGGTTTATTAGTTGTAGGTCCCTTTCATGATATGTTTCTCAATTGATATATTTTATGTGCCATGAGTCCAATCTGTAGGATAAATCTCCATTGTTATCAATAACAAGTGCATATATCTAACTAGTGTTCAATACATGTAAGCTCACATTTAGGGGGAGTATATCCTATGGGTTATGATTTTGAGATTAACTTGCATTGCAAGTTGTATCTTTTGTAGTCTCATGGAATAATCAACAAGTCTCCGGAGGTATGCAATGCTTAAAGGCTTCAATTGGTATCATTATTAAATCTTTTGTTCATTTAAGCTACCTCCATTCATAATATAGCTTAAACTTTCTATGTTGACATATTGTCTAGTTGTGTATATATTTCTTTCTCATCATATGTATGGACACATATAGGGGGGTTAGACTTTATTATGTGAGTGTCATGAATTGTGATCCATGCTTTCATGTCAAATTGGTATCAACATATCTTTTCAGATTGTATTCTTACAGTTGGTATCATTTTAGTGGATCATAGTTCATGAAGCTCTCTCCCATGTGCTCTAATATTTTTTCTTGAGTTCAACATGTGTTTATAGCCTTTTTGGGAGATTGTTAACAAAAGAGAAGAATTGTGATGACCAAAATAAGTGCAAGATACATGAAGGTTGACAAAGGAAGAGAAGCTCTTTCATAGGTCAAACAAGGGTGATAGTGGCGTTGGAGAAAGGGGAGCCACAACAAAGGGAGGCTAAGTGGTAAGAACATGTATCCAATAAATGTGGTAAGATTTTGTGCTCTTTACAATTGGTATCATTTATTATTTACCACTTGTTTTAGTTGTGTTGTCATTAATCACCAAAAAGGGGGAGATTGTAGCAAAACATGCCCTTAGCGAGATTGTATCATTTACTTTAGGGCATGTATGTGATTTTGGTGATTAATGATAATATAGTCAATGGGACTAACATGTTTGTCAAGAATATATGTTAGTAAGTCTCATGGATGCAATACATGAAGTAGTCACCGAAGCCAGGACAAAGTTGTGTTGAATTGGAGAAGTCCCAGGAAGATTTGCCTCACTGGAAGATTTAATGTTCAATGAGAGTCGTGGTTATACAATTATTGATGACAATGAACAGTGCTGAGGAAGAAATTGGAAGACCCCACTGGAAGGTCCGGTGTTCATATGTGGAGTATGCAGGAGCATTTGTGTCCAGAGGTTGTTAGCCTCACCGGATAGTTCGGAGTTAGACCCAAGTGCACATAGAGTATTTCTGGCATAGGGTGAGGTATGCCTCACTGGATGATCCGGTGATTGGCTTGTGAACATTGGAGTATACACGCCACAGCAATTCTAGCAGAGGCAGTTCCAAGAGATGAAGGCTGAAGATTAACTCGCTGGAAGGTCTAGCGATTGGAGCAATGCACACCAGACAATATGCCAGAGCATTTTGTGCAAAGAAGGTACCAAGCGAGGAAGATCGAAGTTCAACACACCGGATAGTCCGGTGCTGAAGAGATTCATACCGGATTCTTACACCAGAGCATTTTACATAAAGAGACTGCAGTTGGCTTAGATGGCTCAAAATAACTCATCGGATAGTCGGTGATGGTTTTGAAGGATACATTAGATAGTCTGGTGTTCATAGAGGATTTGAGTGGGGTTTCAACGGCTAGTTTCTGAAGATGTACTCATCCAGTGTTAGTACCACTATCAATGCCAGATCATTCGGTGTTCACAGTTCTGTGAGCCGTTGGGACAACTGCTAGTTGGCAGGTTTGAAGTTATACATACCCCTCCACTCGATCATTTGAGGTAGCTGGAGTCCAGGGAAGCTCTTATAAATCTAAGAAGACATTCAAGCTACCAAAGTGCTTAAAGTGATCATCCAAGGTGAGTAAGCACAAGATTACTGAGTTGTTAGTGCTTATAGGCCTAGAGAGAGTGTTGCTGCATAGAGAAGGGATCAAGGAGTGACCCTAGCTTCTACTGAGAGGTATGCTGGTGCCTTGGAGTCTTGGTGATTCGCTGGCAACTTGAGCTGGAGTTGCTCAAGCTTGTTGACCCTCTAACTTGGTGTCGAGTGGTGACAAGATACGTGTACGGGGACGTGGAGACCTTGCCTTGGTGGCTCAAGCTCCGAAGTGATCATGGTAGCAATGTACCGGAAGAGAGTCCTGTGGTGAGGCCTTGCCTTTTGGTGGCTTGGTGGCTCAACCTACTTGAGGCCTTGGTGGCTCAAGGGCTGTGACCGGGTGCTGACCGGGAGCATATCCTTAGTGGAGCTCCAACATGGACTAGTGGAGCCATTCATGCCATCGATACCACGAGATAAAAATGCTTTATGTTGAGTTTGCTCTCTACGTTATTTACGTTTCCACATTTACATACTTGCATTTTACGTTCCTAGATAGGTTGCAAGCTCTTTTAATAGACACACTAGATAAACCTAGAGCACATTTTGATAGAAATTGATATAGGTTTATCTTGTGTAATTTTTGGAGCTGGACAGTTTTTAAGTGTCCTAATTCACCCCCCTCTTAGGACGTCACCGATCCTTATGATATCACGATTAAACAAGGGTTCAAGTGATTACAAGTTGACAAATTAAACAAATGTTAATGCATTATCTAGCGTAAATATACATAAATCTCAACGGAATAAACATCTAAAAGAAAACAAAGACCAGTGATGCTATTTGCCCACAAGGAAACTGGCCAGGGTTATTGATAGTACACCAACTACTCATCACCACACTACTCTCGGTAGGGCACAAGTAGCCGACACCTAAACTTCACATTCAAAACAATCAACAAAGCATGAAGAGTATGAAGGTACTCGCAAGACTTACTTATAGTGGGTACATTAACAACCCAACTCCAAGGATCTTCTATTTGGGATGGGTAGAAGGAATCGGCCACAAGAGCATTTTATCAACTCAAGAGTCTGAGCACCTAATACATCTCAAACGTTTGCTATTCTAGACTGAGAACATAAGTATAACCATACCAACATAAGAACCTGCTCATCTCATCACATACATACTCGAGTCACTTCCCCACAACCAACTTAACCAAAAACAATCCAACTTGGACCTCTACGATTGATGCGTATGGACATAAGCATGCTCATAACTGATAACACGACAATTCAAATTATTCTTAAACCCTGCAGAGGGGTACATCTTTATCCACATGACTTGGGTCCATTCACTTGGCCCTTGAGACAACCTTTCCCATACTTGGAACTACCCACTTGCGCTTGCCCCTATGGCACCAGGGTTACCGTGAATGTGTCCCAAACACCTTCGGCTCTCGACCACATTGCTTCTCCCTATAATTTTTCTCTTACACGTCATAGGGTAACAAGTCAAGTGTTAGCATGGTCTATGATAATCAGCTCACTCGTACATTTGCTGAATATATGGAAGTACAAAAAGTGCTTAAGCTAATGGCAAACATTGGTCGGTGCTTAATCGATACAAGTGACATATGAAATTTAAGTTCCTCTTCCCAACCTTCCCCTAACACAGCTCACATCTCATCTCATTCTCACAAACTCTTCATCCCAACATCATTTTCATTGTGAATAATATTTAAGCCCGATAATTCACGAATGATGGGCATTCCACCATTCGACTTCTAACGATAACCTATGCATTACTAAACATCTCGTATAACTTTTAAGTTTGAAATTAACATGGTTATACCCAGGTTATCAGGATGGGGATCATCAATAATCAAGGTGGGAACAAATGCATCAACATATGTTCTACCCACAAAATCCGACATTGACTTGACCTGCTAAACATGCATGACATACATAAATCGATAATTTATATAAAGTAGACACCACAAGACACAAAGTAATGGTGAAATATGCTTAGATGCTTGCCTTGTTTCTCCGGTGCTTCACTCATGTACACATATGGTTCGATATCAACCTCAACCACTTGAACCATCGATGCGTCACTCTCTAATGAATGGAAGAACGCATCAAATGAACAAAAAAAAATAAACAAAGATGTATGCTTATGATGCATGATTATGAAAGGGACACAATGTGACATGTCATGAAAACATTTGCAAAAGAACGCTTAAACGATTGGGTTAGAAGAGGTTTAAACCTCGCATGAGACAACCTAAGGTTACTTTGTTCTAAGTGGCTGGTGATCAGACTGGCTTAGGTGGCAGTCAGACCATGGGGGTTGAACAGAGAGAGATCAGTACTAAGTAGCTATGGTGGTCAGACCGACCCAGGTGACGGTCAGATTGTGGGCTGGTGGTCACACAAGCCCTAGTGGCGATCTAACACCAGACTATGTAGTTTGACTTGAGTCTGACCGACCAAGACATAACCCAGTGGTCAGACCAGCCCAAGTGGCGATTAGACCATTGGGCAAAACCGGTAGCATCTCGGTGAGGTTGCCAGTGAAGGCAACAGCGATACCTTCGACCAAGAGTGGAACCAAAACACTCTACAAGGTTAGAGGGAACCATTTTAGGTTGTTTGAGCGACATACATGTGGCCAAAATCTTGGGCCCTAGGGATCAAGATTCATGGCTAGGTGGAGCTCGGTCCTATATATACGGAGAGTTGGGGACTCGGGAGAAAAGAGGGGAAATGGTCGAGGAGCTTCACCTTTTTGTGGGGAAGCTTTCTAGATGGTTGGCCAAATCCGTAGATGCTTCGATGTGGAGACTGACTCCGGGGTGCTCCAACCAGCCTACAGGTGGAAGAAAAGCTTGGGGCTTGCTCCAGCGAGGGGATGTGCGGCAAATATGCCCTTAGGGAGATTGTCACATTTACTTTAGGATGTGTATGTGATTTTGGTGATTAATACAACATAGTCAATAGGACTAACATGTGTATCAAGTATATGCTTTAGTAGGTATCATGGATGCAATACATGAACAAGGCACTAAAGCCGGGACAAAGTTTGGTCAAATTGGAGAAGTTCCAGGAGATTTGTTCTCACTAGATTGTCTGGTGTACTGAAGGCTATACTCACTGGAGTGTTTTTGTTCAGAGGTGGTTCAACCCATCAGAAGGTCCGTTGCTTGAGTTGAACTTACCGGAGTATTGCACCAGAGCTTCTTGTACAGAGAAGGTTCCAAGTGTGGTGATCGAAGAAAATCTCACTGAAAGGTCCGATGATTAGTACTGAGAAACACCGGAGTGTTTTTGCTTACTGGCAAATGAAGTTGATCTCACCGGAAGGTCTGGTGCTCAGAAGAAGACATACACCGAAGCAATTTCCTGTAGAGGCATTTCCATGTGCTGAGGAATGAAGATCAATTGATCGGATGGTCTGACGTTTGTGTTATGTATACAAGAGTATTATCACCAGACCATTTCTACCAGAGTAGGATCCAAGTGCTAAAGAGGGAACATCAAGGCACCGGATAGTCTAGTGGTCAATGCTATGCATACCGGATGCCTACGCCGGAGCATTTTACATAGAGAGATTACAAAGGCTCGGATGGCTCAAGAATACTCACTGAATAGTTCGATGATTAAGATGGAGGTTATTCCAGATAGTTTGGTGTTCACAGATGGTTTGAGTGGGGGTTCCAATTGCTAGTTTCTGAGGAAGTACTCACCGGATGATCCGATATTAGTACCACTGTTCTCACCAGATCATTTGGTGTTCACAGTGAATTTGAGCCATTGGGGCAACAACTAGTCCCTGAGATTGGAGCTATAAATACCCCTCTACTCGATCATTTGTGGTTGCTGGAGTCCAAAGGAAGCTCATACACATTATAGAAGACATCCAAGCCACCAAAGTGCTTAAGTGATCAATTAAGGCGATTAAGCATAAGATTAGTGAGTGATTAGTGCTTATAGACCTAGAGAGAGTGGTTCTATGTGATTGCTGCCTAGAGACTAGATCAAGAAGTAATCCTAACTTGTACAAAAAGGTACATCAGTGCCTTGAAGTCTTGGTCACTCGCTGACAACTTGAACTGAAGTTGCTAGAGCTTGTTGACCCTCTGACTTGGTGTGGAGCGGCAGCAAGACACGTGTATGAGGACGTGGAGACCCTTGCCTTGGTGGCTCGATCTCTGAAGTGATCACGGCGGCAAGTGACTAGAAGAGAGGCTAGTGGTGAGACCTTACCTTTATGGCTTGGTGGCTCATCTAGGTTGATGCCTTGTCTTTGTGACTTTGTGGCTCAAGGGCTGTGACAGGGTGTCGACTGGGAGCATATCCTTGGTGGAGCTCCAACATAGACTAAGGGTGACATTCCTGCCATCGATACCATAGGATAAAAATTCATGTGCCGAGTTTGCTCTCTCTACCATGTTTACGTTTCCACATTTACATACATGCAATTTACCTTCGTAGATAGGTTGTAAGCTATTTTGTTTGTTAGATTAGACACACTAGATAAACTTAGAGCACATTTAGATAGAATTGATATAGGTTTATTGTCACATCCCAAAATATTAATTACATAATTAAGCATTCATAATCATCGTGACGTTATGTTTATACAAATTTTGTTTTAAAATTGAGTAAGCATGTTTCACAAGTACTTGGAGATAGTTTAGAGCTCTTTAAGAAAACCCTAAATTCCTTGGACATGAAGAAGAATAGAAAAGGGTAATAGAGTCAAGTTTTCGGCATAAGACTACTCTTGCGGTCTGACCAAGCTTGCTAGCGGTCTGACCATCAATGGCGTGCAGAACCCATTTTGCCTTTGTCCTGGGGTGGTTTGACCACCCAAGCTTGCGGTCTAACCGCCACTATCTAGAACTACCACTTAAGCCATCGACCAAACTCTTATCCGCTCAACCACCCACTCGGTCATTCTTCCCCATCTGAGTGAGAGAGAGGGAGAGAGAGAAAGGAGAAAGAAGGGATGGAGAGGAGATCCTCCACCCGAGCTTAATAGAGGCCAGAAATAGAAGGAAGAGATCATCCACGAGTCCCCTACGTAGTCTCCGAGATTGTCCCCAACTTCTTCATCACCGGAGCGAGCCCTAAGCCGGGGGAGAGAGGAGAGCTTCACCTCGACCACCACGACGTCCAGAGATCGACAGAGATAGCTTCCCTGAGCTTCTCGAAGTCTTCCCCAAGCTCTTCCCCATCATCGTTCCCACCGAAGAGGTGTCCTGTGCCTTTCTCCCCTTTTCTTTGTCGGTTACAGCGGCCCAGGGCCTAATCTCCAAATCCAATCCTCATCGGAGCCGACCAACAATCAAGCAAGCTTCTCGACATCGTGCTCGAAGGCGTTGTTGGATCCTTCACCTGCGGCCTCGCTGACGTGGCACTACCCCTTCCCAGCGATCTGATTGCCACTTGGCCAATCTGACTGCCAGTTGTAGTTTAGAATGTCCGATTGAACTCCACAATTAGGTAACGACCGCTAGCTGCTGATCTGACCATCGGCCGGTCCGGTCTAATTATCAGATGCCAAACCTCTCTGTCCGCCCATGGTTTGATCGCTCGGCCACTTAGAAAACCTACTGGTATAACAACCACCCCTTCCATTGTCCAACCGCTAATATACCCCGATCTGACCACTAGTTTCACAGGTCACAGAAACTTTAGGCTGTCTCGTGCGACATTTAAACCTCTTCTAGCCCAAGTGTTTGAGCATTCCTTTTACAAGTATTTTCGTAATCGTGCATCATGTCAATTCTTTTGTAGCATTTCATCACACCTACTGTGATGCATTTTCTTTAGTGATTGGCAAGCTGGAGAGTATCAGGTTTTCGCGACAAGATTTTTGTGTTGATCCCGGATTGAGGAAAAGCAGTAAGACAAGCATCTAAGCATATTGCACCTTACAATTTGAGTCATTTGAAGTCTAAATTGATGAGTCTTTGCTTAGGTAAGTTGTTGCATGTCGGTGATTCATTGTCAGGCTATATGGGTAGAACCTATATTGATGCATTACCTTCACCTTGAATTGTTGATGATCCTTATCCTTGTAACCTGTTTAGCAATGTTGTTGTCCAACTTACAAGTTTTATCCGATATGCTTAGGTCCTCGGTAGAAGTCGAGCGATGGTTCAACCATTTTTCACGAGCTTAGGGCTTACTTATTGTTCACAATGATATTGATTATGATATGAGGATGTATGAGATGTGAGAATGAGACAAGATGTGAGTGGTGTTAGGGGTATCTTTATCATCGGAGGAGTTCCTTGGTGTAGTTTGGGAGAGGAGCCTGGGTGCCATAGACTACTTGCATCGATTAAGCACCGACTGTTGTTGCAGTTGGCTTAAGCACTTTTCCGTACTTACCAAATACTTGGATATGGGACGGGTAATTCAAGTACCATAAGTTACCACATTCATTTGACCCATGCGTCGAAATGTGAGCGAGAATGTTGTTAGGGATGCCTGAGATTGTGTCTGGTAAGTCGTTGCGTCCATTTGACCGTAGGATTCCTGTAAGTTGCCGCGTCCATTTAACCATAAGATTCCCGTTACATTTATGTTCAAGTTGTTGGTTGCAGGGTAGAAAGATATATGTGGTTAAGTATAGGTGCTCACATATATGTGTTATGGTTGCTTACGCATATGAATTTACTTAACCTTGTGGCCTACACCTTGCTAATGACTCAATTGCATAATCCTTGGAGTCATATTATTATATGTACGCAATATGGATTAAGTCTTTTTGAGTACATTCATAATCACACTGCTCTTTCAGGTTTGTAGGCGAGGAGGGGTTAGTTGTCGACTACATTATGTATGCCGATGCTAGCGGCGGGTAAGAGTAGTGTTGTCTACTTGTGTGGCGTGCATTTGGGTGGAGCCTATG
This sequence comes from Phragmites australis, assembly GCF_958298935.1. NCBI lineage: Eukaryota > Viridiplantae > Streptophyta > Magnoliopsida > Poales > Poaceae > Phragmites > Phragmites australis. The sequence goes on along the minus strand of NC_084940.1, from coordinate 21,992,158 downwards.
GGCATATGGCTTCACCTAGGTGTTGTTGTTCATAGGTGTTACTTTTCAACTACGTAGTTTCTTTGTAAACTGTTGTAAATTGTATTAACTCTAATACTTGTAATATAATGTTAGTTACTCGCTCTTTCTTAAGCCTTGTCGTGATATTATGTGGGAAAGGTATGTGTTCTGATCTTGGGCACAAATCATGTGCCGGGACTATCGGATGGTATTTTGGTTAATCATTGTAGTTATGATTATGTAAATGATCGATTTAATGATTAATTAGAATACTGTTTGGATGATTCCTCACAGCATGTTATTATAGCTTGGTTTAATGAAGTAGGCTAAAAACACTTAAGGCATGGGTTAGGATGGTAACAACTCCACTAATGCAACCCACTAAAGTTTCTTTTTCCCTCTTCTTGCTAATATATATAAACTTGCTATATTATGTCCCTAAATGTAATGTACAATTGTTTATTACATTTAAGTTGTTTGTTTCTATATTGTGATGTCTTTATAAATCATGTTGCATCGATAAAAAAGGTATGGAACACATCCCGATGGTTTTAAATATCAAGGCTCAACTAGTACGAGGTAGTGGTCTGGTGTGTCCCGTATGGCAATGGTACGGGAAATGAATAATTTAGTGATAACTTTTGAAGATCTACCGTATGATGATAGTTATAGTCATCTACCTATGTGGCGATTACATAGGGTGTCCCGTAAGGCGACGATATGGGAAGTGAATATGTTGGCAATAACATATGAAATATCGCTTGTGTGGCGAGATGCACAAGCACCGTTCGCGTGAGAAGTAAAAGGTAGCATGAAGGGTGATGATTGGTAGTCATTGTATATATGAATGCCTGTGATCTAGATGTTTGTTGCGGAGTGATGTGCTCGAGAAAGAAACATGTTGTGAGTTGTGAGCTAGGCTACGTTTTCGCATATCTTGCACTACACTTTTGATCATGCATTATACCCGTTATATGATTCCTTTTGTGAAGTCAGAGATTGATTGTCCGCCTCTTTTTTATTTTGTCATCTCAAACAGGATGAGAACCCATTGTGGTGCCCATAAAGACAATCATGAGTGTTCGAATGCCCGTGATGGAAAGCCATCCCCTATGCCGGAGGTTTTGGACCTTCTTAAGGTTGTTGCTCAGAACATGACCCATCCTGTTGGAGTTGGAGCTGGCCTACATGGAGGTTTCTTTGAGTTTCTCCGTACTCAACCTCCTATCTTCACCCGCGCTGAAGATCCCAGTGACGCCGATGATTGGCTTCACACTATTGAGCAAAAGCTTGCTCTCATATGGTGTGGCGATAATGACAAGGTCCGATATGACACCCATTAACTTCAAGGCGTAGCCAGGGCATGGTGGCAGAGCTACCTCACCATGCAAGCCCCTAGACACCTCATCACTTCGGTGGAATTCCACATAGCTTTTCATGCTTCCTACATCCCTAAGGGTGTGAGGGACATCAAGAGGCAGGAGTTCTTCAATATAAAACAAGGGGACAAGTCTGTGATGGATTATGTTCAAGAGTTCAATGATTTGGCTCAGTATGCACCTGGGTTTGTCTCCACTGACAAGCAAAAGCAAGAGTACTTTATGGACAGGCTTTCCACGAAGATGCAAGAGAGGCTCTCCGTGCATGAATTTGATGATTTTAGCATGATGGTGAGCAAATCTATTATGGTGGAGTACAAAATGAAGAAACATCAAGATGAGAAAAAGTGCAAGAGGGAGGAACAGTTTTCTGATGGCAACTGTGAGCAACACTTGTGCATAGGACAACCACTTACATCTCATACAATGACTATGATACCTCCACCACTCATGTGCTTGGCCCATTCTTGTTCTTCCCAAGGGGCTACGAAGAATCCGAGTAGCAGCGCAGATCGTGGAAAGGGGCGTCCATGCTTCAATTATGGCTAGTTCAGGCACCTCGCTAAGCGTTGTCTCTATCCAAAGCGAGATGGTGTGGCAAATACACCAGTTATGCCATCACCTCATGGGTCACAAAAGCTCTCAGCTCTGAAGCAAGGGAACATCAATATCATCACCATTAAGGATGCCCAAAAGGAGAGCGATATTCTCTTAAGCACACTCCTCATCAACTCTCACCTGGTGAGAGTGCTATTTGATTCTGGGGCTTCTCACTCCTTCATCAAGTGGAGTTTTTCTATCGCCCATGCTTTTGCCATCCAAGCCATGCACACCCCATATCTCGTAACATCACCCGGTGGAAAGATTTCACAGAGGATATTGTTCTGGGTGCACAAATTCTCATCAGTGGAGTCACTTATTCTGCCAATTTAATTGTGATTGACCCGATGGGCTTGGATATCATTCTAGGAATGAATTGGTTGGGCAAGTATGATACAATCATCAAATGTGCACCAAGGTCCATTTCTCTTGCAAATTCATTCAATGATCGGATCACCCTATGCCTTGATGAGAGTGATCCCCATCTCTTTGTAATGGAAGGTGCCATCTCTATGGACCTTGCTCATATTCATGTGGTGTGTGATTACCCGGACATCTTTCTGGATGAGTTACTTGTAATGCCACCCGACTGAGAAGCCGAGTTCGCCATTGAGCTTGTGCCTAGAACAACTTCAATATTCAAGTGTTCCTATCAGATGCTGCCAAATGAGTTAGCAGAGCTGAAGAACCAAATTTAGGAATTACTAGTGAAGGGTTTCATTCGTCCGAACTCCTCACCTAGGGGATGCCTGGCACTCTTTGTTAAGAAGAAGGATTAGACTTTGTGGATGTGTGTCGACTACCGTCCGTTCAATGCGGTCACTATCAAGAACAAGTATCCTCTTCCTTGAGTTGATATCCTATTTGACTAGCTGGTCGGTGCTCGGGTGTTCTCCAAGATTGATTTGAGGTTGGGCTGTCATCAGATAAAGATCCAGAAAGAGGATATTCCAAAGATGGCTTTCTCTTCTCGCTATGGACTGTATGAGTATACGATTATGTCCTTCAGCCTGACCAATGTGTTGGCGTACTTCATCTATTTTATGAAAACAATTTTCATGGAGCAACTTGACTGGTTTGTCGTGGTTTTTGTTGATGACATTCTTCTTTACTCTAAGATCGAAGAAGAACATGCAGAACATCTTCGTGTGGTTCTTGGACGACTTCGAGATCATTGCCTCTCTACCAAGCTAAGCAAGTATGAATTCTGGCTAAAGGAAGTCTCATTCCTTGGACATGTTCTTTCTGAGAAAGGTGTCGCAGTTGACCCAAGCAAGGTGCGCGATGTGTTCAATTGGGTGCAACCCTGAAGTGTCACCGACATTGGGAGTTTTCTTGAACTTACGGTTTATTACCGCCGGTTCATCGAGAACTTCTCCAAGATCACCAAGCTAATGACTGAGTTGTTGAAGAAAAATGTCAAATTCGAGTGGTCTGATGATTGTGAAGCAGTTTTCCAGACTTTGATGTCTCATCTCACTACGCTAGTTCTTGCACAACCGGATATTCACAAGGGTTTTGATGTCTATTGTGATGCCTCTCACATCGGTCTTAGTTGTGTTCTTATGCAAGAGAGTCAAGTTATTGCTTATGCTTCGCGCCAGTTGAAGCCACATGAAGATAATTATTCGACTCATGATCTAGAACTCACAACGGTAGTGCACTCCTTGAAGATTTGGTGCCACTATCTCCTCGGGAATGTTTGTAATGTCTACACGGACCACAAAAGCCTCAAATATATCTTCACCTAAGCCGATCTCAACATGAGGCAAAGGAGATGGCTTGAGTTGATCAAGGACTATGAGTTGGAGGTCCATTACCATCCGGGCAAGGCGAACATTATCGCTGATGCCTTGAGCTGAAAGGCTCAGTGTAGTTGTCTTGGACTCGAGATGGTTCCTGAGGGTTATATTTCCAACTTGGAGACAGATCCGCTCTCCTCAACCAAGTCAAGGAAGCTCAAAAGAAAGATAGAGGTATGAAAAGGATCCATGATAAGCTCAAAGAGGGGCAAGCTAGATGCTTTACTCTAGATGATGAGGGTGTCATATGGTTCGGAAAGAGACTAGTGGTTCCTAAAGTTCTAGAGATGAGAAAGAAGATTCTAGATGAAACTCACAATTCATTGCTATCCATCCATCCTGGGAGCATAAAGATGTATCAAGATCTGAAGTAAAAATTTTGGTGGACTCGCATGAAGCAAGAAGTTGCTCAGTATGTCGCTAAGTGTGATGCTTACCGGAGGGTGAAGGTCAAACACCTCAAGCCGGTCAGTACACTTCAGCCCCTAACGGTCCCCTCCTAATAGTGAGAGGAGATTGGTATGGATTTTATCACTGGGTCACCCAAGACTTCTCAAGGCTATGACTCGATTTGAGTCATTATGGACCAGTTGATGAAGTCCGCTCATTTCTTTTCCGTCAAGACTATGTACTCAATCAAACAATATGTGGAGCTATACCTCACATGAGTTGTTTGTCTTCGTGGTGTTTTGGTGAAGATCATCTCTGACCATGGCTCCGTCTTTGTTTTTCATTTCTGGAAGAGCCTTCATGAAGCCATGGGGCCCGAGCTCTTTCATAGTACTGCCTACCACCCTCAGACTGATGGTCAGACCGAAAGGGTGAATCAAATTTTGGAAGATATGCTCTGAGCTTATGCACTCACATATGGGAAGAAGTGAGAGATTTTCTTACCATTTATGGAATTCTCTTACAACAACAGCTATCAATCAAGTATTGAAATGTCGCTGTTTGAATCTCTTTATGGCCAAAGATGTCAGACGCTGTTGAATTGGTCCGTGTCGGTGAATCTGGAACCGGGGGTCCCCGAATCCCGAGGCCAGGCCAGCAATCTGCCACGTGGCACCATCCCGCGGAGTCTCCTCCGTGAGGTAAAAAAGATTAAGTCCCGGGAGAGGGCGCTCGGGGCCACAGTCAGTGGTCCCCAAGTACCTAAGTTCTCCGATGATCTACGAAGTCTAAGTGCCAGCAAGAAAGTGTTCGGGAAGGTGTACGGTGGCCCCCGAGCACCCGAGTCCCCCGACAATCAGGAAAGATAAGTACCTGGAGAAATGTGCCCGGGGCCGCAAGGGGTGGCCCCCTGGGCACCCAAGTATCCCGCGGACCCACAGAAGGAAGCTCCGGGAGAGAGTGCTCGGGGCTGCGTGCAGTGGCCCCCGAGCGCTCGGTCCCCCGAGGATCCGTACAAGCGTGCCCGGGAGAGAGTGCTTGGGGAGGTGAACAGTACCCCCGAGCACTCGGTTCCCCGAGGATCAAGAAAGGGCATTCTCGGGAGAGAGTGCTCGGGGAGATGAACAGTGACCCCTAAGCACTCGGTTCCCCGACGACTCAGAGAGCCCCCCCGACAGTGGTCCCCGCAGGGGCCCACTGATGAGGTGTCAGCCAGTCAAAGGCCAAGGCCGCATTTAAAGAGCGCGTGTGGCCTGTCACCTCCAACTGCTCCCGCCACGCTCGGTGTCAGTTCCTGCCACATTCTGGCAGAAGTGCGTGGGGTCATTAAATGCACGGGTCCCATCTCGTGCCATCCGGCCCGTCTCGGGATCACGTCGTAAGGACCGAGGCGTTCCGTCTGCCGCGCTGCTGTGGCAGGAGAGCAAGACAGAGCGGGCACGCTGGGCCGCTTCGCGGCTACCCAGTGGGCCCTCTCCATGGCGCCCATTGCCAGTGCATTTATGGTGACGGATGACCGGGCGTGGGACGCATTTTCCACCGCTGGTCACTTCGCACAGAGGCTATGATGACGCCCTTTCCATTTATGGTGTCTTGGAACTCGTGCCCCCACTCCCGTTTGGGGCACGCTACTGCCGGCGGGTATTTAAAGCCGTCGGCAGCACGGACACAGGGCGCACGCTCAGAGGTGAATCAATCGCTAAGTTTTTGAAGCTTTGAAATCTCTGAGCAAGCTCGACAAGTTAGACGATCCCTGAGAAGTTTTTCAGGTAGCGAAGAGAAGAGTAGACCAAAGAACAAGGAGCCCCAGGCTCTAAGATAGATAACATTCTTGTAACCAGCAACATCCTTGCGGGACATTCTCAAGGCATTTATAGTATCCATACAGGAGTAGGGTGTTACGCCTCCGTGCGGCCTGAACCTGTCTAAACACCAGCGCATTTACTCCGTTCCGCATTAGATCATTCCACCCCACCGGCCATCGCATTTATACCCATTTATTTCTCCGGCGAACATATTTAGGTTCATCCCCCCGGCCGAATCTCTAAAAAGGGGTTCCTCAGGATCCCTGCAACAGGAGTTAACCCTCCAACATTCCGAGTCCGGTGAAAGAGCTTTTCTAGGTCTGGATTTGGTCAAGGAGGTAGAAGAGCATGTTCTGAACATTCGAAAGTGTCCTCTCATGGCTCAATCATGATAGAAGAGCTATGAGGATTGCCGCCACCAAGAGCTTGTATTCGCATGGGAGATTTTGTATATCTCAAAGTTTCTCCTCTCAAAGGAGTTCGACGCTTTCAAGTCAGAGGGAAGCTAGCACCCCAATATGTGGGACCTTTCCAAATCATTGCTCGGTGTGGAGAGGTGGCCTATCAATTGGACTTGCCTCCGTCCCTCTTTGCCGTTCACAATGTGTTCCACTTCTCACAACTGAAGAAATGCCTTCGAGTCCCAACCAAAGTGATCGAAGTTGCAAACCAAAGGTTGTAGCCGGATCTTTCATATTGTGAGCGACCAATCCAAATCTTGGATGAAGCAGAATGCAAGACTCGGTGGAATTTCATAAAATTCATCAGGGTGCAATGGAGCAGCCACACCAAAGATGAGGTGACTTGAGAGTGTGAGGATAAAATCCGCTCCAAATATCCTGAATTTTCTGAGAGCTTGTAAAGATCGTTGTAATTTTGCATGTTAGAGCATCTCACATGTCTATAATCATCACTGTTGGGGGTCGTTATTAAGGACCCCTGATGGCCCCTTGGCTTAATTAGCTCAGCCTCCCAAAGGTTGAGCCTGTTTCTGCCTTTCGAAGCCCCGGCCTTCGGAGCATAGCCTCCCGAAGGTTCGGTCTCCGAGGCTTCAGCCTCTCGAAGCCTCCCCCTTTTGAAACCCCAGCCTTCCGGAGCTCAGCCTCCCGAAGGCCCAGTCCAAGAGGCTTCTGCCTCTTGCTGCCCAGGCTGGCTTCCCGGAGGTTACTGGGTGAGTCATCAAGCCTTAGAAAAAATCTGCCAAAAGGAAAGAACCAGTCGTACTTTGCCTGCAAGGAAGTGGCCGGCATTAAATGCCTAGGCTAGTGGATGCCGCTTTGACACCCCAGCACGATGGTACCTATCCTGAAAACCCTGGCGGTGCGGCACCGGGCTGCAATTGGCGACCGGCTCGCCCCTTCAGGGGGCAAGCACCATGATAATTACCTCAATGGATATTTATCTCTCGATAGGATAGAAGGTAGTCATCCGAGATAAGGCTCGGTAATTTGGCTGGATTCTGGATATTTGTACATTATGATAACTTGTATGCCAAGCTACGTATGGCCCTATAAATAGGAGGCCACGATCCTCTGGGTAGGGGGATGGACACAGAACATGCATCACAATGAAGCTGTGATACTCCCCCCAGATCGTTCCATTTTTCCTACCCTCAATACATTTGGTGCTCCTTCCTCTTAAACTTCGTCTCCAAGCTTGAGTCTCCTCCTTAGAAGAAACTCTCACCGTACTTGCTGGAGCAAGATGAAATCTTGCTCCAACAGTGGCACTGTCCGCGGGGACTCAAACACCAAAGTGCTAAGAGAGGTAGGATGCCACCTAAGAAAAAGACCACCAAGGCTGCATCGGTAGCAACCAACCCCCCAGTCGCGCCTTCGCGGCAATCCAGCCGGCTATATGCGGCCGGCACCGACAATGACCCCCAGCCAAGGGGAACGGGAACCTTACGACCACCACCGACCCAGCCATAACTACAGCCATGGGCAACACCGAAGGGTTCTCTACCCTGGAAACCCAGCAGCAGCAAGACGAGGCCCTTTGCTACGCCCCTAGGGGCTGCGACCGGCACAGCTGCCTGAAACACCGCTCTGCCCGAGCGGCAATCACGCTTGGTGGCACTCCTGGCGCAGATGGAGGAGCTATGGACAGCCCTTCGGGTCGAGCAGGAAGGTGCCCACACCTTCGCCGTCGCTCCCAGGACAGTCGGCGCATTTTTGACCCAAGCTCCACGAACAGGTGAGCCCCTCGGCGCAAGGACACGACCCATTCGGTCCCTGGAGCCCCAGGGCCGACGTCGTGAGGACCCCCTGTAGGACCATGACTCTCCCCCGTGGGCTGACCTATAGGCTACACCCTTCTCAGAGGGTTTTCGGACCCCAAAGTTGCCCAAATTTAAAGTTGATTCAGACCCTGACGAGTTTGCTCGATCCTACGCCCTAGCCATAGAGGCCAGCGGGGGCGGACCGGCCACTATGGCTAAATGCTTCCCCCTCGCCCTACAAGGGGTGGCCATACGCTGGTTCTGGGCGCTGGACCCTGACACCATCCACACCTGGTCCCAACTCCGGAACCTCTTCCGCAGCAACTTCCAGGGCACCTTCATTGAACTAGTAACCTCCGGCAACCTATTCACTATTAGGCAGGGGCCAGATGAAACCCTCTCTGACTACTTTTGAAGGTTCTCCTAGACCAAAGCTCAGATTAGGGGCATATCGGACTCTTTAGTCATCGATGCCGCAACCCAGGGCCTGGCCAAAGGCCCCCTTTATGATCGACTAAACGGACGCCCAATACGAATGGTAGAAATCCTCATGAGCAAGTTTGAGGAATATGCGCGGGCAGAGGAGGAAAAGCTCTACCAAAGGCGCTCACAAGCTGGCGAAGCTTCTCATGCCAGCACCAAGAGACCACACTCGCAGGCCAGATTATCACACGCCCCGACTAACCCGACAAAAAGGAGCTTCGAGGAGGCCCTTACGGTCGGGTCCCAAAGGGGGTGGCAACGGCAACGCTGAAACATCAGCAATATCTGCCCAAGCCGCGGGGCTCCGAACCAAAGCCACCCTAGGGGATGCAGCCAAGGACGCTCCGTGTCAGGACCCTAAGCCCGGGTTCCCCTGTGCCTCCTGTATCAGTCCCTGGATCAAGTAGCTGATACGCACAGAATTCAACAGAATGATATCAAATACATACTTCAAATACAAATAAGTAAAATAAATACCTGAAAAGAGAAAAGATGATCTGATGGACAAGAATCCACAGCAGACCAGCCAGGCAGAAGAGCCTACAGCGCAGCGGAGCGAAACGACGATGCAACCAAGTGCCACAGGCAACTCGGGTGCGGACGCGACCTTAGACTTCTTCTCTTCGACTTCATCTGGGTTGAGGTTGATCTCCAACTCAACAATCTGAAAGCAACAAGACTGAGTACGGAAGGTACTCAACAAGTCCTATATTACTTCAAGGGGTTGATAGATGCATAATGAATATTTCAAGGATAAGGCTTTACGGCATAGTTTTAAGCGTAAAGCAGGTTTTATGCAAATATCTAGTTATATTCTCCACTGTTAACCTTTTGAAATAAATGTAACAAAGATTTTGAAAACAAACTGCAGGCATCTTCTGTTGGTACTGAGTATCACCTCAAGTCCCCAACGTATTAGAAGGTGACCTGGTAACAAAGCTGTCGAAATAGTTTTAAAACCAAAACCAAGGTAATAAGTTGTATCTAGGGGTTTTCAGTCCTGGGAGGGGCTATACCTCACTCCGCAGTCCCTTTTATCACATCTGGTGTACCTCTAGTACCACACAGCTTCTGGCAGATTGAGCCAGGAACCACATCACACGGACATCTAGTCCACACACTCACTCATCAAGACACACGCACCCGGACTCTATTCAAGTGTGGTCAATGCTTTGCATGTCCATGACCGTGGACACGGCTATTCGAATAGGTTTACACTCTGCAGAGGTTGTACAGCTTTACCCATACGATATGCTCAGCCTCCAATCGTTGCAAGCGGAGGAGCGAATCATACCGAGACTCTCCAAACACCTTTCTTGCCGGGCTTTTCCACGAGACACGCCAAGTTCCAGAGCTGCATGTTCTGAAGGTCAGCCTCCATTTTTAAGCCTAAACCGGTCCCTGAACCTCCAAACAGCGGGACAGATAGACCCCTGGCTGCTCGTTGCTCTCAGCCTCCTGGTATGATGCCCAACTCAGTCCAGTGAAGGAAAATCAAGTCCTGCCCATATAGGACGCATGGTTGCACGGGGTGGCTAAGCATGACGGCGCAAGACTCGGTCCTTAAGCGGCGGGGCTAGGCATCTTCACGGGCAATGAATACCATCATGTAACTCAAGCCCCCAAGAGCATCCTCCCCGGAGGACTACTCTACCTGCCCGCGCCAAAACAGTTTTCACCCATTTTTACACATCACCTTCCATGTCCCACACGACATCAAGGATTTCACCACAATCACGGAATTCACAACCATCAAGGAATCATGATATATGAGTTATCATTGATAACAGCAAATTGATCTCCGAAGAGAAGTGTTTTAAAAGCAATATCTCCGAGGAGACGTATTTTAAAAGTGACATCTCTGAGGAGATGTATTCAATCCTAAGCATGCTAGATATCAAGGTGTCGTCTATTGTTAATATATGTAACAACAGGTATTCCTAGGGTGATATGTATTCTGGATGATAACATTCTGGATCATATATATTATTCGAAAACATAGGTTCAATATGATCAAGGAAATAGGACTTGCCTTCTTGAAGGGTCAATTCACGATTGATCTTGTCTCTTGAGTTTCCCGGGATTCTGCTTCATCGTTGGACCTTGCCTTCAGTTCCTTCCTCGCGTTCTTGCTTAGAACCTTGATTTCAAGTCTACGCATATTAACGACAAAAAGCGCACAACAACTAAGCAATTGAACACCAGAACAAAACCAAGAAATGCCAAAACGGAAGAAGAACAACGGAAAAAACGACGAAAGCTAAACCTAACGGAAGATGATTGGCAACTCTAATCAACACGAAGCTAGTACACAGAGAATAACAGGATAATCTAGCGAAACTAGGCTAAGCTATTAACCTAGTTGTTTTATCAACTTAAGAGAAAACCTGAACAAATCACGATTAACTAAATCACGATTAACTAAGTGAACTCTTATTAGATTAACTGCCGAAAGACGACAGCTAGAGATTCTACGTGTAGGTGAGTGCACGTGTACATGCATGAATATATGTGTAATACTTACGTCTATATGTATGTGAGCATGTATACATATATACATAAGTATAACTCTAGACAATTATAAGTGCTTAAGTGTGAAGATTAAACACTCTAATTTAGAGCACTAAACCTGGTTATTTAGTAACTAATCTTAATTACTTAGTTTGTTAATTGCCACACTAATTAAGTTATATTTAATACTATCATAAAAGCATACAGGTAATTAATTAATTAGATTAATCTATCCTTTGAATCTAATTAATTAATTATTAAAAGGGTATTCAATTAATTAATTACTAATGATAAAATATTCTATCATATTCTAATGATTGATATTTATTTATTTAACAGCTACACGAGTTAATTTATTACCTTAATTGAACTAAGATTAAATCTATAAACTATCACATGGAATATCACATGAAATCTCAATTTATTCTTAAACACTTAATTGAAACAACATTTAGTTATTCTTATTAATAAAAGGAATTAATCTGCTTAAGCTAGGTTATCATAAGTGACTAATCTATGATTACAACCTAAAAATCATTATCGAATTATCTAACTTGACGTTATTTATTAAAGGAGAAAATCTAAATCTAGATCAAATGCCACAATACAAATAATTACCAAACGAGAAAATTAAATGAACTCCAAAATTTACAAGATTTGGCATGGAGGTAGATTATGATTTTAGAGGAACATTGGCGAAAGAATCGCCGAAATCGGAGTTGAATTGGAGGAGATATGGCTATCGGAAGATTTACCGAAAAGATAAATCTGGAAATTAAAAAGGACTACTGTTTCGCGAACTCGGTCTACGGAATTTGTGGACCAAAGTGGGTGTGAGGGTGGTGCACCGTGGACCGGACTTGGATGGACTCGGTTCATGGTCCGTGGACCGGTGTGGGCTGCGGCTGTGTGGTCCACCGTGGACCAGGCCGGTGGACTGGCTCGTGGGGCCCACATACCGGTGAGAGGGGGGGCACCAAAGGATAAGGCCGGCTGGCCTTTGGCTTGTGCGGGCGTGAGACTCACAGCAAAAATGGAGAGAGGAGGGGGGGCGGCACCGGAGGGCAGGAGGCGGCGACCGGTCGGGGGGATGGAGAAGGCTCGCCGGTGGGAGGCCGGAGAAGGAGGAGGCTCGGCCACGGCTTAGAGCCGCGCGAGAGGTGGAGTGGCGGGCCAGGGCGAGAAGAGGTGGCCGGCGGAGAGAGCGCGACGTCGGAGAAGAAGCGACGGCACAAAGGAAGAGGCGGCTGGAGAGGGTGGCGCGCCTGGAGAAGAAGGTCGGCCGGGGCGGTGAAGGCGGCGTAGCGCGGGATGGTGGCCGGCCGAGATGGGGAGCTCAGCGGCGGGACGGCAAGAAGGGCGACCGGGAGAAGCGGCCGAGGCGGCTTCGGCGGCGGCGCGAAGGAGCAGCAGATGCCGGCCGGGCAGCGGAAGAGGTCCGGCTCGGGCCGGGCTACCTGGGCAGCGCGGCTGAGCGGAGGCTCGGCAGCACGACACGGCGAAGGTCCGGGACGGCGGACCGGAGTGGAGAAGCGGCGTGCACGGCGGCGCAACACAGAGGAGCAAGGGAGGCCGGAGGGGTTGAAGGCGGAGCTCACCGGCGGAGGAGGGGTGGAGCTTCCTGACGGCACACATGCGGCGTCACAGGCCGGGGCGGCTGTGTGCAGCGTGGCGCGGCTGGGCGCGGCGCGCAGACGGCGCGGTGGAGTCTCAGCGGAGGAGAATGGCTTGGACGGCGTGACGCCGGCAGGTGTGCACGACTGAGCGGCTGTGTAGCACGAGCACAATGCGAAGGAGTGCAACCAAGCGGCGACGCAGGACGGCGCCGCGATGTGGGCCAGCGGCTGCACGCAGGCAGAGCAGCGGCACGACGGCAGGGGCCGGGAAGGCGCGCACGCGGGCAGCTCGGCAGAGAGAGAAGCCAGGGCGGAGGGAGCTCGGTGTTTGTGTGCTATGTATGCATGTATGTGTGTGGAGAAGATCGCTTGCAGGTGAAGGAATAGAGGAGAAGAGCAAAGCGGCTTTGGCCTGCTCGGTGAAAAGATCAGAGGAGAGGAGTGATGCATGGTGAGCTGAGAGAGGACTTTTGTGCATGATGAACAGAGAGAAGCATGGGGAAGGGGATGGGCTGAGGAGAGAGAAGGAGAGATGAGAGAGAGAGAGACAACAGTGAGATATTTGTGTATTTGAATTGTAGAAGACGTATTTGAATTTGTAAATGAAATGTGTGATAATTCAAATAGATGTATTTGAATTGTATTTGTATTTGCAAAGATTCAAACGAATGCATTCGAATATAAAATCGGCGATGATTCAAAAGAATGACTTGGAATGGAAATGGGATTTGGATATATAGGATTAAACCCAAATAGGAGTATTCAAATCTGAGTTTGAGCATTAATTCAATAAGGGTATTTGAATTAGGAGAATGTTTGAACTGGAAACCTCGGTATTTGAGAGAGGCTTGAATTCAAAGGAATTGAATTCAATTTGTATTTGAGCTGATAAGAATAAATATTGAGATTCGAATTTGAGAGACATTTAGTTCGAGTCGAACAAAATTAAATGGGGATAACTCAATTGAATAATTGAATTATAGATTTGAGTTGATTGGAAGATCGATCTTTACGAATTGATTTGGATTAGGAAATTACCGAGAAGAACTAGAATAGATTCGAACTGAGAAGCATACAACACTCGAATCGCCACACAAAGAACCATAAGAACAATAAACCAAAATGCATATGCTCAATTTATGCAATGATTAATTTAGAAATTAACCTAGTGATCTTTGGAATACTTAGCCAAAATAATATATTTAAATATATACATACAAGTATATATACATCAAATATATACTTCCTTGGTTTTATACTAGTTTAATAATTAGAAAAAGTTTTAATTTGGAGCGAATTTTGCTATATTTTTATATGCTAAAATTCAGGGTGTTACACTCCGGAGGCCCCCTCCCCATCCAAACTGCGGACTAGAAGGCCCCCCTCCTATCATTCCTGAGAGGAACATCAGAACTGGATGACCCAATTGCAGTCCACCGCATCCAACATCGCGCGAGGGGCTCCCACCTCATAAATAATGCCCTTTACAAGACAGGTGTTTGCACTCCCCTCCTTCGATGCATTACTAAACAAGAAGGAGCCACCTCCTCAGAGAAATACACGAAGGCCTGTGCGGCAGTCATCTGGTGCCTCGTGCTCTAGCCGGTAAGGCACTTCGCCAGGGGCTCCATTGGCCTACAATCATGTCCGATGTGGAAGGACTCGTCCGCACCTGCCAAGGATGCCAATGGATGGGACGACGAAGCCACTGACCTCCAACTCCTTTGCAACCAATCGCCCCTGTCTGGCCCTTGGCTCGTTGGGGTATGGACCTCATCAGTCCATTTCCCTGCAACAAAGGAAACCTCCAATACGTAATGGTCGCATTGGAATATTTTCCCAAATGGGTCAAGGCCGAACCCCTCACTGCGATCACATCAAAAAATGTCTAGAAATTCTTCTAGAAGAACATAATCTGCCACTTCGGTGTCCCACAACAGCTCACGGTGGACAACGCCACACAATTCGACTCCGGGCCTTTTAGACAGTTCACCGGCAACTTCGGCATCGAATTATGCTTCGCAGCAGTTTGACACCCTCAATCCAATGGAGCCGTTGAAAGGGCCAACGGCAACATCCTCTCCGGTCTAAATCGACGCCTTGTTAGCTTAGCTCGAGGCCTATGGGTCGATGAATTACCCAAGGTTCGATGGTCCCTCTGCACCACTATCACGTGGGCCACTATGTTCACACTCTTCCGCCTCCTATACAGAGACGAAGCCATGACCCCCACCGAGGTCAAGGCCTGCTCACTCAGGGTACAACTCCCACAAACTGACGGAGAAAGGGAGCTGTCCCTCGACCTTACCAAAGGCACGTGGCTCCACACCATCCAGAACCTAGATCACTACATTGAGAAAACTAAGGCTTGGTACGATCCAAACCCGATGAACTCGTGCTTCGACATGCCCTAGCCTCGGGAAAGCTACGCAACAAATGGGAAGGCCCATACCTGGTCCTCAAGTCTAATAGACCCGGCTCCTACCGACTAGCCGATGCAGAGGGGACCCCCCTTAAACACAGTTGGAACGCAGAGACCCTCTGCAAGTATTATGTATAAAGAACCCCAACCTCAACACCCAAAAAAAACCCAGCATCTTGGAGGCATAAGCCTCCATGCTGGACAGGCACTCCGCCCACCATCTTTAAGGTCTCACCAACCTACGTGGTGGATAGGTAAAGACCGCTCCAGCATCTTGAAGGCATAAGCCTCCATGCTAGATAGGCATTCTGTCCGCCATCTTTAAGGTCTCGCTAACCTATGTGGCAGATAGGCAAAGACCGCTCCAGCATCTTGAAGGCATATGCCTCCGTACTGGACAGGCGTTCCGTCCACCATCTTTAAGGCCTCGCTAACCTACGTGGTGGATAGGCAAAGACTGCTCCAGCATCTTGAAGACAAAAGTCTCCGTGCTAGACAGGCATTCCGTCCGTCATCATTTGGGCCTAGCAAACCTAAAATGTCGTATAGGCAAAGACCGCTCTGGCATATTTTAGGTAGTGCCTTCATACTGGTTAGGCATAGCACCCCCCATCATTTCTAAGGCCACGCCGCCCTACGCATGGTGAGGGGATAAAAACCCCAACAAAATCGAGTCTGTCACCCGACCCTTCCGATACACCTCGAAGTCTCACACCCCGTGACCGCCAAACAACCACAAGATGCGAAGGGGCTGGGACAAGGGGCACAGGCAAAACGTCAGCGTGATCAATCATAAAAAACAGAGGAAAAAGAACATACAAAAGTCTTTTTATATAGTTAACCGCTGTACATCGAATCTATACCCAGCAAAATGTTTAGCCTACTATGCCCCCCTGTACCACTACGGGAAGACGAGGGTACCCGACCGCCATGCCTCCCAGACACACCACGGGACCTAGAGATTCATCCACGACAATTGCGCACAGGAGGCCAACGCGAGCCCCCTCCAACAAAGGGGCTGCTGCCTCAGATAGGGACTCGACCCCGTGAAGACAAAAAATCCACTGGGAAGGGATACGAGTCGAAGGACGAGAAGTCTAGATCTTCTCCTTGCCCCGCCGATGAGGCCTCCGCGGCATGTGCCTCCTCCACCTTCACCTCACCCAAGGTAGACTCAAGAATTTCTGAAGGCACCCTTCCGTCAGAACCCCAGGGAAGGATGAAGCGCCGTAAGAAGCATGAGTCGACAACCTCTTGGGAAGTTCGGGCCGCACACCAGTCATCTCTTACGGTAAAGCATACATCCAGAGCGGACACCGGGGGATCCTTCAGCTCGACCATAACCAAAACGTCGACAGCCACCTGCGGGTCAACATGCCCATCGGAATCGCGAGGCATAACAAAGCCACTCCACTGACAAATGAACGGAGTAGCCCCCGACGCACCAGATGCACTTGATCCCTCCCCGGAGGCACTATCCAAGGTACGTACGAGGCCTCCTCCAGGCTCGGGCCGCCGTACCTATACACGCAGAGCAGACTCCGATTAAAACTCAAAGGCTCAAACGTCCCAGAAACAACACAGGTAAACATAGGAAGACATGTGCGGTTTCCATCAAATAAAGAAAAGATTATATACATAAAGCAGAAGGAGGTGGTCAACATGCTACAACTCAGCCCCCTTCCCCGGGAAAGAAAAGAAAACAAAGACAGCCGGGATAGAGCTACACCTCCGGGGCATCCACACTTGGCTCCGGAGGGGCAACAACTCCAGACAAAGCTCCCCCGGAGGGCCGCGAAGCGCCCATAGACTCCGAGTGAAGTACCAGATCTCCCAACAAAGAACTCAAGCGAAGGCCCCCCGAGGCACCCGGAGCCTCCTAACCAGCCATAAAGCGCAACGTCATGCTCCGGCCATGCTCCAGTGCTTCGAAGGGACCAAGCCCCGCCTGGTGCAGTAGGGTCAGCTGGAGTGAGTAGACACATGATTGCTGGACCTCACATAGGCCACCGCAGCACTAACCATAACCTTCACAGCAGACCGAAGCCAGAAGAGCGGCATGACCGATGCCTCCGAGTCGGAAGGCAGTGGCGGACACCGAGCCCCTAAGCCACTCAAGGCATCAGAGGTAATCCGGGCCACCTCCAACGCTAGCGCCGTTAACTACTGGCACTCCGAATGCAGTGCCCCCTCCGATGCCCGAACCTCCTCCAGCTCTCGCCGCATATTTACCACCACCGCCCGAAGGGTGTCAACGTCACTCTCGGATGTCACACTGGTCGAGTTGGCCGCATCGGCAACCTCCTTCACCTCCCGGAGGTCTTCGGTAGCCTTCGGCGCCTTAGCCTCCACACACTCATGAAGCACCATCTCAAGAAGACGGCCCTCCGCGAACACTGTACGTTTTTGGGCCTCTTCCAAAGCCTGGCGTCCACCACCTCCCACCGCCCTCGTCAAAATTACTTGCTACAAAGCACCAAAAAAAGATGGAAAAAGACAAGATATGCTACCCAGGACCCAAGACCGGACCCGGTGATCATAACTAACACTACCGACCTAAAGGGCCACCGTCACCAATCGTGCCTCTAGCTCCTCCAAGGGATGCTGGGCCAACGCTCTCTCGACCTCCCCACTCCGAAGTAGAGAGGAGGCCGCAGTGAAAGCCCTTGACACCTTCAAGCGTAGCGTGAAGTCGTTCGGGGTCAGGATCCCGAGGCCAGGGCCCCCCTCAACCGCTCTGAAGGGACTCCCAGCGAAGGGCACGGCGCCTCGGCACCAGCCACCGCAGGCGGGCCACCAGCTGACTCTGGGCTCCGCAGGAATGAAGCTACGTCCCCCAAGATGGCCCTCGAAGACCCCTCTGGAGGAGTACGCGATCTCCGCTGGGCCTCTGAGGGCCCGAGGGGTGCAGTCAAGGTCGCATCCACCTCGAAGGTCGCTACAAAAAAAAAGAAATACAAATTAAGATCCCAGCGCACGACCAAAAGGGTATGACTAATATAGCAAACCACACCTGGTTCCCCTGAACCTCTTATAAGTGGACCCGTAGCATCCTCAGCATCCGAGCCAACAAGACTGAAGTCAAAGTCCACGGAGGCCACACCTCGCCGTTGGCTCTGGCCGTGACCCGCAATATCCGGGGAGGCCCGATCCTTCCCCCGATCATTGCCGCCACCCTGGCCCTCGCCTCTGGACTGATCACTCACACTCCCAACCCACCTCAGGCGCTTCTTGCGAACTAGGGGCGCCTCCGATGACTCGGACATTGAACCAATATGCGAGCCTCCGGATGCTGAAGGCCATCGGGCCTGGAGTGTCCTTGCACGAATGGGGGGCCCGCACGCGCTCGTTTTCTAGCAGCCCTAGGCTCTGGAGGATCACGCCATGCCGGAGCACCCACGCTAAGGTAAAAACAGACACGATTGTACCGCTCCCAACTTCGTGCCAGGGCCACCCGCCGCTCCCGCTCCTCGATAGTAGGGGGCCTAGGATCACCTCCGTGATCTCCGCCGCGCGCTCTAGCGGGAGGCAACTCTTTGAAAGAAAAAAGACGGCTCACATTAGCAGATCGAGAACCCAACTACAAAAGGGACTCACCAACGCTGACGGGAAGACTGGAATACACCTTCGGCCACTCTTCCGCACCTTGCTCAAAAACGCGGTTCTAGCCCATTTGGAGGGGCCGGACACACAACATGGTGAACTCCTCCACGAGGTCATGCATGCTCATCTTCTCGGCCACCCTCCGGAGAAGGGCCAGCCGTGAGACGAACTGGTCATCCGTAATCCCCATCTTTGGCTTTGGAACATACGTGATATCCCAGTTCGTGGAGCAAAGGGGCGATGTAGGCCGAAGTTGTAGTAAAACCACCGCTGCAACCAATTGGTATACCACCGGCCGTTGATGGCCTTTGCTGGGAAGGCATCACGATATTGCGGCCGTATCTGGAAGTTGATACTCCCGAAACTAAGGGGCCTCTTCGTCCCCTCGACCTTGATCAACTTCGGCTGGCAACTAGCAAAGTGGAGGGCCACGAAGAAATCCGCCCTCTCTTCACACCCCTCTGCCCACATGGCCCACTCAAAGGTGGCCAGGCGGGCAATGGCATTGGCGTGGAGCTGCGGGAGCTCCACGTAGAAGTCGCAGAGCACCTCTTCAAGCAATGGCACCGAAGGAAAACCCAGGCCCGCCTCGAAGAAGGCTTCAAACACCACAACCTTATGGGCCAGAGGCTTCGGGACCTCCTCGCCCAGCGAAAGGTTGAGCGATGGCTCGGGAGGGGATCTTCCCCTCCCTAACCATCCGGTCGAGCTCCTCGTCACCGATGGCAGACAATCCCAGCATGGTGGTTTGCCAGGAGTGGCTTTTGCTGGCGTGCCAGAGCTCCACTCTCGGTGGCGGCCCCATCAGCAACGGGGAAGTCGATGACACCTAAGGGTACCCCACCGCGGCTACTCCGGCCATCTCCCCACCGCCCGAGTTTTGGCTTCACTCGGAGTACTCAGGTCAGCCATATGAACCGCAAGAGGATGGCAAAAGGCGCTGAACTACGAGAGAGAGAGAGAGGAGTAAAGATCAAGGAACAACTCACGCAAGGCAAGAGGCGTCGAAGACAGAGGAAGATGAGAACAAGGAGTCGGCAAAAGGGTTGCTCTAGGCAATCCCCCTCCTGCTACAAATAGGGAGCGACTTCTCCCCTCCAAGCGGCGAGCGCACGTGCCATCCTTTCGCTTGCCAGGCTGAAATCATGGGGGAGCAAAACCGACTCCCTTGCCCCCCCCAATGACAAGATGACACACATCCCACGCTCCGCTAGATAGGGTAGGACTACACCTCTCCCTAGGGTGCATTCAATGCCCCCTGTCAACAACGTCATCCAACACGTCGTTCTGTCACCCGGGTCAAATCGTCCCGGGTAGGCAAAGTGATTCTCAAACCACGAGCCATCAACCAAAATCTAGGGACCGCCGGGGGCCCTGCTCCGAAGGAACCACGGGCCCGATCGCTCCACTGGCTGCCTCCGCAAGGGGCTACTGTTGGGGGTCGTTATCAAGGACCCCTGATGGCCCCATGGCTTAATTAGCTCAGCCTCCCAAAGGCTGAGCCTATTTCCACCTTCCAAAGCCCTGGCCTTCTGGAGTGCAGTCTCCCAAAGGTTCGGTCTCCGAGGCTTTAGCCTCCCCCTTCCGAAGCCCCGGCCTTCCATAGCTCAGCCTCCTGAAGGCCCGGTCCCCGAGGCTTCGGACTCCAGCTGCCCGGGCTTGCTTCCTGTAGGTTACTGGGTGAGTCATCAAGCCTCAGGAAAAATCTGCCAAAAGGCAAGAACCAGTTGTACTTTGCCTGTGAAGAAGTGACCGGCATTAAATGCCTAGGCTAGTGGACACAACACTAATACCCCAGCACGATGGTACCTATCCTGACACCCCTAGCGGTGCGGTGTCGGGCCGCAATTGGCGACCTGCTCGCCCCTTCGGGTGGCAGGCACCATGATAATTACCACGGTGGATATTTATCTCCCGACAAGATAGAAGGTAGTCATCCGGGATAAGGCTCAGTAATTTGGCCGGATCCTGGATATTTGTCAATTATGATAACATGTACGCCAAGCTACGCATGACCCTATAAATAGGAGGCTGTAGTCCTCTGGGCAGGGGGGACGGACATAGAACACGCATCACAGTGAACCTATGATACTCCCCCCCAGATCGATCCATTTTTCCTACCATCAAGACATTCGTGGTGTTCCTTCCTCTTAAACTTTTTCTCCAAGCTTGAGTCTCCTCGTTAGAAGAAACTCTCGCCGTACTTGCTGGAGCAAGACGAACTCTTGCTCTAACAATCACCATATTGAATGGAAAGTTTGTTCCTAAAGGATTGCATTTAGAAACCTTTCGAACCGGGAGAACATACTACTGGCGATCTGACTGTTGTTGGTCTACCAGTCTAACTGCTAGAGTCGTTTGGAGCCCAAAACTCATAGCATAGATTTCGGTCCAATTTCCATGATCTAACCGGGCCATGGTTTGACTGATCCTAGCTGCGGTCTAACCATCAGCTCATGTGAAGGCCCAATGACTATCATTTTTTTTTATGGATGAATTTTGACAAAATTGTTTTTCTTTTGTGGGAGACTCCCTTCCACTTCATCACCATCACCTTTTCCTTGAGTTTTCCGAATCTTGGGTCAAGATTCTTTTTAAGGTGGGGAGGGAGGTTTGTCACGTCCCAAAATGTTAATTACAGCGTGCATAATCATTGCGACGTTATGTTTATACATACTTGGTTATTAAATTGAGTAAGCATGTTTCAAAAGTACTAGGAGATAGTTTAAAGCTCTTTAGGAAAACTCTAAATGCCTTGAAGATGAAGAAAAATATAAAATGGGAATAGAGTCAAGTTTTCAGCACAAGACTGCTGTCGTGGTTTGACTGAGCTTGCTAGCGGTCTGACCTCCAGTGGCATGTAGAACCCATTTTGCCTATCCTGGGGCAGTTTGACCGCCCGACTTGCGGTCTGACTGCCACTATCCAGAATCTCCACTTAAGCCATTGACCAAACTCTTATCTGCTCAACCACCCACTCGGTCATTCTTCCCCATCCGAGTGAGAGAGGAGAGAGAGAGAAAGGAGAAAGAAGGGAGAGAGAGGAGAGGGAGAGGGAGAGGAGATCCTCCACCTGAGCTTAACGGAGGCTGGAGATCGAAGAAGCAGATCATCCACGAGTCCCCCACGTAGTCCCCAAGCTCATTCCCAAGCTTCTTCATCGCTGGAGCGAGCTCTAAGCCAGAGGAGAGAGGAGAGCTTCACCTCAACCACCACGACGTCCATACATCGATGGAGACGGCTTCCCCGAGCTTCCCAAAATCTTCCCCAAGCTTTTCCCCATCATCGTTCCCACCAAAGAGGTGTCTTGCGCCTTTTTCCCTTTTTTTTGCCTGTCGGAGCACCCCGGGGCCCGATCTCCAAATTGAAGCCTCCCTAGAGCTGGCTAACCATCAAGCAAGCTTCCTAACACAGAGGTGAAGCTCCCCAGCCCTTTTCCCCTTGTTTCCCTGAGTTTTTCCCTTGCTTCATAGCCATAGGTCGAACTCAACCCTAAGCTTAGGTCCCATCCACGGGGTATTGTGAGTTTGGCCCTGTGCGAGCCACCCAAACCTTTCTAGAGATGTTCCCCTAGTTTCCTAGAATGTTTCGGTACCCTTCATGCTCGAATGCATCACCGGAGCCTTCGCCGACGGCCTCAGCGAAGTGGCACTGCCCCTTCCCAGCGGTCTGACTGCCAATTGGCCAGTCTGACTGCTAGTTGTAGTTCGGGATGTCCGGTTGAAATCCACAATTAGGTGTCAGACCGCCAGCTACCGGTTTGACCGCCGACTAGTCCCAATCCGATCTAACCGCCAAACACCAAACCTCTCTGTCTGCCCATGGTTTGACCGCTTGGCCACTTAGAAAACATACCGGTGTGATCACCACCCATTCCATGGTCCAACCGCCATTATACCCTAGTCTGATCACCAGCTTCATAGGTCACAAAAACTTTAGGTTGTCCCATGCGACATTTAAACCTCTTCTAGCCCAAGTGTTGCATGTCGGTGTTACAATGTCGGACTATATAGGTAGAACCTATATTGATGCATTATTATTACCTTGAATTGTTGATGATCATTATCCTTGTAACCTGGTTAGCAATGTTGTTGTCCAACTTACAAGTTTTATCCAAAATGGTTAGCAATGCTTAGGTCCTCGGTAGTAGTTGAGCGATGGTTCAACCATTGTTTGTGAGCTTAGGGATTACTTATTGTTCACAATGATATTGATTATGATGTGGGGATGTATGAGATGTGAGAATGAGGTGAGATGTAGGCGGTGCTAGGGGTATCTTCTTCATCGGAGGAGTTCCTCAGTGTAGTTCGGGAGAGGAGCCTAGATACCATAGACCGCTTGCATCGGTTAAGCACCGACCATTGTTGAAGTCGGCTTAAGAACTTTTTTATACTTACCACATACTCGAATATGGGACAGGTAAGCCAAGTACCTTAAGTCATCGCGTTCATTTGACCCATGCATCAAGATGTGAGTGAGAATGCTGTTAGGAGTGCCTGAGATTGTGTCCGGTAAGTTGTCGTATGCTCGGGATCTAGGTGGCCCCCACATGGCTCGACATGGGAACAAAGGTTCAGGATGGGTACATGAATAGTTGGTACGTGAATAATCACTCGCAGCTGGCGGGCTATGTGGGCGGTGGTCTTGTGTTGTGTGGGTCCAGGAATACCCCCTACAGGGTGTAAGAATAATTTGAATTGTTGCGCTCTTGGTTATAAACATGCTTTCTATCCATTTGCAGCAGTTGTAGAGTTCTGACTTTCGTAATGTATGATACGGTATGGTATGTTGAGGATGGTGGTTCGTGATTATTGATTACATGAGATGGTTTCAGTTACATTTATGTTCAAGTTGTTGGTTGCAGGGTAGAAAGATATATGTGTTTAAGTATAGGTGCTTATACATAAGTGTTAAGGTTACTTACGTATATGAATTTACTTAACCTTGTGGCATACTCCTTTCTAATGGCTCAATTGCATAATCCTTAGAGTCGGCTTATTATATGTATCCAATATGGCTTGCGAGTACCTTCGTACTCACACTGCTCTTTCAGGTTTGTAGGCAATGAGGGGTTAGTTGTCAGCTACTTCATGTCCGTCAATGCTGGCGGTAGGCAAGAGTAGTGTTGTCTACTAGTGTGGCGTGCATTTGGGTGAAACCTAAGGGCATGTGGCTTCACTTAGTCATTGTTGTTCATAGGTGTTATTTTTTTGCTACGTAGTTTCTCTGTAAACTGTTGTAAATTCTATTAACTCTAATGCTTGTAATATAATATTAATTACTCGCTCTTTCTTAAGTCTTATCATGATGTTATGTTGGAAATGTATGTGTTCCAATCTTAGGCACAAAACACGTACCTGGACTACCGGAATGGTATTCAGGTTAATTATTGTAGTCATGATTATGTAAATAATTAACTTAATGATTAATTAGAATATTATTTGGACAGTTTCTCACATTTATCTTGTAAAGTTTTTAGATCCGATTAAATTCTAAGTGTCATAATTCACCTCACCTCTTAGAATGTCACCGATCTCTACAGTTGGTATCAGAGCCGGGGCTCACACTTTTCATAAGGATACGCTATTCAAGTAGCATTTGAGACCCCAATGCCTAGTGAGTTGCGACGTTTGGGGTTTGGGATGGATACCCATAGGGTTCTACTTTTCGATGGCACAAATTTTTTCCATTGAAAAATTATAATGACCTATTTTTTTGCAAGCCAAGAGTTTAGATATTTGAAGAGTCACCGAGATGGGCATGAGGTCACGCATCACCAACAAGGTGAAACAATCTGAAGCTATGGCAAAGAGTATCATTTTGTCATCTTTATACCCCGATGCATTTAAAAGAGTTTATTATCTCACCAATACACATGATATTTGGAATAGTCTCATTAGAATACATGAATACCCAAAAGATGTGCGCGATGAAAAATATCATGTGCTAGTTACTAAGCTCAGTAGCATCAAACAATTGTCCCATGAGAGTGCTAATGATATGTATTCTCGTTTGAATATTCTTGTTAGTGAGATCAATGGGCTAGGTTTGAAGCAAATTGAGGATGATCAAGTGGTGAGAAGAATACTTTAAGCTTTTCTTTCAAAGTACAAGTTGATCATCTCCATCATCTACGACAAGTGCAGCATCAAGAAGATGACTCCAAGTTAAGTAATCAGCAAGATCACCATGAGATGACCATAAAAATGAGGGTGAAAACTTCTTTCTTATCCGACACCAAAAGCCTTGCTCTCATAAAAAAGCAAGCTCAATGCCAACACATGAAGGTAAGGATGAGGAGATAAGAGCAAGAGTCAAATTCAAGTGAAGATGATGGTGACCAAGATGAAGAGAGCAATGAAAAAGATGATCAAGACACATCAAGTGATGAAGAAATTAATCTTAAGATTACCAAGCTCTTCTCAAGATTAGAAAAGAACATGAAGATGATCAATGCTAAGATTGATCATCCTATCTTTATTGAAGATTTGGTTAACATAATTGATCATATTAAGAAGGAGAATAAGACTAAGAACAAGAGGGAGATAAGGGGAAGAGTCAAAGCATTCGCAAGCATATGAAGATGGATGAGCGATGATGAAGAGTTAAGCTCAAGTGATGAACCATCCACTCCTCCAAGAAACACTTTTCTTCAAGGTCATCATCACGCAATCGTTATGCAAGCCATCTCACAAGTGCCTTATGGCCAAAGGTATGAATAACGATGTAAGTGATGATGAATCTGTTGAGGATTCCCCCTCTTATGATGAACTTCTTGTTTTGATCAATGAGCAACAAAAGCCTTAAAGAAACAATCAAAAGAACTTAAGAAATTCAATACACTTAGTGACATTCATGCTAACTAATTATGAATAACTATTGAGAAAATTTAATTTACTAAACAAGAAGTATGGAGAGTTTAAGGCTAAATTTGAGTGCATTGAATCTCAAACTAAGGTCCCTTTAAAGCAATCTACTTCTTTATTTAATTTTAATCCTAAGGTAAATGCTTCCACTTCTTGTGATGATTTTATTGATTTATCTAGCTCATGATGAGATTTGTGTTGAGAATATTGTTTTAGAACCACTTAAAAACTTATTGCACAAGAGAATGATGAGCTCAATAAAGAAGTAGAGAAGCTCAAGAAGGACTTTGCAAGATTAAAGGGCAAAAAACATGTCCTACCTCCTCAAAATAACCGTGCTACTATGGTGAAGAAGGTTGCAGAGGGGTCGACCATGACATGCTTCAAATGCCATCAAGAATACAAATTCTTCCAATGCAAGCAAGTGAAGAAGGAGACTAAGGAGAAAAATAAGATGATGAACCTCTCCAACAAGACCTCAAACCTCTACACCAAACCCAACTACGAGGTCAAGACCAAAAGCAACTATTACAAGCTCAATAAGAATGACAATGGTGAGGTATTTGCACATATGGTTGGATAAAAAGACCGGAGGTAGAACCAACCCATTTGAGTGCCCAAGGAAGTCATCACCAACATAAAGGAGCCCCAATCAGTTTAAGTTCCAAAGAAGACTTGAAGCCCGAAGAGAACATGGGGATTTGGAGACTTGGCTTATAAAATGGAGTTAAGATTCAAGCAAAGAAGCCAAGTGTACAAGATTGGACACTTTGATAAAAAATCATGATCATCATATACCAAATCTCCATCCAAAGGTAAAAGAGGTAATAGTAGCTAGATTCACGTTCATGCATTTTATTTTGTATCTAACTTATTTGCCTTGTCTAGGATTGCATATGCATATTTTAATTTATTGCAATGCCTAGTGTAGGTTTTTATATGGTAGGTTGCTTGTGTTTCTCTCTAACCCATGAGAAGCCTACATTGTTTTCTTGTTGTAGGTTCCTTTAATGACATATTTTTCAATTGATATATTTTATGTGCCATGGGTCCAATCTATAAGATAAATCCCCATTGTTATTAATAACAAGTGCATATATCTCATAAGTATTAAACACTTGTATGCACACATTTAGGAGAGCATATCCTATAGATTGTGATTTTAAGACTAACATATGTTACAAGTCCTCGGATGTATGCAATGCTTAAAGGCTTCAATTAGTATTATTATCAAAACTTTTGTTCATTTAAACTACCTCCATGCATCATATATCTTAAACTTCCTATCTTGATATATTGTCCAGTTGTGCATATGTTTCTTTCTTTTCATATATATACACACATATAGGGGAAGTTTAGACTATATTATGCGAATTTCATGAATTATGATCCATATGCTTTCATTTCTATTGATATCAACATATTCCATCAAATTGAATCCCTATAGTTGGTATCTTTTAAATTGAATCCCTACAAGTGGTATCATTTTATTGGATCATTGTTCATGAAGCTCTCTCCTATGTGCCCTAATATTTTCCCTTGAGTTCAACATGTGTTTATAGCCTTTTTGGGAGATTATTGACAAAGAGAGGAAATTTTGATGACCAAAGTAAGAAGCAACATAAGATACCAAGATTGATAAAGGAGAAGAAAAGGCATGATGAAAAAAGCTCTTGCATGAGTTGATCAAGGGAGATAGCGGTGTTGGGGAAAGGGGAGCCACAACAAAGGGGGACTAAGTGGTGAGAATATGCATCCAAGCAATGTGGTAAGACTTTATACTATTTATAATTGGTATCATTTATTATTTATCACTTGCTTTTGTTGTGTTGTCATTAATTACCAAAAAGGTGGAGATTGCAGCAAACATGCCCTTAGGGAGATTGTCAGATTTACTTTAGGGTGTGTATGTGATTCTGGTGATTAATGACAACATATTCAGTGGGACTAACATGTGTGCCAAGTATATGCTTTAGTAGGTTTCATGGATACAATGTTTGGTCAAATTGGAGAAGTCCAGGAGATTTGTTCTTACCGGATGATCTAGTGTAATGAAGGCTATACTCACCGGAGTGTTTTTGTTCAGAGGTTGTTCAATCCATCAGAAGGTTCGTTGCTTGAGTTGAACTCAATAGAGTATTGAACCGGAGCTTCTTGTATAGAGAAGGTTCCAAGCGTGAAGATCGAAGAACATCTCATCAGAATGTCTGGTGATTAGCATTGAGAAACACCAGAGTGTTTTTGCTTACTGGCAAATGAAGTTGACCTCAATGGAAGGTCCAGTGCTTAGAAGAAGATACATAGCAGAACAATTTCCTGCAGAGGTGTTTCCATGTACTGAGGAATGAAGATCAATTGATCGAATGGTCCAGCATTTGTGTTATGTATACCAGAGTATTACCACCAGACCATTTCTACTAGAGAAGGATCCAAGTGTTAAAGAGGGAACATCAAGGCACCGGATAGTCCGGTGATCAATGCTATGCATACCGGATGCCTATGCTGGAGCATTTTACATAGAGAGGTTGCAGAGGCTTGGATGGCTTAAGAATACTCACCGGTTAGTCCGGTGATTAAGATGAAGGTTACGCCAAACAGTCTGGTGTTCACAGATGGTTTAAGTAGGGGTTCCAACGGCTATATTCTGAGGAAATACTCACCGGATGATCCGGTGTTAGTACCACTGTTCTCACCGGATCATCTGGTGTTCACAGTGAATTTGAGCCATTGGGGTAACGGCTAGTCCCTGAGGTTAGGGCTATAAATACCTCTCCACTCAATCATTTGAGGCTGGAGTCCAGAAGAAGCTCATACACATTAGAGAAGACATCCAAACCACCAAAATACTTAAGTGATCAATCAAGATGATTAAGAAGAAGATTAGTGACTGATTAGTACTTATAGTCCTATAGAGTGTATTGTTAGGTAATTGCTGCCTAAAGAATAGATCAAGGAGTGATCCTAGCTTATACTGAGAGGTACGTCGGCACCATAAAATCTTGATAACTTGCCGACAACTTGAGCCGAAGTTGCTCAAGCTTGTTGACCCTCCGACTTGGTATGGAGCAACGACAAGATACATGTACGAGGACGCAGAGACTCTTACCTTGGTGGCTCAAGCGCCGAAGTGATCATAGCGGCAAATGACCGAAAGCAAGGCTAATGGTGAGACCTTGCCTTCGTGGCTTGGTGACTTATCCGGGTTGAGGTCTTATCTTTGTGACTTGATGGCTCAAAGGTCACGACCCGATGCTGACCGAGAGCATATCCTTAGCGGAGCTCCAACGTAGACTATAAGTGGCATTCATGCCATCGACACCACAGGATAAAAATTCTTGTGCAGAGTTTAGTCTCTCTACCTTGTTTACATTTCCGCATTTACATACTTGCAAACCTTCCTAGATATGTTGCAAGCTATTTTGTTCGGTAGAGTAGACACACTAGATAAACCTAGAACAGATTTAGATAGAATTGATATAGATTTATCTTGTGAAGTTTTTGGAGCCGATTAGATTTTAAGTGTCCTAATTCACCCCTTCCTATTAGGATGTCACTGATCCCTATAGGATGTTTGGGGATGAGCTCGGGGATGATGTGGGGAACTCGTGGGCGACCTTCTCCTTCAATCTTCAGCTTCCATTGAGCTCGAGGTGGAGTGGTGAGGGAGCTCTCCTTGCTCTCTCTCTATCTCTCTCTTGGGTGGGGAGGGAGTGAGAGGTGATCGATAGGTCTTAAGTGGGCATTCATAGCGGTCAGACCATAGGGATGCCCGATCAGACCGTGCGCTAGTCCACATCCAAACAATTCCTACTCATAAGTATATGGTGGAAATGTGAGACGTTTAACAACATAACATTTTTAAAAAGTTTTGAACCCTAAAACAGAAGTTGGAAACAATAAAACATGATGTCATGGTGCATATGCATGCTAGATGTCTAGATTGGTGTTTACAGGGTGTGACAAAGTTGTACATGTAAATTATGACTTTTTTTATTTTAATAAAGGTTTCACTAGTTACTCTATAAACCACTGATTTTGTCTGTGTGACGTGGGAGTTCTACCAACGAGGAGTGGCCTATATGTTAAGTTACATGTACTAATCAGTTCATCCAAAAACCTAAGCTGACGGGGAAAGGTGGACAATTCACTTATACTTCAACAATCCCTCTCACATGGAGGCTCTCTAGCCTAAGCTGATAAGGCTCTCTCAGGCCTCAGATGCGAAAATAGGAGTTGACTGTAATTTTTTGTTTAATCGCACCCGCCAGGACTCAAACTCGAGACTCCTGGCCCTGATACCATATTGAGCTGCATGCACTAACTAGTTTATCCAAAAGCCTAAATTGATAAAGATGAGTAATTCACTTATACTTTAATACTATAAAATATGAAGCCTCAATAAAAGAGGTGAGTGTCATAGATATGAAAACAGTCCGAGGGACTTGACCTTCGGTTTAGTAGTTAGGAAGAATAAAGTGTCATTGTGTTAAGATGAAGAAAGAAAAGACATTTGATTAATTCAGGCCAAGGATAACTAAAACCTGGTTGATGGAGGTATAAGCAAAAGAATGGTAAACAATGACAAATAACTTACCATGTGTTTGGTTGGTTGAACCAGGGGCAATCCTGCATGGGCCGGTGTAGCTCGAGGACGTGTTTGGATGGGTATATGGTTCATCATCTAGTATGAGGATAGATAGATTTCAAGCATATTCTTGCTAAATGTTGAACCAACCGGTGCGCTCAAATCGGCCGAACGACCGCTCTGTCCAGGATGAGTTGTCCGTATGAACAGTATTGTGTTCGTCTAATGCTCCAAAAATCAAAAGGTGATCTTTTGTTGCTCAAAAAATCATAGAACTTTTTGTACGTGTTTCATAATCAATGTGAAAGCTATTTTAATTGGATTCACACAAAAAGCGTTTGCAGAATTGAAACTAAAGTTCTTCAAAAAATGCTACTTTTATAAATTCTAACGATTGTTAGGAACTAAAAAAATTCCAAAAATATGGAAAAATTTACTAATATTCTTCTTATGTGATTGGCAAATTTCTAAAATTATTTATAACCCTAGGTTAAATGGTGAAAAAATGAGTTCTTTTGTAATACTCCATTTATATGTATTTTTATCATCCTATATAGCCCATTCAGAATCAACCCATTCGGCCAACCAAATAGAATTTTGTACTAAATTATCCCATTTCATACAACCAAATAAATACATTCTTGTACCATCCTATACACCTAACCAAACAATCTACTTGTACCACCTCATTCAGATCATCCTGTCTAGTCCCATCCTATTCAGGACGATCTATCTCATTCAACTTCATTTAAACAACCAAAAGCTATGTCGACGTCAATTACTACGATCGAAGAGTTGAACCAACTTTCTTCTCATGAGTCAATGCGTGGTATAAAAACAGTGGACTCTATAAAGTTCTAAATAATACATATTTTTTCCAAATATAAATATAAGCACCAGCTAGTAATTGTATGGCAATTAAACAAAGTTTCCATAATCATTACATAAAATTATGAACATGAAACACTTATAACATTAGTGTCAGTTTTCATATATGGGTAACAAAAATTGGCATTTACACGTGAAAGGTGGATAATATTTAAGAAATGGCTAGAACCGGTACAATCGTATTGGACTTTGGATCGAAGCAATGGGCTGTTTGGTTTAAACACAAATTTACTATGAAAAGCAATGGGCTATTTGGTTTAAACACAAATTTACTATGAAAAGGTCAAGCCAAATTTTGACATGCTAAAAATCAGGGTCACCAATTTGACGGCCAAAGTTTTGGCTAACATTGGCCTCCAAAATAAACTAGTGGCTAAATAAGAGGGGTGCCAAGCCAAATTTTAGCAGCCAACTAAATAGTGGCCAAATTTGATCAAAGCTACCAAATTTTGATTTAATCATATTGAGCACACTAGGATAACAATCCAAGCAGGCCAATGTTGGGTCATCTGCTCGGTTGCTTCGGTGGTGTCCCTTCTTCCACACTAGAAGCTGCCCGCCTGTTTGGTTGTAAACCCGGGCCCACGTGGCAGCGGCCACTGTGCAGCCACGAGGAAGCTGAAGCTGACCGGCACCGCCGGTTCGCACCCTCCACCTCCTTCCTCAAAAGATATTTTCTTTCCCTTTTCTTCTCGCCTTCCTCTCCAATTGCTCCGCTCCTTGGTTCGTGCTTGCTATTTCGCTTCTCATGCTTTGGCTTCTTCCGATCTGTGCGCCACATAATCCCTTGATTGACCTCAGAATCTCGTTCCTTTACTAGATAGGTAGATTTCTTGCTCAGCTCGGATTTGTTTGTCCTCTTCTTCTTGCCTTGTCCTGCAGATTTCGGTGTCCAATCGCTCCAAGATTTTGTACTTTTCTGTTTTGCTTGATCTGTTAGCCTTTCTTGCTGTCTTGTCCTTTTCTCTGTGTAAGAGCTCAGTTCTTGCTTCATCCTCTCGTTCTTTCATCAAATTCGATTCCATTTCCGCTTCTTGGGGTCACAAATTTATTCCTTCTGTTGCGTTGGTGAAGAGAAAGGCGCAGTGGAAGTTACGAGGTAGCGAAGTTGAACTCTGATTCTTAGCTTAATTTGCTCGCCAAAGATGAGATATTTGGGAGTTGTATGGTCAAATCCGTTCTCAGCACCGATGTCTCCTTTGACTCTTCTCCCTTCTCTCGTCGTCCTCCTCCTGTGCTGCTCGCCTCTAGTTATCGCTTCCATCTTTGAGCCAACACTTTCACAGGCTGCTTGTGGAGACGACCAAGTTGCCATCTTGGACGCCTCTGATGGCCTCCTCAACCTGTCGGTCAACGGGGTTCTGGTGCCGGACCGTGTTCTTGGCTGCAAGAAGCTCCGCTCGTACTTCAGGAACGGTTGCCTCCATTGCAGCGAGCTGTCGGATGCGTGGAGGGGTGTTGTGAAGCAATACTGCGGCCAAGGAAGCGAATCGAGCTATGGTAAGTTGGTTCTAGCATGCTCTTTGTTGCCGAGTCAGATATGATTTCGACAATTAGGTTTGGCTGCCTTCCAATTGCTACCCTACTGTAATAAAACTATGGTGCAAATTGGAAATCATCCTATGCCTACTTCAATCATTTCTTTTAGGACTTGTAAGAAAGATATGGCTTTGATGTGCATCAAGCCATTTGATGGCATTGCGTTGTCCTGTATGTGCTAGAAACGATGAAGAATGGGAACTCTTTTAGGACTCTACTAAGGTGTTTAATAACACCTGTAAATTGTTGAATCTTTTAGTTGAATCCACATTTGCTGTTCCTAACACTCCTGTGTATCTTTTAGTTGAATCCACATTTGGAAAGTGCATCGCCTAATGGTAATTCGATTGGTGAGAAATATGATATCAGATATACCTCAAAGTTGCAGATGAATCACAAACGTATTCATTCAGTGACATTGTGAAATGCTTGATTGAAGTATGACAAATTTTGGGGTCAGGTTCGCTATACATGTATTGAACTGAACAAAGTGATAGTTTTCGGGTGCCTATTGTAATTTCTGCATTATAACCTTCTTGGACATTATGATTGTTTTCCTTGTTTCTGATATAGCTGTTAGTTGTCTCTTATGAGAGGTCCACTGTTCCTTACATGTCATGCAAGTGTGCAAAGTCGATTGCAACTTGCAGATGACAAAGATTTTTTGCTCGGTCGTTTCTCCTCATTTTATTTTTTTATATCTTGTTAACACTTCAGCTCAAAATGTACCAAGGAAGCTTTTGCGGCAGCCCACAGCGAATAGTGCAAAAAATGATTATGATCCATGTGGAAGCATGAGCTTGCATGAAACTAATCAGGATACCAATGATTCTTCAGAAAAAGAAGATCATCTCCTGGCTGTGCCAGGTGTGATTCTCCTATGCTGTGGTTTCATGCTTCCATGCTTTCATGCCGAAAGAAAAGAAGCCAGCAGGCACAACACTGCAACGATTCAGCGCAATGCAGGTGAGTCTATCTTATCTGCAATTCTTGCTCTTTGTTAAACCAATTCTTGTTGTCTACTCCCCTCAAAAAGTTCTTCGTTTTTTAGTGAACTCAAATGCTTCTTATTGTGTACTGAAGGGGTCTAAACACATCAAAGAATGGTTGTCCTGCAAAGGCCCTACTAAAATTGGAGTAGGGTAACTTGATCTAAATGTTTTGAAAAGTTCTGTCTAGTTCATTTACAGTACTTGCATGTAAATTTCTTGCACTAGACTAGGAAAGAAAACTTTGTCATAGCCTCTCCTTGAAAACGGTGAACGGGTGTACATTTGCAATTTAGTTTCACTCGTTTATCTTCTCT
This sequence comes from Phragmites australis, assembly GCF_958298935.1. NCBI lineage: Eukaryota > Viridiplantae > Streptophyta > Magnoliopsida > Poales > Poaceae > Phragmites > Phragmites australis. The sequence continues at coordinate 21,958,142 of NC_084940.1, read as the reverse complement.
TATTGCTTTTCTTCTATATCTTTATTGAAAATTAGTCCTGATGGTGCTATTGTTGTTTGAGAAATGGTTCTCTCTTTTGATATGGATTAGGCTATTTCCTGTGAATATTGCTATTTATTTATTATCATAAGTTGTTCGAAAATTCAAAGTATGCTGTCATGTTTATCAAGATTTGAATACATATGATAGTTGTATGGAAAACCAGGGTTATAGTAACTTGAACCACTGCTGCTTGTACAATTGTAGATATCGGGATAACTCACCTCTGCGACTCTGCCTGCATTGAGATGTAGCTATATTTATTTTTTATTTTTGGGTGTTTGGGATTATTATGATTTATGAATGGAGATTGGGCTAAGTTATAATCATCATATGTCTTTGCCTTTTTTCGAACATAAGTACTTACCAGTTACCAGCCAAAACTACTTCAATGGTTCAACTACTAAGCTCATTTTCATAGTTTTTCTTCCAACTCGGTAGCTGTCTTGGATGAAAGCGACATCTAATTATTCTTTTAAAATGCTATATAATAGTCCATAAAAAATATGACAAGCTCTGTCCAGTTTTAGTGGCTCACTGACAAAACACCTCTTATCTGCTGCTATCTTCACACTCCCATACTGTAAATCACGTAAGCTTGGATGTCTCAGTTCTGATTGGCACCTCTTGGCTCTTGCTGTTCTATAATTTGTATTATCTATATTGAATAATGGGACAGTAGTAATATTATATATCACTGTAACATTGCTGGAATGTTGACCTTAACGACAATTTGTGTCTTCGCAGTTGAATCAGTTTCATCCTTTGAAGTAAGCACATCGTCTGAGAAGGTCCCACCGACTCCACATCGAATACCTCCAAGTCCGTCTAGATTTGCACCGTCGCCACATATAGCTAGAGTTGGATCTATGAGCTTAAGCATCCAGCAGATTCTCAGGGCAACCCAGAACTTCTCACCTTCATTTAAGTTAGGTGAAGGAGGATTTGGAATGGTCTACAGGGCTGTATTGCCAGATGGCAACGTTGTTGCAGTCAAGAGAGCTAAAAAGGTAGTCCAAAGCTACCTCATGTTTTATGTTTGATTGTTACTATCTTGTGAAGTTATGTTGGGATAAATCTGATTCCTCGTCAAGTGATGTGGACTGTTCATGTTTCACTACGTGAAAAACAGATAAAAGAGATACTAAATTAGTGACGGGTCCTAATATGACCCGCCACTTATGTTAAAAGTTACGGGTCATAGTTGTGACCCGTCACTGATAATTTGTCATCAGTGACGGATCATCTTAAGCCTGTCGAGTCATCAGTGACAGATCATCCTAAGTCAGTCATAAATGACGGGATCAAGTTGTGACCCGTCACTAATGACTAACTCGTCACTAATGACCAGTTTTGATGAAACAGAACAAATAAATGAATCTTAATTAGTCAATCATTAGATGTATTAGTCAATCAGTTTGATGAAACATTAGAGCCCATCAACTCTTCAATTCTTTTACATAGTTGTGACATATCTAATATATCCTTCATAATGTATCAATTATAAATCTAGCTACTATATTAATTAAAAATAATAAATATATAATAGTTGTCGAACAATGTATTTTTCCTATATCCAAAAGTAAAATTTGCATTTATTTGTAAGCCATAAAATGTGTAGTAAAATGGTAAAAGCAAATATTATTTCTAAAGCAATTTGATTTATAGTAGTGTATTCATAAATATTTTTATTTTATTTTTCTCTTATTTTTTCTCACCTTAGCAACACTAGAATAGGAACCAGTGTATATTTCTGCTCGTTTGAAGTAAGGGGAGCCTTCTTTAGACACAAACGCGCATTCCAAAAACGGTACAGAAACTTCTGGAGGCGAGAATTCAATCTTCCAAGCCACTTTTGGCCTAAACAATTCGCCGAACCCAACAAAGTGGGCGAGAAATGGATGTAACTTTTTCTGTAGATGTCCGTAGAGTAAAAAAACGTCGAAATTGGAGTCTGTATGCAAAAGTTATGCCCGTTTAACCAAAGGCACTCTGGATCAACTGTTTTGTATCTAATGAACATTAGTAGCGGGTCATTAATGTGACCCGTTACTTATTACAGTGACTCGTCACTTATGACCTTCAGCAAAAAGCTTAAAAGGATAAAATATCCTGCTCCCTTCAGAACGCACGTGAGGGTGATGTAGTAAGGCTGCTACGCGCACGAGGGTATGTCGCGAGTTCGATTCCCATAGAACGCACATTATGAAAACAAAAAATAGCAAGGGACATGTGGCGAGTGGTGATGGTCCTGAGTTGGGTTGGCTTGGGTGAAAAATTATTTTTTAAACTCTTTTTTCGTGTCCAAAAAGCACGAAAACCTTTCGTCAGTCATAAGTGACGGGTCATAACTGTGATCTGTCACTTATGATTTGTAATAACTGTGACTCGTCATTTATTACATCCATTAGTGACAGGCTAAGTTTTGACCCGTCACCAATGACCTTATTGGTGACGGGTAATGACTGGTCATCAGTGACTCGTTAGGGGTGACGGGTGCAGGACTCGTCACCCATATCGATTATGACCTGTCACTTTTGAGCTTTTTTCATGTAGTGTTTATTTCACTATACCTCGTACAGTTTTGATATTTTGTCTGGCAACTATGGATAAAGTTTTTTTTTTTTCTGCTGTGCTATGCATAACAAGTTCTACTCTTTTTTACAGGATCAATTTGCAGGTCCGAGGGATGAGTTCAGCAATGAAGTGGACTTGCTTGCTAAAATAGACCATCGCAATTTGGTGAGGTTACTGGGTTTTACTGATAAAGGAAATGAGCGTATTATCATCACTGAGTATGTTCCAAATGGCACCCTTAGAGAACATTTAGATGGTAAATTGTATTTTCCATTTGGTTCTCTTCACTTCTCAATTTCCAGTTTTTAAGAGCTTAAATGTTTATATGTATTCCTCCATTCTGCAGGTCAACATGGAAGAGTTCTGGATTTTAATCAGCGCCTAGAAATTGCAATCGATGTTGCTCATGCACTTACTTATCTCCATCTGTATGCAGGTAGGCTATCTACTTCCTACATACTTAGTTGCATAAATATTGATGCAATGTGCTTTTCCTGTACTTCCATCCAATACTTTTCACCATTTTACCTCTGAAATGTTTCGGCAGGCCAGCAGATTAGTGTTCCTATTACAAGTACCATTATCATTATCCAGTAATTCAATTTAGAATAAAATGAGAGTGAATTTCACAAAGGTACACTAATATTGTAAAAACTATCACAGAACCACACTTTTAAAGATCAATTTCGCAAAACTACACTTTCAATGTTACTTTGTATCGCAAAACTACACTTTTAAGTACCATTTTCTTAGAACTACACTTTTTCTGGTGTTCTGTATCGCAAAGCTACACATCTACTAACATTTTGTATCATCAAACTACACTTTTTGTCATTTGGTATCGCAAAACTACACTTTTAAAAGTGTACTTTTCTGAAATGGGATGCTAATATAAGTGTAGTTTTATGATATAGATTCTTAAAGTGTGTAGTTTTGTGATACGAAATGACAATGAAAGTGTAATTTCATGAAATTTATTATTAAAAGTGTAGTTTTGTGATACATAAGGACAAGAAAAGTGTAGTTGTGTGAAATAGCTTTGTAAAAGTGTAGTCTTGTGATAGGTTTTATAATCGTAGTGTAGTTTTGTGAAATTTACTCATAAAATGACTAGTTGTTATGGGTGGAGATAACTGTTCACGCGTGTGAATAGTACCACGCGGTACTGTAGCAACGTCGGAAGTTTAGTTTTGAAGGTCAGATCAGTAGAGATATGTTAGGAAAGTCGGATTAGGAGAAGTAGGCAAGTTGGATTCAGTTAGGATTGAGTTAGAATTGGCACGAAGGAATAAACGAGTTGTAATCAGATTGGCACTCTGTAAGTTACAGATGGCCGGCTATATATAGTTGGTAATAGTTGTGTATTATCAATCAAGCAAGAAGAATTAATCTAGTCTCTCTCAATATTCGTCTCCCTCATCTATAGTCTAAATCTCTCATCCCTAGCAGCTGACGCCGCCCAGCTATTCTCCCGGCGGATGTTTATCCCCGTTATGATCTAAGGTTCGTAACACTAGTTTTTGTGGGAAGAGAAATGTTGATTCCATCGAATCATTTGGTTGCATTATGTTTTAAAAGATAGCATAGTTCGGTAATTTTTTGCATCGGTTATGCTCATTATGAACCATTTTTATTCAATAAATTTTGTTTTGGGAGATTTTTTGAAAAGGGACTGAAAACTTCTATATTTTGAACAGAGAAGACAATAATTCATCGCGATGTGAAGTCATCAAACATCCTGCTGACAGATAGCTACCGGGCTAAGGTTTCTGACTTTGGATTTGCAAGAAGTGGCCCCAGTGACACAGAGAAGACACACATATCAACGAAAGTGAAAGGCACAGCTGGCTACCTGGATCCTGAATACCTGAGAACATACCAGCTAACTCCAAAGAGCGATGTCTTCTCATTTGGCATATTGCTTGTAGAAATTATTTCTGCTCGCCGACCCGTAGAGCTGAAGCGAACCCCTGAAGAGAGGATCACAATCAGATGGGTATGTGTGGATGATTTATTTCGTTTCCATTTCTCTTTCTCCGCAATCTATGCTTGAGGTGTGGAATTGATCTGAAATGAAATTCTAGTATCAAATTACCAGTTTATAATAGTTCTAGTTGAAGGTTTGTGCTTCTCTGATATTGTGAACATAAAAGACCATGGTTTTTTCGCGCAACTCCTCTAGAGAGAGACAATCTCAGTAGTTTTAGGGGGATAAGTCCATTTTTGATAGTTTGAGGTTGCAAAATGGACGATTTTATAGTTCAAGGTTGGAAATCAAACTGACCAGAGTTTCAGGGGTTAAAAATAGATATTTTCCTTTTTTTTAAATTATTTATCTGTTTTGATGTTTTCACTCTTGTGCCGATCTTGAAATAACTGAGTACATGAGACTTTGTATTTCTGCTGTTGTGCAGACTTTCAAGAAATTTAATGAAGGCAACACAAGAGAGATACTGGACCCGTTGTTGGAGGATCATGTGGATGATGAGGTGCTTGAAAAACTCCTTAGCTTGGCATTCCAATGCGCTGCTCCAACGCGAGAGGACCGTCCGACCATGAAGGAAGTTGGGGAGCAGCTGTGGGAAATACGGAAAGAGTATGGAAAGAGCATCAGGAAGGTGTGAAAATCATGCAGAACGTGCTCTTTCAGGCTTTCCTGAAAATCATCGCCCAACCATGCAAATCTTTACGCCGATGGATACATATCTGATGATATGTTTCTGACTTGACAAATATGGTCTGAACAATGTACAGAGAGTGAGATAACATCGCCATCAATTTGTATCTCCTTTGTTTATCGGTTTGCAGTGGACGTCCCTATGGAGTTACAATTCTTTTAGCGAATGTGTATTTGGGAGTTCTCACATTTCTTGTTACAATTTATGTGAATTGGAGCAGGAAACAATCAAGTAAAAATAGGCTCTAGTTGGGTTAAAAAATAAAGTGATATGTTACTGGTTCACATTGATATGATATTATGATGCATGTAGCCGCACAAGAGTCGCGTAGTGTTTATAAGTTCGATACATGAATGGATTGTGTAGCTATTGGCAGAAACAGATGGAATATGAATCCAGTATTGTTTAACAAATATGTTCGAATACATATTATTTTGATGCATGTTAAACAATTAAGTGCTCAGACTTGAGTAAGTTATCCATGGTTGTCAGGATTGATATTAGATCCCCTATATGACGTAGATTAGCATGTGGATGCGGGTTGAAATTTCTTGGGATTGTTGATCTGAAGGTATGGTCACATATGACCATGCTCAGGATCGGGTAAGTAATACTACGATCTTAACTAGAAAATATGTTAGCTTGTGAAATTTGATATCACCTTTTGGGTCTGGTCATGTTGTTCCGAGTTCAAGACAATTATCTACTAGAAATATATAGTAACTTATATTTAATGATAGCCTATGAGGCAATATATAGTACATAATAAAAACTGTAACAACATATAAAAGAAGGATAAGTACTCTATATTCTTAACACTCTTTAAATACAAGGTATATGCAATAGCGTTATATTTCAAAGATGAGATAATAAGTAATAAGCTTAGATAGAATAAAGCTACTACATCCAAAATCCGCTTCGTCAAAGCCGTCGTAGAGTAGTCTTTAATCCTATCGAATCAAACGGAAAAAGTGCAAAACGATACACAAGTAGAGTCGTGATGACAACAAAAGAATGTCTTTTATCAAAAATTACAAACTAAGCAATAACGAGTAGCAGGACAATAAATAAAGTTATCACTAAAGCGATGGAAAGACCTAGATGGCATAATTACATCAATAACGATGGGAAATTATTAGCTAAATAAAGATGAATATTTGGGTAACCCACAAAAGTAAATGACCAATGGACGAAGAAATATGTGGACTCACACGGCATAAACGAAGTCAAAGAAAGACTGGCACTTGGATAGACGCAACGAAATTGCAAAGATTCTAATACGAGACGAAAACACTAGCAGGCAACAGTGAGAAAACAAAAGCTAAAGCTAGACATAAGAGCACTAAACAAAAGGACTAGTAGTACTAAATCACAGCTTAGCATAGCAGCAGCAGGACCAAATAGCAACTATATGAAGTGTAGTGAAGCATACGCTACAATTGTTCGAGATCTGATTGTAAGCTAGGAGAAGTAAACCCATGTTCTTGCCTTCCATACCGGCCTGAGTCCCTTCATTGTCAATCTAGCAAAGCCCAGCCCACTCGCCAAGAGTTTTAGCACTAAGCACAATAACCAGATGAACATTGTGCTCAGCGCATAGTGCCTTGACCAGAGCAAGCATGCAAAACTGAGCAGCATGCTTCTCAATGGCCTTGGTAGCATCACAAAGACCCTTCACAAGCCCGTCATGAGCACTTGACTTCTTCATCACGGCACAAGAAGGGTGGCAGCAACCAGATCCAGAGGGGAGCAGCCCGAGAAAGAGCGGCAGGCTGCGGATCCAGCATGAGACAGCCCGGGGAGGATGATGGGCAGCCCGAGCGGGGTGAGACGAGGATCTGGCAGGATAAGTTAGTGGCTCGAGGCGGCAGAGCCTTTTTGATACAGTCATTGAATCTAAGCTAAGGGGCGTCTAGAGTTGTCAGGATTTTTTGCTCGAGCAACTTGAATCTGAGCCGCATCGAGTAGGGTCCTGATGTGATTAACCATAGGGGTTAAGGCTTTCGTTGGATCCAACTCCGAGAAGGATCTTCGAATCAGGTGGGCTCTCTGGACATTAGCATCCGGGGTACTAAAAACATCACTGTTGAGGATTGGTTGCGGTTGAGCTGATGAAGCCTCACGGTGACCGTTTTGAGGGAGTTCGTCCCTTGAGCCGTGGGCTGCTGCAGATGGAGGTGCTACAGGTGGAGGCATGCTTACCGGAAGTCATCGTTGAAGGCTCCGTCGATAGAGTTGTGTCAGGGGCATGTAAGGCTCCAACTGCAAATGTCTCTAGTGGTAACATAGTACCAAGGTCATTGGCAGCGACTGCCACTGCTGGATCTGGAGGGGCTTCTGTCCTGTTATCTGCAATGGCGTTTTGATCTACCACCACTGGGTCGATAAGGGGGTCTCGACAACTCCGGCCATGAACACGAATTGATCTGTTCGGCTGTTCTGGCTGTTAGAAGAGCTGTCGTCGCCGCCCTTGTCGCTGTTGGTGTCCATGCATTAGATAATGTTAGGATATTTGGGATCCCACTTAATATTTCCCACCTCACAGTATGCATCCAATGGCCTAGACTAAAGAATACCAATGTGGATCAGTCCACCTTGATTGTCCCAACAAAAATCCATAGTCCCGATTATGATCTTAGAGCCGGTGGGAGGGGACTCAAAGATGTCCGCTGCCGACTTGAAGTGGTCATAGAAATCGATGTCGAAGAATCCGACGTGGATGTGGACTCGAGACATGATCGATCCTGCAAAACAAAAGAAGGCCCCGACCTGGCGCGCCAACTGTTGAAGATTAGTTCCAAACAATGTGTCCGTAATTTGACAGGGGTACCTTCAAGATCAGGGATTAAACACGAGACGAGACACACGATGTATATTGGTCTGGGCCCCTGATTGGAGTAATACCCTACATCCTGTGTGGGTGTAGCTGTTGCATATTGGTTATCTTGAGTACAAGCAAGGTGGCTAACCTATTACAAGGAGTAGATCGGATCTAATCTAACCTATGGCCAAAGTTTCTGAGTTCCTCCTATGCTAAGGTCTTGATGCTTGCCTCGAGTTGCTTCAGCCAGGTCCTTCCCCGGGGGGTCTGTGTCCCAGCCGAGCTCAATGCATTAACACCGGTTTCTCTTCACGCCTTTGGGGATGACATATGGGAGCCGCTAGAATGGGAAGCTATTCCTTGGTCAAAGAAAAAACAATTCTATTGGGCATGACGTTTGAAGCTGTACCATTGGTGCCCGAAGTTACCATTTTTGGTTGAATTCTTAGTTTCCGCTAGGTGAACTCAGCTTATGACCGGGATGATTATGATGTTCTTGAAGTTTCTTATCACAACAAAGTTTCTAGAACCTTAAAATCCCTGGAGGGGAATTTTAAGTGGTGTTCTTGTAGATGGACATCACTAGAACTTTCTCCTTAGTCGAGGAATAGACTTTTTGGTAGGCTTTTGTTTGATAGATGTAATGAAATGTTACTGTTATTTCACTATTTCCTTATCGATGAAATAGAGTTAGCATAAGTAGGCATATAAACCATCCTCAAGACTTGTTGATCGAAAATTCATTGATATCTGAAAACTCGATTGGACAAATCATTAGATAAATGGCTCTCGAGTAACTACTTGAGGTCACAACAACAGTGAGGAAAAGATTAATATAGAATTAGGAAAAAGAAATATCATAATACTTTTTGTAGACTTTCACCGACATGCGTATTAACCATCATGTAGACACGAACCCGATAGAGAAAATGTGAGAGACTGACTAGGACTTTCAGAACCTTTATCAACTGTTAGGCATGAGATGTCTCATAATCTCTTATCCTGTTATGTTGTATGAGGTGTAATCGTATGTCATCAACTCAACAAATGACTTTGTTAGTTCTATTCAATGTGCTCGATGCAAAGCCAGATAAAACTTTGTAAAAAATATGTATTTACGAAAAGTACGGTGTTATTATGTATCCCCCGACTCTATGGTCGAGGAGAATTTTACTTGATCAAAGAGTAGAAAGGAACATGCATGCATTATTGAAAGTGTATGATGTTGTAGCCCTCGACTATCTGCTCGATGACTGAATCGAGTAAAGAGTAAAGCTATAACATCGAAAGTATGTGATGTAGCCCCTGACTCTCGGTTTGATATAATAATCAAGATAGAGAGTAGAGCATATGCACCAAAATATACTTGACGTGGCCCCTGTCCCCTTGCTCCATGACTGAACTCAAGTAGAAAGTGGAGTATAAACACTGACATTATACAACATAGAAAGTGGAGCAAGAAACACCAAAAAAGTATGAGCCTCCGACTCTCCACTTGACAGCTTGATCTAGTGGAGAGTAGAGCATAAGCATTGAAAGTATGCGATGTAGCACCCGACTCTTTGTTTGATGTGATAACCAAAATAGGGAGTAGAGCATAAACATCAGCTTCTATTTCTCGACTGCCTGCTCGATGGCTCCAGCCCCCAAGTGTGTAGTTGAGATTATGTTATGGTCATCAAGCGAATTCAAGCGGTTGGGTAGGTGGGAATTAAAAACCCACTCCCACTCATGCTCGTTTTCATTGCAACCCTTGATTTGACGTGTCATAACTACTATGCACCCTTCTTTACAGAAATTAGATAGGTCATAACACCGCAGCGACATCTCAACTTTCGCTAGACGCGTTGTGTGACCGAGGCAGCCTCGTCATCATGCCCAACGTTATCGGATCTTGATGGTCTGTTTACACAGTGCGACTCGTTCTCGCCACTATAAATAGAGGGGAGTCAAGGTCGCTTGTCTTTCACGTCGTCTCCTTCCTTTTTGCTCTACACATCGTCTAGTAGAACTCGTAGAGATTGAAGCCATGGCGTCCATTCCAATGTCATCCCACGAGCCAAGCCCAGATTTTGCAAGAGACAATTCACTCGTCCTAAGGCCTCTTGCCATCTCGAAGTCCGCGATATCGAAGGTCAGCTTTTAGGTACAGAAGTTATCGAGATGCCAAACGTAACCGGCAACTCGATCTGGCCCAAGGGCATGGTTGATGAATTGGGAGTTATGCCATGGAAAGGCTTGACTCCTGCCTTAAGTTCTGACCTCTGAATTCCCATCTTGTCTAAGGTCTTGGCGAAGATGAGATTAAGTGAACTTCCTCTGTCAAACAAGGTCCGAGAAACTTTGATGTTGAGGATAGTTGGCTAGACTACAACCGAGTATCGACCAGGGTGTGAAACTGCAGCTAGATGATAAACTTGATTGAAGGTGATCGAGAACTCTGACCACTTGAGGTATTAAGTAGGCCCAATCGAAGTTAGATTGACCTCTCATTCGACCACCTTGTACTACCTTTTAGACTCATACGTGGTAGATCTTTCGAAGATATGTACTAAACTTTGGTCGGCCTCATGGAATTTGGGCTCTTCACCCACAGCATTTGGCTTGGCCTGCTTCTTGTTACGCTCAGCTGCGATGGACTTGAGTTTTTTGTCAACCTTCTTTTTGATAATGTGGCATTTGTCGAAGTCGTGTTGGTTGGTCTGATGGATGGGACACCACTTCCCACCACCTCAACTCAAGCCTTTGTTGTGCCTAGTGTTGCACGACTTACTCCTGTCGATCGCGGCTATGGTTGTATCTAGACCCTCGTGCTTGTTGCGGGGTTTGTTCTTCTTCCCCTCGTTCTTCGAGGACTCAGGCTTGTCGTTACTAGATTGAGGGTTCTTGGCATGTACCTGGGCTTCTGCTCGCTTTGCACACTTGTCAGCCAACTCGAAGAGCTTTTTGACCGTATGGATCTTTCGAGTAGCCAGCTTCCTGAACAGATCCGTGTCCTAAACGCCTTGCTTGAAGGCAATCATAACTAACTCATCAGAGATGTTTGGGATCATGTTGTGTCTGTCGCTGAAACGATGAATGAAATCTCTATGGGATTCGTCCTTACCTTGGTGCAACTGGTGAATGCCGTTTTCCGTTCCTGAGTGCTTGAATGTGCCTTAGAAGTTTGCTATGAACCAATCCTTAAGCTCTGCCCATGATCAAATCGACTTGGGCAACAAGTTAAGCAACCAGGACCTTGCGGGTCCATCAAGGGCAGTTAACAGGTAATTGACCATTACCCAGTTGTTACCACTGGCTGCTCGAATAATAGTGGTATAGATCTGCAACCACTCATTGGGATTGATCTTCCCATCATACTTCTGGATCAGACCCGCTTTGAACTTCTCGGGCCCTTGTATTGATCGAAGCTCGTGTACGTAAGCTTCACAGCCTCCGTTGAATTCTTCAGGAGGAGGTGGGGGAGGACTGTCACATCTGTTCCTTCGAGCAGGGGAGTCACATCGACCATCTTGTCCTAGAGATCTACCATCATAATAACGATGATCATCCTCACAGTGTTCCTCACGATGGTTGTTTCACGATACGTAGATCATGCCGATAGTGAGGGATGTGGTTCTTAGGTCTTCCTGGTTCTTGTGCCTATGAATAGGGCAGTTACAGTTTGGCCCGCAGGGTTGCGCTCGAGCTCGACCTCCTGGGCTTCCTGTTTGATATGCCACAACTTGAGTGTTGGGGAACGGGCAGGCTACGTTAGCCTAAAACAAAATTTTTCTACCACATTCACCCAGAAAATCATGCTAGTAGGAGATCATAGATCGTTACTGCTCGACACACAGTGCAGCGGAAGAAGAGTTAGAGTAGACCGATCCAACGTCGTGCATGTCAAACTCCTCGAGCAGCTTCTTGATCAGATCTGCGACCAGCCCGGCGCAGGTGGTTATGCTCCTCGACCAACTCCAAGCAAGTGGTCGTGCTCCTCGACCAACTCTGAGCAGGTGGTCGTGCTCCTCTACCAACTCTGAATGTCACGTTCAACTCGCCGAGAAGATCAACGCCATAATAGCAGCAGCGCTTCTACGGTATTCACACGTATTGTGCAGAAACGCCGAGCACTGATGTGCTAGCACTGCACGCGTGGCTAGAGTTTTGGGAGATCATGTGGAAGGCTGCAGCTAGGGTTTCGGAGTGGCTCAACATTAGCACACCTACGCATGCCTCTCCTTATATAGAGCTCGTCAATGGGCTCCCACGTCGGAAGCCCTTTAGGACTCTAACTTCTCAAGGATCACAATCCAAGCAAAACCCATATACGAATCCAATTCGCATGTTTTGTTCCAACCCATTAAGTGTGTGACCCGTTAGGTTCATGTACAAGCGGCTATGATTCGGAAACCTTTCCAAACCGAAATCAATAGTGGTCCTAGCAGGACATGTTGACTCCCGAGTATACATAAAAGATCATATCGGCTGAACTTTGATATACACATGCACCGATCTCTTTGGCTCACAATACTAGTCAAGCTCAAGTCGAGACACGTGCCACCCTTGTGATAGCTCGACCATTCACTCGATCAAGTAGTGGATTCATCATGATAAACACTTTAATCATATTGGCATGGCCATGCATTTTCTCAATCCAACTACCTTGAGGGGCCCAGAGATATCTCTCTCGTTATCAAGAGGGGACAAATTCCATCTTGACTGCTCATACCCCATGACATGTTTCATGACAAACCCGAAAACTACCTTTATGACTACCCAGTTACGAAATAGCGTTTGGCAGCCTCAAAGTATGCCACTACACATTCTGGGAATCAATGACGATCTTAGGTCTAAGGATCCTATAAGTACATCATTTGAGATAACAACTGATGGCATATCATAAATAATAATCCTAGTAGTATCTCAAGGTGGGTCTATCCAACATCATGTTCTCTAACATAAATGTCCATATTATTGACCTGGTATCTCTATACCTATGATCTATGAAACGTGATCATCAATCAACACATGTGCTGGTCTTATGTATCGTCACAATGATATGCGACCAGGGATCGACTAAGAATAGCATCATGAAATAAACAAGGAGTTTCATAAACAAGTTACATACTTGCCAATCAATGTAAATGATAGCCATTCTTGGAATAACACATTATTCAGTAGTACATGAACATAGACGCGTGATACAATCATCTATATGATTGCCTCTAGGGCATATCACCTTCATTGAGGATGTCCACGCCCGTGGTTCCTTGAACCGGTGCCTTGCCGGCTGGGGTGCCTAGAGTTGCCAGGATTGTTTGCTTGAGCAACTTGTATCTAAGCCGCATCGAGTAGGATCCTGACCTGATTAACCATAGGGGTTAAGGGATTCATCGGATCCAACTCCGAGAGGGATCTTAGAATCAAGTGGGCTCCCTGAAAATTAGCATATGAGGTATTGAAAATATCACTGCTGAAGCTTGGTTTTGGTTGAGCAGATGAAGCCTTGTGGTGACCATTTTGAGGGAGTTCGTCCCTCGAGCTGTGGGCTGCTACAGATGGAGATGCTGCAGGTGGAGGCATGCCTACCGAAAGTCATCATTGAAGGCTAGGAGGCACATGACCTCCTGAGGTCCGTCGATAGAGAGTTGTGTCAAGAGCACGTGAGGCTCTAGCTACAGATGTCTCTAGCGGTAACATAGTATCGGTGCCAATGGCAGTGACAGGCACTGCCAGATCCTGCGGGGCTTCCGTCCCGTTATTTGTAGCGGCATTTTGATCTACTACCATCGGGTCGACAGGGGGTTCTTGGCTCCTCCGACGGAGCCAACATCCTTGGCGGTAGAGCTTGGCGGTGGATCCACCCTATGGCCGTGTGGCAAGCGAGCTACATGCAGATCTGGAGCAGGGCAGCAAAGGAGCGGTGACATGTGACGGCTACTGCACTTGATCAAGAATCACGAGGGTGGAAGAAGACTACCACGCATGATGAAGCAACGATGGGGCTGAGCTCAACCGAATCTGTAGCAGGTGACAGAGATACGCGTGCGACAGATGGAGTCCTGGGCAATGGGAAGATGAGACGCGTGCAGCCAAGGGTGGTGCACATGCCAGCAGTAGAGACTGATGGGATGGGTGGATGCCGAGTCAACCGACGGGCAGAGAGTCTTCTGATAGAGAGAGAAATTATATCAGGACGAGTTACACATCAAAAAACCATAGCTCTGATACTATTTAGGAATAATAACTTGTATTCCATAGTAGGCCATGAAGATAATATAGACAGTACATGAGGATAATGACTCTAATGACCTATACGTAAAGGATAATGACTCTATATTCCTAACATTATCATTTACATATATGGCTCAAATAAAGTATTCAAAAAAGTGCTCAAACTAACTTTGCAGTCTTACATATTAAAAAAATGTTTTTTTATGAAATCTATATGCTTTTCGTGCGGTCTGATTGTATCGGAAAAGGCAAGTTACTTAGGACTGTGATCCTGAGAACCTAGATGATTTCACAACTTTCCTAGCGACACTGATCAGAATGTTGTCTTGAGTTCTAATCTAAAATACTTCTAGTTTAAGTATGGAAAAAAATCCGTTTGACCTCCCTCGACTATTACTTAGTCCGTTCCTTACTCCATGAACATTCCGATATTGTGCAAATCACACCCCTGTCGTTTTAGATGACGTGGCTCAAATGTGGCAGTGCTCCCTGCATGACAAATGACTTGTGCCAACAATATTTTACATGTGAGCTAGACCCCACCTATCAGCTTCTCTCTAACCAGAGAAGGTGTTGACCGTGGACGCGGTTCAGAGCAGACAGGGGGAAGCTGACTGGAGGGAGTATACATGGATTATTGAACTTTTTATTCACCATTAGTATCATGTTAAACTTATATCTTGGCAGGTGAAACCCCACTTTTCTATTTTGCATTTTATGGTAGAACTGATGTTGCGAGATATCTTCTCGATCATGGTGCTGATCCAACAATAGTACACTTACAGGCACCACATGCTTATGAGATTGATGTCTAGTTTCTCGCGGTGGAAAAAAGTGTGCATGTCCTTAAAATCCAGCATGAGATTGGAGTCTTCGCTTAGAAAAATGTTAGCAGGGATAGAAATAGTGATTATAGAGAACCCTGCGCGACATGCCCTCATGTACCATTTGTGGAATCGCCTCATCTCCCATGGACCTTCTTGGAGTTGAAACAATGGCATAAATGGATTACCATTCTCATATTTCTTAGGAACATCCAACGTAGGCAAGAAATCCAACTAACGTGTACTTAATGTTTTGCTAGTCTCTTTCGCGAGATTGCCCTTCGTTGGAGATTCCGGAGCAGATGATGCCTTTGCTTTGGAGGACAGAAGCCACCTCTTCACTGGAGATGTTAGAGTCTTTTCATATGGGGTAACCATGATAGGGACTCTCTGATGCTCAAGTGAAGGATCCGAAGGTGCAGACGCTGGAGGCGGAGGTGCCGAAGTCACATAGGGTGAAGCAAGATGTGAAGATGCCTGAGGCGGAGATAATGGGCGTGGGGGTGAAGGTGCCTGAGGCGGAGAGACTTGGCTCTGGGGCAGAGGTGCCTGAGGTGGAGAGGCTTGGCTCTGGGGTGGAGGTGCCTGAGACAGAGATGCTGGGGGCGGAGAGGCTTGGCTCTGGGGCGGAGGTGCTTGATGCAGAGATGTTGGACGCAGGGGCAGACGTGACGCTGGTGATTGTGACTTCTGACGGCTGAAGATGATATCCCGTCTGGGCTATAGAATGAAGTTGCCAACAGCCTCATTGAGAATCTCGATACCCTCAGGTGTGCTGATGTCTAGCTTCTACTTCATAAAAAGTGGTTGTACTGAGTCCACTTGTACTTTGGCGTTATCAGCCGAAATGTCTTGATTGTGAAATGCACGGCCTGTAATGACCTGGCCCGTGGCAGCCTTGATAGTGAAGTCTCCCTTGCCGACCAGAACATGTAGCATGCAAGGGGTAGCCTCTGTGATATCATCCACAGGATATCTCAGGCTATCGGTCTGCATGGACCCAACGCTACTCCGAAAGTTTGGGCTGGTTGGTTGCTCTATCATCAATAAAGCTGCCCTTTCCTTCTCCTTTTCATAACACATTTTCATAAACTGGACCTTAACCTATTCTTGTATCTCTTCCTCTAGGGTCTTCTTATATCTTTTACGGGTCTTATACTGGCCTACGGTGTCTGGAAACCTATGCTTCTAGCCCACTTTTATCTGATGCCTCGAGTGCGACCCGGGTGTTCCTTGTTCCCCAAAGCCTTGGTAAGCAGGTCATTCTCCCTGTCAGGCTCTAGAGACCCTTTGTTAGCAATCTCTTGAATAGTTTGGGTGACTTCCATGGTCTCAGGGAGAATGACCTGCTTACCAACTCCACCAGATTGCTGAGAAATATGAGAATGGCAAGCCATTTCTGCCATTGTTTCAACTCCAAGAAGGTCCATGGGAGATGAGGTGATTCCATGAATGGTACATGAGGGCACGCTGCCCGGGCTTCTCCATAATCACTGCTTCTAACCCAGCTAACATTTATCTAAGCGGAGACTCCTATCTCGTGGTGGATTTTAAGGACATGCATGCTTTATTCTGTTGCGACAAACTCACGTCAATCTCATAAGTGTGTGGTGCTTGTAAGTGCCTACAATTTACCCCTACATTTATATATCTACCAATGTATGCTATAGAAGCTAATGACGGCTAACTTGTTCTGTAAAATGCAATTTAACGATGCAGAAAAGTTGAAGTTACCAGTCGGATTCATTAATCCGCAACGAATTTCCCAGCCCAACTTGGTCATGAAGTTGAGGACTGATGACCCAAAGATTAAGGGAAAGAGTAACAAAGAGAAAGCAAGGGTCATAAGAGAAATGACCAAATCACGCAGGCTTGAAATGTCAACCTACATAGGAAGGGCTATGTTAGAAATGCAAGACAAGGACTACATCATGGCTCCCTACAACTTTAAGTAAGTGTGAAATGTCAAAAACCTAACATAAGTATTCAACTTAATTGGTCGATCAAGAACCTATCATAAAGATTCATGTAGCGACACTTTATTTGTATAACGTTGATGTCGAAGTCGAGCAGATTCATGGTCCTTGACTCAACCGATCTCCTCCACAAATCATACCAAGATCTCATCTATGTTATATAGAGGTAAAAGAAAAACCCCATACATAAAAATCTTATAAATAATTTATGAATTGATAATTACTTATTGGCATTTGAATAGAACCTACAAGTGGTACGTAACGAAAGGTGGGATACACGATGCGGCCAAGCCAAATGCGATGACGGTTCGTACACATTTTTCGGTAATAACACACCTCTAATGCTTGTATCTCACTATTTATGACGAAGAGTTTTATTGAACTAACGAATACGTTGCGTTTTTTATTTGATGTGCCACAAGCAAGGTTTCAACACTGTTCTTTGTAGATATTATGTTTGCTAGTTTCTTACGGTAAACGAGAGGTACACAATGAACCCTGAGGATGTAAATCATCATTGAGCTTAGACATTCTTATTTGGTTTTGTTTCCGTTGTTAGTAGTGTTTTAGCTCTTTAAGTTGTGTTTTCATGTCAGGCACGGATGATCGAACCTACCCACACCTCTCTCAAAGACGAAGATATCCAAAACGTCCAACGTGACAAGTGCCGATTCATCATGCACAAAGTCATCCACAAGAGTGGCAGATTCTTCTATCTCGAAGGAGAATTGGCTTGCCATCCGAGGCTTTGTGAGTGGGAGATAAAAGAATACTTGTGTTGAATATTTGGCTTGTGATGTAAATTGACTTGTGATGTAAAAATATTGTACTTGTGAATAAATTTGTATTTGTGTTAAATATTAGACTTGTGTTGATTCAAATACTGTTGAAATCTATGATGTTAGAATTTTTCTTGAAAATGTGTTGAAATGAATAAAATATACACTCTTTATTATTTTTTGAAGGAAATACATACCACAGGTGGGTCCTTACGTCGCCCGCTTGTGAAAATCTACCTATCTACAGGCGGTTGCAAAAGAGGCCGCCTGTGGAAAGCTATTTCCACAGGCGGTTCACTTAAGAAACCGTCTGTGATAATATATTTCCACATGCGCCTTCTAGAGGAAGTGGAGGCACGCTTGGCAGCGGCAGCCCTGCAGGTCAGTATTTAGCTGCGATCCGCCAGATCCGGCATTTGGTTCTAATCAGCTTATCTTGTTTTCTTTTCTTTTTGTGTTGTATTTCATAACAAGTGATTTTGAAGAAGGCACTGGGAGATGGGAGGTGCCAGGCCCTCGCCACGGCCCACGACGAGGTGGTAGGCCTTCATCAGGCCTTGGAGGAGGCTCGAAAGCAGGTGGAGTTTGTGGAGGGTCATCTATAGGAGGAGACGACGCTCCATGAATGTGAGGAGGGTCTTCGGCTGGAGGAGGTGTAGGAATGGGAGCACGCGAAGGCTAAGGCGCGGAAGGCTACCGAAGATCTCCGGGACGCAAGGGAGTTCGCTGACGCGGCCAACACAGCTCGTGTGTCAGCTGAAGGTGAAATTAAGACCCTTCGGATTGCAGTGGTCGAGGCACAGTGAGAGCTGGAGGAGGCTCAAGCATCGGAGGGGGCACTGCGTTTAGAGTGCCAGCAGTTAGCTGCATGTGCATCGGAGGTGGCCCGGATCACCTTCGATGCTATGAGCAGGCTTGGGGCTAGGTGTCCGCCACTACCTTCCGACTCAGAGGCATCGATTATGTCGCTATTTTGGCTTCAGTCTACTGCGAGGGTGATGGTTAGAACTGCAGAGATCTACACGAGGTCCAGCGCATGTGTGGCCGCGGTGCTCCAGCTGACCCTGATGTACCAGCAGGGGTTGGCCAATTCAAAGCATTGGAGCAGTAGGTGCCAGACTCCATGATCGAGGGCTTCCAGCCAGAGGCACCTCCGGTGGAGATTCGTGCAGCTCTGGAGAACTTTCGCTAGAATTTGTGGGCGAGGCATGGCTGGAACATGACGCTACGCTACATGGCTGGTCAAGTGACTTCGGGTGCCATGGTGGGTCTTCACCCAAGTTCTTTGTCGGGAGATTAGGTCCTTCATCAGGAACCTGTAGGTGCACCGCCACCCTCTGGAGGTTCTTTGCTTCAAGTCATTACTCCGTGAGAGCAGTCTCTCCGCATGGATGCTCCGCATAAACTACCTCCAGAGGTGTAGATCTACGCAGGCTATTGTTTTTTGTTTTCTTTCCTTTTTGAAGGGGGGTCAAAGTCTTAGTATGTTGAATACCCTCTTCTGCTTCATGTATTTAGACTTTTTCTTGCTAAATAGAGCCATGTATTTCTCCTTGTGGTTTGCCTCTGTTGTTCTGGAATGCTCGTGCCTTGAGGCTAACTGGAGTCCGATCTGTGCACATAGGTGCGGCGACCAGAGGCCGGAGGGGACGTCACTCATGCCCGGGTCGGTGCCTCTGGGGAGGGATCAAGTGTGTCAGGAGCATCTGGGGCCACTCCGTCTGTCCGGCGGTGGAGTGGCTTCGTCATGCCCTGCAATTCCAGAGGGTGTGTGGATCCGAAGGTGGCCTCCTATGTCTTGGTAAAGGTTGAGCCGCAGGATCCCTTGTGTCTGCTCTTGATGTGTATTTTGTTGAAAAGGATGACTGGTGTACACGCTGGACAGCCCAGGAGGTTGTTGGCTCACGCTTCCTTCAACATTTTATCCTCCACCGAGATTCTGACGGAAGGGTGTCTTCCGAAATCCTTGAGCCTATTCTGACTAGAGTGAAGGTTGAGGATGTATGGGCTGCGAAGTCCCCGCAGGAGGAGGAGGAGGAGGAGCTGGATTTTTTGGCCTTCAACTTGTATCCGTTCCTAGTGGAACCTTTGTCTTCCCGAGCTCGGGGGGGGGGGGGGGGCTCTATCTTTGGTAGTAGGTCTTTGCGGTGGAGGGGATTTGCGTCGACCCTCCATGCGCCATTACCGGGGTCAATCCTCCAGATCCCACGGCACTTCCCGGAGGCGTGGCAGCCAAGCGCCCTCCACATCCCATAGTACTTTAGTGAGGCGCAACAGGCTAACCATTTTACTAGGCATTGATTCAATGTACAGTGACTAGCCGAATACAAACTTCTATATGTCATGTACGAATAAGCTTGCGTTGTGTTAACTTTATTTTTTGGCGTTATAATTTTATCGCATCAATGCCTCCCCTGTGACCCCTATCATAGCCCCTTCACATTCTACAGCTGTTAGCAGCCGCGGGGTGCGAGATCCGAGTGGTACTGAATTGCGTTAGGTGCGAGCAGGGTAAAGCAACTCGTTTACTAATGTTTCAATGTGTGACACCTCTATAGTACAAAGGCTATGCCTTCAAAATACTGGAGGGATCAGATGATTTTGGCACAAAGACTTTTGGTCTTTTGTTATCAATATTTTTTGGCACAGAGGCTAGTCCTTCAAGATGCCAGGGAGGTTATCCCTTTGCCATGTAGGTCAGCCAGGCCTTAAAGATGACGGAGGGTCTATGCCTGTCCGGCACGGAAGCAATGCCTTCAAGATGCTGGAGCGGTCTATGCCTCTCCGCCACGTAGGTTACCAAGACCTTAAAGATGGCGGATGTCACACCCTGATTTTCACTTTTCTCAATTTTCTAAAATTTTCCAAGATTTGATTATAGGTTGAATAATTAAAATAGGAAAAATCCTATTTTCTAAATTCAAATTTGTTATTAATTGTTTGTATGCATTCATGCTGATTAATAGACATTTAGGTTTTATTGGATCTTATTGGATTCTATTTGCGCTCCTTTGGATTTATTTGAATTTGTTTGTGTTAAAATGACTTCCAAAATGAATTCATAAGCTCAAAATATTTTGTTTTGTTTTCAAAATGTTTTCAGAGCTTGTTGGATTTTCCTAGAATTTTTAGGCTTCATTCGGTATTTTATTTGGGATTTTATTTGCTTTTCTTCTTTTCTAGAATTCCCAAATAAAAAGAAATCCTAAATATTAGCCCACCTTCCCTCTCTCGGTTCGGCCCAGCTTAACCCGGCCCATCTCCTCACCCCAGCCCGTTCTCTCTTGCCAGCCCGGGTCTCCACCCTCCCTTCCACCTGGGCCTGGCCATCCTGGGCCGTCTCACCTGCGTCCCGCCTGCTTCCTCTCTGGGCCACGCGGTCACACGCGCCCGGCCCAGCTGCTGCTACACCCACCAACACCCGATGGCACCCGACTGCTTTCCGCCTTCGCGCTGTGTCGTCGACGTGTGGAGCCCACCTATCAGACCTGTCGTCCTCGAGTCGAACTCGGCCGCCACCGTGTCCGAATCGATCCGCCGCCGCCCTTGAGTGTCCTAGCCCGTCCTGGCCTCCTCTTGCCGCCTATATATCCCCAGCCGTCCCCCTCAGATCTCCCCTCGCCAAAACTCGCAGAGACTCGAGCCAAATCACCGAGATTGATCTAGCCGCCGACGCCATAGCCGCCGATGCTGTCCGAGCTCGCCAACTCGCCGATTCCGTCGCACTTTTCCGCCTACTAGCCGCCCAGAAGCTCCTCCATTGACCTCCGAACTCACCAGTGCCTTTACCTTCGCTTCCTGGCCGTCGGAACCCCTCCACCGATAAGCTCTCGTGCGCCACTACTTCCCTCACCGCCGCTGGACCTCTCTCGTTTTGCGCCGCCCAAGGTAGGGTCTCAAACGGATTACTCTCTCCCTCCTGAAGCTTATCCGCCGCTCGTCAATGAAGTCTGAGGTCGGTGACGACCTTTCTCCCTCTGCTCCGGCGACTCTCCGCCGCATCCTGAGCCGGCACCGCCGTCTTTGATCTGTGCCACCGCTGGTTTTGTCCCCAATCTCCTCAGCCATCTGATCCGATTCTGTCGATGGATGAACACCGCATGCGGGGATCCTGAGGGACCCCCTTTGAGATTCGGCCAGGGGGCTGATTCTGGATCAACCTCGTACGTGGGGTTAATGCGAATGTATGGGATCTAGGCGGGACGAATGATCGTCGACTAGTAGGAGTAAATGCGCATGGGATTTAGACAGGTTTCGGCCGCATGGAGGCGTAATATCCTACTCCTGTGTGTTTTATGTGTTATTAATGGTCTTGGAATGCCTTTCTCTGGATCTCTGTATTACAAGGTTTTTTGGTCTAAGTCTTGAGCTTCGTCTGAACTTGGCCTCTTCTTCTAACTTGCTTCTAGCTTCCCCCTTTCTACAAAGTGCTCCCCCCCTTTTATCCTGGGGGAGGCTCGACGTGCCCAGATCGGGGGCACAAGTTTCCGTAAGCCATAAATGGAAAGCAACCGTTATGGGTCTGCAGTATGATGTTATAGGGGTTGAAAATGCGCCCTTCGGTCGGCCCTGTCGGTCATTACGCCCCAACTTTAGCAGGTGCAGGGGGGCCCACCGGCTAGCCGCTAAATATCCCCGCATGCCCTTCCGGTTAGAGTAGATCTGACACGGTCTGACGCGGCAGGGCGACAGGCGATACGCCTCGAGCCCATCGACGATATCTTCAAACCGTCTTCCTTTATGAGCCCCGCGGGGTGACGTGCGATGGGACACGTTGCATTAATTGTCCCCACGCCTTCCTGTCAGGCGGTGGCAGGGACTGACGTACTTAGTACAACAGGCGTGAGGGGGGAGTGGTTGGATGTGACCGGCCACGCTGCCCTTAAATGCAGCATCGGGGTTCCCACCGATTGACACCTCACCGTGGAGCCCTTGTGGGGTCCACTGGCAAGGGGCTTCTCAGGTCCTCAGGGAACTCTGGGTACTCGGGGACTAACTGTTCTTAGCCCTGAGCACCCTCTTTATCTCTTCTCGGGTCCACGGGGAACTCCGGGTACTCGGGGGCCAACTGTTCTTGCCCCGAGCACCCCCACCCGGATTGGCTCTTCTCGGGTCCTCGGGGAACTCCGGTTACTTGGGGGCCAACTGTTCTTGGCCCCGAGCATCCCCTCCTGGATTGGCTCTTCTCGAGTCCTCGGGGAACTCTGGGTACTCAGGGACCAACTGTTCTTGGCCCCGAGCACCCCCTCCCGGGTCTGGCTTGCCTCGGGCCCTCGGGGAGATGGTCCCTGAGGTGTGGCGCCATGTGGCAGTATGTTGTCCTGGCCTCGGGAGTCGGGAACCCCCGGTTCCCATATCACCGACAGATTCCAAGGGTTCTGATTAGATCCAACTTTCCTCTTCAGCCAACCAACCAAAAGCTACCACGTGTCCCTTCTTAAACCAATCAGCAGCCACGCCACGTCATCTAGCCACCTAGCAGCCACTTAGCCCTCTCTGCTGATGTGTCATGGCTAGTCAGAGTCCAGTCAGGTACCACGTAATAAAACATGTTTTCCAATATAAAAATAATTCCAGATAATTCCTTTAGTTGGTAATTTTGTAGAAAGACCCATAGACTTTTCTGTAATAACAAAAGAGCCCTATCTTTTTATAGTTAAGTCCCTATACTTTTCCATAATTACAATTAGGTCCCTTATTTTTACAAAAAGGTCCCTAAACTTTCTATTTTATTCAAAATAAGTCCTTTTCTTTTTCAGATTAAACCCTAGAATTGTTTTAGCCATATCTTCTTCGTTTTAGCTTCGATTTGAGTGATTCTTGCGCTCAAATTTTTCTAAAAATATGATCTATCTATCCATGCTAGTTTTAAGTATCAATTCTCATATCTTTACAATAGTTTTTCCTTAGTAACATCTAGATCTCTACAACCATATTTTTTCCCCAGAAAAACTATAGTCAATCTTTTCTATCTTCCCATGTGAAACTTTAACCCTAGTTCCCATCCCTTAATTTTTTCCTTGATAGTGGTCCAGTTAATTCTGTTCTCCTTGTTCAGCCCAATCCAAGATCCCAGTTTATCGTTCTGTTTCTTTTGGAGTTTATTGGGTGTTTATTCGATGGTGTTTTTGTTTGTCGATAGAATTCGCGATTAGTCAACAACGCTTCGGATCTGTTCGAGGGACTTTAAGACCAAGATTTCGATAACACTAAGCAGCATTGGGAAAAAGGCAAGTGTCCTTGATCATATTGAACCTATGTTTTAAATGTTTTGTTTTACAAAATTGCATGCAATGTCTGTCAATATGATGGGTAGTCACCTATGTTAGGGTTTTCCCTAGATTTTCCCTTATCATCCCTTGGACCCTAGATGGTTTGTAGTTAGGTGTCCTTTGTGGGTAGATTGCTTAGCCATGCTTTTGGGATGTTGAGAAGTGTCATAATCTTTACTAATGAACATATACAACATTGATTGTTAATTTGTTAATGGTCTAGCAACATGGAACCTTAGGCCTTGAGCAAAGTAGTTTTGATGGTTGTCATGGTTATGATGTTGGTTTAGTGTTTGCTCAAGTAACCTAAGTAAGGACCGGTTCGTGGAGCGACAACCCAAGAACTAACGTACCAACCACGAGGCTGATATGGGTAAGGCGTGACATACTGATTAGAATCTATCCAGTGTGTGTTGGGTCAGCACAAAAGGGGCTTCTGGGTAGGAGCTTAGCTTGCGTAAAGCCTGGCAGTGAAACCTAGTGGGCAGACACATATTGGATTAGTCTCTGGTTAGTGGCAAATGTCATGCAGTGATTCTTGGCGGCACACCACCGGCGTGTGTTAAGTGTTTCACGAACACGGCAACATAGAATTCACTGACTCGTGGGGAAAGCTGGACAACCTCTGTAGAGTGTAAAACTGTTATAACAGCCGTGCTCACAGTTATGAGGGACTTGGATCCTCACATGATTAGTGGGTTGTGGTTATGGGTCTGGTTGTGTTTATGGTTCTGGTACAGGGAGTACTAGATGGTTGTGGTTATGGTTGTGGTACAGGGAGTACTAGATGGTTGTGGTTATGGTTCTGGTACAGCGAGTACTAGATGGTTTTGGTTATAGTACAGGGAGTACTAGATGGTTATGGTATGCAAGGTGGGGAGCCTTGAATGCTGCGTATTGGATTGTATGGGTTACATTCACTTAATAATTGCTTAATGCTTTTGAGTCCAAATGTGTTTTCATTACTCGCATTTACGCAAATATACCATGTGTTAGCCTATTCTTGGTATAAGCCTGCACATCATTACTTTCCCCTACTTGCTGAGCCGTCATGTGCTCACACTTGCTATTTTCCCTATACCATGTGACATCTGTGCTACTGCTCAGTGAGTGAAGATGTTGAAGATTATCAAGACGAGGTTGTGACGTTCTAGTCACGTGTCTCCCGGTCGGTTGCCTGCGGTGTTGTTGGGCACCAGTGCTTCTGTTCCGCTGCAGATATCTTCATAGAAGACAATATATGTCAATTGCTGTAATAGTTTAACGTTTATTTAATAAAAGATTGCTTTTGTTACTTCACCTGTGACGTCCTTATGTGTGTTGAACATCCTGGGCACACATAAGCCGCATCTGATTTTGTCCGTTAAAACCGGGTGTGACAGCGGACGGTATGTGCCTGTCTAGCACGGAGGCAATACCTTCAAGATGCTAGAGCGGTCTTTCCCTCTCTGCCACGTGGGTCAGCCAGGCCTTAAAGATGGCGGAGGGAGAGGGATTTAGGGTTCATGTAGGCTTTCTGTGAGGTTGTTGTGAGGTATGGTTTTTTTTGGGGGGGGGGGTCTAGGTTATGTGGTTATTTCCTGTGTATGTAAACCTATGGTTTTTATTGTCTTGGAACTTTGGAGAGGACTGAGCCTGGGGTCCCCTACACATAGTATTTGCGAAGGATCTCCACATTCCAACTGTGTTCGGGGGGCCCCTTCTATATCTGCAAGACATTAGGAGTTGACCTATTAGACTCGAGGACTAGGTATAGGTCTTCCCATTTATTGCATAGTTTTCCAGGAGCTAGGGCACGTCGAAGTACCAGGTCTCGGGTTCAAAGCTTCCTGGTGCAACCTTAGGATTGTAGTAGGCCTTGGTTTTTGTGATGTAGCGATCGAGATTCTGGACAGCGTGGAGTCGCGTGCCTTGGTGAGATCAAGGGAGAGCTCTCTCTCTCTCTCTGGTAGTTTGCGGTAGTTGCACCCTGAGCGAGCATCCTTTGACCTCGATGGGGGTCATAGCTTTGTCGCCATATAGGAGGTGGAAGGAGATGAACCCAGTGGCTCGCATGACCGTGGTGCAGAGGGACCATAAAACCTTGGGAAACTCTACGGCCCATAGGCCTCGAGCTAGGCCAACGAGTCAGTAATTTAAGCCGGAGAGAATGTTGTTGTTGGCCTGCTCGATGGCCCCTTGGATTGAGGATGGCGAATGGTAGCGAAGCATAATTTGATGCCGAGGTCATCGTAGAATTGTCTGAAAGGCCCGGAGTCGAATTGTGTTCCATTGTCGACTATGAGTATCGTGGGACATTGAAGTGGTAGATTATGTTCTTCCAGAAGAATTTCTAGAAATTCTTCTATGTGATCACCATGAGGGGCTCGGCCAAAACCCATTTGGAGAAGTATTCCAATGCTACCACTACGTACTAAAGGTTGTCTTTGGCACGGGGGAGTGGTCCGATGAGGTCCATGCCCCAATGAGCAAGGGACCAGAAGGGAGATATTGGTTGTAGGGGAGCCATGTGCTCCATCGGTGTAGATAGTCCAGATATCTTGGGGAGGGGCAATGGCAGGTTCATTGGGTACCGGAGTCTATTCGGCGATGAAATCTGTCAAGATTTGGGATTTGATGGCGGTGTAGGCCACAAACTTCACCATGAAGGGGGCTAGCTCTACTGCTCATTTGCCGATGCATCCCGTCACCTCCCTATTGCGAAACATGTTGCCAAGCAGGTAAGAGGTTGGGACAGTGATTTCATGAGCAAGGAAGTAGTGCAGGAGCTTGTGCGAGGCCATTAGGAGGGCATATGCTATCCTTTCAAGCTCGGTGTAGTGCGTCTTGGCCCCGGATAAGGCCTCCGATACATAGTATATGGCCCTTTGAACAAAGTGACTGTCACTTTTCTCCTCTAGTACCAGGGCAGTGCTGATAGCAGAGGCAGAGATAGATAAGTATAGGAGCAGCCCTTCGCCGAAGAGGGGCATCACGAGTGTCTCGAGGCAGGAAAGGTGGGCCTTGAGGGCCTTGAATGCTGCCTGGCACTCTGGAGTCCAGCTGAACGGTTTGAAGCCTCTCAGCATTTTGAAGAAGGGAAGGTTATGCTCAGCCGATACGGCGAGAAAGTGGCTGAGGGTTGTGAGGCGGCTGGCCAAGTGCTATACTTCCTTCTGATTGGTGGGAGGTGATATCTCTGTGATGGCATGAATCTTACCAGGGTTGGCCTTAATGCCTCTTCGAGAGATAAGATATCCCAGCATCTTTCCGGCCTGAGCAATGAATACGCACTTCTCCGGGTTGAGCCGTATGCCTGCAGCCTGGAGACTATCAATTGTTTCTTGTAGGTTGGCAATGTGGTTGGTTTTGAGCAGGCTTCTTACCATGATATCATCCATGTAGGCTTCGACGTTGCGGCCCAATTGCTACTCTAGTACCTTGTGTACCAGGTGGGAGAAGGTGGCCCTAGTGTTCCGAAGACCGAAGGTCACTTGGACATAGGAGTATACCCCGAAGGCGATAATGAAGCTGGTCTTGCTCTCATCCTCTATTGCATCCACACTTGGTGGTACCGGGAGTAGGCGTCTAGGAAGCTTAGCAACTCATAGCTGGCGGTGGAGTCCACTAGCTAGTCGATGCAAGGAAGGGGGTATGGATCTCGAGGGCATATTTTGTTTGGTGATGCACATACCCCACTTCCCGCTATGTTTCTTGACTAGGACAGTGTTGGAGAGCCAATCAGAGTGAATGACCTCTCAGATAACACCAGCATTTAGTAGCTTCTGGACCTCCTCCTTTGCAACCTCTGCCCGCTCTAAGGAGATCTTGCGAAGCCCCTGGCATATAGGCTTGACCTTCGGATCGACTTGAAGAGAGTGTTCAATGATGCAGTGGTCGACTCCTGGGAGGTCCTGTGGGGACCATGCGAAGGTGCTGAGGTTACCTTGTAGGACGGCAGAAGCTGGGCTTCCCGCTTAGAGGTACTGTCCGCCCCTATTTGGAAGGTCCGGTCAGATTGGTCTGGATGTATGGGACACGCTTTGTCCCCCTCCGGTTGTGGCCTCGAAGGGCCACAGTGCTTGGGATGCGCCGAAGGAGGGTCCTTGGAGCCCTCTTGGGTTACAGCATGGATGTGGCGTCTAGGGAGCGGTGCAGGGTGCCCGTACTCGATGCGCCCAGATAGGTCTTGGTCACAGTGGATGGTTATCAGCCCCTGGGGTCCGGGCCACTTCAAGCAGAGGTAATTGTGAAGGGGTACAACTCCAAATTTGTTCAGAGTTCCCTATCCTAGAATGACATTGTAGGTGTAAGGTACGTCCTCAACGTCAAAGCTGATTACTTCAGTCCGTGCTGCAGGGCCCTCGCCAAAGATTGTTGGGAGTTCTATTTGGCCTAGGGCGTCAAGGGGGTCCCGCTGAACCCCTGGAGGGGTCAATGGACGGGTGAGAGCTGGCTCTACGGGATGCGGAGCTGGTCGAAGGCATGTACGAATAGGAGGTCCACCGAGCTACCTCCGTCGACCAATACTCTCCATACCTCGACTTCAGCGATGTTGGCTGAGATGACTAGGGCATCGGAGTGGGAAAACTTCACCCCTTTGGAGTCATCAAAGGTGAATGTCACGTGGGTGTTGGACCATTCGGGGACCTATCGATGGATGCTAGTAGCTCTGATGTGGTTTACTCCACGTACGTAGTCTCGCTGCTGCCACTTTGAAGCATAGCCAAAGCTTCCTCCACCGGTTATAGTGAGGACGACTTGTTTGCCTCGGGCCCCTTTGCCGTTGTATCGCTCTATGGATGATCGAGGCGGAGGAGGTAAGGTAAGCTATGGAGGGTTCTATAAGGCCAGATGATCAACTTGCCGGCTTCCTGATGGCTTGCGATCTTTGGACCACTCATCGATGGCCCCCTCAGCTATGGCAATAGGCTACCTACCTCCAATGGTACTCCTCTCGGAATGTTGTGAGGGTCCTACAGTTGTCAGTGTTATGTGCTCATCCCGCTCCGTGTAGAGTGCACCAGGGTTCCTCCTCAAGATACCAGCTCGAGGCACGATTTCACTATGGGAGGGCTCCAGAGCATCCTCAGCCACGCTCTCTGGTATGGTTTTGGTTCGGAGTCCTATGACCTTGGTTGATGTTGTTGATGTTTTGGCGCTGTCGCTGCCGCCCCCTTTGGGACCCAGAGGTATGAGTCTCCTCAAAGCCCCTCTTCGCTGGGGGAGGGGGTACGTGTGATGATCCCGCCTGCAAATGTGACTTCTCGGGGTCAACACGGGAAGTCTCGGTAGCTCGCGAGAGCCTCCGATGGAGTTTTTCCTCCTTCGCTTGTGCATATTCCTCGAACTTGCTCATGAGGACTTCCACCGTGTGTATGGAACGCCGATTCAGCCGATTGTCTAAGGGTCCTTTAGCCAGACCCTAGGTTGCATCATCAATGACCGAAGAGTTCAATATGCCCCTAATCTGGGCCTTGGTTTGGGAAAACCATCGGAAGTAAACCCAGAGGATTTTGTCTGCCTCTTGTCTGATAGTGAACAGGCTTTCAGAGGTCACCAGCTCGACAAAGGTGCCCTAGAAGTTGCTGCAGAAGAGGTCTCGGAGTTGGGACTAGGCATGATTGGCACTAGGGTCCAGTGCCCAGAACTAGCGTATGGCTACCGCTTCCAAGGTGAGAAGGAAGCATTTAGCCATGGTAGTCGGTGCGCCTCTGCTGGCCTCTATGGTGAGGGCGTAGGAACATATGAACTCATCAGGGTCCGAATCTCCCTTGAACTTAGGTAGCTTCGGGGTTCGAAAGCCCTCTGCGAAGGGCATAGTCTGCAGGTCAGCTAGTAGGGGAGAGTCATAATCTTCTACATGATCCTCATGACGCCGGCTCCGAGGCTCCAAAAGCTGAACGTGATGGGTCCTAATGTCGAAGAGGTCATTGGCCCTTAGGACCTGGGTCGGAGTAGCGCCGATCATAACGGGGTGGCGGTGGTCGTGCAGGTAGCTTGCCACTCGACCCTCAGGGCCATCTGTAGCTCCTCCATATGGGCCAGGAGTGCTTCTAATTGTGATTGACGCTCGGGTGGAATGGTGTTTCTAGTGGTGACACCGGCTGTAGCCCCTAGGGGTGCAGTGAGGGCCTTGCGATGCTACTGCTGTTGCTGCTGGGTATCTGAGGGAGGGAGCCCTTCGGCGCCAGCCGTAGCTATGGTCGTGGCTGGGTCGGTGGTGCCTGTAAGGCCCTCGTTCCTCTCGGTTGGGGGGCCGTCGTCGACACGGTCTATGCTTAGTCACTCGGACTTCCGCACAGGCGTGATTGGGGGATCGGCTGACGTCGCTGCTGCTGCAGTGGTCTTCTTCTTGGGTGGCATCCTACCTCTATTAGCACTTCTGTGTCCGAGTCCCCTTGAACGACACGCTGTTGGAGAAAGAGATCATTTTTCTCTAACAAGTATGGTGAGAGTTTCTTCTAAGGAGGAGACTCATGCTTGGAGACGAAGTTTGAGAGAAAGGGACACTGAAAATGTATTGATAGTAGAAAAGATTGTCCTTGGCCTGATGGCCATGGCCCTGTATTTATAGGGCTACCCCTGGCGTAACGTACAAGTTATCGCTACTAACAAAGATCTAGGACTGACCAGATTACATGGCGTAGGTCCAGGTAAAACTACTTTTTACCTTACTCAGGAGATAATATCTACGAAAGCATATACAGTGGCCAAACCAACCTCGGGGTAGGTGCAGGGTTGGTCGCCAAATGCTGCCCGGCACCATGCTGTCTCGTGTGTCAGGCATCCTCCACTTGCGTCATCATGTCAGGATGGTGTGCACTAGCCTCGGTAAAGAATACCGGTCACATACTTGCAGGGGAAGGATGACCGACGTTCCCCCTCCAAGAGATCTTTCTAGAGGCCTGATGACTCACTTTGTAGCCTTTGGGAAGCCTCCCCAAGCTCCAAAGGCTGGTGCTCCGAGAGGCATGGCTCCATGACGCTGAGGCTTCCCCAAAGCCCAGAGGTCCGAAAGCGGCCTTCTGTAACACCCTAATTTTTTTTCTCTAATTCCAAATTTTTCTTAATGGTTATTAAGGTTCAAATGAATTTAATTATTTTATTCTTAAAGAGAGAAAACCCTATTTTATAGGAAAGAAAAGAAAATGACATAGGATATAAGTGAAAATTTTGCATTCATGCTGAATTAGGCAAATAGTATTTTATTTGAATTCTTGATGAACTTATTTGAAGAGATTTTGTCTGGATTTTTGAATTTGAAATTTGATTTGAATTCTATAGAAAAGATAAAGGTTAAATCTTCCCTCGGGCTGTCTCTTGCTGATTCGGCCCAACATCTCAGCTCGGCCCATCTACCCGGATTTCCCTCCCGCCCGGGGCCGCGCCCCTGCTCCGGCCCAGCCACCCGCGCCGTGCTCTCGCGCGCCAGCCGAAGACGCCTGCGCAGTCTCCATTTTCCCCTGTGCCGCCGCCAGGTGGGGCCCGCCAGTCGGATCCGTCATCTCCGAGAAGGACTCCGCTGCGCCGCCGAATACGAGCGAGAAACCGACGCCGCCTTAAGAGTCCTGCGCTGTCCCGTGACCTCCGAGCCGCCTATATATATGCCCGCCCCCTCCCCGAACTCATCCCATCTGCAAATCGCCGAAAACCGAGCCCTAATCGTCGGATTCGAAGCTCGCCGAGCCGCCATCGCCGCCGCTTCGTCCGCCCTCGCCGCCACGCCGTTCCAGACCCAAACCACGCAACCCGAGCCCACCATTGCACGCGCCTCCCCTTGCTGAAGCTTTTCCCGCCGTCGCCTTGGCCCCTGCGTCGCCGGAGCACCCTCTCCGACGAGTTCCTGAGGCAGCCGCCGCCCATTCCGTCGTCGATCGCTTTCCTGTGCCGCCAAGCCCGAGGTAAGCCCCAAAACGGATTCCCCGCGCTTCCCTGAACGTTTTGCGCCGCTCATCGTCGTCGCCGGCGAGCCCTAGCCGATTCCGGTGAGATGTCCGGCCGTGCGCCGCCATGAACCCCTCGACGACGCCCTGTCCTTCCCCTCCGGGCGCCCGATCTTCCCCGTGCCGTCGGATCTGTCCTCAACGATCGAGATTAGATCTAAATCGTACCCCTTCAGCAACCAGTAGCATAGCGCCACGTGTTTACTCCTTAAACCAGTCAGCCGTATTGCCCCGTCACCCTGCCACCTCAGCTGCCAACTCATCCCTTTTGCCTATGTGTCCAACCAGTCAGCAGCCACGTCATAAAGGAGGTTTTTCAATCTGAAAATAATTCCTGATAAATCCTTTAATTGGTAAATTTTGCATTTTAGCCCCTGAACTTTTCTGAAATAACAAAAGAGCCCTATCTTTTTATAGTTAGGTCCTTATACTTTTTCATAATTACTTTTTGGTCCCTCTGTTTTTACAAAAAGGTCCCTGGACTTTTTGATAATTCAATTTAAGTCCTTTTCCTTTTTCAGATTTAACCCTAGACTTATTTTAGCCCTAACTTTTCCATCGTAACTCCGATTTAAGCGATTCTTGCGTCGATGGATTCGTTTTTCAGTGCTCTTTCTTGTTAGCAAGTTTTTATCTCGTTGTTCTTTTGCTTTATGCTTTGTTCTTAGTGTATCTTGTTTGCTTGTTTGCCGGTAATTGTGCGATTAGCCGACAACGTCCCGGATCAATTGGAAGAACATCAAGACCAGGAGCAAGAATACACTGAGCAGCAGCAAGGAGAAGGCAAGTGTCATTGATCATCTTGAACCTATGTTTTTAAATGTTTTGTTTTACAAAATTGCATACAGTGTCTGTGAATATGATGGGTAGTCACCTATGTTAGGGTTTTCCCTAGATTTTCCCTTATCATCCCTTGGAACCTAAATGGTTTATGGTTAGTAGTCTTTTATGGGTAGATTGCTTAGCCTTGCTTTTGGGATATTGGGAAGTGTCATAATTTTGACTAATGAACATATGCAGTAATGATGATTAATATGATAATGTTTTAGCAACATGGAACCTTAGGCCTTGAGCATAGGGATGTTGGTGATGGTTGTCATGGTTATGACATTGCTTTAGTGTTTGCTCAAGTAACCTAAGTAAGGACCGGTTCGTGGAGCGACAACCCAAGAAGTAACGTACCAACCACGAGGCTGATATGGGTAAAGTGTGACATACTAATTAGAGTCTGTCCAGTGTGCGTTGGGTCAGCACAAAAGGGGGCTTCTGGGTAGGAGCTGTTGCTTGCGTAAAGCCTGGCGGTGAAACCTAGTGGGTAGATATGCACTGGATTAGTCTCTGGTTAGTGGAAAGTGTCATACAGTGATTCTTGGCGGCACACCACTGGCGTGTGTTAAGTGTCTTGCAAACACGGCAACATGGAATTCACTGACTCGTGGGTAAAGTTGGACAACCTCTACAGAGTGTAAAATTGTTATAACAGCCGTGCTCACGGATATGAGAGACTTGGATCCTCACATGATTAGATGGTGGTTTGGTTTTGATTCTGGTACAGGGAGTACTAGATGTTGTGGTCTTGGTCTTAGTGCGGGGAGCACAAGACATATGTGGTATGCAGGGTGGGAAGCCTTGTATGCTAGTTGATGGATTGTTGGGTTACATTCATTTAATATATGTCTAATGTTTTTTGAGTCCAAATGTGTTATTTTTCATTACTCACATTTACGCAAATAATACCTTGTGTTAGCCTATTCTTGATATAAGCCTGCATGTCATTATTTTCCCACACTTGCTGAGTACATTATGTGCTCACCCTTGCTTTCTCCTACCAAAAACATATGCTGCTCAGTGGAAGACTTTGAGGATTTCCAAGACGACGACCTGGTGTTCTAAGGAGCGTATCTTCCAGTCGATGCCTGTGGAGTCTCTGTCGCCAATGCTTTCATTCCGCTGCCGTCGTTTAGATGATGTCGTTTAGGTTAAATTTTGAGTTTTGCTTAGGTAAAGTCTTTTATTGTAAGAGGTGAACGTTTAAATAAATAAAGTATTGCTTTTGTTACTTCACCTATGACGTCCTTATGTGTGTTAAACTTCCTGGGTACACATAAGCCGCACTTGGTTTTGGCCGTTAAAACCGGGTGTGACAGAGGTGGTATCAGAGCCATACTGACTATAGGATCGCAAGCTTAGTTAGCATGGTCGTCCTAAGGAAATTCCTAGTCGTCTAAAACCATCCAAGTTTTTCCATAGATCTCAAACTTGTCTCTTGCTCCATAAGACTATCTCTTATATCCCATCTCTTCCTTTTTAGATGGTTCGCCAGCTACTTACTGCCCGCAAGTCAACCGGAGGACATCCACCTATTCTACCACGTGTGCCAACTGAAGAGGAGATTGATGACCCCACCTTCCGGAATATGGATCCCGTTCCTGATGTTTATGAGAGTGATGGTCTTCATGCGGGACATCTTCCGCGCCTTCTTTGGGGAATACTTTCTGGACTTGGACACACCCAGAAGCCAGTCTACAGGGGAGTGAAGAAACTATACCCTGGATATGTGGAATGGAAGGTTGAAGTCACTATTTATGACTACGAGCGAAGTCAAGACGAGGGTATGGAAGTTCGAAGAGTGGTGGGCATTCACTCAGCTATGGTCCCGAGAGCAACCTTCACCGCTGGAGTTCGAGATGCGGCACGTCAAGCCATATCCCGAGTTCGTGATCAATACAACAACAAGATGGATAACTCTCCGTATGCTTACTGTCCCCGCAGAACCCGGGGAAGTGATGAGCTGTTCATGAAGAGCACCTTTGGGGAAAACCCCAAGCTACGAGAACAAGTTGCCATTACCATGGCTTTGGAGGATGAGCTCAACTGTGCTTTATGGGAGTTGGGAGAAGTTCGCCAGCACCTTGCCTTCGTCTCCGCTTCCCTTGAGGATGAACAAGATGCAAATCAAGAGGAATCTGAAGATGATGAAGAAGACTTATCTATCCACTCACCCCCGCACAAGAGGATCTGCTTCAACACCCCCGCTGCCTCTGAGGATGGATCAGTTGATTCCTCCCCCTCAGGGTCCCGCACTAGAGAGGAGTCCCAGTAGTGTAGTCTTTCCATAGTAGTCTTTTCCTTATTAGAACCTAGCGTCGATGTAATCGTTAAGGGTAATATTAATGTTAGTGTGAGCTTTGTTATGGTGCTAAGTGTGCTAGTTGGAGTTTTTGCTTGAGTGC
Organism: Phragmites australis; assembly: GCF_958298935.1. NCBI lineage: Eukaryota > Viridiplantae > Streptophyta > Magnoliopsida > Poales > Poaceae > Phragmites > Phragmites australis. The sequence goes on along the minus strand of NC_084940.1, from coordinate 21,922,799 downwards.
TGATGCGAGCTGTGGGATGCTTTGGCACTTTGTCCATAGACGCATATTTATTTCTATATAATATAGATGGGTTCCTTTAGTTAAACTTCTCCAGACTTGCTCATCTGCTTCTGTTCTTTTCTTCAACCCTAACCAGATGGTTAACACAAGGAGGAGCATTAACACTCAAGAGGAGAACAACAACAACAACCAGAATCCACCCCCGCCCCCTCCATCAACCTTGGAGCAGCAGATGGCTATGCAAACTCAAATCTTGCAAGCTTTAGCTCAAACAATGGTGCATATGCAACAACAAAAACCAAATCATGTTCCTCAGTCACATCAACCATCAAGGCTTGGAGAATTCAAACGAACTCAACCCCCAGTCTTCAGTCATGCAGTAGAACCAATGGATGCAGATGATTGGCTGAAGGATATAGATAGGAAGGTACACGTTGCACAGTGTAATGATAGGGAGATGGTTCTCTACGCCTCACATCAACTCACTGGTCAAGCCCTAGATTGGTGGAAAGCCTACTGCGCAGCACATGAAAACCCTGCAGCTATCACATGGATGGAGTTTAAAGCTAGTTTCCGCACCCATCATCTTTCTTCTGGGGATGTACATCTGAAGAAGAAGGAGTTCATGAGTTTGAAGCAAGGACCCATGACCGTAAGGGAGTATCTGACCAAGTTCACTCAGTTATCCAGATACGCACCAAATGAAGTGGACACGGAGGAGAAGAAACAGGAACGTTTCTTGGAAGGCCTGAATGACGCCATAGAATATGCTTTGCTACCCCAGGAGTTTTCCAATTTCCAAGCTTTGGTAAACAAAGCCCTAATGGTTGAGCACAAGCGCCGCCAGCTGGAAGAGAAGAAGAGGAATATGTCATTCCAAGGACAAGGAAGCAACACACGATCCCGTGGAGCTACACAGATGTCTCCACAAGGCCCCATGTTTCATTCCAACGTTCAGTATCGGGCTCAGACACAAAACTCCGTTCAGCGCTCCAACTACCAGACACCCCGATCAACCCCACCGGCCACGCCCCAAAACAAGAACAGCCCAGCAACTCCAGGCCCGAACAAAGGATGTTTTTATTGTGGAGAAGAAGGGCACTATGTGAATAAATGCCCTAAGAAGACGCAAGATCTAGCCCGAACCAACAACACATCAAGGACAACTCCAACCCCAGGCCAGTCACGCAATGGAAGTCAGAACCCCAACCAGAATAATCGTGGACAACAGAACTATGTGCATGGAAAGGTCAACCATGTCACAGCAGAAGAGGCTATTGATGCTCAAGATGTGGTGTACGGTATGTTCCTCGTTAACTCCCGACCTGCATCTGTTTTGTTTGATTCCGGAGCTTCGCATTCTTTTATCACCATTCAGTATGTCACAAAGCATGGATTGCCTATGGTTATGATGAAGAATAATATGTTTATTAGCTCGCCTGGGGGGAAAATAAAGGCAAAATATATATGTCTTAGGATGAGGCTTAGCATAAGGGGGGTAGAATTCCCCGTGAACCTTATAGTTCTGGAAACCAATGGTATAGATGTAATCCTTGGAATGGATTGGTTGGCCAAGTTCAATGGAGTTATAGAATGTGCCAGAAGAGCGGTTCACCTAACCAATGGAGAGGGTACCAAGGTGGAGTTCGTAACCATGGAACCAGCACCAGAGGTCAGTCTCTCTATTCACTTGAGGGAACAACCCTTGAGCAGATCAAGATAGTTTGTGAGTTTCCCGATGTCTTCCCCGATGAATTGCCAGGTATGCCACCTGATCGAGAAGTCAAGTTTGTCATTGAGTTGGTACTTGGTACGGCCCCTATAGCAAAAATGCCATATAGGATGTCGGCCAACGACCTAGTTGAATTAAAGAAGCAAATTCAAGAACAGTTAAGCAAAGGTTTTATTAGACCCAGTGCATCACCTTGGGGAGCCCCTGTTCTCTTCGTAGATAAGAAGGATGGTAGCCGAAGGATGTGTGTAGATTACAGGGCACTTAATGAGGTAACCATTAAGAACAAGTATCCGTTGCCCCGAATTGAGGATTTGTTTGATCAGATGAGAGGAGCCCAGGTGTTCTCTAAGATTGATCTAAGATCAGGATACTATCAGTTGAAGATTCGACCGTCGGATGTACCAAAGACGGCTTTCAGTACTCGATATGGGCTATACGAGTATACAGTTATGTCATTCAGACTAACTAATGCCCCAGCTTACTTCATGAATCTCATGAACAAGGTATTCATGGATTATTTGGACAAGTTTGTGGTGGTGTTCATTGACGATATTTTAATCTTCTCCAGAAGCAAAGAAGAGCACGAGGGACATTTGAGAATTGTGCTACAGACACTCGGAGAACATCAGCTGTATGCCAAGCTTAGCAAGTGTGATTTTTGGTTAGACCAAGTCGCGTTCCTTGGCCATATTTTAACCGCCGGAGGTGTAGCGGTAGACCCTGGTAAAGTGAAGGATGTACTGAATTGGTTACCACCAACCACCGTATCAGAAATCAGAAGCTTCCTTGGATTAGCAGGGTACTATCGCCGTTTCATAGAAGGGTTCTCTAGGATAGCCCGACCTCTTACCTCTTTGCTTCAAAAGAATGTGGCGTTTAAATGGAGTCCTGCTTGCCAGGCAAGTTTTGAGGAGTTGAAGAAGAGATTGACTACGGCCCCAGTGCTAGTACTACCTGATATTAGCAAGAACTTTGACATCTACTGTGATGCTTCGCGACAAGGACTTGGATGTGTTCTCATGCAAGAAGGTCGAGTCGTGGCCTATGCGTCAAGATAATTAAGGAAGCATGAAGAACACTACCCCACACATGATTTAGAACTAGCAGCTGTGGTTCATGCCCTGAAGATTTGGAGGCATTACCTCATTGGAAAACGATGTGAAATATACACGGATCATAAGAGCTTAAAATATATTTTCACTCAACCGGATCTAAACCTTCATCAGCGCAGATGGTTGGAGTTAATTAAAGATTACGATGTGGGAATACACTATCACCCAGGAAAAGCAAATGTTGTGGCTGACGCCTTGAGCCGGAAAGGTTACTGCAATTCTATGATGGTTCAAGATAATCAACCGAGGTTGTGGAAAGAGTTTGAAAAGCTCAACCTTGGATTTGTGGCAGACATGGAAACAGCCACTATGGAGTTAGATTGTACCCTTGAACAAGAAATTAGGAAAGGTCAACTGGAGGACGAGAAACTCAAGGGAATTAGACAGCTTATTAAGGAGGATAAAGCTCCAGGTTTCACGGAAGATAGTCAAGGTACAATATGGTTCAACAAGAGAATTTACGTACCTAACCAGGAAGATATTAAAAAGACGATTCTGAGAGAAGCTCACGAGTCAGCTTATTCCATTCACCCTGGGAGTACCAAGATGTATCATGATCTTAAGGATCGTTATTGGTGGTATGGAATGAAAAGAGAAGTTGCAGAGTATGTAGCCCTATGTGATACTTGTCAAAAGGTCAAAGCAGAGCACCAGAGACTAGCAGGTTTACTGCAACCCTTGAAGATACCTGAGTGGAAGTGGGAAGAAATTGGAATGGACTTTATCGTTGGATTGCCCCGTACCCAGAGTGGATATGACTCTATTTGGGTGGTAATTGATCGCCTGACAAAGGTCGCCCATTTCATCCCAGTAAAAACCACGTATAGTGGAGCTAAACTAGCAGAGCTGTATATGTCAAGAATAGTATGTCTGCATGGAGTACCAAAGAAGATTGTCTCGGATAGAGGAACTCAGTTTACCTCTAAGTTTTGGCAGAAGCTACATGAGTCTATGGACACGAAGTTGAATTTTAGTTCTGCCTATCACCCTCAAACAGATGGTCAAACAGAAAGGGTAAATCAAATATTGGAAGATATGCTGAGAGCATGTGCTCTTAAGTATGGAAAAAGTTGGGACAGAAGTTTACCTTATGCCGAGTTCTCGTATAACAACAGCTATCAGACAAGCCTCCAAATGTCTCCCTTTGAAGCCTTGTATGGGAGAAAATGTAGAACACCGCTGTTTTGGAATGAGACGGGAGAGAGTCAGGTTTTCGGACCAGAGGTTCTACGAGATGCAGAAAAACAAGTTCAGGTGATAAGGGAAAATCTGAGGATTGCACAGTCCAGACAGAAAAGCTATGCAGATAATAGACGAAGAGAATTGGTTTTCGAAATTGGGGATTTCGTCTATCTTAAGGTCTCGCCAATGAGGGGTCTCCGAAGATTTAAGATTAAAGGAAAGTTATCACCAAGATTCATCGGACCTTTCAAGATATTGGATAAAAGGGGAGAAGTGGCTTATCAGTTAGAATTACCACCTCAGCTGTCAGATGTGCATGATGTTTTTCATGTCTCCCAGTTGAAGAAGTGTCTTCGAGTAACAGAAGAGCAATTACCTATGGAAGAATTAGACATTCAGGAAGATCTCTCCTATATAGAATACCCTGAGAAGATTCTTGAAAGATCGGAAAGAGTAACCAGAACCAAAGTAATCCCAATGTGCAAAGTACAATGGAGTCACCACTCGGAAGACGAAGCAACTTGGGAAAGGGAAGAAGATCTGAAAGCGGAGTTTCCTCATCTCTTCTCTGTTCCAGGTGAATCTCGAGGGCGAGATTCATTCCAAGGGGGGTAGGTTTGTAACACCCTAATTTTTTTCACTAATTCCAAATTTTTCTTAATGGTTATTAAGGTTCAAATGAATTTAATTATTTTATTCTTAAAGAGAGAAAACCCTATTTTATAGGAAAGAAAAGAAACTGACATAGGATATAAGTGAAAATTTTGCATTCATGCTGAATTAGGCAAATAGTATTTTATTTGAATTCTTGATGAACTTATTTGAAGAGATTTTGTCTGGATTTTTGAATTTGAAATTTGATTTGAATTCTATAGAAAAGATAAAGGTTAAATCTTCCCTCGGGCTGTCTCTTGCTGATTCGGCCCAACATCTCAGCTCGGCCCATCTGCCCGGATTTCCCTCCCGCCCGGGGCCGCGCCCCTGCTCCGGCCCAGCCACCCGCGCCGTGCACTCGCGCGCCAGCCGAAGAAGCCTGCGCAGTCTCCGTTTTCCCCTGTGCCGCCGCCAGGTGCGGCCCGCCGGTCGGATCCGTCGTCTCCGAGAAGGACTCCGTTGCGCCGTCGAATCCGAGCGAGAAACCGACGCCGCCTTAAGATTCCTGCGCTGTCCCGTGACCTCCGAGCCGCCTATATATATGCCCGCCCCCTCCCCGAACTCATCCCATCTGCAAATCGCCGAAAACCGAGCCCTAATCGTCGGATTCGAAGCTCGCCGAGCCGCCATCGCCGCCGCTTCGTCCGCCCTCGCCGCTACGCTGTTCCAGAGCCAAACCACGCAACCCGAGCCCACCATTGCACGCGCCTGCCCTTGCTGAAGCTTTTCCCGCTGTTGCCTTGGCCCCTGCGTCGCCGGAGCACCCTCTCCGACGAGTTCCCGAGGCAGCCGCCGCCCCTTCCGTCGTCGATCGCTTTCCTGTGCCGCCAAGCCCGAGGTAAGCCCCTAAACGGATTCCTCGCGCTTCCCTAAACGTTTTGCGCCGCTCATCGTCGTCGCCGGCGAGCCCTAGCCGATTCCGGCGAGATGTCCGGCCGTGCGCCGCCGTGAACCCCTCGGCGCCGCCCTGTCCTTCCCCTCCGGGCGCCCGAATTTCCCCGTGCCGTCGGATCTGTCCTCAACGATCGAGATTAGATCTAAATCGTACCCCTTCAGCAACCAGTAGCGTAGCGCCACGTGTTTACTCCTTAAACCAGTCAGCTGTATTGCCCCGTCACCCTGCCACCTCAGCTGCCAACTCATCCCTTTTGCCTATGTGTCCAACCAGTCAGCAGCCACGTCATAAAGGAGGTTTTTCAATCTGAAAATAATTCCTGATAAATCCTTTCATTGGTAAATTTTGCATTTTAGCCCCTGAACTTTTCTGAAATAACAAAAGAGCCCTGTCTTTTTATAGTTAGGTCCTTATACTTTTTCATAATTACTTTTTGGTGCCTCTATTTTTACAAAAAGGTCCCTGGACTTTCTGATAATTCAATTTAAGTCCTTTTCCTTTTTCCAGATTTAACCCTAGACTTGTTTTAGCCCTAACTTTTCCATCGTAACTCCGATTTAAGCGATTCTTGCGTCGATGGATTCGTTTTTCAGTGCTCTATCTTGTTAGTAAGTTTTTATCTCGTTGTTCTTTTGCTTTATGCTTTGTTCTTAGTGTATCTTGTTTGCTTGTTTGCCGGTAATTGTGCGATTAGCCGACAACGTCCCGGATCAATTGGAAGAACATCAAGACCAAGAGCAAGAATACACTGAGCAGCAGCAAGGAGAAGGCAAGTGTCCTTGATCATCTTGAACCAATGTTTTTAAATGTTTTGTTTTACAAAATTGCATGTAGTGTCTGTGAATATGATGGGTAGTCACCTATGTTAGGGTTTTCCCTAGATTTTCCCTTATCATCCCTTGGAACCTAGATGGTTTATGGTTAGTAGTCTTTTATGGGTAGATTGCTTAGCCTTGCTTTTGGGATATTGGGAAGTGTCATAATTTTGACTAATGAACATATGCAGTAATGATGATTAATATGATAATGTTTTAGCAACATGGAACCTTAGGCCTTGAGCATAGGGATGTTGGTGATGGTTGTCATGGTTATGACATTGCTTTAGTGTTTGCTCAAGTAACCTAAGTAAGGACCGGTTCGTGGAGCGACAACCCAAGAAGTAACGTACCAACCACGAGGCTGATATGGGTAAAGTGTGATATACTGATTAGAGTCTGTCCAGTGTGCGTTGGGTCAGCACAAAAGGGGGCTTCTGGGTAAGAGCTGTTGCTTGCGTAAAGCCTGGCGGTGAAATCTAGTGGGCAGACATGCACTGGATTAGTCTCTGGTTAGTGGAAAGTGTCATACAGTGATTCTTGGCGGCACACCACTGGCGTGTGTTAAGTGTCTTGCAAACACGGCAACATGGAATTCACTGACTCGTGGGTAAAGTTGGACAACCTCTGCAGAGTGTAAAATTGTTATAACAGCCGTGCTCACGGATATGAGAGACTTGGATCCTCACATGATTAGATGGTGGTTTGGTTTTGATTCTGGTACAGGGAGTACTAGATGTTGTGGTCTTAGTCTTAGTGCGGGGAGCACAAGACATATGTGGTATGCAGGGTGGGAAGCCTTGTATGCTAGTTGATGGATTGTTGGGTTACATTCATTTAATATATGTCTAATGCTTTTTGAGTCCAAATGTGTTATTTTTCATTACTCACATTTACGCAAATAATACCTTGTGTTAGCCTATTCTTGATATAAGCCTGCACGTCATTATTTTCCCACACTTGCTGAGTACATTATGTGCTCACCCTTGCTTTCTCCTACCAAAAACATATGCTGCTCAGTGGAAGACTTTGAGGATTTCCAAGACGACGACCTGGTGTTCTAAGGAGCGTATCTTCCAGTCGATGCCTGTGGAGTCTTGGTCGCCAATGCTTTCATTCCGCTGCCGTCGTTTAGATGATGTCATTTAGGTTAAATTTTGAGTTTTGCTTAGGTAAAGTCTTTTATTGTAAGAGGTGAACATTTAAATAAATAAAGTATTGCTTTTGTTACTTCACCTATGACGTCCTTATGTGTGTTAAACTTCCTGGGCACACATAAGCCGCACTTGGTTTTGGCCGTTAAAACCGGGTGTGACACCTTCAGGGGCTTAGGTCCATAGGCATAGATTAGCTGAGCCAAGGAGTCGTCGGGGGTCCTTAACAATGACCCCCAACAGAACTAATAATGATGAGAAATCAAGTTGAGATGTGCCTTGGTTTATCTTGTGTGATGAGTGATTGACGTTTATCTAGCTTTTGTTGGTTAGCATATGCATGGTTATATATTGCAATGTTGATTTTGTCTAACCAAAGTTGAAAAGAATTGGAGTTTGTATCGATGTCTCGGTGCAAGAATCTTGCAATCACCGGATAGTCTGATGTGAGGGTTTTTGACCTCATCGGATAGTTCAGTGTGTGGCAGATGTGAGCACCAGAGCTTTTCAATGCAAAGGCAGAGAAAAATCAAACACCAAAAGGTCCGGTGTGGGTGAGAGTGAGCACTGGACTAATTTTTCCAGAGAGGTTGAAAAACTAAGTTCCAGTGAAGATGTACTCACCGGATGGTCTGGTGATGGGCTTGTGAACACCAGAGAGTATCACCGGAAATTTTCAGTTATGAAGGAAATGTTGAGGTGTTCATAAGATTGTCCGGTGTTTGGATTTTGTGATCACCGTACTAATTTTTCCAAAGAGGAATGCAAACTGTGTTCCAGTGGAGTTGTACTCACCGGATGGTCCAGTGTTGCACTGGCGTGAACGCCGGACCATCCAGTGTTCACATTTTTATTATGTTTGATCTTTTTCAACTTGTTTTCGATTTGGACTAACATGTGATGATGTTATATGGTTCTAAAGATGCATGTTTGCTGGTCTCATGGTGTGCAGGTGATAGATGCAACTTGGCGGTTGACAGCAGGTGATTGGGGCTAAGCAGAGTGCTTGGTGCCGAACAATCAAGGAAGTTGGGCGTAGTCAAGGTTGATCCTAGTGGTACACGTGGAGGTCAAGCAACGCAAGAGATGAAGGTTGATGAAGGCGGCATGTTGACAAAGTCAAGCGAAGGGGATGCCGGTGCAAGTGATGAGACGGCCCGAGGGATTAGGAGAGGGAGAGACTAGCCGGTGGTCAAGATCGCAAGATGGAGGACACACGTCAACATCAGTAGACTTGCTTGAGGTCATAGCAAGCAGCTGTGAGTCACACCTTAAGAAGTGTGCGAGTCAGTTTCCCAGTTTTGCCACAAAACTGCTGGCAGATGGAGTGCACGTGGTATCATCACAAAGCTTGCGTCGATGCGAAGCTAAGTTGTGAAGGCACCTCAGTTGTCCGACTGATGGAGGACAAAATGGACCAAAATACCCCTGGTGGTAGGTAGGAATGTACTACAAGAGAAGGGTATTTTGGTAATAGTCAGTCAAGTTTTCTAGACTATAAATAGTGGGGTATGGCTGATTGGGAACCCACCCCTTTTAGCCATCCATATGAGAGCCTTGTGCTAGGGTTTTAGTGGAGAGGGAGAGGAGTGCTTAGCCTATATAATACGTGAGAGTTTTGAGAGATAAATCTTTGTAATCCGCCTAAAATAGGGCTGACCTCTTTGAGTAATGAAGTTTAAGTTTTTGCAAATGCTTGAATTCCCCTTCTTCTAGTTTTCTTCTATTGGTTCCCTTGAAAGTTTGCAAGTTCTTGGTGTTTTGTTGTTGGTTTTCATTTTTCTTTTTGAGCTAAAGTTTCAACACCTTGGAAAGTTGTTTTTCTTGATGCTAGAGGTATAGAATTCACATACACATGCTTATGTGATGAGTCTTTAATTCCTTTGCCTCTAGACCATCATCTTGGAGAGTTTACTTGCCTGGTGATGTTGTCTCTGTTTCTTCCATCTTCAAAGTTGCGAGCTTTTGGTCACAAAGACACATGGAATGGTTTTGAATGGAACCTATAGTTCATATTCCATTTGTGGAGTCTATTGCCTTGAAACTTTCCATCTTGCTTTTTCTCTCTGAGTATTTTGCTTCCGCTCAAGGTTTGTAGTATGTTGGGTGAATAAAAATAGGAGAAGACCATCTATTTTGCTAGAAATTGTTGAGGCACCTATTCACCCTCCCTCTAGTCATTATTTTCAGTCCTACAATTGGTATCAGAGCCAGTTTGATCACTTGTTGACTTTAACTGGCTTTGTGATCTGTAGGCGACATGGAGAGAAGTGAAAAGATTCCACTATTTGATGGTCGTGATTTTTCGTATTGGAAGGTGCACAGGGAGGCTTATCTCTTAAGCTAAGGAAGTGTAATTTGGGAGGTAGTTGTTTCCAACTACGAGATCCCTGCTGCTTGAATGACTCAAGTTTAAAATGAACAGTATAAGGCCAACAACAAGATCAGAAATATTTTGTTCACAAGCTTGAGTTTAATAGGGTTCAGCTCCTCCATACTACTCGGGAGATCTGATCTACTCTGAGTGTCTTTAATGAAAGCACTAATCAGATTAAGGCCAGATGCCAAAGCACATACAACCAAGAATATCAAATATTTGTGCAAGGCCTTAGAGAGTCTCTAGATGCTATGTTTACTCGCTTTGATGGAATTGTTAGCAATATTCGATCAATTAGTGTTTTGCCCTATTCTGACCATGAGAGAGCAATCAAGCTTCTCTATGCCCTGGATCATAGCATATGGGAAGTGAAGATCTTGAGCATTGAAGTTTCATCAAGTTACAACACGTTAACTTGTGATGAACTCTTTAGGAAGCTCAAGTCCATCGAGATAACCAAGACAACTAGGATTGGTCTCGAAAACCCCCTGTCTTAGAACATGGCGTTGGTTTTCAGACCTAGCGGTGGCAACCAGTCTGAAATTGGTGTTTCTTGTGCTAACACTTTATTTGGTGGTTTTGCTTTATCTTCATTGGTCTCTATCACAAAGGAGTAGGTGGATGCTTCATGACGAGGATCTAGCACTGATCATGAAGAAATTCACCCGCTTCTACAACAACTGCCAAGACCGGAGGAGGGGCAGTTCCAATGCCTGCTATGAGTGTGGTGACACTACCCACTTCAAGGAAGACTGCTCCAAACTCAAGAAGAAGGAAGACCATGACCACAGCTACGACAAGCATAAGAAGAAAAACAAGAAGCCCTTCTTCAAGAAGAACTGTAACAAGATGGCCAAGAAGGCAGACAAGGCGGCTTCTAGGTGTTCGTGCAGCTGTTAGTGATATTGACACCTCTTCAAGCGAGGAGGAGAGCTCAGAGGAGGATGAACCGCAAATGAAGAGCAAGAAGAAATCCAAGGACATCACAGGCCTCTGCTTCATGGCGGGCAACAACAATAAAAGCAACTTCAAACTTGATGCCTCCGAGGTATTACCTTCCTACGATCAGCTTTCCGTCCATGTTGATACCTTGAATGATGCTCTCATTAGCCACGATAGGTTACTTAAGAAAGTTGTGCATGAGTTGAAGGAGCTTACGCCTAAGTATGAGTCTATTTCTTCTGAGCTTGCATTGCTTAGGTCTAGGCATGATGATGAGGAGTGTGAGAGCTGTTTGGTGGTTATGACATAAATTGCCAAGCTTCAGGCTTTGTGTACTCAAGTTGTCAGTCGACTTGAGACTGCTGAGAAGAAGGCTTTTGAGGAGGAGCCCAAGTCCACTTTCTTAGGTGCTTGCAAGAATTGCCCTTTGTTTGCAAAGGATGTGGAACTGAAAGCCAAGCACATTAATGAATTGAAATCTTCTCGTTGTTTGATTGCTCAATATTCTTTTGAGCTTTGGATATGGCATAGTAGACTAGGGCACATGAGTTTTGATTTGCTTACTCGTTTGAGTACCCTAGGCTTGATCTGAGGATTGCCCAAGCTCAAGTTTGAGAAGAATCTTGTTTGTGTTCCCTGTCGGTATGGCAAGATGTTGTTGCCTCCCACCCACCAATCAATCTGGTGATGACTGAACGACTGGAAGAACTTCTCCATATAGACACTGTTGGTCCTTCTCGGGTTTGTTCGGTGGGTGAGAAGTGGTATGTACTTGTCATTTGTTGGGGGAAAAATAGACCAGCTTGAGGATAATGGTTGACGATTGCTATCAAAGGTCCCTTAGGAGCCTTCGGCATACGAACCCTCAGGAGGAGGCCCGACTTCTTGAGACTGTGGGCCCCTTCAGGCCACCTCTCCGGTATGTATGTGGCCTTTCGAAGACTCGAAGCTACAGCAAGTCCCTCTAGAGCCTTTGGCCTCTGGACCCTCAGCAGGAGGCCTAGCCCCTAGAGGCTACGAACCCCTTCGGGCCACCCCTCCAGTGCCCGTACAGCCTTACGAAGCCTAAAAATGCAACCGATCTTCGAAGATAATATCAGGAAGGAAAGGACACTCCCCTGCGGCTGACCTGACGCGAGGTGATGGGCGGTTAATGCCGGTGCAAGTGGTGCTTATCCTCACACCTCCGGCAGAGCGGCACCGAGCCGCAATTGGCGACCGGCTCACCCCTCAGGGGGCAGGCACCACAATAGTTAGAACGATAAATATTTATCTTCTATGTAAGGTAAAAAGTAGTTATCCAAGATAAGGCTAGTAATTCGGCCAGGTCCTAGATATTTGTACATCGTGATAACTTGTACAGTAAGCTACGTACCACCCTACAAACAGGGGGTTGGGGTCATCTGGGAAAGAGAGAGCTCACAAGGAGAACGCTCAAGGCAACACACATGACATAGAGGTGCCCAAGCACTAAACCACGTTGTGATACTCCCCCCCAGACTGATCTATTTTCTACTATCAATACATTTATGGTGTTCCTTCCTCTCAAACTTCGTCTCCAAGCTTGAATCTCCTCCATAGAAGAAACTCTCACCATACTTGTTAGAGCAAGACGTTCTCTTGCTCCAACATCATTGTTGATGGTTTCTCTCGCTATTCTTGGGTCTACTTTCTTGTGAGAAAGATGAAGTGTTCTCACACTTTTGGAGCTTAGATTTGAAATTGTTCAAGAAACTTCCTGGTATATTAAAAGCAATTCATAGTGATAATGGCACCGAGTTCAAGAACTATCTCTTTGATGCTTTCTATCTTGAGTATGGCATTGAGCATCAATTTTTTGCCCCACACATTCCTGAGCAGAATGGCTTGGTTGAGAGAAAAATTGCACTTTGGTGGAGATGGCTAGGATGATTTGGGACTCCTAGAAAGTTTTGGTCTGAGGCCATTAGCACAACATGCTACATCTCTAATTGGATTTTCTTGTGCTCGATTTTAAATTTGACTTCTTATGAGTTGCATTTTGGGAGGCAGCCGAAGGTCTCACACTTGAGAATCTTTGGTTGTCGATGCTTCATCTTAAAGCGTGGCAATCTAAACAAGTTCAAGTCTTGTTCTTTCGATGGCATTTTCTTGAGATATCCTCTTCATGGTCATCTTTACAGGGTTTTTAATCTTGACACTAACAACATCATGGAGTCCTGTGATGTGACCTTTGATGAATCAACCCCTTGTTCTAGTGCTACTTTTGAGTGTGCAGGTGACTATGAGATTGTTGAAAGTATCTTCTTGGATAGGGACCTTCCAGCTCTTGGGGATGACGAGGATGATCCACTACTTCCTACTACACTGACTCCCGAGCTAGCTCCTGCCTCTTCTACATCAGCAGAGGGTCCTGCAGCCTCTACTTCCACTTCAGCAGCTTTCGACCTGCACCAGTAGTGTTTGAGGGGGGCTCATCTCGCACCAGCATTAGAACTTAAGTTACATCTTCATTTCACATGAGTTATGGATAGTCATCTGACCTAGCTATGTCTTATACTACAATTAGCTGCTTATTACCAATAGTAGACTGCAAAACTTAACTAGTACATAACCATGCAAAAACCCACGCCTACAGCTGCGTCGCATGCCTAAGTCTCCCTGAGGGAAGATTATGCTAGGGTGTCCTGGAAGGCATTGTATAGCCTCGATAGTGTTGAAGCCACGCCCGAGGGATTTCCTTGGAGGCAGAGATACGGTGCTCTGAGGAATGCTATCACAATGAATCCTTGTTGCATGACATGTCTACACACCGTGGGCACAGCAAGCCTAGGTCACCATGAAGGTATCAAGCCTAGGTTTCGTGGAAGGCGTTGAATAGCCTCGATAGTGTGTAGATGCTAGTTATTAAGGGACTTCCATGGTAATGTAGTTGCGGCGCCCCCGAAGGATTTCTTCGGGAGGCGTGACACGCCCACGCACCTGTAAGCATTGCTTGCCTAAACCTAAAGTCACTTAAAAAGTTTTCCCGGAGGGTAGGCTTTGCCCTAGTAGGCAGTGGAGCCCACACACTGTAACACCCTAATTTTCAGATTTCTCAAATTTCTAAAATTTTCTAAGAGTACTGAATAGCTTCACTAGTAGTATAGGTTTAAAACCTATTTTCTTAATCAATCAATCAATATAGGTTATTATTTTCTGTGCATTGCATGCTGAGTTTTGTTAGGAGCCAGGTAAATGCATTAGAGTTCTTTTTCCTTTTCTTTCTCTTTGGCGTTTTGAGTGAAAAAGATTTTTGAAAAGGTTTTTACAAAACTCAGTAGTGAATAAGTTAAGGATCTTAATGGTTGGAATTCAAAATCTTTGAATTCATCATCTATTCAATCCTTGATTATACCTGATCCTTCTCTAGTTCAATTCAAATCTTATCCAAATCCTTGTTTGAAGCAAATCTCTTCTCTTTCTCAAAATTCTACACAAATCCAAATTCAAATTCCTTATCTACTCCTAATCTTGTTCAACCTCATCTTTTGGTTTCTCTCAAATTCACTCCAAACTCAATTCAAATTCAAACCCTATTCAAATTTCTCTGCAAAAGTTTCTTTTCTAAACCCTAGATATACCTAAAATGTATTTGGACCCAATCTTGCTCAAGTCCAAACCCTTAGCCAAGTCTTCTAGATGGCCCAACAAAGGATCCACGAAATTTGCAAATTTTCGCAGAGTCCTGGACAGCCTCATCTTCTCATGACGTTTCAGAGTTCAAAACGGCCTCAAATGCAAATCTTGACAATACCAAAGCTGTAGGTCACGTCGATAGCTTCGATTTGAACCTATGGAAGTCCTCTTTTGGATAATGAAGCTGGGATTTATGGCCCCCGAAATCAGTGCTGCGCAGATAAGTCCAAGTTCAAACAGTTTATCGTGTGGCCCATTTTTGGAAATCAAGATGACATTTTCAGAAGTTCCAATGACTACCAAAGTTGTAGATATTTTTGAGTAATATAATTTAGAATCATACTAAGTCCCTAGCCAAGCCAATTTGGAGTATGGACAATGGAGATATCATCCTCGGAATAGAGAGCTACGAAAAAGTAAATCGTAACCGACTTGAACTCGAATCCGATTCGTGTTCGGTTTGGACTCCACCTCAACTAGCCACCCCTAGCCCTATATATATGAGTTGCACGCCCTCTCCTACCCCTATTCCATGCCCCCAAGCCCTATAAGTGGCTGCTGCCCTGTCCGTGCGTCGCCGGAGCGCCGCCGTTCGCCAGAGCCGCCGCCGCCCGTGATGCGGTGCGTCATCTTCTCCGCGAATCCTCCTTCCTCGACCATCAAAGCAAGGTGAGGACCCCTTCTTCTCCTCCCTTACTACTGTTTTAGAATCATACTAAGTCCCTAGCCAAGCCCTAGCCCCGGCCAAAGCCCGATCTACATTGCAACGGTCATCACCGTCGCGGACACCCGCGAGACAGCCGTGCTGTAGCCGATTGGCATCGACGTTCCCGACTGACCAGAGGTCAAATTACCAAGCCTTTTCATCGGTGCATGTCCCATGATGTTCCCCACTCCCTCACCAACCGGTTTGGCTAGTAGATTAGCCAAACTATCGAAATCGAGGTTGACATACCCGTTGTCCAGTTTCAGGACGTATTTTGCACGCGCACCGGATTTGCATTCGCGTTCCCCGTCAATCCGAAAGCCGTATGGATGCACCAACTATGTCACGGCGTATCCCATGTAGTCTTGTACATGACCTAGGAGCCCATCACCGTTTGTGCAGCGACACGATCAGGACGCCATTGCCAACCACAGCACGTCGCAGCCATCACCCGTCTCATCTATGCTGATCATTCTTCCTCTCAGTGGATGATCTACCCAAAACTATGTCATAGTATTGTGTTCCCGGGATATATGAACATCCTTGTTCAAACGGTTTCTCAAATTTCATAGCCAATCTCTTGGAACGCGAGCGTCTTCGTTCTTGCTTCTGTTCGCGGTCACCACCAAACCTAGCAGCAGCCATCGTTGTTTTGCCGCTACATCAGATGACACTATCCAAAACCAACCATACCGCTGAGTTAGTCTTTCTACGGTCTACGCCATGCTTCCCTCGTTTCATTGAAACACCACTGAAGCTGACATCGATGTTTGTGGCCATGTGCCCGATCGCCATCTCCGACGAAACCCGAACTACCACTGCAACATAGAGTGACCAATAATATCCGAAACCTAGAAGCGCAACCTTTGGCCTTTTTGATCGTAGGTGGCCGAGACTAGATCTCCGTATATCCTTTCTTTAATCCAAGATGGTATTTGCATAGCATGCCAAGTCAGCGCCACATCATTCTCCTTAGCCTAGTCAGCGAAGTCTAGTCTGCCCTAAACTTCTTGAATCTTGTGCAATGACGTTGTCAAGCCTAGCACAATGATTGCACAATAAACTCTTTTCCCATAGGAAGATAACTCCAGTAAATTAGTCTTTCTTTTCAGTCTAATCTATTTCTCGAAAGCTCATTCTCTTTTCATCTTAACTCCGATTTAGGCGATTCTTACGTCTAAATGTTTCCAAAATCATCCCTATCCAACCATAGTGTTTTCAAAGTGTTTTTAATGATGTTTGGTATGTTGTTCTTAGTGTTTTCTTTTGTGTTGTTTGTCGGTATTTCTCGCGATTAGTCGATAATGTTTCGGAGCAGTTCGAGGGACTTCAAGACCAAGATTTCGACAACACTGAGCAGCATTGGGAAAAAGGCAAGTGTCCTTGATCATATTGAACCTATGTTTTTAAATGTTTTGTTTTACAAAATTGCATGCAATGTCAATATGATGGGTAGTCACCTATGTTAGGGTTTTCCATAAATTTTCCCTTATCATCCCTTGGATCCTAGATGGTTTATGGTTAGGTGTCCTTTGTGGGTAGATTGGTTAGCCATGCTTTTGGGATGTTGAGAAGTGTCATAATCTTGACTAATGAACATATACAACATTGATGGTTAATTTGTTAATGGTCTAGCAACATGGAACCTTAGGCCTTGAGCAAAGTAGTTTTGATGGTTGTCATGGTTATGATGTTGGTTTAGTGTTTGCTCAAGTAACCTAAGTAAGGACCGGTTCGTGGAGCGACAACCCAAGAACTAACGTACCAACCACGAGGCTGATATGGGTAAGGCGTGACATATTGATTAGAGTCTATCTAGTGTGTGTTGGGTCAGCACAAAAGGGGCTTCTGGGTAGGGAGCACGACAAGCCTACACACCGCAAGCGTAGCATGCTTAGGTCAACTGGAAGGCAAGACTACCTAGGAAAAAATAGAGAGTCCTACAAAACCTCTAGCAAAAACAGAGAATCATACAAAACCTCTAGCAAAAATGGAGAGACTTACAAAACCTCTGGCAAAAATAGAGAGTCCTACAAAACCTCCGACAAAAACGGAGAATCTAACCAAACCTCCAGCAAAAACTGAGAGACCTACAAAACCTTCGGCAAAAATGGAGAGTCCTACAAAACCTCCAGAAAAAACGGAGAGTCCTACAAAACCTCTGATAAAAATGGAGAGCCCTACAAAACCTTCGGCAAAAACGGAGAAACTTACAAAACCTCCAGCAAAATCTGAGAGTCCTGTGAAAGCTCCGGCCAAAACAAAGAGTCTTACAAAGCCTTCGGCAAAAACGGAGAGACTTCCAAAAACCTCTGCGAGATGGAGCGTCTTACAAAAACCACCGTCAAAATGGAGAGCCTTACCAAACCTCCGCCAAAACGGAGAAAACTTCCAAAACCTCCGCATGACGGAGAGTCTTAAAAAACCTCTGCAGGACGGAGAGCCTTGCAAAATCCTCCGCAAGATGGAGAGTCTTCAAAAAAACCCCGCAAATGGGATGTCTTCCAAAAAACCTCCACCAGACGGAGAGGTTCTAAGAAGACCTATCGAACAAAATCCCATGGCATCTTGAAGGCAAATGCCTCCGTACCGAAGGGGTATGAAACCCACTAGCCCCCGATAGGCACAACCAACAGATCAAATGGGTATAAATCCCCCTCCCTGCAGAAAGAGGTATGGCCCGCATAACTCAAACACGTATGGTAAAAGGTAAAGTCATTACCCTACAGTCTTATCTAAGACACGATTCATACATTGTTTATGAAGATCATGGTAATATTAAGTAAAAGCCCACTCTGCATGGCATGGAAAATAGTGTGGAATCCCCAACTATTCATTGCAGAGGCAACAGCTTCCAGCACGCCATCACTAGGCTCTAGATGGATTACCTCCAGAGCAGGGCAACAGCTAAGGGCCGAGGGGGTCGAGGACCACCTCTCCCGTCTAGCCTTCACTTTGCCTCCGACACGCTGTCGCCAGACTCCGAACGGATTACCTCTGGAGCCAAACAACGGCTAAGGGCCGTGGTGGCTGAGGACCATCTCTCCCATCTAGCCTTCGGCTTCGCCTTTGACACGTTGTCACCAGGCTCTGGACGGATTGCCTCTAGAGTTGGGCAGCGGCTAAGAACCCGAAGGGTCGCGGACCACCTCCGGAGCTTGTCCCCAAAGATTCCTAATGGACTTCATTGGGTCAAAAATCTGGAATAAATTTGGAAGAAGGCCCTACCAACACCGAACCCGAGGAGTACGCGATGACCAGGAACAACTAGGTCGCCACTTCTTTGCCCAGCCCTCCTTAGTTACCCTATGCATCTACCACTACTAGATTCCCAAGGCCACCTCTTCCCAGGAAGGAATGAAGCTAGCTATGCTCTATGCGAAGGCTCAGTACCTCGGTCATCTGAAACTAGCCATCACCTATGAATGGGATGAAGAAGCACGACATGAAGGCACATAGACATGCGGTCACTTGCTCGAAGGATCCCCTTACGCTTCAGTCCAAAAAGAGATACAATCGGCCCCCAAGTTCCAAACTATATTATTAACAACTTGTGCATCCGGAGGATGCGTACAAAGAAGCAACAGTACAAAGGCCACTACGGAGGAGATAGACCCCGAATGAGCAAACCAGGGGAGAAAGAGTACAAGGTGGCAAAAGGCAACTATGGCCCGCTTAGGGCCATAGTCGAACAGCAAGATAGGGATGTCCATGAAGCACCCCCGAAGGCCGCCTTCACCTCCTATGGATCCTGGCAGGGGCCACGCAATGGGCAGCGTATGCACCTCATCCGCGGCCTGCCACAACAGAAGCTGATGCAGTAGTTGGCCATCGAGCTGTTGAAAGACAAAGAAGAAACCGAAGGAGCCACCATCGGGGCCTCCCCCTTCTTCCCGGCCTCCTCCCTCGCCACTGAAGCCTGCTCCTCCTCGTCGCTCTCCCTCTGCAAGAGATCCCAGTCGATATCCTCATCGTTGTTGGAAATGTCGATGATCTCGACAGGCGTGGTCTCCTGAACTGGAGGTTGAGCAAGAGTGGTAGGCAGCCGTCCACCCCGTGGGGATAGAAGCGGGATGGTCGCCAGCGCCATTGCTGGCAGCTGAGACAGCCCAGCCCAGTAGAATCAGTCAAGATCATCGACATTTCTGAAGAGGATGAGGAGGAAGACGTTGCCATATTCAAAGTCAAGGTTGAGTGCTCACTCATGGGGCAGTAGTAAATCCAGCCGGATGACCGCAGCTTTATACCTGGGCCAAGCAACCACATACGACCGGGAGATGAAACGAAACCAACGCGGCGTCGCTCAATGGCGTTGAAGGTGATATGTCCTAGAGGCAATCATAGAGATGATTGTATCACACATCTATGTTCATGTATTACAAAATAATGTGTTATTCCAACAATGACTATCATTTGCATTGATTGGCAAGTATGTGACTTGTTCATGAAACTCTTTGTTTATATCATGATGTTATTCTTAGTCGATCCTTGGTCGCATATCATTGTGATGATACATAAGACCAGCACATGTATTGATCGATGATCACGTTTCATGGATCATAAGTATAGAGATACGAGGTCAATAATCTAGACATTTATGTTAGAGAACATGATGTAGGATAGATCCATCTTGAGATACTGCTGGGATTGTTATTTATGTTGTGCCATCAGTTGTTATCTCAAATGGAGTACCTGCAGGATCCTTAGACCTAACATCATCATTGATTCCCAGAATGCGTAGTACCATACTTTGAGGTTGCCTAATTCTATTCCGTAACTGGGTAGTCATAAAGGTAGTTTTCGGGTTTGTCATGAAACAAGTCGTGGGGTATGAGCGATCAAGATAGAATTTGCCCCTCCTTGATAACAGGAGAGATATCTCTGGGCCCCTCGAGGTAGTTGGATTGAGAAAGTGCATGACCATGCCAATAAGATTAAAGAGTTAATCATGATGAATCCACTACTTGATCGAGTGAATGGTTTAGGTATCACAAGGGTGGCACGTATCTCGCCTTGAGCTTGACTTGTATTGTGAGGCGAAGGGATCGATGCATGTGTATATCAAGGTTCAGCCGATATGATCTTTTATGTATACTTGGGAGTCAACATGTCTTGCTAGAGACCGCTATTGATTTCGGTTTGGAAAGGATTTCTGAGTCGTAGCTGTTTGTACATGAACCTAACGGGTCACACTTAATGGGTTGGAGCAAAACATGCGAATTGGATTCGTATATGGATTTTGATTGGATTGCGATCCATGAAAAGTTAGAGTCCTAAAGGGCTTCCAACGTGGGAGCCCATTGGCGAGCTCTATATAAGGGGAGGTGTGGGTAGGGTGTGTCGAGGTTGAGCCACTCCGAAACCCTAGCAGCAACCTTCCACATGATCTCCTAAAACCCTAGCCGTGCGTGTGGTGTTAGCACATCGGCGCTCGGCGTTTCTGCCCAGTACATGTGGATACCGTAGAGGCACTGCTGCTATTGTGGCACTGATCTTCTCGGCGAGTCGAACGGGAGTTGGTAGAGGAGCACGACCACTTGCTCAGAGTTGGTCAAGGAGCACAGACACCTGCTCGGAGTTAGTCGAGGAGCACGACCACCTGCTCGGGGTTGGTCGAGGAGCACGACTACCAGTTCGGAGGTTGTCAAGGAGCTTGATCACCTACGTGGGACTGGTCATGTTTCTGATTGAGAAGCTGCTTGAGGAGTTTGACGCGCACGATGTTGGATTGGTTTACTCCAACTCTTCTTCCGCTACACTACGTGTCAAGCGGTAACGATCTATGATCTCCTACTAGCATGATTTTCTGGGTGAATGCAGTAGAATTTTTTCATTTTAGGCTAGCATAGCCTGTCTGTTCCCATACAGTGGTATCAGAGCCATCTTGAGTAGTTTTTAATCTGGATCGGTCACATATATGTGGTAGTAATAGATTGGATCTATTATTTTAGTGATCGATTCATGTGATGGATTGGTTGCTGCATGGTTTGGTGTAATTGGAATCGGATGAGGTGCGAGTCGATGGAACAATACGACCAAAAAGATTAGCTCGATCTCTCACCTGGCCGCGCTTGTGACTTGCCCTACCAGCTGGAATCACCATCGGGATTGATAGCACGCGCCGCTTAGTGGTCGGGAGAATAGCAGATCGAGGTTGTACATGTTGTCATCATTTCCATAAAACCGTCATGCTGTCCAAGCCTAGGGCTTATAAAGATAACATGTTGATGTTGCGACATTAGAATTTGAGTCCATGCTTAACTCATTTTTGCAAAGAATGTTTTAACTAGTATGGCCTTATTATGTGTGTGATGCATGTTTGTAATTTTCATGACCTGCTTGTCATGGTTAATTGCAGCCCAAGGCTGTCATGTTATTGTATAATGGCCTGTGTACTGACATGTGATGCTTCATATTCTCATGTAATTTGTCCAGTGTTATTAGTAGTAATAGACTAATATATAACCATGAAGACTCGAAGCATGATGAATCGGAGGACAGGGACCATGGCGATAGAGATCACCATGTGAAGGGGCCATACTATGTCACAGTTAATATGATTGCCTGTGATGCTTATTTATGTTCCTATCATGCTGTTTTATTCATGTTTTCTATGAGATGGATATGTTTACATGATAGAATAGCTTCCCTCAGAAAAATTAAGAATAATTGATACCCTTCCAATAGCTGCACCTACTTAGGATTTGATCATTGTTTGGTAAGTCTACCAAAGCAGGGTGCCATCTTTTATCTTAACCAGTTAGGGTGGATGTCGGACATCCACACACATAGTGTTGGTTTACTTAACAAAGCTATCAAAATGGTTTTGGGCTTTGGGGCATAGTGTTGGGGCCGGAGTATTCGATGCCACCCAACAAACAAGGGTCACATAGGGATCTTATTAGCACGATGTTGCTTACCTATGTCACCTAAGTTTCTAGCAGTCATGCCAAAGTTCACTAGAACCTAGTTTAATATGGATCTTGTTCCACTATATGTCGTTAGCGGGAAACGGTTTCAAAACATATAGTGGAAGTATCTTTTGTTAAATTGTTTAACAAAAGGTTTACATAAACATAGTGCTAAACTTTGCATATTTATTTCTGTTGTAGATCATGGCACCAACTGTTAACGCCAATTCCAGTTTTAATTTGTGTTCAATTCTTGAAAAAGAAAAGCTATCTGGAACAAAATTTATTGATTGGTATAGAAATCTGAGAATTTTTCTCAAACAAGAGAAAAAGGAGTATGTCCTAGAGGTTCCCTATCCTGATGAACCAGCTGATAATGCATCTGCCACTGATCGGAGTGCTTACGAGAAGCATACCAACGATTCACTCGATGTTAGCTGTCTCATGCTTGCCACTATATCCTCTGAGCTTCAGAAGAAATATGAGAACACAGATGCTCATGATATGATTGTGGGACTCCGAGGCATGTTTGAGAACCAAGCTAGAGCCGAGAGGTTCAACATCTCCAAGTCCTTATTTGCGTGCAGGTTAGCAGAAGGCTGTCCAGCTAGTCCTCATGTGATCAAGATGATTGGTTACATTGAGAGCCTGGAAAAACTTGGTTTTCCTCTTAGTCCTGAGTTGGCCACAAATGTAATTCTCCAGTCGCTCCCTGCGAGTTTTGAGCCATTCATTTTGAATTTTCATATGAATAGCATGGTGAAGAGTATGGCTGAATTACATGGGATGCTTAAGACTGCTGAGGAAAGCATTAAGAAAATCTCTAGTCATGTGATGATGGTTCAGAAAGATAGCAAGAAGAGAAAGCATAAGGCCAAGGCTAAAGTGTCATATGAGATCTCGAGCTCAAAGCCTAAACCTATTGGAAAGTCCAAGGCTGGCCCTACTGCTTCTGATGCTTGCCACCACTGCTATAAGCCTAGCCATTGGCGGAGGAACTACAAGCTATACTTGGAAGAACTCAAGAAGAAGAAGAAGGGAAGTAAGACTTTCACTTCAGGTATAAATGTTATTGAAATTAATCTTGCTACTCGTCCTAAAGATTCATGGGTATTTGATACTGGATCGATGATTCATACATGCAAATTATTGCAGTGACTGAAAAGGACTAGGAAGTGTGCTAGAGGCGAGATGGATGCTCGTGTCGGCAATGGTGCAAAAGTTGCTGCGTTGGCTGTCGGTGTTTATTCCTTATCGCTACCCTCAGGATTAGTTTTGGAATTAAATAATTGTCATTACATTCTTGCCTTGGGCAAAAACATTATCTCTTCTTCATGTTTGGAAAAAGATGGATATGATTTCATAATAAAGAACAAGTGTTGTTCGATTTATTTGAATGGTGTGCTCTATGGCAACTCTCCATTGGTGAATGGATATTCTAGATCTTGAGGATGTCCCTGTCTATAACATTAATATGAAGAAGCCTCGTCTTAATGATTTGAATCCCAATTTTATTTGGCATTGTCGCTTAGGTCATATAAATGAGAAACGCATGTAGAGGCTCCATAAAGATGGTCTTCTTGATTCATTTAATTTTGAACCATTTGAGTTTTGTTTACTTGGCAAGATGACTAAGGCACCTTTCACCCGTCAAGGAGAGAGGTTGAGTGAGTTGTTGGCCCTCGTACATACTGATGTATATGGACCAATGAGCTCTATCGCTAGAGGTGGTTTTTAGTACTTCATTACTTTTACCGATGACTTTATTAGATATGGATACATCTACCTAATGAGGCACAAGTCTGAGTCCTTTGAAAAGTTCAAGGAGTTTCAGAATGAAGCACAAAATCAACTTGGCAAGATAATTAAATTTCTGCGATCTGATCATGGAGGTGAATATTTGAGCCATGAGTTTGGTGATCATCTAAAGCAATGTGGAATTGTTCCACAGTCGACTCCACCGGGGACGCCTCAATGGAATGGAGTGTCCAAAAGGAGGAACCACTTTGTTAGACATGGTCTGGTCCATGATGATCCAATCTGATCTACCATTATCCTTCTGGGGATACGCTCTATTAACTACTGCGTTCACTTTAAACAGGGTTGCATCTAAAGCTGTAGAGAAGACACCATATGAGATATGGACCGGGAAGCGTCCCGGGTTGTCTTTCCTTAAGATCTGGGGTTATGAGGCCTATGTCAAATGTTTGACGTCACATAAGCTCACTCCCAAATTAGATAAATGCTTCTTTGCGGGGTATCCTAGGGAAATCAAAGGATATTCTTTTTATAACCAGGAAGAAGGCAAAGTGTTTGTCGCCTGAAATGGTGTTTTTCTGGAGAAAGAGTTTCTCTCAAAGAATATTAGTGGGAGCACAGTGCAACTCGAAGAGATTCGGGAACCATCAGAAAGTGTTTCAGCTCCTACTGAACCACAATTGGATGTTACAGAACATGTTGTGGAGACACCAGCCATACGACAGTCGAAAATGATGAGTCGTGCACCTGAGAGGTTTATGCTCCTAACCATGGAGCAGCGTGATATATTATTGTTGGACAATGATGAACCAAAGACTTACCTGGAAGCAGTGGTAGGACCGGACTCTGAGGGATGGCTTGGAGCCATGAGATCCGAGATAGAATCCATGCACAATAATCAAGTTTGGAACTTGGTTGATCTACCTGATGGTGTTAAAGCAGTTGAGTGAAAATGAGTTTTTAAGAAAAAGATAAATGTTGATGGAAATGTTCACATCTATAAAGCACGATTGGTGACAAAAGGTTTCAGATAGATTCAAGGTGTTGATTATGATGAAACATTTTCGCCCGTTGCAATGCTAAAGTCTATCTGAATCATCCTAGCAATTGCCGCATATTATGACTATGAGATATGGCAGATGGATGTCAAAATGGCTTTCCTTAATGGAAACCTAAGTGAGGATGTGTACATGACATAGCCTGAAGGTTTTGTCAATCCAAAAAATGCTAGGAAGATATGCAAGCTACAAAAGTCCATCTATGGGCTGAAGCAAGCTTCTCGGAGTTGAAATCTTCGTTTTGATGAAGTGGTCAAAGGGTTTGGTTTCATCAAGAATGAAGAAGAGCCTTGTGTTTACAAAAGGGATAGTGGGAGCGCACTTGTGTTTTTGGTCTTATATGTAGATGACATATTATTGATCGGGAATGATATTCTGATGCTTGATGCTGTCAAATCTTCATTGCAAAACAGTTTTTCAATGAAAGATCTAGGAGAGGCAGCATACATATTGGGCATAAAGATCTATAGAGATATGTCGAGAAAGCTGATCGGATTAAGCCAAAGTACAAATATCGACAAGGTATTGAAAAGGTTCAATATACAGGATTCCAAGAAAGGTTTCTTGCCAATGACACATGGCATGACTCTTAGCAAGAGTCAGTGTCCTTCGACCACTGATGAGCTCGAGAGGATGAGTGAAATCCCATATGCTTCCGCTATCGGGTCCATCATGTATGGCTTACTTTGTACATGCCCAAATGTCTCCTATGGTCTAAGTGTTACGAGTAGATACCAATCCAATCCAGGTGAAGCTCACTGGGTAACCATAAGAATATCCTTAAGTACTTGAGAAGAACCGTGGATATGTTCCTAGTCTATGGAGGTGAGGAGGAGCTCATTGTCAATGGTTACACCGATGCTAGCTTCCAAACCGACAAGGACGATTCGAGATCGCAATCTAGTTTTGTGTTTTTCCTCAATGGAGGAGCAGTGAGTTGGAAGAGTTCCAAGCAAGAAACGATGGTCGATTCCATGATGGAGGCTGAGTATATCGTAGCTTCTGAAGCTGCAAAGGAGGCTGTTTGGATCAGAAAGTTTATTTTTGAGTTAGGTGTGGTGCCTAGTGCTTCTAGTCCAATGGATCTCTATTGTGACAATAGTGGAGCCATTGTGCAAGCCAAAGAACCTAGGTTGCATCAGAAGTCTAAGCACATACTACGGCGCTATCACCTTATTCGAGAAATTTTAGATCGAGGTGACATGAAGATTTGCAAGGTGCACATGGATTTGAATATTTATGATCCGTTGACAAAGCCACTCCAACGGCCAAAGCATGAGGTGCACATGAGAGCTATGGATATTAGATACTTACATGATTCAGGTGATATGCCCAAGAGGCAATCATAGAGATGATTGTATCATACGTCTATGTTCATATACTACCGAATAATGTGTTATTGCAATAATTACTATCATTTACATTGATTGATAAGTATGTGACTAGTTCATGAAACTCTTTGTTTATGTCATGATGTTATTCTTAGTCGATCCCTGGTTGCATATCATTGTGATGATACATAAGACAAGCACATGTATTGATTGATGATCACGTTTCATGGATTATACGTATAGAGATACTAGGTCAATAATGTGGATATTTATGTTAGAGAACATGATGTTGGATAGACCCACCTTGAGATACTGTTGGGATTGTTATTTATAATGTGCCCTCAGTTGTTATCTCAAATGGTGTACCTGCAGGATCCTTAGACCTGACGTCGTCATTGATTCCCAACATGTGTAGTGGCATACTTTGAGGCTACCAAACGCTATTCCATAACTAGGTAATCATAAAGGTAGTTTTTAGGATTATCATTAAACATGTGAGGAACCGTCCAAATAGTATTCTAATTAATCATCAGGAGGATCATTATTCATAATCACAACCTCGACGATTAACCAGAATACCATTCCGGTAGTCCCGGCACGTGTTTTGTGCCCAGGATCGGAACACATGCCTTCCAACTCAAATATCACAACACAGTTTAATAGAGAGCAAGTAATTAAACTGGATTACAATTATTAAACATGCAACTGCTTCCACAATTTACAACAAAAGAAGAACAGCAACAACTAAGCAGCGGAAGAAAAACCTATACAACAAAAGAGTATGGAGCCGTATGCCCTTAGGCTCCATACCAAAAGCGTCGGAGTTCGGAGTAGAATGTGCTACTCCTGCCCGCCACCCGGATCGGCAGGCAAAAAGTAGCCGAACACCGCCTCTTCCTCACCAACCTGAGAACCTGAAAACAACTTAAGGGCAGCACCCCTTAGTACGAAGGTACTAGCAAGTCTTACACAGTATGAGTATATATATTCTCGACTCCAAGGATCATGCATTTAAAGCTGTAGCAAGGATTAAGACAGGTTTAAGTTCATTAAGCGGTAAGCAACCTAGACTCTAGGTGTAAGCAACTGACTTAACCGACCACCCACTCAAACCCTGCCAGCCAACTGATCAGAACAGATATATAAACAAGTGTATAAAAGTAAACCATTACCACCAAACCACCGACCACATACCGACCAAACCACCCAAACCAACCATGCCACAACCCACATCAAAACTCTACGACCAAAAAATGGTCGCTCGGTGGAGATAAGCGATAGCGATGCTCATGACCGAGAGCGCGGCAGTTCGAACTGATTATACACCCTGCAGGGGGATACTCCTGGACCCACACGACACAGGGACCATACGGCTTGTGCCACCCGCTAAGATGCACACAAGGGGGTACCCGTGACAACCTTTCCCAACCAGGCCCAACCATGTGGATCAACCATAGCTCGGCGAGGCGGTATTAGAACTACTCCTCGAGCAAACTAATACCGCTAAAAGCCCGGACTCAAACCGGACTCACACCGTCTATGACGAGGCCCACATGACCACGTCTGTGAAGGTAATCGGCTCGCCTACCATTATATCAGCATGTGGTGAGTAAGATAAGTGCTAAAGCCGACTACACCGATGATCGGTGCTTAACCGGTACAAGCGGTCTACGGTGTCCGGGTTCCCTCCCCGAACTGCCTGAGGACTCCTCGTGAGCAGATGACACCCCTAACACCGCCCACACCTCGTCTCAACTCACCACTCAACAACCGACACATCATCAACATAACCACAAATGTGAACAGGTAAAAAGCCCTAGGCTCGCGACAACGGTGGACGCCGTCGTCGACTTCTACCGGAAAGCCTAAGTACCACTAAGCATAGCGAACTAAAATTAGACCGCGATGACACCACTAGGCTCCAATGGAATAACACATGACACGTGACCGAAATGGAAGAATGCATAGGCATAGGTTCTACCCAACTCGGAACCCGACACATGCAATGCATACTTAAGCGTAGATAACATATTAAATTTTCAAGTAGATACGGTGCAGTATGATAGATGCTTGCCTTGCTGCCCTAGCTGCTGCTCACAGTTACCCGAGTCAAGATCACCACTGCGGGAACCTCCGGGGACAGCCTCGTTCGCCTCGTTCGCCGGTTCGAAGTTCCCTAAAAGAATCACGCGTGCAATGTAATGAATATGAATGACATGCAATGAAAGATGCTTTACTGCAAGACAGCAGTGGAGATGCAATGCACTTATGCCATGAGTTAAAAGCCTTAGGGATTTCCTTATCTGAATTATTGTTTAACATTTGACAACTTCCTAGATTGATTAAGCTTACTCTAAGGTTAAATCCAAAAGAAAGTTAACTATACTTAACAAGAGGGCAACTCTTTTGAGTAAACAAGGAACCCACTAACAGGATTTACACAACTCAATTTATGGACTAACCAATTATGAAATGTTTAAAGATTGAAACCATTTTAACAACTTATTAATCCTCAGTAAGCATTTCATAAACCCTAGTATTATTAATAAACATGGCATAATTTAACAAGATTAACAGAATTTGGTTTGCCAATTTTGGACTCATCAAAAATTGTTTATGAATTATTGAAGATTAAACACACTCATTAATTGAATAAAAGTAATTATACCTTTCACAATACCTAGTATTTTTCATGTGTAGAGTATGACAATACAAGGCCAACAAAATTAGATTCATCAATTTTGGAAATACCAAACTTTAAGTATGAATTATCAAAGCCTAGACATAAACCATTAACTCAATAATTCACAGCACACATTTCATGGCCACTAGCATTTTTAATGGACAGATCATGATACAACAAAACCAACAAAATTGGTTTTAGGAATTTTGGAGCTCTACACAATTTCCTATGCATTTTTCAAGTTTTCAGCCGATTTAACATTGAACAAATATTCTAATTCGCATTTTCGATTTTCTCTAATATTCAAATGGGCCCACGCCTTTTTCTACCGACACCGGCCTAGCCCAAGCCACTGACCGGCGGGGCCGGCACATCTTGACCCGAGTCAAAACTGACTCGCGCCAGAACAGAGCGCAACACGGCTGGCCGGGGCTCGGCTTGAGCCCGCCGGCGGCGAGCGGCGCAGTCCAAGCGGCTGGCAACGGCAGCTGCGGCTCCAGCATGTGTGCGGGGATCCATTTGAGGCACACGTTGTCACTGTCGATGGCCGGAGAATGGCTAGCGGCGGCGGACGGCGGAAACTATATGACGGCGGCTCGGTCTTGACTCGCCGACGACGAACGGCGGCGTAACACGCCTGGCCGAATGCACCAACACGTTCCACGCGAGCATGTGGACCTAACGGCGTGCTCGCCGGCCGACGAGCTCGACGGCGGCACGGCTGGCGGCACGCGCGGGGAGGCGGCGGCGGCTCGGCCATCGTGGACACACGCGCCGGTGACGGGACGGAGGAAAAACGCCGTGCGCAAAAGGTGTACAGGAGCATGGGGAAGCTCACCGTGCAGCAGGTTGGGCCGGAGAAGCGAGGGCACGGCGGGTCGACGAAGGGCGGCGGAGTTCGGCTGCCGCCGTTGGGGAAGAAGGCGTGGATGGCTCCAATCCTTGCGGGAAACAGCCGGGGAAGGAGGGGACACGGCGGAGGAGCTCGGGGCGCTCTTCCCTGCGGCTCTACTGGGCTCGGGCTCGAGGGAGCTTGCCGGTGGCGCGTCGGCTTGGCCAGCGGCGCGGCGCAATGCAGCTCGGCGCTGTGGTGCTCTGGGCGACAGGAAGAGCAAGCGAGGGAGAGAGAGATATAAGGCAGAGGCGAAGGAGGAGATAAGGCCTGGGCCGATCTTTTGGCCGGCAACGTGGAGCTGGCCACCGAAGTCAAGATTTGCGGCGCCGCCTTGCTCTGTGAGAGCGGGAGAAGGGGAAGCAGAGGCTGCCTGAGCGAAGGGGATGACAGGTGGGGCCGATGAACAGTGACCGCCAGGCAAAAATATCTTCACTACTTCGGTTATCAAGGTGGAGGCCTTACTGTGGTCTAAAAATTGTGGGACAAATTTTGTTGGCTTCTATAAATCATGAACAATCCATTTTACCTTGTTTGACCCAAAAAGCTTGCACCAAATTCAAATGAAAATTCTCCAAAGAGGCAAGCTTTTCTAACTTGTGTTAATTTTTATGCCTTTAAAATAATTCCCAAAAATTTGGGAAAATTCATTTATATTCTCCTCCAGGCACCTACTAATTTCTAAAATTGTTTCCAACCCTATGTTGTATAGAAATATGGTGAGTTGCTTAACAACGCATCAACTAATATTGATTTTTACAATTTATTTAATTAAAAATTGCATGCCTAAAATTGCTCAAAACCAAACAAATGATGCTAATGACGTCCATTAGCACTTAATTATATGTTTTGGAAATTCTGGGCCATGACAAACCTCCCCCCCTAAAAAGAATCTCGTCCCGAGATTTGGTATGAGCCAGAGAGGGGACAATGAGAACGCTGTGATGACTTAGCAGGTTGTGAGACGACACCATGACGCATGAGATGGAATCCAACGCAGATTTTTATTCAATCATAGAGATGAACACATACATGCGAGAGATTCCAAATACGCTATATTACATTGGCATTACAAATTCTCAAAGAACTCAGGATACTCGGAACGAAGCTGATCTTCCCGCTCCCAAGTCGCTTCGGACTCAGAGTGGTTACTCCACTGAATCTTCAAGAATTTGATTGAACTCCGCCGCGTCTTGCGCTCGGTTTCACCCAAGATTCGCATCGGTTTCTCACAATATGTCAAGTCCGGTTGCAATTCTTCGGGCACAACATCAACGACATCAGTCGGGACTCGGAGACACTTCTTGAGTTGTGAGACATGAAACACATTATGCACCGCGGAGAGGGACGGCAGCAACTCTAATTGATATGCAACCTCTCCACACCGAGCTAAAATCTGAAACGGTCCAACATACCGAGGCACCAGTTTGCCTCGAACTTGGAATCGACGAACGCCTTTGAGAGGTGAGACCTTCAAGTACACATGATCCCCCACCTCAAATGTGAGCTCCCGGCGACGTCGATCTGCATAGCTCTTCTGCCTAGACTGGGCCGTGAGAATACTCTTGCGGATATTCTGAACATGGTCTTCTGCCTCCTTGACCAAATCCGGACCTAGAAAAGCCCGCTCACCGGATTCGGACCAATTCAGCGGCGTACGGCACCTCCGACCATAAAGGGCCTCAAATGGCGCCATCTCTATACTAGCCTGGAAACTGTTGTTATACGAAAATTCCGCAAACGGCAGGCATATGTCCCAGTTCTTCCCATAAGTGAGCACACAAGCACGGAGCATATCTTCGAGAATCTGATTTACCCTCTCCGTCTGACCATCCGTCTGTGGGTGATACGCCGTGCTGTGGAACAACTCAGTCTCCATAGCCTCTTGGAAATTTCTCCAGAAATGAGAAGTAAACTGGGTACCTCGATCCGAGATGATCTTCTTTGGCACCCCATGGAGGCAAACAATTCTAGTGAGGTACAACTCCGCATACTGCTTAGCAGAATAAGTGGTTCTGACAGGAAGGAAGTGTGCGGACTTTGTCAACCGGTCCACGATGACCCAAATAGAGTCATACCCACTCGAAGTCTTCGGCAAGCTGGTAATGAAATCCATCCCAACTTCCTCCCACTTCCAAGATGGAATGGGCAAAGGCTGGAGTGTGCCGGCAGGCTTGATGTGTTCAGCCTTCACCCTTCGGCAGACGTCGCACTCAGACACATATCTAGCAACCTCCCGCTTCATGCGAGTCCACCAGAAACGGGGTTTCAAATCCTGATACATCTTCGTACTGCCCGGGTGAATGGACAGCAACGAATCGTGAGCCTCATCAAAGATCTTCTTCCTCAGCGCCTCGACCCTCGGAACCACTAGACGGTTCCCAAACCAGATAACGCCCTGATTATCCTCAGTAAAACACAAGGCCTGCCCGATCTTCCTCTTCTCTCGAATTCGGGCCATACCCTTATCATCCCTCTGAGCAGCCTTAATTTCATCAATGAGCGTGGACTTGATTTCAAGATTTGCAATAAAACCGTCTGACACCATATCAAGCCCAAGATGCCGGAACTCATCACACAACGTGGAATCCATCGGCGAGGCTACAAGACAGTGACAATGAGCCTTTCGACTCAAAGCATCGGCGACCACATTCGCCTTGCCTGGATGGTAGTGAACCTCCAGCTCGTAGTCTTTGATCAACTCGAGCCATCTTCGCTGCCTCATGTTCAAATCCGCCTGCGTGAAAATGTACTTCAAACTCTTATGATCCGTGTAGATACGGCACAAGTTGCCCATCAAGTAGTGGCGCCACATCTTCAGAGCGTGCACGACAGCAGCAAGTTCAAGATCATGTGTCGGGTAGTTCTCCTCATGACGCTTCAACTGTCGGGATGCATATGCAACGACTCGGTCCTCCTGCATCAAAACACAGCCAAGACCGATGCCGGACGCGTCGCAATACACATCAAACCCTCTGGTCACATCAGGTTGAGCAAGCACTGGGGCGGTCGTGAGCAGCTTCTTCAATGTCTGGAAGGCAGACTCACAGGCATCTGACCAATCAAACACGCTGCCTTGCTTTAACAACTCGGTCATTGGCTTCGCAACCTTGGAGAAGTTCTCGATGAACCGGCGGTAATAGCCTGCAAGTCCAAGAAAACTCCGGATCTCACTAACATTCTGGGGTTGAACCCAGTCGAGCAAATCCTGCACCTTGCTCGGGTCAACTGCCACCCCGTTCTCTGATAGAACATGTCCCAGAAAGGCCACCTCCCTGATGAGGACATCACTCCCTCGGATACATACAATGATCCTCCATTGAACTTTGTTTTGGGATTGCCCAGGACTAAGAGGGGGAGGGATAGCATTTTTGTTGTTGTGGATCGTTTTTCTAAGATGGCACATTTTATACCTTGTCATAAAAGTGATGATGCCGTTTATATTGCTGACCTCTTTTTCAAAGAGATTGTTCGCTTGCATGGTATGCCTTCTACTATTGTTTCAGATCGCGACGCTAAATTTTTGAGTCACTTTTGGCGCGCTCTATGGAATAAGTTGGGTACAAAACTATTGTTTTCTACTACTTGCCACCCACAAACTGATGGCCAAACGGAGGTAGTGAACCGCACTTTGGGTACCATGTTGAGAGCTATTTTGAAGAAAAATTTGAAGATGTGGGAAGAATGTTTGCCCCACGTGGAGTTTGCTTATAATCGGGTAACACATTCTACCACCAAGGTAAGTCCTTTTCAGGTAGTGTATGGTTTTACCCCTCGCGCTCCTATTGATCTTTTGCCTTTACCTACCACTGAAAGAACACATAGTGATGCTAGTGCACGTGCTGATTTTATTCGTAAGTTGCATGAAACAACTAAAATAAATATCGAAAAGATGAATGAAAAGTATAGAATTGCTGGTAGTGAAGGTAGGAAAGAAGTCAAACTTGAACCGGGTGATTTAGTGTGGTTACATTTAAGAAAAGATAGGTTTCCAGAGCTGCGTAAGTCTAAATTAATGCCAAGAGCTGCTGGTCCTTATAAGATAATTGAGAAAATAAATGATAATGCATATAAACTTGAGTTGCCACCCGAGTTCGGGGTTAGTCCTTCTTTTAACATTGCAGATTTGAAACCTTACTTGGGAGCCGATGATGAGCTTGAGTCGAGGACGACTCCAATTCAAGAGGGGGAGGATGATGAGGACATCACTCCCTCGGATACATACAATGATCCTCCATTGAACTTTCAAGGTCCAATCACAAGAGCTCGCGCACGACAATTAAATTTAGAGGTGAGCTCGTTCCTAAGCAACTCTTTATATAATTTTGAGAATAGATTACTACCTAATGATTATGTGTTGTTTAGGAATCATGGAGAGGACAAGGAAACACATAGAGGAAGGC
The DNA here is from genome assembly GCF_958298935.1 of Phragmites australis. Lineage (NCBI taxonomy): Eukaryota > Viridiplantae > Streptophyta > Magnoliopsida > Poales > Poaceae > Phragmites > Phragmites australis. The sequence continues at coordinate 21,888,534 of NC_084940.1, read as the reverse complement.
TTGGAGGCGTGGAGGAGCAGCTAGGACGTCCAACAACAGCAGGAGGTCCAGTCCAACTCGAGTCCGAATCAGCCTCAGCCTCCAGGACCAGCGAGCAATAAAACGGACGCCCAGGACGCATCCGGACTCCGTTTTCGACGATTCACATATGGTTGGAAAGATAATTTCATAAGGAAACCAATGGCGTTGGTTTGAGGTCCAAATTCCTTCTGAGTCAACGGGAAACGTCGAAACAAGTCAGCGTCCAGAATCTGTCCCGGTGCTGCGTCACCGTTTTTGGTCCGTTGGGCCATGTATCGTGTTGGAGTCCATTAGGGACGCGTCTAGGGGTCCTTGGCCGACCCTAATCCTTTATATACAGTAGCCACTGCCCTAATTAGGGTTGGGTTTTGCTTAGATTATTCTGTCAAGAACAGTTTCGCCGTTTCGTCGGTTTGTGAGACCCCAACTCGTGAGATTAATCATTCATCTGCAATTTGGTTGCATTCTTCCTTGTTCTTGCTTGTGTTCTTCGATTCGCAGGCAAGGATTTTAGCCTTCTTGGCGAGGTCAACCGTGCAACACCGGTTCATAACCAGAGGAGACGTGGTGCTGCGATTGCGGGGTTTCGGATCATGTTGTTCGGAAGCCGGATCGACTTGTGTCTCGTTTCCACCAAATCGAGAGTTACCAGAACCTTTCGGAAGATCGGGAACCCTTGTTCATATTACTCCCTGAGCCAGAACTCACACTTGCTGAACTTAGCGTACAGCTGATGTTCTCAGAGTCTGCCCAGAACAACACGGAGATGCCCAATGTGTTCTTGCTCGGTCTTGGAGTATATTAGAATGTCGTCGATGAAAACAATTACAAACTTGTCCAACTCCTCCATGAACACCGAGTTCATAAGGTACATAAAGAAGGCCGGCGCATTAGTCAAGCCAAACGACATAACGGTGAACTCATACAAGCCGTATCGAGTAGAGAACGCTGTCTTTGGAATATCCTCTGGCCGAACCTTAATTTGATGATAGCCCAGCCTCAAGTCAATCTTTGAGAAGACTCGGGCTCCCGTCAACTGATCAAACAAGATGTCAATCCTAGGAAGCGGATACACATTCTTCACCGTGACTGCATTCAGCGGACGGTAATCGACACACATCCTGAGAGTGTCATCTTTCTTCTTCACAAATAAAGCTGAGCATCCCCAAGGTGAGGAACTCGGACGAATGAAACCCTTTGCTAGCAGCTCATGAATCTGCTTCTTCAGCTCAACTAGCTCAATTTGCGACATCTTGTACATCTTCTTCAAAACCGGGGCCGCACCGGGTACGAGATCAATAGAGAACTCCACTGACCTGCCAGGAGGCATTCCAGGCAACTCATCTAGAAAGACATCTGGAAATTCTCACACCACAGGAATGGTCTCCATAATCCTAGTGGGGGCAGCCTTTATGGTGAACAGGCAGGACTTGACACCCTTCAGCTTCAACTGAATACGAGTGCCTGATAGACCATCGAGGGTGACGGTCCGCCGAGCACAGTCCAACACAGCCTTGTTCTTGGAGAGCCAATTCATCCCCAGAATAACATCAATTCCCTTCGAGTTCATTACTAACAGATTAACATAGAAGGGCACTTCGTTGACCATTACCGCCGCTTTATTCACACACTGGTTGATTAGAACTTTGGCCCCCGGGGCGTCTATAAGATACGGCGTGTGGGTAGCACTCACTCTCAACCCACTCTTCCAAACGTAATCCGAAGATATAAAGGAGTGAGAGGCTCCTGAATCAAACAAAACCACTGCAGAAAAGATGTCAGAGTTGAAACTCATATCCAACGTACCCATCAGGACGGTGTCACCCTCCTGAACCTCGTCGGCGGTAGTGTGGCGAGCTCGACCACGCTTGGGAACGTGAGTCGCCTGCGAAGACTGCGGTGCTGACTGAGCCAGCGGTGGTCGCGGGGCACTCACCGCGGCTCCCGGCCTCGGATACGGGCACTCCCTCGAGAAATGGCCGACGCGGCCACAGTTGAAGCACGGACCACCTGAGCCACCGGTCACGCTCACTTGGGAGCCGGCTGGTCGTGCAGCCTGCCCCTGTGGAGCGGAGAACGCTGGACGTGGTACAAACCACATCGGCCGTGGGTACCTAGCCGACGGCACCTGAGACTGTGGAGGCTGACTCTCAGTGTGGGTGCGCTGCGAGCTACCGCCCACAGAAGACGAGGAACCCCTCTTCCGCCTCTTCTCCTCTTGGTGGCTCTTATACTTGAGCTCCACCGTGATCGACGTGCTCACCAACTCGTTGAAGTCGGCGAACTTATGCGCAGACAACCGGTCCTGCATCTTCGAGTTTAGGCCATTCACGAAGCGGCGCTGCTTGCGCGCATCCGTGCTGACCTCCTCAGTAGCGTATTGTGCAAGGTGGTTGAACACCTGCACGTACTCCATCACCGCTCGACCTCCTTGCTTGAGGTCCTCAAACTCCCGCCTCTTAGCCTCCATGAGACCACTAGGTATGTGAAACGAGCGGAAGGCCTCACGGAACTCCGCCCACGACACGCGGTGATCGGCGGGGTGCATGGCCAGAAAGCCGGACCACCACGCACCCGCCGGGCCCTGAAGCTGATGGGCGGCGAAGAGCGCCTTCTCGTGATCCTCGCAGTGAAGAAGAACGAGCTTCTGCTCGATCGTCCGGAGCCAGTGATCGGCATCCAGAGGATCCTCAGCTCGCGAGAAGACCGGCGGCTGAGTCCGCAAGAAGTCCGAGAAGTCGTCTCGGCGCACGGCTCCACCTCCTCCATGAGGAGCCGCGTTGCGCACGAGAGCCTCCAGAAGCGCTTGGTTCATCTGGAGGAGAGTTTGATTTGCTTGGCGGTTCTGCTCGATTTGCATGAGCACATCCGCCATGGTCGGCGGTGGAGGAGGGTTGTTCTGACCGGAACCCTCTGGAACCTCCCCACCACGCCGAGTGACAACCATTCTGAAATGCAAACAAAAGGGGAAACGTCAAATTCCGACTTAGCACAATGCACTCGCCGGATATATTGGTAGAACCCCGTAACACATGTACAAACATAAATACATGCATGAATGACATGAAATGATGCATGCTCGAACCTAACTACCGCTTCTTTCTCAAAACAAGAACCGCACCTGCAAGCATCAAAATCACAGGCAGTATACAACATCTAGAACGTACCCTTCGCGCTAGAAAGGGTAAGAGCGCGAACGGCCCTTGTACCACATGCCGTACAAGCGACAATCCATACGTCGATAACGACGTATTCACTTCCCGTAGACCCTACGGGACATCTCGTGTAATCGCCACACGAGTAGACGACCATGTCTCCCATCGCATGGTGGATGTTCATACGCTATTGCTAGCGTATTCACTTCCCGTACGGATCACCGTACGGAACATGCCGGGCCCCTGCCTCGCATCCGGCTGAGCCCTCGGTGATTAACCGCCACCGAGCATCGTACCTTACCTTCCGACGATGCAAAGCCGAAGATGCAATGCTCAACATGAATTAATGCAGGGTCGAAGGCGAAACAATGTGGTATTAGACATATAAACGCCACTCATAATACGCATTTTAACTTAGGGGCATAAACGATAGCAGTGTAATACATATTGAACATGAAGAGGCGTAAACATAAATTGTGGGTTGTTTAGGTGGAGTTGTCGACTTACTAAACAACGCACTAATTATGTTTAGGCTACTGAACTAAACCAGGCTCTGATACCAAGCTGTGAGGAACCGTCCAAATAGTATTCTAATTAATCATCAGGAAGATCATTATTCATAATCACAACCTCGACGATTAACCAGAATACCATTCCGGTAGTCCCGGCACGTGTTTTGTGCCCAGGATCGGAACACATGCCTTCCAACTCAAATATCACAACACAGTTTAATAGAGAGCAAGTAATTAAACTGGATTACAATTATTAAACATGCAACTGCTTCCACAATTTACAACAAAAGAAGAACAACAACAACTAAGCAGCGGGAGAAAAACCTATACAACAAAAGAGTATGGAGCCGTATGCCCTTAGGCTCCATACCAAAAGCGTCGGAGTTCGGAGTAGAATGTGCTACTCCTGCCCGCCACCCGGATCGGCAGGCAAAAAGTAGCCGAACACCGCCTCTTCCTCACCAACCTGAGAACCTGAAAACAACTTAAGGGCAGCACCCCTTAGTACGAAGGTACTAGCAAGTCTTACACAGTATGAGTATATATATTCTCGACTCCAAGGATCATGCATTTAAAGCTGTAGCAAGGATTAAGACAGGTTTAAGTTCATTAAGCGGTAAGCAACCTAGACTCTAGGTGTAAGCAACTGACTTAACCGACCACCCACTCAAACCCTGCCAGCCAACTGATCAGAACAGATATATAAACAAGTGTATAAAAGTAAACCATTACCACCAAACCACCGACCACATACCGACCAAACCACCCAAACCAACCATGCCACAACCCACATCGAAACTCTACGACCAAAAAATGGTCGCTCGGTGGAGATAAGCGATAGCGATGCTCATGACCGAGAGCGCGGCAGTTCGAACTGATTATACACCCTGCAGGGGGATACTCCTGGACCCACACGACACAGGGACCATACGGCTTGTGCCACCCGCTAAGATGCACACAAGGGGGTACCCGTGACAACCTTTCCCAACCAGGCCCAACCATGTGGATCAACCATAGCTCGGCGAGGCGGTATTAGAACTACTCCTCGAGCAAACTAATACCGCTAAAAGCCCGGACTCAAACCGGACTCACACCGTCTATGACGAGGCCCACATGACCACGTCTGTGAAGGTAATCGGCTCGCCTACCATTATATCAGCATGTGGTGAGTAAGATAAGTGCTAAAGCCGACTACACCGATGATCGGTGCTTAACCGGTACAAGCGGTCTACGGTGTCCGGGTTCCCTCCCCGAACTGCCTGAGGACTCCTCGTGAGCAGATGACACCCCTAACACCGCCCACACCTCGTCTCAACTCACCACTCAACAACCGACACATCATCAACATAACCACAAATGTGAACAGGTAAAAAGCCCTAGGCTCGCGACAACGGTGGACGCCGTCGTCGACTTCTACCGGAAAGCCTAAGTACCACTAAGCATAGCGAACTAAAATTAGACCGCGATGACACCACTAGGCTCCAATGGAATAACACATGACACGTGACCGAAATGGAAGAATGCATAGGCATAGGTTCTACCCAACTCGGAACCCGACACATGCAATGCATACTTAAGCGTAGATAACATATTAAATTTTCAAGTAGATACGGTGCAGTATGATAGATGCTTGCCTTGCTACCCTAGCTGCTGCTCACAGTTACCCGAGTCAAGATCACCACTGCGGGAACCTCCGGGGACAGCCTCGTTCGCCTCGTTCGCCGGTTCGAAGTTCCCTAAAAGAATCACGCGTGCAATGTAATGAATATGAATGACATGCAATGAAAGATGCTTTACTGCAAGACAGCAGTGGAGATGCAATGCACTTATGCCATGAGTTAAAAGCCTTAGGGATTTCCTTATCTAAATTATTGTTTAACATTTGACAACTTCCTAGATTGATTAAGCTTACTCTAAGGTTAAATCCAAAAAAAAGTTAACTATACTTAACAAGAGGGCAACTCTTTTGAGTAAACAAGGAACCCACTAACAGGATTTACACAACTCAATTTATGGACTAACCAATTATGAAATGTTTAAAGATTGAAACCATTTTAACAACTTATTAATCCTCAGTAAGCATTTCATAAACCCTAGTATTATTAATAAACATGGCATAATTTAACAAGATTAACAGAATTTGGTTTGCCAATTTTGGACTCATCAAAAATTGTTTATGAATTTTTGAAGATTAAACACACTCATTAATTGAATAAAAGTAATTATACCTTTCACAATACCTAGTATTTTTCATGTGTAGAGTATGACAATACAAGGCCAACAAAATTAGATTCATCAATTTTGGAAATACCAAACTTTAAGTATGAATTATCAAAGCCTAGACATAAACCATTAACTCAATAATTCACAGCACACATTTCATGGCCACTAGCATTTTTAATGGACAGATCATGATACAACAAAACCAACAAAATTGGTTTTAGGAATTTTGGAGCTCTACACAATTTCCTATGCATTTTTCAAGTTTTCAGCCGATTTAACATTGAACAAATATTCTAATTCGCATTTTCGATTTTCTCTAATATTCAAATGGGCCCACGCCTTTTTCTACCGACACCGGCCTAGCCCAAGCCACTGACCGGCGGGGCCGGCACATCTTGACCCGAGTCAAAACTGACTCGCGCCAGAACAGAGCGCAACACGGCTGGCCGGGGCTCGGCTTGAGCCCGCCGGCGGCGAGCGGCGCAGTCCAAGCGGCTGGCAACGGCAGCTGCGGCTCCAGCATGTGCGTGGGGATCCATTTGAGGCACACGTCGTCACTGTCGACGGCCGGAGAATGGCTAGCGGCGGCGGACGGCGGAAACTATACGACGGCGGCTCGGTCTTGACTCGCCGACGACGAACGGCGGCGTAACACGCCTGGCCGAATGCACCAACACGTTCCACGCGAGCATGTGGACCTAACGGCGTGCTCGCCGGCCGACGAGCTCGACGGCGGCACGGCTGGCGGCACGCGCGGGGAGGCGGCGGCGGCTCGGCCATCGTGGACACACGCGCCGGTGACGGGACGGAGGAAAAACGCCGTGCGCAAAAGGTGTACAGGAGCATGGGGAAGCTCACCGTGCAGCAGGTTGGGCCGGAGAAGCGAGGGCACGGCGGGTCGATGAAGGGCGGCGGAGTTCGGCTGCCGCCGTTGGGGAAGAAGGCGTGGATGGCTCCAATCCTTGCGGGAAACAGCCGGGGAAGGAGGGGACACGGCGGAGGAGCTCGGGGCGCTCTTCCCTGCGGCTCTACTGGGCTCGGGCTCGAGGGAGCTTGCCGGTGGTGCGTCGGCTTGGCCAGCGGCGCGGCGCAATGCAGCTCGGCGCTGTGGTGCTCTGGGCGACAGGAAGAGCAAGCGAGGGAGAGAGAGATATAAGGCAGAGGCGAAGGAGGAGATAAGGCCTGGGCCGATCTTTTGGCCGGCAACGTGGAGCTGGCCACCGAAGTCAAGATTTGCGGCGCCGCCTTGCTCTGTGAGAGCGGGAGAAGGGGAAGCAGAGGCTGCCTGAGCGAAGGGGATGACAGGTGGGGCCGATGAACAGTGACCGCCAGGCAAAAATATCTTCACTACTTCGGTTATCAAGGTGGAGGCCTTACTGTGGTCTAAAAATTGTGGGACAAATTTTGGTGGCTTCTATAAATCATGAACAATCCATTTTACCTTGTTTGACCCAAAAAGCTTGCACCAAATTCAAATGAAAATTCTCCAAAGAGGCAAGCTTTTCTAACTTGTGTTAATTTTTATGCCTTTAAAATAATTCCCAAAAATTTGGGAAAATTCATTTATATTCTCCTCCAGGCACCTACTAATTTCTAAAATTGTTTCCAACCCTATGTTGTATAGAAATATGGTGAGTTGCTTAACAACGCATCAACTAATATTGATTTTTACAATTTATTTAATTAAAAATTGCATGCCTAAAATTGCTCAAAACCAAACAAATGATGCTAATGACGTCCATTAGCACTTAATTATATGTTTTGGAAATTCTGGGCCATGACAAAACATGTCATGGGGTATGAGAAATCAAGATGGAATTTGCCCCTCCTTGATAATGGGAGAGATATCTTTAGGCCCCTCGAGGTAGTTGGATTGAGAAAGTTCATCGCCATGGTAATATGATTAAAGAGTTAATCATGATGAATCCACTACTTGATCGAGTGAGTGGTCGAACTATCACAAGGGTGGTACGTATCTCGCCTTGAGCTTGACTGGTATCATGAGGTGAAGGGATCGGTGCATGTGTATATCAAGGTTCAGCCGATATGATTTTTTATGTATACTCAGGAGTCAACATGTCCTACTAGAGACAGCTGTTAATTTTGGTTTGGAAAGGATTTCCGAGTCGTAGCCGTCTGTACATGAACCTAACGGGTCACACACTTAATGGATTGGAGCAAAACATGCGAATTGGATTCATATATGGGTTTTGATCGGATTGTGATCCATAAGAAGTTAGAGTCCTAAAGGGCTTCCAACATGGGACCCCATTAGCATGCTCTATATAAGGAGAGGCGTGTGTTGGGGGGAAAATAAGCCAACCTGAGGATAAAGGTTGAAGATCACCATCCCGGTCCCTTCGAACCCTCTGCTAGAAGCTCGATCTCCGATATCATTAGATCCTTTCACAATACCCCTTCGCACCTACGAAGCCTTCCCTTGGCTCTGCTGGTTCAACCCCCAACGCCTTCCAAAACACAGCCTCCCGAAGCCTCGGTCCTCCGAAGCTTCGGCCTCCAGAAGTCCCGGCACTCTAGGGTCCCGCTTCCCAATGCCTTCACCTCCCCGTTCTATGCCTCCCAAGGCCCTCGCCTTGGGATGATCAGGCCACCTTCCCGAAGGCAGCAGGGTGAGTCAGCCGGCCTTGGGAAGATCTGTGGAAGAGGAGCACCGATTGTGCTTTGCCTACCAGGAAGTGACTGGCATTAAAGGGCTAGGCTGATGAGCGGCACTTTGGCACCCTGGTGTGATGAGGGCTATCCTGACACCCCTGACAGTGCGGCACCGGGCCGCAATTGGTGATTGGCTCGCCCCCTTCAGGGGGCAGGCACCACGATAATTACCATGGTGGATATTTATCTTTCGACAGGATAGAAGGTAGTTATCCGGGATAAGGTTCAGTAATTTAGTCAGATCCCGGATATTTGTACAATATGATAACTTGTACGGCAAGCTATGCATGGCCCTATAAATAGGAGGCCATGGTCCTTGGTGAGGAAAGACCCAACAGAACAGCAAGAATAGAAACACACCACAACGAACGCTGTGATACTCCCCTCCCAGAGTGACACATTTTCTATCATCAATATATTCGTGGTGTTCCTTCCTCTCAAACTTTGTCTCCAAGCTTGAGTCTCCTCCTTAGAAGAAACTCTTGCCGTACTTGCTGGGGCAAGACGAACTCTTGCTCCAACAGCATGGTTAGGGCGTGCCGAGCTTGAGCCACTCCGAAACCCTAGCTGCAACCTTCCACATGATCTCCTAATACCCTAGCCATGCGTGCAGTGCTAGCACATTGGCGCTCGGTGTTTTTGCCCAGTATGTGTGGATACCATAGAGGCGCTGCTGCTATTTCAGCGTTGATCTTTTCGGTGAGTCAAACTGGAGTTGGTCGAGGAGCACGACCACCTGCTTAAAGTTGGTCAAGGAGCGCGACCACCTGCTCTAGGTTGGTCGAGGATAACGACCACCTACTCAGAGTTGGTCGAGGAGCATGACCACCTACGTGGGACTGCTCGCGTATCTGATCGAGAAGCTGCTCGAGGAGTTTGACACGCACGACATTGGATCGGTCTACCCCAACTCTTCTTTCGCTACACTACGCATCAAGGGGTAATGATCTATGATCTCCTACTAGCATGATTTCCTAGGTGAATGCGGTAGAATATTTTTTGTTTTTGGCTAGCATAGCCTGCCCGTTCCCCTACAGGCGTCCCTCATTAATCAATGGGGGCATGTGGCCATATCCTTGTCGTTCCAACGACAGATGGCAACATCCCATGACAATGTCTCATTTTCTTGCACGAACGTCCTGTCAAATTAATGACCTAGACTCCTTTCGGTGTATGCCAGGGGTGTGGGCACAAGACCCTAAACGAACTCACGAATTATCTAGTCAGAACGCGCTAATGACACATCCCATCCTATCGTCCTCGGACAGGCGAACGTGGGGAGACCCTGATCCCACATGTAATCCTCCACTCTGACAAACTCAAATGGCAAGAAGACCCATCACCAAAGAAGTTCGAAGAATTTAGATCGGCCTCAGCACAGACCCCGGAGCGCATCACCTCCACCAACGCCTCTCCAGCCTTAGGTCCCGATACCGCATACACCAACTCCAACAGGCTCCGAAGCATGCCTCCTCTGCTAATATGTCTTCGGTCTTCGAATTCAACTTCGACGCCCACAGTTCCCACCAAAAAACTTCTTAGGGACAAGTAATTGCCTTGGAAATATTTGAATATGTGCATCCATGCTGTCCTTAGGCATGTAGGGTTTTTCTTTGTGTGGTGTAGTCCTTGTTTGAGAATTTGCTTCAAATTCAAAATTCAAATGAATTTAGAAAATGAAAACAAAACGTAAAAGGTTAAACCTCCTCTTGGTCCACCTCCTCTCCCTTTCGGCCCGTTGTCCCATGCTAGCCCGCCTGCGCCAGCCCTCTCTCCCTGCCCTATCGCTCTGCTGGGCCGCGCCTTCTCACCGAACCGGCCCGTCAGCCACGTGCCGCGCCCTCGCTCCCTTGAAGACGCCTGCCTGGTTGATGCTTTCACTAGAGTCACTGACAGGTGGGCCCCGCTCATTAGACTCGTCATCTCCGGAGGACTCTGCTGCCGTCGCACCGTCCGAGTCTGATTTCACTGCCGCCAGGGAGTCCTAAGCTTCCACGAGATCTCCCGAGCTCCTATATAGGTAGCCCATCTCTCCCCAGACAAATCCCATCCAAGAAGTCACCGAGATCGCACAAAATTCGCCGGATTTGATCTCATTGCCGCCGCCAATCTCGCCGCCTCGGTTGTGCTCGCCGTTCCATCGCTCCGGTGCCGCTGAGCATCGGACGAAGCCTCCTTCCGAAGCACCTACCACCTCTGAAGCTTCTCCACCGCTTGCCGACTTCGTTTGGTCGCCGGAGACCCCGCTACGACGAGCTCCCGTGCCCTCCGCTGCTCCTCACCATCGCTAGCCCTCTTCCCGCACCGCCCTGCCCGAGGTAAGGCCTCCATCATGTTCCCTGTGTGCGTGTGGTTCTATTCCGCTGCTCGCCGTTGAGACCCGACGCTGGCGATGAGGTTCCTGCTCTGCTCCGGTGGCTTTGCCGCCGTGAAACCTTCGACGCCGCCGCTTCCTTCTTCCTCGACCACCCGATCTTCGTGCGCCGTTAGATCTAAAACCGACGAACCAGATTAGAACGCCTATATACCCATTTGGTGTCCAATCTAGTGCGGCCACACGTCATCCCATAATCCCAGTCAGCCCCGACCACCTCATTTGTCCCGTCATCAGCCACCTCACCGCCACATCGGGAAAAGCGCTCACATGTCTCCCGACTCAGCGCCTACACTTTAGATTAAGGTTTTCCAATATAAAAATAATTCCAAAATTCCCAGAAATTAGTGACTTTGAAATTTAGCCCTTGAACTTTTTTGTAATTACAAAAGAGCCATGTCTTTTTACACTTAGGTCCCTGGACTTTTGCAAAATTACATTTGGGCCCCTCTATTTTTACAAAAAGGTCCCTAGACTTTCTATTAATTACAAATAAGTTGTTTTCTTTTTCAAATAAACTTTAATCTTGTTTTTAGCATATCCTTTTCGTCATAGCTCTGTTTTAAGCGATTTTTGTGCCGTTAGATTCGTTTCTCTGAGCTCTATCTTTCTAGATAGATTTTGTCTTGTTGTTGTTTTGTTTTGTGCTATGTTCTTAGTGTATTTGGTTTGTGTGCTTTGCTGGTAATTGTGCGATTAGTCAACAACACCCCGGATCAATTTGATGAATGTCAATACCAGGAGCAAGAGTGCACTGAGCAGCAGCAAGGATAAGGCAAATGTCCTTGATCATCTTGAACCTATGATATAAACTATTTTATTTTACAAAATTGCATTGAGTGTCTATCAATATGATGAGTAGTCACCTATGTGAGGGTTTTCCCTAGATTTTCCCTTATCATCCCTTGGAACCTAGATGGTTTATGGTTAGGTATTTTTGGTGGGTAGATTATTTAGTCATGCTTTTGGGATACTAGGAAGTGTTATAATCTTGACTAATGAACTTATGCAACAATAGTGGTTAAATTGTTAATGGTCTAGCAACATGGAACCTTAGGCATTGAGCAAAGTGGTTTTGATGGTTGTCATGGTTATGATGTTGGTTTAGTGTTTGCTCAAGTAACCTAAGTAAGGACCGGTTCGTGGAGCAATAACCCAAGAAGTAACATACCAACCACGAGGCTGATATGGGTAAGGCGTGACATACTAGTTGGAGTCTATCCAGTGTGTGTTGTGTCAGCACAAAAGGGGACTTCTGGGTAGGATTTAGACTCACATCAACCCTGGCGGTGAAACCTAGTGGGCAGATGCATACTGGATTAGGCTCTGTTTGTGGAATATGTCATTTAGTGATTTCTTGGTGGCACACCACTGGCGTGCGACAAGTGTCTTGCAAACACGGCAATATGAAATTCACTGACTCATGGAGAAAGTTAGACAACCTCTGCAAAGTGTAAAAATTGTTATGATAGTCATGCCCATAGTTATGGGAGTCTTGGATCCTCACATGATTAGTTGGTTGTGGATGTGGGTTTGGTTATGATTTTGGTTATAGTACATGGAGTACTAGACGGTTATGGTGTGCAAGGGGGGGAGCTTTGTATGTTACGTGTTGGACTATATGGGTTACATTCACTTAATAATTGTTTAATGCTTTTTGAGTCCAAATATATTTTCATTACTTGCATTTACGCAAATATACCATGTGTTAGTCTATTCTTGTTGTAAGCCTACATATCATTATTCTCCCACACTTGCAGAGTACTCCATGTACTCACTCTTGCTATCTCCCACAATACATATGCTGCTCAGTGGAAGACTTTGAAGATTTCCAAGACGACGACCTGGCGTTCTTGGAGCGTGTCTTCCGGTCGTTGCCTGTGGAGTGCTTGGTCATCGATGCTTTCGTCCCTTTGCCGTCGTTTAGATGCTGTAGTTTAGTTATTAATGTTGTTTAGCTGAAGTCTTTTTGTAAGAAGTAAACCATTGTAAGTTGAAGTATTGCTTTTGTTACTTCACTAATGACGTCCGTATGTGTCTTAAACTTCATGGGCCCACATAAACCGCACTTGGTTTTGTTCGTTAAAACTGGGTGTGACAACTTGCCACCCAACTCAATTGGATTGTGGGCAGAGCTTAAGGCTCAGTTCATAGCTAACTTCCAAGGCACATTCGAGCGCCCACAGACAAAACAACCATCTCCAGTTGCACCAAGGTGAGGATGAATCCCTTCGAGATTTCATTTGCCGATTCAGTGCTAGGCGTAACACGATCCCGGACATCTCCGATGAGTCAGTTATCATCGCCTTCAAGCGAGGAGTTTAAGACACGAATCTGTTAGGAAGCTAGGTACTCGGCAAATCCACACAGCCAAAGAGCTCTTCGGGTTGGCCAACAAGTGTGCAAAGCGAGCGGGAGCCTAGGAACATGCCATGAACCCTCGATCTGGCAAGGACAAGCCTGAGTCCTCGAAGAACGAGGGGAAGAAGAACAAACCCAATGACAAGCGCAAGGGTTCAGATATGTCACACCCAGTTTTAACGGTCAAAACTAGATGCAGCTTATGTGTGCCCAGCATGTTCAACACACATAAGGACGTCACAGGTGAAGTAACAAAAGCAATACTTTATAGAACAAACATTAAACTCCTACAACAATTGACACATATTGTCTTCTATGAAGATATCTGTAGCGGAACAGAAGCACTGGTGCCCAACAATACTGCAGGCAACCGACCGAGAGACACACGCCTAGAACGTCACAACCTAGTCTTGATAGTCTTCAACATCTTCACTCACCGAGCAGCAACACACATGTCGCATGGCATAGGGAAAATAGCAAGTGTGAGCACATGACGCGCTCAGTAAGTGTGGGAAAGATAATGATATGCAGGCTTATATCAAGAATAGGCTAACACAAGGTATATTTGCGTAAATACGAGTAATAAAAACATATTTGGACTCAAAAAGTATTAAACAATTATAAGTGAATGTAACCCATATAGTCCAACACTCAGCATACAAGGCTCCCCACCTTGCATACCATAACCGTCTAGTACTTCCTGTACTATAACCAAAACCACAACCATCTAGTACTCCATGTACCAAAACCATAACCACAACCAAACCCATAACCACAACCAACTAATCATGCGAAGATCCAAGTCTCCATAACCGCGAGCACGGCTATTATAACAGTTTTACACTCTGCAGAGGTTGTCCAGCTTTCCCCACGAGTTAGTGAATTTCATGTTGCCGTGTTTGCAAGACACTTAACACACGCCAGTGGTTTGCCACCAGGAGATCACTACGAAGCATTGTCCATTGATTAGGTCATGGTACTCCAACGAATACCAGCCAGGTGTCTAACCAATATACTAAGCCTTACCCATATCGGCCTCGTTGTTGGTACGGTAATTCTTGGGTTGACGCTCCACGAACCGGTCCTTATATGTGATACTTGGGAAAAGACTTTCCAACTATCCAACAGGGAAATAACCAACAAAACCTAACATCTCTGCTCGGAACGTATCCACAAGCCCACCACAAGAACCAACATCCCCTAACCCATTCTTTGCCCAAGTCCTAGGGTTTCATGTTGCAAAAACAAGTTCATCATCACCATTGTGTTTGTCCACTAAACATGTATATGACACTTCCAAACATCCCAAAAGTATGGCTAAGCAATTCTACCCAAGAAACTCATATCAACTACCACTTAGGCTTCAAGGAATGTAAAGGAAGAACTAGGTAAACCCTAACATAGGTGAGTACCCATCATATTAACAGACACTGCATGCAATTTTGTAAAACAAAACATTTAAAACATAGGTTCAAGATGATCAAGAACACTTGCCTATTACCCAATGCTACTTAGTGTTGTTGAAATCTTGGTCTTGAAGTCCCTTGATCTGCTCCGGAATATTATCGACTAATCGCGAAAACTACCAACAAACAATACAAAGCAAACACTAAGAACAACATACCAAACATCACTAAAACACTTTAAAAACACTATTGTTGGATAGGTAAGATTTTAGAAATATTTAGACGCAAGAATTGCCTAAATCGGAATTAAGATGAAGAGAGAACAGCTTTCAAGAGATGGATTAGACTGAAAAGGAAATGCTGATTTTCTGGAACTATCTTCCTATGAGAAAGTTTTTACTGCACAATCACTGTGTCAGGCTTGACAACATTATTGTGCAAGATTCAAGAAGTGTAGGACAGACCAGACTTTGCTGACTAGGCTAAGGAGAATGATGTGGTGCTGACTTGGCATGCTATGCAAGTGCCATCTTGGATTAAAGAAGGGATACGCTGAGATCTAGTATCAACCACCTATGATGGATCAAAAAGGCCGATGGTTGCGCTTCAAGGTTTAGGATATTACTGTTAACTCTATGTAGCGGTGGTGGTTCGGGTTTCGTCGGAGATGGCGATCGGGCGCGTGGCCACATACATCGATGTCAGGCTTCAGTGGTGTTTTAGTGAAACGAGGGAAGCATAGTGTAGAACGTGGACAATACACTATGATGCGGTTGGTGCATACATACGGCTTTCGGATTGACGGGGAACGCGAATGCAAATTTGGTGTGCGCACAGAACGCATCAAAAAACCAGACAGCGGGTATGTCAACCTTGATTACAGTGGTTTGGCTGCTCTACTGGCCGACCTGGTTTGTGAGGGTGTGGGAAACATCATGGTACATGTACCGGTGAAGGGGCTTAGTGATTTGACCTCTGGTCCATCAGGAATATTAATGCCAATCGGCTATAGTGCAGCTATCCTCAACGGCGACAAACGTGACGGCGTAGATCGGGCTTTGGCCAAGGCTAGAGCTTGGCTAGGGACATAGTATGATGCTAAAACAGTAGTAAGGGAGGAGAAGAAGGGCTCCTCACCTTGCTTTGGTGGTCGAGGAAGGAGGATTCGCGGAGAAGACAACGAGGTAGCACATCACGGGTGGCTGCAACGGCGGCAGCGGCGAACAGCGGCGCACGGACAGAGCAACAGCGACTTCTAGAGTTTGGTGGCATGGAATAGGGGTAGGAGAGGGAGTTCAACTCATATTTATAGGGCTAGGGGCGTCTGGTTGAGATGGAGTCCAAACCGAACACGAATCGGATTCGAGTTCGAGTCAGTTACGGTTTTCTTTTTTGTAGATCTCTATTCCGAGGATGATATCTCCATCGTTCGGACTTCAAATTGGACGTTTCTTGACTCTAAATTGTAGTACGAAAATAGATCTACAACGTTGGTAGTCATTACAACTTTTGAAAATGCCATCTCGATTTATAAAAGTGCACCACAATTTAAAGTGTTTGAACTCGGACTTATCTGCGCAGCACTGATTTCAGGGGCCATAATTCCTAGCTCCATTATCCAAAAGAGGACTTCCATAGGTTCAAATTGAAGCTCTCGACGAGACCTACAACTTTGGTATTGTCAAGATTTGCATTTGAGGCCGTTTTGAACTCTGAAACGTCATGAGAAGATGAGATTGTCCAGGACTCCGCGAAAATGTGCAGGTTTCGTGGATCCTTTGTGTTGGGCCTTCTAGATGACTTGGCTAAGGGTTTTGACTTGAGAAAGATGGAGCCCAAATACACTTTAGGTATATCTAGGGTTTAGAAAAGAAACTTTTGCAGAGAAATTTGAATAGGGTTTGAATTTGAATTGAGTTTGGAGTAAATTTAAGAGAAACAAAAAATGAGGTTGAACAAGAATAGGAGTAGAGAAGGAATTTGAATTTAGATTTGGGTAGAATTTGAGAAAGAGGAGAGATTTACTTTAAACAATGATTTGGATAAGATTTGAGTTGGCCTTGAGAAGGATCAGGTATGATCAAGGATTGAATAGATGATGAATTCAAAGACTTTGAATTCCAACCATTAAGATCCTTAACTTATTCACTACTGAGTGTTGTAAAAACCTTCTCAAAATCTTTTTCACTCAAAACACCAAAGAGAAAGAAAAAGAAAAAGAACTCTAATGCATTTACCTAGCTCCTAACAAAACTTAGCATGCAATGCACACAAAATAATAACCTATACTGAATGATTGATTAAGAAAATAGGTTTTAAACCTATACTACTGTTGAAGCTATTCAATAATCTTGGAAATTTTTAAAAAATTATAAATTCTGAAAATCAGAGTGTTACAAGATACAACCATAGCCCTGGTCGACAGGAGCAAGTCTCGCAACACCGGGGATAACAAAGGCCTGAGTCAAGGTGGTGGAAAGTGGTGTCCTGTCCATCGGACCAGCCAACACGACTTTGACGAATACCACGTTCTCAAAAAGAACATCGATGGAAAGATAAAGGCCGCCACTGCTGAGCGTAATAAGAAGCAAGCCAAGCAGAATGCTAAGGGTCACGAGCCCAAATTCCACGAGGCCAGCAAAAGTTTAGCACATATCTTTAGAGGATCTGCTACATATGAGTCCAAAATGCAGTCCATGGCAATCGAATGAGAGGTCAACCTAGCCTTTTCTGGGCCTACTCGATATCTCAATTGGTCAGAAGTTCTGATTACTTTCGATCAAGTTGATCATCTAGCCGTAGTTTAACACCTTGGTCGGTACCCAGTCGTAGTCCAACCAACTATCCTCAACATCGAAGGTTCTCAGTTCTTGGTCGATGGGGGTAGTTCGCTTAACCTCATCTTCGCAAAGACCATAGACCAGATGGAAATTCAAAAGTTGGAGCTTAAGCCAGGAGTCAAGCCTTTCCATGGCATCAAGATGACGGACACTTAGAGTAGAATAGGTTTTTTTTCTAACGGTGTTCTGACCATACTATAAAAAGGGGCTAAGAGTTGTAGTTTGGTCTAGGTGAGTTTAGACATGGTTGATGCATACTTGTGAAACTCTAGCACTAGGTAGCTTAGAGAAACCCATGGATAAGTTGCCAAGGAGTTAGAACTCGAGATTGGTTGAATTGGACGAGTTCAGAAGGTTTTTGCCTCACCGGATGATCTGATCCTGTGAAAGGTGAAGACACCAGAACATATGTTTTCTCTCAAGTCACAAAAACATTAAGTACACAGGATGATCTAATGATTAAAGTTGTGAAATCACCAGAGTCTTTTCTTGGTGACACGTGTCTTGAAAAGTCAAAGTGTTATATTGGATGGTCTGGTGTTAGATTGATGAGAGCAAAGGAGCATTTTTGACAGAAGTAAAATTTTCCAAAAAATAAAGTTGATCTCACTGGATTATCCGATGATGGAATGTTGAAAGGATTGGATCATTTTTTGCAGAGAAGATTTTCCAGTGGTAGAAGAAGCTTCACTCACCAGATGATCCGTTGAAGGCAAAGAGGGAATCACCGGAGCATTTCTACCAGAGAAGGTTGCAAGGGACAGTTTGGCTTGGTTCTACTCATAGGATGGTCCAATGACAATGTTATGTACACTAGACAATATCACCGGAGAAATTCCTCCGGAGAAGGTCACAACTATTGAAGTTCATTGAGTAACTCACCAGATAGTCTGGTGTGAATGGAGTGCTTGCCGGATGAGAACACTAGAGCATTTATCTGTAGTAATGGCTAATGACGGCTGGCATAGTAGGGCTCTAAGATTTGTATCCACTGGACTGTCCAGTGTGTGTAAGAGAATGTTCATCAGTTTATCCGATGTTAATAGAAAACATGGGTGGTTAGGCAACGACTAATTTTTGACCTCTAGTCTATAAAGACCCCCCCCCCTCAGTCGATTTCATTCATCTCTCTTGTTACCCAGAGGAGTTGATACACTGTTTGTATCATCAGAAAGCAAGAGAGAGCACTTGAGTTGATTTGCATGTCTCGGTGAGCAAGTGTACATCTAGCTGTAGTCTAGGCTTGATCTTGATCAAGTTAAGCTATTGGCTTGTTAATCTTGGTGGTTGGCAATACCTAGCCGGTCTTGGAGATTAGAGGTGTCTCGGTGAGCTTTAGGAATTTTTGTGGGAGCCTTGGGAAGAGTTATGTACTTGGTTTGATACTCACCAATCAGGAGATAGAGAAGTAGCAATCATGATGGAGCACTTGAGTCTTGATTATTCAAGGGGGAACAATATCCTTGATGGATGCTCTAACGAAGACTAAAGAGGAGTTTCAACCGAATCCCTGGAGCGACTGATCATAGCACCCCCCCTCCCATCCGCCTTGTCACTGCCATGCGGCACACGGCTCCACCTGTCCGCTCAACTTGTAGAGGGACGGTATCCTTTAAGCAGTTCCAATCGTTCTTTTATACCATGTACGCGCTGCTACTTTCTTTCAGCTACCACCGTCAGCACGTTGTGCCACTGCTGAGTGGAAATGACTGAGGACCGCGGGAGATCGGGCTCAGGCACCACTGCGTGGGAGCTCTGCTCCATTTCCTCTCTGTTTCCTCCCCTCAATTTTTCTCTCGCCTCACTCTCTAACTGAAATGAAGATAAGAATTTGTTCGTCCTATCTATAACAGGAGAGCATATGAAAAATGGAACCCACCTGGAGAGATTTTCTGGTGGGGGCAGCATACATAAAAGATAAACATTAGCTACTACAGCCCTCGGCATAATGGTTTTGCACAACCCTATTGCGTGTTGGCTGATGAAATTGGTCAACAATGGCATAAAAGCGCATTTTTAAAAAAAAAACAGTGGCGTTTGAAGATGTTGCATCCGATGGCATGCATGTTGCTCCACGGCAACTTATTCATTAAATCAGTATAACATCAAAAGTTGTCTCCAAATAGATCTATGATTAATCTCACCCAATTATAGGAAAATGATCTTTGTATTATTTATTGAGATCTGTTTCTGCCATCCTTTCCTTTGCTATTTCAGGGGAGATCTTGAGGCGAGTAAGAACACCCGTTGTTTCTGAATGGAAACGGTGAATTCTTCATTTTGTATCATCTTTTTTGCTCTGCTTTGGTGGTGGTTACTGGATATTTGGTCTCAGAGACCAAAGGTAAGGATTGTGGATGTTCTAAGAGGGGAGAGTGAATTAAGATACTTAAAAATTATTCGGGTCAAAAAACTATACAAACTATATCAGATTCTACATAAATGTATTTTAGGTTTATCTAGTGTGTCTACTCTACTATTCAAAAGAGTTTGCAACCTATCTAATAAGGTAAATTGTAAGAACATAAATGTGAAAACGTAAACAAGGTAGACAGAGCAAACTCGACATAAGGATTTTTATCACATAGTATCAATGGTATGAATATCACCTCTAGTCCATATTGGAGCTAAACCAAGGATATGCTTTTAGTTACCAAGACTCTTCTGGTCACAGCTCTTGAGCCACTAAACCACAAGACAAGGTCTCAACCCAGATAAGCCATCAAATCACCGAGGTAAGATCTCATCACTAGCCTCTCTTCCTGTCACTTACCGCCATCTTCAATTCGGAGCTTGAGCCACCAAGACAAGAGTCTCCACGTCCCCGTACACGTGTCTTGCTGCCGTTCCACACCAAGTTAGAGTGTCAACAAGCTTGAGCAACTTTGGCTAATGTTGCTAGCGAGTCACCAAGATTCCAAAAAGCCGGCGTACCTCTCGGTATAAGGTTGGATCATTCCTTGATCTACTATCTAGGTTGCTGCGCCTAGCAACAGTTCTCTCTAGGCCTATACGCACTAATAACTCTCTAATATTATGCTTAATCACCTTAGATGATCATTTAAGCACTTTGGTGGCTTGGATGTCTTCTCTAATGTGTATGTGCTTCCTCTGGACACTAGCAAACTCAAATGATTGAGTGGAGGGGTATTTATAGCCTCTGCCACATAGACTAGCCGTTGCTCCAACGGCTCACAACACTATGAACACAGATGTTTCAGTGCTAATAGTGTATGCTTACCGGAACATCCGTTGTGTACAACCATAGAAACTAGCCATTGGAACTCCCACTCAAACCTTTATGAACACCGGACTATTCGGTGTAACCTTCACTTCATCACCGGACCATTCAGCGTGTATACTTCTACCTTCCAAGCCACTTCATTCTTCTCTGCAAGAAATGCTCCGGTGTGAATCTCCGATGTACACACATCTATCACTGGATCATATGATGCCTTGAACTTTAGACTTCAACTCTTGGAAATGCAACCGAAGGAAATACTCCATTGTTAAGCCTCTGGTGTGTACAATACAAATGTCAGACCTTCCGATGTGTACACATGCATTGGTCCTCTCTGACAACAATGCTTCAGTGTTGCTAATCCTTAACACCGGATCATCCGGTGAGGTCAAATGCCTCTGGACAAAATGCTCTGGCGTGTATAACTATGTTAGCGCCTGACTATCCGGTGTGGCCATTTTTTAGGGAATTCTCCAATTCAACCAAACTTTATCCCAGTTTCGGTGGCTTCTTCATGTATTGCATTGATAAAACCTACTAAAGCATATTTTTGACACACATGTTAGTCCCATTGATTATATTGTCATTAATCACTAAAATCACATACATGCTCAAAAGTAAATATGATAATCTCACTAAGGGCATATTCGCTACAATCTCTCCCTTTTTGGTGATTGATAATAACACAATCAAAGCAAGTGGAAAATAATAAATGATACCAATTATAACACAAATTATACCAATTGTAGTGCGCACAAAGTCTTATCATATTGCTTGGATGCATGTTCTTACCACTAAGTCCCCCTTTGTCATGGCTCTCATTTTCTCCAGTGCCACTATCTCCCTTGATTGACCTATGCAAGAGATTCTCCCCTTTCTCAACATTGACATCCATAGACATCTTGATTCCTTGCTTGTTCTCTACTAGTCATGTCATCTTGCACTTGCAACTCGAACTTACTTCAACTTGCTTTGGTCATCAAAATTCTCCTCCTTTATCAACAATCTTCCAAAAAAGTTAATAACACATGTTGAACTCACGGAAAAATAATGGAGCCCACGAGAGAGAACTTCATAAACTCTGATCCAATAGAGATACCACTTGTAGGGATTCAATTTAAAACATACCAACTTTAGGTATTCAATTTGATGGAATATGTTGATATCAATTGAAATTAAAGCACATGGATTATAATTCATGAAACTCACATAATATAGTCTAAACTCCCCATATATGTGCGCATACATATGATGAGAAAGAAACATATGCATAACTAGAGAATATGTTGTAACACCCAGTTTTAAAGGAATAAAACGGGGCACAACACATGTATGCCAGGATCAAGTTTTATACATGCATTTACATCATCAATGTATCATCATAGTGCCATTAATACAATAACGTATTTAACTTACTACAAAGGGACCCGAGGATCTAAAAGAAAACCCAGCGAAACAAGAGAGCTTTAGAGAACAGTCGGACGGGCGCTACGGGAACTTTCTGAACTGAGTGAGACAAAGGGCCTGTCTGATCTCCCTGCAGAGAATAGCCAGAGCCTCGCGGGCGGCATCCTCAATCCCTGCCTCGAAGGTAGCTCTAAGGGTGATGGCGGTGTGGACTCGGTGAAGACCGTCGTCAGTGGGCTTCTTGAACATGGTCACCTCCACTGACTAGGAGTAACCACGGCCTCCAAGAGGAACTCTAACACCCTGTAGAGTGGAGCATCGTGATAGCCCAAACCCTGAAGCAGGTACCAAAGCGTACGAGTGAAGTAGCTGGCAAGCTGTCCATCGGAGTAGAACTCGGCAAGGGGTGGTGCACCCAGACAACACCTCCAGCTCAGGAACCAGCACATGCTTGCACGGGGTGATCTTCGTGCAGGCCATCTAAAATTTTATGGAAGACTGAAAATTAGTAACAGTTTTTTAAAGAGCAATAGACAGGGTAAGGAAAAACTGAAAGGGAAACAATTTTACAAAAGTAGTTTGTACAAACATAGGTCCTTAACATGTCCTTTCTATCTAGGTTGCGTCCTACAGTCAACACGGCTCTAATACCACTTCTGTAACACCCAGTTTTAAAGAAATAAAATGGGGCCCAACACATGTTTGCCAAGATTAAGTTTCATACATGCATTGACATCATCAGTATATCATCACAGTGCCATTAATACAATAACATATTTAACTTATTACGAAGGGACCCGAGGGTCTAAAAGAAAACACAGCGAAACAAGAGAGCTTCAGCACCAGCGGGTCTTCCATCTTCCACAGGCATCAACTAGGGGCACACCAGCCTAGAACAGCAACTTCGGATCGAAGTTGTCTTTGTTGAAGGAAGCAGCTTCATTGACGGCTTCTGAACAGCGGTAGAATGCAAGAGAAGGGACAAAGGGTGTGAGCACAAAAATGTACTCTGCAAGTGAAGGGAAAACATGTGTTGGACACAGTTAATTGCACTAAGCAAACTTTAACCTAATGACGCCAACAACAGGCATCCTATTTACTAAGTATGAAGACACTACTATAACAAAAGGATTGACTCATCGGATTTCATCCGACTACCAAAACTCACCAGGTAATTCCATTACCCAGCTACCCAACCAACCATACAAAGCCCTGATCCCATCTAATCATGAAGAAGTCCAAGCTGCTCTTGACCATGAGCACGGCTGATCGGATCAGTTTGATACTCTACAGAGTTTCCACAACTTTCCCCATGAGTCGTGATTCCCGTATTGCTTCACACTTTCGGGGTGTGTAGTTGGGGTCTCACTACAAAGCCTTTACAAAGCTCTCGCTGATCTGTAGGCATCCACTGAGATTTCACCGCTAACAGACAATTCCATCACTGTAAGCCCCCTCTTTTGCCACTCAACCGTGCATTGGTGCCCACAGAACCGGAAAGGTAGCTAATTAGTTGGCCAGGCCATATCCACATAAGCCTTGTGGTTGTACGGTTTAGCCAAGTTACATGCTTCCAGAACCGATCCTTAGGATCTCACACAAGAACAACCACAAATCAACTGTGCATTACCCGCACACGTGCATTCCCGCACCATCATCATACAAACATTCCATTAGGATCCATATATGATGTTGCTACAAAATTAACATACCCAATTCTTATTGCATAATTATTAGTCAAGATTAATATTTCCTCAACAATGATAGCACTAGCACATCTACCCATCATTAACCATGACTCAACAATGGCGATAAGGAATAATCATACAAAAGCTAGTAAACCCTAACATGGGATTCCAATTTTGACAAGCATGCTAAGAAGGATAAATAACTACACACAAATCCTAAAACAGGAGCAAGATGTTCAAGGGCACTTGCCTTCAGCTGAGGGTTGCTCGAAGTCTTCAAAAACTTGACCTTGCAGATTCTCAAACTGATCACCTCCTAACGACAAACTTGAAAAAAAAACACACAAGGGAAACTACTAAGAACAGTACACCAAACAGTACTAAAACTAGGTTAAAAAACCCTATAAAAAGATTCTACATGATGCTGCAAACATTTGAGCATGAAAATCGCCCAAATCGGAGCTACGAGCAAAAAGTTATAAGCTTTTGAAGTTTTAGGGGCTAATCTGCAAATTTTACTTAATTTCAGAGAATGAACTAAATACATTTTATGCTTAAAATCTTGAATATGATGTCATAAAGCAAAATGAGTTCATGGACCATGGCTGGAGGCCGGTCCACGGTGGGCCGATTAAGAGGTTTGAAGGGGTATCTAATCTCGACCGTCGGATTGAGATCGGGCGGCTGGGTTTTAAAGGGGCGGCAGATGGCTCGGCCGGGTGGCACAAGCATGGGCGCACGGTGGCCGATGACGGTGGGCGGCTGGGACCTCGCTGGAGTAGCGCAAAATGGTGCTAATGGCCATGGATCGCAGCGGGAAATGGCTCAAAAGAGAGAGGGCGACATGGGGATTCTTTACTATGGCTTCACAACGGCAGAGAAGGTCCAAGGGTAGCTGGCGATAGGGAATGGCAGACGGTGGGGCTCCGATCTCAGTGCAGTGCCGTTTGGCGGTGGAAGAAGAACCAAGGAGCGACGGGAAACTTTGTCGGAGACCCTACGACACCAAAGAAATAAGAGCCAAATTCATAGGAGGCTTGACCAAGGAGAAATATGGCGGTAGGGAGCTCCTTACTGACGGTGAAGAAGAACCAGCACCAAGGTCGAATCCGAGAGAAAGAGGAAGGGGAAAACTAGGGAATAAGTGTGGAATGTCGTAAAGAAGGAGATGGAAGGCTTATATGCGAGAGAGAGGGAGAGGAATGGGTGAATTTTAGAGGATTTGGCCAGCAGCTTTAATTCCATAATTGTGACGGTCTCCAAATTTGTGAGGGAGGAATGAAGGGGGAAATGGTCGGAATCGAGTGAAGTAAGGGAGGGGATCACGACCATGCACTTTAATTGGCAAGTGATGGCACAGGGTGGTGGGATTTTGAACCGATGTGGCGATTGGTGTGAAACGGGTGGGCAGCGGGAGGTAGAAGAGGGCGAGCCGACTTGGGGCAGGCGGCAGCTCGCTACGCGGCTCAGCTTGAAGCGGGGCCCACATGGCAGTGAGAGGAGGCAGGAGGGGGCTGGCTCGGGCGCATGCAGGCCGGCTCGGCCTAGCAAGCCGACGCGGGGGAGAAGGGAGCGGCCTACTCGAGAGAGGGGAGGGGAGAGAAAGAAGTGGGTCGGAGGAGAAAATCATCCTGGAAGCATTTTCCAATTTGAAAATCCTTTATCTTTGAAGATTTTGAACAATTTTCAAAAGGGGTTTTAAATGAGCGACTTCTAGCGATTTTTTGCAAATATTTTTGAAGCATAAAATCCTATTGCAACTATAATGGCATGAATGCAACAAACTTAACTACAACCTATGGCAATTTAAATTTAGAAATTAGTTTCTTCTATTGAACAAAATTGCAACTCCTATTAATTTCTAGCAAAATTTTAAACTATTGCAAAAATTGAAAATTTAGGAAATTAGGGTGTTACATATGTCAAGATAGGAAGTTTAAGTCATATTATGTATGGAGGTAGCTTAAATGAGCAAAAGATTTAACAACGATACCAATTGAAGCATTTAAGCATTGCATACCTTGGATAGCTTGTTGATTTCTCCATAAAACTACAAAAGATACAACTTACAACACATATTAGTCTCAAAATCTCAACCCATAGGATATGCTCACCCTAAGTATGTGCATACAAGTGCTAAATACTTATAAGATATATACATTTGTTATTGATAACAATGATGATTTATCCTATAGATTAAACTTATGGCATATAAAAGATACCAATTATAAAACTAGTGTCATGTAAAGAACCTACTACTAATAAATCATGTAGGTTGCTCATGGGTTAGACAGAAACACAAGCAACCTACCATTTGAGAAACCTACACTCTACATTACAATAAATTGAAATAAACATATGCAATCCTAGACAAGGCTAAAGAATTCATTGATTTAGAGGATTTAACATCTAGTACCTTTGCCTTATTTACCTTTGGATGGGGATTTGAGTATAGGATGCACATGATATTCATCAATGTGTCCAATCATGTATACTTAGTTTCTTTGCTTGAATCTTCACTTCATCTTGTTAGCCAAGTCTCAAAATCTTTATAGCCGCTTCAGACTTCAAGCTTTCTTTGGAACCCAAACCTATTGGGACACTTTCTATTAATGATAACTTTCTTGGGTACCCAAATAGGTTGGTTTCACTTCCGGTCCTTTCTCCTAACCATGTGCGCAACCACCATGTCATTGTCCTTCTTGAGCTTGTAGTGGTTGCTATTGGTCTTGACCTTGTAGTTGAGCTTGGTGTAGAGGTTGGAGGTCTTGTTGGAGAGGTGCATCACCTTCTTCTTATCCTTGGTCTCCTTTTTGACTTGCTTACATTGGAAGTACTTGTGGCCTTCTTGATAGCATTTGAAGCATATCATGGTTGACCCCTTCGCAAGCTTCTTCACTATGATTTCATAGTTATCTTGAGAAGGTTGGACATGTTCTTTTCCCTAATATTTCCAAGTCCTTCATGAGCCTCTCCACTTCTTGCTTGAGCTTACCATTTTCTTGTGCAATGAGGTCATTAGATGGTTCTACAAAAACATTCTCAACATATATCTCATTACAAAAGAGCGAGCTAGATAAATCAATTAAGTCATTGCAAGAAGTGGAAACATCTACCTTAGGATTGAAATTAAAGAGCAAGATATATTGCTTCAAAGGGACCTTATTTTGAGATTCAATTCACTCAAACTTTGATATAAGCTCTTTATGCTCCTTGTTTAGCAATTAGAATTTGTTCAACAATTGTTCATAATTGGAAACAAATGTAGCATTAATATCATTAAGGGAATTGAATTTCTTTAGTTCTTTAGCTTGTTTCTTTAATATATTTTGTTGCTCATTGATCAATTCAAGGAGGTCTTCATAGGAGAGAAAATCCTCTTTGAATTCATCATCACTTACATCGCTTTTCATACCTTTGGCCATAATGCACTTTGCGCAATGACGACTTGTGTGATGATGACTTTGATGAAGAACTTCTCTTGGAGGAGCGGATGGTGAGGCTTTCATAACTTGAGCTTGACTCTTCATCATCGCTCACCCATCTTCCTATCCTTGCAAATGCTTTGGCTCTTCCCTTTGTCTCCCTCTTCTACTTGTTCTTCTTTTCCTTCTTGATATGATCAATTGTGTTGACCAAGTCTTCAATGGAGATTGGATGATCAATCTTAGCATTAATCCTATTCATATTCTTCTCTAATTTTGGGAAGAGCTTAGTGATCTTGAGATCAATTTCTTCATCACTTGATGTGCTTTGATCATCCCTTTCATCGCTCTCTTCATCTTGACCACCATCATCTTCGCTTGAGCTTGTCTCTTGCTCTTGTCTTCTCATCCTTGTCTTCATGTGTTGATATTGAGATTGCTTGCTTGTGAGAACAAGGTTTTTAATGTTGGATGAGGAAGAAGCTTCCACCCCTATGTTCACAGTCATCTCATGG
Organism: Phragmites australis; assembly: GCF_958298935.1. NCBI lineage: Eukaryota > Viridiplantae > Streptophyta > Magnoliopsida > Poales > Poaceae > Phragmites > Phragmites australis. The sequence continues at coordinate 21,860,693 of NC_084940.1, read as the reverse complement.
GCAGTGATCTTGCCGATTACCTGGCTTGGAGTTAATTTTTTTATATCGCCCATGTCGTAGATGATGGATACGATCAACTTTTACTTTAGAAGAAGAGCTTGGAGTATTCTTCACACCACTTGATCATCCTCTATTTGCGTTAAACCTAACCTATTGATCTCATTAAAAAGGATATTCAAACGAGAATATATATCATTAGCACTTTCATGAAGCAATTGTTTGATGCTATTGAGCTTAGTAATTAGCACATGATATTTTTCATTACACATATCATTTGTGACATCATGTATTTTAATGAGACTATTCCAAATATCATGTGCATTGATGAGAGAATAAACATGATTAAATGCATCAGGGCATAGAGATGATAAAAGGAAACTCTTCGCCAATGCATCATATTGTCTCTCCTTGTTGGTGATTCGTGGCCTCATCCCAACCTTGGTAATTCTCTAAACATTTAAACCTTTGGCTTGCAAAAAATAAGTCATTAGAATTTTCCAACGTAGAAAATTTTGTGTCATCGAAAAGTGGAGCACTATGGGTATCCATCCCCGACCCAGGACATCACAACTCACTAGGCGGTGAAGCCTAACCGATCACAATAAGACTAAGGCTCAAATGCCACTTGAATTGGCAAAACCGTGTGAAAGGTGTGAAGCTCTAACACAAATTGTAGAGTGAGATATTATCCCTAGCCCTGATACCAATTGTAGGGATCATGAGCATCCTAGTAGGGAGGTGAATTAGAACACTTAAAAACTATTCAACTCCAAAAGCTACACAAGATAAACCTATATTAATTTCTATCTAAATATGCTATAGATTTAACTAGTGTGTCTACTCTACCATTCAAAAGAGCTTGCAACCTAGCTAATATGGTAACTTAGAAGAATGTCAATGCGGAAATGTAAATAAGGTAGAGAGAGCAAACTCGGCATAAAAATTTTTATCCCGTGGTATTGATGACATGAATGCCACCCCTAGTCTATGTTAGAGCTCCACTAAGGATATGCTCCCAGTCGCCAAGACTATTCTGGTCACGACTCTTGAGCCACCAAGTCACAAAAATAAGGTCTCAACTCGGATAAGCCACCAAGCCATCAAGATAAGGTCTCACCACTAGCCTTCTTCTGGTTACTTATCGGCATCTCCACTTTAGAGCTTGAGCCACCAAAGCAAGGCTCTCCACGTCCCCGTACAGTGTCTTGCCGCCGCCCCACACAAAGTCAGAGGGTCAACAAGCTTGAGTAACTCTGACTCAAGTTGTTGGTGATTCACCAAGACTTAAGGCGCTGATGTACCTCTCAGTATAAGGTTGGATCACTCCTTGATCCACTCTCTAGGTTGCAGCACCTAGCAACACTTCTCTCTAGTCCTATAAGCATTAATCACTCTCTAATCTTATGTTTAATCACTTTGGATGATCACTTAAGTACTTTGGTGGCTTGGATGTCTTCTCTAATGTGTATGTGCTTCCTCTGGACACCAGCAACCTCAAATGACTGAGTAGAGAGGTATTTATAGCCTCAACCCCACGAATAAGTCGTTGCTCCAATAGCTCATAGAACTGTGAACACCAGATATTCCGGCATTAACAGTGTACATTTACCTGAACATCAGGTGTGTACAACCTTTGAAACTAGCTGTTGGAACCCCCACTCAAGCCTCTATAAATACTGGACTATCCGGTGTAACTTTCACTTCATAGCCGGACCATCCGGCGTGTACAAGTTTGCCATCCGAGACACTTCATTCTTCTCTGCAAGAAATGCTCTAGCGTAAGCCTCCAGTGCCGTGAACTTAAGACTTCAACTCTTGAAAATGCCTCTGCAAAAAATACTCCACTGTTAAGCCTTCGATGTGTACACATGCATTGGTCCTCACTGACGGCAATGCTCCAGCGTTGCCAATCCTTAATACTAGATCATCCAGTGAGGTCAAACGCCTCTGGATAAAATGCTCTGGTGTGTATAACCATGTCAAGGCCGGATCATCCGGTGTAGCCATTTTTTAGGAACTTCTCCAATTGAACCAAACTTTATCCCGGTTTTAGTGACTTCTTCATGTATGACATCCATGAGGCCTATTAAAGTATATTCTTGATACATATGTTAGTTTTATTAACTATATTATTATTAATCACCAAAATCACATACATACTCTAAAGTAAATATGACAATCTTACTAATGACATAATTGCTAAACCAAACCGTTGACACAGGCAATGTTACATAGTACCAGTAAGACCTTTTGTATAGTCAGCAGCAAAGGGTGCGTGCGATATATGATGTCCAAACCTTTAGTATAGTCAGCAGGAAAGGGTGCGTGCGATATATACTGTCCAGCCTACCTAAAGGTTTAGGTGGTTCTTATTTAGTGATCGACGTTTTCTAAAGCATTTTACCTGTGAATATTGCTTGCTAATGCAGTTTACAGGATCAGGTTTAGTGAGAAGTCTCATGCTATTACTCCCAATTGATATATTTTTGTTTTGCAGACTGCAGTTACCTGTTTCATGTTTTTTCAAACAAACACCCAAATGGACTTCTCGTTGATGGATGGCCAATTGAACGTCATTATTGGGGTGCTGTACAAACTGATAAATGTCCCGGACGTAGTGACGTAAGTTATACTCCGGAAGTTAGAAGCAGCAGTATGGTGACATAAACTCCCAAATGAATGACACCGTGCGAACTGAATTGTTCTAAGTGTTAGGTTGAGTTGTTCAAGCACTTAATCAAATCGTTGCAAGCATTAAATTAGCTTGACTTATGCCAAAATCTCACGTTGTCACGGCGAATAGACATCCCGAGTAGACGTAAGGGGGCCCTCTTGCTCTATATTGATCAAGACATCGGCGGTACATTCAGATCCACGCGCCCCTCAAAATCGTGGGGCATAACGAAACGACTCCGCCGTCGGATAGACGGAGCAGCCCCAGATGCTCCAAATGAACTCGATTCCTCCCCGGAGGCACCATCCCATATACGAGCAAGGCCCCCTCCGGCTTCGGGCTCACTACGTGAAAAATGGATAAGGGTGACGGTTCATAACCGTCATGGGGGACGGGTCCTGCACCCGTCACCTCGAACGCGTCACTGATGACATATAATAAGTGATAGGTAAGGACCCGTCACCAATAAGGTCATTGATGATGGGTCAAAACTTGATCTGTCACTTATTAAGGTCATTGGTGATGGGTCACAACTGTGATCTGTCAGTTATGACTTGTTTGTGACCTGTCACTTATGACTGATATACGGTTTTCGTGCTTTTTGGATGTGAAAAAAGTCAAAAAAATATTTTTCACCCAAGCCAATCCAACACAGGCCTATCACCACTCGCCACATGTCTCTACCTATTTTTCAGGTTGTTTTTAGAATGTGCGTTCCGTGGGAATCGAACTCGCGATGACCCCTCGCGTGTAGCTGCCTAACCACCTCAACCTCACGTGCGTCCTGAAGGCACTCAGATAAAAGATCCTTTTAACTATTTTACCAAGGGTCAAAAGTGACTATTTTACAAGTCATAAGTGACAGCGTGACCAATGTTAATTTTACAATAGACATAAAAACCAGTTGACTCGGAGTGCCTTCAGTTAAATGGCCATAACTTTTGCACACGGACTCCGATTTTGACATTTTTTGACTCTATCCATCTACAGAAAAAGTTACATCCATTTCTCCCCAACATTGTCGGGTTTGGCGAATTTTTTGAGGCCTAAAACGGCTTCGAATATTGAGTTCTCACCTCCGGAAGTTTCTACACCATTTTTGGAACGAGCGTTTGTGTCTATAGCCGTTACCCCTTACATCAAACTTGAGCAGAAATGTACAATGGTTCATATTCTAATGCTTCTAAAGTGAGAAAAAATAAGAGAAAAATAAAATAAAAAGAATTTTTTTTTGCAATGTTTGGATCATTTTCTGTATTTTTGAATAATGTCATTAGTAACGGGTTATAACTTCACCCGTCACTTATGACAAGCCTATGAGACCTGTCACCGATGAGTTAGTCATTGGTGACAGGTCAAAACTTGAGCCGTCACTAATGACTAGCCTACGATGACCTGTGAGTGATGAGTCGTCATTGGTGACGGGTCAAGTTTTCACCCGTCACCAATGACTGGCATTAGTGACGGGTCACAACTATGACCCATCACTTTTATCATAAGTAACAGGTCATATTATGACCCGTCACTTATGTAGTGTCTCCTTTGTCTATTTTTCACGTAGTGGCCGCCGCACCTATATACACAAATGGGACTCCAGTTAGCCTCAAAGGAACAAACATTACAGAACAACAAAGGCGAACCACAAGAAGAGAAACATGGCTCTATTAGAAAGGAAAAGCCCGAGCACAAGAAGCAGAAAGGGGTAGTAAACATACCAAGACTTTGACCCTCTTCAGAAAAAATAGAAAGCAAAAAACAGAAAGCTTACGACAGAGCTACACCTTCAGGTCATCCACACGTGGAGACTGCTCCCGCGGAGCACGACACAAAGCGAAAAGCCTTCAAAGGGCCGTGGTGTGCCTGCAGGCTCCGGATGAAGGACCAGACCTCCCGACGAAGAATTCGGGCGAAGAACCCCTAGGGCGCATGAAGTCACCTGACCTGCCTTATAGCGCAGCCTCATGCTCCGGTCCTACCTTGCCCATAAGTTATGGCAGAAGTTCTCTAAAGCCACATGAATCTCCACTGGAGGTGCCTCTATCTGAGAACCCTTGATCACAGACTCCGGCACCTGCTGTTCCAGTACCTCGAAGGGACCAACCCCCGCTCGGTGCAGCAGGGTCAGCTATAGCGCCATAGCCACATGTGCGCTGGACCTCACATAGGTCTCCGCGGCTCTAACCATGACCTTCACAGCGGATCGAAGCTAGAAGAGCGGCATAACTGACACCTTCGAGTCAAACGGTAGTGGTGGACACCTGGCCCCAAGGCCGCTCATAGCATCGGAGGTGATCTAGGCAATATCCGATGTAAGAGTAGCTAATTGCTGGCACTCCGAGTGCAGTGCCGCCTCCGATGCCTGAGCCTCCTTCAACTCTCACCGCACCTCACCCATCCTAGCCTGAAGGGTCTCAACATCACCTTCGGCTAACACATGGGCTACGTTGGCCGCATCGGCGAACTACCTCGCCTCCTAGAGATCTTCAGTAGCCTTCCGCGCCTCAGTCTCTACACGCTCCCACTTCAAAACCTCCTCCGATCAAAGACCCTCCTCACGCTCGCAAAGCGCCGTCTCCCCCTAAAGGCTACCCTCCAAAGACTCTACCTGCTTCTGGGCCTCCTCCAAGACCTGACGAAGGCCATCAATCTCGTCACGAGCCATGGCAAAGGCCTGATGCTCCTCATCTCCAAGTGCTCTCGTTAAAATTACTTGCTTCAAGGCACAACAGAAGAAGAAAAAGGACCAGACGAGCTACTCGAAACCCAACACCGGACCCAGCAAATTGCTGCTGTTGGTGATATGGGATCCGGGGGTCCCCAAGTCCCGAGGCCAGGACAGCGCAGTGCCACATAGCGCCTTCCCTTGGGGACCACCTCCCCGAGGACCCGAGGGAAGCCAGGTCCGGAGGGGGTGCTCGGGGCCAAGGACAGTTGGCCCCTGAGTACCCAGAGTGCTTCGAGGACCCGAGAAAAGTAAGATCCGGGAGTGGGAGCTTGGGACCAAAGGTAGTTGGTCCCCGAGTACCCAGAGTGCCCCGAGGACCCTAGAAGAGCTAGGTCTGGGAGTGGGTGCTCAGGGCCAAGAGCAGTTGATCCCCGAGTACCCAGAGTTCCCTGAGGACTCGAGAAGCCCCATGGCGGTGGACCCCGCAGGGACTCCATGATGAGGTGTCGACCGGTGGGAGGCCCGATGCTGCATTTAAGGGGGAGCGTGGACGGTCACATCCAACCACTCTCCCCCACGCCTGTGATACTGAATACGTCAGCCCCTGCCACCGCCTGGCAGGAAGGTGTGGGAACAATTAATGTGTTGGGTCCCATCGCATGTCCCCTTGCGGGGTCCATAAAGAGAGACAGCTTGAAGACATCTTCGATGGGCTTGAGGCTTATCGCCTATCGCCCTATTGCATCAGACTGTGTCAGACCTACTTTGACCAGACGGGACCTTCCGAGGGATGTATTTTCAACCCTCTGTAACATCAACTGTGGACCCATGATAGTTGTTTTCCATTTCTTGTTTACGGGAACTTGTGCCCTCATTCTGGACACTCCCTGGAGGGCCTCCCCCGGTAGATAAAAGGGGGGGGGGAGCTCTTCATAGAAAAGGGGCTGAAAAAAGGACAAAGAAGAGAAAGCTCAAGACTTCGGACAGCAGAAGCTCAAGATAGAAAGATAGGGTCCAAAACCTTGTAACACAAAGATCCAGAGGAAGGCATTCGAAGAGCTTTGATAATACACCGAACACACAGGAGTAGGGTATTACGCCTCCGTGCGGCCTGAACCTGTCTAAACCCTTGTTGCATTCATTACTACTAGCCAACAACGATTCATCCCGCCTAAGTCTCACACGCATTAACCCACGTACGAGGTAGATCCAGGACCAGCCCCCGGCCGAATCTCAAAGGGGGTCCCTCAGGATCTCCACTTGCGGTGTTCATCCACCGACAGCTGGCGTGCTAGGTAGGGGGTTGCATCCTTGAATCCACCTCATTTTTTTTGAGAAATGATGGCGGGTGGACATCGTCTTGAGCGCACTGACTCGGACTCAAGCGAGGAGATGGAAAACGTGGCCCAGGGGGCCCCAGCTCCTGCTCGTCCTCAGCGGCGTCGACAGCCCCGCAACCACGTAAGTTAGCACTTGCTATTTATTTTCATCACTTCTGTATGAATCATTAATATACACTCATGTTGCTCTTATTCCGAGTTTTCCTCTGGAATCCATATGTTAATCTGCTTGGTGTGATGCTCGACTCATGCGAGAAAAACACACTCTCTCTCATTTTCCCACTGATAAAAATGGATGCCGGTCGGTATGCAGCACAGGCAGCGATCACTGACCTAAGTTTGTTGTGGTAAGCTGTGGTGCCCGGCTGCTGCGGCAGTACCCTGAGCACTACCAAGACTCTAGGGTTCTCGAGTAGTCCTACCGCTCAAACATGAGTGGTCGGGACCGCCTAGTCCCCGGAGTCGGGCTGTCAATGCTCGGCCTGGTCAGTCCTATCCCGAGCACCACCGAACCATGGGACCTCTTGGTCGTATCTCTGTCTGTACACTTCACCGGTCCGGGCATTCGAGAGGTCGCGGGTTAAAAATGAGAGCAAGTTGTAATAAGTACCGCACCGATAGAGCGCACCAAGCAAAGAAACCTTGCCTATTTTAATCTTACAGATAAATGCTCAAGAACCAAGCATCCTGATTACCAGGGCCTTAGTGCCCAGGGCACTGCCGAGCCTCTGGGGTCCTCGGGTAATCCTACCGCTCGGACATGAGCGGTCGGGACCACCTAGCCCCAGGTTCCATTGACGGGTTTGCAGTGCTCAGGTGCTAAAAGGACAACCTGGGGGCTAGAGCGCTCTGCACAAGGGAATCCATGTTCCTGGGCGCCCCGAGTACCGGGGCATCTACCCTTTCCTGGCCTGGTCGGCCAAGAGGCTGACACCAACTCGGTAAGTCACTAAAGTCATGTGAATTTCTGTTCATACGAACGCAATAAACTATTGTTCCCGAGTTATCCTTGGGACCCTCTTGTTTTAATCTGTTCGGCGAGGTAGTCTCCTCGCACACAAAACCCCGCTCTCATATTCACTTTTCTGAAACGACAAAAATAAACGGTAGTCGGTGTACCGCACAGGTGGCGATCACTGACCTAAGTCCTTTATGGTGGGCTGTGGTGCCCGGTGGTCATGGCAGTACCCCGAGCACTACCGAGACTCTGGGGTTCTGGGTAGTCCTACCGCTCGAACATGAGTGGTCGGGACCACCTAGTCCCCAGAGTCGGGCTCTCGGTGCTCGGCCTAGTCAGTCCGACCCCGAGCACCACCGAACCGTGGGGACTCTTGGTCGCATTTCCACCTACGTGCATTTCCGGTCTATTGGTTTGAGAGGTCGCGAGACGAAAAGTGTTCATGAGTCGTGGTGGGTACCGTGCCAGGTGGACTCACTTCCTGAGTTGTCGGTTATATAAGATCCGGGGGTCCACAAGTCCCGAGGCCAGGACAACGCAGTGCCACATGGCGCCTTCCCTTGAGGACCACCTCCCCGAGGGCCCGAGGGAAGCCAAGTCTGGGAGGGGGTGCTCGGGGCCAAGGACAGTTGGCCCCCGAGTACCCAAAGTGCCCCGAGGACCTAGGAAGAGTAAGATCCGGGAGTGGGCGCTCGGGACCAAGGGCAGTTGGTCCCCGAGTACCCAGAGTACTCCGAGGACCCTAGAAGAGCAAGGTCTCGGAGTGGGTGCTCGGGGCCAAGAGCAGTTGGTCCCCGAGTACCCAGAGTTCCCTGAGGACCTGAGAAGCCCCATGCCGGTGGACCCCATAGGGACTCCACGATGAGGTGTCGACCGGTGGGAGGCCCGATGCTGCATTTAAGGGGGAGTGTGGATGGTTACATCCAACCACTCTCTCCCATGCCTGTCGTACTGAATACGTCAACCCCTGAAACCGCCTAGCAGGAAGGCGTGGGCACAATTAATGTGGCGGGTCCCATCGCATGTCCCCTCGTGGGGCCCATAAAGTGAGATGGCTTGAAGACATCTTCAATGGGTTTGAGGCTTATCGCCTATCGCCCTGTTGCATCGGACTGCGTCAGACCTATTGTGACCAGTCGGGACCGTCCGAGGGATGCATTTTCAACCCTCTGTAACATCAACTATAGACCCATGATAGTTTTTTTCCATTTATTGCTTACGGGAACTTGTGCCCTCGTTTTGGGCACTCCCTGGAGGGCCTCCCCCTGGTAGATAAAAGGGGGGGAGCTCTTCATATAAAAGGGGCTGAAAAAAGGAAAGAGAAGAGAAAGCTCAAGACTTCAAATAGCAGAAGCTCAAGATAGATAGATAGGGCCCAAAACCTTGTAACACAGAGATCTAGAGAAAGGCATTCGAAGAGCTTTGATAATACACGAGACACATAGGAGTAGGGTATTACGCCTTCGTGCGGCCTGAACCTGTCTAAACCCTTGTTGCATTTATTACTACTAGCCAATGACCATTCATCCCGCCTAAGTCCCACACGCATTAACCCACGTACGAGGTAGATCCAGGACCTGCCCCCCGGCCGAATCTCAAAGGGGGTCCCTCAGGATCCCCGCTTGTGGTGTTCATCCACCGACAGGTGCTAAAACTACTGAACTGTAGGGCCACTGCTACAAGGACCCGTCTCCACTTCCTCCAAAGGACGCTGGACCAATGATTGCTCAACCTCTTAACTCTGGAGAAGGGAGGAGTGCAGCAACGAAGGCCTTTGACGCCTTCGGGCGCAATGCGAGGTCATCCAAAGTCAAGACCCTGAGGCTAGGGCCCCCCCTCGGCTGCTCCGGCGGAGTGCACAGTACCCCCAGCAACGGCCGCTAGGGCCAAGTCACCAGCCGGCTCATGGCTCTATGGAGACGAGCCGCATCCCCTGAGGCAGGCTTTAGGGGCATCTCCGAAGGAGTCCCTAACCCCTGCTGAGGCTCAGAACCATCTGGGGGAGGAGTCGAAGACACATCCACCTCGATGGTCAGTGTAAAATACCAAGAAACACAAATCAAGATCCCGGTGCACGACCAAAATAGGATATAGCTAAAGAAGCAAGAACGCCTCACAAGTCCCTCAAAACTCTCATAGAAGGGCCCGTAACGTTTGCGACATCTGAACTAGCAAACCCAAAATCATATTCCACCAAGCCACGCCTCCTCTCTGGCTCTGGCCATGGCCAACAATATCCAGAGAGGCTAGGTCCTTCCCTCGGTCACCACTACCGAGATAACCCTCACCTCCAGACGGGTCACTCGCACTCCCGACCTGCCTTTAATGCTTCCTATGAACTAGTAGCACCTCGAATGACTCAGCCATCGAGCTGGTATGCAAACCTTCGGGGATAGAAGGCTGTCGGGCCCAGAGTGGACTCGCGTGGATCGCGGGAGCGGTGCACGTTTGTTTCCCAACAGCCTTTGGCTCCGTGGATCCCGCCATGCTGGAGCCTCCACTCCATGATAGAAGAAGACACGGTTGCACCACTCCCAGCTCTACGTCAGAGCCACCTGCCGCTCCCGCTCTACATGAGTAGGTGGGCCCAGGATCTCCTTTATGATCTCCGCCGCACGCTCCAGCGGAAGGCAGCTCCTTGAAAGAAAAAGGAGGCTCACATTTGTGGGTTAAAAACTAGACAAACAAATATGACTCACTAGAGCTGATCGGGGGGGGGGGGGGGGGGAGTACACCTTCGGCACTCCTCCGTACCTTGCTCGAAGGTTAATTCCCAGTCCATCTGAAGGGGCCGAATGCACAGCATGGTGAAAGTTGGAGCAAGAGTTCATCTTACCCCAGCAAGTACGACGATTTTCTTCTACGGATGAGACTCAAGCTTGGAGACAAATTTTAAGAGGAAGGAACACCACGAATGTATTGATGGTAGAAAAAATAGATCGCTCTCGGAGGAGTATCACATTGTGACTTGGTGTATTTTCGCCTCTGTGTCTTTTTTGCTATCTTGCCCATCTCCTTCCACCCAGATGACCATGGCCCCCTGTTTATAGGGCTATACGTAGCTTGGCATACAAGTTTTCATAATGTACAAATATCTAGGATCTAACCAAATTATAGAGCCTTATCATGGATAACTACTTTCTACCTTATCGGGGAGATAAATATCCACCGCGGTAACTATCGTGGTGCCTGCCCCTTGAAGGTGACGAGCCGATCGCCAATTGCGACCCAACGCCGCACTGTCAAGGGTGTCAGGATAGCCTCCATTACAACGGAGTGTCAGAGTGGCGTCCATCAGCCTAGGCTTTTAATACCGGTCACTTCCTTGCAGGCAAAGCACGATCGGTGCTCCCCTTCCAGCAGATCTTTCCTAAAGCCTGCTGACTCACCTTGTAGCCTTCGGGAAGGGGGCCCGAGCAGCCTGAGGCGGGGACCTCGAGAGGCATGGATTCGGGAGGTGAAGGCTTCACGAAGCAGGACTCCGAAATGCCAGGGCTTTAGGAGGCCGAGGCTTCGGGGAACCGAGGCTTCAGGATGCCGGGTTTTTGGGAGGTTGAGCCTTCGAGAGGCCGAGCTGGTGAAGCCAAGAGAAGGCTTTGCAGGTATGAAGAGGTACCATGAAGGGAACTAATGACTTAAGAGGTCGAGCTTTTAGCTGAGGGTCCGGTGATCAAGGCTCTAGAGGGACCTGGATAATAATCTTCAACCGTTATCCTCAGGCTGGTTTATTTTCCCCCCAATAGTACCCCCTCATTCTCGGGCCCCAATGTTTTGGAGGGGGGAGAGGATGTAGAGGAAAACCATCCCCAGCCTGGTATAGTATCAAGGATGCATGATGGCAATTCCCTGTCCTTTAAGAAGTTTGTTCGTTTAGAAACCGTGGGCATTCGATGGTGACCCTAAGGCTGGTGGCATACTGGTAGTGGCGATCTACTCCAGAGCCTGTTGGAGCTATCATGCGTGGTGTTGGGACCCCAGGCCAAAGGGACATCGATGGATGTGGTGTACTTTTGGGGTCCGTGTTGAGATCGATACAGGTTATCCGGATTCCTTCAGTATGGTTCTTCCTGCCTTTTGAGGTAGAGGTTATGTGTAGGATAGGAGCATCCTACACGTTTGCCTAGCAAGATAAGATGTACCACTACCGTGTTCTGACTGAACAATGTGGAGGGTCGTTTAGGGTCTTGTGCCCACACCCCTGTCACGTGTCGAAAGGAGTTTGGGTTATTAATGTGATAGGATGTTCGTGTGAGAAATGAGGCATTTGTCGTGGAGCACTGCCACGTGTTGGAGGAACGACGGGGCATGGCCACGGTCCCCCAAGCATTCAATGGGGGACACCGCGGTGTTGGTTCCGCTTCATCTTCCGGACTTATGTGGCTGCTTGGCCCGGGTATAAAGCTGGGGTCACCCGGCTGGAGTCTCCACAGCCCTACAAGCGAGCAGTTAACTTTGACTTGAGTATGGCATCATCTTCCTCCTTATCCTCTTTAGAGATGTCGATGATCTCAACGGCTTCTTCTGGGGCCAGACCATTTCGGTCATCGGTAGTGGTGCCGGTGGCCATGCCGCTTCCATCTCTGTACGGGAGGTGGCTGCCTGCTGCTCCAGCCCGACCCTTATTTGGGGAGGCTATGCTCGTCGAGATCATCGATATCTCCAATGATGATGAGGAGATCGACTGGGGTCTCCTATGGGGGGAGAGCGAGCAGGCATCTGTGGAGATGGCAGCGAAGGAGGAGGCATGGATGGCGAGGGAGAAGGCCTCCCAATGACCTCCTCGAACTCTTCTTCGTCCTCCGATAGCTTAGGAGCTGGATACTATATCGGCTTCCACAGCGGCAGGCCGCAGATGAGGCGCATACGCCATCCCATGCGTGGCCCCCGCCGGGACCCATAGGAGGTGAAAGCGGTCACCGGGATGGCATACTTGGTGTCGTGAGGCAACCATGTCTCACGGTCAACCATGGCCTTGCTGTGGGTTGACTTAGTCACCTTGTACTCTTTCTCACCCTATTTTGCTCCGTTGGGATCTATCTTCTTCGTGGCAATATCTGTACCATCGCTTCAGTATGTGTCCTCTAGATGTAATAGTTGTTTAATAATATAACATGGACCTTCGAGGATGGTCATGTCTCCTTCTATATCGGAGTGCAAGGGGATATTCTGAATGGGTGACCGCATGCGTGTGTGCCTTCGTGCCTTCAAACCGCGCTTCTTTTCCCCTTCGTAGGCGATGGCTAGTTTTTCTGACGACCGAGGTACCGAGCCTTCACATAGATCATCGCTGGTTTCATTCCTTCTGGAGAGAGGTGGCCTTGGGAATCTGGTGGTGGTAGATACATAGGGTAACTAAGGAGAACCGGGTGGAGCAGTGGCGACCTCGTCGTTCCCGGTTATTGCATACTCCTCAGGCTCGGCACTGGTAGGGCCTTCTTCCCAATTTGTTTCAGATTTCCAACTCAGTGAAGTCCATTTGGAAACTTTGGAGACAAGCTCCGGAGGTGGTTCTTGACCCTTTGGGTTCCTTAGCGACTACCCGGGTTGAAGGCGATAGTGTGTAAGAGGCGAAGCCAAAGGCTAGGCGGGAGAGGTGGTCTGCAACCCCCTCTGCCCTCAGCTGCTGCCCAGCTTCAGAGGTGCTCCGTCCGGAGCCTAGCGATGGTGTGTCGAAGGCGAAGCCAAAAGATAGGTGGGAGAGGTGGTCCGTGACCCCCTCGGCCCTTAGCCGCTGCCTGGCTCTGGAGGTACTCCGTCCAGAGCCTGGCGACAGCGTGTCAAAGGCAAAGCCGGAGGCTAGGCATTAGAAGTGGTCCACAACCCCCTCGGCCCTTAGCCACTGTCGAGCTCCAGAGGTACTACATCCGGAGCCTGGCGACGGCGTGTCAGAGGTGAAGCCTAAGGCTAGGCGGGAGAGGTGGTTCGCGACCCCCTCGGCCCTTAGCTGCTGCAATGAATTGCGGTCTCTGCAATGGATAGTCGAGGGTTCCACTATGTTTCCAGTGCCATGCAGCGTGGGCTTTTATTAAATATTAGTATAAATGTGTCTTTAAAGGAGATGGTAAGTTAATGATTTTACCTTTTACTATACGTGTTTGAGTCACGCGGGTCAAACCTTTCCCTGTAGGGAGGGGGACTTTTATACCCCTTTGACCTGTGTGTTGTGCTCTTTAGAGGCTAGCAGGATTCATATCCCTTTGGCATGAAAGCATTTACCTTTCCGTCCGGTGGAGTTTTCGGAAAACATCCCCATTGCGGGGGTTTTTTGGAAGTCTCTCCATTTTGGCGTTGGTTTGGTAAAACTCTCCATTTTTGCTGGAGGTTTGGTAAGATTCTCCGTTGTGCGAAGGATTGGTAAAACTCTCCATTTTTGTTGGAGGTTTGGTAAAGCTTTCCGTTGTTGCTGGCGGTTTTGTAAGACTCTCCGTTTTTGTTGGGGGTTTTGTAAAGTTCTCCGTTTTTGCCGGAGGTTTTGTAAGACTCTCCATTTTTACTGGACGTTTTGTAAGGTTCTCCATTTTTGCCGGAGGTTTTGTAAGACTCCCCATTTTTGTTGGAGGTTTTGTAAGACTCTCCGTTTTTGTCAGAGGTTTTGTACGGTTCTCTGTTTTTGCCAGAGGTTTTGTAAGACTCTCCATTTTTGTCAGAGGTTTTGTAAGACTCCCTGTTTTTATCGGATGTTTTGTAAGACTCTCCATTTTTGTCTTAGGTTTTGTAAGACTCTCCGTTTTTGTCGGAGGTTTTGTAAGACTCTCTATTTTTGTCGGAGGTTTTGTAAGACTCTCCGATTTTGCTGGAGGTTTTGTAAGACTCTCCATTTTGGATGGAGGTTTTGTAAGACTCTCCATTTTTGTCGGAGGTTTTGTAAGACTCTCCGTTTTTATCAGAGGTTATGTAAGGTTCATTGGCATGTATTAATGCTAAAGGCCCTACACACTATCAGAGCTATGAAATACCTTCCAGGAAACCTAGGTAGTCTTGCCTTCTAGGTGACCTAGGCATGCTACACCCATGGTGTGTAGGCTTGTCATGCTCCAGAGGAAACGCCCGGGGTGCACCGCAACACTGTCCACCAAGGATGTGCCCTAGCGCGTGGCATTTATACGACCGAAGCTATGCAATACCTTCCAGGAAACCTAGGCTTGATGCCTTAGTGGTGACCTAGGCATGCTGCGCCCGCGGTATATAAGCATGTTGTGCAGAGAGGATTCCTTGCAACACCATTCCTCAGAGCACCGCATCCTCACATCAAGGCAGTCCCCTGATATGTGGCGTCCACACACTATCGAGGCTACACAATACCTTCCAGGAAACCTAGGTAGTCTTGCCTTCCAGGTGACCTAAGAATGCTAACCCCGTGGTTTGTGGGCTCCACTTTCTACCAGGGCAAAGCCTACCCTCCGGGAAACCTTTTCAGGTGACCTTGGGTTTAGGCAAGCAATTCTTACTGGTGCGTGGGCTTGTCACGCCTCCGTAGAAATCCCTTGGGGGCACTGTAACTACATTACCAAGGAAGTCCCTTGATAATTGGCATCTACACACTATCGAGGCTACACAATACCTTCCAGGAAACCTAGACAGTCTTGCCTTCCAGGTGACCTAGGCATGCTACGCATGTGGTGTGTAGGCATGTCGTGCAATGAGGATTCCTTGCGATAGCATTTCTCGGAGCACTGCAACTCCGCCACCGAGGACATCCCCGGGGCATGGCTTCGACACCCGAGGCTATGCAAATGCCTTCCAGGGCACCCTGGGCATAATTTGCCTTGCAAGTGACCTAGGCATAAGCGGCGCCCATGGTGTGTGGGCCTCACTGTCTACCGAGACTACGCAATACCTTCCAGGAAATCTAGGTAGTCTTAACTTCCAGATGACCTAGGCATGTTACGTCCATGTCAAGCGGGTCCTCAGCACGCGTGAAGGTAGGCGGCTGAGTCCGCAAGAAATCCGAGAAATCATCTCGGTGCTCGGCCCCACCTCCCCCTTAAGGGGCTGTGTTGCACACGAGGGCCTCAAGGAGCATCATTTGAGCTTGACAATTTTTCTCGATTTGCATTAGGACATCCGCCATGCTCGACGGTGGAGGTGGCGGAGGGTTGTTCTCATTAGAACCCTCGGGAAGATCTCCCAAACTACCATGGGTTCTCATCCTATTGTGACGATGAGAAGAAAGAGAGGCGAAGGTTAATTTCCGACATAGGTGAAAAAATCAAACTCCAACTAATGCTATTTTACTATGTCGGATCTCTCTTACTTGGATCTGTATATTATATACTGATGAAAATGCATGTCCAAAGGCACGATGCAAAATGAGCAATGAAACATGAAGATATGCTCGCTTCTGAACTACACGTATCTTTCTCAAATGCATCTCACCCCATCAAGCATCACAACCACATACGTTATACTTAAGGGCATAATATAGCAGATTCATACATATTGACAGGAAAATGCATAAGTAAACTTGAGTTGGTTGCTTGGTGCGTTTGACACACTTACTAAACAACGTTCTAATTGTGTTTAGGCTACTTAATTAAACCAAGCTCTGATACCATGCTGTGAGGAACCGTCCAAATAATATTCTAATTAATCACCAGGAGCATCATTATTCATAATCACAACCTCGATGATTAACCAGAATATCATCCAGGTAGTCCCGGCACATGTTTTGTGCCCAAGATCGGAACACATGCCTTTCCAACATGTACATCACAACAAGTTATCACAATTTACAACAACAAGTTATCACAATTTACAGCAAAAGAGAGCTAGGAGGAGACTAAAACCTGCTCAACTCCTAACTAGCAAAAGAACTAAGCAGCGAAAGACTAAAAGCTATACAACAAAGGGGGATGGAGCCATATGCCCTTAGGCTCCATCACAAAAGCACGACCACCCAGAGTAGGATGCACTACTCTTGCCCACCACCTGCATCGGCGGGCACAAAGTAGCCAAACACCGCCTCTCCCTCATCAACAGGAGTACCTGAAAGCGCAAGCATGAGTACGAAAGTACTCACAAGACTTAAACCATATAGAGCACATATACATAGCTCGACCCCAAGGATTATGCATTGATCATTAGCAAGGATGAACCATAGGTTAAGTAAAACATAGGCACTAAGCATCCTAGATATATGTGTGAGCGACTGAAACTTTACTAAAACATATGAAAACTACCCTGTATCTAACAACTGAATGAGTGTAACTGTTACAACATGTATACCAATAAGTAACAAGTGCCCACATCACCATCTCCCATGTACCGAACCACAAACCATACTCAAAACTTTACGGCCAGGTGCAAATGAAACAATAGCATGCTCATGACCGAGAGCACAGCAGTTCAAACTATTTATACACCTTGCAGGGGATACTCCTGGAACCACACGACATGAGGACCATACGGCTTGTGCCACCCGCTAAAGTGCACACAGGGGGGTACCTGTGACAACCTTTCCCAACCAGCCCCAACCGTGTGGGGCATGCATCGCTCGGCGTGGCAAAACTAGAACTACTCCCGGAGCAAACTAGTACCGCTTACAAGCCCGCCCGCTCACACCATCAATGTTCACACCCACAAAGCCACAGCTGCGAAGGTATTCGACTCGCCTTACCATTAGATCAGCATGTGGTGAGTAAGGTAAGTGCTAAAGCCAACAACCCCGACGATCGGCCTTAAACGATGCAAGCAGTCTATGGTGCTCGGGTTTCCTCTCCCGACCTGCCCCCTGGACTTTCCACCGAGGCAGACGACACCCCTAACACCGCTCACATCTCGTCTCATACTCACCACTCATACAACCATGTCAACCTCAACAAGCGTATGTAATCATAAGAAGGTCCTATGCTCCTGAACAACAGGATGCGCCATCGTTCGACTTCTACCGAATGACCTAAGCATGGCTAAGCATATAAGTCGAACTCATACCTAGAGATTGACAACACCTCAAGGCTACAAGGAATGTAAATACACAAGTATTCAAAGTAGAAGAATGCAATCGGCATAGGTTCTACCCATTGGTATCCGACACTGACTCAGTAAACATGCATACATACATAAGCATAATTTATCAATATTTAGACTTTTCCAATTACACAAGAGGGATCAATATGCTTAGTTGCTTGACTTGATGCACTGGCTCGCTGGGATCGTCGGTTCGGCAATCTCTAAATAGAATAATGCATGCAATGCCATGAGTATGGATGAAATGCAACAATGCAAGCCATAAGATGCACAAAACATGTTAACAGTGCAAACATGCGAGCTAGGACAAAATTGGGACCCAAACCAATTTGAAAAGTTGCCGAAGTGCGGAACCTCTGGACATATGCGGACTATCCGAAAAATTATGCGGAACATCCGGACCTTGCGCAACTCAGGAAAACTCCAGACTATCCGGACTTTTCTCCGGATACTCCGGACATATGCAGACCATCCAGACTTTTGTCTGGACACTTCAGACCTGGGCTGAAAATGTGTTTTTGACAATTTGTCGATCGATTTAACTCCAAACTTGAATCTATGCTACATACTCCCGAGCATATACCATACTAAGGGTTCTAGACTAACTTTATACCTTAACCCTTAAGGAAATCTTGAATATAATTCAAATTGCCATTTTCCCAGAAAGTGCGGACCCTCCGCATATGTGCGGACTATCCGCACTTTTATGCGGATACTCCGCACTACCTAGAACTTCTCTGACTTGGGGAAAATTTGTCAAATCGAAATGCGATCTTTTCCAAACTAAAGAGGAACATGTTTGAGATGGTTTATGGAGTCTAGAATTCACTCATCAACCTAGCAACTTGACCCTCATCGAACCATACCCCGTGGCAAAGGCAACCTTCAGTACGCTGTGGTAGCATTGGAATACTTCTCCAAATGGGTCGATGTCGAGCCCCTCACGGCGATGACATCGAAGAATGTCCAAATATTCTTCTGCATGAACATAATTTGCCACTTCAGCGTTCCACGACATCTTATGGTCAACAACAACACGCAATTTGACTCCGGGCCTTTTAGACAATTCGGCGACGACCTCGGCATTGAATTTTGCTTCGCTGCAGTTTGACATTCTCAGTCCAATGGGGTTGTCGAACAGGCCAACGACAACATCTCTCAGCTTAAATCGCTGACTCATCGGCCTAGCTCGATGCCTATGGGTTGAAGAGCTTCCTAAGGGTTTATGGTCCCTCCGCACCACTGTCAGATGAGCCACCGGGTTCACCCGCTTCCGCCTCCTATATGGCAACAAGGCCATGACCCCCATCGAGATCAAGGGATGCTCACTCAGGGTGGAACTGCCACAAACTACTGGAGAAAGAAAGCTCTCCCTCGATCTCACCGAAGGCATGCGGCTCCATGTCGTCCAGAATCTCGATCACTACATCAAGAAAACTAAGGCCTGGTACAATCTTAAGGTCGCGCCACAGAGCTTCAAGCCCGGTGACCTAGTACTTCGATGTGCCCTAGCTTCGGGAAAGCTACAGAACAAATGGGAGGGCCCATACCTGGTCCTCAGGTCTAACAGACCCAACTCCTACCGCCTGTCTGATACAGAAGGGACCCCGCTCGAACACAGTTGGAATGCGGAGACCCTCCGTAAATACTATGTATAGACAACCCCAGCCTCAGTCCTCTCCAAAAATACAAAACAATAAAAAACCATAGGTTTACACACCCACAAATAGCCACCAAACCTAGAGGTGTTTCCTTAAAAAAAAGCCCTTACCCCACCAAAAAACCTCACACAAAACCTATGAAGACCCTCCGGCATCTTGAAGACATTGCCTCCGTGCCGGAGAGGTAAAAACCTCCGGCATCTTGAAGGCAGTGCCTCTGTGCCAAAAAAGTATATCCCTCAGCTATCTTTAAGGCATGGCTGACCTACGTGGCGGAGAGGCAAAGACCACTCCAACATCTTGAAGGCTTAGCCTCCGTGCTAGACAGGAATATATATCTCCGCCATCTTTAAGGTCTAGCTAACCTATGTGGCGGAGAGGCAAAGACTGCTCCGGCATCTTGAAGGCAGTGTCTCCGTGCCAGACAGGCATAAGACCCTCTGTCATCTTTAAGGCCTGGCTAACCTACGTTGCGGAGGGGTAACCTCCTCGGCATTTTGAGGGCCTAGCCTCCATGCCAAAAAGGATTCATACAAAGTAAGGATGCTCTGGCACCTTGAAGACTAAAAGTCTTCGTGCCAAAATCATATAACCCCTATGGTATCTTGAAGGCCTAGCCTCCGTACTACAAGGCGTCGCACATTGAAACTTTATTAAACACTATGTTCTTCCCTACTCACGCCCAACACAACGCAGTACCCCTCAAATCTCACACCCCGCGGCTGCTAACAGCCACACAGTGCGAAGGGACTGGAATAGAGGGCACAGGTGAAGTGTTGATACAATAACGAAGCGTCGATATGATAAATTATAAATGCCAAAAAACAAAGCTAACACAAATGCAAGTTTATTCATACATGACATACAAAGAGTTTTTGCATTCAACTAACCACTGTACATCAAATCTATGCCTAGAAAACTTGCTAGGCTATTATGCCTCCTTGAAGTACTATGGGAGGACGAGGGTGCCTGACTGCCATGCCTCCTAGAAATATCACGGGAGCTGGAGAATTGACCCTAGTAACTGCACACAGGGGGTTGACGCAAATCCCCTCCAAGGAGGGAGCTGCTGCCTAAACCAAAGCCACCTCAGCCTCGGGAAGACGAAGGATCCGCTAGGAAGGGATATGAATTGAAGGCCGAGAAATCCAGCTCTTCTCCATGTTCCTCCGGTGGGGACTCTGTGGCCTGTACCTCCTCCACCTTCAACCTTGAGGCTCAAGGATTTTTTAAGGTACCCTTCCGTCAACATCCCTGGGGAGGACAAAGCATCAAAAGAAGAGTGAGCCAGCAACTTCCCGGGCTGCTCGAGCTGCACACCAGTCGTCCTTTGCAACAAAATAGACATCCGGAGCAAACGCAAAGGGGCCCTTCGGCTCGATCTTGACCAAGACATCGGCAACCACCTTTGGATCCACATGACCCTGGGAATTGCAGGGCATAACAAAGAGACCCCACCGTCGGAAGGATAGAGTAGCCCCAGATGCTCCGGACACACTCAATCCCTCCCTGGAGGCACCATCCCAGATACGAGCAAGGGCCCCTCCGAGTTCAGGCCACCGCACCAATATACACAGATCAGACTCCAGTTGGCCTCAAAGGAACAAACATTCTGGAACAACACAGGTGAACCACAAGAAGACAAACATTATTCTATTAGATAAGGAAAAGAGCAGGTACATGAAGCAGAAGGGGGTAGTCAACATACTAAGACTTTGACCCTCTTCAAAAAGAAAAGAAAGCAAGAAATAGATAGCCTACGATAGAGCTACACCTCCAATGCATCCACATGTGAAGACCGCTCCCACTGAGCAATGGTGCAAAGCGAAGGTCCTTCGGAGGGCCACGACACACTTGTAGGCTTCGAATGAAGGACCGGACCTCCCGACGAAGAACCCAGGTGAAGACCCCCCAGGGCGGCTAGAGTCACCTGACTTGCCATATAGCACAGCGTCATGCTCTGGCCATGCCACACCCATAAGTTATGGTGGAAGTTCTCCAAAGCTACGTGAATCTCTGCCGGAGGTGCCTCTGACCGAAAACCCTCAACCACGGAGTCCGGTACCTGCTGTTCCAGTACCTCGAAGGGACCAACCTCCGCTTGGTGCAGCAGGGTCAGCTGGAGCGCCGTAGCCATGTGTGTGCTGCACCTTGTGTAGGTCTCCGCGGCCCTAACCATGACCTTCGCAGTGGACCAAAGCCAGAAGAGTTGCATAAAGGACGCCTCCGAGTCAGAGGGCAGTGACGGACACCTGGCCCCAAGGCCACTCATAGCATTGGTGGTGATCTGGGCAATGTCTGATGCAAGAGGAGCTAACTACTGGCACTCTGAGCGCAGTGCCACCCTCGATGCCAGAGCCTCCTTTAGCTCTCACCAAACCTCACCCATCATAGCTTGAAGGGTCTCAACATCATCTTCGATTGACACACAGGCTGCGTTGGTTGCATCGGCAAACTCTCTCGCCTCCCGGAGATCTTCAGCAGCCTTCCGTGCCTCAACCTCCGCGCGCTCCCGCGTCAAAGTCTCCTCCCACCAGAGACCCTCCTCATGCTCGTGGAGCGCCATCTCCCCCTGAAGGCGACCCTCTAAAGACTCCACTTGCTTATGGGCTTCCTCCAAAGCCTGACGAAGGCCTTCAACCACGTCACGAGCCACGACCAAGGCCTGGTGCCCCCCATCTCCTTGTGCCCTCATCAAAATTACTTGCTACGAGGCACTAATGAAGAAGAAAAAGGACCATATGAGGTACTCAGAACCCAACACTGGACTCAGCAAATAATGACTCAAACTACCGACCTGTAGGGCCACCACTACCAGACGTGTCTCCACTTCCCCCAAAGGACGCTGGGCCAATGATCATTCAACCCCTCCACTCCATAAAAGGGAGGAGGCCGTAGCAAAGGCCCTTGACGCCTCTGGATGTAGTGCGAAGTCATCAAAAGTCAAGACCCCGAGGCCCAGGCCCCCCTCGGCCGCCATGAAGGGAGCCCTGGCGGAGGGCACAGTGCCCCCTGCACTGGCCGCCAGGGCCAAGTCACCAGTCGGCTCGAGGCTCCATGGAAACAAGGATGCGTCCCCTGAGGCAACCTTTAGGGGCACATCCAAAGGAGTCCTCGACCCCTGCCGAGGCTCTGAAGCCTTTGGGGGAGGAGCCGAAGACACATCCACCTCGATGGTTGTTGCAAAATACCAAGAAACACAAATTAAGATCCCAGTGCATGACCAAAAAAGGATATAGCTAACGAAGGAACACGCCTCACCAAGTCCCCCAAAACCTCTCGTAGAAGGGCCCATAACGTCCTTGACATCTGAACCAGCAAACCCAAAATTGTATTCCATGGAGGCCACGCGTCCTCTCCAGCTCTGGCCGTGGCCGGCAATATCCAGAGAGGCTAGGTCCTTCCCCCAGTCACAATCACCAAGCTGACCCTCACCTACGGACAGATTGTGTGTGCTCCTGACCCACCTCTGATGCTTCCTGCAGACCAGGAGCCTTAAGCTCCGGCGGATCCTGCCACACCAGAGCCTCCACTCCAAGATAAAAGCAGATTCGGTTGTACCGCTCCCAGCCCTGTGTCAGAGCCACCCGCTACTCCCACTCTGTGTGAGTAGTTGGGCCCAGGATCACTTCCGTGATCTCTGTCGCATGATCCAGCGGAAGGTAGCTCCCTGAAAGAAAACGGAGGCTCACATCCGCAGGCTGAAAACCAAACAAAAAAAGAGGACTCACCAGAGCTAACGGGGGGGAGTACACCTTCGGCCACTCTTATGCATCTTGCTCGAAGGCGCAATCCCAGCCCATCTGAAGGGGCCAAATGCGTAACATGGCGAACTCCTTCATGAGTTCATGCATGCTCATCTTCTCAGCCACCCTCCAAAGAAGGGCCTGTTGTTAAGAAAACTGTTCATACGTGATCCTTGTCTCCAGCTCCGGGACATAAGTGATATCCTGGTTTGTGGAGCAAAGGGGGAATGCGAAGCCTATGTCGTAGTAAAACCATCACTGTAACTAGCCGGTATACCACCGACAATTAATAGCCTTCGTTGGGAAGGCATTGCGATACTGTGGCTGTATCTGGAAGTTAACATTGCTGAAGCCTTGGGGCCTCTTCGTTCCATCTCCCTTGATCATCTTCGGCTGGGAGCTAGTGAAGTGGAGGACCGCAAACAAATCCGCCCTCCCTTCACACCCCTCCTCCCACATGGCCCACTCGAAGGTGGCTAGGCGGGCGATGGCATTGGTATGGAGCTGTGGAAGCTCCATATAGTAGTAGTGGAGCACCTCCTCGAGCAGTGGCACCGACAGGAATCCCAGGCCTGCTTCGAAGAAAGCCTCGAACACCACGAGCTCATGGGCCAAAGGCTCTAGAACCTCCTCGTCCACCGAGGACCGAGCAACAGCCCTAGAGGGAATCTTCCCTTCCTTAACCATCTGGTCAAGCTCCTCGTCATCGATGGTAGACATCCCCAGCATGGTGGTCTACTGGGGATGACTTCTACTGGCATGGTGGAACTCCACCCCTGATGGTGACCCCATTGGCAATAGAGGAACCGGGGCCACCTGAGAGCCCCCCGCCATGGCCGCATCGGCAGCTTCGCTCGCCGCCTGAGTTCCAGCTCTGCCCGGGACACTCAAGCTAGCCATACAGATCGCAGGAGGATGGCAAAAGGCGCTGGATGACAAGAAAGAAAGAAGAACATCGACCAATAGATGCACGCGCAAAGCAAGAACAACTGGAGGCAAAGGGCAGACGAGAATGAGGTGCAGGCGAAAAGACCGCTCAGGGTAATCCCTTTTCATATAAAGGTAAGGGAGAGATTACCTCCCATAGAAAAGCAGGCGCATGCCCTATCCATTTGCTTGCCAGGCCATGATCATGGGGGAGTGGAATAGGCCCCTGCGACCCCCCAACCACAAGATACCATGCATCCCATGTCCTCCTGATAGGACGTAATCATGTCTTTCTTCACAGGGCGCATTCAATGCCCCTTATCACCAACGTCATCAAATGGACAGTGTAGATCAAGTGGATCGAATCCTCCAAGACAAGCCAAGTGATACTAGGGACCATGAACCATCAACGGTAAACCCAGGGACCGCTGGAGGCCCTACTCCAAAAGAACCGGGGGCCTGACTGCTCTGCTGGTTGCCCTCACGAGGGGCTACTATTGGGGGTCATTGTTAAGGACCCTTAATGGCTAAATGGCTCAACTAGCCTATGCCTCGGGAGCCATGCCTCCCGAAACCTCCATCTCCAGGAGCCATGCCTCCCTCAATGCCCCCATCTCTGGGGCTCAGGCAGGCTTTCCAAAGGCTACAGGGTCAGTCATCAAGCCTCAAGAAAGATCGGCCAGAAGGGGAACGCTGGTCATCCTTTACCTGCAAGAAAGTGATCGGCATTAAATACCTATGTTAGTGGATGTTACCCTGACACCCCAGTACAATGGAGGTTATCCTGACACCCCTAACAGCGTGGCATCGGGCCGCAATTGGTGATTGGCTCACCCCTCAGGGTGCAGGAACCATAATAGTTACTATGGTAGATATTTATCCACTATGCAGGGTAAAAAGTACTATTCGAGATAAGGCCCAGTAATTCGGTCAGGTCCTAGATATTTTTACATTATGATAACTTGTACACTAAGCTTCGTACCACCCTATAAATAGGGGGTAGTGATCATATGGGAAGGGAAGGTTAGAAGGAGAACGCTCAAGGCCACACACAGTACACAAAGGTTCCCAAGTGCTAAACCACACTGTGATACTCCCCCACAGACCGATCCATTTTTCTACTATCAATACATTTGTGGTGTTCCTTCCTCTCAAACTTCGTCTCCAAACTTGAGTCTCCTCCTTAGAAGAAACTCTTGCCGTACTTGCTGGGGCAAGACGAACTCTTGTACCAACAACAACCAATAGAGTAGAGTCGCATCTATCAGCAAGCATGGGTTGTTCTTCATAGGTGTGCATGTGATTTGGTTCTCTATTCTATGATGTGTTCCTTTGATTTCCCCATCAGAGTTTTGGGACCTGACAAAGGGTATTAGATCCCTCTTTGATCCTCGGAGAGATAAGAATAATCAGTAGGGGATTCAGGCAGGCCTCTGGTTCCCGAGATGCTGGCTTGCACTCCCATCCAAAAGGGGGTAGCAGAATGCTCTGCCGTTCTGTGGCATGGTTGCGGGGAAACTTTCTAATCCGCTGCCACCTACAGGGTGTATGGGCAAGATGAGGCATTAGAAAAACATAGAAGAGATGGGATCTATAGATGAAGAGTCCTGGAGAGTAGAAGTGGATGCCATCAGGAAGGAACTGGCTGAACTCGAAGACTTAAAGTCTGATGTGGCTGAGATCAAGAAGATGCTCTTGACCATTATTCGGTTGGTCATAAAGGAATATACCTTATTTTTTATGTAATCTAGCAATAAAATATACTATAATAGACAAATATAAGAAGGAAAAATACTAAAATAGATATATCTCTCTCTAGGTGGGCCTCTTTCTTCTTAGGCCAGTGGCCCACCTCTCTCCCTCTCTTATCTCTTTTCCTCTCCCTCAGCCCCTTTCTCGATCTCTCTCTCACTCACACGAACCCAGGATGGCAACTACAGCGGCGGATAGGGTCGACAGCACGCGGTGCCCTTCCAAATCAACC
This sequence comes from Phragmites australis, assembly GCF_958298935.1. Classification (NCBI taxonomy): domain Eukaryota; kingdom Viridiplantae; phylum Streptophyta; class Magnoliopsida; order Poales; family Poaceae; genus Phragmites; species Phragmites australis. Next base: position 21,834,772 of record NC_084940.1, on the reverse strand, counting down.
GACTTGAGGAGGGGCAGTGGCTTGAGGAGGAGACAACAAAGCTGAGTGGTGCCCGAGTGGCAGGAGCTCAAGCTACGGCAGCACGAGGAGCAGGCACCCGAGTGGCCGGCTGCTTTGGCTTAAAGAGGGTTGGGCGCTCGAGGGGGTGGCAGCGTGAGGGACTAGCGCGACTGCACGAGACGCTGGTGCTCTAAGGCTACGACGCATTTTGAGGGAGGAGATTAGTTGGTGGTCAAGGGAGTAATTGGTGGTCAACCCGATTAATGGGTATGATAGACCGATTAATTGGCCAGTTGATTTTTGATCTGATTTCACCTTAATCGACTCATTCCCCTATCGATCAGCGATTAATCGGGCCGATTAATAGCTGATCAGCCTATTTTTTCAACACTGGTTCTATGGTTGGTGGCAATAATCAAAGAACAGGGAATCTGTTTTATCCTGGAGTGCAGATGGTAGGCCACCAAGGGCTGCAAAGGGACCAGGCTCAAGGCTCATCCCAGAACTATGCCAAAGCTATAATCAATGGTCAAATGCTAGAGATTCCTTTTTCAATAGAGAAAATCCTAATGGATGTATTAGACAGTGTTACTACGTGAAAAACGGACAAAGGAAACATACATAAGTGACGGGTCATTACACAACCTGTCACTTATGTCACCTCAGGTCGGGACTCGATATTTACCCATCACAGATAAGAGATAATAGGTGACGGTTCGTAACATGAGTAATGGGTAATAACTAAACCCATCACTTATGACTTGGTCATAAGTGATGGGTCTTCATACACTAGTCATAAGTGACGGGTCATGTTATGACCCATCACTTATAACTTGGCAAAGGTGATGGCTCTCCCTGGGCCAGTTATAAGTGATAGGTTGTAATATTATCCGTCACTTATAACAAATAATAAGTAACGGGTAATATTATCACCCATCACTTATTACTTAGATGGCTTTCAACACCTGGCCAGCCACTGTTCGGGCGAACAATTACTCAATAGTTCTGCCTACATAATCCTGGCGATTCTCACCAGCTCCGGCAGAGATTTTCTAATATCTTGTTGATTTGAAGTTTGAATTGGTGCTAGGTCTTTCAAGGTTTGCATCTCCCCTTTTCTCCTCCTTTCGTCCTCCTCTAATTCCTATTTGATAGATTTGTTGTGCTTTGAGTTGTAATCGGCCATTTTGCATCTTGATCCAAAATCTTAGTACAAGTGAGTTGTATTTATGTTAGATTTGATACTAGGTTTGCCCTATCTACTGCGAGATGCCACAGATGTAGTGTATTTGTCTAGAATTTTTAATTGCATGCTTAACCACGAAATTAAAGTAATTGTTAGAAGATGAGCTGGATTGTGCCCTATGGGAGCTGGTGGATGTTCATCATCACCTCACTTTTTTCACTTCACTTCTCAAGGATGAACAACGTGCCAACCAAGAAGAGCCTACAGAAGATGAAAAGGAAGCCCTGTCTATCTACTCACCTCTGCACAAGAGAATTTGCCTCAACGCCCCTGCCATAGAAGAAGAAGGATTAGCTAATTCTTCCCCAGGATCCCGCACTAGAGAGGAGTCCCAGTAGGAGAGTTTTTTAGTAGAATCATCTTAGTGTTGCTAGAGTCAACCATCAATGTAATCGTTAAGGATATTAATGATAGTGTGAGAACTATTATGGTTCAAAGTGTGTGATTCAGATCTTTTGTTTGAGTGTCGATGTAAGCTATGGAATGCTTTAGCACCTTGTTCACAATTACATCTTTAATATATAATACAATATAGTTGGATTCTTTTAGTTAAATCTTTTCCAGCCTCACTTACCTTCTCCTATCCTTCTTTCCAACCCCAATCAAATGGTTAACAAATGAAGGATCCTCAGTGGAAACAATGAGGATGATAGCAACAACAACTAGAATCCACCTCCGTCTCCTTTAATGACCTTGGAACAACAGATGGCTATGCAAACTCAGATCTTACAAGCCAGAGCTCAAACTATGGTGCAGATGATGTAGCAGTAGCCAAATCATGTTCCACAATCCCATCAACCATCAAGACTTAGAGAATTCAAGAGAGCTCATCTCCCATGGATGCAGATGATTAGCTGAAGGACATAGAAAAAAGCTACAAGCTGCATAGTGCTCTAACAAAGAGGTGGTTCTTTATGCATGGCACCAACTCGCCGGTCAAGCTTTGGACTGGTGGGAAGTATATTGTGCCACACATGACAACCCATCAGCTATTACTTAGATGGAATTCGAAGCTAGTTTCCACACTCACCATGTGTCGTCAGGTGATATTTACCTGAAGAAGAAGCAATTCATGAGCTTGAAGCAAGGACTAATGGCTGTAAGGGAGTATGCGACTAAGTCCACTTAGCAATCTAGGTATGCATCGATTCAAGTGGACACAGATGAGAAGTAGGAACGCTTTCTGGAAGGACTGAATGATGCTATAGAGTACGATGCAAGTGGTCTATGGTGCTCAGGTTTCCTCCCCCGACCTGCCCCCAGGACTTTCCTCTGAGGTAGACAACACCCCTAACACCACCCACATCTTGTCTCATACTCACCACTCACCAACCATCTCACCATCAGCATGTATTTGTAATCAATAGTAATCCCTATACTCGTGAACCACGGAAAACACCGTCGTTCGACTTCTACCGAAAGACCTAAGCATTGCTAAGCATGTATATCGTACTCGTATCTAGACATAACACCATCTCTAGGCTACAATGAAATTACTTGAACAATTGACCAAGGTAGAAAGAAGCAATCGGCATAGGTTCTACCCAAGGGTACCTGACACATACATACATACATAAGCATATTCATCAATTGAGACTTCCAAATTTGACATGGGTGAAATATGTTAGTTGCTTGCCTTGATGCACTGGCTCACAAAGGTGGGGTACCTCCAGAACGCCCTTGCTCGCCGGGATCGTCGGATCGGAGTTCTCTAAAAAGAATAACATGTGCAATGCCATGAGTATGCATGAAATGCAATAGTGCATGCCATAAGATGCGCAAAACATGAATTTCCCAAGTGGTTTCACAATTTTTGGAGATGGTATTCATTATCAGTGATTTAAACAAGAGGAAACACATTTAATTAACTCATCAATTATCAAAAGTATTTTATGGAGTTCCAACACTTTTAACACGTAGTTTATACTCATACGAAGCTAACGCAAATGGTCTCATGTTGTTTGGAGCTTGGATGAATTAATTATGAATTTTACAAGCCTCTACGCGCCTGATGCATAGTAACTGCGGACCCTCCGCACTTTTATGTGGAGCCTCTACATTTTCTTGGACTATCCCCACATTTTTGCGGATACTCCGCACTGCGAAACCTCCGAAAAATTGTCTGGAGGTTCTGGACTTTTCAGAACTTCCCTATTTGGGGCAAAACTTTGCCAAATCGATTTGCGATTTTCTCCAACCCAAAGGGGGATACGTTTGGGAGAGTTTAAAGAGTCTAGAACTCACTTAACCACCTAGTAACTTAATTCCTAAATCAAATCTCATCTAGAATCCTCTCTTTTCTTCTAAACCTCAAGAACGCTTGATTTCTCAAAAAGCGATCCAAAACCCAAATCGACCATCCAAATGCATGTTCATGCCATGGGAAGCCTAGGAGACTCACCAAGGATGCTTTTGTCCCAATTTGCGACCTTCGGGAAGAAGCAAAACGCTCGGGGCGAAGAAGAACTCCTGTGCTCCAAGTGTTTCAACCTAGAACACCTAAAATGATCAAAACCAGCTTGAATCCTTCGGGAAAACGAAAACGAATTGGACGGATGAGTAGATCTCAAGCGTGTGGTCGCATGGGTACCACATACGCACCTCAGCTTTGCTTGTAGTGGCGAGAACTAAGTGGAAAAGGGAGAGCTAGAGAGAGAGAGGTGGGAGAGTGAGAGTGGGGGCTCCTCTGTGGTGTGGCTGGTTGGAGAGAGAGAGGAGCACGTGGGGAGTGAGGGAGGAGAGAGAGAGATATTTCCCCTCATGTGGGCCCCACAAGTTAGAGAAAAAGTCCGACTTTGCTTCAAATTCAATTCCCTCTCCAATTTTCTTCCTGCTCACTTCATTAATCCAAATTGAGGTGCTATTGTGCTCCAAAAATACCGAAACAAGCAATTAAACAAGCAATTACAGGTTTCAGGATGTGACAGAATGTATCCACAAGCCCACCAAATGAACCACCATTACAAAACCAACTCCTTGCCCAAGTCCTAGGGTTCCATGTTACTAACAAGTTCATCATCACCGTTGCATATATCCACTAAACATGTATATGACACTTCCAACATCCCAAAAGCATGGCTAAGCAAATCTACCCAAGAGACTCATATCAACTACCACTTAGGCTTCAAGGAATGTAAAGGAAGAACTAGGTAAACCCTAACATAGGTGACTATCCATCAATTCGACAAACATTGCAAATTTATAAAACAAAACATTGAAAACATAGGTTCAAGATTATCAAGGACACCTGCCATCTCCTTGCTGCTGCTCAGTGTACTCTAGCTCTTGGTCTTGACGTTCCTCAAACTCAACCGGGGCATTGTTGTCTAATCGCACGATTACCGGCAAAGCTCACAAACATACTAAGAACAGTACAAAAAACCAAAGAACAACTAGACAAAACCTATCTAAAAAGATAGAGCTTTTAAAACTGAATCCAATGTCGCAAGAATCACTTAAATCGGAGCTAGGACAACAAAGTTACGCTAAAACAAGTTTGGGGTTTAATCTGAAAAAGAAAATAACTTAATTTGAAATAGCAAGCTTCTAGATGATCCTCAGATTGAGTTAGGCGTGATTCAACGCGGCAGTCTCGTGAAGGTGCTGGAGTCCGAATCGAGGTAGGAGATGGCTCTGATAGGTGGGACCCACATGTTAGTGGCTTAGGCGAATGTGGGTTGGGCGCGGGCATGTTCTAGAGAGGGAGGCGACGGGCGGCTATGTGTGGGCTGCCGTAGAGGCGAGCTAGGTCAGGTGTAAAAAATAGGTCGAGAGCGGGAGAGACCAGGGCAGGCTGGGCCGGGCTGGGTGGGCCTAAAGGGAGAGGAAGTGGCCCAGGAAGTGTTTTATTCTTTTTCTGTTTCATTTCCTTTTCTAAATTCATTTGAAATTCAAATTCAAAGCAAAATCAACTCAAACAAAGCCAAATAAACTCTAAATAAAACCATACATGCCTATACTCAGCATGAATGCATATTAATCAAATATAGCCTATGTTCATTTGGAATTTAATTTTATAAATTAGATTTTAAACCTAGGCTATTTAATTCAAAATAAAATTAAAATCTAGCCAATTTTAGAAACTAGAAATTTGAAAATTAGGGTGTTACAAACCTACCCCCCTTGGAATGAATCTTGTCCTCGAGATTCAGACAGATTGGAGAAAAGATGAGGAAACTCTGACTTCAGATCTCCTTCTCTTTCCCATGTTGCTTCATCCTCTGAGTGGTGACTCCACTGCACTTTGTATATTGGTATCACTTTGGTTCTGGTAACCCTTTCTGATCTTTCAATGATCTTCACTGGATACTCTGTATAGGAGAGATCTTCTTGAACATCTAACTCTTCCATTGGCAACTATTCTTTGGGCACTCGAAGACACTTCTTTAACCGAGACACATGAAAGACATCATGCACATCTGCTAGCTGAGGTGGTAACTCCAAATGATAAGCTACTTCTCCTCTTTTATCCAGTGTCTTGAAAGGTCCAAAGAATCTTAATGATAACTTCCCTTTGACCTTAAATCTACGAAGACCTCTTGCTGGCGAAACCTTGAGATAGAAAAAATCTCCAATTTCAAAACCAAATTCTCGATGTCTGATATCAGCATAACTTTTCTGCCTTGATTGTGCAATCTTTAGATTCTCTCAAATTATCTAAACTTGCTTTTTTGCTTCTCGTAGAACTTCTGGACAAAAAACTTGACTTTCTCCTGTCTCATTACAAAACAACAGTGTTCTACACTTTCTTCCATATAGGGCTTCAAATAAAGACATTTGGAGACTTGCCTGATAGCTGTTGTTTTATGAGAACTCTGCATATGAGACTCTTATCCCAACTTTTACTATACTTCAGAGCACAAGCTCTTAACATATCATCAAAAATCTGATTTACTCTCTCAGTCTGACCATCTATTTGAGGATGATACGCAGAACTAAAATTCAACTTCATGTCCATAGACTCGTGTAGGTTCTGCCAAAACATGGAAGTAAACTGAGTTCCTCTATCCGAAACAATATTCTTCGGTACTCTGTGCAAACACACTATTCTTGACATATATATCGTTGCTAGTCTGGCTCCACTATATGTAGTCTTAATCGGGATAAAATGAGTGATTTTTGTCAAATGATCAAATATAACCCATATAGAATCATATCCTCCTTGTGTACAGGGTAATCCGATAATGAAATCCATACTGATTTCCTCTCATTTCCACTCAGGTGCTTTCAAGGGCTATAGCAATCCTGCTGGTCTCTAATGTTCTGCTTTGACCTTTTGGCAAGTAACACATAGGGCTATGTATTCTGCAACATCTCTTTTGATTCCATACTTCCAATAACAATCCTTGAGATCTTGATACATCTGCGTGCTTTCAGGGTGAATGGAATTTGCTGGATCATGGGCTTCCCTTGAAATTAACTCTTTAACGGCCTTCTGATTAGGTACACAGATTCTCTTTCTGAACCACGCAATACCTTGATTGTCTTTTGTGAAGCCTGGTGCTTTATCATCCTTAATAAGCTGTCTTATTTCCTTGATCATTTCATCTTCAAGTTGACCTTTATGAATATCTTTCTCTAATGTGCAATCAACTTCCATGGTAGTTGCTTCTACATCTGCCGCAAAACTAAGGTTAAGGTTCTCAAACTCTTTCCATAACTCGGGTTGACTATCTTGAACCATCATCGTGTTACAATAACTATTTTGACTCAAAGCATCCGCTACCACATTAGCCTTTCCTGGGTGATAATGGATTCCAACATCATAGTCCTTGATTAACTCTAGCCATCAGTTGATGAAGGTTTAAACCCTGTTGGGTGAATATATATTTCAAACTCTCGTGATCTGTGTATATCACACACCATTTTCCAATGAGATAGTGTCTCCAAATTTTCAGTGCATGAACCACTGCTGCTAATTCCAGGTCATGCGTAGGGTAATGCTCCTCATGCTTCATTAACTGCCTTGATGCATAAGCTATGACTTGACCTTCTTGCATAAGAATACAACTAAGTCCTTGTCACGAAGAATCACAGTAGATATCAAAGTTCTTGCTGATGTCTGGTAGAACTAGCACTAGGGCTGTAGTCAATCTCCTCTTCAATTCTTCAAATTTTGCTTGACAAGCTGGGCTCCATTTATAAACCACATGTTTCTGTAGCAAAGAGGTAAGAGGTTAAGCTATCTTAGAGAATCCTTCTATGAAGCGGCGATAATATCCTACTAAATCGAGGAAACTTTGTATCTTTGACACATTGGTAGGCGGTAACCAATTCAACACATCCTTCACTTAGCTTGGATCTACTGCTACACCTCCAACTGTTATGATATGGCCGAGAAAAGCGACTTGATCTAACCAAAAATCACACTTGCTAAGCTTGGCAAACAGCTGATGCTCTTTGAGTGTCTGTAGCACAATTCTCAAATGTCCTTCATGTTCTTCTTCACTCCTAGAGAAAATTAGAATATCATCAATGAACACCACAACAAACTTGTCCAGATAATCCATAAATACCCTTATTCATGAGATTCATGAAATAGGCTAGGGCATTGGTCAATCCAAAAGATATAACAGTATACTCGTATAGTCCATATAGAGTACTGAAGGCGGTCTTGGGTACATTTGATGATCGAATCTTCAACTGATAATATCCAGATCTTAGATCAATCTTGGAGAACACTAAGGCTCCTCTCATCTGATCAAACAAATCCTCGATCCGGGGTAACGGGTACTTGTTCGTAATAGTCACATCATTGAGCGCTCTGTAGTCTACACACATTCTTCGAGTACTATCCTTCTTATCCACGAAAAGAACTGGGGCTCCCCAAGATGACGTACTTGGTCTAATAAAACCTTTACCTAATTGTTCTAGATTTGCTTCTTTAACTCAGCTGGGTCATTAACAGACATTCTATATGGCCTTTTAGCTATAGGAGCCGTACCGGGTACCAATTCAATGACAAACTCAATTTCTCGATCTGGTGGCATACCTGGCAATTCATCAGAGAAAACATCAGGAAATGCACGAACCACTCTTATCTGATCAATGGAATTTTCTTCAAGTAAATTGAGAGAACAATCCTCCGCTGCTGGGGTAGTAGCTACGAATTCAACTTTAGTTCCATCTCCACTGGTCAGGTGGACTGCTCTTCTGGCCCACTCAATTACTCCATCAATATTGGATAACCATTCCATTTTGAGGATAACATCTATGCCATTAGATTCCATGACTACAAGATCTGCTAGAAAGTCTACACCCCTTATTCTAAGTTTCATCCTATGACACATGATGAGTGCGGAAACTAGATTTGAACTCCGTCCACGTGATAGCTGTTGTGTTGTCATTTGCAGTGCAATATGCTTCCCACTAGTCCAAAGCTTGACCAATGAGTTGGTGCGAAGCATAGAGTACCATCTTTCTGTCATTGCACTATGCAACTTGTAGCTTCCTTTCTATATCTTTCAACCAATCATCTGCATCCATAGGCTCCAATGTATGACTAAAGAGTGGGGGCTGAGTTCTCTTGAATTCTCCAAGTTTTGAAAATTGATGAGGTTGAAGAACATGATTTGACTGTTGTTGCTGCATCTGCACTATAATTTGAGCTAAAACTTGTAAGATCTGAGTTTGCATAGCCATATGTTGTTCCAAGGTCACTGGAGGAGGCGGGGGTGGATTCTAGTTGTTGTTGTCCTCCTCGTTGGTATTGGTGCTCCTTCTTGTGTTAACCATCTAATTAGGGTTAGAAAGAGGGACAGGAGTAGATAAGCAAGACTGAAAAAGGATTTAACTAAGGAAAAACCCAACTATATTATATCATAGATATTAAAGATGCGACTGTGGACAAGGTGCCAAAGCATTCCACAGCACATAGCGACACGCCAACAAAATATCCAAATCACATAATTAGCACCATAACAATTCTCACACTATCATTATTATCTTCAACGATTATATAGACGCTCGACTCTAGCGAAACTAAAATGATGTACTAAAGACTCTACTACTGGGACTCCACTCTAGTTCAGGATCCTGAGGGGGAAGAATCAACCGATCATTCTTCTTCTATGGCAGGAGCACTGAGGCAGATCCTCTTGCGTGGGGGTGAGTGGATAGACATAGCTTCTTCTTCACCTTCTGCAGGTTCTCCTTGGTTGGCATCATGCTCATCCTTGAGAAGTGAAGAGACGAAGGTGAGGAATTGACAAACATCTCCCAACTCCCATAGGGCGCAGTCCAGTTCATCTTCCAAGGCCATAGTGAGCGCAACTTGTTCATGTAGCTTGGGGCATTCTCCGAAAGGGCACTTCACGAACAGTTCATCACTCCCACGAGTTCTTCGGGGTCAATGTGCATAAGGAGAGTCGACCATCTTGCTATTGTATTGGTCTTGAACACGAGATATGGCTTGACGTGTTGCATCACGAACACCAGTAGTGAAGGTTGCTCTTGGGGTCATTGCTGAGTGAATGCCCACGCCCACAACTTGATGAACATTCATTCCTTCATCTTCACTTCGCTCGTAGGCATAGATGGTGACTTCTACCTTCTATTTCACATATCCGGAGTATTGCTTCTTAATTCCCCTGTAGATCAGCTTCTGCGTATGTCCAAGTCTAGAAAGTATTACCCACAGTAGGGGAGGAAGACCGTCACTCTCGTAGACATCGGAAACCGGATCTAGGTTGTGGAAAGTGGGATCATCAATCTCTTCTTCACTTGGAACACGTTGAAGAATGGGTGGACGTCCTCCAGTTGACTCGCGAGCGGTGAGCAACTGGCGAACCATCTATAAAGGAGAAGATAGGATATAAGAACTAACCTTAAAGATACTAAGAGACAAGTATGAGAACTAAGGAAAAGCTTCTATGGGTTTAGACGAACTAGGGAAAATCTTAGAATGACCACTCTAACTAGGCTTGCGGTCCTACGGTCAGTATGGATCTGATACCATCTCTGTCACACCAGATTTTAACGGACAAAGCCATGTGCGGCTTATGTGTGCCCAAAAAGCTCAATACACATAAGGACATCACAGGTGAAATAACAAAAGCAATACTTTTAACTTACAACTATTCAACTCTTACATTAAAAGACTTCACTTAAACAACCTATTAGCTAAACAACAGCAACTAAATGACGGCAGTGGAACAAAAGCATTGGCGACCGAGCAACTCAACAGGCACCGATCGGAAGGCATGCTCCTAGTGCACCAAGTCGTTGTCTTGAAAATCTTCAAAGTCTTCCACTGAGCAATATATGTATTGTGGGAGATAGCAAGGGTAAGCACATGGAGTACTCAACAAGTATGGGAAAGATAATAATATGTAGGCTTACAACAAGAATACGCTAACACATGGTATATTTGCATAAATGCGAGTAAAGAAAATGTAATGTAATTCAAATGCATTAAGCAGTTATTAAGTGAATATAACCCAATAACCCAACAACTAGACATTACCCAAGGCTAACCACCTCACAAACCATAACCATCCAACCATCACCCATATCACCAACCTATAGCCAAACCATTACCATGACCAACTAATCATGTGGGGATCCAAGTCTCCCATAACCGTGAGCACGACTGTTAGAATAGTTTTACTCTTAGCAGAGGTTGTCCAAATTTTAGCCGGGAGTCGTAATATCCATATTGCCGTGTTGCACAAACACTTAACACACGCTAGTGGTGTGTCGCCAGGAGATCACTATGAAGCATTATCCATAAATTAGGTCATAGTACTCCAACGAATGCCAGCCAGGTGTTCAATTGATATGCTAAGCCTTACCTATATCGGCCTCGTGTTTGGTACGGTATTTCTTGGGTTGTCACTCCACAAACCAGTTCTTATATGTGACACTTGCGCAAAGACTATCCAACAGGGAAATAACCAACAAAACCTAACACCTTTCCTTGGAACGTATCCACAAGCCCACCACATGAACCACCATTATCAAACCAACTCCTTACCCAAGTCCTAGGGTTCCATGTTACTAAAACAAGTTCATCATCACTATTGCATATGTCCACTAAACATGTATATGACACCTCCCAACATCCCAAAAGCATGCCTAAGCAATTCTACACAAGAGACTCATATCAACTACCACTTAGGCTTCAAGAAATGTAAAAGAAGAACTAGGTAAACCCTAACATAGGTGATTACCCATCAAGTCGATAGACATTACATGTAAATTTGTAAAACTAAACATTTAAAACATAGGTTCAACATGATCAAGGACATTTGCCTTCTCCTTCCTACTGCTCAATGTACTCTAGCTCTTGGTCTTGACGTTCCTCAAACTGATCCGAGGCATTGTTGTCTAATTGCACAATTACCAACAAAGCACACAAACAAACATACTAAGAACAGTAAACAAAACAGAAGAACAACAAGACTAAACCTATCTAAAAAGATAGAGCTTTGAAAAATGAATCCAACAACGTAAGAATCACATAAAACAGAGCTAAGACGACAAAATTATGCTAAGAGCTTAATTTGAAATAAACAGAAAGTTTCGAGACCTTTTTCTAAAAATAGAGGGACATATTTGTAAATATAGAAAAGTTTAGGGAGTTAAATGTAAAAAGGTAGGTGCTTTCATATGAAAATAGGAAAGTTTATGGGTTTATTTGCAAAATTACCAATTAACAGAATTATTTTGGAATTATTTTTATACTGAAAAATCATCTTTTAATACTTAGGTGCTGACTGGGTATGACTGAGTTGGCACATCGGCAAAATAGGTGAAGTGGCGCTGGCGTGGTGGCTGACTAGGTTGACCTGCTAACTGGGTTAAAGAGGAGACACATGGCATGCTCTGATTGGCCGACGAAGGGGTAAGTTGATATCTAATCTGTGTGGTCGGCTTTAGATCGGACGGTTTGGGATGGATCGGCCGACCGAGGAGGTGAGGCACATCAGTGCCGAGGGGACTATGGCGGCGCACTCGCAGGATGGTCGCTGGAACAATGCTCTAACTTGCTAGCGGCAACGACGAGTGGCGATACATGACCAAAAGCTAACAACGAATCGATTTGGATGTTTACTGAGCACGATGAGGCATAGGAAGGTGGTCAGCAACAGGAGAGGTGATGGAGTGGATCAGATCTTCATCGACGACAGTGCTCCGTTTTTCAAATGGCGACGGTGAGGAAAAAACGAGCTTTAGTGGAGGCAGGCGATCCTTCTGGTGGTCTCGGACGGCGGCGAGAGGCTCCGAAGCAACGGGATGTCGAGCTCAATCGGGGTGGCAGCAAGTATGGTGATGGTGAGATCGATCTTGGTGAGTTAGCTCAGATCTCAACGAATTGGCTTGGGGAAAAGAACTAGGAGCCTTAGTTTTCTCAAGCTAGATATATAGGCGGCCAAAATGAGTCGGGCAGGGTTAGGACTCCCTGGTGGCGAAGGAGATTGAATCGGACTCGGCTGGTGGTGGTGGACACAAATCCGACTAGAACTCTTCATTTAAATGTAGTTCTCTTGGAGATAAGGCGGCAAGAGATAACGGGGATTTGATGAGGCAAGCTTCTAGATGATCCATGGTTTGGGTTAGGTGTGGATTCGATGTGGTGGTGATCTCATGAAGGTGCCAGAGTTTGACTCGAGGTAGAAGACAGCTCCGACAGGTGGGACCCAAATGTCAGTGGCTCAGGCAAAGGCGGGTTGGGCGCGAGCGCGTTTTGGAGAGGGAGGCGATTGGTGGTCATGCGTGGTCTGGCACAGAGGTGAGCTGGGCTGGGTGCAGAAAACAGGACGAGAGCGGGAGAGAGCAGGGTAGGCTGGGCCGGCTGGCTGGGCGGGATGAAAGGGAGAGGAAGCAGCCTGCGAAGAGTTTAATTCTTTTTCTATTTCATTTCCTTTTCTAAATTCATTTGAAATTCGAATTCAAAGCAAAATCAACTCAAACAAAGCCAAATAAACTCTAAATAAAACCCTACGTGTCTATACTCAGCATGAATGCATATAAATCAAATGTAGCCTATGTTCAATTGGAATTTAATTTTATAAATTAGATTTTAAACCTAGGCTATTTAATTCAAACTCAAATTAAAATCTAGCAAATTTTAGAAACTTGCAAATTTGAAAATTAGGGCATTACATGTAGATCCTATCTAAGTTTCAAACATTTCAGGTCCTTCAGTGCTTGGAGTGTATCCTTTGTTTTGCCAGGTATGCCTAGTAGCGTACCAATCAAGCTATCACATATGTTCTTCTCAATGTGCATGACATCGATTGCATGTCGAACCACTAAATCCAGCCAATAAGCTAAGTCATAAAAACAGATTTCTTTTTGAACTTAGAAACTCTAAGATTAGATTTTGGAATTGGTGTACTCCCGCATCCCTTACCAAGGATAACCCTAAGTCCATTTACCATCTCATATACCTGTCTTCCTGTGCGTTGCTTAGGAGGTGATCGAGTCTCAACTTTCCCATCAAAAGCTCTTCTGTTGCTGCAGTATGGGTGATCCTTGCGAAGAAATTTATGATGCCCTAGATACACCATTTTTCAGCTATTCTTTAGTCACAAGCTCTCTGTTTCATCCAAACAATACACACATACACAATAGCCTTTGACAGTCTGGCCCGATAGGTTTCCAAGAGCTAGCCAATCCTGGATTGCTACAAACAGCGTTGCACGTAGGGTGAAGTTCTCTCATTTGTATGCATCCCATACCTGCACACCATCGTTCCACAGTATTACAAGATCTTCCATTAATGGTTTTAGGTAAACATCGATATCATTGCCAGGTTGCCTCGGCCCTAGTGTCGGCACTAACATCATAATATACTTCTGCTTCATACATAACCAAGGAGGAAGGTTGTAGATACATAGAATCACAGGCCAAGTGCTATGACTACTTCTCATGTTGCCGAATGAATTCATCCCATCCATACTCAACCCAAATATTATATTCCTCACCTCTTCTGCAAAGGGCTCCTTCTATTTCCTATCGATGTATCTCCACTGCGTATAATCAGTGGAGTGTCTCAACATTCCATTATCCTTGAGCTCCTCGATGTGCCACCGCATCATTTTGGCATGCCTTTTATTCGTGAATAAACGCTCCAAATGGGGACTATTGGAAAATACCACATCACCTTGATGGGAGGCCTTTTATTCTTTCTGTCACCATCGATATCATCATGGTCACACTTGTATCGTGATGCACCACATATGAGACACACTTCCAAGTCTGCATGCTCTCCATGATACAACATGCAATCATTTGGACATACACGTATTTTCTGCACTTCTAACCACAATGGGAGCGCAACCTGCTTGGCCTGGTACATGTTTTCTAATAGCAAATTTCACTTTGGAAGCAATTTCTGCAAGAACAGCAACAACCCTGTGAAGCTTGTATCAGACCACCTGTTGCTTGCTTTCAATTGTAGCAGTGAAAGCACGGTACGCAACTTTATGTGCTCCTTCTTGTAGCCTGGAACAACGCACTACTACAGAACTGGGCTTATATGTCAGCCTATCACTGGCGGTTCCTCATGGGCCGATAGTGATGGAGCATCATTGCCGGTTCATAAGCCACTCGGAAAGAATCAGCCATTGTGGCTTATGAACCGGCAGTGATAAGGGTGATCACTACCGGCTGATGGATTGAGCCGGCAGTGATACCCAACACCCTCATCACTACTGGTTTAATCCACTGGCCGGCGGTGATATATGTACATCACTGCTGGTGAATTATATGAGCTGGCAATGATGTCCTCCTCTTCCCCACCTTCTTCTACGTTGAGCTAACAGAGCTACCTCGGCAGATTATGCGTCGGCCTAGCACTGCCTTGTAATTTAAATAAATATATTAGTATTTTAGGTTAACATAATATTAATAAATACAGATAGTAAAAAAATCAATCAAAAACATTCGAGGAGCATAGCGGTTTGTTCGGTTTTACTTGGAGCAGGTCGTGGGTTCAAGTCTCAACGTGAGCGCAGCCAAATCAAATTTTTTTGCCCCCGCACTAGAGTGAAAGGGGTTTCACTGCCAGTGCACATATTCGACTAGCAGTGAAACCACTTTTATTGCTGGTGGACTTTGGGCCGGTAGTGAAACCCCTTTCATTGCCGGTTTTCCTATTGAGCCGGCAGTGAAGATCACCTTCCACTGCCGGTGGACTTCTTCAGCCGGCAGTGAAAGTCCTCCCCCTATAATACTGCTCGACGCCTCGCGCCCTCTAAGACTTAGAAAATTTGTTCCCTTCCTCGTACCCTCACCGACGCCACCATCCCCGTTTGGAGCCCCAACGCTGTCATCCCCATCCTGGAGCCCTGGCCTCCCCGTCTCGGAGCGCTGCCGTCCTCTCCTTCTCCAGTCCCAAGGTTAGTGATGACATCTCCCGCCATCCTCCTCCTCTCCTCTCTTCTCCTCTCCTTTCCTCTCCTCTTCTTTTTCATCAGTTTCCTGCGACCTCATACTGATGTAGACCGCATGCCGTTGCTTGTACAGATTTCCTGAATGAATGCTTTTGTGCACTTATCCATGTTTGATGGATGTTTGCCATAGATAGGAAGATAAAGTCATCTTTAACAACACATCAAATTCATGAAGTCAATTGTATTTTCTTGCCTGTTGGGTGCTAGAAGTCTTCTGTCACACCCTAATTTTCAGATTTCTCAATTTTTTTTAAATTTTCCAATATTAGTTGATAGATCAAATAATGGGAATAGGAAAAATACTAATTTCTATAGTCAAATTCAAATTTGAGTTAAGGTTATTAATTGTTTGATGCATTCATGCTAAATAATAGGCATATAGGTTTTCTTTGGATTTTCCTTGGATTTTATTTGAGCTCTTTTGGAGTTTATTAGAATTCATTTGTTAAATCTAATTTCCAAAATATAAAAATGTTTTCACAAGCTTAAAATATTTTTATTTGGCTTCTAAATGATTTCAAAAGCTTGTTGAAATTTTCTAGAATTTTTAGGCTTTATTTGGTATTTTTATTTGATATTTATTAGAATTGTATTTGCTTCTCCTTTTCTGAAATTCCAAAAACAAAATCCTATTTTATTTCCCTAAGCCCAGCCCATCCCCTCTTTTCTTTTCTTGGCCCGAGCCGCCCCTTCTCTCTCGTTTTCGGCCCACCCAGCTAGCCGGCCCGGCCTGCCCTACCTTCCCTCCCCTCCTCCCCTTCCCTTCCCGCATGGGCCAAGACCCGACCTAGCTCCTCCGCCAGTCTGCTGCGGCGCCTCACTCAACCTGCCACGCCCAAGATGCCCTGACCTCTTTCCATTTTCACCCCCGCGCTCGTGCCTGTCTTCTCCCACCGTCATCACCATCGTGTCCGAGACAAAGTCCCACCACCGCCCTAGAGTCTCGACGCACCCCGAAGTTCCTCGACCCGCCTATATAGGTCCCAGCCCCCTTCCGTTCTCATCTCATCCCAAAGTCGTCGAGTTCCGAGCCCTCTCACTGAGATCCGAAGCTCCGTCGCCGCCATTGTTGCCGCTGCTGGACGATCTCGCCGCCAAGCCGCTCTAGTGCCGCCTTGCGCCATCCGAGCTGCCCAATAGCTCCATCATTGACCGATGAAGCTGTTGCCACTCCCATCTTCGCTTCCCGACCCTTGAAGACCTCTCCCCGTCAAGCTCCTGAGCTACTTCGCCACCCCTTCCGTTGCTGACCACCTTCCAGTGCCACTCCGCTCGAGGTGAGCCTTCAAATGGATTCGCCGACTCCCTCTCTTGCCTTTCCGCCGCTCGCTGGTGATACTCGAAGCTGACAACGAGGTCTTCGGCTAACTCCAGCTAGTCCGCCACCGCACCATGCCTGTCGCCACCCTTTGATACCGTCAGGCCACCGACCCTCTCCCTCAGCCATCCGATTCAAAATCAAAGGCTCGGATTAGATTTGAACCTTACCCATTCGCCAGCCAATCAGAGCTTGCCATGTGTCCACATAACCCAGTCATCACAGCTTTGCCATGTCACTCTGCCACATCTTGTGCCACATCAACAAATCCGCTCATATGTCATCCCTGTCAGCTAACCACGTCACCAAATCTAGCCAGTCAGCAACCCACTCAATAATTCTCAATTTCCAGTAGCAAAATAATTCAAGGAATTCCAGTAATTTGCAATTTTGCAAATAGGGCCCTAAACTTTCTTGTTTTCACAAAAAGACCTTGTCCTTTTTACAGATCAGTCCCTAAAATTTTCCATAATTTCAAATAGCTCCCTCTATTTTTACAAAAAGGCCCCTAAACTTTCTATTTTATTCAAAATTAATCCTTTTCTTTTTCAGGTTTAATCCCTAAAATTGTTTTAGTCATAACTTCTTCGTTTTAGCTCCGATTGGAGTGATTCTTGCGCTCAATTTTTTCTAAATCATGATCTATCCAACCATGCCAATTTGAAGTATCAATTCTCCTATATTTGTAGTAGTTTTCCCTCATTAACATTTAAGTCCCTGTAACATGAAGAGATTATTTTGATTAGTAAATTTATGGTTGTCACATTGACATATAAGTCTGATCTACATGTCATTGTGTCACAAACATGAGTTTATGATATTAAAATAATATACTAACTTTGTAAGTCCTTGATGTCAATTAATCAGGTAATTTTCTATCATTTGATGTGAAACCTAAACCCTAGATCTTTCATCTTTCTTCGAAAGAAGTCCAGTCAACTCTATTCCCCTTGTCCAGCACAATCCAAGATCCCAGTTTATCGTTCTATTTCTCTTGGAGTTTATTTGGTGTTTATTCGATGTTGTTTTGTTTGCCGATAGAATACGCGATTAGTCGATAACGCTCTGGATCAGTTTGAGGGATTTCAAGACCAAGATTTTGACAACATTGTGCAGCATTGGGTAAAAGGAAAGTGTCCTTGATCATCTTGAACCTATGTTTTAAATGTTTTGTTTTACAAATTTGCATGCAATGTCTATCAACTTGATGGGTAGTCACCTATGTTAGGGTTTACCTAGTTCTTCCTTTACATTCCTTGAAGCCTATGTTGTAGTTGATATGAGTCTCTTGGGTAGAATTGCTTAGCCATGCTTTTGGGATGTTGGGAAGTATCATATACATGTTTAGTGGATATATGCAATGGTGATGATGAACTTGTTAATAACATGAACCCTAGGACATGGGCAAAGAGTTGGTTTGATTATGGTGGTTTATGTGATGGGCTTGTGGATACGTTCCATGAAATTTGTTGGTTATTTCCCTGTTAGTTTGATTATGGTGGTTCATGTGGTGGTCTTGTGGATAGGTTCCAAGAAGAGATGTTAGGTTTTGTTGGTTATTTCCCTATTAGATAGTCTGTGCCCATGTGTCACATATAAGGACCGGTTCATGGAGCGACAACCTAAGAAATACAGTTCAAACACGAAGCCGATATGGATAAGGCTTAGCATATTGATTAGACACCTGGCTGGTATTTGTTGGAGTACCATGACCTAATTGATGGACCATGCTTCGTAGTGATTCTCCTGGCAACACACCACTAGCGTGTGTTAAGTGTTTCACGAACACGGCAACATGGAAATCACAACTCATGGCAAAAAGTTGGACAACCTCTATAGAGTGTAAAACTGTTATAACAGTCGTGCCTACGGTAATGGGAGACTGGGATCCTCACATGATTAGTGGGTTGTGGTTATGGGTTTAGTTGTGATTTTGGTTATAGAGCAGGGAGTACTAGACAGTTATGATATGCAAGGTAGGGAGCCTTGTATGCTGGGTGTTAGACTGTATGGGTTACATTCACTTAATAATTGTTTAATGCTTTTCGAGTCCAAATATCTTTTCATTACTTGCATTTACGCAAATATACCACGTGTTAGTCTATTTTTGTTGTAAGCCTACATGTCATTATCTTTCCCACACTTGCTGAACGCGTCATATGCTCACACTTGCTGAACGCGTCATGTGCTCACACTTGCTATTTTCCCTATGCTAGGCGACATGTGTGGTGCTGCTCAGTGACTGAAGATGTTGAAGATTATCAAGCTGAGGTTGTGACATTCTAGGTGTGTGTCTCCCGGTTGGTTGCCTACATGGTTTTTGGGCACCAGTGCTTCTGTTCCACTGCAGATATCTACATATAAGACAATATATATCAATTTTTGTAATAGTTAACATTTATTTAATAAAAGTATTGCTTTTGTTACTTCACCTGTGACGTCCTTATGTGTGTTGAACATCCTGGGCACACATAAGCCGTATCTGGTTTTGTTCGTTAAAACCGAGTGTGACATCTTCATGATGTTCATTGTGCGTATTGGTCTGATGGACAACTATTTGCACTCCAAGTTAGATTCTATAGTAATTTAAGAAGTAGGTAAAACCATAATTTGTAAAACCAGTCCAATTTCAACTGAATAGATGCATGTGTCCTATTCCAATGCTCCCCTGTTTCTTCATAAGTGGTGAACTTGAGTGTAAGACTATTACAATGTTTAGTCTCCTTTTCAATTTCCCCCATATTTATTTTAACGCTCTATCAAACTAAGTCCTGCTTGTTAATGTAAAGGATGCATCAATGTTCTTAGTCAAAAAGAGCTATATGATCCTTTCAGTAATGAGAAAGTAAATATGGGATTACTTGCTTATATTGTTGTTTATCCCAAGTTATGCAATTGCATAGGACATGACATGAAGGGAACTTCAATCAACTAGCTGACATGTTTTTTAAGTTCATTCAAAACTCAGCCATTGAAAACTGCACTATATTCTTACTTGTTTTAGTTTTTGCAAATGATGAAATTGGAGAACTATTTACCATACATATGACTGCAAAGCTCAACTAGGATGGTTATTACACATGCACCTTGCACGTCTTTTTAGTATCCCAATCAAGCTTGTAGTCGTATATAATTATCTCCATAATCTGATGCGAACCAATCAAATAATAGACTCTTTGTTGGATGGTGGTTGCATATGTTGCTAGTGACTATTTTTTGTTTTTGTCTATTGCTTTTCTTCTTTTGAAATACAATAAAATAGTGGCAATGATGATATGGCTTAAGGCCGTATTTCTTTATTACTTCTAGGACTTCAGTACTGATTACCTGTTCAGAGAGCAAGCATTTTTCTCAAGTCAACATTTATATGCCAGTCCTACTAGTTCAGAGAGCAGCTTCTCTCAAGACGAGTTGGATGCCCTATCTGAGGTTGACCTCAAGAGTTTTCTTGAGAAGAATGCTTGGTAATCAGTACTAAAATCCTAATAAGACCATTTGCTAGAGCCATTGTGCCTAATAGTTTTTTGCAAGAACATTCTTTGGTGTTAGTGTGGTTTGTTGTATATCATTTTTGCATATTCTCTGAAATTTAGGACTGCTATGACATGGTATGTTGTTCATCATTGTTTGCAAAGTGGAGTATTCTCCATTTGGGAGGAATACCACGCACAAGCTAATGGATTCAAAGGAGCATGTTACAAAGGATACAAGTCCAAACATGAAGTTGATGCGGCATACAACACTCAAGTTATCCAAGCCGAGATAAAATTGGCTAACTTCAAAAATAAGAAGTGTGATTTCATGTGTAAAGATGTCATAATCCTAGTTTTGGTTGTAATCATCATTATTTTGCTATGTAAGATTATGTTACTTGTAAGATCAATGTGTCAACTATCAGTACCTTTATTATGCCTATTTTGCTATGTAAGATGTGACTTGTTTTGTTAAATGTGGTCGTAACGTACTCATTTACAATATTATATGTGAGAACTATTATGTATATATGTGTGACATGAATTACTATGTATTAATGAAGGTACCTTTATTATTGATTTACATTACATATGTTTCATTGTATGCATGTATTGAGTGGGAGGGAGATGGAGAGATGGAGAAGAGAAAGGGAGGACAGGGCCGGAGTAGAAGGGGGGAGGCACAACACTGCCGGCTGAAACCACCAACCGGCAGTGATACCTAAGGAATCACAGCCGGCCGAATCCTTCAGCTGGCAGTGATAACCACTTTCACTACCGATCCACGGAGTCGGTAGTGATAGTCCCCGACTATCACTGCCTGTTACCCAATACCGGCTCCAAAACTAGCAGTGAAGGGGGTTTTGGAGCCAGCAGTGATGTATTGTTCTATAGTAGTGACGGTGTTTTAGAGTCCTCTACCATATGCTGGAAGTTTTAAAACCCTCTTTTATTGGTGAAGTTCCCTTCCCTATCGTGCAACATCTGCTCTAGATCATCGGTGTCGGCATCGGAGTCCACATCGGCCAATATCTCCTCTATATCATCATCGACAAATGTATCTTAGGCAGGTAGCATATCGGTGTATTCGTCAGTCGGCATATCAATGCACAATTCTTCGTCTTCTCTGCCAATGTATTGCCTTTCCTGTACGATCTCAGCTTCATCGTGCTTAGTCTAATGAGTATAGCCAGGCATAAAGCCCCTTAGCATCAAGTGTGAATGTATCTGCTGGGTGGTGAAAAAACTACTTATTATTCTTGCAATTGACGCATGGACAACACATGTATTGAGACTGTATCTTGTGCGCCGCGGCTTGTACCAAGAAACAATCCATGACGTTCTAGTACTCTGCGCTCACATGGCTCGTATCGTACATCCATCTTCTATCCAGCTACAATTATATCATTATTGTAAATCCAAATTCATAACATCTAGAAGATTTTGCGACCACTAACAAATAAATTACCTCATCATCTCTTACCGACAATTGGCCCGGGTTGGAGGAGCTGCCTTTTGCATGCTTTCGCGTCCGCTTCCGATGAGTATTTGTTGGTGCCATCCCTAAATTTTTTTTATTATTCAACCCCTTATCTATGACTCATTAATAAAACATAGAAAATAAATGCGCTTATACATAAAGTTCCTATATTGGAGCTTGCTAATTAAATAAAATATCAAAAATACAATTGGATCTTGCTACATACCTAAATATCATGGCAAAATTTTCTAATTCATTAAAAATCAAAATAAGAGATAAGATCAACTTTGGTTTTTAAGGTAATATTTTGAGTTAAAATGCTAAATATATGATTTAACTTGGGGATTTCAACTTACTTGAGCTCAAGAGGCTCCTAGAAGCTTGCTTTCTATTTGGTAAAAATCTAGGGTTCACTTGTCCAAAAAATGAAGAAAAGACAAATGAGCAAATTGAGAGGAAAAGAAACGATTTTGTTTGGATAGCTAGAGAGAGCTCATCTGACCTTTTTCTTGACAAAAATTGAGCTTGAGTTATGGGGGAATCAAATGGGAGAAGGAATGAAGTGGGTGCTGCCATGTGAGAGTTTGTGAGGGAGAGAGAAAGTTCTGATTGAACTGTCTGTTAACTCGAGTATGGATAAGGTGGGGAAGGGGCATCACTACCAGCTCATTTAACCAGCTATCAGTGATGTTATGCTAACACTGTCGGTTGGTGGATTAAGCTGGCAGTGATGAGGGAGTAGGGTATCATTACCGGCTCAATCCATCGACTGGCAGTGATGACACTTACCACTACCGGTTCATAAGCCACAATGGCTGATTCTTCTCGCACGGCTTACGAGCTGACAGTGATGCCACATCATTGCCGGCCTATTAGGAACCAACAGTAATAGACCAGCATATACTGATAGTCAATACTAGTGC
Source organism: Phragmites australis (assembly GCF_958298935.1). Lineage (NCBI taxonomy): Eukaryota > Viridiplantae > Streptophyta > Magnoliopsida > Poales > Poaceae > Phragmites > Phragmites australis. The sequence goes on along the minus strand of NC_084940.1, from coordinate 21,811,933 downwards.
CTACTCATGGTTACCAGCCGGCACCAAAGTATCAATACCGATTTTTTCCAAGAGTCGAAGTATCAGTACCGGTTCAACCTGGCTCAATCATCGATTGAGCACGGGAAGTTATGAACCGGTACTGATACTTCATCAATGCCGGTCTATCAAAGCCAACATTGATGACCCGACTCGAACGACCTATTGTAGTTGGATTTGGTCAACCTGATTGGAAGCCAGATCTTCATCGTCATTCACCGATAAATCGATAGTTACCCGTTCGTATCAAAAGATTGGGACCAACCCTCACATCATCCAATCTACAGTAAAAAGTTTGGGCGCATAATTGAGAATCAGATCAAAATAGCTATATTGTGTTCGGCTATCAACCCAAACCAAAATAGACAGTTACCCGCAACTACCGAATAAGCAGCTTGGATCTATTTGATAACCACTAAAAAAAACTACCAGAAACTGCTTGAATAAAAACCGTTCTGGGCTTTTCACCTGAAAGAGCTAGTGGGCAGGTTCTCATTTTTTCATTCTTGGTCGCAAGAACTTATTAACCTACTTTATCCTTCTCCACAAAAGGTCACAACTTAGCTTTGTGTCAAAGCAATCCCAGATCGTGCGAAATTACCATGACTATTTCTTCAGTGTCAAAACATCTCACCTTTTCTCACGACAACACACCATTGCTTCCCAACATATCCCATACTTGTCTCCATGAAGCTGGGAAATAAAAGCTAACCATCAAACACAAAAGCCGTTGGGGGGATTGCCATCAAGGAATTTAAACAGATGCAGGTGTTAATAGTGTTTTTTTATGAACCTAAAAAAATCAGGTGGGTTTTAGCAATTTTACCGTATAGAATTTGCTGTGACCTTTGCAAGATCGTTTTGTCTTGTTGTAGTTGCTTCATCGTTATTAGTTTGGTTCTCTCCACGAGGTTCATCTACTTTATTCTAGAACCATGCGCGCTTTTTTCAAATGCATCACAACGGAATTAGGGGCTGTTGTGCACAAGAAGGGATATCAGAGTACAACAGTAAGAATTTTGTCCTGTGCATTATTATCCATGTCTTTATTATTTATTTGAACATGTGTCAGTGCATTTTGTAAGTCACCAATCGATTAACCATACAGCACAACATATTCTAATGTCCCTATATACATTAATTGCTTCCTTTTTAAGCCCCTCGCATATTTTTTATGATGACTTCACATTTTTCCTTCGGTAGAAATTTTCCTTCAAAAACAATTGTCTCAATAGAAAATATGCCCTTTTTTCATTAATATCACGCTTTGCAACAAGTATAACATAAACAGTTGGACCCAGATGACCAGAGAATAAACACTAAAGATAGATAGCTTGACATGACAGTCAAGTACTAGCAGTACTAAGGGACCTAAGACTATAACGAGTTTCTGGTGCATGCGTAATCGATCTCGCCATCTCTTTATGCAGCTGCTCCAACAGCTCCTGCAACTGCAGGGTCCATATCATCATCCTTGTGATATTTGAGCACAGCGCCCAAGATCGGGCACAGCATGGCTCTCTTCTTCTTCTTCGGCTTGTCTTTCTCAAGAAGCTGCAGTGGAGATCACAAGATAATAAGATATACTGTGTGGTATAACCTTATACTTGACATATATCTCATGAAGTAAAAAATGTTGCATGGTTAAGAAAGAAACAGAGGATAGATTGTGACAAGCTGACCTTCTTGATTGTTGCTTTCATTTGGCGGTGAAGTGTCCATTTCTTTTGTAACATGTACTCCCTCAGTTCTTGGGCCTCCATGCCTTCGATCCTTGACATCTGTCAATTAACAATAAATGGTCTTTGAGATCAGTGCATGGATTGTATAAATCTAGCTATCCAACTGCTTAGATTGCGTCAAATTGATGGTGGTAAGATTGCACATGAATCAATGTTTATTTAGTGGGAACAACGCTATTCTTACTCAAAATGGATGTAAAAAATAACCACTTCTGTAAACATAACACATTAACACCCATTGTAGTGCTTCCATTTACCATAGACTTGGATTCTTCTACTTGTCTCCTTATGGTCGTATGGGTTGTGTTGGCGACATCTTTCTTTTTTGGCAAAGGCACCATCTTCGTGCCCTTATCTCCTTGCGCCATATCAAGTACTGTGTGGTCGAAGACTAGTGTTGAGGACTTGTAGTTTTGTAGGAACTCCAGGAATTATCATGTCTATTTATAGGCCGTAAGCTTCAAAAACTTTATTAGCTTTACCCCTTTTAAAAAAAATATATATAAGTAACAAAATAGTCATGAAACTCGTTGATCTCTAGCTTGCAGTAGCATGTTAATGGCTGCTACAAAGCTCTGCAGTTTCAATATTTTTCCAGTAATATGCTGAAACATTTCAGAATTTCATGAGGCAGTTAATGGTTTCTGAATTTAAGAAGGTTCACATGGATTTCTTGGGCAATCCTATATTAGCATACAGTTTGTTTGGCAGCCCTGTTTGTTTAGTATTCTGCTAGCATTCTTTTCCTTAGTTTATGAAGGAAAAGGCAGGACATAATGTTCTCATGAGATGGCAGTTACAGCTACTCAATTCCTCTCTTCATTATCCTTAATTTCTGCAAATATCAGGTGCCTTATCATTCGAAGAGATGATGCTAGTACACTAATATTGTTCCTCTTTGTTTTCTTAGTCTTCTGGTGTATCTTTCTTTTTGTAAATAGCAGCTATTTTATATGCAAGGCTACATATGCCACTTTTTAGCTACTACATTTTACTTCATTTCTTTTGCACACTTTAAACAACGATATTTATTAGATGCTTATCTTTCACCACGGTTTATGAGTTTGTCTACTTGCAGCCACAATTTGTATAAATGTTTACCAGCTGTTTGTGGTGATGCAAATGGTAAATGAAAATGATGCCATGTGACAAAGCATTGCAGAGGTGGACGTGATCCAATGAGCATATATATATCCAAGATGGGGATAAATGCTATGAAGGACGATAGAATAATTTAATATTTGTATTTTGACAAAAACATGCTTGAACTAAAACATAAATAGAAATAGCATTAATCACATTGGTTCTTCCAGTCCGGTAAAATGCTATCTTCATAGCTGATGATTTTACTTCGATTGACATCTCGGCTAGAATTACTTTGTTATTCAATAATTCATAAGAAAAAAACATAATTGGAGAATAAAATCCTAAGATATTGGCACACTAGGGAGAATGGCACATGTATGTGCCAGGTTATTGAATCTAGAATGGCACATATAAGTGCCAGTTAAACATAGGGAGTGCGGCACATATGTGTGCCAAGGTTGCGGAAGGATGCTGGCATATATATTTGTCGTGGTTTCCTATGTGCCGTGTATAGAATCCCTTACACGATATTCACCGGCACATATTATGTGCCCCTCAATTGAATTCAGGGGCACTTGCTAGTCATATGCGGGCACATATCGGTGCCAAAAAAAAAAAAAAAAACCATCCGTGTTGTAGTGAAAACACCCTACTTTTGAGGAATTGGATTGGCTTTCAAGCGGATCCCACTATTTTTAGATTATCACATAAGTGTTCCAATTATTATCATATCACAATTCGGATTTTTATATAAACATTTCAATTTATTCCTACAATTAAATTTAATCCAGATATTCATTAATTTGAATTTGGTCGGTAATCAAACTGGTTTAAAAAATTCTTAACAAAATTAATCATACTTTAAGCCAGTAGGACCTTATGTAAATTATTTCAAGACTTTACCATGGTAATAGATTCTTTGAGAATTATTTGAATGCTGCTGGAAAACATGGAATGCATTATATATTTTTAAAAATTCAAAACAATTACCAAATAGTTCAGATAAAATCCACAATTGCATATTATAATATTTTGGCTCATATATTCTAGATTTTTAATTTTTTTTGGTGTTACAGCCTTACAGTTTGGTGGATCATATGCCCTTCTTTTATTAGGATATTATCACACACTTTGCACCAAGGAGAGTATAACATAAACAGCAGGACCCACATGACCAGAGAGTGACCCTAAACATAACAACAGGTACTAGTACTATTAACTTAGACAACTATATAAGACAGGAACGGATTTCTGGTGCATGCATGCTCGATATCTTCGTCTCCTTTATGCAGCTCCTCCTGCAGCTCTTACTGCTGTAGGGTCCACGTCGTCATCCTTGTGGAATTTGAGCACAGCGCCTAAGATTTCGCGCATCATAGTTCGATTCTTCTTCTTTTTTGGCTTGTCTTTACGCAGAAGCTGCAGTGGTATATCTCAAGATAGTGGGAAATATAGTGCGGTATAACTTGCCACTTGACATATAATGTTGTATATTATACCAGGGACCAAGGAAGTCTGCATGACTAAGACGACGCAGAGAATAAACCATTGAAACTGACCTTCTTAATTGTTGCTTTCACCTGGCTGCCAAGTGTGACTTTCTTTTGTAACATGTATTGCCTCACTTCTTGGCCCACCATTCCTTCCATCCTGGACATCTGCCAATTAACAATCACTGGTCAGTCTATGAATGGTATGAACCTAGGTAGTTAACTTCTTGTATAAAAGTTGATGGTACGATAACAGATGAACTTATACTAGTACCGCCAGTTTCTTATTAGTTTGAACACTCGTCGTACACAAAAAGGAACACAAATTCTTTAAAAATAACACATTAACACCCATTCTATTGCTGCCATTTACCATAGAGTTGGATTCCTCTGCTTCTCTCCTTAAGGTCACACTGGCTTTGTTGGAAACATCTTTCTTTTCTGGCAAAGACTCCACCTTCTTGCCCTTACCTGCTTGTGCCAAATCAAGTACTAGGTGATCCACAACTCGTATGATTTGAAGTTGAGGACTTGTTGTTATGCAGGAACTCTAAGAGTGATCAGGTCTATTTATAGACTATAAGCTCCAACGCTTGATTGGCCTGACCCTTTTCGGAAAATATATACGTAGAAGGCATTGAGCTTGATTTATCTTTAGCTTGCTGCAACATGTGAATGATTGCCCCTAAACTCTTTGCAGTTTTCAGTATGTTATGACAAATATGCTGAAACGTTTCAGGATTTCATGAGGTAGTTGATACATTCTGAATTTAAGGAGGTTCACATGGATTTCTTGAGCTATGTACTACAGCATGCTGTTTGTTTGGCATGGTGCTTTCTTTTGCTTAGTTTACGAAGAAAAGCACCCATAACTTTTTAGTGACAGTTACAATTACAGGAAGTTTCAGTTCCTCTTAATTTCTGCAAATGAAAGCTACCTTATCTTTGGAAGATGGTATGGTTGCTTTTTTTGTTTCTTTCTCTTTTGGTTATGCTTCTACTTCCTTTCCGGTCTATAGTTTCAACAATTGCATTTATTATATGCTTACCTTTCACCACAGTTTATGGACAAGTGTATGAGTTGTTTGCAGGTGTCATTTCTTTTCGTACCACGCTCCACAAATTAAGGGGAAAAATGTGTGAGATAAAACAAACAACTTTTCTTTGCAGAATTCAAGAAGAAAAGTTCAGTTCCCAAATCAAGGGAAAAAAGGTGTAAGATAAAACAAACAATTTTTTTTTTTTTTTTGCAGAATTCAAGAAGAAAGGTTCACTTCCCAAATTAAGGAAAAAAGGTGTAAGTTATAATGACAATTTTCCATTACATAATTCAAGAAGAAAAACAACTTTCCTGGCCAAATTAAGGGGGAAAGGGTGTAAGTTAAAACAAATAGCTTTCCTTTGCAGAATTCAAAGGAAAAGCTCCTTTCCCATATTAAGGGAAAAAAGTATAAGTTAAAACAAACAACTTTCCTTTGCAGAATTCAAGAAGAAAAGTCCAGTTCCCAAACTAGGGGGGGGGGGGGAGTTGTAAGTTAGACTACCCCCAATGGGAGTTTCGTTTCATTTAATGAGGTGTCATATTAGTATTTTTGATGATGTGGCAAGCTAATTAAGAAGAGAGAGATCAAAGTAGTTTCATCTAGATGAAACCACCTAGACACAAAGTCCAACACCTAATGAGTCTTGCATGAAGAGCATATGAAACAACAAAATGAAACTATGCATTAGAGAAGAGTGTTTGAACATCAATTTATTGCTATCTTGTTGATGTGCCACTCCTGGAAACAACATTATGAAACTCCCCATTGGGAGTAGTCTTGAAACAACTTCCCATTGAAGAATCCAAGAAGAAAAGTAACTTTCCTAGCCCAAATTAAGGGGAAAAAGGTTAAGATAAAACAAGCAGCTTTCCTTCGCAGAATTCAAGAAGAAAAGTTCACTTCCCAAATTAAGAGAAAAAAGGTGTAAGTTATAACAGACAACTTTCCATTGCATAATTCAAGAAGAATGGTAACTTTGCTGGCCAAATTAAGGGGAAAAGGTGTAAGTTAAAACAAACAGCTTTCCTTTGCAGAATTCAAGAAGAAAAGTTCCTATCCCAAATTAAGGGGAAAAAGTGTAAGTTAAAAGAAACAACTTTCCTTTGCAAAATTCAAGAAGAAAAGTATTCCCAAATTAAGGGGGGAAATGTGTTAGACAAAACAGACAACTTTTCTTTGCAGAATTCAAGAAGAAAAATCCACTTCTTAAATTAAGAAAAAAAAGGTATAAGTTGTAATAGACAACTTTCCATTGTATAATTCAAGAAGAAAAGTAACTTTTCCAGACAAATTAAGGGGAAAAAGGTGTAAGATAAAACAAACAGCTTTCCTTTAAAGAATTCAAAAAGAAAAGTTTCTTTCTTGTCAGAAATATGGTGTTCCTGTGTTCCAAATGCTCTTGATTAGTAGTATGTATATTTACGGAAACCACCATTCTGAATTCAACAATAAATAGAAATAATATTAATTTTATTGTCTAGGATTACATTGTTATTCAATAACCCATAAGCTAAAAACATCATACTAGGACTAATGTGAGCACAAGATATTAGAACACTAACTCTAATCTTACTAAACAAAATTAGTGAAAATATAATCCAAACATGGGGGAGAAGAAACAAAACCTTGAATATGTGACATCTTGCCCAATCCTTCGGAATTAGCATTTGCTCCTCTATAACAGACTAACATAACATCACTGCAACAAAACAAATTTGTACCTTGGTAATATTAAGGTCATGGTATAGCTATATTCGCTGGTGGTGCACAAAACTACCTGTCATATCCTGTAGCAAGCTATGCAATATGACCAGATAGTGCCTACCATTGGCTCTTGTAATAGGCTCTGATACCAAACAACTTTTGATGCCTACCCACCCCCACAGTCAAACTATCATATGAACATGCTGTTCTGGTGGGACATGCTGATCCATAAAAGGGTCCGGGTTGGACAAGGTTGTGGACTACAGGGGTGCTTGCAGGCCCAGGCATAGTGGCCCTCACCACCGCAAACGGAAGCAACACAAGAACGGGTGGAGCACTACGCCAACTTAGTGTCCTTCAGCGCAAGAATGAGTTTATCAACTAATTTATAGAAACTCGGTAAGGAAAAGTCACATACCAGAAACCGTTCAAAGCATAATGTTTACTACGTTGCTAGTAGCCATAGTGATCAATGGTGTGAACAAGGAAGAGCAACAATCTCACACAAATGGGATTTACAATCCATTTTGATTTTGGATATTTTATTGGTACAGTTAAATCTTAACCTTTTTGTGTTGTCTACTGGATGTAAAAAGGTCTTGAATTTAAAAGTGCACACATTGCACATTGTAGTTTTCAATCTACTTAACTTTACTTTTTTTGTGTTGTGTATTGGATGCAAGAAGATCTCAAAAGATAGCATTGCGTAGCATTATTCTTTGTTTTGTGTCTTCTGCATTTATTACATTCCAAAAATTTATAATCATATGAATTGCCGTTGTAGTTCTCAACGTACATAATATAAGCTACCACAAGATGACTATCTATAAAGACCCAAACTAGGAAATGGAGTGGCATAGCAGACAAGTGAAGGTTCTAGTAGATCCCTTGGGCCTCTAGTTGAAAAAATTATTGATAATTCACAAATTCTATAAAATATGCATGGAATATGTTAGTTGAGAGTAGACAACATGTGCCGCTCAAGTAACTAGCAACAAAATCCTTAGGTAAACACACAACTATTTAGTTGTTGGTGATAGTTATTGCACCAAAACGGCTCTTGGTTCTCTCATAAATTGATGTTCTTATCACCACAATCACTATTATTGTTTCTAACCACAACGGTATTGGCAAAAAGTACTTTTGTAACCTCTTCTATAGTGAATCATCAAAATTCGACTCAAAACACCAAAAAGAAAAGGCAAGACCCAAGCAGGGTCCTATGGACTGAAGGACCACAGACCAGTGCAATTGAGCCTAACCCACTTGGTGATAGTCATCACTTCCCCATGTGTATTGACGAGACCGGTCTAAGAAACTGACCAATCTTAGCTATGTGTTAAGCTAGGAATCAATACCAACACATAGTGACTTCATAATTGATAAACTAATATTCATCTTAAGCGTACTTAAATTATGTTAAAAAAGTGACCTTTAAGGGTTGAGAAATCAAATAAAATTGCCCCAGATCTAAACGTAGTCATTATTTCTCTTGATGACTCCATAGGAAAACCGATGGAGAACCACCTTAAAATGCTCCATCTCCCATGAAACCCACAAATTTTTCTCTAATTGAGTGTGTTTAGGTATGGCAAGTGTGAGCACATGTCGTACTCCGCAAGTTGTGAGGTAAATATGCATATGAAGATTTATCAATAGTATGGCTAACATAGCCCTTTTGCATAAAAACAATATTTACTTTAAAACAGTTAAAAGCTAGTAAATAATTAAGTGAATGACAGCAAATAAACATTAACCTCAAGATTCTCTCTACCTTGACTTTACAACAAAACTGACCACCTCAACTAAGGTTCTCACCACCATGGTTGACCAAAACTAACACTTCATTCATAGTTTCCGCAACCGTGATTAACCCAACCAACCAAACCATAATATTCTAATCACGTGTGGCTTTTCTCACTACCCTTGACCGTGAGCACGGATGATTAACTAGTTTATACTCTACAAAGGTTGTATATTTTACTCACAAGTAATGATTTCTATTCAACCTATGTTAGCTAGACACTTAATCACTACAAAGCCTTTACAAAGCGTTTCTGAACATATGCATACCCGCTAATGTTTCACTAAGTACACCGTGTACAATGGCAACCCCCTCTTGCCCCAATAGTTCCAGGAAGTACAACTTTTGTCACGTCCCAAAACTGTAATCACGTAATTAAGTCTAATTATGTATCATTATGGTCATAATTAATTTTAGGGCAATTTAGTTTGGAATGCTAGTGCAATTCGTTTAATGTCAATCAGATGAAAGAAGGTAATTTGGGAGAGAAAAGAATAGAAATCAAATTAGAAATGTCCTGTTTCTCTAACACGTGGGCCCTACCGGAGTGGGCCAACCACCCCTCTCTCTCCCTCATGGGCAGTAGATGCCCCACCCACCCCCTATCTCTCTTACTCCCATGCTCCCAACCAGCCCAAGGAGCTGAGAGCTCCCTCTCTCCCTCCCTCTCTCAAGCACTCTCTCCCTCTCCCCAAAATCTGGCCTCAGGAGATGGATTTAAGGTATGCATGTGGTACTCCTATGATCAGGAGCTCATAATCTACCCATCCATCCAATTCATTTTTGTTTTCCTAGAAGATTCGAGCTGGTTTTGACTTGTTTGGTATTCTTGGTTGAAGAACGAGGAGCACCGACGTTCTTCCTCTTCCGAGCATTTCCTCCATCCCACGATGGTCAACCAACCTCCAAAAGCACTATGGGTAAGTCCCTTAGGCCTCTCAAGGCAAGAATGCATGATTTGGTTGGTCGATTTTGAGTTTGGAGCTAAAGTTGTGAGTTCTTGAATTCTTGAGCTTTGGAGCTAAAATAAGAATTTGGGTGAGATTTGAGTTAGGAATCGTGTTGCTAGGTTGGTGAGTGAGTTCTAGACTCTATGAAATATCTCAAACATGTTTCCCTTTGGCATGGAGAGGCTCGCAAATCAAATCGGCTGAGTCCCCCCCCCCCCCGCCTGCTCAAAGAAACCTCTCTTGACAACCTGGATACTCCGAATCAACCTAGATATTTCGGGTAGCCAAGTGAAAACCCCATTGAATTGTATTCAAAATTCATGTGTAGTTAGTGTGTAATTTAACTCTAGAACCCTTTGTATAGTGCATATACATGTTTGTGTAGCATAGATTTAACAGCGAGTGGAATCGACTAACGAAAAACACTTTAGAACCCAACTCGGCCAGAACCTGGATAGTCTAGGTTAAACTCGGAGAGTCCGGGTATATTCGTTTTGGAGTTAGCAGAGAGCCCCACTCGGAGCCTCACCCAGAATGTTCGGCCTGACCTGGAGTATCCGGACTCACCCGGAGATTCTGGGTTAATCAGAAAATGGCTAACCGAGACCCCAGTCTGGAGGATAGCCAAGAGGTTCCAGAACCCCGAGTCTCTGAGTACAACCCGGAGTCTCCGGCCTCCTATTACTTTTCTGGTGTTGTTTAGATCCCAAGTTTTGTTATTCCTCTGTATGTCTTACACCTTTAACTTGTTGTTATGCATGTTGTAGCATACATTGTGCATTTCATTCATGCTCATAATTGTGCATGTTCTTCTTTAATGAACGAAAAACCGGAGCGTATCATGACAGTGGTACAACATGCATTGTCCATATCCTTGTAGCCAGGCTTTAACTTGATGATGTCTAATTCAAAGGCTAACCGAATTGTAGAGCCAAGCTTAGGTTCTTTGGTAGAAGTCGAGTGGTGAAATATTTCAATGTTCGCGAGCCTAGGCCTAATTACTTACACTATGGTCACAATGATGGGTTGATGGTGTTTGTTGGATGAGTGGTGAGGATGAGTCGAGATGTGGGTGCCGTTAGGGATGTTTCTTCTGCCTGGATGTGGAGTTCCCCTAGGTAGGTCAAGAGAGGAACCCGGACACCGTAGATCACTTGCATCGTTTAAGCACCGATCGTTGTTGCAATTGGCTTTAGCACTTTCTGTGATTACTACATGTCGTATATGGGAACGATAAGCCGATTACCTTGTAGTTGTGGCTTTTTGGCATGCAGGTCAATAGTATCAGGTATGAGGTCAGTTGGGGTATCCAGTTTGCTCCGAAAGTAGATCTGGATGACCCCCGCACCTACCGGCACATGATCAAATGATCGGGGCTTATTAGAAAAGGATGACATGAGTATCCCCTTGTATGGACCTGTGTGGTTATACAAGCCATATGGTCCTCAAGTCGTGTATGTAAACGAGTACTCCCTAATAGGTTGTAAAAACATTTCAAAATGCCATGCTCTCGGTTATGAGCATGCTTTTGTCCTTTTGCAGCACTCGTAGAGTTATGAATGTGGATTGAGGTGGTTGATGGGTTGAGATGGTGCTTTACAGATTTTATTCTTGTGGTTCCTTTTACATTATGTTCAGTTGATATTTATGGGCTAGTTTGTTACTTTGGTCTAGTATCATTGCCCACACATGTTTATGTCAAATTCGCTTTTGCATATGAAATTTACTTAACCATGTTGCTTTTTCTTACTAATATCCAAATGCATAATCTTCGGAGTCAGACTATTTATAAGTGTCTATTATGGATTAAGTCTTGCGAGTACCTAAGTACTCACGCTACTTTTCAGGTGTTACCATCGAGGAGGAGTTGGTTTTTGGCTACTTCACGCCTGCCAAGGGTGGCGAGCATGAGTAGGAAACTACTCGGTGGTCGCACTTTTTAGGTGAAGGCTGAGGGCATATGGTTTCACCCACTTTTGTGGTCTATAGCTTTTATTTTCGCTGTGTACTTTCTCTTTTGGCTAGGAGTTGATCACTTTTAGTATCCTCCTGGATCTCTTTTGCTGTAAATTGTTAAACTTGTAAATGCTTAAGAACTTATAATGTAATTTAATTACTCACTCTTTATTAATCTTGGTTGTGATTGTTTATGTTGTTAGGCATGTGTTCCAACTTTGGGCACAAAACACGTGCCGGGACTACCGAGATAGTATTCTGGTTAATCGTTGAAGTCACGATTAAGTAAATGATCGACTTAATGATTAATTAGAGTACTATGTAGATGATTTCTCAGATCATGGTATCAGAGTTTGGTTTAATGAAGTAGCCTAAAATTAGTTATAGCGTTGTTTAGTAAGTGTGTCAAACCCACTAAGCAACCTATTAAATTTTATTTTATGCGTCCTCATGATTAATATGTATGAACTTGCTATACTATGCCCCTAAGTGTAATGTATGCTTGAGTGATGCACTTGAATTGTTTGTTTATGCATTGTATAATTTTTCTCATTATGATGCATTTGTTAATTATGTCGCATTGATGCATCCCGAGAGCGGCAAATATCGGGGGCTCAACAGGTGCAAGGTAGGGGGCCTGGTGTGTCCCAAAAGGTGAAGGTACGGGGAGTGAATACGTGGGCAACTGCGTATGAAACGTCGCTTGTGCGGCGAGTCGCACATGCACCATTTGAGTGGAAACTTGTTCTATCTTGTGCGAAAGGTGATGTTTATATTGTGATGATTGTTTGGGGAGAGATGCATTCGGAAAAGAAACTTGGAGATAAGGATCGGGCATACTCCCATGTTATATTGTTCATTTCGCACTATACCTTTGGACATGTATTTTTCTTATCAAGGATCTAACCTGAATTCTGTCAAATTGCGGACACTCTACACATTTTTGTGGATTCTCTGCAAAAGTCCGCACCTGACTAAACTTAAAGTGTAACGCATCACTTGTTTGGATCCAACTGATGCTAGTTAGCTATGTCGGAGTTTGACCTTTTGTGCCATTTCCATCTTGTTGTTGCAACATGATGAGAACCCGTTAGAACCTAGGTGAGCTTCCTGAGGGTTTGAATGAGAACAATTCTCCATTGCCTCCACCATCAAGTACGACAGCTGTGCCTATCAAGAAGATTCTGGATGTGGTTCATGATTCTTTGCTATCCATCCATCCCGGAAGTACTAAGATGTACCAGGACCTCAAGTCCAGATTCTAGTGGACTCATATGAAGCGCGAAATCACCCGATATGTTGCTAAATGCGATATTTGCCGAAGAGTGAAGGCCAAACATCTCAAGCCGGCTGGTAAGCTCCAACATTTACCTATTCCCTCCTGGAAGTGGGAAGAGATCAGAATGGATTTCATCACTGCATTGCCTAAAATGTCACACAGGTATGACTCAATTTGGGTCATTGTGGACCGGTTGACAAAGTCTGCTCATTTCTTACCCGTCAAGACCACATACTTAGTCAAGCAGTATCTAGAGTTGTACCTCACTAGGATTGTTTGCCTCCGTGGAATTCTGAAGAAAATCATCTCTGATCGAGGTACTCAGTTCACTTCTCATTTTTGGAGGAGTCTTCATGAGACAATGGGAACCGAGCTCTTCCATAGCACTACATACCACCATCAGACTGATGGCCATACTGAGAAGGTGAACCAGATCTTACAAGATATGTTACGGGATTGTGTTCTCATGTATGGAAAGAAGTGGAAAATTTTCTTTCCATTTGTGGAATTCTCCTACAACAACAGTTATGAAGCAAGCACTGAAATGTCACTGTTCGAACCTCTCTACAGCCAAAGATGCCGAACGCTGTTGAATTGGTCTAAGTCCAGTGAAAGAGCTTTTCTAGGCCCAGATTTGGTCAAAGAGGCAGAAGAACATGTCTTAACTATTAGTCAGCATCAACTCACAACTAAGTCTCGTCAGAAGAGCTATGTTGACCATCGTTGGTGTGAGCTGGAGTTCAAGATTGGAGATTTTGTCTATCTTAAGGTCTCTCCTTTCAGAGGAGCACAACATTTTTGGATGAAAGGGAAGTTAGTGCTCCGTTATATTGGCCCTTTTCAGATTGTTGCTAGATGTGACGAGGTGGCTTATCGGTTGGAGCTACATCCGTCCCTTTCTGTCTTGCATGACATCTTCCATGTCTCGCAATTGAAAAAAATGCCTTTTTCCCAACCTATGTCATCGAGGTGTCAAATCTAGAATTGCAACCAGATCTTTCTTATTGCGAGTATCCAATCCGCATCCTTGATGAAGCCAAATGGAAGACGCAACGCAAATCAATTAAGTTCCTCAAGGTTTAGTGGAGTAATCACTCCGAGGATGAATCCACGTGGGAACGTGAACATCGTCTTCGTGCAAGAGATTGCATCACTTCCTAGTCTTTGGAGATCGTAAAGCATAAGCTTCCATCAGACGAGTAAGGAGCACCCCTCCCAAGAAGGAAATATGTCGATCGTTCGCTCCAGCCCTCCATCTCAGGCATGACACCTGTCTCTCATAGTCCATCTAGCTGTTTTTGCCACTGCCGTTCTTTCCTCATGTACCCACAACTGTCGAATTTGTGGGGGTAGAGGTTCTTCTACAAGTTTGCTTTGTTCACCTCACTCAACCTGTGTGCTTCTTCCGACAACTTCTACTCTGCAACACTTGCGAATGACCTTCCAGTTGTGGTCATTTGTTGAAATCTGGCATTGTACCTTTCTACACATTGGATCTATTCAGTGTGCCCTTCCAATTCTTAAATGAAAGGACCATAATCATTAGCGCCTTGTGCTTAACTATGTCCATATCTGTCTCTGCAATGAACTCAAACCTCTCTAATATCTTGGGCCACAGGATGTCGTTCTTGATTAAACTAGGAACCACATGCGGATCACCTCGCTCGCCAGTCCACAATCTGTAGATGATGGGCATGTGATCCTTAATAGCTATCCCACAGACTGACTTGTATGGCCCTAGAACTCTCTTTGGTGTAGTTGGCTCCCCTGCTGGTGAGACCTCTGTGATCACAAATCACCCCGTAGGCATCTTCAAGGGACACGATGCCGCTCTTGGGATTGCTCATTGTCGTGACCCTCAGGAGCATCAGGCATCTATGCATAAGTGAAAAAATATTAAGAATATATACGATAATATGTCAAACATGCATCTGGTTGATCTAGATTGAGGTAGTGGCTTATGCTACCTTCTTCAATATTTGACTGCGGCACTACAACTCCTTCTGGCACCTGGGCCGGATTGATGGTTGGTGGTGCCATCCCTTTCTGGAAGTTTTGCATATGATGACGATGAGCGATTGAGTTTCTACATATAGAGACCTGAGGAAGGAGGGAGATAGAGAAGAAGCCAATGAGGGAGGGAGAGAAGCTATCGAAAGAGAGATAACCATGATCATTTGATAGATAGAATGCATATACATAAAATATTGTAATTAAGTATATTATGACCACATTTAATTAAAAGAAGTCACATCTTACGTAGCAAAATAGGCATAAATATACACAAATGTACTAACAAGTGACACATTGATCTTACAAGTCACATCATCTTACATAGCAAAATAACAATTACAACAAGAACTAGGATTGTGACATCTTCACACGTGAAATCGAATTTCTCCTTATTTACAAAGGTAGCCAATTTTAGCTCAGCCTAGATGTCTTGACTATTGTATGCCGCAACAGCTTCCTATTTAGACTTGTGTAATAACCATCCCAGTCGAGCTTTGCATTCATATGTATGGTCTCCAATTTTACCATTTGCAAAAAGAAAAATAAGTATAAAAATAGTGTAATTTTTAATGCAACACATAATAGGAGTAAAAAAGAAATACGGCTTCAGTGTATAGCAAGAATTGGATAGTAGCTGTATAAAAGTGCTCTCAGGAAATGAATAACAATTGGCCCCAGGACAATCAAGGTCCTGCCCCCTAATTGTTCTATTGAGTTCATCAACGACTGGACAATTGACTAAGTTCTCATCTAGTTATTCGAACCTAGATAGAATTCTCAATAATCACACAATATCATCATGGATAGTGTATCGGTACCAAATCAGAGAGCACATATTCTGAAAAGGACAAGCAATTTCCTGCTGAAACAAAAACAGAGACTGAACAGAAAGGATGAATCAACTTCCTTATCTAGAATCCAATATGCTAATCAATATCTGAACTTATAGCAACACACCATCCTGGGATCAAATTATAATAGGTAGCCCATTGTAGGGACCACACAAGAAATATGTCTCACTATACAAGTATAGACGAGAAAGAACCATCAACTAGTCTCACCAGGGGCTACAACAAATATCAAACCACTAGAGAATCACAGGTCTAAACTATTGTACTCAGTAAATTACCCAGTCTTAGTGTATCAATTCATTATTGAGGAAAAGGAATATGTACCAGTACTATCCAAAACAGAAGAGGGGAAATACCTACAAGCATCATTTGAACACACAAAAGAACCGATGCAGCATCTATTCTTATCATTTGAAGACACAAAAGGACTGAGTCAGTATATCTATTCTTATCATTTGAACACACAAAAGGACCACAAGTAGCATCTGTTCTTATCATTTGAACACACAAAAAGGCCACAAGAAACATATGTTCTTATCATTTGAACACACAAGCAGCTGACCATGAATTAGTCTGAACTTGCGCTGAAACCATAGGAATTAGAGGGGAGAAGGAGACGGAGGGGAAGCCAGTAGGCCGACCTCAACGTCGGGGTGGTTGTCCATGGCGACAACGGTGGTGGACTAGGGCGCATGGCATGGTAGCGTGGGCTCCTTGTCGTCGGAGTGCTCATCGAGGTGGAGGCGGCAGGCTCCTCAGTGTCGGGGTGGTGGTCGTCAGCAACGGCAGCGGAGGATGAGGGTGCAGTGCATGGTAGCACGGGCTCCTCAGTGTCGGGAAGGAGGCAGTGAGCTTCTCAGTGTCAGGGTGGTGGTCCTCGGCGATGGCAGTGGTGGACGACAGCATAGGGCACGGCAGTGCAGGCTCCTCGGGGTCGGGAGGCAATTCGTTGGAGGGCACAAGCTAGGAAGGGGAAAAAATTTCTAAGTGTTAGATGGCATAGTTGTTGAGCACTTTTATAAGGGAGGACTTGCATTGCCAGCTCAAGATGAAGACTGGCAGTGAAAGGGGATCTCCACTATCAGCTCAACAGGATAACCGGTACCAGCCCAAGAAGTCCATCAGTAGTGAAACAACTATCACTGCCGGTCGAATATATTCACCGGAAGTGAAACCCCCTTTGCTACAGGTCTAGTGTGCAAACAATTTGTTTTAACTACGCGCGCCCGCCTGCCGAGACTCGAACCTACGACCTGCCCCAAGTAAGACCGAACAATTAAATTGTTGCGCTACTCACGTGTTTTTGAATTAGTTTATACTATCTATGTTTATTAACATTCTGTTGACCTAAAATCCTAATGCAAAAAGTTTATTCAATTTTCTAATTCAAGAAAAAATTAAAAATAAATATGTTCATACATAAGTTTCTATATTGGGACTTGCTATATATCATAATTTCATCAATAAATAATTTAAATTAGTAAAAATTAAAAATAAATACGCTCATAACTATAGCTAATGTAAATCATGTAATATGCAAATAGCTATATACTTGCTATATTGCTAATTCATTATAAATCAGAAATAGTAATACATAGCAATAGTGCTTGTGCTATTGCTAATTCATTAAAAATAAAAAAATCAATATGCTCAATAATAAAGACATCTTCCACCATAAACTACAAATTGAATCTTCTATAACATAAGTGAGGTATAATTGCATCTAAAACAAATTCATACATAGTAATTAATACAATTTAACTACTTTGTCTTAACGATTCACCCTTCATTATGATCACGGCGTACATGTTGAGGTTCATCAGTGTCTTCCATGGGACCTAGGTCGATGTCCCCTCTGAAAGGAGGTAGCACATCAAATTGATTGTAGTCTTCCTCGTCAACAACATTCTCTACTCCGATAATCCTTCTTTTTCCTTGAAGAACCACATGACGCTCCTCCTTGTTAGTCGGGTCCGATGAGTTTTGTTGGTACCATCCCTAGAAATTTTCTTTATTATTCAACCCTTACATGCATCATGTACATATAGCGATAACTTACGAAAATTAAACAGCACATTCACCCTCAGAATCAACCTCATGACACTCTACGACGTTGTTCTCTAAAGAGCGATAAAGTGCATCGAAATGATAATGAATGAAATGTCATGAGATGTGAACCAAACAGCATGAAATATGGTAGAGATGTAGTGCATGAGGTTATGAATGCAGTAGAGGAAGAATCACATGAATTGGAGTTCATTTGCCCACTTAATTAACCAAATTACATGCTTGTTGTTTTTAAATAAAAATTATATGAGTAGTTCAAACAAACTCACATGAGGGAAGTACTCAACATGGCAAAAGATATTTTTACTGTGTAAAGTATAGATAGAGAAGACCTAAAAAATTAGTTTCACATTTATGATTTTTATTATTTTCTATAGAAATTAATCAAGTTTAAAAGGCTTAATTAAGATTAACATAGAATTAGTGCTAAACAAGCATTTCTTGCTTGAAATATATTTATCCTATACAGAGCATGACAAAATAAGATTGATAAAGTTGGATTGACCAATTTTGGATATTTCAAAATTTAATTATGGATTAACAAGTTACAACCTATTTAATGAAATAGAGGTATTTGGATATTTCATGCATTCATGTATTTTTATCATGTAGACCATGACAAAACAAAACTAAAAAACTTGATTTCATATTTTTCTGAGCTCTACATATTTTTCTACAAATTATAGATTATTTTAGTCGATTTATCAATACAACTAATATTCCTTTCAGCATTTTCTGGATTTTCTGACTTTGACAAGTTGTCGACGGTGAACAGCGGCGGAGCTTGGTCAGGGAGGGGTATCAAAATGCTCAACGCACTATGGAAAACTCATTTGAGGGGTCGGCGACGGCATGTACGGTGGCAAGCACGGCCGGCGGCGACCATGGTGGGCAGCGGAGCTAGGCCGACGGTGGTGGCGTGTTGCAGAAGGAGAGAGTGGAAGGGAAGGGAGAACCGAGGTTCCCTGGACCATGATAAAGCTCACCATGCGTTCGCCTTGGGCAGAGGCGGCTCACGGCCTGAAGTTCGTCGATGAGGTGGGTGAGCTTGCGGTGGCGGCTGGTGGAGCACTGGGCTGATGTGGACTACAATCAAACTAGTGCATGCAAAAGATTGGGTATGGCACTGTATGGGTATTGCACTGTGAAGCTCACCGAGTAATGGAATTGGATGGAGAGGGCTACGAAGCGGTGATGCGTCCGTGAGGGCGATGAAGGTCATTAGGGACGGTGCTGTGCTTGGGTTTAGGGCAGGGCCACTGTTTTATACTATACACATCACTGCTGGCTCATCCCACCAACTGGCAATGATGTCCAGCTATCACTACCGGTCAGTGGCTTAAGCTAGTAGTGATGAGGCAGCTAGGCATCACTGCCGGCTCAAGCCATCAGCTGGCAGTGGTTCCCCTTATCACTGCTGGTTTATAAGCCACGATGGCTGGTTCTTCCCGCATGATCTACGAACCTGCAGTGATGGCCCATCACTGTCGGCCCATGAGGAACTGGCAGTGATGAGCCGTCTTATAAGCTCGGTTCTGTAGTAGTGTGTTACCACTAGAAGTGCAACTAAAAAGAGTAGAATAACCAAACAATATAATGTGGGTATCGGTGTGACTATATACCTCACGGATCATCGTTGGTAGTATCGTGTCAACAATATATTTATCTCTATCATTATCAATGCATCCTTGGGTGCAATGATGTTGTGCTAAAGCTAGATCGGGTGGCTAGGAATTCTAAGGTGTTAATGAATGTACTTAAAAGTGCCTAGAGGGGGGGGGTGAATAGGCTTTTTTGAAAATTAAAACTAATCAGTGGATTAAACAAATGCCAGATACTCCGGTGAAGGTTGGATACTCCGGTCTGTCCGGAGTATCCGGTCTAGTCTGGAGTCTCCGATCTATACAGGAGCTCGAGAACAACTAAGAATTAACGAGAACAGCTAGAGTCTAAAAGGTGATACTGAATCTACTTAACAGCACAAAGCTTAAACAACCATAGATACTAGCAAGATGATCACTAAGACTAATTGTATGAAAAATCTCAAAGCTACACAATTAAATAAAATTGCACAAATGAAGAGACAAGGGATTATCTCGAAGTTTGGCCACCTCACAAAGAAGTGCCCACGTCTCCGTTGAGGAGCTCACAAAGAGCCGGGTCTTCTCCAACCCTATCCTCTTCTAGCGACCACAAAGATCAAGCTAGAATTTTCTTACTCAAGTTGATATCGATTACAAACTTTTCGTGGCACTCCACAAGATTGGGTGCTCTACGGGCAATGCCTTGCCGTCTATGAGCACAAGGCTCCAAGAGAAATGATCACAGCAAATGCTTGATGATGAACTCAATGATCAAGTGTCTCGACTTCAATCCAAACACAATCTCACTAAATTTGCGTAAAACTAAGCACTAGAGATGTTTGGAGGGCTTTTAAATGCTCTTGGAAGGCTTTGTGAATGTGGAGCTCAGCAACAATAGCAAGCCATTAATGCTTGGGGGTGTGGAAGTATATATAGCTCACTCTCAAAAACTAGCTGTTACTGTTCTGACACACCTACCTCGGAGTATTCGGTGAACACCGGAGTCTCCGACCTAAAATCCAAAACGGCGTCAGAACGGTCACAGAACTATGTCAGAACTAGCCGTTACAGTTCTGTTAAGTTGCCGGAGTTTCCGGTGGACACCGGAGTCTCCGGCCCTAACAGGGCTACCACACAAACAAGGTCCGGAGACTTGCCGGACTCTCCGGCTTCTCCAGGTACCGGAGTATCCGGTGAACAGTGGAGACTCCAGTGTTTTTTAATAAAAGAATAAATACTAACCGAGCCACCCTTGCCGGAGTCTCCCTCGGAGACTCCGGTAAAAATATTTTTTTTCTTACCGGAGTATTCGGTGAACACCGGAGACTTCGACCTTTTTCCAACAAAAATAAATGCTTCACCGAGCAACCTCTGGCGGAGTCTCCCTCGGAAACTCCGGCCTAAAAACTCATCGATACCGGAGTGTCCAGTGAACACCGGATACTCCGGACAAATAGAAATTCGGAACCGAGCCTCTTCTGACGGAGTTTGTCTCAGAGACTCCGACCTAAATACTAAGGACTGGAGTATCCGGTCAACACCAGAGACTCCGGGCCCAGTAAACTTCTGTCTATCTTCCCGGTGTCCGTGGGTGAGTGTGTCTCTCAACTTATTGATTCTAAAGGTTATCTTGAGCATTGAGACACCATAACAGCAAACAAATGCAACCCTCTTAATAGTACGGCTACCCTAGACTCAATTTAAAAGATAGAAAAATTTAAATCCTATTGGGTACTACTCATTGCTTCTCTTTTCTTTTCGAGGGGCGTCAACCGTCATAAGTCTTCACAATTGAGACTAAGACCTGTTCATTACTTTGATAAACATATTAATTCCTTAATCATTTTGTCATCAATAAGCCCAATGTCCCCTTTTTGGTGATTGATGACAACACGATTAAAGCTTACAAAAGATAGTTGAAAAAGGATTTTGAATTCTAGAAGATATGGCGAGATCCCCCTAAATGTGTGCATTGAATTAGGATCGAGTTAAACTCAAATGCACATATTTAAGAGAAAATTTTGCAAGAGCACCCCCTATATCCTAGGATCTGTGGGATGCAATATCAAGTATATAAAAGTATTCAAGATGCCTATGACAAGATATGTATCACACTCAATTTAATAAATACGACAAGCATCACACTAACATGAAAGAGTCTTACAAATTTTAAACAAAACACATAGTTCATTAGACACAATAGATAAGTCTCAATATCCAACAGCGATGAAAAGATAAAGAGTCCAAAGCTAAAAAAAAGGAAGGAAACTAAGGAAACTAAGAATCTGATCTTTCTCTGTCCCCCTTTGGCATCAAGCACCAAAAAGAGGAGAGAAACTAATCGCTTCTTTCTTCATCTTCATCGTCTTCATCCTCACTTCCATCATTGTTGCCATCAGGAGAGGAGCTCACTGTAGGAACATATTTGGCATCGGAGGAGTCATCGTTAGGTTGTGCTTGAGAGCTCTCGGCAGCTGTTTGGGCTTCACCATAAGCCCATGGATTCTCAAATTCAATGGATGCACTCTCTGCTTTATCCGAAATGATGGGAGAGCAGGGCGGCTGAAGGTTCATTGAGGCATATATTGCCTTTTGTCATTTCTCCATTTTCTTCAGTCGGACATTCTGCTCCTTGATCTGAGTCGCATTGTGAGTGCACACATTAAAGATAGCTTTGCGAGCGCTCTTTATGAAAGATGACCCTCGAGGAGGAGCACGTCTCGAGGCAATTTTCCTTGTGCTCGGGGGAACATGAGGAGGAGATGGCGAAGGAGATGGAGCTTGGATGTTTAAAGGCCTCATCCGACATGGTTCGTGTTTGATCTCCTTCATGAATGTCTTCTTGGATACACGCTCGATGATTGACATGATGTATGGAGCATACCCACAACTCTTGATAGGTGATTTTGATGTGAAGACTATTTCTTCCCATAGGAAATATGCCACACTAAAGGGTGCATGATCATTGGACATAGCAGCGAGGAGGTTCCTTGAGATGCTCTGCACTGTGGTTGCATCCCTGCTTTTAGGTGCCAATGTGAGTCAAAATAGTGACTTCAAACATCTGTAGAATGGCCTCATACCGGTGAGTTTTCCAAGCTCAACTCTTCCAAGATTAAGATACATAAACCCAAGCTCTTCCAAGGTGAGTTGATGCTCATTGTGAATTTGATCCTTATGTGTATCACGAGTATCAAAACGGGAATGATGAGCAAAGCCTCTTTTCATAGTCAAAAGGATTTGTCATCTTCTCAGTGTTCACCATTGACACATGCTTCATGTAATTAACTGTCTGCTTTGGAGTATCAAAAGGTGAAGCTGTTCTGAGGGGTCTATGAAGTTTCAGAGGTCCAATCATATTATCTTCCTCTTGTTCTTCTTCATCCTCTTCTTCAGCTGCATCAGACTCAGAACTATTTTCCATAGCAATGCCTTTGCCTCTCCCTTCCCAAGATGGCATGCTACCTCTTCCCCTTCCTGCTGTCACTGGAGCCAAACCCTTTCCACGTCCACTCTCACGACCTCTCATAGCTTGACTCTTGGTCCTGCATAGAGCAACATTGGATCTTTGTGATTCTTCAGCAAAGGTCTCTTCTTCAATGCGAATGCCTCTTTCAGTGGCTTGTGATGATATTGTTTTCTTGACCACTTTGCGAACTCGTTCACCACTCGCATGTCCGCTCCCACTATCCTCCGATTGAGCTGATGCATTAAGCTCTTGAGCACGAGGATCGTTTTTCTGTTTCTTCTTCCGCTCGAAAGTGTGACCTTTCAAAATCAATCTCCGGCCATGACGATCTTCTTGAGATATAGAGAAAGAAGAATTAAGGAGGATGCGAAGATGATTTGATGACAAGGCTGATGCTGAAAAGCTGACAGATGCTGGAGTATTCGGTGAACACCGGATACTCCGGTCAGCCTGAGTCAGTCTTAAAAACTTAGGGTTTTTGGGAGATTTGGCCAACAAGAGTTAGATCTGGTAGAGGAACAAGTTCTAAGAAGTATAAGAAGCTATTCTACCAAAGGAAATCAATCCTAGAGGTGGCATTGAGAGATCGGGAAAATTTCGGAAAAAGTACCTTTTGGGGCAAAAATCACTCCGGTGAGTTGATGAATAGAGATGTTCGGAGTTTTCGATCTTGGATTCGAGTGAGAAACGATGGAAATGTTGAAACTCCTTGGTTGTTCTTCAAAATCGCCAGAGAGGTTCACTTGAGGTGAGAGGAGTTGAGAAAAGATGAGTTTGAGCAACTGTTTGGGTAGAGGGGGATATAAGAATCTGGAGAACCCGGAGACTTCGGTGAAGACCGGAGACTCCGGATCAGATACTTTACCGGAGACTCCGGTGAAGACTGGACTTTCCGGTAACTAGAGTCTGGAGAGGAATCAGCAGATACATGAACAGTATCATGTACTGGATACTTCGGTGAACACCGGACATTCCGACACCTGGAACTGTGACTGAATAGAGAGAAGGCTGAAATTTGAGGAGGAATTTTTCCGGGACATGAACGTTGGATATATAAGACTATTTTGCCAAATGTGATCAGCCAACAAGCATCATTACATAACCATGATCACAAGTAGCAAATTATGATCAAAAGATCAAAGAATCAAATAATTTTGAAAATAGCACTCAAAAATGCAGTTTTTGCAAACTCCTAGCTAAGAAAGCTATAACTCTATAGCAATCAAATGTATGCAACAGTTCAAGCCACGTTTCGAGAATCTAGGATATTTAATTCACATCTCAACTCGCAAAACCTTTGCTCGCCTAGTGGCTTAGTGAGGATATTGGCTAGTTGTCTTTCGGTTCTCACATGCCGAATGTCGATATCCCCTTTTGTTGCATGGTCTCTCAAGAAGTGATGTCTAATATCTATATGCTTGGTTCTTGAGTGTTGCACGGGGTTGTTAGCTATTTTGATGGCACTCTCATTATCACACAAAAGTGGAATTTTGGATGTGTTGTGGCCATAATCTCCCGCGGCAACATATTCGGCTTCGGCGGTGGATAGGGCTACAGAGTTTTGTTTCTTGGACGACCAAGACACTAAGGACCTACCCAAGAATGGGCAAGTCCCCGAAGTGCTCTTCCTATCTACTTTGCAGCCGGCATAATCAGAATCCGAATAGCCGATGAGGTCGAAGGATGACCCTTTAGGATACCATAAGCCAAGGTAAGGTGGATGAACTAAATATCAAAGAATCCTCTTAACGGCCATTAAATGGCACTCTTTTGGAGTGGCTTAAAATCTTGCACACATGCACACACTAAGCATGATATCGGGCCTAGATGCACAAAGATAAAGTAAATAACCTATCATGGAGCGATATACCTTTTGATCCACGCTTTTTCCTTCTCCATTGAGATCAAGATGACCATTGGTTTGCATGGGTGTCTTGATAGGTTTGGCATTCTCTATGTCAACCTTCTTGAGCATGTCTTTGATATACTTTGTTTGGCAAATAAAAGTTCCTTCCTTGAGTTGTTTGATTTGAAATCCGAGAACGAACTTTAATTCCCCCATCATTGACATCTCAAATCTTCTTGTCATGATCCTACTAAAATCTTCACAAAATTGTTGATTAGTAGAACCAAATATGATGTCATCAACATATATTTGGCAAACAAATAAATCATTATCAACATTCTTAGTAAAGAGAGTAGAGTCGGCTTTGCCTATTTCAAAGCCCTTTTTAACAAGAAAATTCCTAAGGCGTTCATACCATGCTCTTGGGGCTTGCTTTAGCCCATAGAGCGCCTTATGGAGTTTGTAAACATGTGAGGGGTACTTGGGATCTTCAAAGCCGGGCGATTTCTCCACATACACCAATTCAGAAATTGGTCCATTAAGGAATACACTCCTCACGTCCATTTGATATAGCTTGAAATCATGGTGAGTAGCATAGGCTAACAATATGCGAATTGACTCAAGCCTAGCTACGGGAGCATAAGTCTCACCAAAATCCAAACCTTCAATTTGAGTGAACCCTTGAGCAACCGACCGTGCCTTGTTCCTTATTACTATCCCATTTTCATCTTGTTTGTTGCGGAAGACCCATTTTGTGCCAATCACATTTTGTTTTGGTCTTTCCAATAAGGACCAAACTTCATTCCTTTTGAAGTTGTTCAATTCTTCTTGCATGGCCATCACCCAATCCGGATCATCAAGGGCTTCTTCTACCTTCAAAGGCTCCAAAGAGGAAACAAAGGAGTAAAATTCACAAAAATTTGCAATTCTTGAGCGAGTAGTTACCCCCTTTTGTAAAGCACCAAGTATGTTGTCCACGGGGTGATCTCTTTGGATGATTTGATCAACACGTGTGTACCGGTGGTTTTGTTGAAATCACGGTAGGCGTATGCATTTGATCCATAACCAAGCATAAAGCCTTCATCTACTTTTGGAGCAAATTTATAATTTTTTCTTTCTTATTCAAAATAAAGCATTTGCTACCAAAAACTTTAAAGTAAGAAACATTTGGTTTGTTACCGGTTAGAAGCTCATATGCGGTCTTGTTCAATATCTTGTGTAGATACAACCGATTGATGGCATTGCATGCGGTGTTGATTGCTTCCACCCAAAATTGATCCGATATCTTGTATTCATCAAGCATTGTTCTTGCCGACTCAATTAGAGTCCTATTTTTCCTCTCGACTAGTCCATTTTGTTGAGGGGAGTAAGGTGCCGAGAATTCATGCTTGATCCCTTCTTCATCAAGAAACTCTTGAACTTGTATATTCTTGAACTCGCTTCTGTTGTCACTTCTCACTCTTTTGATCTTCACTTCAAATTCATTTTGGGCTCTTCTTACAAACTTCTTGAAAATAGCTTGTGTTTCGCTTTTGTCATGCAAGAAGAATACCCAAGTGAAACGTGAAAAGTCATCAACAATAACTAGATCATATTTGTTACCTTCAATACTTATGTAGGCAATTGGCCCAAATAAGTCCATGTGGAGGAGCTCCAATGGTCTTGTAGTTGTCATCACATTTTTGGTGGGATGAGGTGCTCTGACTTGTTTTCCCGCTTGACAAGCATTACAAATTCTATTTTTCTCAAAAGAAACATTTGTTAGTCCTAGGATGTGTTCGCCTTTTTGAAACTTAGACAAATTCCTCATGCCAACATGGGCTAGTCGGCGGTGCCAAAGCCAACCCATGCTAGACTTAGCCATCAAGCAAGTTTTAGGCTTCACTTCATCCGTTGAAAAATCAACAAGATAAAGTTTAACCTTCAACTTACCGGTGAAAGCTATTGAGGCATCTTCCCTTCTAGAGACGATCACACCCTAATTAGTAAAAAGATAATTATAACATATCTCACATAATTGTGACACGGATAACAAACTATAATTAAGAGATTTGACTAACAAGACATTTGAAATAGAATGATCATTGGAGATGGCGATTTTACCTAGGCCTATTACCTCTCCTTTTCCATTATCACCAAAAACGATGTTTTCATGAGGTCCTCCATCCTCTTCAAAAGAAGAAAACATACTCTTTTCTCCGGTCATGTGATTTGTACATCCACTATCAATGACCCAACTTGATCCTCTGGAGGAGTATGCCTACAAAACAAAGTTATGCCTTTATTTTAGTTACCCAAATTTGTTTGGGTCCTTTAGCGTTAGTCACAAGCACCTTTGGTACCCACACATTCCTTTTGACAACTCTATCTCTTGTGCGGGGACCAACATAGAGAGCAACCACTTTACCACGGTGGTTTCTCTTGAGCATATACGAGGCATAGAATGAGCATTGAGGAGCATGAGCCTTTGGTTGTTTTGCTTGAACCGTGTGATCAACTTGCTTGCCTCCTTTGACAAAGTTGAGGCATTCCACTCCTTTCATTATCACACGACCATTTGGCTTGCTTGTGTATTGGTCAAATCCAAGACCTCTCTTTAGCTTGTTATCTTTGGCTTGGATGGTCTTGTAGAGTGCATCTTTTGATTTATAGGTTTTGATGCATCCATATTTGACCAAGGCATTTAGCCTCTCATTCTCCTTTTGTAACGCTTGCAAGGATTCAACATTAGTTATACAAGCATTTATATCAACATTGAAACAACAAGAGCATCCATTGCTAGTAGATGCACTAGATAGTAAGTTAGCTTCATTAGAGTTGGATGATCCACTCTTAAGGGTATCAATTTGCATTTCAAGAGTTTTATAATTTTCATCCAAGCAAGATAATTTCTCTTGAAGCAAAAAATTGTTACTCTTAAGGTCGGCTATTGAGGAATTGGCCAAATCACAATCATTTGATAATTTCTCAACTTTCTCCTTCTCTTTAACAAAGAGCTCCTCGAGTTCAAGGTTTCTCTCCTTTTCAAGGATGAGCAAGTCCTCTTGTCTCGAGGGTCTCCTCATGACTATCTATTGTATCCATTAGCTCTTTTATTTTAGACATGACATTTTTATTCTAACCTTTAAACAAGCTATCACAATCACTATCATATTCACTATCGCTATCTAGGAGCTTGGATTGAGATTTTACCTTGCGGCTTTTTGCCATGAAGCACTTTGGGGAGTCGTCATCATCATCACTCATTAAGAGTGATTTTCTTGGTGTTGACTCACGGATGGCAATGGTGGTGACCCCTTCATCATCGGAGTCGGAGTCGGAATTTGAATCCCACTCTTCTCCAATGTGTGCTTGACCCGAATATTTCTTCTTGTGGGTCTTGTTTTTGTCCTTCTTGTATGGCTTGATTTTATTGTCTTCCTTGTCCTTTCCTATCTTCTTGTTCGGACAATAGGCTATGAAGTGACCAATTTCGCCACATTCATAGCATGCCCTTCTTGATGTTCTCTTCTTGGGCATGTCTCTCTTGTATTTGGAGTAGCCTCCCTTTCTCATGAACTTCTTGAATCTTTTCACAAAGAAAGCCACCTCTTCATCTTCGGAGCTTTCCTCTTCACTTGCACTTGATTCTTGAGTTTGTTTGCTTTTGCTTGCCTTGAATGCAACCTCCTTGTTCTTAGAGGTTGAGCTTTGTTTGGCATGAATCTTCACTTCATTTGCTTCTTCTTCCATGAGCTCATGAGAAAGTATCCTTCCAAGCACATCGCTTGGTGTAAGCCTTTTGTAGTCTCCTCTCTCTGAGGAATGTCACCAAAGTGGGATTTCTAGGAGCAAAAGCTCTAAGAAATATTTTCACCACTTTATGATCATCAATGTCCTCACTCCCGAGTCCTCTTAACTTGTTTACAAGCACCATCATTCGATCATACATGGCTTGAGGAGTTTCATGATCTTCCATCACAAATCTTCCTAGCTTGTACTCAAGTAACTCTATCTTGGATTATCTCACGCTTGTTGTCCCTTTATGAGCAACTTGGAGAGAGTCCATAATTTGCTTAGCCTCCTCGAGGCCATCCACTTTATTGAATTTCTCCGGACTCAAGGCACTAAGCAATACACTTGTAGCTTGAGCATTGCGGTGCATATTTTGCTCTTCATTTGACGTGAGCTCTTGATCTTCATCTGGCAAGTCAAAGCCTATGCAAACAATCTTCCAAATACTTGGATGAAGAGAGATTAAATGTATTTTCATTTTGTGCCTCCAGGCGGCATAATGTGTACCATCGAAGAATGGGGCAAGCCTGGAAGGCACGGAGAAATAGTTACTCGAAGAATTTAAACGATCATAATTGAAAGGAACTTCACTTCCCTTTCCCTTACCATTACCATCATCATTCTTCGACAGATCATCTTTTAAACTCCTCGGGCTTCCGGATGTCGACATAATGATTTCCTCCAAGCGGTGAAGCCTTTTAGGAGGTTAGGCTCTAATACCAATTAAATATACATAGAAGTGTCTAGAGGGGGGTGAATAGGCTTTTCTGAAAATTAAAACTAATCAGTTGCCGGATTAAACAGATGCCGGATACTCCGGTGAAGGTCAGATACTCCGGTCTGTCCGAAGTATCCGGTCTAGTCCGGAGTCTCCGATCTATACAGGAGCTCGAGAACAACTAAGAATTAACGAGAACATTTAGAGTCTAAAAGGTGATACTAAATCTACTTAACAGCACAAAGCTTAAACAACAATAGACACTAGCAAGATGTTCACTAAGACTAATTGTATGAAAAATCTCAAAGCTACACAATTAAATAAAATTGCACAAATGAAGAGACAAGGGATCATCCCGGAGTTCGGCCACCTCACAAAGAAGTGCCTACGTCTCCGTTGAGGAGCTCACAAAGGGCCGGGTCTTCTCCAACCCTATCCTCTTCTAGCGACCACAAAGATCAAGCTAGAATTTTCTTACTCAAGTTGATGTCGATTACAAACTTTCCGTGGCACTCCACAAGATTGGGTGCTCTACAAGCGATGCCTTGTCATCTAGGAGCACAAGGCTCCAAGAGAAATGATCACAGCGAATGCTTGATGATGAACTCAATGCTCAAGTGTCTCGACTTCACTCCAAACACAATCTCACTAAATTTGCACAAAACTAAGCACTAGAGATGTTTGGAGGGCTTTTAAATGCTCTTGGAAGGCTTTGTGAATGTAGAGCTCAGCAGCAACAGCAAGCCATTAATGCTTGGGAGTGTGGAAGTATATTAATGCTGCATTTGAGCCGCGGATTTGAAGATTAATTTCGGGTAAGTCTTTTTTTCCTTTTATTGTTGTTAATTAGTACAGTAGTAGTATATGACATAGGTTTTAGACATGTATGACCTAGGATTTAGAAAATTGTCAAATTTACTTAGAAAATTGTACGATAGCAGTGAAATGTAGAATATTATTTTTATTTTATTATTTTTACTATATTGGGGTCGTAATGTGCGACGTAGGAGGTAGCAGTATATGATAATTTGCGAACCTAGGATGTAGCATTTAGAAATTATTTTATTCGATAATTAGAAATATAGTTTATTGTCTTAACATTGGTTATGTTTGCGGGTGTTTCCAGGGATGGTAGATAAATTAATTTTTCAGATATATTATGGTGAGGGTGAAATTAGGTACGGTCCTAACGGTGTAGATCTGTTTGGATTTTGTCATGTCATGAAGGGTCTTAGTAAAGCTAATGAGAGGACCATTGTGGGTGTGTGCAAATGGCTCATGCGGGTTTTCCAACTGGATCCGCAACAACATGAGCTGAAGTTGAAAGCTGTCATCAGCCGTGCTAGTCATGGATACTTTGGTGAGCTTGTTCCCATCGAAGTCACGTCAACTTGGAGGTAGTATATAGATATATGTTGTGAACGTGGCCTGCCGCTGGTTTTGTTAGCTGAGGTGTACCTGAAAGATCAAACTGAGGTGAACTCTGCGGAAGCAGTAGCAGGACCAAGTGAGATAGTGGAAGATGAATCAGAGGCGGCTAATGTCGGGTCCAGGGAGGATGTTGGTGATATTCCAGAGCTGCAACCGATGGGTGTAACTGATGAAGGGGAGCACATCCCTAGCATCATTGAAGATATGGATTTGGAGGATGAAGAATTGGAGGAAGGCCTTGCTGATGGGGATTCATCTGACGAGGAGGGTAATACTCCAGTTCCTGCAGAGTGGAGGGATCATGAATTTTCGAAGCTGGTGGTTAGTGAGGCTGACTGGACACCGTGGTAGTACCATGAGAACAAGGTGTCACAGGGTGCTATGTACCCTACAAAAGAGGCAGTTATTGATGTAGTGAAATTCTGGTCGTTGTCTCTTCGGAGGCAATTCAAGGTTGTTAAATCCAGTAAAAGGGAGTACAATGTGAAGTGTTTGGTGCCGCAATGTCCTTGGCGGGTGCACGCATTCAGAGGGAAATGGGTAGACTACTGGCAGTGCTCAATAGTTAAGGAACATAATTGTCACATTGAGGAAATAGAGTTCGCCCACCGGAACCTGTCTTCTACCTTCATTGCAAATGTTATGTACGGGGAGATTTTGGACAACCTAAGGTATGAGCCACGATCAATAATCCGTGCTATTGAGCAAAGGTTCCAGTACACAATAAACTATGTGAAGGCATGGAGGGCGAAACAAAAGGCTATTGAGATGAGGTTCGGAACATATGAAGATTCATATCACAATCTACCTCATCAATTAGCCACAATTTGTGGAAGAAACCCAGGCAGCTACTATATATCAAGCATTACCCCTCTACTGATGTGGAGTACAGTGGGAAAAAGAGTGTTGCGGCGTGCTTTCTTTGCATTCGCTGCAACTATCAAAGCATTTCGATATTGCCGACCCATCATATGCCTAGATGGAACATTCCTGACTGGGAAGTACAAAGGGCAGATATTGTCTGCAATTGGGGTCGACAGTAACAACCAAGTCCTGCCACTAGGGTTTGCTTTCGTGGAGAGTGAGAACGGGGACAGCTGGTATTGGTTCCTAGAGCGGGTTAAACATGCAATTATTCTTGACCGACCAGATGTGTGTCTCATTCATGATAGACATGCAGGATTGTTGCAGGCTTTGCTGGATATGCAACATGGTAGCGTTCGATGGGGTGTAGCAGCACAGTGGCCCGACCTCAAAAGCAGGTGGTGCATACGCCATATGGGTGTGAACTTCTACAGAAAGTTTAAAAACAAAGAGTTAATGAAGCTTTTCAAGAAGTTGTGCAGTCAAAACCAGCAACAGAAGTTCAATGCACTATGGGCAAGACTTGATGAACTGACTCTAAAACAAACTGCGGAGGCTGCACCTAACGGTGATGAACCAATAGCTCTCGGACCTCTTCCAACCGATACTCCGCAGATTGTAAGGAGATCAGGCTCATCTATTCGGAGCTTCTCCCAGTGTATACGTAATGAGCCAAATGAAAAATGGGCTCTGTTGTACAACAACGGTGGTGCAAGGTATGGAGTAATGACTACAAATCTTGCAGAGGTTTATAACTGGGTCATGCGAGGAATGAGGTCCTTACCACTAGTTGGAATTGTAGAAGACATTTTGCATGGGACTTGTAAGTACTTTATTGATTGGTATGCAGTTGCTAAGATTGTAATGGAGGACAATCGTATGCTTTATGGATGGATGCTATGTGAGTACATGGAGAAGGCCAATAAGAAGGCCCACATGCATCGCGCAAATCAAGAGGGGACTGCGGAGCACAGGTTCAGTGTCCTGTGATGGGATAAGGGTCGGAGGGGGGGTAGACGTGAGCGGCATGTTCAAGAGTGTGTGCTAAGGAGTGGGACATGCATCTGTAGTTGCTAGAAGCCACAATTACTCCACAAACTTTGTACACACGTCATAGCTACGTGTGCGGAGCACCATATGCTTCCCAGGCAATATGTTTCAAAGTATTTTATGAAAGATCAAATACTCAACACCTAGAATCATGAGCTGTATGGTTTCAACATTGTTGACACTTTTACAAGTAATCCAGGGCCTGCAAGAATATATGTGCCTGATTTGGAAAAGATGAAGAAAGCACCTGGCCGAAGACAAACTCGTCGGATTTGCAACGATATGGATGAATCCGAGGCTGGCCCTAGGGTCAAGCGATGCAGTCAGTGCAATGAAATAGGTCACACGTACAAGTATTGTACCAAAAATGCACCTGGTGATGCACCTGTTGTCTAGGTGAGTTTATGGTGCGTTGTGCTCATTTTGTACCATTTTAATCTTGGTTAATGTTGCATATAGTGATGTAGTTAATTTGCATTCAAAGTATATTGTTACTGTCTTTATCTAATAATGCATTAATGTACATGTCTTTCAAATGCAGATATGGCTGACCCTGCGACCCCCGAGCTTCTAGACCCTGCCGTGGACAAGAAGCATCGCAGCTTCTTATCCGCCGAGCACCAGACGGAGCTAGGAGTGTTTTGACCATGGGGCCCTGGAGAGCTGCTCACGATAGACGAGCGATGGAAGCACAGGTACTTCGATAATTTCATACAAAATTGCCATATCACTGATGTAATTCCATATTATTGATATACTCCAACACTTGTAGGTTGGCAGCGGCGGGACTCCTACTGCTTTGCCGGTTGGTCGAGGCCCGATCGACGGAGAACCCCGAGGCAGCTACGCGTCATTTCTACTTTGATCGGTCGCTGATAGCAGCCCTGGTCGACCGATGGAGGCTGGAGACACATACGTTCCATCTCCCGTGCGGCGAGATGACCCTGACCTTGCAGGACGTAGCCTACATCTTAGGCCTTCCTTGCGCTGGTGCTGCGGTTGGGGTCATCGATATGGAGGCTGACTGGATCAACGACATGTATCAGCGCTTTGGTCCGGTGGAGCGGAAGGCGAACGCACCCCCCTACGTGCCTGAGTTCTTGTCCAATGCACGAGGGCCAACGAAGAAGTGGATCCTACAGTTTCAGGTTCGATACAATACAATCTATCAAATACTATTATAGTATGTAGTAATGATCATTTTTGACACTAGTCATATTTGCAGCCGAAGTACATACAACCCCATGCCAACGCATACGCGGTCTCCAGGCATTTGGAGGCCTTTCTGCTTTGGTTGTTTGGGTGGGTTATGTTCACTAATGGCCAAGGCCACCTGGTTGCGAGGACGCTTGTGCCGTACGCCAGGTTGATAGCGGATGCTGATGGGGAGGAGGTACCACAGTTCAGTTGGGCATCTGTTGTCCTTGTTGTGACGTATCGGGCGCTCTGCGACGCGTGCACGAAGAAAGAGCCACTAGCCACTTTTGCCGGGTGTCCACTTCTTCTGCAGCTGTGGTCATACGAGCATTTCGCCATAGGCAGGCCGGTGGTGGACCGCTCCCCGTACCTCGAGGAATGGTACGACGAGCCGGACGAGGACACGCCTACTATGGCCTCGATGTGGTGCCGTCGTCGGGTACGTATTTTATATTAACACTTTGCTTCGTGTTCTTTTTCCCTCTAACGATTTGTAACGATGTTTGTCACGCAGCCACACTGGGCGTATGAGCAGCCTCGCAGCACTTACGAGCATTTTCGTACCCAGTTCGATAGGCTACGTCCAGACAACGTAGTATGGGAGCCATACA
Source organism: Phragmites australis (assembly GCF_958298935.1). Taxonomy (NCBI): domain Eukaryota; kingdom Viridiplantae; phylum Streptophyta; class Magnoliopsida; order Poales; family Poaceae; genus Phragmites; species Phragmites australis. Next base: position 21,777,387 of record NC_084940.1, on the reverse strand, counting down.
ACATCTTGGCCGTGCAAGGGTGTGCAGGATTGGGTTTGTCACCGTTGTGTACCCACGATGAGGATTACTAGCTCACGAAGGCGCCGCTTGTCTTCGATATCTACGTCGAAGAGTACTCACCGCACCGCGTCATACGGCAGTTTGGTCGTCACCAAGCATTCCCTCTCGTCCACATCTGTACCGTCCCCGTGCAAGTCCACAGGTACATATGCAAAATTACAGTTTTTGTAACCTTCGTTTTACTGTGACTTACATTTACCGTGGTTTAAATGCAGGTACACACGGAAAGGCCAGCCAGCTGGCAACCTCTGGGCAGAGCGCTAGGCCCCTCACATGGAAACAAGGGAAGCGTACGCACTTCGGGAGTACGAGCAACAGCAAGAGGAACTTCGCCTCAAGCGGGAGGAAGAAGAGCGCATGAGGAAGGCGGCGCATGACCGTACCGTGGCTCAGGCTCGGGAGGCTGAGGGGGAAAGGAAGCGGGAGAGAGCCCGCCGTGCTAAGGTGGCAGGTCCCGATGCCCTCCGAAATGAAAAGTATCCTAGATGCACTCAGTAGAGAGTATCTCATGTAACCCGACATACTTTCCTCCCTAAGGCATGTTATGATTAGGATCGACGCACTAATAAGTAGGTCTTAGTGCGAACCGTACATGCCACCTTTGTTTCCTCATCGTGTCGTCGCGGTTACAGTGTGTTGTAATGTTTTCACCCTATGTTTAATACTATGTTTGTCGTCGTTCACACCCCATACTCACGTAAAATACTGCGAGTGCTAATTACTGATTTTTTATTCTCCGACTATTATATAACCTACTCCAAATTTAAATTCTAAATTTTCTTAAAGCCCTTCCTTTTTATTTCTTGAATTACACAAAAAATTACATTTTTAGGGGGAAAAAAGGCCCTAACCGCTCCCTCAGAGGGCGGCAAGGGGGCTAACCGCCCTCTCAGGGGGCGGTTAGGTTGCCTAACCGCCCTCTCAGAGGGCTGCAGCCCCCTGAGAGGGCTGCAGGCGCCTAGTTTTGCAATTTCTTCTGCGGAGAATCTATTTATTTAAATTTTTAATAAAAAAATATAAAAATAAAAAAACTCATCGAGTGGCTATGCTGGTCTAAGCGGCCTGACCTGAGGCGCTAGTGGATTGGCCGAGCAGGCTGACTATGCGCACCAGGCCTATGTTGTCGCGGCAGCCCATAAGGGCGAAGGTCGGATGGCGTGGAGTTGAGCAGCCCAGCTTACGGACTGCAGGCTGTGGGATGTCGGTCCGTGCGGGCGGTCCAGTCAAAGATGGTGAGCCCAGCATGTTGTGCTGCTTTTGGGCTGACCGAATGCGCAGCTGATGGGTTGTGCGGGATGGCTGGAATTTTTTTATATATTTCAAAAATTAAAAAATTGTGAAAATAGGTGTTTACCCTTTGGAAGAGCGATAATAACCTATTGTCCTTCAAACGGATGAAATATTTTAAAAATAAACCTATCGCCCTTCCAAATGGGCAACACATAAAAATAAATAAAAATACAATATTGCAATACTCTCAAAATTCAAAACATTATTGAAATAATCATTAAAAATTATGCAAACAATATATAGTGTAGAGGATCCTATAATCTAGCTTAAAAAAATTCAACTCCAAATATGATCTGTACAATAAGAAATAAAAAGACAAATTTCATTGTACATAGTTGAAGAAATTGTTTTATCACTGTACAAATCATATTTTTATCTGAAATTGTTTTGAGAGCTAGATCATAGTATCCTCTTCATCACCAAAATTTATCATACTTTTTCATGATAATGTCGATAGTTTTGAATTTTGAGAGCAAGAGAGAACGAAGTATTTTTTTATTTTTAAACCTGTCACTCGTTGAAAGGGCAACATATTTATTTTTCTAAACCTGTTGCCCAAGACCTCAAACACCACCATGGCTTATTATTTCTGCTGTTATATGCTAAAGTTGTCTAATGATTGCTCTCTGTATATATATTGATCAAACAAATTGATTAATTGCCGTTGTTGCTTGTCTTTTTTATAGTGAAAAGTGACATGGCCTATAGAACCTGAGAAGTTTTGAGAGACTAGTAGCATAACTATTGTGTAGCACTGTAGATGAGTTAAATAGAGGGCCCTCATAATGCCTCTCCTACACTGTCAAGTGAGGTTGATTGAGTGCTAGTATGCGATCCAACTACTCACACGCAGAGCAAATATTTTGGGTATAGGATGGATTGGCCCCCATGCTATGTACCCTAACTATTTGTTCTCTGGATGTCGGGGAAGTGGATTGATGTGTGCCTTACTCTAGAAAGCAAAGTGATGACGTTTTCAGCCTAAACCTTAGAATGGTGTAGGGAGTTTCCCTATGAGGTCAAAAAAAATCTTTCTTTTGGCTGTGGAGATGTGATGAGACCAAGATCCGAGTGGGGTTTTGGGAGGTGGTTTTATTCTTTTTGCTAGAGTTGTACCCTAGCTACTGTTTTGAGACTTAATTGAGACCCGTGTTTGAGCCAGAAGGCTTGCATATCTTATGTATCATCTTGTTTAATGTTTGAGGGTAATCTCTTGTAGTTGGATTGGCTATGCGTTTTTTAGTAGGGTTGCTTCTTATTGTCATAGTGGGTACATTGTAGTTTTAAATAGTTGTTTGCTGGGTAGCATAAGTGGAAAGGTCCACTAGACCAGGGAGTAGGAGTTTGTCGATTGTGCCAAGGCAACTGGGTTGTGTCAAAGTGACACCTTCCTTAAGGTGGCGTCGATGGTCTTAGACCTCTTTTGTGAGGTTTTAGAATTGGCATGCTGAAGGCTGATGTGAGGAACCATCTAAATAGTATTATAATTAATCATTAAGTCTATCATTTGCATAATCACAACTACAATGATTAATTAGAATACCATCTTGGTAGTCCCAGCATGTGTTTTGTGCCTAAGATCGGAACACACGCCTTTCCAACATATGTCATCACAATAAAACTTAAGAAAGAGTGAGTAATTAAAATTATATTACAAGTCTTTAGAGGATCATCATTTACAATGATTTACATCAAAAGATTAGAGAAACTACACAATGGAAAAATAATATCTATGAATAACAAAAGATGGGTAGCATCGTTTGCCTTGAGGCACCACCTCAAAATCACGTCTCACAAGTAGTTTGCACCACTCATCCATGCCACCTACATCAGTGGGCGTGAAGTAGTCAAACACAAGCTCCTCCTCATCAGTAGAACCTAAAAGAGCAGCGTGAGTATGAAGGTACTCGCAAGACTTAATCCACAATAGGGACATATAATAACCAGACTCCAAGCATTATGTATTTGAGTCATTAGCAAGGAGTAGACCACAACGTTAAGTAAATTCATATGCGAAAGCAACCTTGACACCTATGTGTGAGCATCTATTCTTAACCAAAAGTACTTTTCTATCCTGAGATTAACATCATGAATATATCTGTAACAGAACCATAGTGTCATATCAATAACCATCACCAATCATTCCCAATATACCATACCAATCATCCAAATCTGAAAGCTCTATGACCGATGCAGATGGTCGAAAGCATGCTCATGACCGGGAGCGCGGTAATTTGAAATGTTCTTACACCCTGCAGAGGAGTACAACTTTACCCACATGACTCGGGTCGACCTCTTGGCCCCTGAGACAACATTTCTCGTACCCGGAACCACCCACTTGCACATGCCCACATGGCATCGAGGTTTCCGCGAGCGTGTCCTAGACACATCTGGCTCCCTGCTACCTTGCTTCTCCTTTATTTTTCTCTTACACGTCATAGGGTCACAAGGCAAGTGTCAGCACAAAGTATGGTACTTGGCTCATTCGTCTATTATCTGAATATGTGGTCATACAAAAGGTGCTAAAGTCAACGGCATCGACGGACGGTTCTTAAATGATGCAAGCAATCTATAGCATCTGGGTTCCTCTCTTGACCTACCCCTAGCACCGCCCACATCTCTCCTCATCCTTAAATCTTATACATCCAAATATCAAGATTATGTTTGTGAACAATAAAATAATCCCTAAGCTTGCGAACAATGGTTGAACCATCACTTGACTTCTACCAAGGACCTATACATTGCTAAGCATCTTGGTTAACCTTTGAAGTTAGACATCAACAATATTATACGAGGGTTACAAGGATGACGATCATCAACAAATTAAAGGTAGAAATAATACATCAATATAGGTTCTACCCATATCACCCGACTCTGGAATGCTAACATGCATAACTTACATAAGCAGTAATTTATCAATTTAGACTCCACATTATCCAAACTATAAGGTGCAATATGCTTATATGCTTGCCTTGTTGCTCCAGTGTTTGCCTGATACTGCCTGCGCAGTACTACTCAGGTGGGTCAGTGTCGCCTTCGCTCACTTGGACCATCAGTGTGACACTCTCTAAACGAATCAAGAATGCATCACATAAATAAATGAATGACAGAAAAATGTGCATATGATCATGCTCGAACAATAGTAAAGCACCGTGTTCAAAAACATTTGCAAAAGGTCGACAAAAGACTTGGGTTGGAAAATGTTTGAACCTCAAATAAGGAAACCTAAGTGCATAAATTTTGAAGTCACTAGCGGTCAGACCGACATTGTGGCGGCGGTTAGATGAGCAGCGTGCAGAGAGTTTTGGCGTCTGGCGGTCAGACTAGAGTTATGCCAGCGGTCAGACCGGCCCTAACGACGGTTTAACCCCTTACTATGGAGCTCAACTCAGACATTCCGGTCCTAACTCGCGGTCAGACTGGCCCTAGTGGTGGTCAGACCATGAGACGCTACCGACAGCACCTTTGCGAGATTGCCGAAGAGGACTCTGGCGAAACCTTTGACTGCAAAGGGCACCAAAGTACCCCACAAGACTAGGGAATGTTTTCTATGATTGTTTGGATGCCATGCACGGTCCAAACTCGTAAAACCACATAAATGAGATCTAGATCTAGGATTAACCCGGGTTTCTCGGTTCAAATCCAAACGACGATCGCCTAGAGCTAGGAAGCAATGGAAAGACATCATGGGAAGGTTTATCTCAATGTAGAGGAACTTCGTATTGGATTGGAATCCTCTGGGGAAGCTTCAATTCTCGGATCGGGCTCCCGAAGAGTGATTTGAGCTTGAGGCAGAAGAACACCCGAGGAACGCCTCCGACGAGGAAATGAGGGGGAAGAGATCGGGGAAGCCTTTGTGGAGCTTGGAGGAGTTCCTTCCTTTGATCTCTGATCACCAACATGTTGAAAGGTTTTCTTTTCCTCTCTTTAGGATTTGGTGGAGAGAGAGTGTGTGAGAGGGAATGAGAAAAGAGAGAGCATGAGAGACTGCTCGATTTGGCTTAAGTCAAGCTATGTGCTGTGGCAGTGAGACCACGAGAAGCCTCGGTTGGACCATGGGAAATCCCACGTGGAAATCCTATGTGGCTTCCCATTGTGGTCAGACCGTGAGGAGCCTCGGTCAGACTGCGAGGGCGGTCTTGTGCTGAAATTTCCAAACATCTCCCCTTTTTCCTTCCTTCTTTCTTTTCTTCCTCTCTCCAAGCAAAGTTGGGGTCTTCCTATCTACTCCTAAACCATTTTCACTCCCAAAAATACCCAAAGTAATAGTTAAACATGTAAAATCATAACGCCATGACGATTATGCATGCTCAATTACATAGTTAACATTTTGGGACGTGATAATCCTCCCCCCCCCCCCTCCAAAAAGAATTTTGTCCTGAGATTTGGCAAACTCAGGGAGAAGGTGACAGTGATGAAATGGGAAGGGATCTTCCATAAATGGTAAAGAATTTTGTCAAATGTCATCGACGGGACGAAAAGATAGGCATCAGGTCCTTCTGTACCATGGCGGTCAAATAACAACTAGGCCCGGTCAGACCACAACACGGTTGGACCTTGGGTACGGCGGTTAGACCAAAATCTACACAAAGTTTTGGACTCCTACGGTCAGACCGCAAACCTGAGGCGGTCAGATCATGCAGGAACATAGAGCTTTTGGAGCTCTGGACACTTCTGCCGATCAAACCGGCTGAAGGCTCAATTGGACCACCAGGAGGGCATTCTCCCGGTTGAAATAGTTTCTAAGCGCGATCCTTTGGGAATGAAGTTTCTAACCAACATGACAATGAACTCTAGACATGTGAGATGCTCCACATATTTATAATTGAAATGATACTCACAAGTTATCAAAAAGGCGGGAAACTCAGAGCGGATTCAATCCTCACGCTCCCAAGTCACCTCATCCTTAGTGTGGTTGCTCCATTGCACTTTCATGAATTTGATAGAATGCCATCACGTCTTGTGCTTCACTTCATCCAAAATCCATATCGGTTGCTCATTATAAGAAAGATCCGGTTGCAATTCTTGGTTTGCAACTTCGATAGCCTCAGTTAGGACTCGAAGGCACATCTTCAGTTGTGAGACATGGAATATATTGTGAACGACAGAGAGGGATGGAGGCAAGTTCAATTGATAGGCCATCTCTCCATGCCGAGCAATAATTTGGAAAGGCCCTACATAGCGAGGCACCAACTTCCCTCTAACTTTAAAGCGTTGAACCCCTTTGAGAGGCGACACTTTGAGATAGACAAAATCCCTAATAGTGAATGCAAGCTCTCAGCAGCGGCGATCTGATAGCTCTTCTATCGGGACTGAACCATGATGAGATGCTTGCAAATGGGAAGGATATGCTCTTCTGCCTCTTTGACAAAATACGGGCATAGAAAAGCTCTTTTGCTATACATAGACCATTCAACGGCGTTTGGCATCTTCAGCCATAAAGAGCTTTGATGGTGACATTTCAATGCTCGACTAAGAGCTATTGTTGTATGAGAACTCAACAAATGGTAAGCAAATCTCCCCCTTCTTCCCATACATGAGAGCACATACTCGCAACATATCTTCTAAGATTTGATTCACCATCTCGGTTTGACCATCGGTCTGAGGGTGGTAAGCGATGCTATGGAAGTGTTTGGTCCTCATGCCCTCATGAAGGCCCTTCCAAAAATGAGAGGTGAACTGAGTGTCTCCATTAGATGCAATCTACTTCAGAATTCCATGAAGGCAAACAATTCGAGTGAGGTATAACTCTGCATAGTCCTTGGCACTATATCAAGTCTTCACATGGAGAAAGTGTGGTGACTTCATTAACTAGTCCACAATGACCCATATTGAATGATACCCTTGAGAGGTATTCGACAGTCTTGTAATGAAATCCATACCGATCTCTTCCCACTTCTAGGAGGAATGGGAAAGGCTAGAGCAAACCGGCTGATGCGTGTTTGCCCGATCTTCCGAAATGTAATATGATAAGTAGATTGGTGGAGTTTCGATGTTGAAGATGCAAAGGCTCCGAATAGAACAAATCGAGAGCCCTCGCAACCACTACACCACTACTCCGTGGTTATCAACCGTGCTAAGACATGGTTGATCTCACCAAGAAGGATTTTCCTAAAAGCGAATTGAGAACACATGCAGGAATAGGTAGATACAATCTGAATATTACTAATTACCAATGAAGTACTCGAGTTGGGGTTCAACAAACTGATAAATAGCAAAACTATCTAAAACAGAATAATCTAAGATAAACTCAAGCCTAAACTATGATGGCTACTGTGTATATACAGGGGGAACGTGAGGAGGTGAACCTAGGGTTATGCAGCCATGGAAAGAGGCGTACACAACCTGGACTCTGACCCCAACACGGTTACAAGACCCAACTAGGTCCAAAACAGTGGCACAAAACCTTATTTCTTTGACTCTAACTAAACTATAAGGGTTATTTAGTCAAGCTCATATCCATTGGAAAGGGCTCGTCGTAAGCTTTCCCGAATGTCCAAGATTTTCTAAAACGGACTTCGTATGAGAGACTAATGCCCGTTTTACTGACGTGATGTCTTGCGGTTCGACCACGACCACGACTTCAACCACGACAACGACTAGAGCTCAGCCTCAAGCCCGAGTAGGCTTGGCCTTTGATGGATGATGTCTAGGTAAGGTTGTGGTGCTTCTCCCACATTCCTAAGAAATTAAACATCATAAGAATTTAGTAGAAATCCATCCAATGAAGCATGAACAGCGAGAAACGAGTTCACCTAGTGGTCTAATTGTCATGCACATGCTCTTGTAATTGGACCTTATATGATTGAGGATTATTGATAGTATTGATCATATCCGAAGGAGCCATGAGCTCATTGCCGGCTGGTTTGAGGTGCTAGGCCTTCACCCTTCGGCAAACATCACACTTAGCAACATATCGAGCAATTTCTCGTTTTATGCGAGTCCACCAGAATCTAGGCTTGAGGTCTTGGTACATCTTCGTACTCCCCAGGTGAATAGACAATAATGAACTATGGGCTTCATCCAGAATCTTCTTCCTCAATGCCTCAGCCATCAGAAACAGTAGCCTCTTCTCAAACCATAGAATACCCTAATGATCCTCAGAAAAATAGGCAGCCTTGCTTTCCTTCGTCTTATCTCAAATTCGGGCCATGCCCTTGTCAGCCCTCTGAGCTTCTTTGATTTGATCCAAGAGAGTGGATTTAACTTCCAGGTTAGCAAGAAATTCCTCCGGAACCATTTCGAGTCCAGATCTCCGAAAATCAGCACAAAGTGTGGCATTCTGGGCTTGGCCATAAGGTAATCGCATCGAGTCTTTCGACTCAGTGCATTGGCGACCACATTTGCATTGTTGGGATGATAATGAACTTCCAGCTCATAATATTTGATCAACTCGAGTCATCTATTTAGATTAGTTTGAGTGAAGATATACTTGAGACTTTTGTGATATGTATAGATATGACAAAGATTACCCAATTGGTAGTGGCACCAAATCTTCAGAGCGTGCACAATTGCCACAATCTCTAAGCCATGAGTTGGATAATTTTCTTTGTGCCACTTCAATTGGCGTGAAGCCTAAGCAACAGCCCAACCTTCTTCCATGAGGACACATCCAAGGCCGTTGCAGGAAGCGTTGCAATAGATGTCAAAACCCTTGTCCACTTCAGGTTGAGCAAGAACAGGAGCGGTGGTGAGCAGCTTATTCAAAGTTTGAAAAGCTGACTCACATTCACCCGACCACTCAAATACACTTCATTGCTTCAATAGCTCAATCATGGGCTTAGTGATCTTGAAGAAGTTCTCAATGAACCAACGGTAATAACCCACTGTAGGGATCGGTGACGTCCTAAGTCGGGGGTGAATTTGGACACTTAGAATTATTCCGGCTCCAAAATCAATACAAGATAAACATATATCAATTTCTATCTAAATGTGCTCTAGGTTTATCTAGTGTGTCTACTCTACCAATTAAAGCGCTTGCAACCTATCTAAGAAGGTAAATTGCAAGTAAGTAAATGGGGAAACGTAAATAAGGTAGAAAAAGCAAACTCAGCACAAGGATTTTTTTTCCATGGTATCTATGGCATGAATGCCACCCCTAGTCCATGTTGGAGCTTCACAAGGATATGCTCTTGGTTGCCACCCGGTCACGGCTCTTGAGCCACCAAGTCACAAAGGCAAGGCCTCCACCCAAAGGAGCATAAAAGCAACCAAGGCAAGGTCTCACAACTAGCCTCTCTTCGAGTTCCTTACCGCCGTGATCACTTCGGAGCTTAAGCCACCAAGGCAAGGGTCTCCACGTCCCCGTACACGGTTCTCGTCACCGCTCCACACCAAGTCAGAGGGTCAACAAGATTGAAGTCAGAGGGTCAACAAGCTTAAGCAACTCTGGCTCAAGTTGCCGGCGAGTCACCAAGACTCCAAGATGCTGGCGTACCAAGAGATACAAGCTTGGATCACTCCTTGATCCACTCTCTAGGAAGCAATCATCTAGAAATACACTCTCTAGGCTTATAAGCACTAATCACCCTCTAATGTTGTGCTTAATTTGCCTTGGATGATCACTTTAAGCACTTTGGTGGCTTGGATGTTTTCTGAAGTGTATATGGGTTTCTCTGGACAGCCGAACAACATTATATATTTTGGGTATAACTTTTCACTCCGAACTCTAATTTTGATGATCTTGGGCTCTATGGAAAGCTTGTGAAGAGCTCGATAAGATTACATAGAAATCCATCCCATTTGATCACATCAAAATTCATAGAACAAGTCCAATTCATTCCTCTCTTTATTTCGACTTTGGTGACTTCTCTTTTGTTGCATCCATGAGACCTACTAAAGTATATACTTGGCAAACATGTTAGTCCCATTGACTATGTTGTCATTAATCACCAAAATCACTGTCATGAACTATAGGGCCATTTTCGCTACAATCTCCCCCTTTTTGGTGATTGATGACAACACAATCAAAGCAGGTGAAAAATAAATAAATGATGTCAATGCCAATTTTAAAAATCATAAACGAGCACAAGATCTTAGCACATTGCTTGGATGCGTGTTCTTACCATTTAGTCCCCCTTTGTGGTGGCTCCCTCTTTCTCCAATGCCGCTATCTCCCTTGATTGACCTAAGCAAGAGCTTCTCCCCCTTTGCTAACATTCATGTATCTTGCACTTTCTACAATATCCCCACCTTTGTTCATCTTGCATTCCTTGCTTTGGTCATCAAACTTCTCCCCATTTATCAACAATCTCTCAAAAAGGACTATTTGCACATGTTGAACTCAAAGGAAGAACATTAGAGCACATGGGAGAGAGCTTCACAAATCATGATCCAATAAAAAAAGATGCCAATTGTAATGATACCAATTGTAAGATTCACCATGAAAGCACGGTTATTTTGAGGAGGTTGGACATGTCCTTTGCCCTTCAATCTCTCCTCCTTGAGCTTCTCCACTTCTTGCTTGAGATCATCATTCTCTTGTGCAATGAGTTCATTAAATTGTTCTACAAGAACATTCTCAACACAAATCTCTTTGCAAAGGAGTGAGCTAGATAAAGCATATAAATTATCACAAGAAGTGGAAGCATCTACCTTAGAGAGGTAGACTACTTAAAAGGGACCTTAGTTTGAGATTCAATGCACTCAAATTTAGCCTTAAGCTCTTCATGCTCCTTGTTTAGCAAATTGAATTTGCAAAATAATTGTTCATAATTAGAAACAAAGGTAGCAAAAATATCATTAAGTGCATTGAATTTCTTAAGCTCATTAGATTGTTTTTTAAGGGCCCTTTGTTGCTCATTGATCAAAATGAAGGAGTTCATCATAGGAAGGAGTATTCTAATAGGATTCATCATCACTTACATCGCTATCCATACCTTTGGCCATAAGGCACTTGTTAGATGGCTTACGAGACGACTTGTGTGAAGATGACCTTGAGGAAGAGCTTCTCTTGGATGAGAGGATGGTGAAACTTTCATCAGTTGATGATGAGCCCATGACTCCTTCAAATACGATCAATACTGCCAATAATCCTCAAATCATACAAGTCCAATTACAAGAGCACGTGCATGACAATTAGACTACCAGGTGAACTTGTTTCTCGTTGTTCATGCTTTCTTGGATGGATTCCTACTAAATTCTTGTGATGATTTATTGCTTAAACATGGGAGAAACACCACAACCTTACCTGGAGGTCACCCCTCGAAGGTCAAGTCTACTCGGACTCGAGGCTGAGCTCTAGTCGTGGTCATGGTCGAAGTCGTGGTCATGGTGGAGTCGCAGGATAGCACCTCAGTAAAATGGGCATAACTCTCTCATAAGAAGTTTGTTTTATCCAATCTTGGACATTCTGAAAAGCTTACGATGAGCCCTTTCCAATGGATATAAGCTTGACAAAATATTCCTTATAATTTAGTCAGAGACAAAGAAATAAGGTGATACACCACTGTTTTGGACCTAGTTGGGTTTTGTAATCGTGTCGGGGTCAGAGTCCAGGTTTTGTACGCCTCTTTCCATGGTTGCATAACCCTAAGTAGACCTCCTCACGTCCCTCTATATAAAAACAATAGCGCTCATAGTTTAGGCTCGGGTTGATCTTAGATTATTCTGTTTTAGATTGTTTTGCTATTTATCGGTTTGTTGAACCCCAACTCGAGTACTTCATTGGTAATTAGCAATATTCAGATTGCATCTACCTGTTTTTTCTTGTGTTCTCGATTCATTTGCAGGAAAAGCCTTCTTAGCAAGGTTAACCACTTCTTGGCATGGTTGATAACCACGGAGTAGTGGTGTAGTGTTTCAAGGGTTCTCGATCTGTTTGTCGGAGCCTTTGGATCATCAACGTCGAAACTCCACCAATTGACTTATCATATTAACTTTCGGAAGATCAGGCAAATGCGCATCAAGTGGTATCAGAGCCTTGATTGCCCGTTAGGTAATCTCAGTTATCCCCTTTATTTTGCCGTTTTCCATTACCTAGACTCCAGAAAATTGCCCCACAAAATTATTTAGATCTTAGTTTTTTCTGCTGTCCAAACCACTTTGTGCCTTCGCAATTTTGTTTTTAGTATTCGCGTTGTTGAGTTTGAATAAATCGTTGGTGTCTTTGTTGCTAGTCGAGTCATCGTGATCTAGTTTGTAGTGTCAAGTTTTGTTTTTTAGTTGTTGTGTATCTCGACCTGCCCTTATCTGCAATAGTCGAGATTGTGTCTCTAGTCAAGTAAACCATCAACTCAAGTTTAACCACTAGTCGAGTCGACCATCAAGTTGCCTTCAACCACTAGTCACTTTAACCATCTACTAGAGTTTGACCACTAGTCGAGTTGACCATCTACTCGAGATCGACCACTAGTCGCTTCGACCTTCTACTCGGGATCGATCACTAGTCGTTCTGACCACCCATTCGGGTTCCGACCAGACACTTCGACCACACACTCGGGGTCCCGACCAGTCACTCTGACCATCTGCTTGGGGCCCGACCAGTCACTCAGATCACCCCCTCGGGTCCCCACCAGTCATTCCAGCCACCCACTCGGGGTCCGACCAGGTACTCCAACCACCCACTCAGGGTGCCGACTAGTCACTCCAACCACCTAGTCGGAATCGCCCACCTTCTCGGATCCAACCACCACAGCCGAAATAGAGGTAGCCAAAGTTTATAGAGAGAGAGAGAGTATCTTTTATTAACTTTATACCCCTGCTCTCTGGAAAAAAGTTTGTGACCCACATACCTCAGTAGCCTTAGAAAAGGCAGTAGAATAGTTTTTGAGTTTGTGTTACATTTGCAAAAAAAAAGAAAAAAAGAAAAGAAAAGCAAGCAAGAAGAAAAAAGTGCAAAAAAGAGGAAGCAAAAAGTGAAAAAAAGAGAGAGAATTAAAAAAAAGAGAATCAATTTGCATTGCGAATTTTGTTCCATTGTGCTTGTGTCTGTTATAGTTTTTGGCTTGCTTGAGCTAGTTTTAGGATTGTGTTCGAGCCAGCAAGTGTGACGAGTACTGTGGACTTTTATTCAGCTTTGCTAGTCTAATTTCAATTATTGCTATTTGTTGCTACTAAATACTGCCTGTCCAAGGTACACCTTCTCTCGATCAGAACAGTTTCTCCCCTTGAACTACCTCACTCGCACCTCATAAGGTATCACGAACCAGCCACCGGTTGTGCCAACTGCGGTGATTGGTAAGAACACTTGCAAGAACGTGGTAAGACGCTTGAGAGTGTGTGACTCCACCCCCACCACCTAGTAGTCGATAGGGATAATTTATCTTTTGTTATTTTCTATCTTCAACTAACTATGGTAGGAGAAGCATCCGATGCACAGGAGTGCATTTTGAGGGAAGAACTCACAATGGTGTTAAATGATCATGGACAAGCAATCAATGACGACATCGATAAGAAGCTTGCGGAGATAAACACTACATTGCAGTGAATTAATGATAGTATTGCCATGCTTCATACATGCTTTGATCGAGTGGTTAATCAGCCACCAAACCATAGGTGTGTGGATCCTCGTGGTGCAGACCATGAGCAAGAGGAGTCCGTTGCAGATGATGAAATTTTGAGACAAGAACAAGACGCCTTTGATGCACGACAACGGGACCAATTAAACTTCAACCTTCAAGGTATGAGAGGTAATAGTTTTCAGCAACATAACTTACATGGTAATGATGATCCATTTGCTAAGGTTATGTTTACCATACCATCTTTTGCGGGTGCTTATGATGCTGAAAAGTATTTAGATTAGGAGATGATGGTTGAACAGAAGTTTAATGCTCATTTACTTTCTGAAGTGCATAGAGTTAGGTAAGCCACTAGTGAATTTAAAGTATTTGCAATTATCTGGTGGAATAGAGTATGCATCGATGGATTAGCGCCTACCACATGGAATGCTTTAAAGGTTGCTATGCGTAAAAGATTTGTTCCACCCTCTTTTAAACGTGATTTGCATAAGGAATTAGTGCTTAAACCAAGGTGATAGATCCGTAGAAGAATATTATCAGGAGCTACAAATTAGTATGTTGTGTTGTGATGTTATTGAGGATGAAGGGGCTGTAATGGCATGCTTTTATGGAGGATTAAGACGTGAAATTAAGGACATAGTTGATTACAAAGAATACAATAGTATTCCTAGATTGTTCCAACTTGCATGTCTAGCAGAAAAATAATTGCAGGGACGACAGTAGAGGCCAAAGAGCAAATTTGGAAGCCCAACCACTTCAAAATCAATACCGAGACAAGTCAAAATAACCCCACGTTCAGCTACATGGTCTGCTGCCCCCATCTCGAGTAGGGTGCATTCAGCAATACCTTCGACACCGTCACACACTCCCGAGGTAAGCAAATCTGTAAGTGTGCAGGGTCCAGCCAAGAGCTCTTCTTTGGTTGCTTCTACAGGCCGATCGACCAGAATTGTATGCCACTGATGCAAGGGAATTGGCCATGTCATGAAAGATTGCCCAAGTTAGCGAATGTACATTGCAATAGAAGATGGTGGGTATGTAATTACTAGTGATGCTGAGGATGAATATGCACTTGCAGCTAACCATACAGGTGATGAATACGAACGGATATCGACAATGAGGAAGAATTGAGTGCAACTGATATGGAGAATTATAGGACACTCATTGTGCAGCGAATGTTAAGCACTCAAATGAAGCAAGCGGAACAGCTACAGTGCCACAATTTGTTCCAGATGTTCCTCATAGTCAAGGATTATCGTGTTCGAGTAATTACTGATGGAGGAAGCTGCAACAACTTGGTAAGTTCAGTTATGATCAAGAAGCTTGCCTTGCCGATAAGAAACCATCATCACCTGTATCATATTCAATGGTTCAACAACAATGGTAAGGTGAAGGTAATGCAAATAGCCAGAGTGCATTTTTCTATTGGTTTATACCATGATTGTGCTGATTTTGATGTACTACCCATGCAAGCATATTCACTTTTGTTAGGACGACCATGGGAGTTTGATACTGATGCAACACATCATGGTAGAAGTAATAAGTAGACCCTTAGGCATAAAGAAAAGAAAATAACTTTTCTACCGTTAACCACTAATGAAATTGTGTTATATGAATAAGAGATAGCTAAAAATAAGAGAAAAGAACTTGAGAATGAATCTGAAAATCAGCAAGTAGACGAAAAGGTTTTTCCACCAAAAAAGGAAAAAGTAACAACAACTTCTATGTCCGATGGAATTATACTAAAAGGGTGAGTTATGCTTGCTACCATACTAAAATTTATGCTAATGAGCTACCATGCTATGCTTTGATATGCAAAGAGGCCTTAATTTCACTCGAGAATATATCTTATGCTTTGCCTCCTGCTGTTGCTAACCTTTCGAAGGAGTTTGTGGATGTATTTTTGATAAGGACATCACTCTTTCGGATACACACACACCGAGTATTCCTCCAACAATAGGTCCATTGACACGAGCTCGTGTACGTCAACTAAATCATGAGGTGAGCTCGTTCCTTAGTGTTCCTTTATATTTTGATAAGGATAGGATGCTACTAAATAATTGTGATGTATTGTTACTTAAGAACACGGGAGAAGAACAACAAGGGCACCCAAGCCAAGGTGGAGGTCCAATCAAGTTCGAGTCCGTTTTGGAGTCCAGGACCAGCCTGCACTAAAATCATCGCTCAGGACATATACGGACTCCGTTTTCGACGTTCTACACATGGTTGGAAAGCTAAGGAGATAAGCTTTCCAACGGGACTGGTCCCATGTCCAAATTCTTTCTGAGTCAACAGAAATTGTCAAAACAAGTGGACATCCATAATCTGTCAGGGTGTTGCGCCACCATCTTTTGGGCCGTGTAACGTGTTGGAGTCCATTAGGGACGCATCCAGGGGTCCTTGGCCGACCCTATTCTTTTATATACAGTAGCCTCCGCCTTAATTAGGGTTGGGTTTTGTTTAGATATTGATCTACACACAGATTGTGAAATTTTCGCTCTTGTTCCGGACCGACTAGGCCGCCGCAAGTGTTTGTGGAACCCCGACTTCGAGTGCTTGAATTCTATTTGCAATATTTCAGATTGCATCTTCTACGTTCTTGCTTGTGTTCTCGGTACGCTTGCAAGGATTGAGCCTTCTTAGCGAGGTCAATCGCGCGACACGGTTGATTACCAATGGAGCTGTGGTGTAGTGATTGTAAGGGAGACGATCTGTTCGGGTCGAAGCCTTTGGATCATCGACGTCGAGTTCTCCACCTACCGACTTATCGCTACCTATCGGAAGATCAGGCCAACATTACTCATCAACTGGTATCAGAGCTTCAGGTTGCCCGTTAGGTAATTTCGTTTTTCCCCTTTAGATTAGTATGTTTTTCATTACCTAGAGTCCAGAAAAAGCCAAAAAAATTCCGTCAATTTCCGCTGCCCTAGAACCCTTTGTGCCTTTGCAATTTTTGTTTTCAGTTGCGCGTTGTTGAGTTTGTGTCCGTGGTCGAGTCTTGTTGCTGGTTTTAGAGTCGTGTTCTTGGTCTTTAGTCAACGCTCCGTGCTGTTTTGATCACGCCGTTATCCCATCGCCACCATCCCCACCAACAAGTCGAGCCACCACATTACTCGATTTGCCACCGCGAGCCGCCTTGTATTACTTTCCGCCACGTCAACCCTAGATAGGTCGCAAGCCGCCTTGTATCAATTGCCCTGCCACCGCTGCCCTCCTTGTTCATCTCGCGATCCTATTGCTTGCAAGAGGTCAATTTCTGCAAGAGGTGCTTTGAAAAAAACCCTAACTCGACAGGGGTTTAGTAAAACGGCCATAACTTTCTCATACGGACTCGGAATCAGGCAAAAAAAATTTTCACGAACATCTACAGAAAAAGTTACATCCGTTGCTCCCCACCTTGTCAAGTTCTGCCGAAATTATTTTCCCAAATTCGGCTCGGAAGATTGAGTATTCGAGCCGCGAAGTTTCCGCACGCTTTTTAGAGAACGTGCTTGATTTTCTATAGGCCACATCTTGCATCCGTTTGAGCTGAAAATTTCTGTGGTTGTTTCTTGTGTGCTCCTAGTTCAGAAAAAAATATCAGAAAAATACGAAAAAAAAATTTCGTTATTCCTACTAGTGCTAAAAGACAAAAAAGAGGAGCACATAGAGAACACCCAAATTATTGTGCTATTTGCTATGTCTTTCTCTGATCATCCTTTTTAGCTTTGTTTCAGCTGTTGTGCTAGGACTAGGGATACGTGATAGACCAGCAACTGTGATTCATACTTTGGACACTTATTTAGCTTTGCTCATCTGATTACAGTTATTGCTAATCCTTGCTACCATATTGTGCCTTTCCAAGCTCCAGCTTCTTTGATCCGAACAGGTTCACTCTTGCAATCATCCCACGCTTCCAGACTTGTCACCGGTTGTTCCTCCTTGCTGTGTTGGTAAGAACATTTGCAAGAGCGTGGTAAGACGCTTGAGTGTGTGTGATTCCACCTTCCACCACCTAGTAGTTGATAGGGATAATATTGTGTTGTCCTTTATTTTCTACTAACCATGTCAGGTGATGGCTCTCCGTCGGATTTTAAGGATTGTGTGTCCAAGGAAGAACTCAACAAAGCCTTGCAGGATCATACTAGACTATTGACAGACATTAGAACAAGCATTGCTAACCTCGTCACGCGAGTCAACGACCTTGAGTTGCGACAGCCACCACAGGATGATGAACATTCACATGATGATGATACTAATAATGGTGACCAAGAAGATGGTGAGGTTTTTGTTGGGCAAGATGCGTGTGCTGAGCAACGTCCTCGTGCTGAACAATTACGTCGTGACCAACAACAACGTCGTCAAGGTAATGGAGGTAATAATGTTAATCTCAACAGTCGCGATGATCCTTATTCTAAGATTAAGTTTTCAATGCCTCATTTTGATGGTGCATATGATGCTGATGCTTATTTGAATTAGGAAATGACGGTTGATCAAAAGTATAGTTCTCATATGGTTCCTGAAATGCATAGAGTTAGACTAGCCATTTGTGAGTTCATGAATTATGCTATTATTTGGTGGAATGGTTTAGTTTCTAGTGGCTTAGAACCTGAATCATGGCCTAGACTAAAGCATGCCATGCGCAATAGATTTATTCCTCCTGATTATACACGTGAATTGAAAAAGAAATTGCAGCGCTTAAATCAAGGTTCTAAATCTATGCATGATTACTATCAAGAGCTTCAAATTGCTATGCTTCGTTGTAGTATACAAGAGGATGATGAGGATACCATGATTCGTTTTTACTCCGGGTTGAGACGTGAAATTCAGGACCTTGTTGATTATAAGGATTACAATACTACCAATAGGTTATTCCATTTTGCTATCTTGGCAGAAAAAGAACTGCAGGGTCGACAACAGGTGCAGAAATTGCAGAACAATTTTGGGAGTACATCTACTTCACGAGTACCACCGGGACAAGCAACAACATTCCCTTCTACATCTACATGATCTGCTGCCCCCTCCTCCAACACTTGGGCGCGTTTAGCAGGAGCACCACAACCATCACGTGAGGTGAGCAAATCTACTGTTTTGCAGGATCCAATGCCAAGCTCTTCTTCAGGTGCAGCTAACACGGGTCGTACAACGGGCATTGTGTGCCGTCGCTGCCAAGGTATTGGCCATGTCATGAAGGATTGCCCAAGCCAGCGAGCATACTCCGCAACAGCAGATGGTGGATATGTTAGTCATAGTGATGTCGAGGAAGAATATGCATTTGAAGCTAATCTTGCAGCCGATCATGACATGGATAGTGAGGGGGAGGAGATTAGTGGTACCGCTGCCACGGAGAGTTATGCAGCACGCACCTTCATTGTGAAGCGAGTTTTGAGTTCTCAAATGGGGCAAGCGGAGCAGCTACAATGCCATAATCTGTTCCAGACATTCCTCATTGTCAAAGATGCACGTGTTCATACCATAATTGATGGCGGGAGTTGCAACAACCTCTTGAGCTCCGATCTTGTGAAGAATCTTTCCTTGCCAACACGTGCACATCCTCATCCATACTACATTCAGTGGTTCAATAACAGCGGTAAGGTTAAGGTAACACAATCTGTGAGAGTGCATTTTTCTATTGGTTCCTACCATGACTATGTTGATTTTGATGTAGTGCCTATGCAAGCATGTTCACTTTTGTTAGGCCGTCCTTGGGAATTTGATACCGATGCTACACACCATGGTAGAAGTAATAAATACTCTCTCATGCACAAGGGAAAGAAAATCTCTTTGCTTCCTTTGACACCTGCTGAAATTGTGCAATGTGATAAAGCGCTAGCTGAAAAAGAAAAGAAAGAACGTGTTTTGGAATCTGAAAATCAGCAAGTAGCTCAATCTATTTTCCCACCTAAGAAAGAGAAGAACACACCTAAGTCCGAAGGCATTAAGTTAAAGGGTGGTGTTTTGCTTGCTACTAAATCTGACCTTGCTAAAATTCAAGATAATGATATTTTGTGCTATGCTTTGGTATGCAAAGAGGTTTTATTTTCAATTGATGATATACCTAGCTTTTTGCCTGCTGCTGTCACTAATCTTTTGCAGGAGTATAAGGATGTCTTTCCAGCTGAGATACCCCCAGGGCTGCCACCATTGAGAGGGATAGAGCACCAAATAGATTTGATCCTGGGAGCGACTTTGCCAAACCGCACTGCATATAGGACCAATCCGGAGGAGACTAAGGAAATTCAACGACAAGTCCAAGACCTTTTGGACCGTGGGTACGTACGAGAGAGCCTTAGTCCTTGTGCTGTTCCTGTTCTTTTGGTTCCTAAGAAAGATGGTACATGGCGCATGTGTGTTAATTGTAGAGCCATTAATAATATCACAATAAGGTATCGTCACCCTATTCCTAGGCTAGACGACATGCTTGATGAGTTGAGTGGTTCTATTATTTTCACGAAGATTGACTTGCGTAGTGGTTACCACCAAATAAGAATGAAATTGGGAGATGAATGGAAAACTGCTTTCAAAACTAAGTTCGGTCTATATGAGTGGTTAGTGATGCATTTTGGTTTAACTAATGCGCCTAGCACTTTCATGAGATTGAAGAATGAGGTTTTACGTGCTTTCATAGGAAGATTTGTGGTGGTGTACTTTGATGATATTTTGATCTATAGCAAGTCACATGAAGAACACATTGATCATCTACGTGCTGTTTTTACTGCTTTGAGAGAGGCACGTTTGTTTGCTAACCTTGACAAGTGCACCTTTTGCACGAATAGAGTTGCTTTTCTTTGCTATGTTGTTACTCCACAGGGAATTGAAGTGGATGAAGCTAAAATTGAAGCCATCAAGAGCTGGCTGACCCCTGGGACTATCACACAGGTGAGAAGCTTTCATGGCCTTGCAGGGTTCTATCGGCGTTTTGTGAGAGATTTCAGCACCATTGCTACCCCACTCAATGAGTTGACAAAGAAGGGCGTTCCGTTCCAATGGGGGCCAGCACAAGAACAAGCTTTTAATACTCTGAAACATAAGCTTACGCATGCACCTCTACTCCAACTTCCGGACTTTGGTAAGACTTTTGAGTTAGAATGTGATGCTAGCGGCATTGGAATTGGAGGAGTGCTACTACAAGGAGGTAAACCCGTTGCTTATTTTAGTGAGAAATTGAATGGGCCATCTCTGAATTATTCGACATATGATAAGGAGTTGTATGCTTTAGTGCGAGTTTTAGAAACATGGCAACATTATCTTTGGCCCAAGGAGTTTATTATTCATTCTGATCATGAAGCTTTGAAACATATTAGAAGCCAAGCCAAACTGAACAAACGTCATGCTAAATGGGTTGAATTTATAGAGTCATTTCCTTATATCATTAAACACAAGAAAGGTAAAGACAATGTCATTGCAGATGCGTTATCTAGACGTTATACCATGCTGTCCCAACTCGATCATAAGATTTTTGGTTTAGAAACAATTAAAGGATTATATGCTACTGATTTGGACTTTAAAGATGCTTTTGAACATTGTAAAGAAGGAAGAACTTGGAATAAATATGTGCTGAATGATGGATTGCTATACCGGGCTAACAGGCTATGCATCCCAGCTAGCTCTATTCGCCTATTGTTCTTGCAGGAAACGCATGGAGGTGGTTTGATGGGACATTTTGGAGTGAAGAAGACCGAGGATGTACTGGCTGCTCACTTCTTATAGCCTAAGATGAGGCGCGATGTCGAGCACTACGTGGTACGCTGCACTACTTGCAATAAAGCTAAATCTCGCTTGAACCCACATGGACTTTATATGCCTCTTCCTGTTCCTAGTGTGCCTTGGGAGGATATTTCTATGGATTTTGTTTTAGGATTGCCTAGGACCAAGAGGGGGAGGGATAGTATATTTGTCGTTGTGGATCGTTTTTCAAAAATGGCACATTTTATACCTTGCCACAAGAGCGATGATGCTACAAACATAGCTGATTTGTTTTTCAGGGAAATCATTCGCTTGCATGGAGTTCCTAACACCATTGTTTCAGATCGTGATGCAAAATTTTTGAGCCACTTTTGGAGGACACTTTGGAATAAACTTGGGACAAAGATGCTGTTTTCGACGACATGTCACCCTCAAACCGACGGACAAACGGAGGTTGTGAACCGCACATTATCCACCATGCTGCGGGCTGTTTTGAAGAAAAATTTGAGGATGTGGGAAGAGTATCTACCCCATATTGAGTTCGCTTACAACAGATCAGTTCACTCCACCACCAAGGTAAGTCCGTTTCAGGTAGTATATGGTTTTAACCCCTGTGCCCCTATTGATTTACTTCCTTTACCAACATCCGAGAAATTGAATTTTGATGCTAAGACACGTGCTGATTTGATTATGAAAATGCATGAGTTTACTAAGGAAAATATTGAAAAGATGAATGAGAAGTATAGAACTTATGGTAGCCAAGGTCGGAAACATATTACTTTTGAAATTGGTGATCTTGTGTGGTTATATTTGCGCAAAGATAGGTTTCCTGATTTGAGAATGTCTAAATTGCTGCCTCGAGCTGATGGTCCTTTTCAAATTGTGGAAAAGATCAATGATAATGCATATAAGCTTGAGTTGCCTGCAGATTATGGGGTTAGTCCCACATTTAACATTTCGGATTTAAAGTCTTACTTGGGAGAAGAAGATGACATTGCGTCAAGGACGACTCCAATTCAAGAGGAGGAGGATGATGAGGACATCACTCTTTCGGATACACACACACCGAGTATTCCTCCAACAATAGGTCCATTGACACGAGCTCGTGCACGTCAACTAAATCATGAGATATGAGGTGAGCTCGTTCCTTAGTGTTCCTTTATATTTTGATAAGGATGAGATGCTACTGAATAATTGTGATGTATTTTTACTTAGGAATATGGGAGAAGAACAGCAAGGGCGCCCAAGCCAAGGTGGAGGTCCAATCAAGTTCGAGTCCGTTTCGGAGTCCAGGACCAGCCTGCACTAAAATCATCGCCCAAGACGCATACGGACTCCGTTTTCAACGTTCTACACATGGTTGGAAAGCTAAGGAGAAAAGATTTCCAATGGGACTGGTCCCATGTCCAAATTCTTTCTGAGCCAACAGAAATTGTCAAAACAAGTGGATGTTCAGAATCTGTCACGGTGCTGCGCCACCATCTTTTGGGCCGTGTAACGTGTTGGAGTCCATTAGGGACGCGTCCAGGGGTCCTTGGCCGACCCTATTCTTTTATATACAGTAGCCGCCACCCTAATTAGGGTTGGGTTTTGCTTAGATATTGATCTACACACAGATTGTGAGATTTTCGCTCTTGTTCCGGACCGACTAGGCCGCCGTAAGTGTTTGTGGAACCCCGACTGCGAGTGCTTGAATTCTATTTGCAATATTTCAGATTGCGTCTTCTACGTTCTTGCTTGTGTTCTCGGTACGCTTGCAAAGATTAAGCCTTCTTGGCGAGGTCAACCGCGCGACACGGTTGATAACCAACGGAGTTGTGGTGTAGTGATTGCAAGGGAGACGATCTGTTCGGGTCGAAACCTTTGGATCATCGACGTCGAGTTCTCCACCTACCGACTTATCGCTACCTATCGGAAGATCAGGCCAACATTACTCATCAATTTCCAGCTGAGGTACCCCCGGGATTACCACCTATTTGAGGGATTGAACATCAAATTGATTTGATTCTGGGAGCCACTTTGCCAAACCGTGTTGCATATAGACCAACCTGAAAGATACTAAGAAAATTCAGCGACAAGTCCAAGACCTTTTGGACCGCGGCAAGTCATATGAACTACACTTCTATCACTTCAATGATATTTTTAATGCTTTGAGAGATGCACGTTTGTTCGGTAACCTCAAAAAGTGTATTTTTTGCACGGATCGAGTCTCTTTTGTTGGCTATGTTGTTACTCCATAGGGAATAGAGGTGGATGACACAATAATAGAAGCCATAAAGAGCTGGCCAACTCCTGAGACTGTTACACAAGTGAGAAGCTTTTATGGTCTTGTGGGTTTCGATCGGCAATTTGTGCAGGATTTCAGCACCATTGTTGCTCCATTAAATGAGTTGACAAAGAAAGGAGTAGTTTTTAAATGGGGACCTACAGAAGAACAAGCATTCAAGTTGTTCAAAGAGAAGCTCACCCATGCTTCATTGCTCCAACTCGCTGATTTTGGTAAAACCTTTGAACTGAAATGTGATGCTAGTGGAATTGGAATTGAAGGTGTGCTAATTCAAGAAGGTAAACATGTTGCTTATTTTAGCGAGAAATTAAGTGGGCTAAGTCTGAATTATTCCACTTATGACAAAGAATTGTATGCTTTAGTTCTTGTGCTTGAAACTTGACAACATTATCTATGGCCCAAATAATTTGTTATACATTCTGATCATTAATCGCTGAAACATATTAGAAGTTAAGCTAAACTGAATAAACGACAAGCTAAATGGGTAAAATTTATTGAGCCTTTTCCATAAGTCATAAAACATAAGAAAGGTAAGGACAATGTGATTGTTGATGCGCTTGTAGGCATTATATCATGTTATCTCAACTTGATCATAAGAGTTTTTGTTTAGAGACCATTAAGGACTTGTATGCTGCTGATTTAGACTTTAAAGAAGTGCTTGAACATTGTAAAGAATAGAAAACATGGAATAAATATGTGCTGAATGACGGATTGCTCTATCGTGCTAACAAGCTATGCATTCTAGCTAGCTCTGTTCGTCTTTTGTTGTTGCAGGAGGCACAAGGAGGAGGATTGATGGAGCATTTTGGAGCAAAGAAGATTGAAGATGTGCTGGCCTCATTTCTTTTAGCCAAAGATGAGATGTGACGTCGACTGATACGTGTCATGTTGCACCACTTGCATTAAAGTTAAGTCTCGTTTAAATCCACATAGTCTTTACATGCCTCTTCCTGTTCCTAGTGCATCTTGGGAGGATATTTACATGCATTTGTTTTAGGATTGCCTATGACAAAGAGGGGGAGGGATAGTATATTTGTAGTTATGGATAGATTTTCTAAAATGACATATTTTATACCTTGTCATAAGAGCGATAATGCTACAAACATATTTGATTTGTTTTTCAGGGAAATCGTTTGACTACATCGAGTGCCTAATACTATCTTCTCAGATCATGATACAAAGTTTTTGAGTCACTTTTGGAAATCACTTTGGAATAAATTGGGGACGAAACTGCTGTTTTCTACTACATGTCATCCCCAAACCGATGGTCAAACAGAGGTTGTCATACATTATCGACCATGTTATGGGCAGTTGTAAAGAAGAATTTGAGGATGTGGGAAGAGTGTTTACCACATATTGGATTTGCTTACAATAGTTCGGTACACTCCATAACCAAGGCAAATCCGTTAACGATAGTGTATGGATTTAATCCGTAAGCTCCTATTGATTTACTACATTTGCCTACTTTTGAAAGACTTAATTTAGATGCTAAGAAACGTGCTGAATTTATTCTTAAGTTGCATGAAACCACTAAAAAATATAGAGAGCATGACTGAATAGTATAAGATTGCTGGAACTAAAGGTAGGAAGGAAATAAAATTTGAACCGAGTGATTTAGTTTGGTTGCATTTGAGGAAGGTTAAGTTTCCAGACCTAAAAAAGTTAAAATTGATGTCAAGAGCTGATGAACCATTTAAGATAATTGAGAAAATCAATTATAATGCATACAAATTAGATCTACCTATAGATTTCAGGGTTAGTCCCACGTTTAATATTTTTGATCTGAAGCCCTACTTGGGAGAAGAAGAAGAGCTTGAATCGAGGACAACTCCAATTCAAGAGGGGGAGGATGATGAGCCCATGGCTCCTTCGGATATGATCAATACCACCAATAATCCTCAAATCATACAAGGTCCAATTACAAGAGCACGTACACAACAATTAGACCACCAGGTGAACTCGTTTCTCACTGTTTATGCTTCCTTGGATGGATTTCTACTAAAATCTTGTGATGTTTTATTGCTTAGAAATACGAGAGAAGCACCATAAACTTATCTAGACGTCACCCATTGAAGGCCAAGTCTACTTGGACTCGAGGCTGAGCTCTAGTCATAGTCGTGGTCGAGTCGCAGGAGAACACGTCAGTAAAACAGCCATAAATCTCTCATACGAAGTCCGTTTTAGGCAATCTTGGACATTCTGGAAAGCTTACGATGAGCCCTTTCCAATGGATATGAGATCAACCAAATATTCCTTATAGTTTAGTCAAAGTCAAAGAAATAATGTGTTGGACCACCGTTTTGGACCTAGTTGGGTCTTGTAATCGTGTCGGGTTCAAAGTCTAGGTTGTTTATGCCTCTTTCCATGGCTGCATAACCCTAGGTTGACCTCCTCATATCCCCCCTATATATACATAGTAGCCATCATAGTTTAGGCTTGGGCTTAGGTTAGATTATTCTGTTTTAGACAGTTTCGCCGTTTATCGGTTTGTTGAACCCCAACTCGAGTACTTCATTGGTAATTAGCAATATTTAGATTGCATCGACCTATTCTTGCTTGTGTTCTTGATTCGCTTGCAGGAAAAGCCTTCTTGGTGAGGTTAGCCGTGCCTTGGCGCGGTTGATAACCGTGAAGTAGTGGTGTAGTGGTTGCGAGGGTTCTCGATTTGTTCTGTTCGAAGCCTTTGGATCATCAACGTCGAAACTCCACCAACCGACTTATCGTATTACCTTTCGAAAGATCAGGAAAACGCAAATCACTTGAGTTTGATTCTTCATCGTCGTTCACCCATCTTCCTATGCTTGCAAATGCCTTGGCTCTTCCCCTTGTCCCCCTTTTGTTCTTGGTCTTTTTTTTCTCCTTCTTGATATGATCAATTGTTTTTACCAAGTCCTTCATGGAGATTGGGTGATCAATCTTGGCATTGATCTTCTTGATGTTCTTCGCCACTTCTGAGATGAGTTGGCAACTTCGAGATCCATCTCTTTATCACTTGAGGTGCTTTGGTCATCTTCTTCATAGCTCTCTTCATCATCTTCACTTGAGCTTGACTCTTGCTCTTGTCTCCTCATCCTTGCCTTCATGTGTTGACATTGAGCTTGCTTGCTTGTGAGAGCAAGGTTCTTGGTGTCGGCTTAGAAAGAAGCTTCCGCCCCTATGTTCATTATCATCTCATGGGCGGTGATCTTGCTGAGCACTTGACTGAGAGTCATCTTCTTGATGTCATTGTTGTCGTAGATGATGTAGACGATCAACTTGTACTTTGGAAGAAGAGCTTGAAGTATTCTTCTCACTACCTGATCATCTTCAATTGGTGTCAAATCTAACCCATTGATCTCATTGAAAAGAATATTCAAACGTGAGTACATATCATTAACACTTTCATGGGGTAGTTGCTTGATGCCATTAAGCTTAGTAACAAGCACATGATATTTCTCATTCCGCACATCCTTTGTGCCTTCATGTATTTCAATGAGACTATTCCAAATATCATGTGCTTTGGTGAGAGAATAAACACAATTAAATACATCAACACATATAGATGATAAAAGGATACTCTTTGCCGATGCGTCTAATTACCTCTCCTTATTGGTGATGTGTTGCCTCATCCCTTCCTCGATGACTCTCTAAATATCTAAGCCTCTAGCTTGTAAATAACAAGACATTAGAATTTTCCAACGCAGGAAATTTGTGCCATCAAAAAGTGGAGCACTATGGGAATCCATCCAAACCTCAGACATCACAACTCTAGGATGTTAAGCCTATCAGGAGCACGAGACTTCGATACCACTTGTAGGGATAGATGATGTCCTAAGAAGGGGTGAATTAGGACACTTAGAACTATTTTGGGTCCAAAAATAACACAAGATAAACCTATATAAATTTTTATCTAAATATTCTCTAGGTTTATCTAGTGTGTCTACTCTACCGATCAAAGCGCTTGCAACCTATCTAAGTAGGTAAATTGCAAGTAAGTAATTGCGGAAACGTAAATAAGGTAGAGACAGCAAACTCGGCACAAGGATCTTTTCCCGTGGCAATGGCATGAATGCCACCCCTAGTCCACATTGGAGCTCCACAAAGGATATGCTCCCAGTCGGCACCTACTCACGACTCTTGAGCCACCAAGTCACAAAGACAAGGCCTCCACCCGGATGAGCCACCAAGCCACTAGGGAAAGATCTCACCACTAGCATCTCTTCTGGTTCCTTGTCATCGTGATCATATCAGAGCTTGAGCCACTAAGGCAAGGTCTCCATTTCCATGTACATGCTTCTTATCGCCACTTCACACTAAGCTGGAGGGTCAACAAGCTTGAGCAACTCCAGCTCAAGTTACCGACGAGTCACCAAGACTCCAAGGTGCCGACATACCAAGAGGTACAAGCTTGGATCACTCCGTGATCCACTCTCTAGGTAGCAATCACCTAGCAACAAACTTTCTAGGCCTATAAGCACTAATCACTCTCTAATATTGTGCTTAATTTGCCTAAGATGATCCCTTTAAACACTTTAGTGGCTTGGATATCTTCTCAGGTGTATATGAATTTCTCTGGACTCCAGCTACCTCAAATGAATGAGTGGAGAGGTATTTATAGCCTCAAACTCATGCACTACCTGTTAACCCAACGGCTCAGAAAAAGTTCTTAACACCGGATGATCTGGTGAGAACATTAGTACTAACATCGGATCATCCGGTGAGTACACTCTCACAAACTAGCCGTTGAAACCCCCACTCAAGCCTTTGTGAACACCGGATTATCCTATGATGAGTCACTGAACACCAGACAAATGCACCAGATTATCTTATGTGCATATGTTCATTTTGGAGATCTCTGGAAATAATAGTCTGGTGTGTTTATTTTGTGAACACGGATCATCCGGTGAGTATAGCAGAAGAAACTAGCCGTTGGAAACCACTCAGACTCATTTGTGAACATCAGATTATCCTATGATAACTCACTGAGCACCGGACATATGCACCAGATTATCCTATGTGCATATGTTCAGTTTAGAGCTCTCTGGAAATAATAGTCTAGTGTGTTCATTTTGTGAACATTGGATCATCTGGTGAGGCAAAAGACTCCGCTTCAAACTTTCTGTGAACACCAGATTGTTTTTCATTGTTCTCATCGGATTATCCGATGTAGCACCAGGCTAATTTTGACGTGAGCACCGGATTATCTGGTCAAGTAAATTTCAGCAGAACAACATAATGTATTTTGGGTATAACATTTTGCATTTTGCTCCGAACTCCGATTTTGATGATCTTAGGCTCTATGGAAAGCTTGTGAAGAGCTCTCAATATTATATAGAAATCCATCCCATTTGAGTACATCAAAATTCATGGAACAACTCCAATTTATTTCTCTCTTTGTTTCAGCTTCGGTGACTTCTCTTTTGTTGCATCCATGAGACCTACTAAAGCATATACTTGACAAACATGTTAGTCTCATTGACTATGTTGTCATTAATTACCAAAATCACAATCATGGATTAATAGGGCCATTTTCATTACACCCACGAGTTCGAGAAAACTCTGGATGTTGGTGACATTCTTGGGTTGAACCCAGTTGAAAACCTCTTGTACTTTGCTCGGGTCAACAACAACTCCATTCTCAGACAATACATGACCCAGAAAAGTGACTTCTTTGAGCCAAAACTCGTATTTGCTAAACTTGGCATAGTGTTTGTGATCTTGAAGTTGGCCAAGAACAACTAAGAGATGCTCAAAATGTTCTTCTTCAGTCTTGGAGTATATGAGAATATCATCGATGAAAACCATGATAAACATGTCAAGTTTCTCCATGAAGACTGTGTTCATCAAGTACATAAAAAACACTGGTGCATTAGTCAAGCCAAAGGACATGATAGTGAACTCATAAAGTCCACAACAGGTAGAGAAAGTCATCTTTGGAATATCCTCTGGTCGGATCTTGGAGGAAACCTAAGCACCAATCAGTTGATCGAACAATATATCAATCCTAGGAAGTGGATACTTGTTCTTGATAGTGACCTCATTCAACGGACGGTAATCCACACACATACGTAGGGTTTGATCCTTTTTCTTCATAAAGGGTGCTCAACATTCCCAAGGTGAGGAGCTCGGACGAACAAAACCCTTTGAGAGCAACTCCGGAATCTGCTTCTTCAACTCTACCAATTCATTTGGAGTCATCCGATAAGACCTCTTTGTAATCAGGGCCGTACCGAGCAAAAGATCAATAGAGAATTCCACTGCTTGGTCGGGTGGCATTCCTGGTAATTCTTCTAGGATGACATTAGGAAATTCACAGACTACAGGAATATCCAAGAGACATGTGGTTGCAACGCTCGTCAAAGAATATAAGTGGGGACTACCCTCTCCAAGGTGAAGAGAAATTCGAATGCTCTTAGGATTCTTGAGAGAAACGACTCTCTTGGCGCAATCAATATGAGCACCATATTGGATTGACCAATTCATCCCTAGTATGACATCCACTCCCTTAGTATCAACCAGGACCAAATTCGTAGAGAATGCAACTCCTTCAATAATAATCTTGGCCAAAGGAACAAATTGATTGGCTAGCAACTTAGCACCGGGAGCATCAATACAGAACGAAGAAGGTAGAGTCTGGGTGACTATATTGCAACTTTGTTTTTAACGATTGTTCAACAGATATTCATCTAAATTCAAGATCTACCAAACCATGTCAAGTCCATAATTTTTGTAATTTAATTAGTTTTTAATATAATCATTTGATTGATTGTTGGTGTGTGTGCTTTTGATGTATGTTGTGTTTGTTAGAGGAAGGCGCATTCGAGGAAGACCCAGAGGATCCGGAGTTTGAACAAGGAGCAGACGAGGACTTCAATGAAGACAAGTCTTACACCGTTGATCATGTTGATCCTATGTTTTCAAATACAACCCGTAGAGCTATTGTTTCAAATTATAGGGATATGCATGCTTAAGTTAATAACTGTAATTTTAAAGAATATGCTAATATAGTTATGACCTAGCTTGGTTATGCCATGCCTTGATATTGTCACCTTTATTCTGTTGAAACCCTAGAAGGTCCCCAACATCAACTATAATGATTGTTTGGACGGATACTTGTTTACTAGAATGCTTAGGATTGCTTTGCTCAAATGAAAGAACCAGGATGATTACATATGTAATCATGCCTTTTCAAAAAAATGTGAAGTGTTGTGTGCATGGTGTGTGTGTGTGAGAGAGATTTGTGTTCTTGGAAAACTCTAGTGTATTGTTGACGGGGGTGAGTAAGGTACCCCACAAAGGTGGAAACTACCTTGGAGCAAAGTTCTCCTTTGTGGTGTTCTTGCTGAGAGACACTTGCCTTGGTCGTACAAGAACTAGTTCGCTGTGACATCCTACCTAGTATTCAATCGTACAACCACATAACCCGAATGGGCAGGACTTGACCCAACCCCTTCAACTTAGTTCGGTACCCACTCAGAGGTTGGTTGTGGCAACAGGGACCAACAGAAGACTTGGGCAGTACGTAACCCAAGGTCTGGCTGGTGATATTGTTAAGGCTATGTCAGAGTCTTGGGTTGTTAAGTGCTCCCTCCCGTGGATATTCTAAGGCCCCTAGTATGTTAGTGCCCCACGGGTGGATATTGTGGCTACATTGTGAGGATGTTGCATCTCGTTATGATTGTTCCACCAGTTGCTAAGGTTGGAGTTTGAGCATATCTTGTGGTTAAAGTGTACAAACTCTACAGTGTTAAACCTATCCAGATAGCCATGTCCTCCGTCAAGGACATGCTATGGTTCGGTCACTATGATTAGCTTTCTGGTGTGAGTACCTCCTTGCCGTATGAGTGGGCAATGTGCCAGTATTTTCAAAAAGTGTTGGCTATGTGCCTAGAGTATCCCGGACTGTGTGTCCACTGGCAAAATAAGTGTGAGAACTAGCGGGACAGAAGTATCTCCCCCAGGGCCAACAACCCCATAAACTCAACTTATATGTTCCCTCAAAAATGCTTTAAGATAGTCTTTGCAAATTGAACCTTACATCAAAAACTAGATTTCTGCAAATCCTAAAGACTCTACAGCCTTATCCTTGATATACCTTTATGCACCTGATGCCTTCTCTTGAAGTAGGACTTGCTGAGTACCTTATGTATTCACTCTCGCTATATTTGGATTCAGATGATCCAGAGGTCGACTTCGTCGAAGGTGAAGATGAAGAATATGAAAATTTGGTTTCGTCTACACTCAAGCTGCCTATAGGGCATGGGTCATTTTTGCGTTATTTCTATTATGCTGTGAGGCTTTATTTAATTATACCTACGGGCCTTTATTGTAATAAACTCTATGTTGTACCCTAATATCATAATTTAATCGACATATGCCTGTGATGTCTACTTCTGTTGGAAATATATACGTACCAGCTACTGATCTAGGGACTGGTCTGAGTTGCACAAGGTGACCCGAAGGAGGGGTCCGACAAGCAGGGCGACGCTAGCGACTGGCAGGTGGTGTCAGGGTTCATGGCATTGGTGATGGGCATGGTGGCCATGTTCCACGTGGGCAAGATCATGCCGAAGCAGGCAATAGATGCGGCCGTGAGCGTTGCCACCATGGAGGTGATGGCCAAGAACCGGAGGCTGTAGAAGCAGCAGGTAGCCGGGCCAGACATGGTGATGGTGTCGGCCACACAGTACCAGGCACTGGTGAAGCGGCTGAGCGACCTGGAGGAGAAGGTGGCGGCGCTGGTGACGAAGGCCCCAGAGATGCCATGGAGAAGGAGGTCATGCCCAACAGGAGTTGCTTAAGGCCGCCATCAACCGCGTCGGGGACCTCAAAACCGAGCTCGAATCCACCAAAAAGGTACTATCACGTGACGCATCAGCTCTGCATTGCATATATATGAAGACTTCCTGATAGTTTCTAGTAGTAGTAATCACTAGCATCACATTCTCTAATCTTGAAATTAGCATGAAGATAAAGAATGTTAAGCATGAGCACCGACCTAACATGCCTGTCAAACAACGTTTGATTCTTGCAGCTGTTGGAGACATCTGTTGGGCAGCAGGAGGAGGTGCTGGCTTACATCGAGAAGAAGGAAAAAGAAGAGCAAGATGGTAGTGATTATATTACTTGTGCCTCGGTGTTTTCAGTTAGTACCATGCCAACATTTCGCACTAGCATCAGGAATTCGGGATAGCCTGCAGTGTTGGTTGATTGGTTGATTGGCATTCGAGCTTTGTGCATTGCTTCACTTGTCTCGTCTGATTTCATTAATGTTTTGCCTCCAATAGCAGAACCCGTTCCGTTGGTGAAGCGCAAGCGAAGATCCGTGGCCCCTGGAGCAGTGAAATCTCTGAATTTCTTGTGTTTCTGTGCCTGTGTCTTGTGGACCCCTGCTACTAAAACTAAAAAAAAAAGTATACACTGGGAAAAGGTATACAAAAGGTGAAACAAAAATGTCTACTATTGCTAAACTATCAAATTGATGTGCAACCATGAGTTTACCCCACTACTGTGCAGCTGCAGACTATGAAACATATATTTGTATCAAGTGTAAATCGCTCTCTGAAGCTCTGCCGATTCTGCCTGCGCTGATATGATTCAACAAGCGATTGATCGTCATATGCTAGTACATCACGTCCATCGACTCTTCCAGCACGAGCTCACAAGGTATAGCACTCAGTTAAAAGAGAGGATAACCTTATAGTTGCAAAATCTCCAGCTGACACGAGCCCAGCTGGCTTAGACTTGGCACGAGCAAGGCAATCCCTATGAGTCAGGTCAATCAATCACCGAGATTGTTGGAATATGTGTCGAATATGTGTACATAGTAGGTTACAGATAGATTTGAGCTGTAATTAGGTGGGACTAGGATTAGAGTCATAGTCGAACTCCTAATTCCGGCCCTTTAAATAGAAGATATCACCGTTGTAACCAATGAAAAGACTGAAACAGTTGGGGAGGAGCGCCCGTAGTCATGCCCCGAGGATGTAGGCAACTTGGCCGAACCTCGTTAAAAAACATCGTGTCTTGTATGTTGATCTTGTACTTAACTTGATGATCCTGGTGATGCTTTCGCTAAAATCCTAACAAGTAGTACCAGAGCGATGTTGAAAGATCAAGGGAAGACACGAGGATATGTTCCACATCGCGTAAGGCTTGCACGGGTCTGGGAAAGGGCGGCTCAAGGTGGAGCATGGCAGTGATCGACGATTCGGTCGGTGGATTCAGACACTTCGAGCGCGGCGGCTTGAACCGTCCGATGGGCGGCATCAACGGGGATCCGTCCAGACGTGGAGATCGGGTTGATGGAGGCTGGTGGCTGTTGTTCGATAGGGGTCAGTCAAACATGACGGTCAGGTTCGATGGTGCTGATGGAAGATGTCACGGATAAGGCGGCGACTTTGACTCACAGTCTGATTAATGGGCGGTCAATCTAGATCAGAGCGGCTGTTGTTTGCTCAAGGTGAGCAGCGACAGCAGTAACGAAAATTATGGTGGACTTCGAAAGTTGTGAATACGTTCAGAGTTGTGTCGCGCGGGGGAGGTCTCTGTCATGATGCACGCTATCGTCGGCAACTCGGTGTGTTGGC
The DNA here is from genome assembly GCF_958298935.1 of Phragmites australis. Lineage (NCBI taxonomy): Eukaryota > Viridiplantae > Streptophyta > Magnoliopsida > Poales > Poaceae > Phragmites > Phragmites australis. Next base: position 21,743,059 of record NC_084940.1, on the reverse strand, counting down.
TGTGACGACTAGCGTGTTGGTGTGGGTTTCAGTCTGCTGGGCGCGCAGGCCGAGGAGACCCACTCAGCACGGCAAAGGAGACCCTAGCGCACGGGACACGTGCGGAGCGTGGAAGTAGAGTCGCACTCGGTTCAGTCCGGAGGCGATGACGGTCTCGGTGACGGGCTGCTTGACGGCTGGCCTCTGGGTGCACGCTCCTGCGGGATGAGTCATGCTGCAGCTAGAATTTGGGTCGATGGACATGTCGTGCGGGTGCGGCTGGTACTCGGAGGCTTGGTATTGGCTTGGCTGCAAGCGGTGGAAGGTTGTTGGCGTTGCAAAATGCAGCGGCGGTCCACATGCACACAGGAGACAGGAGTTAATGCAAAATGCAGCGGCAGTCCACAGGCACGCAGGAGACAGGTGGAGGTTCACGTGCTGCATGTGGACAGGTGGGTCCAATGTTTTGCATGCAAGAGGCTGGCATAGCACGGTAGTAAATTCAAGTGCTGGTGGTGGGGCTGGAATCTTGCATGTTGTGATAATGGAATAAAAAATAAAGTACATGTCTGCATGGCATGGGAATCCACGGGAGCAGCATGCACGGAGACGGCCGATGTTGCTGGTGTGTGGGCGCAGGACGTGGAGAGCACTTGGGGCTGGGCAGGAGGTGCTCTCGGCGGCATAAAAAAAGGAAGTCACGGGCAGCGATGGGATCGGATGGCTCAATTTATGAGGTTGAGCAATACAGTTCGGGATCGAATCCGGACTCTTTTCCAGTACTAGTCAGACATGGTTGGTTGGTTAGGAGTCTAGATCTGGTTGGATTTGTAATGTTCTCTCCGCTGGACATAAATATGAGGCGTGGGGTCCAGGCAACAAGGTGCAGCAACAGAGTAGAGAACAAAGGCAACCGAAGAGAAGTTCACGGAGGGATTGCAAAAAATTGCAATCAGGATATTCGTGGACCGTTACTTGTGGCGGTTGACGGTGAACAGTGGACAACTATCGAGCGGGTCGGCTTCGTTGTGTGCAAGCGGCGTTGTTGTCGACGGGGCTCAAGAGCGACGGATTGTGCGCGGACGGTGTACGTGACGGCGTACGCATAGTTCAACGTGTGCATGGCGGTGCGTCCAGGCGGGGCGCGGGTACGAGCGTGGGGAGGCGCGTTCAGCACACGTGATGATGAGGACATACTTTCCACGGATACACACCTTCCTACTACCACACAATATGATGAACAGGTGATAGAAGGACCAATAACGCGAGCACGAGCACACCAACTTAATCATCAGGTGAACTTGTTCCTAGGCTGCCCACAAATGTTTACAAGAATGGATTACTATTTAACTATTGTGATGATTTTATTGTCCTTAGGAACCAGGGAGAAGAACCACACAAGCCCAAGTATATAAGTGGAGGTGAGTTCAATTCAGATTCAGCCCTCCTGACAGCAGCAAATGATAAAGGCCATAACTATTGATTCCGAAGGATTCTCGGGGCCCATGAGTACTTGATGGAAAGATAATTTCGTCTACTTTCAGATGGATCCAGCCTCATCTCGAAATTCCTCCTGAGCTATCCGGAATCGTTAAAGAGAGTCGCGTCTATTTTCCAGTTCGAATCAAACTTGGGCCTTGTATTAGAGTCCAATTCGGCTTCCTGTGTTTTGGTTGAAACTTCTCCTCTTCTATCTCATAAATAGACAACCGCACACTCTTCTAGGGTTTGGGTTTTGATAGAATAGATCTAGCTTTTGCTACTTCGCCTTGTAAACGTGTGTGTCGGCTAGATCGCCTGATTACTTGTTTTCGGAACCCCGCCACTTCTGTTTTTAGACTGCGCTCTTCATCTATATTCGCAATTAAGTTTCTTGTTCATCTTATTCTTGCTCGTTCTTTGATTGCTTGCAAGAACAAATACCCTCGTGGTTAGGTTGATCGTGCTCCGAAAGATCACGAACAACTTCTGGAGTTGGTGTATCGATCGCTAAGGCGCAACGTTCTTGGACGGTGTAGTCGGATCATCAACGTCTATTCCACCTAAATCGACATCTACCCCTCTCATCGAAAGTTCGGGACCAGTGCCTCTATCAAGTGGTATCAGATTTCAGGTTGATCGGTGAGAGAGTTCTAGTTTTTCTTTTGCTTTACCTACAGTACACAAAAACCAAAACAAAAGTAGATTAGTTTTTTTCCCCGTGTTCGAAAACACGGTGTGCCCTTTACTAGTTCTGCGTAGTCGCGGCTTGTTGAGTTTTCAGTTGCATCATCTTGTCGAGTTGCTGGTCTTAGCGTCTAGTCCTTTAGAGTTTCGAGTTCTAGTCACGTTTGTGTCACCACCTCCACCACCACCACCACCAGAACCATCGCCGTGTTTGTTTACATCATCTGCTCACAAACTGAGTTGTAATATGCAAATGGGAGATCTCTGCAAGTGTGAGATCCTTGAAAAAACAAAGAAAAAAAAGAGCAGCAGTATACCCTTGGTCACAAAAAAAGTTTGAGTTGTTTTTTTGGGAGTTCTTTTTGACTTAGTGGAGGATTTCGAGCTCCTGCAAAAAAAAAGAAAGAAAAAAAGTGAAAAAAAAAGAAAGACGACGAAGAAGGGAAAAAAACAATTCAGAAGCTTGTGCTTGTGTTTTCTGTTTCGCTTCTGATCGGTGACTTCGTTTATGCCTAGGCTCGCGTCTCTAGTACGGTCTAGCCTAGGACCAGCACGGTACCATTGTTGAACGATTTTTCAACTTATTTTGACTTACGTGGTTCTAGTTTTTCCTTGCTACACTTTCAGCCTACCTAGAGCTCCACAAATGCGATTACTACTTCACAAGAACTAGCGACTGCAGCATCGATACAACCATTCGCTGGAGGTTGTTCCTATCTTTTCAGTTGCTATCACCTCCTGTTTAGCTATTAAGAACAAATAAGAGCTTGGTTGAACAGGTTGAGAGTGAGAGAATTGGCATACCCATATTCGAGTAGTTCATAGGGCATATTCTTGTGATTTTATTGCTTTGCTGTTTTTGTGGTTTTTCATTAGCAATGGCAGGATCTCCGAAGAATGCTACACCACCACATTCTCCTCGTACCAGGGGCATCATACAACACTTTGAATGCCAAGTTAGACTGCACACTGAAGGTCTGAATAAGGATGTGCAAGTGACCAATGAACGACTTGGTCAGTTGGAGGCCGCTCAAATTGACACAAACAGCAAGTTTGCAACCTTGGAGACTTATGTTGGAGAGATCAACACCTCTCTCGTGGGGATTTTGCAGCACCTAGAAGAGATGGGTCGTGCCCCTCCAATGGCTAACACCATTGCGGCCACTAATGGTAACCTTCGCAATAACAATGGTGATTTGCACAGCGAGGTAGCAGCAAACAACGACAACTATGCTGCTGACTTCGAGCTTGATGATGTGGATGCACGTGATCGACGTCGATTACATTTCAATCGCATCGGCATGGGTCCTATACTCCCACGCCGTGAGTTACATGACAATGATGAATCACTAGGAAAGATTAAATTCACTATGCCACCTTTTGATGGGAAATATGATCCTGATGCTTACCTCACATGGGAATTAGCTGTTGATCAAAAATTTGATTGTCATGATTTTCCGGAAGGTAAAAGGGTTAGGGCTGCCACTAGTGAATTTACTGATTTTGCTTCTGTTTGGTGGAGTGAATATCGTCGAAAGAATCCAAATAATACACCACAAACTTGGGATGCTTTAAAATGAATCATGCGAGCTAGATTTGTTCCTTCATATTATGCGCGTGATCTGTTACGTAAATTGCAACAATTGAGATAAGGTAGTAAAAGTGTAGAAGAATACTATCAAGAGTTGCAAATAGGTATGTTGCATTGTGGTTTAGAGGAGGGAGACGAGGCTGCTATGTCTAGATTTATGGGTGGTTTGAATCGTGAAATTCAGGGCATTTTAGCTTACAAGAAATACAATTCTGTCACTCGATTATTTCATCTTGATTGTAAGGCTGAAAGAGAAGTGCAGGGACGTCGTAGCAGTGCTAGGACTAATGTTTCTGCAGGTCGAGCAAGTTCATGGCAGCCGCGCATAAGTGCTGCTCCAACCAGCCGTGCTTCTGCGCCTTCTCCTACCAACAGTAAAACACGCTCTTCTACAACCAATTCCGCCTCTTGGGCAATCGAGGCTACAAAGAGTGCTGCACCAACACCAGCAAAGAGCGCTTCCTCTGTTGCATCTACAGGGCGAATGAGGGATATTCAATGTGATCAATGTAAGGGTTTTGGACATGTGAAGAGGGAATGTCCAAGCAAGTGCATCTTGATTGTGCGGGATGATGGTGAGTTTTCTTCTGCTAGTGATTTGGATGAAGATACATATGTTATGCTTGCAGGTGACCATGCAGGGAGTGGAGATGGTCATGATCAAGACAAAGAGCGCATTGGTGCTGAAGATGCGGACCGCTATAAGAGCCTCATTGTGCAGCGTGTGTTGAGTGCACAAATAGAGAAGGCGGAACAAAATTAGCGACATACTTTGTTTCACACTAAGTGTGTGATCAAGGAACGTTCATGTCGCATCATCATTGATGGGGGAAGCTGCAACAATTTAGCAAGCTCTGAGATGGTTGAAAAGCTTGCATTGAACATCAAACTGCACCCGCAGCCATATTACATTCAATGGTTCAACAACAGCGGCAAGGTAAAGGTAACACAGTTGGTGAGAGTACACTTTGCTATTGGTTCGTATCATGATTCTATTGACTGCGACGTTGTGCCTATACAAAAATGTTCTATGTTGTTAGGTAGGCCCTGGCAGTATGATAAAGATTCTTTGCATCATGGTAGAACTAATCAATATTCTTTCATGCATAAAGAAAAGAAAATTGTATTACATCCTATGTCTCCTAGTGATATTTTAAAGGATGAAGTTGTTAGAGCTAGTAAAGAGAACAATCAAAAGCATGCTAAGAGTGACAGTCATATTGTAGCAAAGGAATTTGAGTAACATAAAACGGGAAAGCCTAAATCTGTTCATGAGAAGAAAAATGAGATTAAATTGAAAGGTGCTTGTTTTCTTGCTACCAAGACTGATATGAATGAATTGGATGCTAGTACTTCTGTTTGCTATGCATTAGTTTGCAAAGAAGCTTTGTTTTCACTTGAGGATATATCTTCTTCTTTGCCTCTTGCTGTTGCTAATCTTTTGCAGGAGTACGTCTTTCCAAAGGAAGTGCCGCCGGGGCTGCCACCAATCCGTGGGACTGAGCATCAAATTGACCTCATTCCCGGGGCCTCCTTACCGAATCATGCGCCGTACAGAACCAACCCGGAAGTAACAAAGGAGATACAACGCCAAGTGCAAGAACTGCTTGATAAAGGTTATGTGCGTGAGTCTCTTAGCCCTTGTGCTGTTCCGGTCCTTTTAGTGCCTAAGAAAGATGGAACATGGCGTATGTGTGTGGATTGTAGAGCGATTAATAACATTACCATCAGATATCGTCATCCTATCCCTAGGTTAGATGATATGCTTGATGAATTAAGTGGTTCTATTGTGTTTTCAAAGATTGATTTGCGTAGTGGATACCACCAGATTCGCATGAAGTTAGGAGATGAATGGAAAACAGCAAAACTAAGTTTGGACTATATGAGTGGTTAGTAATGCCGTTTTGTTTAACTAATGCTCCTAGCACACTCATGAGATTAATGAACGAGGTTTTGCACACTTTCATTGGTAAATTCGTGGTGATATATTTTGATGACATTCTGATATATAGCAGATCATTAGAAGAACATCTTGGCCATTTACGTGCTGTTTTTGATGCTTTACGTGTTGCACGCTTATTTGGTAACCTTGAAAAGTGCACTTTTTGCACGGATCGAGTCTATTTTCTTGGCTATGTTTTTACTCCACAGGGAATTGAAGTTGATCAAGCCAAGGTTGAAGCGATACACAATTGGCCGATTCCTACAACGGTCACACAAATGCGAAGTTGTTTAGGACTTGCTAGATTCTATCGCCGCTTTGTGAAGGATTTTAGCACTATCGCTGCACCATTGAATGAGCTCACTAAAAAGGGTGTACCGTTTGCTTGGAGCGATGTATAGGAGAACGTCTTCAATACGTTGAAAGATAAGTTAACACATGCACCACTACTCCAACTTCCAGATTTTTCAAAGACTTTCGAACTAGAATGTGATGCTAGTGGAATTGGTTTGGGTGGCGTGTTGTTACAAGAAGGAAAACCTGTTGCATATTTTAGTGAGAAGTTGAGTGGGCCTAGTTTGAACTATTCTACTTATGATAAGGAATTGTATGCTCTAGTTCGAACTTTAGAGACATGGTAACATTATTTATGGCCCAAAGAATTTGTCATACACTCTGATCACGAATCTTTAAAGCATATTCACAGTCAAGGAAAATTGAACCGTAGTCATGCGAAGTGGGTTGAGTTCATTGAGTCTTTTCCTTATGTCATAAAACACAAAAAGGGAAAGGAGAATGTTATTGCTGATGCTTTATCTAGGCGATATGCTATGCTTTCACAACTTGACTTCAAAAATTTTGGATTAGAAACGATTAAAGAGCGATATGAGCATGATGCTGATTTTAAGGATGTGTTGCTGAATTGTAAAGAGGGAAAAATGTGGAATAAATTTGTCATCAGTGATGGTTTTGTGTTTAGAGCTAACAAGCTATGCATTCCAGCTAGCTCCGTTCGTTTGTTGTTGTTACAGGAAGTGCACGGAGGTGGGCTGATGGGACACTTTGGTGTGAAGAAAACGGAGGACATCTTTGCTGGTCATTTCGTTTGGCCAAAGATGAGAAGAGATGCGGAACGATTCGTTGCTCACTGCACTACATGTCAAAAGGCTAAGTCACGACTTAATCCTCATGGTTTGTATATGCCCCTACTTGTATCCTAATGTCCCTTGGGAAGATATTTCTATGAACTTTGTTTAAGGACTGCCTAGAACAAAGAAGGGGAGGGACAACTTTTGTTTTGTTGTGGATAGGTTCTCTAAGGTGGCACACTTTATACCATGTCATAAGAGTGATGATGCTACCCATATTGCTGATTTATTTTTTCGTGAAATTGTTCCCTTGTATGGTGTGCCAAACACAATTGTTTCTGATCGTCACACTAAGTTCCTTAGCCACTTTTGGAGAACATTATGGGGAAAATTAGGGACTAAACTTTTGATGAGCAATGTTGGCCTGATCTTCCGATAGGTAGTGATAAGTCGGTGGGTGGAGAACTCGACGTTGATGATCCAAAGGCTTCGACCCGAATAGATCGTCTCCCTTGCAATCACTACACCACAGCTCCGATGGTTATCAACCGTGTCGCGCGGTTGACCTCGCCAAGAAGGCTCAATCCCTGCAAGCGTACCGAGAACACAAGCAAGAACATAGAAGATGCAATCTGAAATATTGCGAATTGAATTCGAGCACTCGAAGTCGGGGTTCCACAAACACTTGCAGCAGCCTAGTCGGTCCGGAACAAGAGCGAAAATCTCACAATCTGTGTGTAGATCAATATCTAAGCAAAACCCAACCCTAATTAGGGTGGTGGCTACTGTATATAAAAGAATAGGGTCGGCCAAGGACCCCTGGACGCGTCCCTAATGGACTCCAACACGTTACACGGCCCAAAAGATGGTGGCGATGGGATAACGGCGTGATCAAAACAGCACGGAGCGTTGACTAAAGACCAAGAACACGACTCTAAAACCAGCAACAAGACTCGACCACGGACACAAACTCAACAACGCGCAACTGAAAACAAAAATTGCAAAGGCACAAAGGGTTCTAGGGCAGCGGAAATTGACGGAATTTTTTTGGCTTTTTCTGGACTCTAGGTAATGAAAAATATACTAATCTAAAGGGGAAAAACGAAATTACCTAACGGGCAACCTGAAGCTCTGATACCAGTTGATGAGTAATGTTGGCCTGATCTTCCGATAGGTAGCGATAAGTCGGTAGGTGGAGAACTCGACATCGATGATCCAAAGGCTTCGACCCGAACAGATCGTCTCCCTTGCAATCACTACACCACAGCTCCATTGGTAATCAACCGTGTCGCGCGATTGACCTCGCTAAGAAGGCTCAATCCTTGCAAGCGTACCGAGAACACAAGCAAGAACGTAGAAGATGCAATCTGAAATATTGCGAATAGAATTCAAGCACTCGAAGTCGGGGTTCCACAAACACTTGCGGCGGCCTAGTCGGTCCGGAACAAGAGCGAAAATCTCACAACTGTGTGTAGATCAATGTCTAAGCAAAACCCAACCCTAATTAGGGCGGTGGCTACTGTATATAAAAGACTAGGGTCGGCCAAGGACCCCTGGACGTGTCCCTAGTGGACTCCAACACGATACACGGCCCAACGGCCCAAAAGATGGTGGCACAGCACCCTGACAGATTCTAGATGTCCAATTGTTTCGACGATTTCCGTTGACTCTGAAAGAATTTGGACATGGGACCAGTACCGTTGGAAAGCTTATCTCCTTAGCTTTCCAACCATGTGTAGAACGTCAAAAACGGAGTCCGTATGCGTCCTAGGCGACGATTTTAGTGCAGACTGGTCCTGGACTCTGAAACGGACTCGAACTGGATTGGGCCTCCACCTTGGCTTGGGCGCCCTTGCTGTTCTTCTCCCGTGTTCCTAAGTAACAATACATCACAATTATTCAGTAGCATCCCATCCTCATCAAAATATAAAGGAACACTAAGGAACATGTTGGTGATATGCCCTAGAGGCGATTGAGTTTGCAGATTGGATCTGCTAATGGGCTTTAATATTGATTAAAGGACCATTAGGGTTTAGAGTCATAATGGGCTTTAATGTTGATTAAAGGCCCATTAGCGTGCTCTATATAAGAATAGGCAGGGGTCAAGGCGCATTGAGTTTTTCAGAAACCCTAGCCGCCTCCTATTCCCGAACTCCCTTCGAAACCCTAGCCGGGCGTGCGGTGCTAGCACACCGGCGCACGGCGATTCCATCCTTGTACGTGTGGATACCGTGGAGGTGCTGCTACTATTGCGGTGCTGATCTGCTCGGGAGTACTCGGGACGTACCCGCGAGTACTCGGAAGGTGCTCGGGACGTGCTCGGGACAAGGTTGACGATCGACTACTTGACGCGCACGACGTTGGATTGGTCTGCTCCAACTCTTCTTCCGCTGCACTGCTCGTCAAGTGATAACGATTCATGATCCCCTACTCGCATGGCTTCCTGGTTGAATGCGGTAGAGAAAATTTATTTTGTGCTAGCGTAGCCTACCCGCAACCCTTCAGTGGTATCAGAGCCATCCTGCGTAGTTTTCGATCTGGATCAGTCACATATAGAAGATATGTGATAGAAATAGATTAGATCTATTGTTTTTGATCAGTTCATATGATGGATTGATCAATGCACGGTTGGTTAGGTGAATTAGAGATCGGATGAGATGCCAGTCGATGAAACCACATAGCCAAAAAGATTAGCTCGATCTCCCACCTGTTTTTGCGTGCGACTTGCCCCTACCGGCTGGAATCACCATCGGGGCTAACTGCATGCATCGCGACATGGTCGGGAGAACAGCAGATCGAGGTCATGTGTGCTGTCATCGTTTCTGGAAAAACCTCACGCGATGATCAATGGGATTGATCTAATGGAAATTGAGACATTATGAATGACTCGGGACCGCCGTCGCGTACACGCATAGATTGTTGTAATAACATGATCCCATCATGACATTAGAATTTGATTCTACGCTTAACTCGTTTTTGCAGAGAATGTTGTGACTGGTATGGCCTTGTGATATGTGATGCATGTGTGTAATTTTTCATGGCCTGCGTGTCATGGTTAATTGCAGCCCAAAGCTGTCATGTTATTGTATAACGGCCTGCGTGTCGACTTGTGATGCTTCTTCTCATGTAATTTATCTAGTGCTATTAGGTGTAATAGACTAGAACAAGATCATGGAGATTTGAAGCATGATGACCCGGAGGACAGGAACCGTGGCGATGAAGATCACCATGTGAAGGGGCCATACTATGTCACAGTTAATATGATTGCCTGTGATATTTTTATGTTCCTGTCATACTATTCTTTCATGTTTTATATGTGGTGGATATGATTTTCATGATAGAGTAGTTTCCCTCAGAAAAATCAAGAGTAATTGATGCCCTTCCAATAGCTGCACCTACTAAGGTTTTGATCATTGTGTGGTAGGTCTGCCAAAGCAGGGTGCCATCATTTATCTTAACCAGTTAGAGTGGATGTCGGACATCCACACGCATAGTATTGGTTTACTTGATAAAGCTATCAAAATGGTTTTGGGCTTTGGGGCATGGTGTTGGGCGCCGGGGCATTCGATGCCACCCAGCAAACAAGAGTCACATAGGGATGTGATTAGCAAGGCGTTGCTTACCTATGTCACTAAGTTTCTAGCAGTGATGCCAAAGCTCACTAGAACTTAGTTGAATATGGATCTTGATCCTCTATATGTTGTTAGAGGGAAAACACATATAGTGGAGTATCTTTTGTTAAATTGTTTAATAGAAGATTCACATAGGCATAGTGCTGAACCTGCATTTTCTGCTGTAGATCATGGCACCGGCCGCTAGTAACACTTCCAGTTTTAATTTGCGATCGATTCTTGAAAAAGAGAAGCTTTCTGGAACAAACTTTATTGATTGGTATAGAAATCTGAGAATTGTTCTCAAACAAGAGAAAAAGGAATATGTTCTAGAGGTCCCCTATCCTGATGAACCAGCTGATAATGCTCCTGCCGCGGATCGGAGGGCTTATGAGAAGCACACCAACGATTCACTGGATGTTAGCTGCCTCATGCTTGCCTGTATGTCCTCTGAGCTTCAGAAGCAATATGAGAACAGGGATGCCCATGATATGATTGTGGGACTCCGAGGCATGTTTGAGAACCAAGCTCGGGCCGAGAGGTACAACACCTCAAAGTCCTTGTTTGCGTGCAGGTTAACAGAAGGCAGTCCAGTCAGTCCTCATGTGATCAAAATGATTGGTTACATTGAAAGCCTGGAAAAACTTGGTTTTCCCCTTAGCCCTGAGTTGGCTACGGATGTAATTCTCCAGTCGCTCCCTGCGAGCTTCGAGCCGTTCATTTTGAACTTTCATATGAACAGCATGGAGAAAAGCATGGCTGAATTGCATGGGATGCTAAAAACTGCTGAGGAAAGCATTAAGAAGAGCTCTAGTCATGTGATGATGGTTCAAAAGGATAGCAAGAAGAGAAAGCGCAAGGACAAGGCTAAAACTTCGGATGAGATCTCGAGTTCTAAGCCTAAACCTGTTGGAAAGCCCAAGGCTAGCCCTGCCGCTTCTGACATTTGCCACCACTGCCATAAGACTGGTCATTGGCGGAGGAACTGCAAATTGTACTTGGAAGAACTCAAAAAGAAGAAGGGAAGTAAGACTTCATCTTCAGGTATAAATGTTATTGAAATTAATCTTGCTACTCGTCCTGATGATTCATGGGTATTTGATACCGGATCAATGATTCATACTTGCAAATCGTTGCAGGGACTGAAAAGGACTAGGAAGTGTGCAAGAGGCGAACTGGATGCTCGCGTTGGCAATGGTGCAAAAGTTGCTGCGTTGGCCGTTGGCGTTTACTCCTTATCGCTACCCTCAGGATTAGTTTTGGAATTAAATAATTGTTATTATATTCCTGCCTTGGGCAAAAACATTATCTCTTCTTCATGTTTGGAAGAAGACGGTTATGAATTCATAATAAAGAACAAGTGTTGTTCGATATTTTTGAATGGTATGCTCTATGGTAATTGTCCATTAGTAAATGGATTATATATATTGGATCTTGAGGATATAACTATCTATAACATTGATACAAAGAAGCCTCGGCTTAATGATTTGAATCCCACTTTTGTTTGGCATTGTCGATTAGGTCATATAAATGAGAAGCGTATGCAGAAGCTCCATAAAGATGGTCTTCTACATTCATTTGATTTCGAATCATTTGATACATGCGAGTCTTGTTTACTTGGCAAGATGACTAAGACGCCTTTCACTGGTCAAAGTGAGAGGACAAATGAATTATTGGCCCTAGTACATACAGATGTATGTGGACCGATGAGTTCTACAGCTAGAGGTGGTTTTCAGTATTTCATTACTTTCACCGATGACTTTAGTAGATATGGTTACATCTACCTAATGAGGCACAAGTCTGAATCCTTTGAAAAGTTCAAGGAGTTCCAGAATGAAGTACAAAATCATATAGGCAAGACAATTAAATTTCTGCGATCAGATCGTGGAGGCGAATATTTGAGCCATGAATTTGGTGATCATCTAAGGCAATGTGGAATCGTTCCACAATTGACTCCAACGGGTACGCCACAATGGAACGGGGTGTCCGAGCGGAGGAACCGAACCTTGTTAGACATGGTCCGGTCGATGATGAGCCAATCTGATCTTCCATTGTCCTTCTGGGGATACGCTCTAGAAACTGCTGCTTTCACGTTAAACAGGGTTCCATCTAAGGCTGTAGAGAGGACACCATATGAGATATGGACCGGGAAGCGTCCCGGATTGTCTTTCCTTAAGATATGGGGTTGTGAGGCTTATGTAAAACGTTTGTCGTCTGATAAGCTCACTCCCAAATCTGATAAATGCTTCTTTGTGGGGTATCCTAGGGAAACCAAAGGATATTATTTCTATAACCGGGAAGAAGGCAAAGTGTTTGTCGCCCGGAATGGTGTCTTTCTTGAGAAAGAGTTTCTCACGAAGAGAGTTAGTGGGAGTACGGTGCAACTCGAAGAAATTCGGGAACCACTTGAAAGTGTTTCAACTCCTATTGAACCACAACTCGGTATGCAAGATGTTGCAGAACCTGTTGTCGAGACACCAGCCCCACGTCGGTCGGAAAGGTTCAGTCGTGCACCCGAGCGGTTTATGTTCCTAACTACGGGGCAGCGCGACATATTATTGTTGGACAATGATGAACCTAAGACTTACTCGGAAGCAATGGTGGGACCAGACTCCGAAAAATGGCTTGGAGCCATGAGATCCGAGTTAGAATCCATGCGAGAAAACCAAGTTTGGAACTTGGTCGATCCACCTGATGGTGTGAAAACTATCGAGTGTAAATGGGTTTTTAAGAAAAAGATAGACGTTGATGGAAATGTTCACATCTATAAGGCACGATTGGTGGCAAAAGGTTTCAGGCAAATTCAAGGTGTTGATTATGATGAAACGTTTTCGCCCGTCGCAATGCTAAAGTCTATTCGGATTCTCCTAGCAATTGCTGCATATTTCGACTACGAGATATGGCAAATGGATGTCAAAACGGCTTTCCTTAATGGAAACCTAAGTGAGGATGTGTACATGACACAGCCTGAAGGTTTTGTCAATCCGAAAAATGCTGGGAAGATTTGCAAGCTGCAAAAGTCCATCTATGGACTAAAGCAAGCTTCTCGGAGTTGGAATCTTCGTTTTGATGAAGTGATCAAAGGGTTTGGTTTCATCAAGAATGAAGAAGAGCCTTGTGTTTACAAAAGGACTAGTGGGAGCGCACTTGTGTTTCTGGTCTTATATGTGGATGACATATTATTGATCGGAAATAATATTCCAATGCTCGATGCTGTCAAATCTTCATTGCAAAAGAGTTTTTCAATGAAAGATTTAGGAGAGGCAGTATACAGGCATAAAGATCTATAGAGATAGGTCGAAAAGACTAATCGGATTAAGCCAGAGCACATACATTGACAAGGTATTGAATCGGTTCAATATACAGGATTCCAAGAAAGGTTTCTTGCCAATGTCACATGGCATCACTCTCAGCAAGAATCAATGTCCTAAGACATCTGATGAGCTCAAGAGGATGAGTGCGATCCCGTATGCTTCTGCTATCGGGTCCATCATGTATGCTATGTTTTGTACACGCCCAGATGTCTCCTATGCTCTAAGTGTTACGAGCAGATATCAATCGAACCCAGGTGAATGTCACTGGGCTATAGTAAAGAGTATCCTCAAGTACATGAGAAGAACTAAGGATATGTTCCTAGTCTATGGAGGTGAGGAGGAGCTCGTTGTAAATGGTTACACCGATGCTAGCTTCCAAACCGACAAGGACGACTCGAGATCGCAGTCTGGTTTTGTGTTTTGCCTTAATGGAGGTGCGGTGAGTTGGAAGAGTTCCAAGCAAGAAACGGTTGCTGATTCCACGACGGAGGCCGAGTATATCGCAGCTTCGGAAGCTGCAAAAGAGGCTGTTTGGATCAGAAAATTTGTTTCTGAGTTGGGTGTGGTCCCTAGTGCGTCCAGTCCAATGGACCTCTATTGTGACAATAGTGGTGCCATTGCACAAGCCAAGGAGCCTAGGTCGCACCAGAAGTCCAAGCACATACTTCGGCGCTATCACCTCATTCGAGAGATTATTGATAGAGGTGATGTAAAAATATGCAAGGTGCACACGGATTCGAATATTGCTGATCCGTTGACGAAGCCTCTCTCACAGCCCAAGCATGAGGCACACTTGAGCTCTATGGGTATTAGATACTTGCGGGATAGACTCTAGTGCATGTGAGAGAATGTGTTCTGTCTATGCTAATGTACTTTTGGATAATTGTTATCTGGTTCCATGAATAATTATCATTTACATTGATCAGCAAGTATGTGACTTGTTTGTGAAACTCTTTGTTTTTATGATGTTATTCTAAATAGTCCCTAATCTCATATCATTATGTGGGACAATAATGATTTATAGATTAGCACATTTGACTGAATGATGATCATGTTTCACGGATCATAGATATGGAGATATCAAATCAGTAATGTGGACACATGTTAGAGAACATGATGTTGGATAGACCCACCCTGAGATACTGCTGGGATTGTTATTTTTAATGTGCCATCAGTTGTTATCTCAAATGGTGTACCTACAGAATCCTTTGACCTGAGATCATCATTGATTCCAGAATGTGTAGTAACACACTTAGGAGCTTCCAAACGCTATTCCGTAACTGGGTAGTTATAAAGGTTGCTTTCGGGTATGTTATGAAACATGTCGTGGGATGTGAGTGATCAAGATGGAATTTACCCCTCCTAAATAACGGGAGAGATATCTCTGGGCCCCTCGAGGTAGTTGGATTGGAAAGTGCATGGCCATGCCAATGTGATTAAAGAGTTAATCATGGTGAATCCACTACTTGATCGAGTGAATGGTCGAGCTATCACAAGGGTGGCACGAATCTCGCCTTGAGCTTGACTGGTATCGTGTGGTAAAGGGATTGGTGCATGAGTATATCAAGGTTCAGCCGATATGATCTTTGTGTGCATTCGGGAGTCAATATGTCCTGCTAGGTACCGCTATTGACTTGCAATTCGGAAAAGGGTTTCCGGATAGCGGCCGTTTACACATGAACCTAACGGGTCACACACTTAAGGGGATGGAATATAAAACTTGTACTGACTCTAGTGCAAGTGGGAGATTGTTGGTGATATGCCCTAGAGGCGATTGAGTTTGCGGATTGGATCTGCTAATGGGCTTTAATATTGATTAAAGGACCATTAGGGTTTAGAGTCATAATGGGCTTTAATGTTGATTAAAGGCCCATTAGCGTGCTCTATATAAGAATAGGCAGGGGCCAAGGCGCATTGAGTTTTTCAGAAACCCTAGCCGCCTCCTATTCCCGAACTCCCTTCGAAACCCTAGCCGGGCGCGCGGTGCTAGCACACCGGCGCACGGCGATTCCATCCTTGTACGTGTGGATACCGTGGAGGCGCTGCTACTATTGCGGTGCTGATCTGCTCGGGAGTACTCGGGACGTACCCGCGAGTACTCGGAAGGTGCTCGGGACGTGCTCGGGACGAGGTTGACGATCGACTACTTGACGCGCACGACGTTGGATTGGTCTGCTCCAACTCTTCTTCCGCTGCACTGCTTGTCAAGTGGTAACGATTCATGATCCCCTACTCGCATGGCTTCCTGGTTGAATGCGGTAGAGAAAATTTATTTTGTGCTAGCGTAGCCTACCCGCAACCCTTCAGAACGACCTCACCTCATGATTTAGTTGACGTGCACGAGCTCGTGTCAATGGACCTATTATTGGAGTATACTCGGTGTGTGTGTATCCGAAAGAGTGATGTCCTCATCATCCTCCCCCTCTTGAATTAGAGTCGTCCTCGACGCAATGTCATCTTCTTCTCCCAAGTAAGGCTTTAAATCTGAAATGTTAAATGTGGGACTAACCCCATAATCTGCAGGCAACTCAAGCTTATATGCATTATCACTGATCTTTTCCACAATTTTAAAAGGACCATCAGCTCGAGGCAGCAATTTAGACTTTCTCAAATCAGGAAACCTATCTTTGCGCAAATGTAACCACACAAGATCACCAATTTCAAAAGTAATATGTTTCCGACCTTGGCTACCATAAGTTCTATACTTCTCATTCATCTTTTCAATATTTTTCTTAGTCAACTCATGCATTTTCAGAATCAAATCAGCACGTGTCTTAGCATCAAAATTCAATTTCTCGGATGTTGGTAAAGGAAGTAAATCAATAGGGGCACAGGGGTTAAAACCATACACTACCTGAAACGGACTTACCTTGGTGGTAGAGTGAACTGATCTGTTGTAAGCGAACTCAATATGGGGTAGACACTCTTTCCACATCCTCAAATTTTTCTTCAAAACAGCCCGCAACATGGTGGATAATGTGCGGTTCACAACCTCCGTTTGTCCATCGGTTTGAGGGTGACATGTCGTCGAAAATAACAGCTTTGTCCCAAGTTTATTCCAAAGTGTCCTCCAAAAGTGGCTCAAAAATTTTGCATCACGATCCGAAACAATGGTGTTAGGCACTCCATGCAAGCGAATGATTTCCCTGAAAAACAAATCAGCTATGTTTGTAGCATCATCGCTCTTGTGGCAAGGTATAAAATGTGCCATTTTTGAAAAACGATCCACAACGACAAATATACTATCCCTCCCCCTCTTGGTCCTAGGCAATCCTAAAACAAAATCCATAGAAATATCCTCCCAAGGCACACTAGGAACAGGAAGAGGCATATAAAGTTCATGTGGGTTCAAGCGAGACTTAGTTTTATTGCAAGTAGTGCAGCGTGCCACGTAGCGCTCGACGTCGCGCCTCATCTTAGGCCAAAAGAAGTGAGTAGCCAGTACATCCTCGGTCTTCTTCACTCCAAAATGTCCCATCAAACCACCTCCATGCGCTTCCTGCAAGAACAATAGGCGAATAGAGCTAGCTGAGATGCATAGCCTGTTAGCACGGTATAGTAATCCATCATTCAGCACATATTTATTCCAAGTTCTTCCTTCTTTACAATGTTCGAAAGCATCTTTAAAGTCCAAATCAGTAGCATATAATCCTTTAATTGTTTCTAAACCAAAAATCTTATGATCGAGTTGGGACAACATGGTATAACGTCTAGATAATGCATCTGCAATGACATTGTCTTTACCTTTCTTGTGTTTAATGATATAAGGAAAAAACTCTATAAATTCAACCCATTTAGCATGACGTTTATTCAGTTTGGCTTGGCTTCTAATATGTTTCAAAGCTTCATGATCAGAATGAATAATAAACTCCTTAGGCCAAAGATAATGTTGCCATGTTTCTAAAACTCGCACTAAAGCATACAACTCCTTATCATAAGTCGAATAATTAAGAGATGGCCCATTCAATTTCTCACTAAAATAAGAACGGGTTTACCTCCTTGTAGTAGCACTCCTCCAATTCCAATGCCGCTAGCATCACATTTTAACTCAAAAGTCTTACCAAAGTCTGGAAGTTGGAGTAGAGGTGCATGCGTAAGCTTATCTTTCAGCGTATTAAAAGCTTGTTCTTGTGCTGGCCCCCATTGGAACGGAACGCCCTTCTTTGTCAACTCATTGAGTGGGGTAGCAATGGTGCTGAAATCTCTCACAAAACGCCGATAGAACCCTGCAAGGCCATAAAAGCTTCTCACCTGTGTGATAGTCCCAGGGGTCGGCCAGCTCTTGATGGCTTCAATTTTAGCTTCATCCACTTCAATTCCCTGTGGAGTAACAACATAGCCAAGAAAAGCAACTCTATTCGTGCAAAATGTGCACTTGTCAAGGTTAGCAAACAAACGTGCCTCTCTCAAAGCAGTAAAAACAGCACGTAGATGATCAATGTGTTGTTCATGTGACTTGCTATAGATCAAAATATCATCAAAGTACACCACCACAAATCTTCCTATGAAAGCACATAAAACCTCATTCATCAATCTCATGAAAGTGCTAGGTGCATTAGTTAAACCAAAAGGCATCACTAACCACTCATATAGACCGAACTTAGTTTTGAAAGCAGTTTTCCATTCATCTCCCAATTTCATTCTTATTTGGTGGTAACCACTACGCAAGTCAATCTTTGTGAAAATAATAGAACCACTCAACTCATCAAGCATGTCGTCGAGCCTAGGAATAGGGTGACGATACCTTATTGTGATATTATTAATGGCTCTACAATCAACTGGATTGGGCCTCCACCTTGGCTTGGGCGCCCTTGTTGTTCTTCTCCCGTGTTCCTAAGTAACAATACATGACAATTATTCAATAGCATCCCATCCTCATCAAAATATAAATGAACACTAAGGAACGAGCTCACCTCATGATTTAGTTGACGTGCACGAGCTCGTGTCAATGGACCTATTATTGGAGGAATACTCGGTGTGTGTGTATCCGAAAGAGTGATGTCCTCATCAACTTTTATTCTCGACTACTTGTCATCCCCAAACTGATGGGCAAATTGAAGTTGTTAATAGAACTTTGTCTACCATGCTTAGGGCGGTTTTGACACAGAATATAAAGATGTGGGAAGAATGCTTGCCTCATATTAAATTTGCTTATAATCGTTCAATGCATTCTACTACAAAGCTTTGCCCTTTTCAAATTGTCTATGGCTTTGTTCCTCGTGCTCCTATTGATTTTTTATCTCTTCCATCTTCAGAAAATCTGAATTTTGATGCAGAACAACATGCTGAATTTATGTTGAAAATTCATGAAACCACTAAACAAAACATAGAGCACATGAATGCTAAGTATAAACTTACTTGCAGTAAAGGGAGGAAGCTTTTAACTTTTGAACCTGGAGATTTGGTTTGGTTGCATTTGAGAAAAGATCGATTTCCTACATTGAGGAAATCAATGTTGATGCCTAGAGCTGATGGTCCTTTCAAAGTGTTACAAAAGATTAATGATAATGCATATAAGCTAGAGTTACCTGCAGATTTTGGGGTTAGTCCCACTTTTAACATTACAGATTTGAAGCCATACTTGGGTGTCGGAGGATTAACTCCTGTCGCAGGGATCCCGAGAGACCCCTTTTTAGAGATTCGGCCGGGGGGATGATCCTGAATAAGTTCGTCGGAGAAATAAATGGACGTGGAAATAAATGCAACGACTGGTGGTGTGGGATGATCGACCTAGTGCAAAGGGAAGTAAATGCACCGGAGTTTAGACAGGTTCGGGCCGCACGGGGGCGTAATACCCTACTCCTGTATGGATGCAATAACCTTCCCTGAGGAGGATCCCTCAGGGATATGTCTGGTTACAAGAATATATTGTCTAACTAAGAGCTTGAGGCTCCTTGCTCTAGCTCTGCTCAGGCTTGCTTGCAGTCTTCTTCGTCTAAGTGTGGCACGGTCGATTGCTTGGGATTGTTCTCTCCTCCGATGTTTCGATGTCTTGGTCGTGTCTCTGATTCAATCTATCTTTGATCTTTCGATCCTCCTCCTCTCTCTGTATGCCCATCCTTTTATGCACTCACCGGCCATGACATACCCCGAACGGGAAAGAAGGGGCACAAGTTCCAAGACGCCACGACTGAGAAAGGCGTCATCATTCCCTCTGGGCGAAGTGACAGGGGCGGTGGAAAAACGCGGCGTGCGTCCGATCACCCGTCACTGTAGACGCCCTAGCGACGGGCGCCGTTGAGAGGGCCCACAGGGCAGCCACAGAGGCACCCAGCGCACCTACCCTGTCTTGTCCCTCTGCCACGGCAGGGTGGCAGGAGGAACGCCTTGATCCCGACAACGTTATCCCAAGATACACCGGATGATACGGGACGGGACCCGTGCAATTAATGGCCCCACGCCTCCCTGCCAAAGCATGGCACGGACTGACACTGCGGCGGGAGCAGTTGGGGATGTCAGGATGTCAGACCGCGCACGCCCATTAAATGCGGCCTCGGACCTCTGACTGGTTGACACCTCGTCGGCGGGCCCCTCGGGGAACCTTCTGGGTCGTCGGGGCACCGAGTGCTCGGGGGTACTGTTTACCTCCCCGAGCACTCTCTCCCGAGCACTCTCGCACGAACCTTCGCGGAACCGAGTGCTCGGGGGATGCCACGTGCAACCCCGAGCACTCTCTCCAGAGCACTTTTGTACTGATCCTCAGGGAACCGAGCGCTCGGGGGCTGTCGTACGCAGCCCCCCGAGCGCTCTCTCCCGGAACTTAGTTTTTCTGATCACTGGGGGACTAGGGTGCTCGGGGGCGACCAAGCACCTCCCCGAGCACTTTCTTCCCGGTACTTGGACTCTGCGGGTCATCGGGGAACTGGGGTGCTCGGGGACCAGAGGTTGTGGCCCCGAGCACCTTCTTCCGGAACATAGATTTTCCTCATCCCGCTGGAGGGACCTCGCGGGATGGTGACACGTGGCGAACGGCTGGCCTGGCCTCGGGACTCGGGGACCCCCGGTTCCTGATGCACCGACATTGGGAGAAGAGGATGAACTTGAGTCGAGGACGACTCAAATTCAAGAAGGGGAGGCTGATGAGGACATACTTTCTACGGATACACACATTCCTCCTACCGCACAACACGCTGAACAGGTGATAGAAGGACCAATAACACGAGCACGAGCACGCTAACTTAATCATCAGGTGAACTTGTTACTAGGGCTGCCCACAAATGTTTACAAGATGTATTACTATTTAACTATTGTGATGATTTTATTGTCCTTAGGAACTAGGGAGAAGAACCACACAAGCCCAAGTATATAAGTGGAGGCGAGTTCAATTCGGATTCGGCCCTCCTGACAGCAGCAAATGATAAAGGCCATAACTGTTGATTCCGAAGGATTCTCGGGGCCCATGAGTACTTGATGGAAAGATAATTTTGTCTACTTTCAGATGGATCCAGCCTCATCTCGAAATTCCTCCTGAGCTATCCAGAATAGTTAAAGAGAGTCGCGTCTGTTTTTCAGTTCGAATCAAACATGGGCCTTGTATTAGAGTCCAATTCGGCTTCCTGTGTTTTGGCCGAATCTTCTCCTCTTCTATCTAATAAATAGACAGCCGCACCCTCTTCTAGGGTTTGGGTTTTAATAGAATAGATCTAGCTTTTGCTACTTCACCTTGTAAACGCGCGTGTCGGCTAGACCGCCCGATTACTTGTTTTCGGAACCCCGCCACTTCTGTTTTCAAATTGTGCTCTTCATCTATATTCGCAATTAAGTTGCTTGTTCATCTTGTTCTTGCTTGTTCTTTGATTGCTTGCAGGAACAAATACCCTCGTGGTTAGGTTGATCGTGCCCCGAAAGATCACGAACAACTTCTGGAGTTGGTGTATCGATCGCTAAGGTGCAGCA
This sequence comes from Phragmites australis, assembly GCF_958298935.1. Classification (NCBI taxonomy): domain Eukaryota; kingdom Viridiplantae; phylum Streptophyta; class Magnoliopsida; order Poales; family Poaceae; genus Phragmites; species Phragmites australis. The sequence continues at coordinate 21,721,472 of NC_084940.1, read as the reverse complement.
TTCTTGGATGGTGTAGTCGGATCGTCAACATCTATTCCACCTAAATCAACATCTACCCCTCTCATCGAAAGTTCGGGACCAGCACATCTATCACGTGAGGTACACATGAGCGGGATTCAACGGTCTGCAGCAACAGGCAGATGGCGTCGATGGCATCCAAATTCGAGGTGATGAGATTTGATAGGACTGGCAACTTCGGGCTTTGGCAGACAAGAGTGAAGGACTTGCTAGTACAGCAGGGGATCCTGAAGGCTCTTAGCGATAAGAAGCCAGTCACGGTAGATGATGACAAATGGGAAGAGATGAAAGCACAAGCGGCGGCGACAATAAGGTTGTGTCTCTCTGATCAGATCATGTACCATGTCATGGATGAAACATCACCTAAGAAGATTTAGGATAAATTGGATGATCAATTCATGTCCAAGACGTTGACTCAGAAGCTCTATCTGAAGCAAAAGCTGTATGGCGATGGTGATCTTCTCGTGCTATCAAGTGAAAAGTCTTGTGGTGAAGCATGGCTATTAGATTCGGCAAGTTCATATCATGCAACATAAAACAAGGAGTGGTTCTCTTCATACTCTGAAGGTGATTTTGGTCTTGCTCACTTGGGAGATGACACGGGTTACCGTGTTATGGGAGTCGGCAATATCAAACTGAAGATATATGATGGACAAGAAGTGCTACTTGAGGGTGTGCGGCATGTGCTGAGACTTAGGAAGAATCGAATATCGCTTGGATTTCTGCATGGAGAAGGTTGGCTGTATCAAGCGTTGTCAGATAAGAAGACCTTGAAAATGATGCAGGATGGCAAGACTATGATGATAGGTGAGAAGACGGGAGATCATCAGTACAAGCTGAAAGGTGAAGTAATAGAGGTGGGAGCTGCAAATTTTACGGAATATGTTCCTGGCGGCGAGGCATCCTCGTTGGACTATTCAGGAGGAGTAGCGGAGATAGACGACTCAAGTCTAGGTACACGGAGGTTCACACATGGCGGACTCAAGTTGGCGTGCATATTCGGTAAGGTGGAGTTTATTGGAATATGTGTCGAACATGTGTACATAGTAGGTTACAGATAGACTTGAGTTGTAATTGGGTGGGACTAGGATTAGAGTTGTAGTCGAACTCCTAATTCCGGGCCTTTAAATAGAAGGCATCACCGTTGTAACCAATGAAAAGACTGAAACAGTTGGGCAGAAGCATCCGTAGTCATGCGCAGAGGATATAGGCAACTTGGCCGAACCTTGTTAAAAAACATTGTATCTTGTGTGTTAATCTTGTGCTTGACTTTATGATTTTGGTGATGCTTCCGCTAAAATCCTAACAGAGATAACTAAATCATTGCTGGAAGATAAACACGTTCTTCATCTGCTAACAGTCCACCCCTATCCATCGGCTAACTAACCAACCAACAAATTATTGCTGTCACGAAACAACCGGAACGCGCGACAGAACTAACATAATAGCAGGTCCATATTCTAGGAAGCAGCCAACAGAGGAATTCAGGGTGGAAAAAATACATTTTATTTATCAGAATCTTCTGTCGATTTATATGTTAGGAAAACGGACGGATCGCAGGTTACATCTCAAATGCCATATTTGGCATCTCATCTCAGCAAGCAGAAATTGAACAGCAGTCTCTCCGGGTCCTAATAGCAAAACATTTGTTTCGTCTTTCTCTGCGGTAGGCAGTTAAGACGTTAGAGACTGGTAAAGATATGAGGAAATAGCACAAGAACCAGAACAACGCAATATGATTGACAAACTTAGCCTTGGCGACCTCCTTCTAGTCAATCTACGCAAGCAGCTCCTCTTGCCTGATAAGAGCGCGCGTCATGCAAAACCTAGAGAAATTTTGCACATGCACATGGTGAATAAACTTACATAGCGGTAAAAATAAAATCTTATTAAACTTAAAGAGACTCAATTTTCACATAATCTACTGAAAGAACGATAGGCAATATATACTAATACCATTGTGCAGCTCAGAATTACCTTCTTCGTTACAATGAGTTCAGCTTCCAATGCATTCACACGTCAGACGGCGGCATTAAGCAACTCTTCCTTATCGCAAGGCATTTCAGAAGCCTTTTCTTGAAGCATCTGAACCTTCTCTTCAAGCTCTCCCAGCCTTTGCAAGACTGCTGCAAATAGGTCAGCTTCAGCAAATCCAGGACTTGGAGTCTGGATACGATGCCGTGTAGTTTTCTTCTGACTCATTTTTATATGGTAATCTCCATGTGGCAAGATCTTTCACAGATCGAAACAGCATTACAATAGCCATAAGAGCAGCAACAATCTTGTCCCAAGAGCTATTGGATGGCCTTGTTGTGGAAGTCACAGAAGAGTAGTCTGCATTAAAAACAAAATAGAAATGTCAGGATCTGCCAAAAACCAACAGAATTTTCAGATCATACAATTAGATTAACAAGATCAGGCCTTTGGATGGGAAAGGCGTCTTTCGAGGTTGCTCTCTCTTCCATGTAGCATCAACAGCCTGGTCAACGGCAGGTACATCATATTCAGGGAGAGAGTAGAAAAGCTAGCAGCCCTGACCATTTTGACCTGAAGGGAGAAAGACAACATTAATTCCATCTGGCATAATCCATAGTCATGACAGAGGGCAAAGGAGAATAGGCTGCAACCCTGATGACATAGACCAGGAGGGGGGAAATAACAGCATCCGCTAATACAATTAAGATTTCAATGCACTTGCAGACAATATAGGAAAAGATCAGCTGCTAACCTCTTCATGAAATGGGGTCAACTTAGGATGAGAGATGTAACTTCTCAGGGCTTTAGAGGTGGTAGCATCGTCAGCTTCTCAGCCAGACTCAGCGGTTGATCTGTTACTCCCTCGCATCTATCATTTCATGTTAAAGCAGGACTTGGACAGGACCTCTCAAGTTTTTCGTCAAAAATTGACCACCTCCAATTTGCCTCGAAATTTTTGAGACATAGTGCTACATCTAAAAGTTAGTGCTGCACAGACGTTTCATCAATCTGAGTTACCAAAGTCATAATAAAAATATTTGAATTTACAGTTTTCAACTTTATGGTCAAATATGTGGCTTTTCATTGATTTCTTCCAGTTTTACACTAGATCCAAGCTAAAAGTTTGTGGTCAAGTATGTGGTTCTATCAGTACTAGTGTTAGACATTTATTTGTATCTATATGGCTTCAAATAAAAAATAATCAACTACAAAGTTGTAGATCTCACATATAAAGTTTTTCTACATCCGACTAAGTATCACTACTACAGAACAGTACATCACTATCGACTCCAAAACTCCTTCACTGCCAGTTTCGGAGCCGATAGTGGGTAAGAGAAAGTGGTAGTCAGGGACTATCACTGCTGGCTCCATGGACCGGCAGTTAAAGGGGTTATCACTACCGGCTGAAGGATTTAGCCGGCAGTGATTCCTTGGATATCACTGTCGGCTAGTGGTTTCAGCCAGTAGTGATACCCAAGGCATCACTACAGGCAGTGTTGTGCCTCCCCCCTTCTACTCCGGCCCTCTCCTCCCTCTCTGTCCTCTCTGTCCTCCCTTTCTCTTCTCGATCTCTCCGTCTCTCTCCCACTCAATACATGCATACAATGAGATATGTGTAACGTAAATAAATAATAAAGGCACCTTCATTAATACATAGTAATTCATGTCACACATATATACATAACAGTTGTTAAAGGTCAACCCCGAAAAGTGGGCGAGTTGAGCTAGTCCAGTATCCCTCTACCTCTCCCGTGATGTGGATCGCGTCTCTGCACGAACGGCTGATGGCGTTTGTTTGTGAGGGGACACAGGGGGGGGGGCGATGGTGGTGGAGCGAAGGACCCAGCCACGCCTGATCGACTATAGCGTAGCCTAAGCTCCAGGCTTGTCGGCATGTCAAAGACATCAAAGTACAACTCCTGAACGCTAGTATGGTTTGAGCATTCGGCCTCCTCCGCAGCGCACTGATGGGCCACCCTCTCGTCCTCCTCCTCTTGGGCATAGGACGCTGCTTCTTGCTCCTCCGCAGCGCACAACTGACGGGCCATCCTCTCATCCTCTTTCTCTTGGGCACACTGACAGGCCACTACTTCTTGCTCATCCTTCGCATTATCGGTGGAAGGCCATTCTGTCGAAGAGTCATCCGACGATACCAAATTTGAAATGCGCCTTCATTAATACATAGTAATTCATGTCCTATATTAATACATAGTAATTAATGTCCTTCATTAAAATGGTGTCATTTGGCGGTATATAAGCAGTCTAACCCTTGGGTAGACTTCCTCCTTGTCGCATACTCTGTACTAGAAGGTACGGTGTAATCTGAAGGTTTGCCACAAGTCGACAGCATGATCAATTCATCAAACTCACCGTTTGGGTTGATAACATGTTCCATGAAGAACCCAGTGATCTGTTCTTGAAGGGCATTTATTTCTACAGGTTGTAACTCTTTTGTTCATAGTTTGGAGCGCTGCATTTGAAGTCAAAAGAATTAAAACTTGAACACGTGTAGAAATTGAAAAGAAGGCATCAATATGTTATTTCATACATCAAGATCATTGAACCTGACAGCGTCTCCGTCCAGGCTGAATCTGTGCATGAATGTTAGAACATAAAACGCGCAAAGATTCTTCCCAGGTTGCTACCTCATACACTTCAAGAGGAAATGATTCGTTAGTGGAACGAATTGAACCTTTTTATTCAAAAGGAAATGCAAGACATGAAAATTCCGTGTGTACCGGAAAGTCGAATTTTACACTATACTCCTTCCTGAATGGAAAGTGAATAAAACTCTTTTTACGGTATCTTGTGTCTGCATGCGCGGTTCTCCATTCTACGAAATAGAGAAGTTAGCCATGCAATTTCAAGGTACAATCATATAACGTGATTTATATGCATAAGTCACTTACAGAGTCCACGCTCTAACTATAGCAACGTTGAGGGAATCTTTCTTGTACACTTCATACAAGTCCTTGAAATACACCCAGAAGAAGCCATCCCTGTTGAGGAAATATTCATCTGTGTATCTTACGGGGAACGCCTGCAAACCCTGCCTGGATTGCTCCAGGTACCATTGATGTAATCGGCGCATTTGAGTTGTAAGGTTTCTTTCTGTACCTAGTTTGACCAAAGGTTTGGTCAACTCAAACAACCATGTAACATCCAATGCAATATCTGCTCCCACAATAAGCTGTGCTAGTTCTTCTACTGATAGTCTAGAAGTATCGAGGAAGTTCCTAATGCTTGGAGCATCCTGAATGATTGGAGTTGATTTTCTCTTGGCCTACTTCTTACTGATACATTCATAGTCACTCGATGGTTTATTTGAAGCCGCGCCCTGTAGCATCTAGGCCCCTAGGTAAGAGGTAAGAGTTTTAGTGATTAATGACAACCGTATCATTATGACTAACATATGTGCTTTGAACAGTATAAAAGAAAAAGAAAACCTTATTCGACAATGATGCATTGATACTCTTGCCCGTTAAAGAGCTTATATGGACGATCAAAGGACCGGTACATGAAGGATAAGGATCTTCTAGTTCTAAGTGTCACAAGGAGATGAAGGACACTTAGAGTAGTATAGGTTCTATTTCTTTTTAGTCTTTTGACCGTACTATAAAGAGGGGTTAAGAGTTGTAGCTTGACCTAGGTGAGTCTAGACATAGTCGATGCACACTTGTGACTTTCTATTGCTAGGTTGGACATAAAAGCTTTTGGTTCAGTATCCAAGAAGTTAGAACTCAAGACGGCTTTGAAATAGATACATTCAGCGAAAATTCAACTCACCGGATGATCCTCTGTGTAAAGAGTGATCTCACCGGAGCAAATTCCTAAGAGTTCTGACTTGAAAATTTGTTGAAGACCACACCGGATAGTCCGGCATTCGAGTGGTGAGATCACCGGAGAAATATTCGCAGTGAAGTCTCGGATTAAGTCTACACACCGGATGGTCTGGCGTAGCAAAGAGTAATCACCGGATGAATTTACACAGAGAGGTTGCAAACTATCATCTGGCCCGTTTCAATGCGCCGGATGATCCGGCGTAAGTCCGGATTAAACACCGGAGGTTTAACGGCTAATGGAACAGTTAACGGCTATTTTGTCAGAGGTATTAGCACCGGATATTCCGATGTGAAGTGAGTTATTCACACCAGAACTTCCGGCGTTAAGAAAAAATTTTGGGTTGTTAGGCAACGGCTAATTTTTGATCCTTAGCCTATAAATACCCACCCATTTGGACCTCTCAGTATCTCTTGCGACCCTGTAGCAGCTCATACACTTGGTGTGTCATTTAGAAGCAAGAGAGAGCACTTGTGCCAATTCTAAGTTCTTAGTTGAAGATTAGGGACTTCTTTAAGTGCTTGAAGAGTAACAAGTCTGCATCTAGCTGTTGTCTAGGCTTGGTCTTTGTCAAGTGAAGCTTGAGGCTTGTTACTCTTGGTGGTTGGCAACACCTAGACGATCTTGGTGATCGGAGGTTTTCTCGGTGAGCTCTTGGAGGCCTTGTGGGAGCCCCGAGAAAAGATGATGTACTTGGTTTGATGCCCGCCAATCCGGAGATGGAGAAGGGGCAATCAAGAGGGAGCACTTGAGTCTTGGTGACTCAAGGGGGAGCTACATCCTTGGTGGATGCTCCAACGAGGACTAGGGGGAAGTGCCAACTTCTCGAAACCTCGGGAAAAAATCGGTGTTCTCTTCTCCAACTATTTACTTTCCCGCATTTTACTTTGAGTATCTTTGCTATTGCGAGTCCTTCTTTAAAATTCTCTCTCTTGGCTATCTTGCTTGTTTAGTTGCCTTGTCCTAGTTTAAATCACGTAGTCGCATTCTTTTTATTTAGGCTAAGGTTTTATTTGTTTAAGCGGTAGAAGTTTTAATTAGCGCCCAATTCACGCCCCCTCTTGGGCCATTCGATCCTTTCAATTGGTATCAGAGCCACGTGCTCTTGATAGGCTTAAAATCCTAGAGAAATGGCCCCGGGGAGCGGAAGTAGCGTGCCAAGGTTCGAGGGAAAGAACTTTGCCTATTGGAAAGTTTGCATGGCGAGCTATCTTGAGGCTATTTCCCCTGAGTGTTGGCAAGCCACCTCTGTTGGGTTGGATCAACCTTTTACCGAACAAAAAGTTAGGTGGAATGCTACGGCTAAGAATGCTATATTTGAGGAAATTAGTGAAGAAGTTTTCTCTAGAGTTAGAAGCAAAGAATTCGCTCATGACATTTGGGTCGCTCTGTGTGAAATTCATGAAGGGTCTAGGAGAATTCGTGAGGAAAGATATCATGTGCTTATGAATGCTCTAAATCAATTCAAGATGTTTCCAAATGAATTATGCAATGACATGTATACTTGTATGAACATGATTGTGGAAGAAATCAATTCCTTTGAACTCACCCAATTGTCCGATGGAGACATTATTTGTAGGATCTTGATGGTGCTTCCCAAGCCACAATACAATATTGTCATCTCTCTTCTTCATGAAAGGGACATCAATGACATGACCATCACTGATACCGTGGGAAAGATATGTGCTCATGAGATGTTCTTGTTTGGAGATCATGAGTCTTCATCCAAGAAAAACCTTGCTCTCAAAGCAAAAATGGTTGACAACAACAAGAAGAAGATGAAGCTTCCATCATCAAGTGAAAGCGATGAAGATGATGATAATGATGAAGATGATGATGATGATGACTCCGACACCGAGCTTGCTCTTCTCATGAGAAGAACTACAAGGATGATCTCTAAGTTTCAAAAGAAGGGCTACAACTATGATCCCAAGAAGAACAAATTTCGCTCAAAGAAATTTGACAAGTTCGGTGGCGGAGACAAGAAGAAGTGCTACAATTGTGGTAACCTTGGTCACATATCATATGATTGCCCTCATCCCGACAAGAGAAACAAGAACAAGTCCAAGAAGCTTGATGCAAGTGAGGATGAGGATAAGCACAAGAAGAAGGATCAAGACAAGAAGAAGAAGAAGCTCTTCAACAAGAAAGGTGGAGGACGTAAGGCCTACATTTTGGTGAATGGGTCTCCGGTGAAAGCTCAAGTGATGATTCAAGTGATAATGATGACAACAACTTCGCGGGTCTCGCTATAGTCAATGATGATCCACCTCTACCTCCACCACCTATGTGCCTCATGACAAAAGGTAGCAACAAGGTGAGTAGTGAGGAAGATGATAGTAGTGATGATGATGGTCTTTCTCCTAATGATCTATCTAAGCTAATGAATGACTATGCTATTATTATCAAAAGGCAAAAGGCTAAAATCAAGTCACTTGAAAATGCTAATTCCATGCTTAGTTCTAGTCGTGATGAGTTGCTTGCTAAACATAATAATTTGCTTAAGAAACATGATGAAGTTGTTGCATCTAGCAAGTCTCTTGAGGCTAGTAACTACAAGCTAAAACTTGAGCATAATAGCTTGATGTACAAACACCAAGAACTTGAGTATGCTTATGATGCCATTGATCGTAGCTTGAATGATTTGGTTGATATGGATGTAGTTAAGGTCAATGCATCTACCTCTTGTGATGATCTTCTTGATATACCATGTTATGTTACATCATCCTCTAAGTCTAACCATGCAAGGGAGCAAGAGCTTGAAAGTGAGGTTGCAAGTCTCAAGTCTTGTGTAGCCCGATTGACTAAGGGGGAGTACAAGCACAAGGAAATTCTCATGAAGAATGCTTTATACTACAACAAGAAAGGACTTGGATGCTTCCCTAACCCGGTAAAAAGGGGAATGAAGACACCGGAGATCAAGAATTGTTTCATCAAGGAAGTTGGTTCATATTGTCAACATTGTCAAGTCACTGGACACCACACGAGGGAGTGTCCAATTCCTACTAAACCCCTTCCTATTTTGCCTTCTAAATATAAGTCCACATTTAATGATCATCATTTTCTATTGCATAAGCTTAAAAATGGTAAAATCATGGCAAAATTCATTGAAACTCAAGCTAAGGGCAAACTTTCTAGGCAACTTTGGGTGCCTAAATCTCTTATGTCTCACATGAAAGGTACCAAACTTGGTTGGGTACCTAAACAAAAAGCTTGATCACATGTGTGTAGGTGAACTACAAAGCTGGTGGAAAACATTGGGTGCTTGATAGCGGATGTACACAACATATGACCGGCAATGTAACGATGTTCACCTCTCTAGAAGATGAAGTGGGTGATCACGATAAAGTCACCTTTGGTGATAACTCTAAGGAAAATGTGGTAGGTTTGGGTAAGGTGGCTATCTCAAAAGATCTCTCTATTTCTAATGTTCTTTTAGTAGAGTCACTTAGCTTCAATTTACTTTCCGTAGCTCAACTATGTGATTTAGACTTCACATGCTTATTTAGTGATGTTGATGTTATCATAACTAGTAAGAAGCATAATGACCTAATATTCAAAGGTTTTAGACATGGGCATATCTATCTTGTGGATTTTTCCTCTAATGAAGCTAGCTTGACTACATGTCTCTTCACCAAGACATCTATGGGTTAGCTTTGGCATCGTCGGCTTGCACACATTGGGATGAGCCAACTCAAGAAGGTATTCAAGAATGGAATGGTGGTTGGTTTGAAGTATGTGGTTTTCGAGAAGGACAAGTTGTGTAGTGCTTGCCAAGCGGGAAAACAAGTTGCAAGTTCTCATCCATACAAGTCCATGATGTCTACATCAAGACCCTTGGAACTTCTACACATGGACCTCTTCGGACCAACTACCTACAAAAGTCTTGGTGGTAATCTATATTGTCTTGTCATTGTTGATTATTATACAAGATACACTTGGACTTTCTTTTTAGATGACAAGGGCAAGACCGTTGAGATCTTCAAAAAGTTCGCAAAGAGGGATCAAAATGAGTTTGAGTCCACACTTGTGAAGATCCGGAGTGACAATGGCACGGAGTTCAAGAACACTCAAATTGAAGATTTTTGTGATGATAGAGGCATCAAGCATGAGTTTTCATCAACCTACACTCCTCAACAAAATGGCGTGGTGGAGAGGAAGAACAAGACCTTGATCACGCTTGCAAGAGCAATGTTGGATGAGTATAGTACGCCGGAGAAGTTTTGGGCGGAAGCAATCAATACGGCGTGTCATGCATCTAACCGAGTCTACCTCCACCGACTATTGAAAAAGACGCCATACGAGCTTCTCATTGGGAGAAAACCCAATGTCTCCTACTTCCGGGTGTTCAGGTGTAAGTGCTTCATCTACAAGAAAAAGGAACGCCTAGGCAAGTTTGAAAAACGTTGTGATATTGGTTTTCTTGTTGGCTATGCATCAAACTCCAAAGCATATCGAGTATTCAACAATGCCACCGGTTTTATTGAAGAAACTTGTGATGTGGAGTTTGATGAATCTAATGGCTCCCTAGGAGAAGATATTTTTTGTGATGATGTAGGTGATGAACCCTTGAGAGATGCAATGAAGTATATGGCAATTGGGGATATCAAGCCTAAGGAGGATGATGAAGATGTACCCTCTACTTCAATTCCGCACACCTCAATGGCACCCCAAGTTGATAAAGATGAAGACAAGGATGATCAACCACTTCCTTCACATGACGTCTATATCTCTCAAGAGAAAGCTCAAGCTCAAGCTCAAGATGTTGGACCACCACAAAATATACCTCAACAACCACAAGTGAAGCATACACACATTTCCAAGGATCACCCGATTGATTTGATCATTGGGAGTCCATCTAGGGGAGTACAAACTCGCTCTCGTCAGTGTGCTTCATTTTGTGAACATTACTCGTTTGTCTCTTGTTTAGAACCCACACATGTAGATGAGGCTCTCAAGGATCCGGATTGGGTGTTGGCAATGCAAGAAGAACTTAACAACTTCACCCGCAATGAGGTATGGATACTTGAAGAGAGGCCTCAAGACAAGAATGTGATTGGAACCAAGTGGGTCTTCCGCAACAAGCAAGATGAACATGGTGTGGTGGTACGCAACAAGGCAAGACTTGTCGCACAAGGTTTTGCACAAGTTGAAGGTTTGGATTTTGGCGAAATATTCGCTCCCGTGGCAAGGCTTGAAGCCATCCGTATCCTTCTTGCATTTGTTTCACATCATAACATAAAACTTTATCAAATGGATGTGAAAAGTGCATTCTTAAATGGCCTTATTAATGAACTCGTATATGTTGAACAACCCCCCGGTTTCGAATATCCTAGATATCCTAATCATGTTTATAGGTTGGTCGAGGCGCTTTATGGACTCAAGCAAGCCCCACGAGCTTGGTATGAACACCTACGTGACTTTCTCATCAACCAAGGATTCAAGATCGGGAGGGTGGACACCACATTGTTCACAAAGATCATCGACAATGAGCTTTTCTTGTGTCAAATTTATGTTGATGATATAATATTTGGTTCAACTAACAAAGAGTTTTGCAAGAAATTTGGTGACATGATGTCTAGGGAGTTCGAGATGTCGATGATTGGCGAGCTAAATTACTTTCTTGGATTCCAAATCAAGCAATTGAAGGAAGGGACATTCATCCATCAAGAGAAGTACACGAGGGATATCCTCATGAAGTTTAAGATGGATAAGTGCAAGCCAATCAAGACCCCCATGCCTACAAATGGACATCTCGACTTGGATGAAACGGGTAAATCGATTGACCAAAAACTCTATCGTTCTATGATTGGATCACTCCTTTACCTTACCGCATCTAGGCCCGATATTATGTTTAGTGTATGCATGTGCGCTCGTTTTCAAGCTAATCCTAAGGAATCACATCTTAGCGCGGTAAAAAGAATCCTTAGATACCTAAAGCATACACCTAGCATAGGCTTGTGGTACCCGAAAGGCGCTAGTTTCGTACTCCTAGGATACTCGGATTCGGACTTTGCCGGATGCCGTGTGGATCGCAAGAGTACTTCGGGTGGTACTTCGGGTGGGTGCCACTTGCTAGGAAGATCCCTAGTCTCTTGGAGTTCTAAGAAGCAAAACTCAGTAGCCTTGTCCACAGCGGAAGCAGAATACATTGCCGCCGGAGCATGTTGTGCTCAAATCCTCTATATGAAGCAAACCTTGTTAGACTTTGGTGTTCGTCTAGAGAAGGTTCCACTCCTTTGTGATAATGAGAGTGCCGTAAAAATTGCTAACAATCCAGTTCAACACTCTCGCACAAAGCACATTGATATCCGTCATCACTTCCTAAGAGACCATGTGGCTAATAATGATATCTCTCTTAGTAGTGTTCGATCGGAAGATCAATTGGCGGATATCTTCACTAAACCTCTAGATGAAGCCACTTTTAGTAGATTATGAAATGAACTAAATGTGATCGATTCTTCTAATGTCATGTGATGCCTTGTCATGTAGATGCATTCATAATAGGACCTTGTCTAACCTTCTCAAGATAGTGGTGAACATGGGTTTTGCTTGAGATGGTGGGTCTCTAGTTTTTCTCAAGGCATGTTGTTGGGTTCACCATGAAGAAGCTTGAGAAGGGAAATAATATGACAAGATAGATTAATTTTATGCTTCGCATTCACATGTCATATAATATGCACTCATGCTTACTTTCATGAATGTACCTTGCATTGCATTAGCATTGGCGGTAGAGAGATCACAAAGGAGAATATCACTCTTTGAGATGGTTGTTCACTCTTGATGTGAGCATACAACTCTATAAGTGTGCTTAAATTGATATAAGTGCTTAATGCCAATTGAGTCATGACCTATCGAATTTAAAGTCTTAATCTTTAAGTTCATAGGAAATATGACTCAAACATTTCCTTTTGGAATTTTATTCCTTTTTCTCTCGTTCTTATTTGCCTATTTCAAAAATTATATATGGTAAAGCCTTTTTGGCAAATATTTGCAAATGAGTGTTTGAGAGGGTAAAGATTTCACTCAAACTGGTCCAAATATGTGTTTTTGTTGAGTGGTTTGTTTAAAATTTGGACTCAGTGAGAGATTTTAGTTCAGCGCATCACTTTATCACCGAATGATCCGGCGTCTGCTCAAAGTTATCACCGGATTATCCGGTCAGCTCAATGAGAACGAGCTCAAAAGGATATGCACCGGAAGGTCCGGTTGTCAGTACATGCCTCAGAGGAACGTCCGGCGTGCAGAAGATTTTTTTTTGGGCAGTTTAAAAGTGCTCTCTGGAAAATTTGTTCCGGCATTTATCCGATGTTCAGTACATACCTCAGAGGAACTTCCGGCGTGCAAAAGATGTTTCTTCAGCAGTTTTAAATGCTCTCTGGAAAATTTGTTCCGGCGTGTATCCGGTGTTCAGTAGCCAAGTCACCAGACTATCCGGCGCTCACAAACTACGGTGAATATGTCTCTGGAATTTTGATCCGGTGTCTTTCCGGCGTTAAAATCCTATGTCAGCGGATCTTCCGGTGTTCACAAATTTGAGCGGGCCCCGCCTATCATATAAACCTTTCGTCGAGGCGCCCGTCTTCAGTTTTCCCGTCGCCGCGCCGAACTCGCCGCCCATCCTCTCCCTCGTCGCCGACCGAACTCGCCGTCGCCGCGCCAAGCAGCGCCGCCTTGATCACCGCCATCCTGAGCGCCACCGTCACCGCGTCGCCTCCTCTCTCCACCGAGCTCCCGGTGACCCCCCCCCCCTTCCTCTGCGCCGCCGCTTTACTCCATGCCGCCGAAAAACCAGCGCCGCCGACCATCTTCTCCGATGGACCTCCTCCTCACCGCCGCCACCACAAGTGCTAAGGTGTGGTGAGCTCAAAATCCAGTCAAATTCTCAAACACGCCAAACCCTAGATCAAATTCAATGAATTCATTCAAATTTCTTCAAATCTCCATCAAATCTTTAGCAAACTTTGCTTCATTAGCTCAATTTTCAACTCATTGCCATCTATTACATACACATTCATTGATCTATGCTAAATTTGGTCAAATTCATGCATATCCATGCAAATTCAATCAAATTCCATCCAAATTCATGCAAATTTGAATCAAATTTTTGAAATTTGTGAAAATTGACTTTCAATTATCATAAATTGAGTATATGTTCATCATTCTTGAGTTTCAATTGTCAAAATCATCAAAGATCATCCAATATTACCTTAGTTTCTTGTTTTTCATCAAATTGTTCAAATTAGATGAAAATTCTCTGCAAATTGATCCATTCCCTTGTATCGTAATCCAAATCCTAGCATGTTCATCGTTTTTCCCATCTTTTACATGCTTAGGGTATGTTTAGGCTTCTTTTCTTGCAAATCTAATAAACTCTATGCGTTCTCTCATCTCGGCATTATCTTTCATCTATTCAGATGGGTCGAGAGCGCACTGACAAGGGCAAGGGCAAGATGGTTCAGAAGGCTAAGAGGACTCCATCTGAGAAGGAGTGGGAGAGAGCTACTGCAGCCGTGGATGCCTACAATAGGCAGCAGCAGGGTCAGGGGATTCAGATCAGAGACACTGCTACCCTTGTACGTCGATCTACTCGTTCCCGCTCTGCTAGAGGAGTGAGCTCGACACCTTCCGGTCAATTAGACAGCCGGAAGAGGGCTCATCAGGAGCCAGAGCCCGAGGAGGAGGAGCAGCAGCAGCAGTTAGGAGAGCCTCAGCCACACGCTGAGAGGCGTTTGCATGACTTGACCTCTTACAAGTCACCAAAGGTCAAGAAGCTGCGTTTTGTACCTATTGATGAGTGGTTTCCTGAGGAGAGAGAAGAGGGAACAGATCCGAGGTTCTATACCCTTTTGCAGGAGAGCTTCTATGTTTCATATCAGAAGCTGAAGGTCAGTTTGAGCGTTCACAAGACGCTCAACTGGAGATATATGAGGATAGCTGCAGGGGGAGCAGATGTGAGGCGTCATTTTGATTCTATTCTAGGACTCACTGACCTGCTGACAGATGTAGATCATTATGTTGAGGACTGGGTGAGAGTCTTCTATGCTACAGCCTGGATTGCAGAGGATTGATCTTTTGTGCAGTTCATGTTCCAGGGAGACTTTCAGAGGCTGTACAGGACATACATTCTAGAGGCTTTGAGGCTGCAGGAGTCTGACAGGAGCTTGCATGAGATTGTTTATCCAGGAGCCAGTGCTCCTCGCCGCGGTCTGACTGGAGGGATTTTCCCGACTGATGACCAGATCCGACCTTTGTTCAGGCTGCCGTTCCCTCCCGGTTCTCGGAGACTGCCAGATATGCTGATCCCCGAGGTGCGCGTCATTCATAATGCTCTGAGGCACAGTTTGCTACCGAGGATTGGGAACGCAGAGTCGATCACCAACCTTCAGCAGTGGCTCATTCTATCCATCTTCACTCACCAGCCGTTCGATATTGTGGACTTCATTCTGTGTGAGATTGAGGATGTGATCGCCGATGGGAAGACGATGGTTAGACAGCAGCCATATGCCCATATCATATCTTTCCTGCTTGCTCAGACCACCAGACCCCCAGAGTTTTTTGAGACTTATGAGTCCTCTCGGTCCTTCAAGGTATATGCTCCAGCTCCTCCTACAGACATACGTCATGGTCAGCGAGCGATGGCTCACGCTCAGGAGCAGATCCCTCCTGAGGATAGAGAGAGAGTGGCTGCTGAGGATGAGGCACTTGCAGAGGCCGAGGCTGAGTTACCACAGGCATTCTTAGACATAGCCTCTGACAGTGACTCCGACTCTGCGAATCAGGAGTTCTTACCGTCTCTCCCTCGACGTCATGATCATGAGGCAGGCGGGTCTGCTCAGGGTGCACAGCATTCAGCCTCCTTTCCTTCAGCACCTGAGATGACCCCCCCAGTGCCACCTCCTGCTGCATCATCTTCAGAGTTTTCTCAGTTCCTGCAGCAGATGCAGCAGCAGCAGCAGCAGATGATTATTCAGCAGCAGACAGCTCAGGAGGAGAGGCAGCTGAAGTATCAGGCTGATATTATTCGCCAGCAGGACTAGCAGACATTGATTATTCAGTCTCTCCAGCAGCAGCAGCAGCAGCAGCAGGCTCTGTTGGCCGACAGGGAGACCAACACTCGGCTCTTCTCATACTTGCTTCAGCAGCCAGGGCAGCAGTTTCCAGCACCAGCTCCAGTCCCTGGTCCCCTCCCTGGCGGCAGCACTAGTCTGCTCAGTACTCTGGAGTCCAGCTTTCCACTATCTGCTCTTTTGGCTACCGGAGTTCTCTCAGAGCCTGTCGGGACATCTCAGAGGCCAGTGTTACCATCATGGACTTCACCTCTGCCCATTGGTCCTCTACGCTTCGAGGATACTCCCCAGCCGATAGTTCCTGAGCAGCAGCAGCCAGTCGTGCCTCCACCAGTCCCTGAGCCTGCACTTCATGAGCCAGATGCTATCCTTCAGTCAGTGCAGCGTCAGATTGATGAGGTGACAGCAGCTGCGGGGCACAGTCCGTCCAGCTCAGATGATGGCTCTCAGTTTGTCGTGGCCCCCTCTTCGGCAGCAGATCCTCAGTCTCCTCCCGCTCCAGATGCTTAGTTGTGTCCTAGTTTCCTCTTTTTGGTGCTTCGATGCCAAAGGGGGAGAGTCTAGTGATAGGGGGACTTGGTAGAGAGAGAGTAGCTGTAGAGTCTTGTGAGTTTTTGATTCAGGGGGAGGGAGCTTAGATTTTTGGGTAGTTTTAAGTTCAGATTGTTGGATCTTTTGATTTTTTGATGTAATGATAGGCCATTTGGCTCTCTATATGGATGTGTTTCGCTTGTCATTACATTACTTTCATGCGCGCATAATTCTTATTTATTCTATCACTTTTTCTTGCTCAATTGATATATGCCGATGATTGCATAGTTTGGTAGGATGCTCTTCAATTTCACATCTTTACTTCTAGTATGTGTTGTCATTAATCACCAAAAAGGGGGAGATTGTAGCATCTAGGCCCCTAGGTAAGAGATAAGAGTTTCGGTGATTAATGACAACCGTATCATTATGACTAACATATGTGCTTTGAACAGTATAAAAGAAAAAGAAAAACTTATTCGACAATGATGCCTTGATACTCTTGCCCGTTAAAGAGCTTATATGGACGATCAAAGGACCGGTACATGAAGGATAAGGATCTTCTAGTTCTAAGTGTCACAAGGAGATGAAGGACACTTAGAGTAGTATAGGTTCTATTTCTTTTTAGTCTTTTGACCGTACTATAAAGAGGGGTTAAGAGTTGTAGCTTGACCTAGGTGAGTCTAGACATAGTCGATGCACACTTGTGACTTTCTATTGCTAGGTTGGACATAAAAGCTTTTGGTTCAGTATCCAAGAAGTTAGAACTCAAGACGGCTTTGAAATAGATACATTCAGAGAAAATTCAACTCACCGGATGATCCTCTATATAAAGAGTGATCTCACCAGAGCAAATTCCTAAGACTTCTGACCTGAAAATTTGTTGAAGACCACGCCGGATAGTCCGACGTTCGAGTGGTGAGATCATCGGAGAAATATTCGCAGTGAAGTCTCGGATTAAGTCTACACACCGGATGGTCCGGCGTAGCAAAGAGGAATCACCGGATGAATTTACACAGAGAGGTTGCAAACTATCATCTGGCCCGTTTCAATGCGCCGGATGATTCGGCATAAGTCCAGATTAAACACCGGAGGTTTAACGGCTAATGGAACAGTTAACGGCTATTTTGTCAGAGGTATTTTCCGATGTGAAGTGAGTTATTCACACCGGAACTTCCGGCGTGAAGAAACATTTCTGGGTTGTTAGGCAACGGCTAATTTTTGATCCTTAGCCTATAAATACCCACCCATTTTGACCTCTCAGTATCTCTTGCGACCCTTTCTGCACATATGCTCTGTTCAGTGTGCCCTTCCAGTTCTTAAATGAAATACCCATGATCATTAGTGTCTTACGCTTAACTAATTCCATATTTGTCCCTTCAGGGGAGTCAAACTTCTCTAATATCTTGAGCCACAAGATGTCATTCTTGATTAAATCAGGAACCACGTGCTGATCACCTCATTCACCATTCCACAATCTATAGGTGATGTGCACGTGATCCTTAACAGCAATCCCACAGACTGACTTGTAAGCCCCAGAATTCTCTCAGGTGCAGTTTGCTCCTGTAACGTCCCAAGCCCAGAAATGGCTTAGACCCACTCACACGTTGGGTGGATCACACCTACGTATTAATCACTTTGCGCTTTCGTCCTCGCTTCGCGCAAAAAGGGTTGCAACCCGGATTAATATGCTTCTGAAGACCTGGTATTTAAGTCGGTTCAAACCCCGTTAGACTTCCGATACGGGATAATTCCCGTGAAGCTACAGTGTTTCGCGCCTCACTGCAGCTACAGTAACCGGACTTCTATTTTTCCCGAGCTCTCACTTTCATTTGGGCCACACAGCACACACCGACTGCTGCTAGCAGCCCGGCTGCTCCCAGCAGCCCAGCCGGCTCTAGCAGCCCGGTTGCACTTGGGCCCAGCACCCCCACACAAGGCCCACCGACCACACAAAGGCCCAGCCGGCTGCTCCCAGCAAGCCCAGCTGCCACCCTCGACATCGCGTAGCTACAGTAGCCTCCGTGCTACAGTAACTCGCGATATTTTCCATCCTCTTAATTTTTTCTGGATCTCACAATCTCCCCCCCCTTAGAACTCGACGTCCCCGTCGAGTGGTTTGAACCGAACTACCCTTGCGGGACAATTATACAGGATCTCACAGCTCCTCTGCTGGTGAGACCTCTGTGATCACAAATCATCCCATAGGAATCTTCGAGAGACCTCAGACACGATGTCACTCCTGGAATTGCTCATTGTCGTGACCCTCCGGAGCATAAAGCATCTGCGCATAAGCCAAAAAACTATTGGGAACCTATACGATAATATGTAAAACAGATGCATTCATCTACTTATGAATTACCTCATTGCCTCTATAGACGTCTATTTGTTAGCTTGAGGAGTGGCTGGGGCTACCTTCTTCAATGTTTGATGGTGGCACTACATCTCCTTCTGGCACTTGGGCCGGATCGGTGGTTGGTGATGCCATTCCTTTCTGGAAGTTCTGCATACGATGATGATAAGTGGTTGATTAGTCTACATATAGAGAGCTAAGGAAAGAGGGAGATAGAGATAAAGCTGACGAGGGAGGGAGAGAGGCTATCGAAAGAGTGAGATAACAATGAAGGAGTTGATAGATAGAATGCATGCACATACAATATTGTAATTGAGTACGTTAGAACCACATTTAACAAAAAAAGGTCACATCTAACGTAGCAAAATAGGCATAAAGATACTAATAATTGACATATTGATCTTATAAGTCACATCATCTTACATAGCAAAATAATGATTATTACAACCAGAACTAGGATTATAACATCTTTATATGTGAAATCACACTTCTTCTTATTTTCAAAGTTAGTCAATTTTAGCTCGGCTTGGATGACGTGACGATTGTATGCCGCGACAGCTTCATATTTGGACTAGTATCCTTTGTAACATGCTCCTTTAAATCCATTAACTTGTGCATGGCATTCCTCCCATCTGGAGAACACTCCACTTTGCCGGCCATGATGAACAACATACCATGTCATAGTAGTCCTAAATTTTAGATAATAGGCATAAATGATATACTGTGCAGTGCTTTTCATACAAACTCATCATGATAGTGCATTGATCAGTACTAAAATAAGCATAGCATCAGAATCTATATATTAGGGTGTGTAAGAAGAAAAGCAACAAAAAAAACAAAAATCAGTCACCAGCATCATATGCAACCACCATCCAATAAAGAGTCTATTATTTGATTGATCCACATCAGATTATGAAGATAATTATATACGACTGCAAGCTCGACTAGGATTGTGAAAAGACGTGCAAGGCACATGTGTAATAACCATCCCAATCGAGCTTTGCTGTCATATGTATGGAAAATAGTTCTCCAATTTCTTCATTTGCAAAAAAGTAAAACAAGTATGAAAACATTGCGATTTTTAATACAACACATAACATGAATTGAACTATGCTAGGGCTGAACAACATACCATGTCATAGCTGATGCGTGTTTGCCCAATCTTCAGAAAGGTAATATGACAAGTCGATTGGTGGAGCTTCGACGTTGATGATCGAAAGGCTCTGAACAGAACAGATCGAGAACCCTCGCAATCACTACACCACTACTTTGTGGTTATTAACCATGCCAAGATACGGTTGACCTCGCCAAGTAGGCTTTTCTTGCAAGTGAATCGAGAACACAAGCAAGAATAGGTAGATGCAATCTGAATATTGCTAATTACCAATAAAGTACTCGAGTTTGGGGTTCAACAAACCGATAAACGACAAAACTTCCTAAAATAGAATAAGCTAAGCTAAAGCCAAGCCTAAACTATGACGGATACTATGTATATATAGGGGGATGTGAGGAGGTGAACCTATGGTTGTGCCGTCATGGAGAGAGACGTACACAACCTGGACTCCGACCCCAACCATTGATGACCTAACAGGGCCCACATTAGTGATGCAACACCTTAATTTATTTACTCTGACTAGACTATAAGGAATATTTGGTTGAGAATAAATCCACTAGAAAGGGATCATTATAAGCTTTCCAGAATGTCCAAGGTCGCCTCAATCAGACTTCGTATGTGAGAATTATACCTGTTTTACTGACGTGATGTCCTAAGACTCCGAGTAGACTTTGGAGTTCAACTATGTTGGAGCAAGAGATCATCTTGCCCCAGCAAATACAGTGACAGTTTATTCTAAGGAGAAGATTCAAGCTTGGAGATGAAGTTCAAGAGGAAGGAACACCACAGGTGTATTGATAGTAAAAATATGGACCGGACTAAGGGGGGTATCACAGAAAGACTTGTGATTGTGCTCCTCCGTGTTGTGTTGAGCATGCTCTCCTGCTCAGATGACCATGACCCCTTATTTATAGGGTTGGGAGTAGCTTAGCATACAAGTTACCATTATGTGCAAAATATCCAGGATTTGGCCGAGTTACATGGTCTTATTCTGGATAACTACTTTTTACCCTACATAGAAGATAAATATCTACCACGGTAACTATTGGGGTGCCTGTACCAAGTGGGGTGAGCCGGCCACCAATTGCGGCCCGGCACCGTGATGTCAGGGTAACCTCCATTGTACCAGGGTGTCACGACGACGCCCACTAGCCTATGTAATTAATGCAGGTCACTTCCTTGCAGGCAAAGGATGACCGATGTTCCTCTCCTGGTAGATCTTTCTTGAGGCCCGATGGCCTACCCCGTAGCCTTGAGTAATCCTGCCCAAGCTCTGGAGACAGGGGCTCGGGGGGAGGCATGGCTCCGGGAGATGGAGGCCTCGGGAGGCATGGCTCTGAGAGATGGAGGATTTGGGAGTCATGGCTCCAGGAGGTGGTTACTCCGAAGCTTTGAAGTCTAAAAGCACCCTTCGGGAGGTGTGAGCCCATGGGCATGGGCCAGTGAAGCCAAGGGGCCATCGAGGGTACTTAACAACGACCCCAATGGTAGCCCCTCGTGAGGGCAGCCCATCACACAACATCTTCTCTAGATCATGGACATCGGTGTCGGTCAACATCTCCTCTAGATCATCATCGTCCAATATATCTCCGGCAAGCGGCATATCGATGTATTTCGACCGAAATATCGGTGCACATGTCTTCGTCTTCTCTTCCAATGTATTGCCCTTCCTGTACGGTCTCAGCTTCACGGTGCTCGATCCAACGGGTATAGCCAGGCATCAAGTGGGAATGTATCTCCTGGGTGGTGAAGAACTGCTTCTTATTCTTGCAATCGACGCATGGACATCACATGTATTGAGACTGTGTATTTGACTTGTGCGCCGCGGCTGCTACCAAGAAACCCTCCATATCGTTCTTGTCCTCTGCGCTCACACAGCTCGCATCATACACCCATCTTCTGTCCATCTACAATTATATCATTATTGTAAACCCAAATTCAAAATATCTAGAAGATTTTATGATCACCAACAAATAAATTACCACACCATCTCCTACCGGCAATTGGCCCGGGTTGGAGGAGCTGCCTTTTGTATGCTTTTGCGTCCGCTTCTGATGAGTATTTGTTGGTGCCATCCCTATAAAGTTTATTTATTATTCAACCCTTATCTAGGACTTATTAAGGAAAAATGAAAAATAAATAAGCTCATACTTAAAGTTTCTACATTGGAGGTTGCTAATTAAATAAAATATAAAAAATACAATTGGATCTTGCTACATACCTAAATATCATGGCTAATTTTTCTAATTCATTAAAAAATAAAAAATAAATTTGCTCATACCTAAAGTTTCCATATTGTAGACTTCTAAATTTATTCCTATGATTCATTAGGATCAACTTTGAAGATTTGCCTAGGTCTCTATAGGGATAAGATCAACTTTGGTTTTCCAGGTAAGATTTTAAGTTAAAATGCTAAATATAGGATCAACCTTGGGGATTTCAACTTACTTGACCTCAAGAGGCTCCTGCTAGAAGCTTGCTTGCTGTTGGGGAAAAATACAGGGTTCACTTGCCCTAAGAAATGAAGAAAAGGCAGATGAGCAAATGGAGAGGAAAGAAGGGATTTTGTTTGGGTAGCTAGAGAGAGCTCATCTAGACCTCCTTCTTAACCAAAATTGAGCTTGAGTGGTGGGGGAATCAATGCGGGAGAAGGGATTTAGTGGTTGTTGCCATAAGGGATTTTGTGAGGGAGAGAGTTCTGAAATGGCTCTATTAGCTCTAGGTAGAAAAAGGTGGGGAAGAAGAGGATATCACTGCCGGCTCATATATTCCGCCAGCAGTGATGTAGAGATATCACTGCCGGTCAGTAGATTAAAATGACAGTGACGAGGGTGGGTGCATCACTGTCGGCTTAATCCATTAGCCGGCAGTGATGACCCATATCACTATCGGTTCATAAGCTATGATGGCTGATTCTTACCACGCGGCTAATGAATTTGCAGTGATGCCCCATCACTATAGGCCCATGAGGAACTGGTAGTGATGGGCCAGCATATAAGCCCAGTTCTGTAGTAGTGTATGAAAATGATATGAATTTTTTAATATGATTGTCATCAACTACAATTGAAACTTTGTTGAGATTATTTGGGCATTTAATGACCTCAAATTAAAAAGTTTTCCACTACAAAGATGTAGATCTCATCGAGGGCTACAATTTTCATGTAAAAGTTATCCCCTTTAGATATCATATGGAAAAGTTATAATTTTTTTAAGACAAGTTGCCCTCTATTATCACTGCTGGCTTTCACACGAACTTTCAGTGATACCCATTATTACTGCCAGTTCATAACATGAACCGGCAGTGATACTTGATGAACTATCACTTCCAGTTCGTGGCTAGAACCGACAGTAATAGTTTAGGTATCACTGTCGGCTGGTGCCCTCACCCGGCAATGAAGCATCACTGCCAACTCAAGCCATCGGCAGGTAGTGATGCCCTTCATCACTGCCAGCTCCTAAGTCATATTGACTAATTCTTGCTGCACAATTTTTGAACTGGCAATGATTCCCATCACTACCAGCTCATAAGAAACCTTCAGTAATAGGCTGGCATATTTTTTAAAAAAGATAATATTTTTATCATTCAACTATTGAGCACATTTTTTGCTTTCATATTTGAGGATTGCATCTCCGTCAACTGAGTCTATAATCTTTGGCATTTGCATTTGAGGATAGCTATTACATTCATGTTTGATCTATCTGTATCCGGTAATTTTTTTAAGAAGCATTCATTTAGTTCAACTAGTGACCATAAACAGATATATTAGAAGCCAACTAGTGGTCATAAATGGATACATTAGAAGCCAACTAGATCAGACAAATGCTATGAATTGCTACATAAAATCATATAAAATTTCTACATTCCAAACATGCCTTTAGAGATGGATCAACTAGATACAATTGCATGCAATGTATATTTGATAAATGCTACCTGTGTCCCTAGATCATATATATCTAAAGCTAGATATTAATTATTCCCTCCAATCAAGAATATACGGTGTATTTGTTTAAAAAAAATCAAATTTCATAAGTTTTGACTGACAATTAGTTAAATTATATGCATATTTAGTATACAAAATTTGTTTCAATAGATTTGTATTTCAAAATACTGTTAGAATGATGTTGATTTTATATCAATTGACAATATTATATAAAAAATTAATGGTCAAAATTTACTTTTGATGACCTTTTCAAAACAAAATATGTCTTATATTCTTGAATGGATGAAGTATATAGTAGTAGGTTATTCAGTTATTACTTATTAGAACGGTGTAGCTGCCATTGTGCCAGAAATAGTTGTGGGGCCGGAGACAGTGGGAGGGATGGAGGGTCAGGTAGGTCATGCACGCATGAAAAAAACTGCAATCACTACCCTTCTTCTTCCTCCCTCCATCATCCCCTTCGCCCTCTGCAATCTCTCGAGGCCATCATTTCCGAGGTAAACCAATCAATTCACTCCTCATGTGTCACACCCGGTTTTAACGACCAAAACCAGATGCGGCTTATGTGTGCTCAGGATGTTCAACACACATAAGGATGTCATAGGTGAAGTAACAAAGCAATACTTTTATAAAATAACGTTAAACTCTTACAACAATTGACATATATTGTCTTCTATGAAGATATCTGCAGCGGAACAGAAGCACTGGTGTCCAACAACACCGCAGGCAACCGACCAAGAGACACGTGCCTAGAACGTCACAACCTCGTCTTGATAGTCTTCAACATCTTCACTCACTGAGCAGCAGCATACATGTCACACAGTATAGGGAAAATAGCAAGTGTGAGCACATAGAGTACTTAGCAAGTGGGGGAAAGTAATGATATGCAGGCTTATATCAAGAATAAGCTAACACAGGTAAATTTGCGTAAATGCGAGTAATGAAAACATATTTGGACTCAAAAATATTAAGCAATTATTAAGTGAATGTAACCCATACAGTGCAACACCCAGCATACAAGGCTCCCCACCTTGCACACTATAACCGTCTAGTACTCCATGTACTATAACCAAAACCACAACCATCTAGTACTCCCTGTACCAGAACTACAACCACAACTATCTAGTACTCCCTGTACTAGAACCATAACCATAACCAAACTCATAACCACAACCCACTAATCATGTGAGGATCAAAGTCTCTCATATCCGTGAGCACGGCTGTTATAACAGTTTTACACTCTGCAGAGGTTGTCCAGCTTTCCCCACGAGTCAGTGAATTCCATGTTGCCGTGTTCGCGAAACACTTAACACACGCCAGTGGTGTGCCACCAAGAATCATTGCATGAAATTTGCCACTAACCAGAGACTAATCCAGTATGTGTCTGCCCACTAGGTTTCACCGCCAGGCTTTACGCAAGCTAATCTCCTACCCAGAAGCCCCCTTTTGTGCTGACCCAACACACATTGGATAGACTCTAATCAGTATGTCACGCCTTACCCATATTAGCCTCGTGGTTGGTATGTTACTTCTTGGGTTGTCGCTCCACGAACCGGTCCTTACTTAGGTTACTTGAGCAAACACTAAACTTACATCATAACCATGACAACTATCAAAACTACTTTGCTCAAGGCCTAAGGTTCCATGTTGCTAGACCATTAACACATTAACAACCATTGTTGCATATGTTCATTAGTCAAGATTATGACACTTCTCAACATCCCAAAAGCATGGCTAAGCAAAGGACACCTAACCGTAAACCATCTAGGTTCCAAGGGATGATAAGGGAAAATCTAGGGAAAACCCTAACATAGGTGACTACCCATCATATTGACAGACATTGCATGCAATTGTGTAACTGTTCATGGCCCCAATCACCCCTCCCGGAACTGGCTCTTCTCGGGTCCTCAGGGAACTACGGGACTCGGGGACCACTATTCATGGCCCCGAGCGCCCTTCCCGGAACTGCGTCTTCTCGGGTCGTCGGGGAACTCTCGGTACTCGGGGACCACTGTTCATGGCCCCGAGCACCCCTACCAGAACTGGCTCTTCTCAGCCTTCGGGGAGATAGTCCCCAAGGGAAGGCGCCACGTGGCATTCTGATGTCCTGGCCTCAGGACTTAGGGACCCCTAGTTCCCATGTCACCGACAGCAGCCCCTGGGCCCATCGGCAGGCGATGGCCCAGAGACTGCGGGTGGGCCCTATTTCATCGAGGCCAATCACAGCATTGGTGCCACATGGCTTGTGGTCAGGCGCCGAAATCTTGCGGGCCGTGCAGCTTTTTTGGCCCAGGCACCGAAAGCTACTGGAGACCCGCATTGCCTCGGTCCGCTCGGCCTACGTGAAGTCCATGGGGGAGGTGGCCGTGGAGCAGGAGGCACTAGAGCAGGCCCATAACGAGGCTGTCACCGCGCAGGAGAAGGCCAGCCGCTTAGAGCGGCTAGCGGCGGAGCATGACCAAGTGTCGAGGAGGCACACCGCAGAGCTGCACGCTCACGAGGACCAACTTACCTGGCGCGAGTGGCAGGTTGCTTCTCGGGACGAGGCGGCCAGCAAGAGGGAGGAGGCCGTGCGGTCTGCCCAGGCGGACCTCTGCCTCCAGAATGACGAGCTCGAGCGCCGTCGCGCCGATGTCCTCCGTCGGGAGTTGCAGGTCGTGCTGCGTGAGATAGACGTTGACATAACGTCATTGGCGCTTGACGCCCAGGAGCAGCAGATCGCGCTGCGTGAGGCGGATGCCGACTTGGAATCATCAGCACTCGCCACCCGGGAGGAGTTGGTCGCCAACCGGTAGGCCGACCTGGATGACCTAGAGCAGGCCGTCAAGGCCCGGGCTGAGCAGCTAGAGGGAGCCCAGACTGAGGTGGCCGCCCAACACCGGGAGATCCTGACCGCGAGGGTCATCCCTATTGGCACCGCCGACGGCAACAGTCTCGAGGCCCGGCACCGTCCTCTCAGAGCGAACGAACGTGAAGCTGATGATGCGGGACATCCTTCAGCAGGCACGGGACACCGCGGAGGCAGCCGGGCTTGGGCGCGTGTTCGTGGGTGACCAGTCGCTGGAAACAGAGACGATAGGCCACATTGCCCTCGGGTTCGGAGAGATCTCCCGGCGCCTCGAGGCCTTTCCTGCCGCTGTCCAGGAGCTGGTGACCCGGGGGAGTGTGCGCTGGCCCAAGGTGTGGTCGAGCACATTCTCGCCTGCTACCGCAGCCGAGACCCCGCCTACCCACTGGAGCCAGCTCGGCAGGGTGTGGTTAAGGCAGAAAGCGGCCGCCCGGGCAGTCGTCCGCGACGTCACCACCGAGGTGGCAAAATGTTTTGTGCGGGAGCTGGGCCCGAGCAGTGACAACAGCAGTGAGGTGTGCCCTCCGTAGCCTGTAAATAGTTAGTGTTTTTGTTTTTTGGATTGTTGTAAATATGGGAGTGATCCCCTTCTGAACGGTTCCTTTTAATATAATAGAAGCCACTCTTGGGATCGAACTCCGCTCTGTACTTATTCTTTATGTTGCTTGCTTTTGCTTGATGTCCTGAGAGGCACTGGCCGGGCTGAGCCCGGCAGTCTTCCCCTGAGAAGTTATGTTGCCCTGACCACTCATCATTTGAGTAGGGGGACCACCCGAGCGTCCAGCCCCCGAACCCTAGTGAGTGCGCAGCTGCTGATTCAAGAGACACAGACACAAACTTCTTTGCTCGGGAGACAAATCCACCTGGCACAGTACACACCATGACCGGTGAACGCTTTTCACCCTGCGACCTCTCAAACAAATAGACAGGAGACGCGTGCGGGCGGAAATGCAACCAAGAGTCCCCACGATTTGCTGGTGTCCAGGGTAGGACTGACCAGGCCGAGCATCGACAGCCTGCCCCCTGGGGTCTAGGCGATCCCAACCACTCATGTTCGAGCGGTAGGATTACCTGAGAACCCCAGAGGCTCGGTAGTGCTTGGGGTACTGCCAAGCCGGCCGGGCACCATGGCCACCATAAAGGATCTAGGTCAGCCATCGTCTCCTGTACGGTACACCGACTACTATCTGTTTTTGTCATTCCGGAAAAGCGAGCACGTGGGCGGGGTTTTGCGCATGAGGAGACTATCTCGCAGAATAGATTAGCATGCGAGGGTCCCGAGGATAACTCGGGAACAATAGTTTATTGCGTATATACGAAAGGAAATTCATATAACTTTAGTAACTCACTAAGTAGCTGTCAGCCTTCCGGCCAACCGGTCCAGGAAAGGGTAGATGCCCTGAGCTCGGGGCGCCCGAGAACCTGGGTTCCCTTGTGCAGAGCGCCTAAGCCCCCAGGACATCCTTTTAGCACCCGAGCACTAGAAATCCGGTAGTGGAACCAGGGCCTATGCGGTCCCAACCACTCATGTCCGAGCGGTAGGATTACCTCGAGGACCCCAGAGGCTCAAGCAGCGCCCTAGGCATTGAGGCCCTTGTAGTCGGGCTGCTTGGTTCTCGAGCATTGATCTGTAAGCTTGGAAAATAGGCAAAAAAGTTCTTTGCTTGGTGCGCTCTGTTAGTGCGGTACTCATTATAGACTGCTCTCGTTTTTGACCCGAGACCTCCCGAATGCCCGGACTAGCGAAGTGTACAAACAGAGGCAAGACCAAGAGGTCCAATGGTTCGGTGGTGCTCAGGGTAGGACTGACCAGGCCGAGCACTGACAGCACGGCCTTGGGATTACCCAAGAGCCCCAGAGGCTCGGTAGTGCTCGGGGTACTGCCATGCAACCGGGCACCATAGCCTACCACAACAGACTTAAGTCAGCAGTCACTGCCTACGCGCATACCGACCGGGATCCATTTTTGTCAGTGAGAAAAATGAGAGAGCGTGTTTTTCTCGCACAAATCGAGCATCTCACCAAACAGATTAAACATATGGATTCCAGAGGAAAAACTCAGAATATGAGTAATATGAGCGTATATTAACGATTTGTACAGAAGTGCTAACTTACATGGTTGGTGGCAGCCCCCGGCCAACTTGGGTAGGCTGAAGGCCCCTGTCCTGGTTGGCCTGAGCACAAACAAGCTCACCTAGGGATAAAACTTGCGCAGATGCTCGATGTTCCACACGTTTAGGAGAGGCTGTCAGTCCTCCATGGCCAGCCAAAACGAGCCTTGCCGTGGGGCTCCAGTCATGATGAAGGGGCCTTCCCACATGGGGAAGAGTTTATTCTTTCCATCGCGTGTCTGGGCGCGTCGGAGAACTAGATCCCCAACCTCGAGTGACCGGGCCCAGATGTGGCACTGATGGTAGCGCTGTAGGCTCTGCTGGTATCTGGCGGCTCAGACGGCGGCTCGTCGCTGATGCTCCTCCAAGTGATCGACATCATCGCGTCTTCGTTGTTCCTGTTCACCTTCTGAGTAAGCATTCACCCGAGGGGAACCGAGTGTGAGCTCGGAGGGAAGGACCACCTCGGCGCCGTAGACGAGGAAGAAAGGTGTCTCCCCGGTGGCTCGGCTTGGCATGGTCTGGTTGGCCCATAACACAGCAGGCAGCTCGTCGATCCACCCTTTCCCATGCTTTGCCAACACGTCGTAGGTCCGTGTTTTGAGCCCCTTCAGTATCTCGGCATTTGTGCACTCGGCTTGCCCATTGCTCCGAGGATGAGCGACAGAGGCAAAACAAAGCTTGATCCCGAGGTCCTCGCAGTATTCCCTGAATAGGGCACTTGTGAACTGAGTGCCATTGTTGGTGATGATCCTGTTCGGGATGCCGAAGCGACTTGTGATACCGCGGATGAATTGGATCGTCATGTTCTTGGTAACCTTGACAACTGGGACCACCTCCGGCCATTTGGTGAACTTGTCGATGGTGATGTAGAGGTACTCATAGCCCCCGATCGCTCAGGGAAAAGGACCCAAGATGTCCAACCCCTAGACCGTGAAGGGCCAAGATAGGGGGATGGTGTGAAGAGCCTGAGCTAGTTGGTGAATCTGCTTTGTGTGGAACTGGCATGCCCTGCAGCGCCGAACCAACTCGGAAGCGTCCTGGAGGGCTATAGGCCAGTAGAAGCCTTGCCGAAAGGCCTTCGTGACCAGCTTACGGAATGATGCATGGCCACCTCACTCGCCCTCGTGGATCTCAGTGAGGAGCTCACTGCCTTCAGCCCGGGTGACACATTTCAGAAGGACACCGTCCGTGCCGCACCGGTAGAGATCCCCATCTACAATGGCATAACATTTGGATTGCCGTGCAATCCTCTCCGCAGAGGCATCATCCCCGGGAAGGATGTTTTCTTTCAAGTACCCTCAGATCTCGTCGATCCATGAGGCATCTTGAGAACTACCGACAAGCGCAACGCACTCGCCGGGCGGCGGCACCTTGATGGGACCTCCCACTGAGGGTGCTGCCTAGGTTCCCACAACTTGGCTCGAGGGTTCCCCTTCATCCTGGTCGACAGGCAGGATGGATGGCCATGTGAGCCTTTCTTCAAAGGTTTTGGCTGAGACAAGCGCCCAGGCAGAGGCCAGGTGGGAGAGGTCATCGGCTAGAGCGTTGTCGCGGTGAGGTATGTGCCGCAGCTCCAGGCCATCGAAGTGCCACTCCAGCCTCCTGACTTCCGCCACGTACGCCACCATCTGTGGGTCTGCGACACTAATATTCCTTAGATACTTGGTTGACCAACAGTTGGGAGTCTCCCTTGACAAGCAGTCGCCGGATCCCAAGACCCACCGCTGCTTGGAGGCCAGCGATGAGGCCCTCGTATTCCACCATTTTGTTGGTCACTCGGAAATGCAGCTGCACGACATACTGGAGTACTTCACCCGTTGGGGAGGTGAGCACCACTCCAGCCCCCGCGCCTTTTAGTGTGAGGGAGCCATCAAAGTGCATGACCTAGTACAAGGGCCCATCTTGCTCGGGGTATGCGGACAACTCTTCAGTGTCAATCTCAGGGACCAGCGTCCACTCTTCCACGAAGTCAGACAGAGCTTGGCTATTGATTGCTTGGCAGCTGATGAAGTGCACATCGAATTCTGTGAGTTCGACCGCCCATTTGACAATGCGCCCAGTACCTTCTCAGATTCGGAGGATTGGCCCCAGCGGGTATGTGGTTACCACCGAGACCTTGTGCGCTTGGAAGTAGTGACGCAGCTTATTGGAAGCGATGAGCACTGCATAAAGCATCATATGGGCTTGGGGGTATCTTGTATTGGCGTCTCGGAGGACTTCACTGACAAAGTACACCGGTCGCTGTATACGGCAGGCCTGGACTGCGGTCTCGCCCGAGGACTTGTCACAGCCCCTGGGCTTGGGGAAGTGGTCAGGGCAGGCTGAGGTCTCGAGCTCGACTCCCTGGCCGGGAGGAGCTGAGGTCTCAGGCTCGACTCCCTGGCTGGGAGGAGCTGAGGTCTCGGGCTCGACTCCCTGGTCAGGAGAAGCCGAGGTCTCGGGCTCGACTCCCTGGTCGGGAGGAGCTGCGGTCTCGGGCCCGACTTCCTGGTCGGGAGGAGCCCCGAGACCCATATGCTGCTGGGGGGCGGCCGAGAGCTTGGACCCAGCACCTTGCCCTGAGCACTCGTCACGCTCCACCACCAGTACCATGCTCACGACCTAAGGAGTGGCCGAGACGTAGAGCAATAAAGGCTCACCCTCGATGGGGCCCACCAATATGGGCGGTGAGGTGAGATACTTCTTCAAGTCCTGGAAGGCCTGCTCGGCCTCTGGTGTCCAGTCAAAATGACCGGTCTTCTTCAGCAATTTGAAGAGCGGGAGCCCTCACTCCCCGAGCTTGGAGATGAAGCACCCCAGGGCCACCATGCAGCCAGTGAGACGCTGGACCTCTTTTAGCCGAGCCAGGGGACACATCTGCTCGATGGCTCAGATTTTCTCCGGATTGGCCTCGATTCCTCAGCTGGAAACCAAGAAACTGAGGAGCTTGCCCGCGGGCACCCCGAAGATGCACTTCTCGAGGTTGAGCTTCAGGCGGGTGGTGCAGAGACTATTGAAAGTCTCGGCTAAATCTTCCAGCAGGGTGGCCCGATCCCAGGACTTGACCACAAGGTCATCGACATAAGCTTTGATGTTGCGACCAACCTGCGTTTTAAGGGTAATGTGCACGGCCCGCTGGAATGAAGATCCAGCATTGCGAAACCAAAAGGCATTGACACATAGCAATAGGTCCCCACCGGGGAAATAAAAGATGTTTTTTCTTCGTCCTGTTTAGCCATGCGGATTTGGTGATAACCCGAATTTGCATCTAATAAACACAAAAGATCGCATCCCACGGTGGAATCGACTATCCGGTCTATGCGGGGTAAAGGAAAAGGATCTTTTGAACAAGCCTTGTTAAGGTCGGTGTAGTCGACACACATCCACAGCTTGCCATTGGCCTTGGGGACAACGACTGGGTTGGCCAGCCACTCTGGGTGGAGGATTTCTCGAATGAAGCCAGCATCGAGGAGCTTGCTGACTTGCTCCCGGATCAACTCCTGGCGCTCGGGCGCCTGCTGCCGGATCTTTTGCCTCACCGGCCGTGCGTTCAGGCGCACAGCAAGGTGGTGCTCGATCACCTCCCTAGGGATCCCGGGCATATCTGACGGCTGCCATGCAAACATGTTGGCGTTAGCCCAGAGGAAGGCGACGAGCGCGCTATCCTATTTGTCGCCTAGGTCTCCACCGATTCGGATAACCTGGGACAATTCTTCGCCCACCACGACCTCCTTCGTGGTTTGGATGAAGAGGGTCCCGGGCCCCCTGGGTGTCCTTCAACCTCGGCCCGAGCAGAGACCAAGGCCGAGTATAGTTGCTCGGCACAAGAGATGGCACTGCCGGTCTCGGCGGGCACGGAGATGGGGCCAGCAAGGCCCGGCATCTTGACCGTGAGGTAGGCGTAGTGCGTCACCACCATGAACCGGGCGAGCGCCGAGCACCCGAGGATTGTGTTGTAGGGGAGAGGGACTTCCGCGACATCAAAGACGACGTTCTCCATCCGAAAATTGTCCCGGCTCCTAAAGGTAACGGGCAGCTCGACCTGCCCGAGGGGTAGTGTGTGTCCCGGTGTCACCCCATAAAATGGGAGGGACAGCTTTAGGTGCCTTGAAGGCACCTGCAGCTTCTTGAATGCCTCCTAGGACAGGAGGTTTAGGCCTGCACCCCCGTCGATCAGCACCCGGCTAACCTTCACATTGCAGATGGTGGGGGTGACTACGAGAGGTAGTCGCCCCACCCTGCAGTACTCGCGGGGTGGTCCGCCTGATTGAAGGTGATCGGGGTCTCCGACCACTTCAGAGGCCTTGCGGCCGCAACGCCTGGGGTTGCCGAGCACACCTCATGCCGCATTGTCTTGACGCAGCGACGAGAGGAGGGCGTGTATGCCCCTTTGTCGATGAAAGCGATGGCGTGCTCGGGCTCTTAGAACCTGAGCTCTAGATCTTCGGGGGTGGCCTTGTCGTTGCCACCCCTGCGGCGCTCCTCGCGCTCCTTCTGGCGCCACTCTATGAGGCCCTTGACCGACCGGCACTCAGTGAGGTCGTGCTAGTCAGTTTGGTGGATTTCACACCATTTTCCCGGTTCGGGCCTCGCGGAAGCGGGCTTCTTGTCGACAGCCGCCCGGCGTGCCGGCCTGCACCAACCCGTCTACACATTTAAAAATATAGTGTGATCACAACTTATCAAGTATAATTAATTTTTTATTTGCGAATATGTCAGATGTAAGCGGGACGGATTATCGTCTGCTGGTAGGAGTAAATGCTCAAGGGATTTAGACAGGTTCGGGGTGCACCGAGCATAATACCCTACTCTTGTGTGGATGTGTGCTATTAATGCTCTGGGAATGCCTTTCTCTGAATCTCTTGAGTTACAAGGTTTTTTGTCTCAGTCTAGAGCTTCGGCCTTGCTTCGAGCTTGGTGAACCTCTGCTTAGCTTCTCAGACTTCTGAGACCTGTTGCCGTCTCCTTCCTCGAAGTGCACCCCCCTTTTATCCTGTTGGGGGAGGCTTGGCGTGCCCAGAAAGGGGGGCACATGTTCCCATGAGCCATAAATGGAAACCAACCATCATGGGGCTGCAGTTTGATGTTACAAGAGGTTGAAAATGCGCCTTCGGCCGGTCTTGTCGCCCATTGCGCCCAACTTTAGCAGGTGCAGGGGGCCACCGGGCAGCCGCTGAACAACCCCGCATGCCCGCTCGGTCAGAGCAGGTTAGACGCAGCAAGGGGGTAGAAGATACACCTCGAGCCCAGTGACGATATCTCCAAGCCGTTTCCCTTATGGGCCCCGCAGGGTGACGTACGATGGGACCCGTCGCATTAAATGTCCCCACACCTTCTTGCCAGGCAGTGATAGGGCCTGACGTACTCAGTATGACAGGCGTGAGGGGGAGTGGCTGGAGGTGACAGGCCACGCCCCCTCTTAAATGTAGCATCGGGCCTCTCACCAATTGACACCTCACCACTAAGCTCTTGTGGAGTCCACCAGCAAGGGGCTTCTCAGGTCCTCGGGGAACTCTGGGTGCTCGGGACTACTATTCATAGCCCCGAGCGCCCTCTCCCGGATATGTCTCTTCTTGGGTCCTTGGGGAACTCCGGGTACTCAGGGACCACTGTTCATGGCCCCGAGCACCCCTCCCAGAACTGTCTCTTCTCGGGTCCTCGGGGAACTACGGGTACTCAGGGACCACTGTTCGTGGTCCCGAGCACCCCTCCTGGAACTTCCTCTTCTCGGGTCATGGGGGAACTCTGGGTACTCGAGGACCACTGTTCATGGCCCCGAGCACCCATCCTGGAACTGGCTCTTCTCGTCCTTCGGGGAGATAGTCCCCGAGGGAAGGAGTCACGTGGCATTCTGCTGTCCTGGCCTCAGGACTCGGGGACCCCTGGTTCCCATGTCACCGACACTCACCATCTTCATCTGGATCAAGTGTCTTGTTGCTCCAATAGGTGTCATGATCGACTTGATGTTTTCCATCTCAAAATGTCTTAGCAGGTCTTGTGTATACTTACTTTGATGAATAAAAGTATCTTCTTTGTTTTGTTTGACTTGAAGAGTCAAAAAGTACGTTAGTTCACCCATCATACTCATCTCAAATTCCATGCTCATCGTTTCTGAAAACTAGGACACCAAAGTATGAGAAGAACAACCAAAGATGATATCATATACATAAATCTGAACAAATAGTTGATCATTACCATGTTTGAGCACAAACAATGTATTGTCCACTTTTCCCATTATAAAACCCTTTTCAAGCAAGAGAGTTTTAAGCCTATCATACCATGCTCTAGGGGCTTGTTTTGAACCAAACAAAGCTTTAGACAACTTGTACACATGATCTGGATAATTAGGATTTTTAAAACCTTGTGGTTTCTTAACATAAATTTCGTCATTAATGTAGCCATTCAGAAAGGAACTTTTGGCATCCATTTGAAATAATCTAAAGCCTTTAGATGCAACAAAAGCTAAAAGAATTCTAATAGCTTTTAGTCAAGGAACCAGACCAAAAGTTTTCTCAAAATCTAGTCCTTCTACCTGTGTAAAACCCTGAGCTACAAGTCTAGCTTTGTTTCTAATAACAATACCATCCTCACTTTGTTTATTTTTGAAAACCCATTTAGTACCGATAAGTGTATGACCCGGAGGAGGTGTGACTAGCTTCCATACTTTGTTGGGTTCAAAATTTTCAAGTTCCTCATGCACGACATTGATTCAAGATTCGTCATTTAATGCTTGTGAAACATCTTTGGGTTCAAAAGAAGCAATAAAAGCTGAACGAGCATGAGAATTAGAATCAATAAACAAGAATTGTGTAACTCGCTCATGCAAATCTCCAATCACCTGATCAGGTGGATGACACCGCTGAATGTCCAAACGAGCATTGACTTCATAAGCAATCTCTTCTTCTCCTTCAACATACACGAATAATGTAATAGTTTGAGGATATCCAACTGTGGCCGAAGTAGTCAAAGGTGCCAAGGGATCTACAGCTGATTGCATCATTGGAATTAACATCTCATCTTTCTCCTCCTCATCATCATCCCCAAATATGCTCTCAAACGCCCCCTGAACATGTGTACCTATACCTGCATTACTTGATCTAGTACCAGAACTAGCCTCATTGAAAGTAACCTCACATGTTTCAACAATTTTGTTAGTCTCCAAAACAAGCACTCGATAGTCACGAGTATGAGCAAGATATCCAAGAAAAATATCATCTGTTAATCTGGACTCGAAATATTGAAATTTCTAGATTTCAGTACAAAGCACTTGCAACCAAAACCTCTAAAGTGAGATACACTAGGCATATGTCCAAACTACAGCTCATATGAAGTTTTACCCAATTTAGATATCAAGAAAACATGGTTTGAAACATAACAAGCAGTAAATATAGCTTGAGCCCAAGACTTTCTAGGAGTAGAAAATTCATCTAACATCGTCCTAGCCATCTCAACTAGAGTTCTATTCTTCCTTTCGACTACAACTAATATAGAAGAAGTATCTCCAGTCTTCATCAATCATTTGTGTGACAGAAAGCAAGTTAAATTTCAAGTTCTTGAATAGAGCAATATCCTTGAACATAAACATGTCATTTACCTTCACTGTACCTTTTGCAACAACTAATATAGAAGAAGTATCTCCAAAAGTATCATTTTTAGCACGAGATGCATGTACAAGGGAGGAGAACCAATTCTTATCACTGGACATGTGGCGTGAGCATCCGGAATCAACTAGCCAAATGTTCTCCTTTTTCGCTCGCGAAGCCTACAAAGTAACAGAACATGTCAAGGCATTATTACTAGGGTTAGTAATAAAGCATTTAGGGAACCAGTACTAAGTCACCAAACTAGAAATGCGAGTAGGAAAAATACAAGTAACCCGAGTTGACTCAACTTGAGAAGCTCGAGTAGGTTCAACTTGAGAAGAACTAGCAGCTCGAGCTAGTCTTAGCTCGAGAAGCCTGAGTAGGTTCATGACGAGTTACATGAGTAGCAAAAAGTGATGATTGTTTCACCCGAGGCACAAAATGAGGTGTCACAACCTCACGAGGGATAACACGTGCCTTTCAAAAATTAGACCAACTTTTCTTTTATTTGTTGTTTAGCTAGTCTAAAGCAAAAATCTACTAAATGTCCATCTCTAACATAATTAAAGTCTTAAGTCTTGCAATTTCATAATTAAGAGATTCGATTAAAATATCATGTTTCTTAATTTTCTTGTTACATTTCTCTGAGTGTACCAAGACGAATAAGAGCATTAGATATATCATCATAAGTAGTTAATACCTCATTACCATCGCTTTCAAGTTCATCCTCGGTTGAGCTTTCTTTGTTGCTTGTCATGAGACACAACCCAGTCAAATCACGCAATGTCTTGCTCTTGGATATTGTGTCATCCTCGCTGCTCTTCAAATCAATATCACTCAAGTTGACTTGTTCGAGCACCGAAAGAACTCGATGCACAACCTTACAGTTGAGAAGGCTCTTCTTCTTATTGTTATTGAACGATCGCTTCTTTTTCTCCTTCTCCTCTTTTGATGCTTTATCTGCATGCTTAGGACAATTGGAACGAATATGGTTGAGATCACCACATTCATAGCATCATTGAGGATCTCTAATTCCTCTCTTCCTCATACGCACATTCTGCAATGCTTTAGAGAACTGAGTAGAAAGTAGTGCTAAGTCTTCTTCAGGAATCAACTTAAGCTGATCATCGATTAGTGAAGATATAGAAGATAATGAAAAACATGACGTAGAAGATTCAATATGAGACATGTTGGGTTGAGAGACGAAAGCAATTGATTTATTAATATTCTTCATAGCAAAAGCATCCAGCTCATGAGTTTTCAATTTAGAATAAAGAACATCTAATATAAGTGTACTCATAACAGTAGAATCTCTAATAGATTTAACTTTCATCTCCCACGCAGACATATCTAAAGCTCCTAGTAACTGAAGTGAATTCTCAACATCAGTATATGTACTGTTAATAACACACAAATTAATAAGAATTTTGTTAAACTAAGCAAAGAATCATCTAGTGACTCACCAGGCTTCATCTCAAAATGCATGTAATTTTTCTTAAATAAATCTTGACGTACCTCTTTAATAGTAGTTGAACCTTCATGATAATAACAGAGTGCTTTTCATACCTCGTACGCTGATTTGAGATGTATTACTCGGTCGAAGTCACTCCTTCCCAAGCCTTGGACTGTCACGTCCCAAATTCCATAATGACATAATTAAGCATAATTATGCTTCTTAAGAATTACGTTTAATTTTGTGTAATTCGTTTTGTGACTCTAGAGCGATTCGTTTAAAGTCATTCGAATGAGAGAAAGAAATTCGGGAGAGAAAAGAATTAAAGTCGTAGTTAAAACGGACATCTTTCTCTCTAACATGTGGGACCCACCCAGCCCCACACCTTCTCCACTCCAAAAGGAGAAGCTCACCTGCTCCCTCTCTCCTCCCTCACTCCCACATGTGTAAAAGCAGCTGGGAGCTCTCCCTCTCCCTCTCTCTCTCTCAAGCCCACTCTCCATTTCTTCTCAAATCCGAGCTCTAGAGAAGGATTGAAGATATGCATGTGGTACCATTGCATTCTAGAGCTCATAAGCTACTCATCCATCCAATTCATTTTTGTTTTCTCGAAAGATTCGAATCGGATTTGATGTCTTTTGGTGTTCTTGGTTGAAGCACAAGGAACACCAGAGTTCTTCGATTTCCCTCCATCTCCTCCACTTCCCGACAGTCACCTAACTCCACAAGCATCTTGAGTAAGTCTCTTAGGCTCCCAATGGCAAGAATTCGTGATTTGGTTGGTTGATTTCGAGTTTTAGCAAAGTTCATGAGTTTTTGAGGTTTTAGACTAAAATGAGAATTTAGATGAGATTTGATTTAGGAATTAAGTTGCTAGGTGGTTATTTAAGT
The DNA here is from genome assembly GCF_958298935.1 of Phragmites australis. Classification (NCBI taxonomy): domain Eukaryota; kingdom Viridiplantae; phylum Streptophyta; class Magnoliopsida; order Poales; family Poaceae; genus Phragmites; species Phragmites australis. The sequence goes on along the minus strand of NC_084940.1, from coordinate 21,682,763 downwards.
TCTAGACTCTCTAAACTCTCCAAACATATCCATGTTTGGAGTGGAAAAGATCGCAAATCGATTTGGCAAAGTTTCCCCTCAAATAGGAGCAGTTCTGGAAAGTTCAGAACCTCCAAAAAATTGTCCGGAGCTTCCGCAGTCCGGAACCTCCGTAAAAAAGTGCAGATAGTCCGCAAAAATATGGAGATTCCGCATAAAAGTATGGAGGGTCCGTAGTTACTATTCATCAGGCGCGTTGAGGATTGTAAAATTCATAATTAATTCATCCAAACTCCAAACGACGTGAGACCAGTTGCGTTATCTTTGTATGAGTGTGAACTATGTGTTAAAAATGTTGGAACTCCTGAAAATATTTTTGAGAATTAGTGAGTTAATTAAATGTGTTTAGGCTTGTTTAGGTCACAGTTTGTTGTTGCCATGTCCTAAAATTATGAAACCACTTTTGTTAGCCTTGTATTAACATGCTCTACACATTAACTATACTATGAGCCATGAGATGAGTGTTTGAATTCCGTTGGTTAATGAAATACACGCTGAGATTTAATGAGTCATTGAAATGGTTTCAATCTTTAACATTTCATAATTAATTGAATCTTATCCCCTTATATAGTGTATGACCATGTTTAGGTAGAGTTTGTCTAGTGTTCAAGTTGAATCGATCAATGAATCGGCGAAAACACATTTCCTATCAATGCCCGGAGTGTCCGAAAAAATGTCCGGAAGGTCCGCAAAAATGCGGAAGGTCTGGAGAAATCTCCGGATAGTTCGGAGAATCCCTGAGTTGCACAATATCTGCATGTTTTCACTTTTAACATGTTTTGCGCATCTTATGGCATGCATTGTTGCATTTCATCCATACTCATGGTATTGCACGCGTTATTCTTTTTAGAGAACGCCGATCCGACGATCCCGACGAGTGAGGGCGGTCCGGAGGCACCCCACCTTTTTTTTATCCAGGGCAGCAAGGCAAGCAACTAAGCATATTGATCTCTCTTGTGTAATTGGATAAGTTTAAATCTGATGAAATATGCTTATGTATGTATGCATGTTTAGTGAGTCAGAGTCGGGTACCAATGGGTAGAACCTATACCGATTGCATTCTTCTACATTGAATACTTGTGTATTTACATTCCTTGTAGCCTTGAGATGTTGTCAATGTCTAGGTATGAGTTTGATTTATATGCTTAGTCATGCTTAGGTCATTTGGTACAAGTCAAACGATGACGCATCTCGTTGTTCGCGATCATAGGACCTCCTTATTATTACATACACTTGTTGAGGTTGAGACGGTTGTATAAGTGGTGAGTATGAGACGAGGTGTGAGTGGTGCTAGGATGGTGTTTTCTCTTGCCCGGATGTGGAGTTCCCCTGGGTAGGTCGGTAGAGGAAACCAGACACCGTAGACCACTTTGTGCCGGTTAAGCACTGATCATTGGTGTTGTTGGCTTTAGCACTTACCTTACTCACCACATGCCGATCTAATGGTAAGGTGAGCCAAATACCTTCGCAGCTGTGGCTTTTTGGGCTTGGACATCGACGGTGTGAGCGGGAGGGCTTGTAGCAGTACTATTTTGCTCTAAGAGTAGTTCTAGTACCGCCGCGCCGAGGGATGCATGATCCAAACGATTGGGAATGGTTGTCAGGAGTACCCCCTTGTGTGCTCTTTGGCCGGTGGCACAATCCATATGGTCCTCGTGTCGTGTAGGTCCAAGAGTATCCCCCTGCAGGGTGTATAAACAGTTTGAACTGCCGCGCTCTCAGTCATGAGCCTGCTTCTGTCCATCTACATCAGTCGTAGAGTTTCGAGTATGGTTTGTGGTTCGGTATGTGGGAGATGGTGATGTGAGCACTTGTTACTTATTGATATACATGTTGTTACAGTTACACTTGTTCAGTTGTTAGATGCAGGGTAGTTTTTATATGTTTTGGTAAAGTTTCAGTCGCTCACACATATGTCTAGGATGCTTAGTGCATATGTGTAATACGCCAAACATCATATAAATAAGTGTTGATCGGACATTTTAAAGAGGATGCAAAAGGTTGACCTTTTGACCCGTCACTCGGATGGACGATCGGAGACCACGGATGCGTAGGGCTTATCGAAACGATTCCGTTGGACTACTCACATGTTATGTTCGGACTTCGGAACATGAAGCTGCGAATTGGACACTTGAGATTCAAAGAGAAAAAAAAAGAGACCATCCTTTTCTTCTTAACCCTAGAGTCCTCCTCTCTCCCTCCCCACAGCAGCAGCCACCCTACCTTTTTCTATACTGCACGTAGAAGGAAGAAAGAGAGGGGAAAAGAAGAAAGAAGGGGGAGGAGATCAGGAGGAGGAAGAAGGGGGCCGGTGCCCCTCTCACCCAGGAAGGAATTCCTCTCCTATTTTCCTTGTGCTGAGCTCCTCCCCATCCCCTCTCATCTGCATCTTGTGGATTGTGGAGCTGCTGGTCTGTGCAGCAGCAAGGAAGAAGGAGAAAGGGAGAAGGGAAGAAGAAGGGAAGGAGAAGGAGGAGAAGAAAGAGGAAAACCCTGAGCTCTTGTCAAGTTGCTCGTGGTTGCCCTAGGTGAGGATTTTCCACCCTAATCCCCTCCTTTTGGGTTAATTTTTGTGGTTTAGATCTCGAGTTTAGAGGGGGCTTAGGTTGATGTTTGGTCGAAATCTGTTTCCTCCTCGTTCTGAAAACCGTCAGTTTTGTGCAGTCCCTGTTCAACGTCATTTTTGGGCATGTTAGATTCTGAAATAAATTTTCCCCCCATGGACAAAGTTGTAGGAGACTTCAATAGATTTCTTTTGGCACCAAGATTACCCTCATAGCATCTGTAGTTTGAGATATATCATCGCTTCAACTTGACTGATTTTCTCTGTCAAGAATCTGGACAGTAGTAGATCAAACCAGTTTTTTTGCCATCATACTGGAATATTTTTAGGATTTGATCTGAAGAAAAGTTGTAGAGTTTTTCATAATATTTCGAACGGCGTAGAGAACTTTATCATAGGATGAGTAGAACTCCAGTTATGGCCTCTTAAAAGTTGCTGCTGTTGTTTCATCGTTAGAAAGTTCAGTCATGTTCAGAGCGTGTTTTGGCCACCTTAGGGGCTTCAAATACAAACATATATAACTAGAAAGTGGTAGACAATGGAGTTTTATAGCTTCTGTGAAATTTTTAGAATTTTTGGATTTGTGTATTAATTACGGGAAAAATGTGAAGGTTTCTGTCAGACTTTTCGGGACAGTTTTCAATGCTGTTTTCAACAGATTAGAGGCTCATATTTACCTGATAAAAATATTGTTTCTCCACGGAAGATTTAGCCTTTGTTGTGTAGTTTCCAGAAGTGTATTTTTTTGCTATGATATCAGTTGCAGAAAAAAGATATGAAAATATGAAGCCCTACTGCTTTTATTAGTAGAAGGATGCATATGCTGTTTTTGTGGTTCTCTTTTGAGCGACGGCTTGGGGTGTTAGGATCGTGTTTCCTATTGTATGTGCATGCTTGTATGAATGTTTTGCTGATGTGTGGTTCATAATCAGGTGGTGGTGCTCCTGATCGTGTTTGAAGGTTGTCGGTTGTATCGAAAAAAGGCAAGTAAACGTAGTGGTTGCTTTGCTACTAGCTTTAACTTGCTATTCATTCTACCTCCACCTAAATTATATGTTCAGAACCATGATCCATTGAATATGAACTGATTAATTGATGTTTTTGATGAGGTGAGGCACGATTACTTGTTTATATGTGGTTATGTTGCCTTATGCTCTCATATCCATGAAGATTGTTATTATTGTGGTATATGTGGTTGATGAAGGCTATGAGGTGATGTGGTATTTATAGTTTCATATGCATTCATTTGCATTGCACCTCATATGAAGTAATATGTCGCCGTTTGCTGGCCGCGACTTGTACCGGTACGCGCCGTACGTTACCCGAGGAGGGGTACGGTGCAGCTTTACACCTTGTTGGGTGTAAAGGCAGTGGACATGCATTCTTAGATCAAACACAAGAAATCTCAAAAAATTTCTCAGATCAAACACAAGAAATTCTAGCAAGGTTTTGGATTGATTAAACCAAGATGAAACCTGATGAAAACACGAAATTAATCAAAAACCAAAACTAAGCGCACAGAATATAGAACATAGAGAAAATTCTGAATCAGCAACTCACCAACTTACAAAACTTGTTTTTCATTGCATAGATGAGTTTACAAGATGCCTCTCTAAAGAAACCAATAAGAATTTCTAAAAAATCCCTAAACAGCTCTCTCTCAAGTTTCTCTATCTCTATGCTCTGTTGTGCTGCCTTGTGCTGTGTTTCTTACCCAGTACAACGGACCTCTCTATTTATAGTGTATCCACATGCACAAACGTGACCGAATGGAACTACAACTCCAAGTCATATTCAATCTAGCCTCTAACCTCCTCTAATAACAAGAGGACAAACAATTTTCACAAATTAAGCTAATACGTCAACAACTCTCACGTAATAATGCATGCGACATCTCCCATGCATATATGCATGTACGTAACCAACTCATAGTCCATCTCTGACACTAACTCTTGTCTCAAGCCTAGTCACCACATGACTTCCTCATGCCTGCTTCGACACGAACATGAATTAGTCTTGACATTGTTCTCTCAGCTCGAACGTCGCACATGACATCATCGATCACCACAACCTCAGTTCCTCCTAAACCTAGTAGCTGAACCTCAGTACCTCCCTGAACTTAGTTTGTGGATCTGGCATCGACCACGTTCACCTTTGTCATGCTGGTTTTTCAAAAGAATAACCAGGTGTATTCCACATGTATGCCAGGATAAGTTTCATCATACATGCGGTGACATTATCAGTGATATGTAGTTCTATATCGAATAAAAACAACTTTATTGAAATAGATACCAGAGTTTACAAGACAGCGGAGGAAGAACACAAGAGGACTCCTATGGATCTTTTGTGCACACCACAGGTAATTGATTGGGGGCAATACGACCTAGAATGCTCAATCTCTGTAACACCTTGATTTTCAGAATTTACAACCTTTTAAATTTTTTCAAGATTATTGAATAGCTTCACGAGTAGTATAGGCTTAAAACCTATTTTCTTAATCAATCAATCAATATAGGTTATTATTTTGTGTGTATTGCATGCTGAGTTTTGTTAGGAGCCAGGTAAATGCATTAGAGTTCTTTTTTTTCTTTCTCTTTGGTGTTTTATGTGAAAAAGATTTTGAAAAGATTTTTACAAAACTCAGTAGTAAATTAGATAAGGGTCTTACTAGTTGGAACTCAAAATCTTTGAATTCATCATCTATTCAATCCTTGATCATACTTGATGTTTCTCCAGTTAATTCAAATCTTATCCAAATCCTTGTTTAAATCCAATCTCTCCTCTTTCTCAAATTCTACCCAAATCCAAATCCAAATTCCTTATCTACTCTTATTCTTGTTCAACCTCATTTTTCGTTTCTATTAAATTCACTCCAAGCTCAATTCAAATTCAAACCCTATTCAAATTTCTCTGCCAAAGTTTCTTTTCTAAACCCTAGATATACCTAAAGTGTCTTTGGGCTCAATCTTTCTCTAGTCCAAACCCTTAGCCAAGTCATCTAGAAGGCTCAACACAAAGGATCCATGAAATCTGTAAATTTTTGCGGAGTCCTGGACAGCCTCCTCTTCCCATGAAGTTTTGGAGTTCAAAACAGCCTCACAAATCTTGACACTACCAAAGTTGTAGGTCTCGTCGAGAGCTTCCATTTGAACCTATGGAAGTCCCCATTTGGATAATGGAGCTAGGAGTTATGGCCCCCAAAATCAGAGCTACACAAATAAATTTGAGTTCAAACAGTTTATCTTGTGGTGTATTTTTGAAAATCAATATGGTGTTTTCAGAAGTTCCAATGCATACCAAAATTGTAGATCTTTTCGAGTACTACAATTTAGAGTAAAGAAACATTCAATTTGGAGTCCGAATGATGGAGATATTATCATCGGAATAGGGAGCTCTGAAAAAGGAAACCGTAACCGACTCGAACTCGAATCCGATTCATGTTCGGCTTGGACTCCACCTGAACCAGCCGCCTCTAGCCTTAAAAATATGATTTGCACACCCTCTCATACCCCTATTTCATGCCACAAAACCCTAGAAGTCGCTATTGCCCTATCCGTGTGCCGTCGTTCGCTGGAGCCGCCGCCGCCGCCTGTGATGCGCTACCTCGTCGTCTTCTCCGCGAATCCTCCTTCCTCGACCACCAAAGCAAGGTGAGGACCCCTTCTTCTTCTTTCTTACTACTGTTTTAGCATCATACTAAGTTCCTAGCCAAGCCCTAGCCCCGGCCAAAGCCCAATCTACACTACCACATTCGTCGCTGTTGCGGACAGCCGTGCTATAGCCGATTGGCATCGATGTTCCCGACCAACTAGTGCACTGCTCGCCATGCCCTTTCACCAGAACATGTCCCATGTTGTTCCTCACACCCTCACCAACCAGGCCGGCCACTAGAGTAGCCAAACCGTGCTTCCCTCATTTCACTAAAATGCCATCGAAGACCGACAACAATGTCAGTGCCATGCGCCCGATCGCTCTCTTCAATGAAACCCGAACCACCACCGGTACATAGAGTCACCGGTAGTATCCTTAACCTAGAAGCACAACCTTCGAGACTAGATCTTAGCATACCCCTTCTTTAATCCAAGATGGTACTTGCATAGTATGCCAAGTCAGCATCACATCATTCTCCTTAGCCTAATCAATGAAGTCTTGTCTGCCCTACACTTCTTGAATCTTGTGCAATAATGTTGTCAAGTCTAACATAGTGATTGTGCAATAAAATCTTTTCCCATAGGAAGATAACCCCAATAAACTAGTCTTTCCTTTCAGTCTAATCCATCTCCCGAAAGCTATTCTCTTTTTATCTTAACTCCGATTTAGGCGATTCTTGCGTCTAAATGTTTCTAAAATCTTACTTATCCAACCATAGTGTTTTTAAAGTGTTTTAATGATGTTTGGTATGTTGTTCTTAGTGTTTTCTTTTGTGTTATTTATTGGTAGTTCTCGTGATTAGTCAATAACGTTCCGGAGCAGTTCGAGGGAGTTCAAGACCAAGATTTTGACAACACTGAGGAGAATTGGGTAAAAGGCAAGTGCCCTTGATCATATTGAACCTATGATTTACACTATTTTGTTTTACAAAATTGCATGAAGTGTCTGTCAATATGATGGGTAGTTACCTATGTTAGGGTTTTCCTAGATTTTCCCTTATCATCCCTTAGAACCTAGATGATTTATGGTTAGGTATTTTTTGTGGGTAGATTTGCTTAGCCATGCTTTCAAGATGTTGGGAAGTGTCATATACTTGATTAATGAACTTATGCAACAATGGTCGTTAATGTGTTCATGGTCTAGCAACATGGAACCCTAGGCCTTGAGCAAAGTGGTTTTAGTGGTTGTCATGGTTATGTTGTTGGTTTAGTGTTTGCTTAAGTAACCTAAGTAAGGACCGGTTCGTGGAGCGACAACCCAAGAAATATCGTACCAACCACAAGATCTGGTATGGGACAGACCTGGCCTATTAATTAGTGGATTCCAATTTTTGTGCGTGCCAAACGGAAGAGTTGATGTGTGGGGACGACTAAGGCTAGAACCATTTGGTTAGTGGTTTGAGATGTGTAGTGGAAGGGAAGGGTGAAAACTTTCTTGAAACTACAAGGCGCAAAACGGGGCTTCTGGGTGGGGCGAAAATCACTTTTGATGGTGGTGAAAACTAGTGGGCATGCACATACTGGATGAAACTTTGTAATGGCTTTGAAGTGACTTTCCGGGTGACACACTATTGGCGTGTGTTAAGTGTCTAGCTAACACTGCAACATGCAAATCACGACTTGTGAGGAAAGCTAGACAACCTATGCAGAGTGTAAAATCTGATATATCAACCATGCTCACAGTTATGAGAGACTTGAATCCTCACATGATTAGTTGGTTATGGGTTGTGGTCATGGGTTATGGTTATGGGTTGTGATTATGGGTCGTGGTTATGGGTTATGGTTATGGGTTTGGTTGCCCTTTTGGTTATAGTACAGGGAGTACTAGACAGTTACGGTATGCAAGGTGGGGAGCCTTGTATGCTAGGTGTTGCACTGTATGGGTTACATTCACTTAATAATTGTTTAATACTTTTTGAGTCCAAATATGTTTTCATTACTCGCATTTACGCAAATATACCATGTGATAGCCTATTCTTGACATAAGCCTGCATATCATTATCTTTCCCACACTTGCTGAGTGCGTCATGTGCTCACACTTGCTATTTTCCCTATGCCATGCGACATATGTAGTGCTGCTCAGTGAGTGAAGATGTTGAAGAGTATCAAGATGAGGATGTGATGTTCTAGGCGTGTGTCTCCTGGTCGGTTGCCTATGGTATTGTTGGGCACTAGTGCTTCTATTCCACTGCAGATATCTTCATAGAAGATAATATATGTGAATTGCTGTAAGAGTTTAACATTTATTTAATAAAAGTATTACTTTTGTTACTTCACATGTGACGTCCTTATGTGTATTGAACATCCTGGGCACACATAAGCGACATCTGGTTTTGTCCGTTAAAACCGGGTGTGATAGTCTCCAATCAAAGGTCTTCAGCTTCCTTGATCTCCTTGTAGTCTTCTCCAATTGAGTAGCAGTTATTATTGGAGATAGCAAGTGTGAGTATATATCATACTCTGCAAGTGTGGTTAAGTATGACATGAGGTTAAGACAATAAAGGCTTGACTCAAGTTTGCTGCATCTATGCCATCCTAACCTAGGAATCAAAAAGGTATAGCAGTCCATTTTATTAAGTGTGAAGATACCACTTAAATGAAGAAGAACAGCTCATCAGATACCATCCGACTATCAAGAGTCGTTAGGTAATTCAATTACATTGCTACCTAACCATCCAAACCAGAACTCTGATCCCAACTAATCAACAAGAAGTCTAAGCCGCTCTTGACCATGAGAATGGTTGATCGATCAACTTTATACTTTGCAGAGTTTGCCCACCTTTCCCCATGGGTCATGATTTCATCACCCGCATTACCAGGTGATAGTCTCCATGTTGTTGTGCTAGCTAAGCACTTATACACTTTCTATGGTGTGTCGCCAAGGGATCACTACAGGGCCTTTACAAAGCTCCCACCGACCCGCAAGCACGCACTGAGGTTTTACCGCTAACAATGATTCTATCACTGCAGAAGCCCCCTCTTGTGGTGATCATAGAATCAGAGGGGTGGCTAATTAATTGGCTAGGGCATACCCATATAGGCCCCGTGGATGGTTGCGGTTTAGCTTGGTTACAGGCTTCAAGAACTGGTCCTTAGGACCCCACACCAGAGCAGATACATTCCCACGATGCAGCACAACACATGCACCTTCTTGCACCATACTCAAACCGACCATCCTGTTAGGATCCTGATACCATGTTCCTACAAAAGATGACCACACTCAATTCATATTGCATAAAAATTAGTCAAGTTTAACTCATAACCCAACCATGACAATGACTAGCATATCTACCCTTTGTTTGCCATGACTCGATCAACGGTGAGAAGGATAATCAAACAATTTCTAGTAAACCCTATTCATAGGTTTCCAATTTAGACAAGCAAACAAGAATGATAAAAAATTAATATAAATATCCTAAAATAGGGGCAAGATGTTCAGGGACACTTGCCTTCATGATGTTGCTCACTTATCTCAAATTGTTACCACTAGAGATCCTCGTACTGCTTCGGAATGTAGTAGTTTACTCGTAGGAACAACCGACAAAAGAGAAAACACAAATAACTAAGAAGAGTACATCAAATAGAGGCATCACATCATGAAAACTCTATGGTTGGATAGGTCATGAGATTAGATGAACGAAGGAGTGCTGCTTGGATTTGAATGAAATTCGCCAAACAAGATTTGAAAATATGAATTATGTTTGAATTATAAAGGCTGCAATAGAATTAACTATAGAAACTAGGGGCTAAAGTGTAAACATCCTAAACAGGAATGTATATAGAAATAAAGGATTTATGGAGGGGTTGTTTTGGATTCTCACCAAGAGAGAGAGAGATCAAAGAGTATGGCAGGGGAGTTCAATGTAGAGGAGTCGACCGTCGGTGGGCTCTTGTCGTTGCCGATGGGGGAAAGGCCTAGGGTTTATGGAGATGGCGCAGATGGGGTCACCGCGCAACCATGAACTCGTGGTCCGGGGTATAGAAGGACATGCACACCGGCGAGCTGAAGGCAGAGAAGTGCATGATTAGATGGCGACGACGATCACTGATGTTAACGTTGGACAGCACTGGTGTTTCAATAAATCAAAGAGAACACAGGTGTAGAATGCGAGAAGACAAGGTCAATTTTATGGTTAGTCTTGTCAGAGAAGTTCCGAGGTAGCAGCAAAACAGAGATGAACATTCTCAGCTTCGATGGTGGCTGTGCACATATACATTGAAGAAGACATGTGTGTTCCTAGAGATTGGTTGAGAACTTCGAGAAACCAATTGAATAGAATGTTCATATTTCTTGGGAACAAAATGATATCGTGTAGGTTTGGACAAAACATCTCCTGAGAAAGTGATCAGTCAGCAGAGATGAGATAGATGACGGATGCGGCATGCTACGGCTGGCAACCATGATCCAGCTGCTTCGCTGCACGAAAGAAGAAGTGGCCCTAGGGCCTGATAGAGGGCTTTATGGGACACACCATGACATGGTCGGTGCACCTATATAGTCACGAGATCAATGGGGAATGCAAACTAAACCTGCAGTGCACACACATAACTCATCTAGACAGGGGTTGTGGCAACACCGACATGGATTCTAGTGGCGTCGGGGCTCTAATAGCTGATCTGGGTGGTGAGGGCATGGGGAACACCTAGGGGCTTGTGCTGATCAAAGGGCATGGCGATCCGACCTCTGATCGGCCAGGGAACGCCGATGCCATTCACGACGGTGCCCCTGTCCACAATGGCGAAGACCGTGGTGGCTCGACAATGGATCCGTGGGGACGGGGGTTTGGCTAGGTATCACATGAGATGATGACACAGAGGAAAGGAGGAAGGGAAGGGGCTGGTCCTCACCTTGTTGCGATAGCTGGGGAGGTGGTCACCGGAGTGCCGAACGGCAACATTGATGGCAACTGTGGTGTTGGAGTCTGGCTTGTGTTCCCATTGCATTGCTACCAATCTGAGTGAGCCCTCCTATGGTCACATAGAAGAGACTATGGGGCACACTGTGTTGTGGATGGTAGAGCTGGATCTTTGCTAAATCATCGGCAATGCTAATGCATTCTTCGGTTCGTGCCCTGGACATGAGTGGATGTAGAGCAGTGCAGATGGCGACGTAGATCATGGCGTCATTTGTACTCCTCTGGATAAACTGTCTTGGGACAAGGTGGGGGGCAACCTGTGGCACATCTTGGCAAAAGATCAAGGTATTTGGCTGGATGCACTGGAAATGCGAATGCCAACCGATGACGACATGGCTATCCACGACGACGAACGGTGCCCAGGCAGGACAACAGTTGTGGCTGTGGTTTGGGGGGATGGGAAGGGGCAGGGGAGGGTGTGAAACTCCTTTTATAGGGCTTGGGACTGCTGGCCACGAAGTGGGGAGAGGAAGCGGCCGGAGTTGGAAGATGAAATGAACGGGTGGATGGCAAAACGGATAGCTCAGGTTCAAGGATGACATCTTCACCATCAGGACTCCAAATTGGATGTTGTTTAACTCTATATTATACTACTAAAAAAGATCTACAACTTTTGTATTCATTGGAACTTCTGAAAATGACATCTTGATTTTCAAAAATACGTCACAAGATAAACTAGTTGAATTCAGCCTTATCTTCGTAGCACTGATCTCGGGGGCAATAACTCCTAGACCCATTATCCAAATGCAGACTTCCATAGGTGCAAATCTAAGCTCTTGAAAAGATCTACAACTTTGGTATTGTCAAGATTTGAATTGAGGCCGTCTTGAACACCAAAACTGCATGGGATGATGAGGATGAGAGATGGCACCGACTGAGCACTGCTGACTACGTTGACACAAAAGCTAAATAGGTGATGTGGCAGCCACATGGACAGAGAGAGAGAGAGAAGGGAATCGGAACTAGTGGCTCGGGTTCATGGCGGGGCATCTTTGAAGGAGAAGGTGGGCATGGCTTCAATGGCCATTAGGACCATTAGAGCGGTGGTTTCCACTCTAAATTGCTAGAAAATTGAACGAGTATGGAGTGGCCACCGGTTTTGGTTACTTGATGGATGTCAAAGTGGTTTGATTGTGCACTTACTCGAGCTTAGTTGGCTAGCCAAACATGAACAAAAAGAATAGAGAGGAATTGGAGCCACAGGCTAGAGAGAAAAATAATGAGGAAATATAGTGTACGTTGGGTTGGATCAAAAGGACGTGAGATGAGATTGTCCATAAAGGTTTTTTTGGGAATGATATAGAGAAAAAGGAACAAGAATTTATCCAACCTTGAAATCCCTTACTGTATTCTAATATTGGATAAATACCATTTTCAACAAGGTTATTTTATTGTTTTTAAAAAGCTCACAACCCAAAATAAAAATTTTGGGGTGTGAGAGCCTTCGAGCAACACCCTGCACCTGAATCAAACAACAATCGAGTACGAGCGCAAGGCCTTCCCGACTTGACTGAAGATCAGTTCATCCAACACTACATAAACTCTAAGGAAAACAAACATGCTAACATAAGCATACCCAACTACTGATAGCGCATCCAACCATGTATGCTAACCAAGTATATCTTAGCAACTCATCAACATCATCCTAATGTCATTATGCTAAATCACTTTGCTCTACCAATTTCATCATGCAAACCAATTTTCTATCACATGATCTCACAATTCTCTTGTCGGAATCCAACAGTGAACTACTTGAGTTACTCGGTGGCACCTGCAAGTGCGAAGGCGGCTGCATGCCCTACGACAATGGACCGTGGAAGGACCCTGAAATCCTAATGGTTTTTAGACACTTCTCCTAAGATACATGAGCCGTGGCTTATCTGGTAATTTTAGCATCACATAAATGTACTACCTGGTGCTGATCTACCTTATAAAAACAGCAACCTGAACATTTCTTGTTCGGTGTGACGTTGATTTGGTTGTTCAAATGGTCCAATGCGGCATGGGGAGATGCGGGATGAACAGCTCGAATCCTCATGAGGCTGACGAGGAGATTGTCACTGAGGACGATATAGTACCCCTTCCAAAGGTGTTATTGGTGTTCTATTTTGCCAGATTCTTTATTAACACCATTAACAATATTTTTTTTGCATTTCTGAACAATGCTTCAGTAATTGAATGGAATGATTTATAGCGTGCATTGATCCATCTTTCGCATGCGCTTTTATGTTCAGAAGCAAGAATCCTTGCGGCGCAACTCTGTTGATTCACCCAAGATCCCACGCGAAAAGATTGAGCATCCTCAGATGTTCCCTCTCCATGAGAGGAAAATTTCAGAGACAAAGGTATTTGATTGCTACATAGTTCACACTACACATGTTGTGAATAATCAAGAAACATAGCATTTGTCAGATTTGCTACAATAGCAAGCAGCTTAGACTCTTCCATAGTACCAGTATCCTATACATGTTGTGAATAATCAAGAAACATAGCATTTGTCAGATTTGCTACAATAGCAAGCAGCTTAGACTCTTCCATAGTACCACCATCGAGTTTTGAAGAGAATTGCAGCATGAACCTTGGCACAGATATGTACGCCTCGTTGCCGGACGCGTACAAGCAGGGCGACACCGGCGACCGGCAGGTGATGTTGGGGTTCATGGAGTTGGTGATGGGCGTGGTGGCCATGTTCCGCATGGGCCAGATCGCTCTAAAGCGGGCCATAGACGTGGCCAGGGCATTGCCACCATGGAGGCAATGGCCAAGAACCAGAAGCTGCTGCAGCAGCAGCAGCTGGCCAGGCCAAACATGGTGATGGTGTCGGCCCCACAGTACCAAGTGCTGGTGAAGCGGCTTAGTGACCTAGAGGAGAAGGTGGCGGTGCTGGTGGCGAAGCCCCCGGAGATGCCGGCGGAGGAGGAGTTGCTCAAGGCTGCCGTCAGCCGCGTCGAGGCCCTCAAAATCGAAATCGAATTGACCAAAAAGGTACTGTCACGTGACGCATCAGCTCTGCATTGCATACACATGAATACTGCATGATAGTTTCTAGCAGTAGTAATAACTAGCAACACATTCTCTGATCTCGAAATTAGCACGAAGACAAAAAATGTTAAGCATGAGCACCAACCAAACATGCCTGTCAAACAACTTTTGATGCTTGCAGCTGTTGGAGACATCTGTTGGGCAGCAGGAGGAGGTGATGGTTTACATCGAGAAGAAGAAAAAGAGCAAGATGGTAAGTGATCATATTACTTGTGCCTCGGTGTTTTCAGTCAGTACCATGCCAACATTCCGCACCAGCATCAGGAATTCAGGATAGCCTGCAGTGTTGGTTGGTTAGCATTCGAGCTTTGTGCATTGCTTCGTCACTCGACTCGTCTGATTTCATGGAAGTTTTGTCTCCAACAGCAGAACCCATTCCGTTGGTGAAGCACAAGCGAAGGATGATCCATGGCCCCTGGAGCAATGAAATCCCTGAATTTCTTGTGTATCTGTACCTGTGTCTTGTGTACCCTGTGCCTTTGTCCCCTTGCTACTAAAACAAAAAAAAGTATACAACGGGAAAAGGAATACAAAAGGTGAAACAAAAATGTCTACTGCTGCTAAACTATCAAATTGAGGTCCAACCATGATTGTACCCCACAGGTCTATATTCGAGGAAGCAGCCAAGAGCGTAGAATTCTGGGTGGAAAAACACATTTTATTTATCAGAATCTTCTGTCGATTTACATGTTAGGAAAACGAACGGATCACCGGTTACATCTCAGATGCCATATTTGGCATCTCATCTCAGCAAGCAGAAATTGAACAGCAGTCACTCCGGGTCCTAATAGGAAAATATTTGTTTCTTCTTTCTCTGCAGTAGGAAGTTAAGACGTTAGAGAATGGTAAAGATATGAGGAAGTAGCTCAATAACCCGAACAACGCAATATGATTGACAAACCTGAGCCTTGGCAACCTCCTTGCTGTCAATGTACGCAAGCAGGTCCTCTTGCCTGATAAGAGCATCATGCAAAGCCTAGAGAAATTTTGCAGATGCACATGGTAAGTAAACTTATAAAGTGGTAAAAGAAAATCTTATTAAACTGATAAGAGACTCAATTTTCACATAATTTACTGAAAGAACGATAAGCAATACTAATACCATTGTGCAGCTCAGAATTACCTTCTTCGTTACAATGAGTTCAGCTTCCAATGCATCCATACGTCGGACGGCGGCATTAAGCAACTCTTCCTTCTCGCAAGACATTTCAGAAGCCTTTTATTGAGCATCTGAACCTTCTCTTCAAGCTCTCCCAGCCTTTGCAAGACTGCTGCAAATAGGTCAGCTTCAGCGAATCCAGGACATGGAGAAGTGAAAGGATCGAATGGTCCAAGAGGGAGGGTGAATTGGACAATTAAAAACTTCTATCGAAATCTAGAACAAATAGCAATCCTAGCCTAGAAGAAAGAAATGCGACTACACGAACAAGCTAGGAGAGGACAATAAAACAAGTAAGCAAATACACTAAGAAAATACGGAATTTGAAAGCTTGCAAGAATATAAATGCTCAAATTAAATTGCAGAATAGTAAAGAGATGGACAAGAGAACACGGATTTTTTTCCCAAGGTTTCGAGGAGTTGGCACTCCCCTTGTCCTCGTTGGTGCATTCGCTAAGGATATCGCTCCTGCTTGAGTCACAAGACTCAAGTGCTCCCTCATGATTGCCACTTCTCCATCTCCGGATTGGCGGGCATCAAATCAAGTACAAAGCTCTCCCTAGCCCACAAGCTCCCACAAGAACTCCAAGAGCTCACCGAGAACACCTCCAATCACCAAGACTGGCTAGATGTTCCCAACCACCAAGAGTAACAAGCCAATAGCTTCACTTGACAAAGATCAAGCCTAGACTATAGGTAGATGCACACTTGTTACTCTCCAAGCACTAATAATCTCCTTAATCTTCAATTAGAGATTTGGAAAACAACTCAAGTGCTCTCTCTTGCTTCTTGATGATACACACAGTGTATGAGCTTCTCTGGGTTGCTTCAAAACCAAATGAAATCAAGTGGAGGGGTATTTATAAGGTAGAGATCCCAATTATGGTCGTTGCCTAACCACACATTTTTTCTGTTAACACCGGATGATCCGATGAGTATCCCCTTACACACACCAAACAATCCGGTGAGTTCAAACATCAATCCTCCACTACGCCAGCTGTCAATAGCCGTTGAACTGTTAATAGTCTTGTGTATGCATCCAGTGAACACACACTCAACACTTAGTCAAAACTACCCGTTACAACCCTCTCTGGAACTATTATTACGGTGACTCTGATCAAGCCAACACCGGAGTATTCGATGGGTTGAACTACTTCTACCATCAAAGGCTCCTCTGGAGAAAATGCTCCGGTGTACATATATGACTCTCACTAGACTATCCGGTGAGTAGTTCTAATTCAAAACACCCAAAATAACCTTCTCTGGAAATATTATTCCGGTGTAGTCTCCAATCAACTCACCGGACCATCTGGTGAGTATACCATCTTGAATTTGTCTTTGGAAAACTTAGTCCGGTGATCCCACACTTCCATCACTGGATCATTTGGTGAGTTCAACTTCATTTTCCAGAGCAAGTTCACTTCTGCTGAAATTAGTTCGATGATTTCACCACACTAACAATGGCCCATCCAGTGTAACACTTCTAAAATTTTTGGACATGTGTCAGCAAAAAATAATCGTCCGGTGATCCATTAACTTATACATTGGATCATCCTGTGTATTTAACTACTTTTTGTCTTGCTAAACAAATAAAGCTCCGGTGGGTTCTTTCTTCGAACTCCGGATCATCCAGTGAGTTAAACTTTTTCTGAGCTCATCCAATTCAAACTTTCTTGAGCTCTAACTTCTTGACATCTCAACCATTGGCTTTTATGAGCTACCTAGTGCTAGAATTTCACAAGTGTGCATTAAACCACATCTAGACTCAACTAGGTCAAGCTACTACTCTTGGACCCTCTTTATAGTACGGTCAAAAGACTAAGAAACAGAGACATATAATACTCTAAGTGTCCTTCATCTCTTTTGTGACACTTAGAGCTAGAAGATCCTTAATCTTGATGCGCATGTCCTTTGATCGTCCATATAATCGCTTTAGGGACCAAGCATATCCAAATATCATTGCGAACTAAATTTTTGATTCTCTTCAAAAAAAATTGTTAGACACAATGATACGGTTGTCATTAATCACCGAAACACTTACCACTTACCTAGGGGACTAAATGCTACAAGAAGGTGGACGGAATTCTTCTTCCAGAATGGAGTTTGGATATGATGCCATGTAGTTTTCTTCTGACTCATTTTTATATGGCATTCTCCTTGTGGCAAGATCTTTCACAGATCGAAACAACATTACAATAGCCATAAGAGCAGCAACAATCTTATCCAAAGAGCTATTGGATGGCCTTATTGTGGAAGTCAGAGAAGAGTCCGCATTAAATATATAAAATAGCAAATGTCAGGGTCGGCCAAAAACCAACAGAATTTTCAAATCATACAGTTAGATTAATAAGATTAGGCCTTTGGATGGGAAAGGCTCTTTCGAGGTTGCTCTCTCTTCCATGTAGCATAAACAGTCTTGTCAATGACAGGTACATCATATTCAAGGAGACGAGTAGAAAAGCTAGCAACCCTGACCATTTAACCTGAAGGGAGAAAGACAACATTAATTCCATCTGGCATAATCCGTAGTCATGACAGAGGGCAAAGGAGAATAGGTTGCAGCTCTCACTACTATAGAACCGGTCAAAAGTAGCGCCCTATCAATGCCGGTTGGACCGTGATCACCACTGAAGAGGTATCCGTGCTGGTTCTTATCCTCCCGCACTCGAACCATGATAAAACCACTAAGAACCGATACTAACACGTACTATCAGTGCCAGTTTGTAAAAAATATTTGCATTGATAGTATCAGTGCTGATTTTTAATACAAATCGGCACTGAAGCCTGATCCGAACCTGAAATTTCAATGAAATAGGATTTTGGCTCACCCCTCACGTGCGCGCTCGGCTCGGTCATGACTCAATCTCCTCTCGCTCGACCTTATCCTCTCTTTCTCTCTCACCCTTGCATCCTCATCCTCACATGTCCTTATCCTCTCAGTCTCTCCCCCATCTCTCCCCCGTCCTGATCCAAATCTCCCCACGAAATGAACACGAGAGGTAGACTAGAGCACTATACTAGAGGAGAAACTGCTCTCTCGGCGATTGGCGAGGCCCCTCACGATGTTAATTTCCTGTCTGATTCTTTGTTTCTCTGCTTATTCCTCTCTTTATTTTCCGTGTTTCTTCTTCATTGTGTTGAGAATCACGTTTTGGTGGGAAGAACTTATGGGATCCAAATCTTTTGGTGGGTTTTTACCCTAGAATTCAGATCAGAAGTAGAAGTGGGCACAATGATTTTGAGAAAATCCACTAGGATTCCTTGAACTTCTATTTAGCGATTAGTATAGTTGTTAAACATATGGAAGCTTAATTTTCTTCCCATTATTTCAATCGTTATCCTGCAAGGTTTTGACTTTGCTTCCGATTATTTCCCCTTTTCTCATCGCATTTGTATGGCTTTGTTCAGGTGGTGCTACAACTAGATCGGTTCCTAAGCGAGATGATGAGCATGTACTTGTGAAGCATGGAGAAGGGCTCCGTGTGGGACACCATGAAGCGATGTGAGTGCTCCTTCTATTGCCTATTGTGATGGTGGTTCATAGATTTGGGTGGTTGAAGCCTTGACTTGCTACAAATTGTTTGATGTGGCCAGTGCCTCTATTGGAGCAAGAGATCGTCTTGCCCCAGCAAGTACGGCGAGCGTTTCTTCTAAGGAGGAGACTCAAGCTTGAGGACGAAGTTTGAGAGGAGGAACACCACAAATGTATTGATAGTAAAAATATTGATCGGGATAGGGGAGTATCACAGGCAAACTTTGTGATTGTGCTCCTCCGTGCTGTGTTGAGCGTGCTCCTTCTCACCTCCTTTTTCCCAGATGACAACGACCCCCTATTTATAGGGTAGTACGTAGCTTAGTGTACAAGTTATCACGATGTACAAATATCTAGGACCTCGCTAAATTACTGGGCCTTTTTCTGGATAACTACATTTTACCCTACATAGAAGATAAATATCTATCATGGTAACTATTGTGGTGCTTGCCCTCTGAGGGGTGAGCCGGTTGCCAATTGTGGCCCGATGCCGCTCTGCCAGGGGTGTCAGGATGACTTGCATCTCGCTGGGGTGTCAGGATAAGCACCACTTGCACTGACATTAATCGTCCATCACCTTGCATTAGGTCGGCTTAGGGGGTGTCCTTTCTTCCCTGATATTATCTCCGGAGGCCGGCTGCATCTTCGAGTCTTCGGAAGGCCGCATGGGCACTGGAGGGGTGGTCCGAAAGAGGTTCGAAGGCTCTTGAGGGACTTGCTGTAGCTTCAAGTCTTCAGAAGGGCACGTACGTGTTGGAGAGGTGGCCCGAAGGGGTTCGCAGCCTCTAGGGATAAGGCCACCTGCTGAGTTCAGAGGCTGAAGGCTCTGGAGGGACCTTTGATAGCGATCGTCAACCATTATCCTTAGGCAAATCTATTTTCCCCCAATAGTACCCCCTTATTCTCTAGCTTCGATGTTTGGATGGGTGAGAGGATATAGAGGAAAACCAACTGCAGCCTGGGTTTGTAACAAGAATGCCTGAAGGCCATTCCCCGTCCCTGAGGAGTTCTTCAGTGGGAACTGTGGGTGTTGATGTTGAAGCTCAAGGTTGACAGTGCATTGGTGGTGGTGGCACACCCTGGGGTTATGCTGAGGTCGGAGGTGCAGTCGGCATCGAAGTCGAAGTCGAAGACCAAATATGTATTAGCAGAGGAGGCACACTCTAGACCCTGTTGGAGTTGGTGTATGCAGTATCGAGACCCGAGGGCAAAGGGGCATCAGTGGAGGTGATGCATTAGGACAAAGTGTAAGTGGATCCTTCGAGGAGGGGACCATATATCTGTGTGCCTTCGTGCCTTCGAGCCATGCTTCTTTGTCCCCTTCGTAGGCGATGGCTAGTTTTTCGGATGACCGAGGTACCAAGCCTTTGCATAGATCATAGTCTATTTCGTTCCTTCCAAGGGTGAGGTGACCTCGGGAATCTGGTGGTGGTAGATACGTAGGGTAACTAAGGAGGGCCAGGCGAAAGAGTGGCGACCTCGTCGTTCTCGATCATCGCGTATTTCTCGGGTTCGGCGTTGGTAGGCCCTTCTTCCAAATTTGTTCTAGATTTTTGACCCAACGAAGTCTATCTGGAACCTTTGGGGATAAGCTCCAAAGGTGGTCCTCAACCCTTCGGGTTCTTAGCCGCTGCCCTGCTTCGGAGGCGATCCATTCAAAACCTGGCGACAGCGTGTCAGAAGCGAAGTCAAAGGCTAGACGGGAGAGATGGTCCTCGACTCCCTCGGCCCTTAGCCACTGCCTAGCTCCAGAGGTAATCTGTCTAAAGCCTGGCGATGGTGTGTCGGAGGCGAAGCTGAAGACTAGACAGGAGAGGTGGTTCTCAACCCCCTCAGCCCTTAGCCGCTGACTGGCTCTAAAGGTATTCTGTCTGAAGCCTGGTGATGGTGCATCGGAGGCGAAGTCGAAAACTAGACGGGAGAGGTGGTCCTCGACCCACTCGGCCCTTAGCCGCTGCCCGGATCTAGAGGTAATTAGTTTGAAGCCTGGTCACGATGCGTCGAAGGCGAAGCCGAAGACTAGACGGGAGAGGTGGTCCTCGACCCACTCGGCCCTTGGCTGCTGCCCAGCTCTAGAGGTAATCCGTCTGAAGCCTGGCGATAGCACATCGGAGGCGAAGCCGAAGACTAGATGAGATAGGTGGTCCTGGACCAACTCAGTGCTTAGTTGCTGCTTGGCTCTAGAGGTAATCCATCTGAAGCTTGGCAATAGCGCGTCGGAGGCGAAACCAAAGACTAGACGAGAGAGGTGGTCCTCGACCCCCTTGGCCCTTAGCTGCTGCCCGGCTTTGGAGGTAATCTGTTCGATGCCTAGCGATGGCACATCGGAGGTGAAGCCGAAGACTAGACAAGAGAGGTGGTCCTCGACCCCTTCGGCCCTTATTCATTGCCCAGCTCTGGAGGTAATATGTCCGAAGCCTGGCGATGGCACATCGGAGGCGAAGCCAAAGGCTAGACAGGAGAGGTGGTCCTCAACCCCTCGACCCTTAGCCGCTGCCCGGCTCTAGAGGTAATCTGCCAGGAGCCTGGCAATGGCATGTTAGAGGCGAAGTTGAAGGGCAGATGGGAGAGGTGGTCCTTGACCCCCTCGGCCCTTAGCCGTTGCCCGGCTCCAGAGGTAATCCTCCTAGTGGCTGATGATGGCATGTCAGAGGCGAAGCCAAAGACTAGAAGAGAGAGGTGGTCCTCGACCCCCTCGGCCCTTAGCCACTGCATGGCTCCGTGCCACGTAGAGTGGGCTTTACTTAATATTAGCATGATCTTCATAAATGACGTATGAATCATGTCTTAGATGAGATTGTAGGGTAATCACTTTACCTTTGACCATATGTGCTTGAGTCACATGGGCCCTACCTCTTCTTTCAGGGAGGGTGATTTGTACCCCTTTGATTTGTTGGTTGTGCCTCTCGGAGGCTAGTGTGCTTCACACTTCTTCAACACAGAGGTGTTTGCCTTCAAGATCCCGGGGGATTTTATCCAATAGGTTTTTTAGAACCTCTCCGTCGGGCAGAGGTTTTTGCAAGACTCTCCGTCCTGCGGAGGTTTTGTAAGGCTCTCCGTCTTGTAGAGGTTTTGGGAGTCTCTCCATTTTGGCAAAGGTTTTGCAAGGCTCTCCGTTGTTGGCAGAGGTTTTTGTAAACGCTCCGCCATGCGGAGGTTTTTGAAAGTCTCCGTTTTTGCCGGAGGCTTTGTAAGACTCTCTATTTTTGCCAAAGCTTTCAGAGGACTCTCTATTTTTGACGGAGCTTTCGGTGGACTCTCTGTTTTTGTCGAAGGTTTTGTAGGACTCTATGTTTTTGCCAGAGGTTTTGTAGGTCTCTCCGTTTTTGCTGGAGGTTTTGTAGGACTCTCCTTTTTTGTTGGAGGTTTTGTAGGACTCTCTGTTTTTGTCAAAGGTTTTGTAGGACTCCATTTTTGTCAGAGGTTTTGTAGGACTCTTCATTTTTGTCAGAGGTTTTGTAGGTCTCTCCATTTTTTCCGGAGGTTTGGTAAGATTCTCCATTTTCGCCGGAGGTTTTGTATCCCCATTGGCATGTATTAATGCCGAAGGCTCTACACACTATCAGAACTACGCAATACCATCCAGAAAACCTAGGCAGCCTTGCCTTCCAAGTGACCTAGGCATACTACGCTCGCAGTGTGTAGGCTTGTCGTGCTCCCGAGGAAACTCCCCGGGTGTACCGCAACACTGTCCGCCCAGGGTGTGCCTTGGCGCATGGCATTTATACGACTGAAGCTATGCAATTCCTTCTAGGAAACCTAGGCTTGATGCCTTCACGGTGACCTAGGCATTCTGCACTCGCAGTATATAAGCATGTCATGTAATGAGGATTCATTGCGATAGCATTGCACAGAGCACCACATCCTCACATCAAGGTCATCCCTTGATATGCGGCGTCCACACTACCGAGGCTATGCAATGCCTTCCAGGACACCTTGGCATAATCTGCCCTCTGGGTGACCTAGGCATGCTGTGTTGTTGCAAGTGTGTAGGCTCCACTGCCTACCAAGACAAAGCCGAGGGTTGCGTTCCCTAGATCCCATGGTTGACGTTGAGGTCGCTGCCGAGGGCTGCGTTCCCTAGAGCCCATGGTTTCCTCAGGGCCTCCTTTCCTTTGGGGAGACTGTCAAGGGCGTCTGGTGAATCAGTTTTTGGAGCTGGAGTGGCTCTGATTACGCCTCTAGGCGAGGTGGACTTGGGGTTCCCTGCGTGTGGTTGGCGTCACGAGGGGTGCGTCGGTGGCACTGGCGGTGTCTGCCCACTTTGGAGCCTTGTGCCTCCTCGAAACCTTCTTTAGCCAGAGGGGTCCGAGGAGGACGCTGGGTGGACATATTCTCCGGAGGTGTTGGCTCGCCCAGGTGCTATCGAAGGAGATACCTTGGGACCAAGTCTAGGCAGGAACATTGCGGGGTTCGACTGCCTAGAACTACTGGAAGGTGGCCTGCTTGGCTGTGACCTCAGCTACAACCTCTTCTAGTGCAGCAAGGTCTTCGCCATACAGAGGCTGGAAGGGCTCCGTGCCGTCTGGAGTTTTCATACCGACCCAAGGTTTTGGGTCGGTCAAGGCCAGAGGAATGCCATCCCATATGGTAGCAGGGCTGGAGGGTATACATGGTGTGCATGGCTGAGATAGCCACGCATATAGTTGCATGGTTGCAATGGTGGATATGGTGGCTAGCACGTTGGTGGGTTTTCTGTGTTTGAATCCCCATTGATGGCACACTGTTGGTGCAAGAGATTGTCTTGCCCCAGAAAGTACGACGAGAGTTTCTTCTAAGGAGGAAGCTCAAGCTTGGAGAAGAAGTTTTAGAGAAAGAAACATCACAAATGTACTGATAGTAAAAATATGGACCGGGCTAGGGGAGTATCACAGGAAGACTTTGTGATTGTGTTCCTCCGTGCTGTGTTGAGCGTGCTCCTTCTCACCTCCTTTTTCCCAGATGAGCATGACCCCTTATTTATAGGGTAGTACGTAGCTTAGTGTACAAGTTATCACGATGTACAAATATCTAGGACCTGGTCGAATTACTGGGCCTTATCCTGGATAACTACTTTTTACCCTACGTTGAAGATAAATATCTGCCATGGTAACTATTGTGGTGCCTGCCCCCTGAGTGGTGAGCCGGTTGCCAATTGCGACCTGCCATTGCTCTGTCAGGGGTGTCAGGATAACTTGCATTGCGCTGGGGTGTCAGAATAAGCAACACTTGCACTAGCATTAATCGCCCACCACCTCACATCAGGTCGACTGCAGGGGGTGTCCTTTCTTCCCTGATATTATTTTTGGTGGCCGGCTACATCTTTGAGTCTTCTGAAGGCCGCATGGGCACCTGAGGGGTGGCCTGAAGGGGTTCACAATCTCCAGGGATAAGGCCTCCTGCTGAGTCCAGAGGTCGAAGGCTCTGGAGGGACTTGCTGTAGCTTCGAGTCTTCAAAAGGCCACATACGTGCTAGAGAGGTGACCCAAAGGGGTTCACAGCATCTAGGAATAAGGCCTCCTGCTGAGTTTGGAGGCCGAAGGATCTAGAGGGACCTTAGATAGCGATCGTCAACCATTATCCTCTGGCTGGTCTCTTTTCCCCCAACGGCCGCTCAAGGGCAAGGCGTAGTTGCAGAAGGGGTTGATGATGGCGCCACGATGGTGGTTGCAGCAGGAGCGACAACCGAGCCAGCTCGAAGGGCCGGCTCACCTCGTTTATTTTTTGGCTCAAAACCTTTTCAGTGCCTAGTGGAGGCATGAACCGACACTGAAAAGAACTTTCAATGCTGGTTCTAGCTTCGAAATTGATAGTCGCTGACTATCAGTGCCGAGAAAAGAGTTTCGGTTGAAAAACCAGCACTGAAGCCATTTTTCAACCGGCACTCTTATGCCTTTTTGCGGTAGTGTCAGATGGCATAGACCTGTTGGGGGAAATAACAGCATCCGCTAATGCAATTAAGATTTCAATGCAATCTCAGAAAATATAGGAAATGATCAGCTGCTAACCTCTTCACGAACTGGGGTCAACATAGGATGAGAGATGTAACTTCTCACGACTTTAGGGGAGGTAGTATCCTCAGCTTATTAGCTAGACTCAACGGTTTATGTGTCACTCCCTCACATCTGTCATTTAATGTTAAAGCAGGACCTTCAATAGGATCTTTGAATTTTTTTCGTCGAAAATTGACTTTCTGAAAGTTGCCTAGAAATTTTTAGAGACATAATACTACATCTGAAAGTTAGTGCTGCTGTAACAGCCCAGATGGCTTAAGCATGTCATTAAGCATCATAAACATCATTGGCATCATGCTTAATTGTTTTGGTGAATTATGAACATGCATTTTCAATTAAACATAAATTGTGAAAATCGATGTTAATTGGTGCATTGTTAAGCAACTCACAATATTGCTATACAAAATAGTGTTGGAAACAATTTTAGAAATTAGTACATACAATATAAAGAATATAAATGAATTTTCCCAAATTTTTGGGGATGGTTTTGAAGGTATAAAAATTAGCACAAGTTAGAAAAGGTTGCATGTTTGGAGAATTTTAGTTTGAAATTGGCTAAGTCATTATGGGTAAAACTAGTTAAAATGGGTTGCACACGAATTTTAGTTTCACACAAAATTTGTCCCATAAATTTTGGACCATGGGAAGATATTCTTTTGAATAGAAGAAGTGGAGATGGTATTTTCCTGAGTCAGTCACTGTTTATCGGCCCCACCTGTCATCCCTCTCTCTGGTCTCTCTGGCCGTCACCTTTTCTGACTTTGGTGTTCGGCAAACGCAGCACACCGTCGAATCACTGAAGCTGAGCCTTCGAGGAGAAGCAATCAGTCTCGTCCCTTATCCCCCCTGGCCCCTTTCTCTGCTCGCTCTCCCTCATTCCTCTCGTGCACGCACAGAGCAGTGCTGCGCAGCACAGAGCACGCGCACATGCCCTGCTGCTCAAATTCATCGGAGCTCTGCGGTCTTGAGGCCGCCCGACTGCCAAGAAGCTCGAAGGAGCTTTGTTATGCTCTCCTCGCGCGATATCCCCGGCCGAACTCACCCTCTCCTCCACCAGACCGAGCTCCCCGCACTCCTGCCTCTTCTCTGGCATGTCTCCTCTGCCGCTCCCCGTCGACTCGCCTCACCGCAGCTCCTCTGTCCAATTTGAAACCGCGGTGAGCTCCCCGAGCTCTCTTCTTCCTTCCGCGTGTGTTATTTTGGGCTTAGCCCGCGGCCGACGCGCTCCTCCTCGCTCGATCGAGCATCGCCACCCATGGCCGCACGTTGTCGGCCGTGCTTCGATCGGGCCCAGCAGCCGATGAGCATACCGTTGAGTCCACATGCCTGCGTAGATGTTCTGGGAGTGATCGGCAGGGTCGATTACGCCGCCGTTTGGCCACTGGAGTGCTTGACCGAGCCGCCGCCATTGATTGCCGCTGTTTGCCATCGATGGCCGCCCTCCGGTCGTCGCCGGTGACAACACATCCCTCAATCGAGTCCTCCGTGTCACACTGGTGCCGCCGGTGCTCTCCACTGACTACGCCATGCTTCCATTCGCTGCCAGCGAGTTCGTCGTGCCGCCGGTACTGTGCCGCCCCGTCCTCGCTCAATTTTGACCCGAGTCAAAACCCCCGGGCCCACTGTCAATGACTATGGCTAGCCGGCCGGGTGTGCAAAAAGGATTCCGGGCTATTTTTCTATTCGGATATTCCAGAAGATGTGAAATTGAATTTTGGTTCAACACATAATTTGGCTGAAACTTCTAAAATACATAGAAAATTGTATATAGCTTCAAAAATCATGAAACTATTTTTGATGGGTTTATATGATCATTATCTACATGTTAAAAATACTGGGAGATATGAAATGTGTATTTAAATTGCATGGGTTAATAAAATAAGTTTGAGCTTAATTAATCCATAATTAAATGTGGGTAACTCCAAAATTGATGAAATCAATTTTGTAAATCTTGTTAATTGTTTCCCTGCTCATTAAAAATAATCACCCTCATGTTAGAGATGATTAAATTCCTATTTAGGGGTAAGCTTTGTGTTAAGCTTAGTTAATCCAGGAAAATGAGTAGATGCTTAACATGAATCCAAATTAAGAAAATTTTGAGGCTTTCAAACTCGTGTCATGATGCATTTCATTTCCAGTGACATTATGCGTTGTGGAGCATCCATCATTCCATATCATTCGTGCTCATCATTGCATGCATTCTTCAGTAGTGAACGAAGAACTAGAGTGTGACGCGAGTGTGATCGAGGGTGACACCGAGGCACACCACTTCTGCGAGTTCTTTTCGGGAAGTATCAAGCAAACCCCAGAGCACCAAGGCAAGCATCTAAGCATACTGCACCCTTTGTTCAAATTAAACGGAGTCTAAAATTGATAAATTATGCTTTATGTATGTTTGCATATGTTGAGTCCAGTGTCAGGCTGATATGGGTAGAACCTATGTTGATGCATTATCTTTGCATTGACTTATTAATGAATCCTTATCCTTGTAGCCTTGGTGATATAGTTGGTGTCTAGCTTCAAAGTTTATTCGAAATGCTTAGGTCCTCGGTAGAAGTCGAGCGACGGTGCTGCCGTTGTTCACGAGCCTAGAGCTTAATCACTATTCATAGATACAAAGATGAGGTTGAGATGGATGGTTGAGATGTGAGATTGAGGCCAGATGTGGGCGATGTTAGAGGTATCTTCTGCCCAGGAGGAGTCCTCTGGGTAGTTCTGGAGAGAAACCCGGATACCATAGACCACTTGCATCTTTTAAGACCGTCTGTCGGTACAGTTGGCTCTAGCACTTACCGTACTCACCACATGCTGATCTAATGGTAGGTAAGCCGATTATCATATACCGTGCCAACACTTGCCTTGCGGCTCTATGACACATAAGAGAAAAGAAAAGGAGAAGTAAGGTGGTGGGGAGGCAGAGGTGTCCGGGACACGCTCGCAGTAACCCCGGTGCCATAGGGGCATTACAAGTGGGTGGTTTCGGGTATGAGAAAGGTTGACTCGAGTACCGCCTTGTGTGTACTTTCACGAGTAGCACAAGCTGAATGGTCCTCAAGTCGTGTGGTTAAAGTTGTACCCCCTGTAGGGTGTAAGAACAATTCGAATTGCCGCGCTCTTGGTCATGAGCATGCTATTGTTTCATTTGTATCGGTCGTAGAGTTTACGAATATGGGATAAGGTTACGGTGTGATGGTTTGGTTGGTGGTTTGTTGATGAGGTACTATGGTTACTATACATATATGTTCAAGTTGTAGTTTACAGGGTAGCAAGGTAGTTGTTTTTGGAGTTAAGTATAGATGCTCGCACATCTGTGTCTAGGTTGCTTACCGCATATGTTTTACTTAACCTTGTGGCCTACTCTTCCTAACTGCTCAATGCATAATCCTTGGAGTCGAGCTAAGTATATGTGCTCTATATGGATTAAGTCTTGCGAGTACCTTCGTACTCATGCCTGTGCTTTCAGGTTCTACTGGTGAGGGTGATGCGGTGTTTGGCTACTTCGTGCCTGCCGATGCAGGTGGCGGGCAAGAGTAGTGCATCCTACTCTGGTGAGGCGTAGATTTTGGGGTGGATCCTAAGGGCATATGGTTCCACTCTCCTTTTGTTGTTGTTAAGGTTTTATTCTTCCGCTGCGTAGTTTCTCTTTATGTAAACTGTTGCAAATGCTTGCATGCTTAAGAATTTGTAATAACTTTAATTACTCGTTTTTTCTGAAGCTATGTTGTGATACGCATGTTGGAAAGGCATGTGTTCCGATCTTGGGCATAAAACACGCTTTGGGACTACCGAAATGGTATTCTGGTTAATCACTGAGGTTGTGATTATGAATAATGATCCTCCTGATGATTAATTAGAATACTATGTGGACGTTCCTCACAGCTGCGCAGACGTTTCATCAATCTGAGTCACCAAACTCACGATAAAAATATTTGAATTTACAGTTTTCAACTTTGTGGTCAAATATATGGCTTTTTCATTGATTCATACTAGTTTTACACTAGATCCTAGCCAAAAGTTTATAGTTAATTATGTGGCTCTATCTGTACTAGTTTTGGACATTTATTTATGGCTTCAAATAAAAAATGATCAACTACAAAGTTGTAGATCTCGACGAGTGCTATAATTTTCATATAAAGTGTGTCTCCATCTGACTTTGAATGAAAACATTATAAGATGAGTTGTCATCGACTACCACTGAAACTTTGTTAAGATTATTTGGGCATTTAATGATGTCAAATTAAAAAAAATTCAACTACAAAGTTGTAGATCTCATAAAGGGCTACAATTTTCATGTAAAACTTTTCCTCATCCTATTTCTTATGGAAAAGTTATGAACTTTTTAAGACAAGCTATCATCCATTATCACTTTTAGTTCATAACACGAACTGGCAGTGATACTTGATGGAATATCACTACCGATTTGTGGCTAGAATCAGTCGTGATAGTTCAAGTATCACTATCGGCCGGTGCTCTCACCTGGCAGTGAAGCACCATTGGCTAATTCTTGCCACATAATTTTTGAACCGGCAGTGTTCCCCATCACTACTAACTTATAAGAAACCGGCAATGATAGGCTAGCATATAACGTCTATTCTGTAGTAGTGAATCTTTATCCGCTTTTTTTTAAAAGATAATATTTATATTCGTGCAACTATGGAGCACATTTTTTGCTCTTCGTATTTGGGGATTGCATCTCCGTCAACTGAGTCTATAATCTTTGGCATTTGCTGTTATAGTTGGTAACGTGTGCCAGAGGCGCAAGAGACGGGAGCAAGGAAAGGAATATGAACAGGAAGGAAGATAAAGAAGGGAAAGAATAAATATGGAAAAGAGCAGTCCGGTTCTATTTGTACTACTTAATATATAGTCTTCTATAATTAGCTTTTCCATGTTTAGAGTTATAAGATTTGTTGCTAAAAATAGAAAAGGTACGGTTGCACCTTAGGCTTTATAACTAGAGGGGTGATTTGGAGATTAAGCAAACAAAAAATCAATAAAGTCTTCCCTCTTCTACCTCCAAGTTGTTCTTCCCTTATCTCTCTTCAACAATCAACAGAACGGCGCCCAGGAAATTTAAGCCTGGGTCTAGACCACTCCATTGTTATTACCTACGATCAAAGGGTAATAACATTTGCATTTGAGGATATAGCTGTTACATTCAAGTTTGATGTATGTATATCAGGTAATTTTTTTTAAAGAAGCATTCATTTAGTTCAACTAGTGATCATAAATGGATACATTAGAAGCCAACTAGATCGATACAATTCCCGCATATATCTGCATCAGATAAATATACGGAATTGCTACATAAAATCATGTAAAATTTCTACATTCCAAACGTGCATTTAGAGATGGATCAACTAGATACAATTGCATGCAATGTATATTTGATAAATGCTACCTGTGTCCCTGGATCATATGTATATCTAAAGCTAGATATTAATTATTCCCTCCATTGAAGAATATAAGGTGTATTTTGTTTCAAAAAATCAAATCTCATAAGTTTTGACCAACAATTAGTTAAATTATTTGCATATTTAGTATACAAAATTTGTTTCAATAGATTTGTATTTCAAAATACTTTTAATATGATGTTGATTTTATAGCAATTGACAGTATATTATTAGAAAAATTAATGGTCAAAATTTACTTTTGATGATTTTTAAAAATAAAATATGTCTTATATTCTTGAATGGAGGGAGGAGTATATAGCAGTAGGTTATTCTTCTATTACTTATTGGAACGGTGCAGCTACCATTTTGCCAGAAATAGTGGGGAGGCCAGAGAGGGAGGGAGGGTCAGGCAGGCCATGCATGCATGAACCAAACTGCAATCACCACTCTTCTTCCTCCCTCCATTCTCCTGTCTGCCCTCCGCAATCTCTCCCGAGGCCATCGTCTCCGTGGTAAACCAATCAATTCACACCTCGCATGCATTTCGTTTCTTGATCCTTCCATGTGCATGCATTTTTTAGATTAATCTCTCCGTTGTTATTGGCCATTAGATTCTGCAATTCAACAAACTTTTCACATGGAGTTCTCGCTTCACATCTTTTCGGTGGCTCCATCTTGATCTCGCCATTGATCAGCTGTTGATTGATCGATTGTTCAGGCTGGTGGTGCAGGGGCGTGTTGCTTATCGTAGCTACTGATAATAATAACACGAGGACATCATCCCTTGGTCATGTCTTCTTCCGCTGTGATGGCCACCACGCCCAGCAGCAGTAGCGCAGCCACGACAGAGGGCGGCGAACCATCCCGGGCACCGTCGCTGCGGCACCGTGCAATGAGTGCATCATCGAAGCTGCTCCGGAGCTCACTGAGCCGCAAGTCGCTGGGCCGCCGCAGCAGCAAGGTGATGTCGGTGGCGATAGAGGATGTGCGCGATGCGGAGGAGATGCGGCAGGTGGACGCGTTCCGGCAGACGCTGGTGCTGGAGGAGCTCCTCCCGGCCCGCCACGATGACTACCACAGGATGCTCCGCTTCCTCCGCGCCCGCAAGTTCGACATCGACAGGTCCAAGCAGATGTGGTCCGACATGCTCCACTGGCGCAAGGAGTTTGGCACTGACACCATCATCGATGTCCGTGCATCATGCCATCCTTCTTCTTCCTCTATCCCTTTCTGAAGTTCATGTGAAATTCTCATGTTCCCAATAGCTAGCGCGTCATCTCAATGAGTTGAAATAATTGTTGCAGGATTTCGAGTTCGAGGAGATGGACCAAGTGCTGGAGCACTACCCGCAGGGGCACCACGGCGTTGACAAGGATGGTCGGCCGGTGTACATGGAGAAGCTCGGACAAATCGACACAACCAAGCTCCTGCAGGTCACCAGCATGGACCGCTATGTCAAGTACCATGTCAGGGAGTTTGAGCGTGCCTTTGCTGTCAAGTTCCCCGCGTGTTCCATCGCTGCCAAGCGCCACATCGACCAGAGCACCACCATCCTCGATGTCTCTGGAGTGGTACGTCTTCATCCCCGTCTCCACCACCTTGATGGCACCATTGCTGACTGCTTCTTATCGTGGTGTCGACCTCTCCTCAGTTTCATCACATAACACATATATATTGTGTGTAGGGGTACAAGAACTTCAACAAGGCTGCAAGGGATCTCATTGGCCGCCTCCAGAAGATCGATGGAGATAACTACCCTGAGGTATTTTTACGACTAGTAATCATAATTTTCTAGAAGTGATTACGGCATTTTTCTGCTGCTGCTGCTATTTATGTATAATTGCCAGTAATTTTGAATCAATGTATAGACGCTTTGCCGGATGTTCATTATTAATGCGGGTCAGGGGTTTAGGCTCCTGTGGAATACTGTCAAGTCCTTCCTTGACCCCAAGACCACAGCCAAGATCCATGTAACTTATCATCTCTGATCTCATGTTTGCACTTGATTAGAGATGTAGTTACATGTACTGGCATTATGTACCCTTCTCCTTTGATGTAGGTCCTTGGCAACAAGTACCAGAGCAAGTTGCTAGAAGTAATTGATGCCAGGTTTGCACAAGACACTACCTACTCAAGTTTCTGCAGATTTCATACTACACCACCATGCAAATATGCTAGTTTTTCAGTAATGTTGAAGTGCAGAAAGTAGAACCGATGAACATCAGGGTATAGGCTCACTTATTGTGCTTAATTCTCTTGTCGAAATCCAACAGCGAACTGCCTGAGTTCCTCGGTGGCACTTGCAACTGCGAAGGTGGTTGCATGCGTTCCGACAAAGGACCGTGGAAGGACCCTGAAATCCTAAAGGTTTTCAGACACTTCACTTAAGATACACGAGCCATAGCTTATCTGATAATTTTACCTTCACATAAATGTACTACCTGGTGCTGATCTACCTTAGAAAAACAACAATCTGAACATTTCTTGTTCGGTCTGACGTTGATTTGGTTGTTCAGATGGTCCAATGTGGCATGGGGAGATGTGGGATGAACAGCTCGAACCCTCATGAGGTCGATGAGAAAATTGTCACTGAGGACGATATAGTACCCCTTCCCAAGGTGTTATTGGTGTTCTCATTTGCCAGATTCTTTATTGTACACCATTGACAATCTTTCTTTTTTTTGCATTTCTGAACAATGCTTCAGTACTTGAATGGAATGATTTGTAGCGCACATTGATCGCTCTTTCGCATGCACTTTCCTGTGCAGAAGCAAGAATCCTTGCGACGCGACTCTGTTGATTCACCTAAGATCCCACGCGAAACGATTGAGCATCCACAGATGTCCCCTCTCCATGAGAGGAAAATTTCAGAGACGAAGGTATCTGATTGCTACATAGTTCACCCTACACATGTTTTGAGTAATCAAGAAACATAGCATTTGTCGGATTTGCTACAATAGCAAGCAGCTTAGACTCTTCCATACTATTAGTATCATGTACATTTACATGGAATTTGTAGGCTCCTCCTGGCAAAGATGGTAACTCTGCTCGTTACAACGATCTCTTTGACAAGAACATGGAGTTCAATTGGAATGATGAGGTCAGCGCCGAGAAGCTTGCTATCGCGCGAGGTCAGACTCGCATCCTTCACCCCCCCCCCCCCCTCCAAAAAAAAACACCACACAAGAAGAAAATAAAAAACAGTGATGAACAAAGCGAAGCATGTCGTGTGATGATCGAGTTATGAAGAGAATTGCACCATGAACCTTGGCACAGATATGTACGCCTCGTTGCCGGACACGTACAAGCA
Organism: Phragmites australis; assembly: GCF_958298935.1. Taxonomy (NCBI): domain Eukaryota; kingdom Viridiplantae; phylum Streptophyta; class Magnoliopsida; order Poales; family Poaceae; genus Phragmites; species Phragmites australis. Next base: position 21,649,166 of record NC_084940.1, on the reverse strand, counting down.
GGACGACGGCGGCGACCGGCAGGTGGTGTCGGGGTTCATGGCGTTGGTGATGGGCGTGGTGGCCATGTTCCGCGTGGGCAAGATTGTGCCAAAGCGGGCCATAGATGCGGCCATGAGCATTGCCACCATGGAGGCGATGGCCAAGAACCGGAGGCTGCAGCAGCAGCAGCTGGCCGGGCCAGACATGGTGATGGTGTCGGCCATGCAGTACCAAGCGCTGGTGAAGCGGCTGAGCGACCTGGAGGAGAAGGTGGCAGCTCTGGTGGCGAAGGCCCCGGAGATGCCAGCGGAGAAGGAGGAGTTGCTAAAGGCCGCCGTTAGCCGCGTCGAGGCCCTCGAAACCGAGCTCGAATCAACCAAAAAGGTACTTTCATGTGACGCATCAGCTCTGCATTGCATACACATGAAGACTGTCTGATAGTTTCTAGCAGTAGTAATCACTAGCAACACATTCTCTGATCTCAAAATTAGCATGAAGATAAAGAATGTTAAGCATTAGCACCAACCAAATATGCCTGTCAAACAACGTTTGATGCTTGCAGCTGTTGGAGACATCGGTTGGGCAGCAGGAAGAGGTGCTGGCTTACATCGAGAAGAAGAAAAAGAAGAGCAAGATGGTAAGTGATCATATTACTTGTGCTGCAGTGTTTTCTGTCAGTACCATGCCAGCATTCCGCACCATCGTCCGGAATTCAGGATAGCCTGCAGTGTTGGTTGGTTTGTTGGTTGGCATTCGAGCTTTGTGCATTGCTTCACTAGTCTCGTCTGATTTCATTAAAGTTTTGCCTCCAACAGCAGAACCCGTTTCGTTGGTGAAGCGCAAGCGAAGGACGATCCATGGCCCCTGGAGCAATGAAATCCTTGAATTTCTTGTGTCTGTGCCTATGTCTTGTGTACCCTGTGCCTTTGTCCTCCTGCTACTAAAACGAAAAAAGGTAAACAGCGGGAAAAAGAATACAAAAGGTGAAACAAAAATGTCTCTATTGCTGCTAAACTATCAAATTGATGTCCAACCATGAGTGTACCCCACTGCTGTGCAGCTGCAGCCTATGAAACATATATATGTATCAAGTGTAAATTGCTTGTTGGACTTAATCCTTGTTGTGGGCCTCGGGGACTTCGATTGAAGTCTAGAGTCCTGGTTGTAACTTGATCGTGCGGTATGCACGGGAGTAGTTAGAGTTCGAGTTGGAGTCGGATCCTGGGATGGCATGATTTGTGTTAGGATTCGGAGTTAGTAGGTCGCTATAAATATGAGTTGTAATCTCTAATTTTTTGCAACCAAGACACAGAGTCGTGCAAGTCACAAGTTAACAGAGTCGAAAATTCCTCCAGAGAGCCTCACGTTTTGTTCCTGTTGATCTTCGTTCTCGCCGAGTGTACGCGACTCAGGAGTTGCTGGGCACTACTGGTCGATCGGCGTGATCAAGAGCAGCACGTACACGGCTGATAGCCAGACTAGTCGTGGTCGAGCACGTACGACAGGTCACTCTTCTAGTCACTCGGGTGGTCGAGGAGCCTGGTCGTTTGTGTTGTCATGAATCCGGAGTGGTCACGCTCATGATCGATTGGTCGGACCCAACATTTGGTATCAGAACCGGTAGGGCACAGAACTAACTTGTGAAGATGTCAATCGTTCCTCAGGACGAGGCGGCACGGGAGAGCGACGGTGGGCCGTTCCTGTACCTGCACTTGACGGCGACATACTACATGAGCTGGGTGATTCGCTTGTAGGCGATGATGGAGGATCAAGGTGTCTGGGTGGCAGTCGAGCCAGTGGCTAGTGCAGCCGTCGACGAGAAGGACAAGAAGGCGAGGTCGCATCTCTTCCAAGCGCTATCGGAGGACCTCCTGATGCAGGTGGCAAGGAAGAAAATTGCAAAGGAGGTCTAGGACTATCTCAAGACAACGTTTATTGGTGCGGATCATGTCAAGAACACGTGGCTTCTAACGTTGAAGAGCGACTTCAACACCATGCACATGCAGGAGGGAGACAGCCTGGACCAGTACGCCGGAAGGCTCAACAGCATGTCCGTCAGGTACGTAAACCTAGGGGATTGACGACGCTGCATTGGTCAAAAAGCTGTTCGACACCATGCCGGATCGCGGATTGATTCCTGAGTGTGATTACGGGATCGAGCAGTTCTACGACCTCGACAAGATGTCGTTCGAGGAAGCCGTGGGGTGGCTTAAGGCGTTTGAAGAACGTGCTTGCCCATGTGCATCCGGTGGCAATAACATCAGCGACAGCTAGCTCCTGTTCACTCAGGCCGAGTGGCAGGCGTGGCAAAAGAAGGATGGTGGCAACTCCTCATCAAGCAACAAGAGCAAATCCCACCTTGCTGCAGATAGCAGCAACCGCGGCCGGGGTGGTCGTGGATGCGGCAGAGGTGGTCGCGGTGGGATGTCGCGCAATGATGAGGAGAGCGGCTCAGGCGGCGGTCGCCGCAACAAGAGCCATATCAAGTGCTACAACTGGTACAGGATGGGGCACTACACAAACGAGTGCAAGGCATCAAAGAAGAAGGAAGAGGAGACACATCTCACTCGTGCTGATGACACCAAGCCAACCCTGCTACTTGTGGTGTTAGAAGAGCCAGCACAAGAACAGCAGCACCGGCGCGGAGCCGTGCTACTGAATGAGGAGAAGTTGAAGTGGAAACTACGCAACACAACAGAGGGAGGCTCCAGCTCTGAGGTCTGGTACCTGGACAATGGGGCCAGTAATCACATGATCGATGACAAAGAGAGGTTTAGAGAGGTGGACAAAGGTGTCACTAGCAAGGTAAAGTTCGGGGATGGCTCCACGATACAAATCATGGGCTTAGGGTCTGTCGTGTTCAGTTGCAAGAATGGTGACCAGTGGCTGTTGTAGGAGATCTACTACATTCCAAGACTGTGTAGCAATATCATCAGCCTAGGACAACTTACCAAGGTTGGACATAAGGTGATCATGGATGCTGAGCATCTATCCGTATATGATAGCAGTCCTGCGCGATTGCTTATGAAGTTGAGGCGAACTCCAAATCGCCTCTACAAGATCGAGTTGCATCAAGCGATGCCAGTATGTCCCTTAACCAGCCTTGAAGACCCGGCGTGGCTCTGACATGCGAGGCTCAGTCACGTCAACTTCATTGCTATGAAGCTGCTCACCGACAAGGGGATGGTGGCAGGAGTGCCGCCGATCATGCACCCAAACTAGCTATGTCAAAGGTGTTTGGTGGTGAAGCAGGCGAGACAACCATTTTTGGTAGTGGCAAATTTCAGGGCAGAGAAGCCACTTGAGCTACTACATGCTGACCTCTGCGGGCCGATCACACCTTCGACTCTTACCGGTAATAGTTACTTCATGTTAATTGTTGATGACTTTACTCGGTGGATGTGGGTGTATGTGATCACAATGAAGGATCAGGCCTACTCCATGTTCAGAAAATTCAAGTTGCAGGTCGAGAACACGAGTGGGCAGTGCATTAAGATGTTGAGGACTGAACGCGGTGGGGAGTTTCTCTCTGGCGAGTTCACTCAGCTATGCGAGGAGGCTGGGATCAAACGGAACCTCACCGCGCCATACACGCCACAGCAAAATGGCGTGGTGGAGCAAAGGAACAGGACTATGATGGCGATGGCGAGGTCCCTCCTTAAGAGCATGAATGTGCCTGGAAGGTTTTGGGGGGAGGCGGTGCGGCACGCGGTGTATCTGCTAAACCACTTGCCGATGAAAGCACTGCATGATCGCACTCTGTTTGAGGACTGGAATGGAAGGAAGACACATTTGGCACACCTTCATGTGTTCGGCTGCACAGCGCACGCGAAGGTAACAATGCCATACTTCAAGAAGCTCGACGGCGAAGCCAGCCGATGGTGTACCTTGGTGCCGAGGACGGTTGCAAGGCGCATTGTCTCTTTGATCCACGGCATGGGAAAATTCATGTAAGTCATGATGTTAAATTTGATGAGAGTGTGGAGTGGAGCTGGTGTACAGGTGCAGGTGGCAGAGAGCTATCTGATTTCGATGTCGAGGAGGCAATTAGCACTGAGCTGGCGGTGGGCGGTTCTATGCCACTCACTGGTGGTCCGAGTCTGTTTGTACCCACGGCACATGATGATCAAGCTCCTTCATCGACTCCGCTGGTCGGCGAGAAAACACTGGAAGGGCCAGCAACCAGGACACGCACCGCGACATGCACAGCAGCTGCCTCTCCATCAACCCCCACCAATCTAGTGGTGCTGCCGGCACCTGAATTGCCGGTGGATGATCGGACCACACCGCTATCGAGCGGGAGCAGCAGCACAAATGAAGGGCCTGTTTGATATAGGGACATTGACGACATCATGAGAGATGCTCCAAGAGTGGATCTCGATGGCGACGTGAAAGAAGAGGCCATGCTCGTGGAGATGGAGGAACCATCTTGCTACCTTGAGGCCACTGGGTAGCAGGTTTGGGAGGATGCCATGGCCAAGGAGATTGAGTCCATAGAGATGAATAACACATGGACTCTCACAGCGCTACCGGCTGGTCACAAGCCGATTGGACTCAAATGGGTTTACAAACTGAGGAAGAACACAGAAGGAGATGTGATCAAGCACAAGGCAAGGTTGGTTGCGAAAGGCTACGTGCAGCAGCAAGGAATCGATTTCGAAGAAGTGTTTGCACCGAAGGCTAGGCTAGACATTGTACGCGTCATCCTTGCTGTTGCAGCCAACCAAGATTGGCAGGTTCATCATCTTGATATCAAGTAGGTATTCTTAAATGGTGAACTCGAAGAAGAAGTATATGTGGCCCAGCCAGAGGGTTTTGTAGTAAAGAACAAAGAGCATCTTGTGCTCAAACTCAGCAAGGCGCTGTATGGACTCTGGCAAGTGCCATGAGCCTGGAATATCCGGCTTGATAGAAGCTTAAAGCAACTTGGATTTGTGAAGTGTGCTCAAGATCACGCCATATACACAAGAGGAACAGGCCGGCATGGAGTTATTATTGAAGCTTAAAGCAACTTGGATTTGTGAAGTGTGCTCAAGATCTCATTGTGACAGGAGAAAGTCCAGAGGAGATCATGGGATTCAAGCAGTAGATGATGAGTGAGTTCAAGATGACCAATCTCGTATCGCTGAATTACTATCTCGGGATTTAGGTAGCGCAAGAAGATGGGCGAATTACAATCAAGGAAACAGCGTATGCGACAAAGGTCCTTGGTCAATTCGGTATGCTGGATTGCAATCCCACAAAATTCCACATGGAACAAAGGGCACAGCTGCATAAGGATCCAGATCGATAACTGGTTGATGCAACTGAGTATCGTCGCATCATCGGTTGCCTAAGTTATTTAATCCATACAAGACCTGAACTTTCTTTTGCTGTCGGGGTGGCAAGCAGATTCATGGAGATGCCCACGGTGATGCATTATAAGGCAGTAAAGCAGATTTTTCGGTATTTGAAGGGCACCATTCATTATGGTATTGTGTATACCAGAGGAGGAGAAACAGAGGTCATCACCGGCTACATAGATAGTGATTTGGCTAGTGACATGGATGACAGGAAGAGTACTAGAGGTATGGCTTTCTACATTAATGATAGCTTAGTGTCAAGGAACTTGCAGAACCAGAAAATGGTTGCTTTGTCTTCCTACGAGGCTGAGTTTATGGCGGCAACGGCGGCAGCATGCCAAGCATTGTGGCTTAGAAGTTTGTTGGGGGAGCTGATAGGAGAAGAGCCCAAAGGAGTCAAATTATTTGTTGATAACAAATCAGTGATTGCTTTAATGAAGAATCCAGTGTTTCATGGCCGCAGTAAACATATTGACACCAAGTTTCATTTCATCCGTGAGTGCGTTGAAGAAGGCCAGATTGAGGTAGATTTCATCTGCACGAAGGAGCAGCGAGCTGACGCTCTAACGAAGGCATTGCCAATGGTGAAGCTATTGATCATACGACATATTTTGGGAGTTCGTGATCCTGACCCACGACAAGATTAAGAGTGAGTATGTTGGACTTAATCCTTATCGTGGGCCTCGGGGACTCGATTGAAGTCTAGAGTCCTGGTCGTAACTTGACCGTGCGGTCTGCACGGGAGTAGTTAGAGTACGAGTCAGAGTCGGATCGTGGGATGGAACGACTCGTGTTAGGATTCGGAGTTAGCAGGTCGCTATAAATATGAGTTATAATCTCTAATTTTTTGCAAGCAAGACACAGAGTCATGCAAGTCACAAGTTAATAGAGTCAAAAATTCCTCCAGAGAGCCTCACGTTTTGTTCCTGTTGATCTTCATTCTCGCCGAGTGTACACGACTCAGAAGTTGTTGGGCGTTGTTGGTCGATCGACGTGATTGGTAGCAGCACATACACGGCGGATAGCCAGACTAGTCGTGGTCGAGCACATACAACTGGTCGCTCTTCTAGTTGCTTGGGTGGTCCAGGAGCCTGGTCGCTTACGTTGTCGCGAATCCGGAGTGGTCACATTCGTGATCCAGTGGTCGGACCCAACATTGCTCACTGAAGCTTTGCTTATTCTGACTGCACTGATATGATTGTACAAGTGAACGATCGTCTTATGCTCGTACATCACATCCATCTACTCTTCCAGCACGAGCTCACAAGATGTACCACTCTGTTAAAAAAGAGGATTACCTTAGAGTTGCAAAATCTCCAGCTGACACGAGCCCAGATGGCTTAGACTTGGAAAAAAGTGTGAGAGCTACCAATTTTTTGGAAAGCAGACCACTCGACCAGCCCAAGCTCTACAAACAATTCCTCTTTCTTGGCCTTTCTCTGTATGGGGCTTGGAAATCCTATGACAGTTCCCAAGCACCCAAGGTGGCTATAAGTTCCTATTTATGGCTATCAACATGTTCACTAAGTGGATTGAGGCCAAACCCATGGGGAAGATAACTACGAAAGCGACTAAGAAGTTCATGAGGAGCACAATTACTCGACTTAGCATTTCGTAATGTATAATTATAGATAACGGTAGCCAATTCAAAAGAGGGACGTTTATTGCGTTCTGTGAAGAATTTGGCATCAAAACTTGTTCCGCCTCAGTAGCTCGCCCCCAGAGCAATGATTAGGTTGAGCACGTCAATGGTATAGTCTTGTAGGGTCTCAAAACTCAGGTTTTCAACAGGCTGAAAGCCTACTCGAAACAATGGGTGAAAGAGCTTCCCTCGGTACTATGGGTCATTTGCACCTTGGCTAACAGGGCCACTAGTAAAACTCCATTCTTTTTAGTTTATGGAGAAGAAGCAGTGCTCCTAACTAAATTATGGTTCAGATCACCTCGAGTGGAAGCTACTCAGAATGGGGGAAGAGCAGTTACGAGTATCGTGATCGAGCATCTATTCAAGCATCCAGTATCAACAAGTGTTGCGTATATCATAGTTATAAAGTCTAGCTCAGGAAATTAGCTGCTGGAGACCTTGTCCTATGAAATGTGCAGAAACAAGCTCGACACCATGAGTTATCACCTAAGTGAGAAGGACCTTACATATTAGTTGAAGTTACTCAACTTGGATCAGTATGGTTATCTACTCCAAACGGTTAGATACCCGATAACTTGTGGCACATCGATCAACTCTGACAGTTTCATAAAAAGACAAGGTAAGTTATAGTTAGGTCAATTACATTCGATTAGACTAACTATCCTATCACATACTTTTTCCTCTCGACCTGTATGGGAAGTGCAAAGTTAATAGGAAGGATCCACTTAACTCTTGCAAATAGGGAAGATCTACCACCTCCAAGAGTTCATAAGCATGTGGACCCCTACTTTCCCTTGAATGAGTCGAGGAACCTCTTATACTCTTCCCCAAGGCGGCAACTGATTACCCCAGGAATTGGACATAACGGTCAGGGAAAATGGCCAATTCAGAAACCTAGTTGGAGCCGCTGACTGGCGCTGGCGGGCCTGAAGAGTACTCCATGGACCGTGGGGGCGATTTCGCAGTGGTCGGTAGAGAAGATGACCATGCTTTCTTCACCACCGGGGGCTCGGGTGCTTCATCGCCAAAGACCTCGTTGGCTACCCTGTCGATTGTCACACCTAGTTTTAACGTACAATACCAGATGTTGCTTATGTATGCCCTGGATTTTCAACACACATAAAGACGTTACAAGTTGAAGCAACAAAAACAATACTTTCATAGAATAAATGTTAACTCTTACAACAATTAACATGTATTATCTTCTATGTCGCATGGCATAGAGAAAAATAGCAAGTGTGAGCACATGACGCGCTCAATAAGTGTACAGGAGAATAATGATATGCAAGCTTATAACAATGCTAGGCTAACACAAGGGTTTATTTGCATAAATGTGAGTAAAGTAAACAATTGAACTTTAAAAGCATTGAGCAATTATTAAGTGAATTTAACCCAATTAAACCAACCATTAACCAACTCCCAAAAGTAATTATCTTTTTAACCATATCCACCTTGTACCACCAATACCACCAAACCATAACTGTAACCCAAACCATCTAATCATGTGAGGATCCAAGTCTCTCATGACCATGAGCACGACTGATATATCAGATTTTACACTCTGTAGAGGTTGTCCAGCTTTTCCCATGAGACGTGATTTCATCACTTGCATGCAAGTGACTAAAGTATCCAGTTTGCCCGTATTTGTACAAAACACTTACACACTTCCAAGGTATGCAGCCAAGAGATCACTGCAAGGTTGCTACAAAGTTTCTTCTAGTATGTGCATGCACTCTAAGGTTTCACTGCCAAGTTTTATGGAACAGACGTAGCTGTCCTACCCAGAAGCCCCCTCTTGCGCCAGATGGTTCTTATGATCTTACATTCATTCCCCACATGTCCACTTCCACTAGCCAAATGGTTCTAGCTTAAAAGCCTTCCCCACACGTCCACTCCTACCATTTGGCACACACAAACTATAATCCACTAATTAATAAGCCAGGACCTCCCATAAAGGCTCATGATTGACACGTTACTCCTTGGGTTGTCGCTCCATGAACCAGTCCTTAATTATGTCGCTTGAGCAAAGACTAAACTAACAACATAACCATGACAAACCATAAACACCCCTTTTCTCAAAGCCTAAGGTTCCATGTTGCTAAACCATTAACAAATTAACCATCATCTTTGCTTATGTTCATTAGTCAAGTATAAGACACTTCCCAGAATCCTAACAGCATGGCTAAGCACTTCTTCTCAAAAGACTCATACCAACTACCATTTAGGCTTCAAGGGATGTGCAAAGAATAACTAGGGCAAACCCTAACATAGATGACTACCCATCAAGTAGACATTGCATGCAATTTTGTAAAACAAAATATTTAAAAATATAGGTTCAATATGATCAAGTAGTACACTTTTCTTTTACCCAATCTTGCTCCGTTTTGTCAAAACCTTGGTCTTGAAGTCCCTCGAACAGATCTGAAGCGTTATCAACTAATCGCGAACTCTATCGATAAACAAAAGTAACAACGAATAAACACCAAATAAACTCCAAATTACAAACATAAGAGAAACAGAATGACAGATTGGGATCTTGGTTGAACCAAGCAAGGAGAACGGAATTGACTGGACTTCTTATGAGAAAAGGTTAAGCGATAAGAACTAGAGTCTTACATGAAATGATTGAGAAGATTGATTGAAGCATTAACATGTGTAACCTACAATATCATAAACTCATGTATGTGGTACAATGACATGTAGATTTGAATAGGACCTATATGTCATCATGTCAACCATAAATTTATTAATCAAAATAATATCCACATATTTTAGGGATATAGAAGTTAATGGGAGAAAACTACTATAAATATGTGAGGACTGCTACCTAGGCCTAGCATGGTTGGATAGATCATGCTTTTAGGAAAATTTGAGCACAAGAATCACCCAAATCGGAGCTAAAACGAAGAAGTTATGGCTATCCAAAGATCCAAGGACGTAATTGCCAAAGATGAAATTTCCAGAATTATTTGGAATTAGTTTTGTACTAAAAAAGGGGATTATTTTGTCATGCTGATGTCATACTGAAGCAATAAATAGAGTAAGGGTTTAAAAAATAAAATGAAAAAGATGATTGGGCTGCTGACTGGGTTGTCTTTGCTAACGTGGCTAGGTGACTGGACAAGACACATCTTGACATGGTGAGCTAACATGGCAAGTAATGATGACTGGACTATGTGGACATATGGCAATTTGTGATTGGTGGGTGAAGGGGTAAGTTGATGGTCTAATCTCAGCGCTTGGATTTAGATCTAACGGCTGGGGTTTGCTCCAGATAGGTTTCAATCAGCGGTGGTAGTCTGGTCGGCAAAGAGAGCACGGGATGACAGTGATGTTTTCTAATCTTGATGAAAACCTCATCGCTAGTCATGGGTAACGATGATGAGCTACGAAGCAGATCGAGGGCAGGACGATAAAGTCATCGAGGTGGTCACAGGATGTTGAAGGTGGCTGGAAGATGGTCGGCGATGTTGCTTAGCGGTGGAGGAGTTCGGGTGTCGACGGGGTGGGCTCTCTTACACACAATCGATGATGGTGAGGCTCGGGGAAGCTTCACCAACCTCGTGCGATGCTCTTAGGTGACTCGGCAATAGCAATGCAAGTCGTTAAGCACAGATTGATGAGCTCACCGAGCTCATTAACAGGGGCGGATGGAGGGAGCTAGGGTTTTGGGTTCCGTTGGTTTTTGGGGTATGGGAATATAGGATGTGTCAGTCTCTATATATAGGGACGACTCGACTTGGAAAACAAGCTAGGGCAATGGCATCTCATGCTCAGGTCGGACTTGGATGGAAGCGCGTCAGGTCCAACTTGACTGAGACCTCGATCTCCCTTTTAGACACGCGAGGCTTAGAGCTGGATTCGGCTGACGAGACCGGGTTTATAGCATAGATGAGCTTTTGGAATGTCAGATTGGTGTGGGCACTGCCGAACCGGGGTCGAACGGTGCACAGGAGCCTCGACTAGAGGAAGGGGATGACACGACCAGCATGTCCAGGTGTCAGCGACGCGTGAAGAAGGCGGAAAGAGGCGAAGGCACTTTTAGCAACTGGAAATGGCAGGTGGGCTGGCTAGGATGGTTTGCGGCCTGGGAGGAAGAGAGGTGAGCGTCAACCAGACCAAAACACGGCCCAGAGTGGGAAGGAGCAGGTGACAGGGAAATGGGCTAGCTTCGGTTGGCCCAGGCGGGGAGATTGGGTTGTGTTGGATTAGATTTAGGAATTTCTAGGAAAGAAGAAAAGTAAATAAAATCCAAATGAAATAATAGAATATTCCAACAAGCTTCTGAAAATCTTTTAGAAGCCAAATAAAATATTTTGAACTCATGAAAATTAAATATTGCTCCAATAAATTCAAGAAATCTCCAAATGAGCTAAAATAAAATCCAAAGAGCAAATTAAATCCTAAATGCCTATTTTTAGCATGAATGCATACAAACAATTATAACCTTATTCAAATTTGAATTTAAATTTGGAAAATAGAATTTTTCCTATTCTAATTATTTAATCTATAATCTAATCTTGGAAAATTATAGAAAATTGAGAAATCTGAAAATCACGGTGTGATATCGATGATCTCATCAAGATCACTATCTTTTTAATCCTTCTCTTGCGCAGCCCGCGTTGCATGCTCCTGCGCCGCCTATTTCGAGGTGTAGTAATCGAAGTAGCACTGTAGACGCTGGGTGAGGGGCAAATGATTTTCTGTAGGCACATTGATCCCTCTTTCCTTAGGCCTTTCACTCGATTCCTCCTTGTTGGAGGAAATGGTGAAGATGCCAGGGGAACCTTGGTAAGAGGCCTTGGGGACAAAATTTCTACTCCTTTGATTTATGGGTTTGGCTCGGGAGACAACGTTGGAGTGGAAGCCATGGCTTTAAACTCTACAAGCTCTGACTTACAATACGTTGGAAGGAAGGAAGGAGACAGGGGGAAAACAGGTGGCCTCGGGTTCCTGCTATTTATTGTCATGGGAACGAGTCGTACTGTGCAAATGGAGTCATCAAGATCTGAAACAGTCACGAACACCTCTCTCGTGCGACACGTCCGACAAAAGTCGAGGTGTCGATAAAGATGCTATGACCTATCTAATCTCTACAAAGAGAGTGCATGGTCATTATGACACATCAAATCAAGGTTGCGGTGAAAATGAGCACAAATGGGAGTGTGTTTTTAATGCTCACCTACCCATCCTTTTGAGATCACTCGATGACCGCAATATAATTATAACCCAATGCTTCAGGGCTGATGCCATAGAGCATACAGTCGAGAAAGGTGTGTCGATGCTTATGCACTACCCTCTATCTCAATTATCACATTGACTCTTATGCACTACCCTCTATCTCAATTATCACATTGAAGAGAGAGGCAGGGGCTACATTGTGCATTTTTTATGCTTATTCTCTACTCTCCACTTGATTATCACATCAAGCGTAGAGTCGGGGGCTACATCATACTTTTTTAAAATTTTTGCTTCACTTTTCATCTAGTTATCACACCAAACAGAGAGTCGGGAGCTGTATTGTATAATGACAATGCTTACGCTCTACTACCTACTCGAATCAAGTCATTGGGTGAAGAGACATGGACCACAACATGTATGGTGCATATGATTTACTCTCTATCTTGATTATCACATCAAACAGAGAGTCAGGATCTACATCGCATACTTTCGATGCTAAGACTCACTCTATTAAGTCATTGAGCAAAAAGTCGAGGGCTGCGCTATATTTCTTCAATGGTACATGTATGTTTTCTTCTTACACTTTGATCGAGTAATTTTCTCCTCGTTGGGGGCTATATAGTAATTCCATATTTTTTTGTATACACATATTTATTTGTAAAAAATTATTTGGCTTTGCGCCAATCACGTTGGATAGAACCAATAAAGGCATCTGTTGGGTCGATGATGGACAATTACACCTCATAAGGCATAACGACACCAAGATTGTTAGACATGTCTTGCATAATGGCCAACAAAGGTTCTGAAAGTCCTAGTCGGTCCCATATGTGCTCTTGACGAGTTCTCATTTGTATGATTGGTCAAGTCTGCAAGTCGGTGAAAGTTTGCAAAAAAATCATTACATTATTTCCTTTTTTTCTAGTTCTGTACTAGTCTTTTCCTTCTTGTGGTTTCCTCGAGTAATTACTTGATGGCCATGCATCTAATGGCTTTTTTAATCGAGTTTTTAGGCATCAATAGATATACGGTCATCTAGTCTCGAGGATGGTCATAACATGTACTAATCAGTTTCGCATCTACTTATGCTAACTCACTCATATTTTGGCGATGTCTGTAAACTCATCGTATGCTAAGGGCTACTATCACTTTCACCATCAGATAGGCTAAGCCCTAGAGACTCGATGGAGGTAGGGATCAGAGGTTTGATACCTTTCATAATTTCTATTGCCTTCTCTGGAGAACATCCAAAACCAGCCGTCACCATCGAGGTGTCAAGATCTAGAATGTAGCTCTTGATAAGACCAAGCATAGTCTTGGCGCTTATGGTGGCTGACTAACCCATGCGTCAAAAGTTTGCTCCCTGAGCTCTTGGAGTGATGTAACCGTAGCATCTTGATCAGCGTCAACTCTTGAAAGCCTCAATAGAAGCATCTTGGTTGGCAATGGTGGCATATCACTTGGCAGTGACAGCATCTCGTTCGGCGGCCATAGCCTTTTGTTCAGCCCTTGTGGTCTTCACATCGTCTTGGAGCTTTTTATGATATTTGGAATTGCAATCGATAATTTTCATTTCCTCAATGATGAGGGCATCTTTGTCCCTTGAAATGGACTCGAGAATTAAAAAGCAAAAATAGGTGTCAACTAATGAATGTTCAGTACATGAATCACCTACTGATGATCAAGGCGAGAACTAACAGTCAATTATTTCCAATGTTGCAACAAGCTCTACATCCTTCTTCATCTAGCAGTCACTGCGGTCAACTTCTGAATATCGAGCCTTGGTAGCAACCAGCTGGGCACTTTCAGCTTTGAAGAGGTCCTCCAGCACTGCCAAAGGGTTTTCCATTGAGGTTGAGTCCAACGCTTCAGCTTGGTTGGATGGCAGGCTTGACCCAGAGACATCTGCGGAAGATTTCTTTACTCGAGGAGACGGTGGTGCAGTGATTGCGGAGGCCAGAGCCAGGTCAACGACCGGGCCACTTGTGATTTGCTCCTTTGATTTCTCTAGAAGAGAATGGAACGAAAAACTGCCAAAAAGGGCAAATATTCAAGTTTAACCTTTTGTTGACTAGGATAAGTGCATTGACTTTCAACTTCTGTTTCTTGGACACTCTCTTCCTCAGCATACCGGCGGGAGGGTTCAGTTCTGTTGAAGGGATGGTCAAGGGATCTGATGATAAGAGTTAGTCAACAATTACTATTCTGAGCTTATTGAGTAAATCCGTAGAAAGAATGACCAATTAAAGGGCAATGGCTCGGTAGGAGTTACCTCTTTAGTTGAGTCATCAGGTGCAACAGTCTCTCGAGGTGGCAATTGCAAGGATGCGCCAGACATCCCTGAAACAGGCTACCCACATAGACCTACCGCTAGCAGAATGACCCAAAGAAGAATGATAACTCGATACGAGTTACCTTTTTGACCAAGTCATCAGGCACAACAGGTGATTGCAGGGGTAGACTCGACGTTCCCTGAGAAAAGGCCACCCATTCAAAACAGGTGTCAGCAGGTATTTCTCGATACTCAGGAAGGTAGAATAATAATTAGTTATTGGGAGATTTGATTCCATACCAGAGGACTCCTTCGCTTGCAATTGAGGGGGTTCCGATCATACAGTGGGTCAAATGACGAGGATGATCTCTTTGGTCGAACAGACCCCTCTACTTCTTGATTGACTAGTTCCTTCCCCTTGTTGCTAGCATCTGAAGAAGGAGTTTCATCAAGATTGAGAACCTCATTTGTAAGGATATGCTCTTGATGGAGGACTAGAGCCTGCGATCAGAAAGGTAAATCAGATATAGCCAACAACAATTTGCCCTATCTTCCTACCTAAGAAATCCCCACCTGTAGTCGAGGATTCGTGTGGGAGTAGGGTAGAATGTGGCACTCCGTTGCTTCGTCAGAGAAAAGTTTGTTTAGACGAACAGAAATTTCTTGCGGAGACAGAGCTGGAACAAAAAAGAGAAAAATCATTCAAAAGAGCTTGATTGTAATAACAAATGCATCAAAGTGCTAATTAAGTATTACATCTGACTGCGTCCCTTGATCAATCTTTATCTCCACTGTCCTCCCAGGCCAAGTGCTCCCGCGCCTTCAAGGGGCTCAACCTTTGACTGATAAAACCTTTGGCTATATGCCACCCGATTAAGCCACATTGCTTGAGCATGCTGATGTTATTAGCACGTGTCTGTCTCAAGATGCTTCTTCATCCAAGATAGAATTTGGTGGGGAAGAAGCCTCCGTAGACTAAGGGAAATTGGACCAGATCGGGATTGGAGACATAAAACAAGTATTTTTTCCACTCTCTCGACCA